>NC_137155.1:62548438-63798227 GCF_951394435.1 Stenella coeruleoalba
AGTCTGAAGTCAGGGAGTCTGATTCCTCCAGTTCCGTTTTTATCCCTCAAGACTGCTTTGGCTATTCGGGGTCTTTTGTGTCTCCATTACAAATTTTAAGATTTTTTGTTCTAGTTCCATAAAAAGTACCATTGATAATTTGATAGGGATTGCATTGAATCTGTAGATTGCTTTGGATAGTATAGTCATTTTCACAGTATTGATTCTTCCAATCCAAGAACATGGTATATCTCTCCATCTGTTGGTATCATCTTTAATTTCTTTCATCAGTGTCTTATAGTTTTCTGCATACAGATCTTTTGTCTCCCTAGATAGGTTTATTGCTAGGTTTTTTATTCTTTTTGTTGCAATGGTAAATGGGAGTGTTTCCTTAATTTCTCTTTCAGATTTTTCATTATTAGTGTATAAGAATGCAAGAGATTTCTGTGCATTAATTTTGTATCCTGCAACTTTACCAAATTCATTGACTAGCTCTAGTAGTTTTCTGGTGGCATTTTTAGGATTCTCTATGTACAGTATCATGTCATCTGCAAAGAGTGACAGTTTTATTTCTTCTTTTCCAATTTGTATTCGTTTTATTTCTTTTCTTCTCTGATTGCTGTGGCTAGGACTTCCAAAACTATGTTGAATAATAGTTGTGAGAGTGGACATCATGTCTTGTGCCTGATATTAGAGGAAATGCTTTCAGTTTTTCACCATTGATAATGATGTTTGCTGTGGGTTTGTCAGATATGGCCTTTAATATGTTGAGGTAGGTTCCCTCTATGCCCACTTTCTGGAGAGTTTTTATCATAAATTGGTGTTGAATTTTGTCAATAGCTTTTTCTGCATCTGTTGAGATGATCATATGGTTTTTATTCTTCAATTTGTCAATATGGTATATCACATTGATTGATTTGCTTATATTGAAGAATCCTTGCATCCTTGGGACAAATCCCACTTGATCATGGTGTATGATCCTTTTAATGTGTTGTTAGATTCTGTTTGCTAGTATTTTATTGAGGATTTTTACATCGATATTCATCAGTGATATTGGTCTGTAATTTTTTTTTTTTGTAGTATCTTTGTCTTGTTTTGGTATCAGGGTGATGGTGGCCTCACAGAATGAGTTTTGGAGTCTTCCTTCCTCTGCAATTTTTTGAAGGATTTTGAGAAGGATGGGTGTTAGCCCTCCTCTAAATGTTTGATAGAATTCACCTGTGGAGCCATCTGGTCCTGGACTTTTGTTTGTTGGAAGATTTTAATCACAGTTTCAATTTCATTACTTGTGATTGTTCTGTTCATATTTTCTATTTCTTCCTGGTTCAGTCTTGGAAGGTTATACCTTTCTAAGAATTTGTCCATTTCTTCCAGGTTTTCCATTTTATTGGCATAGATTTCCTTGTAGTAGTCTCTTAGGATGCTTTGTATTTCTGCAGTGTGTGTTCTAACTTCTCCTTTTTCATTTCTAATTTTATTGATTTGAGTCCTCTCTCTCTTTTCTTGATAAGTCTGGCTAATGGTTTATCAATTTTGTTTTTCTTCTCAAAGAACCAGCTTTTAGTTTTATTGATCTTTGCTATTGTTTTCTTTGTTTCTATTTCATTTATTTCTGCTCTGATCTTTATGATTTCTTTCCTTCTGCTAACTTTGGGTTTTGTTTGTTCTTCTTTTTCTAGTTCCTTTAGGTGTAAGGTTAGATTGTTTATTTGAGATTTTTCTTGTTTCTTGAGGTAGGCTTTTATAACTATAAACTTCCCTCTTAGAACTGCTTTTGCTGCATCCCATAGGTTTCGGATTGTCGTGTTTTCATTGTCATTTGTATCTAGTTATCTTTTGATTTCCTCTTTGATTTCTTCAGTGATCTCTTGGTTATTTAGTAATGTATTGTTTAGCCTCCATGTGTTTGTGTTTTTTATATTTTTTTCCCTATAATTCATTTCTCATCTCATAGCGTTGTTGTCAGAAAAGATGCTTGATATAATTTCAGTTTTCTTAAATTTACTGAGGCTTGATTTGTGGTCCAAGATGTGATCTATCCTGGAGAATGTTCCGTGCGCACTTGAGAAGAAAGTGTAATCTGCCGGTTTTGGATGCAATGTCCTGTAATTATCAATTAAATCTATCTGGTCTTGTTGTGTCATTTAAAGCTTCTGTTTCCTTATTTATTTTCATTTTGGATGATCTGTCCATTGGTGTAAGTGAGGTGTTAAAGTCCCCTGCTGTTATTGTATTACTGTCGATTTTCTCTTTTATAGCTGTTAGCAGATGCCTTATGTATTGAGATGCTTCTATGTTGGGTGCATATATATTTACAATTGTTATATTTTCTTCTTGGATTGATCCCTTGATCATTATGTAGTGTCCTTCCTTGTCTCTTGTAACATTCTTTATTTTAAAGTCTATTTTATCTGATAAGAATATTGCTACTCCAGCTTTCTTTTGATTTCCATTTGCATGGAATATCTTTTTCCATCCCCTCACTTTCAGTCTGTATGTGTCCCTGGGTCTGAAGTGGGTCTCTTGTAGACAGCATATATATGGATCTTGTTTTGGTATCCATCCAGCCAGTCTATGTCTTTTGGTTGGAGCATTTAATCCATTCACGTTTAAGGTAATTATTGATATGTGTGTTCCTCTGACCATTTTCTTAATTGTTTTGGGTTTGTTTTTGTAGGTCCTTTTCTTCTCTTGTGTTTCCCACTAAGAGAAGTTCCTTTAGCACTTGTTGTAAAGCTGGTTTGATGGTGCTGAATTCTCTTAGCTTTCGCTTGTCTGTAAAGCTTTTGATTTCTCCATCGAATCCGAATGAGATACTTGCCGGGTAGAGTAATCTTGGGTGTAGGTTCTTCCCTGTCATCACTTTAAGTATATCATGCCACTCCCTTCTGGCTTGTAGCATTTCTGCTGAGAAATCAGCTGTTAACCTTATGTGAGTTCCCTTGTATGTTATTTTTCCCTTGCTGCTTTCAATAATTTTTCTTTGTCTTTAATTTTTGCCAATTTGATTACTATGTGTCTCGGCGTGTTTTTCCTTGGGTTTATCCTGTATGGGACTCGCTGCACTTCCTGGACTTGGGTTACTATTTCCTTTCCCATGTTAGGGAAGTTTTCGACTATAATCTCTCCAAATATTTTCTCTGGTCCTTTCTCTCTCTCTTCTCCTTCTGGGACCCCTATAATGCTAATGTTGTTGCATTTAATGTTGTCCCAGAGGTCTCTTAGGTTGTCTTCATTTCTTTTCATTCTGTTATCTTTATTCTGTTTTGCAGCTGTGAATTCCACCATTCTGTCTTCCAGGTCACTTATCTGTTCTTCTGCCTCAGTTATTCTGGTATTGGTTCCTTTTAGTTTAGTTTTCATTTCAGTTATTGTATTGTTCATCTCTGTTTGTTTGTTCTTTAATTCTTGTAGGTCTTTGTTAATCATTTCTTGCATCTTCTTGATGTTTGTCTCCATTCTTTTTCCGATGTCCTGGATCATCTTCACTATCATCATTCTGAATTCTTTTTCTGGAAGGTTGCCTATCTCCACTTCTTTTAGTTGTTTTTCTGGGTTGTTATCTTGTTCCTTCATCTGTTACATAGCCCTCTGCCTTTTCATCTTGTCTGTCTTTCTGTGAATGTGGTTTTTGTTCCACAGGCTGCAGGATTGTAGTTCTTCTTGCTTCTGCTGTCTGCCCTCTGGTCAGGAGTATTTTCAATAGTAGCCCCAAATTGAAAATACCTTATGATTAGGTTAAAGTTGAATGAACTAAATGTACTAGTATCAGTATGCATACATTTTGAAAACATAATGTTGTGTGGAAAAATCAAGTTCAAGAAGGATATACACAGTGTGATATCACTGGCATAAAATTTAAAATATAAAAGAATACCACACATTTTTCATGGATACAGTTATATGTAGTAAGTAAAAATATGAAATTATTATAAAGAAAGAATACTCATTTGCTTTTGGGACTTGGAATCAGGGCTGGAGAGGATCGAGGAGAATTTCTACTATGTTTCTACGCTAATGTTTTCTACTCTAATGTTTTCATTCTTTTAAAAACCTAAAATAAATATAGCAAAATGTTAACATTTGCTAATTCTGAATGCTGGTTACATAGCTACTTGCTGTATTACTCTCTGTTCTTTTCTGTTTGAGATATTTCATTATGAACAGAAGTTTGAGTTACTTGCCCAGGGATACAGCTAGTACTTGGTATTTTAGTTTCAATATTTTGGTTTCTTTACTTTTTATTGTACAAAAGTTCTTAATGTTTATAATTTCAAACTGAATTCCTTCCATTTTTCCTAAGTTTATTTATACTTAAAAAGTGACTTGGTTTTTAGTCTTCCACTCCTAACGTTTATTCTTTGTTTGCATTCTATGCACCTTTCTCCTTGACCCGTGAGAGTTTTGGTCATGAATATTAAACAAGAATGAATTATAGAGTCAGTTTTCATTAGGAGAACCTTTAGTGTAAGAATGAAATACAAATTTCCCCTTATTGCTGACACAACTCTGAGTTAAGCTTGATTGCTATTCAATGAGCATCACCCAGGACTTCAGAAGAAAAACAGTTTTCTTCCCTTTTACTTGTCAATCAAATAACAGTCACATTTATTGAGCATCTATCAATAATGGCATACCCAAAGCAGTGTGTCAATTGTAGGGCATTGTGAAGGACGAAAGAAATATAGAGCAAGGACTGTTCCTGCACTTGAAAAAGATGACCTTTACTTTGTTCGTCTGTAAAGAGCCTTCCTGTAGCTAGGAAATAGCGGAACTAGAAGGAGCTAAGGAAGCACTGATTATTAGCATTTTGAAAGGAAAAGAAAACCTTTCTCCACCAAGGGCCAACCCTAGAAACTTCATCCCTGACTTCCCAGACCGAGTTTAGACCTCTTTCTCAGTGCTCCCTAGCTCAGGATTGGGACTCAGAGGAGGGTCATTCTGCGACATTCCTTGTCGTAGGATGAACTCTTACCATGGCTCTGGTAAGTGTTAAGTGCTTGATTACTCAGCTGTTCCCTGTCCTACATGTAGCTCCATGAGGGCTGGGACTTCACCTGCCTTGCTCAGTGTCCTGGCCTCACACATAGTAGATGCTCAATGCATGTTTGTTGAGGGAGGGACCAAGTAAATGAAGCACATAGTAAACTCTTTGAGGCACATGACAAAGTCTTTGAGGAGTGCAGCTGTATTTTCCATACAATGAAATCACCATGAATATAGGAACAAAATTAAACTTACCAGCAGCCTTGGTAATAGGAGTATTTTAGAGATACACACATTAGAAGATTTCCATCATTGTGAAAGATTTGTTTTTAATACTCTCAGACATCTTTAGTGGGGATGGGGATGGAAAAATGGATCAGGACCCAATATTTTGATTTTTTTACAAAAGGGAAATTAAAAGTATGCTCTGCAAAAACTTAAGACTGAGCTCTCAAACCATTGGATTTATCACTTTATTCTGAAACTTTTAAGGAGTGAGAACTCAAGATTTATCCTCAGATTATAAACATAACCTCTGGCTATGGCATAGAGGATGGGTGATATATTATACCATCCCATTCTGAAGCTACAACCTCTCCCTTTTCTCTTCCATTTAACTCCTACTCATCCTTTGGTCTCAGCCCAAGTTATCAGTTTTTCAGAGAATCCAACCCCAATTTCCAGACCAGATTTACTCCTTCAGCTCATCTCAGCCGTATGTCTCTAATCACAGCCTTCATCTCAACTGTGGTGATGAGTTGCTGATTGTGGACCCAGTTTGGGAGTGTCCTTAGGACATAAGGGTGGGATCATATCTGTCTGCGTCACTGCTTTATTCTTAGCGTTAGGAGTATAGTAGTTAATAAATACCATATAAGTGTTTGGGGAACGATGGATAGATGCATAAATGGTCAATAGGTGAACATGACAGAATGTAAGTGACAGAGTCATATTATTATGGTGACAACTTTGAATCTAATTTGAATTCTAATTTATCAATAAGCAAATTATGAATTTGTATATTGAAACTATTATTAGAAGCATATTACTTGTGATACCTCCCAAAGCTGATTTCACTATACCAGTGAATGGGTCACTAGGACCAATAACCAGTCTCTGAATGTCTTTAAATACTCACTCCTATAAGTAAAAGATTGTTTGAACACATATCCTTTATACATACATATTTATATTACACATATGTATTTATATATAATATATATATATTACACACATGTGTAATATACACACACTACCCATATATTACAGTATACACATACATTATATCATATATAATTACATATGTATTTCAATATTAGCACATCACGTACCTTATAAAATATGAAAATGTAAATTAAAATAAGGTAGCATAATAGTAAACATAAACAGAAGTTCTGTTTTTCCCTCCTACTCTGGTGGACTGTCTTCAGGCCCAGCCTTGTTTGAAAGCAGTGCTTTGAAGGTAGGGGCAGGGCTCTAGACGGCTGCTTCTCAAACCTGGCTGTGCGCAGGAATTGCCGGGAGAGCTCCAGGTAAATTACACTCCAGGTGAAATACTGATACCTGGGCCCCAGGCTCCACCTTGGAGATTCTGATTGAGTAGGTCTGGGATGGAGCCCGATTCTTCCATTTCTGCCTAGCTCCTGGGTGGTGCTGAAGCTGCTGTACATTCAGTAGCTCTGTTCTAGGTCGGTACTTCTCAAACTGGAATGCACATCCAAATCCCCAGAAATCTTGTTAAAATATAGAATATGGTTCAATAGCTTGGGGTAGGGCTGAGATTCTGCATTTCTAAAAAACACTCTTGTGAGGCCTCAGGTGAGGTCAGGGCTGCTAGTTCAAGTAAAAGGACCGTGGGACAGAGTTCAGCTGGACCTTCAGCCCCTTAGTGAATCTGCCTGCACACAGTGCCAGACCTGCAGGGCAAAGCCGTGAGAAATAGAGGCCGTTTTGGTTGGAGAGAAAGCCTTGCTAACAAGAAACCTCCTGCAGCCCTGTCATTTGCCCTTGACTCCTTCATTCTTCCCTTAGAGAATTCCGGTTTTGCAGTGACCTTTAGTTGAAGGAAAATTGTAAGTAAAGGGCTTTGAGGGAGAAGATTACAGTTCCTTCTTTGAAGTGTTTCTAATAATAACCAAGATTGTTCATTTTTCTGAGTTATGATATATGTACACAGGGATGGTTTTCATCCAAGGTCTTAAATAACATTTGCCTCAGCAGTTAACTGATTCTTGTGCAAAGGTTAATGGGCAAACAGAACGTTCTTAGAGTTCATAGAAACTCTTCCAATCAGTTTTTATACTTATATTGCATTCTTTAACATCAGAATTCTTTCTTTACAGAATATTGCATAGATGGATGCAATTATAAGAGCTCAATTCAGACCAGCATTTCTAAAATTAAGTAAAATTATTTTAGTGCAAATTTAGGGGGAGCAGGCTTATACTTTGACCCCATAATTTTATTTATACAACAGAGGTAGAAGAAAATCATCAGACTATACTGTGCTTTCAGCGCTTTTAAGGTTAGAAAAGCTATTTAGCTTGGAGAAGATTCTAAAAATCTTAGTTGCTCTATTCTAAAAAAAGTGAGTTTATTGATTATGATGATTCCTGTGGAGAATTATGGGCTAGCGCGATCTGTGAACACTAAGAATAGGGCCTCCTTAGCTGTGTTTCATTGGAGTCAGTGTCTAGACCATGAATCAAGATCTGCTAGTGATGAGGATCAGCGTCTGGGGTTCTCCATCCAAGCTGCACCAGGGAGTCACCTGGGGGTTTGTTGATACTCTGGCCACATCTGGGCCAATTAAGTCAGAATCTCTGCCGGTTGTGGCCCCCAGCATCAGAGTTGTTTAAAGCTTCCTGGTGATTCTAAGGTGTAATCAGGGTTGAGATCCAGTGGTCGAGAGGCCTGGGTTCTCTTTGACTTCAAAATTTCACTTTGTAGTCTCCTGAATTATGGGTCTGCTGCTTCTACACTTGAGCCACATTCACAGATTAGTTTTAAGTCTACCTTTCCCTGCAGTTCTACATGCTTCTCCATTAATTCAACACTTTCAGAATCTCCTCTGGCTATTCTTTAATTTGAAAGCATAATTTCTTCATAATTTCCAGCTAATTAATGTCTACATTCGATTTTTTTGTTTGTACTTAAAGAAATATGTGTAGGCTTCTCGTGGGTTGAAACTGTATCTTTTAATCTATCCTCTCTCCTAGGAGGTTGCGAAACTAACGTGTCTTCTCACTTAATTATCCATGGCTCCCAGTACCTAATTTAGTGCCTAGCACATAGAAGGTACTCAGCAAATATTTGTTGAATGTATAAGTCGTTGATTTTTCTCTCTCCTTTAACTCTCATGTGCAAACATTCAGTCATTTTCTGAATCGTGTTGATGTAAGCTCTTAAACATATCTAAAATCCACTTCCTTGGTTGCATTAGTAACCATCATTGCCTTGGTGCAGACCGTCATCATCTCTTTGTGCTTCCACTTTCTCTCCCTCCTCCCCCAAGTGCATCCGTCGCCCACTATTGACACAAATTCTTCCTGTACGCCCAGTTTCCACTATGCAGCCAAAGAGATTTTTTAAAAGTATTTTCTTTAAATTTATTGTTTTGATTCTTATCACATTATTAATACTTACAGAATACAGAATTTTTAAATATAAAAATAAAGTCAACTATATTATGTGAGGAAATCACTCTTCATTTACACAAGTATGCACATTTTGTTGTTTGCTTCATATAGATTCTGCATTTTTAGTCTTCTGTGACATTGACTTGTTAGTATTGTGAATTGAATTTTTATGTACAGTGTATTTCCCAAGCAGTTATTACTGGCATTTAGTAAAGCTGTTCTTACAACTTATTTTTTTGAAGTTCCCTAGTTATAGACAATCATATCATTTGCAAGTAAGTATAATTTTGCCCTTTTCTTTCTAAAATTTATGTCTATTGTTTGACTTCTTGTGTAATTTTAGAGGATATAACTTTAAGAATACTGCTACTTAATAATTTTGGCTCCTTAAGTTGAGATAGATGCTGTTCATTGTATTAAATAAGCATTCTTTTATTTCAGTTTTACCATGTTTAAAATCAGGAATAAATGTTTAATTTATTACATATTTTATTGCATCTGTCAACATGAATATATAGTTATTCTTGTGTCATCTATTAATGTGAAAAATTACATCATTAAATATCTTGATATCAAACGAACCTTGCATTCCTAAAACAAACCCTGCTTGGTTTGATATGTTATTCTTTTAATGTACTGTTGGGTTCTATATAATTATATTTCATACAGTATTTTTTGCCCTTATAGTTGTAGATAGATAGCTTGTAGTTCTCTTGTCTATGTTGTCTTTGTTATGATTTGGTGAAACTACAGCCCCCCCACACATATATGCAACCACTCATGTCATATAAAGTTATTTGTAACTCCCCAAATATGTAGTGCCATTTCAGGGCTTAATGGCTTTATATTCGCTGTTCTCCCTGCTAGCCTTCCTTTCCTTGTTTGTAAAACTAAAATGATTGGTGATTATTGGCCCCCCATTCATTGAGGTTTTCTCAAATATATTACCCGTATTCCCAGCTGGACTGATCATTTTCTCCTCTGATATCTCCATGTCCTTTCTTCATATCTCTATTTTAATGTTGATCGTATAGTATCAAAATTTTGACTCCTCATCGTTAAATCATCAGTTCTCAGCACAATGTGTAGTAGGTGCTTAGTAAATGCTAGGTGGATGAATGAGTGACTGAAGGAAACTCATACCTACATGTACCTTCCCTTACTGCAGGGCATCCTGGAAGTACTGGGGGCTGCTCTCAGTATGCCACAGAGAAATCAGCACACACAATCTTTTTTTTTTTACATTAATTAATTAATTAATTTTATTTTTGTCTCCATTTGGTCTTTGTTGCTGCACGCGGGCTTTCTCTAGTTGCCATGACTGGGGGCTACTCTTCGTTGCGGTGTGCAGCCTTCTCATTGCAGTGGCTTCTCTTGTTGCGGAGCTCTAGGCGTGCGGGCTTCAGTAGTTGTGGCACACAGGCTCAGTAGTTGTGGCTTGCGGGCTCTAGAGCACAGGCTCAGTAGTTGTGGTGCACTGCTCCACGGCATGTGGGATCTTCCTGGACCAAGTCTCAAACCCGTGTCCCCTACATTGGCAGGCAGATTCTTAACCACTGCGCCACCAGGGAAGTCCCAGCACACACAATCTTGGTGTTGCTTTAAAATGGCCTGTCTCTGGTTCTATGCAGGATCCCAAGTCATGCATTTAAATTATTCAACCTGTTGCATTACTTTAACGTGGCATTCATGGTGACAGGGCACTACTTTAGAATAATGGAGGACTGGATGGAGGAGACAGGACTGGTTGGTCATTCTTTTGTTTTTCTTTCATAAAAATGTATCTGTCTATCTAATGGGAGTAGGAGCATTCTTCATCCCAAAAATGTTTATTGAGCACCTTCTATATGCTAATGAATATGCTAGGTGCTGGGGATTTAGCAGGAAATTAGATAGACAAGGTCCCTCATGGAGCTTACATTCTAGTTGGGGAGAGCAACCAAAACTAAACTAGTAATCAACTAAATAGTATAATTTCTGATTTGAGAGAGGGTGGTAGAGTGGGAGCGGGGGTTATTTTAGATACTGGTGGTTAGAGAAGGAATGTCTGAGAAGGTAATATTGGCCTGAAAATTGAGAAGGCATGAGCCATTCCTCTCCAGTGAGGCTGGAAGATCGTTCCAGCCAGAGGCAGCAACGAGCTTGGCTAAACTAACACACACAAGCACAACAGATGCACTCTTAAGAAGTCGAAACAATTTGAACAATTTTACCTGCCACGATCTTCCTGTTTAAGGAAAAGAAGGAAGTCCAGCCCGGGTGGAAGGTAGTGAGCTAAGGCTGGTAAATAGAGATGAGAATGTAAAGCAGGAAGGGCTTAGATCATCAAGGGCATGTGGACCATGATTAGGGCTTAGGTAGATTGTATTTTTAATGTGATGAGACATCTTTGGAAACTTTTGATTAGAAGAGTGCTATGATTTGTTTTATACTATTAAAAGAAAATTTGGCTGCTGTGTGGGGAATGAAGAGTTTATGTCCCTTTAAGTATTATTATAAGAAGTAGTTGCACAAAAATACTTAACTGGCTGCTGTATCCCGAAGAAGGCACATGATGATATCTGTGCTATCACTGGAAAGATACGGGTGAGAAATTATAACTTTTCACTGTTGAGTCATGGTAAAATCCTTTTTGACCATTCTTTTTTGTCCTCTTTCCTCCTATATTCTTCCCCAGTGTGTGATTTTTCAACCATTACCTTTATATGGGCTATTCACTTTTTTCACCTTTTAAATTTCTTCTTCCACACAGCAGCCTCATAGCATCATTGACTGCCCCAAGAGTAATCTGCCGTGTTGCTAGCTGGAAAGAGGAGCATATGGTTTTTTTTTTAAAGCCAAATTGCATACTGTGATTGAGCAGCATTATTAGGAGTCATTATGAAACATTAGACAGCCCAGCCCCGAGGTTCTTGCAAAGGTGGCAGTGAAACAAAGCAACCTTTAAATTGATTTAGCAAAACACTTAGTTACCATTTCATGGTAGGCAAAACAGTGGTAAATGTTAAAGGAGGAATCTTCCTAGGACATTATGAAAAATAAAGCTAGCATAAACTCATTGGTTGCTGTTAGCACTCTTTTATGGTGTTTACATGAATGTTGGTAACAGAGAATGAGAGAACTTATTTGTGGCTTTTGGCTGACGTTGGAACACATCAGTAAGGATGTTCAAGTCTATCTGTAGCCATGATGTTAACTTTGTCTTGTAAAGAATCACATTTTGTTTACTGGACAATAAGGAACACTCTTGGCTCAACTCCTGGCTTCCCTCTCAAACATCTATTAAACATTTTTACTGGGTATGGTGGTGTGCTGGAGCTGGCCTGTAGTGGCTGTCTAGAGCCAAATGTTAGAATCTCTTCCCAACTCCATGTTCAGTCATCAGTGATGTCATGTTGGTAGGCTGAAAGCAGCTGCAGTGGGAGAATTTACACTACAGAAATTGGCATAGGCTGCACATTTCTCTCTCCCCCACCCCCCAGGAGCCAGCTGCTACACATTTACCATCACGGCACTGCCTGGATGTTCCTCCAGAAACTCAGCGTGTTTAAATGTAAACCTCTTGTCTCTGCTTCTTTCCACTGTCTCCTCCTCCTGCATTCCTCCTATTTGTTGATAGACTTTAAACCCAGGCTGAAATCTCCAGAGGCACTTTTTGAGCCGTTCTTTTCCCTTTTGCCCCAACATGAGATCCTTTTACAGACTCTGCTGATTGTATTCCTCCTATCGCATATGCTTTATATCACCTCTCACTTTCTTCTGGTGCTCCCCCAGATCAGTCCCTGGTTGTGTCTTTTTTTCTCTCATGATCCCTAGTTGGGTCATCTGCAATAGCTACTTAATACCCCTTTTAATCCCCCATCTCTACCTCCTCAGCCCATCTAACACACCATTATCAGCTCATTTTCCAGAGGTGTACTTTGTATTCTATAACTTTTCTGCTCAAATTTATCAGTGACTCCTCTGGTTTCCAAATTAGGCTCATACTTCATAGCTTGGCATATAAGTCCATTATATGATGGCAGAGTCCATTATATGAGCACAGCCTACCTTTCCAGCTGATTTCTTGTCATTTCTGTGCCGCTTCTTGATGCTCAAGAATCCCCACATGGCACACGTGGCATTTCAAACAAAAGTACTATTTCTAAAATATGAGTTTTCTGAAAAGCCCTTTCTTCCACTTTGCCTGGGTCAAACTTACGCTTTCTTTTAAGATGTAACTCAAGGGGTGCCTCTTCCTTGAAACCTTTTATAATTTCTTCTCATTCCCTGTCCTCCAAGACAAAATAATCTCTCGCGCGCAGCTGAACTCCCTTCCTGATACTGTACTGCTTTTTATAGCACTCATCGTTTTCCTCCTTTCATTACAGTTTATTTTAGCACATTATGTAGTTTGGAGTAGAAACCCTATCTTTTTCATCTTTGCCCCTAACTTGGAGGTGAGCACAATGCCCTCTCTGTTCAGTAGAGATTTGTTGAAAGAATAAACAAAATGGAAAGAAGGTTTATACTTAAGCTGGACATTCTCGAGCTGGTAGGCGTAAAATGAAATAAAAGCACAGCAAGTGGAAAATGGTACAATAGGAATATTTCTGGAAGTCCCTCCAAAGTTAGTTTTTAAGTGGAACATTTTTATTTTTCGTAATGTATTTAGAGAAGATATATGGGCTCTGGAATAGAAAAGAATGATTCCATAGTTAAACAGGAGGTAGAATCTGAGCAAGTGGGTGGAAGTTACAGAACATATTTTCACTTAATATATAAGAAAACTTCCTGAGAAACAGAAGCCTTAATTGTCTATCACAGGAATGAGATTCCTAAAAAGCTACTGAGCTCTTGTCATAGACAGGATGCAGATGTATGACCATCTGTCAGTGATGTTATAAAAGGAATTTCTGCAGGGAGTAGATGTTTGCTAAGTCTTTTAAGACTCTTGATTCTATGAATCTGTGACTGTTTATGAGTCATCCAGCCTATTGGTAGGAGTTTTGAGCACTCACTGTCTTAACCAAGATGAGTTTCCACAGTGTGTGCTATTAAGATTTTTACTATATAGTTGGGAGCATTAAAATATTTAGGAAGAAAGTGTCTAGAAAAGCCCCCTGTCACCCCCCAAAAAACGGTTCTAAATTTCAGGTCCTCCAATTTGGGGAAAATGTTCCATCACTAACTTTAGATCATAAAATTTAAAATTAAGGTCTAGAAAACCTGCTATATTATCTCTTTCTCCTTAGGAGCTAAAGGCAGGTATCACCAGCACTAAATTTCTGCCTGATTAAAAATGTGGCTTAGTTTTATTTCAGTTTGTTTGCCATGGGTCCCCAAGGGCCTGAGAGACAGCAGAACTGTCACTCTCCAGAGACAGTACTCTTACCCCTTGTCAGGACTCCTTCTTCACCTGGAAACACCACTTGCTAATTTCATTCAATTCTACCACCTTCTTTGCTAGATATTTGCATTGCATCATTAGTCTTCATCCACCTGCTGACCTAGAAGGTAAACTTGGTTTTTACCCCCTCCCCTACTGTGCCTTGTATAAGCATAGGGACTTTTATGGGTTTTTTCCCCAGGAATTTTCTTCAGGAATTTACTAGCACCTGTAAGTGAAGAAAAGAACAATCTTTCTCTTGCATTCTTGACCCCGTTCTCACCTATTTTCTTCATGACGTTACTCCTCCAGTTACCTAACCCCCTCCATCACTTTCACTTCAACATCTTCTCTTGGATGTCTTTTTCCCTGGTGTAAAACAAGTTCAAGTTTCCTTGATCCTAACACACACACACACACACACACACACACACACACACGCTATAATTGGCTTCCCTTCAAACTATTGCCCCATTTCTCTTCTTCCCTTCACTGCCAGCCTACTGAAAGAATGGTCTTCAGTCAGTGCCTCACATATTTTCCACCTTCAGTACATGTCAGGATGATTTCTGTCCTCACCACTCCCATGAAACTATTCCTGCTAAGGCCGTCACTCATCTCCCAGGTGCCTAATCCAGTGGCCAGTTCCAGATCTTCTTCCCCTTGGCTGTGGGTAATACTGAAATCCACGGGATGCCCACTCCTCCTTGAAACTCTCTCAGGCCATTTAGCCATCTGCTTTTCATTGTCGACTTAGCAGTCATTTTATCTGGACTTGACTATAAAACATTGATAAATGACTCATTTGGAAAAATAGGTTTTGAGCATCTACTCTCAACCAGGCACTGCACCAAGGCTGGCAAAAGATGGTGAGCAAAACCTGCCCACTCTGGAGAGTAGTGGGGTGGATGGAGGGAGGCATCAATCCCACAAGGACATGGTTGCAGGCTGTGACAAGGGCCATTCAGGAACACCATGAGAATGTTTAGTAGCATCCTCATCTAGTTTGGGGATCTCGGAAGCCTGCCCTGAGAAAGCTTTTTGCCTGCATAAAAGGAGGAGGAGTAGGTTTTAACCAGGAGAAGTGGGGAGAACATTCCAGTGGAAGGAATAGCATGCACTGTATTAGGCAGTGAGATGTAAGGGAGAGAGCACAGACCCAGCATTGCTACTTACTAAACAGTCTGATGTTAAACAAACAAACAAAAAACTACTTGACCTCTTTGGGTCTTAGTTCTCTCTTCTGTTAAAAATTTTGCAGTCATAATTATATGTGCTTATATTTGCAGTGCACGTGGCACGTAGCAGGTACTCAGGAAATGTTGCCTCACCGCAACCACTTCCACTCTCGGGGCTCTGAGCATTGAGGGGCCTTTAAAGCGATTTCTCCTTAGTTGCTTCTAGGAAATAGGCCTCGCATTCCATCTCTCTGGGGCTTATACAGGGTGCTGTCATTCCAGCAGAGGATGGGGAGCTGGTGAGGAAGCGGTGGGCCCAGGGTGTTTATGATTTGGGTTTGGGGAATGTCTGATCCCTAAACCTCTTTTCTGTGATTTGAGAGTAGCTGCGTGCCATCTCGCATTGATGGGGTGAGCTGGGCCTCTCAGGAAGGACACTTCTCCTTTTAGGTCTGGTGGACTGTTTCCCTTGTGCAGCCAAGCTGCACAGACTGTGGAGTGCAAAAAGCCCTTCCTTGCACGGTGATTGGATGTGAATGCTAGTTGATGGTGGAGGCTCGTCGGCGGATGCTTGATGAAAGGCACCCAGCATCTGAAAAAAGTTCACCGCCGCGCAGCATCCTCCAGGGGCTGCCGCCACTGCCGCCCTTTTATTAGCGCACGTAGTAGAGGGTTTGTGGGGCTTGGCAGCCGTCCACTGCCTAATGTGAAAAAGGCCCTGGAAACATCGGCCCCTTTGAAGCAGCTGGGCTGGTGGCGGCTGCTGCGTGTGGCTGGGGTGTGGCCTCCAGATGCTGGATGCCTTCGCTTTCGTGGATTCTCCTCACCGCCCTTGTAAGAAGCTCTCGCGATAGCTGCCCTCTCGGCGGGCAGGCGTGGTCCAGACAGGCTGACCCATCCCGGAGCTGCAGGGGCTAGAAGTCCCCAAGAGCAGAGGCGAGGGGATGCCACCCTAGAGCGAGAGAGAAGAGAAAACAGCATGACATTTCCCACACCCTCCTCAACCCTGAGCATCAGGTGGGCTAGGACGCCAACCCCGGGGTTTCCGCCTTGGCCGCCTCTCACTTCATTTCCGGGTGTGGATGAATTTCTCCTCTTTAGGGATGGCGGTGGTGGGAGTGGGAGTCTGTTTTCTCCCTTACTTTTCATGAGAATCCTATGAGAGATTATACCAGGGAAACTGGCATAGAAAGGGGAAGGACTGTACCCCAAGTGACACAGCTGGGGCTTTCACCCGGGGGGATGGTGACTCCACGGTGCGCTTTGCCTCCTCCTGCTAGGCAGGACTCCCTAATAGCTGCCCTGTGTGGGCACACTTTCCTCTCCCCGGGCCCAGAGATGAGCAGGGGGTCCCGGCAGCACAATTCAAGGAGGCTCCCTCTCCAGAGCCGTCCTGCACCTACAGGAGCCCCAGGCCGAGCCTCCTCAATCGTGCTGCTTGTTGCCCGCCGCCTTGCCCAGTCTTGCCCGCCTCACCACACCGTGAATGTCTCAAATGTAGAGCAGGGTTGCTTTGTACACAGCAGGCACTCAACTAGTGTTGGTCAAGTTGATGGAACAGTTTCAAAGATGATGTGTATCTGTCTGTGTCGGGGGAGAAGTATGATGAGGCGGGTCACCCCAAAGAAGAGATATTGAGATTTTCTGAGTAAAGAGTCCCCTCTTGTTCCTGGAGGGTCTTTCCACGTATGAATATCACCTAGTTTTAGCCCACGTTTAGACATAGTCATGAATACTGGTACTGTAGGGACCTGCTTTTTTAATAATGAAGAGGTAGGACAAGGATGAATATTGGCATCACGCTGGCATCTTCGGCCTCAGATTGTGTTACCGCCTCAGAGGCGGGAGAGAGTTTCTCTCCTGCTCACGTGAAAGGTCTGGTACTCTTTTGTGCTTGAGATTTTTTTGTAAATACAAAAGTATGTGAAGCTAGATGCAGTGCATAAGGAAAATGAGATGTTGCAAAAAATGGAAAAGCTTCTGGTCTGTTACCATTGACGATCCACCTCGCTTGCCCTCCTGGCAGGGTGGACCTCCAATACCCCACCCCCTCCCCACGCAGCGCAGGTACCCCGCGTAGGCATCCATGATTATGCAGGGATTTAGTCCACCAACCAGCCTTACGATTGTTTTACAGTGAGCATGACAGTGATGGATTGAACGTGTTTAAGAGAAAAGTTATTGATTTTCTGACAAGCAGCCATTTTTATGTTCTCTTTCATCAGCCAGCCTCCCCCGAAAAGTGAAGGGTAAGAAGCAAATGCTGGAGTAAGAATGACAGTTACTTGATTCTCTAACTCTTGGCCACTAGAGGGGGGTAGTGACCAGGCTTCCTCTCTCCTCTGATGAGTGTGAGACATCTTTGCCCAAACTGAAATAATGAGTGACAACTAAGCAAATGTCTGTTCATCAGCTTTTCCCTTCGTGGAGCCAGTGTTTCATACTCAAGCAAAGGTAGCTCATCTTTCCTAAGAGGAGTATTTCCAACCATGTTAGTGTGTATAGAGTCTTTGGCTTTGGCCCCTTTAAAGTTGTAGTGCCTGGGTGTGGGGCAAATAGAATGGTGCACACACCTTCCCCGACCCTAAGACACAAGAAAACTTAACTATGGGCATAGGAATCGTAGTTTCCACCTATCTGATATATGGCCTTATCAAGGGAGAAAACATTTTAGGTTCCAGAACATGCATGATGGTGATTTGGTCTCTGTTCAAAGCAAGTGTGAGGGACTCCTGTTAAAATTGGCATCTAAGGAAAATCATAAGCATTGCTACTCTTTCAAGGAGATCTCTGTGTCCACAGATACCTCTTATTCCACCAAAACAATCGCTCGCTTTAGAAGGGTGTCCGAGGCTGATGCCCATTTCTGGAACTCTTATGCAACACGCTAGTTTCTGCCATGTAGGTCATGGCATTTGCCTCCTAGGGAGTGTTATGAGGATTAAAGCAATCAGTATTTTTCAGTGTCTGGAGAATGTATAATTGGTGCAAATGTAGCGTCCCTAGGTTTTAGGTTGGAAGTACGTATAAGTAGGCCGTGTGTACACGACAGAAACAGAGTCCAGGCAATCAAAGGGGTTCCTTGTGAATAATTATCAAAATGGTTTGGTAGGTTATTTCCCTGTCATTTTGGTAGTTGGATTTTTATTCTTGTCAAGGCAGGAAGAGAGCAGTTACAGAGGGAAGGACACTGAAGGCGAGAAGATGAAAACACACGGGGCTGAGTGGGGAGCTCAGGAAGATAGTGGAAGAGTCAGCATGGGCACCAGCACACTCACGGAGTCTGTGTGGCACCAGGGGTCACACCGAGGAGTTAAGGTTGGAGATGATGACGATTGGAATGGCTAAAAGAAAGAAATGCCTTAACAGTAGACCTGCCAGGCTATTCTGTGAGGAACGAGGTCTTCAGGAGCAGCTCTGTGACTGCCTGTCAGGGACTTTTTGTTTTGCCTTTTAACACTGGAGTTTGGGTCACATGATTGTCAAATCTCAGATCTGGTGACTTGGGCTTTTACTCTGAAAACCCTGTGCCCTTATAGTGTTGAGGAGAACCGAGGTAGCCGCTGCTGAGTTATGCTTGGAATTGTTTTCTTAGGTGTAATGTGACATGGGTATGCCTTCTGACCGTGGCTATTACCTCTAGAGTAACTGGAAACTCTGGGCTTTTCCTGGAGCCCCTCTTTTTGCCTGGAATTTCCTTTTCTTCATTCTCTAACCAAACATGATTCCACAGATCCTTCAAGACCCAGTTCCTGCGTCTCTCCTACTCTGTGAAACCTCTGGACACCCTGCCTGCCCCTGTGAAATTAGTTGCTCTAGATGCCCATTGCTCTAGCTGCCTGCCTGTTATAGCAGGCATTATTACATCATTAAGAGTTTGGTTTTTCGTATCTGTACGATTTCCCCTTCTCGGTACGGTGCCTCTCTCTTCATCTCCGTGCCTCTCTCTGGAACAAACAGAGCTCAATGAATTCATTCTTCACACTAAGGAGTGGGCTCAGGGTCTAACGCGCGCGTGTGTGTGTGTGTGTGTTTTGGTGGTGGTGAAAGCTGGACTGCAGATAAATTCAGGATCCACAACCAGAGAAACAGCTGGCCTCCCAGAGTCTCCTGCCCTGTCTCCTAGGATAGAGTTCATGAAATGCACAAGCCCATCCAGAAACGCCTGACCTTGCTGTACTGGCCTGGCAACCCCAGGCCACCTGGAACCAATATTTAAGCCAATATTTGCTTTCGGTTATTCACGCCCGTAGTTAAGCCACGGTAGTGCCAAACGGTGGCTAGCCCAGGAAGGTTCTGCAGGGGGGCAGCAGGGAGTCCCTACTGGCTGGCTCTGCAAGTTTGCCCCGCACTCTCATTGACAACTAAATAAAGCAATCTCATAGTTCACAGTATTGAATCTTTGGGCCCTGTTTTTTAGGTCAGAGTGTGGTTTTTGTGTGTGAAAGTGTAAGGGTGCCCATATACTATAGTATTGAGGAGAACCGAGGTAGCCACTACTGAGTTATGTGTGGAGTTGTTTTCTTAGATATAATGTGACATGGGTACTGACCGTGCCTACTACCTCTGGTTACTTCCATGTAACTCAGGTTAGGGAGGTCAAGGCAGAATTCAAGGGTTAATGTATACGTGAAATTTTAAGTAGGCTCTTGGTAGCTAAACACGCTCTGTCCATCTAACAAGGACTCTGTCTCACGTAGCCTTTCCTGCCGATTCCCAGGCACTAACAAGCCTGAGATGCCTTCACTTGCTTCTGTGAACTTTCCAGATATACGGAGCAAGGAAAGCCATATGACCCCAGGGTGGTTTTCTAGTCATCTTCCGGTCTTGTTCTGGTGTTGATCCTAGGAAAGCCGCCCTCCAGATTAAACAACATAGCCCAGCCAAAGACCCTTCCTGGTGGCAGAGGGGAAAGCCAGAGCTCCGACTCTGGCTCCCAGATGGGGCTGGCTGCTGTCACTCCTGGCTTGCCCTTCTGTTTCCCCAGAAGCAGAGTGTGGAGAGTTCCCAATGGTTCATATATCTGTCTTCAAAACTGTGTTTGGGTAGCAAAGTCATGAGCACTTGCTTCTCTCTGGCAGGGGTGGCCCTCATGCCAGAAAAAACAAAGGGAAAATCACTTGGTATGCTGTTGCTAAGAAGCGGAGAGTTGTTTGATGTTTTGATTTTAGCAGCATTGGAGGCTTGCCTTTTTAGTAACAAGAAGAGCTATAGGTTGCTCCTACAATATTGGATATGTGCTTTTCCGAAAATGTGTCATGAATGCAGAATTCTCTCATCAAATCCTTTTTTCCACCATTCATTAAAAAGAAATCCTCTGGGATACAGAAGAGGGGTGCAAAAAGTTCAAAATGAAAACGATGGCGGAAAGGTTCTTGTAGAAGCAGCTTCATTCCTAGGTGGCCGTGGCCATGTTAGGCAGTGGCCAGCAAGTAGGGGCAAGGATGGATTCATATCCTTCAGATATCGGTGTCCAACTGTCTGACCCTGTGCAAGCTGTGTGAAGGTTATCAGGCCATTCTCATTCACTTTTGATGATTCACTGAATGTTTAATGAGCTGTGTGTGCAAGGCACAGTGCTTGGCTGGATGAGCGAGATACAGTCCTCCTCCTGAAACAGGGAAAGAGGTAATTAGGATTCAAAGGGTCTGCGCAAGAATAAAGGTGTGGAGGGGATAAGACCCAATAGGAAGGGGATAACTTTTCTTGGGCCAGTCAGGGAGCACCACGGAGGAATTTGAACTGTCTTAAAGGATAGGCATCCTTCCAGTGGAAAAGACAAGGAGGCACATTCAAGGCAGGAACAGCAAGGCAGAAGGAAACCTGAGGGTTAATAAGACACTCATATGTGACTGGATAAAAGAATGCGTGGAGAAGAAAGAGGGATGATCTAGATCGCTAGGGACCTTGACTTTTTTGTTGTTGTTTTTGTTTTTGCGGTACGCGGGCCTCTCCCTGTTGTGGCCTCTCCCGTTGCGGAGCACAGGCTCCGGACGCACAGGCTCAGCGGCCATGGCTCACGGGCCCAGCCGCTCCGCAGCATGTGGGATCTTCCCGGACCGGGGCACGAACCCGTGACCCCTGCATCGGCAGGCAGACTCTCAACCACTGCGCCACCAGGGAAGCCCGACCTTGACTTTTTGAGGCCAAGAAATTTGAACTTTTTCTGTAGGTGCCCGGTAAGACATCAGGAGTGAACTTCATCTTAATCTCACTGCACCCATAAATCCCTCTGCAGAGGACAGGGATGGTTTCCCAACATAGATGGAGCTGCATACTTGGTACCACTGTCCAGTACCAGTAGGACTTTCTGCAGTGATGGAACTGGTATAAGTGTCCAATATGGTGGCCACTAGCCGCATGTGGCCACTGAACGCTTGAAATGTGGCTAGTGTGACTGAGGAACTGAGTTTTAAATTGTATTTAATCGTAGTTAACTTAAATTTCCATTTAAATAGCTTCATGTGGCTAGTGGCTACTCTCTTAGAGCTTTGCAGGAGGCAGTGGTTGTAACTTGAGGGAGGGAAAAGACATGAGGAGGGCTCCCCTGCAGATAAGTTGTGATAAGTTGTATTTCAGGGAGGGAAGGGACCACAGATGGCTTCTGATACTCGTACTCTGCTGGGTGCTATGAGGAAAAGCCTTCCAAGAGTCTTAGTGACACACGGCACACGTACATAAAATGGTTAGAGAAGGGAGGCAGGTGGTGTGACAAAGTGCTGGCAAGCACGGCATCAGCTCCCTGGGACCCTGCAGTAGCTCCTGGCGTCCTCTTTCCATATCTCTGCACCATGCAGCTATGCAAACCCCACGGAGCAAGAGTCCTGCCTGCACCTCTCTGCTGTCAGGAAAGATGGCAAGTGCAGGGAGGATACATCAGAAAAGCATTTCTAGGTACATGAATTAAAAGCTCCTGTGACAGAAAGTATGCCTTAAAGGGACTGCACACTGCCTTAAAGGGCCAGTGCCCTTTACCTGCAGAGCATTCCTTGTGAATCTTAATTGCAGTGCAACCTGTGTTTTCCCTCTGGAGCAATGGGTGGCTGTGTTTTTGGACCAAGAACTCAGCATGAAACAGGACATTACAGACAGAATAATGCCATGAAAGCAGAGAAGCCAAAGCCATAAATCTCAGTAACTCCTGAAAGTGATAACATTCTGCTACTGATTCTGTAAAATGAATATAAATGTAGATGTCGGTGAATACTGACTAAGGAAAGGACCATAATCTTCCATTAACATATAAAAATTCAACTCCACTGTGTCATTAATTAGATTTTCCTCACACTGAATTATTAAGTGTGATAAACAGGAATTGAATGGCAGTAGCTTTGCCCCTCCCTGACATTTGAAAGGCATACGAGGATGCTTTTATTTTCTCTTAATAAATTCCTTTGTAACCAGCAGAAGCATGCCTAATTATTCTGTTATCCATTCCATCCGCCTGGATGTCAAGTTCAAAGCATCAGTAGATCAATGACGTGGAAATCTGAGGACAACATAAAGTGAATCAAATCACAGCCTATGTCAGGAGGCCCCCAATCCACAGATTGGAAAGATTTTAGCTGGAGAAGTATTTAATAACTAAGATCTACAAACAGAAACTGTGTTTCTCCCATTCTTTATTTTCTCACTCTAGTTCCTAAATTTGGATTTAAATATTAATATGTCCTATGTCGTTCTTTTTGTTGTTTAAAAAATACACTGTGATTTTTATCTTTTTAGAAAGGTGGTATGTGTTCACTGTAGAAAATATGGAGGAAAATAACAAGAGCCACCACTCTGAGCTGACTGTTAGGAATATTTGGGCATATCTATTTTCAGTTATTTTTGTTTTCTGTGTGTGACCACACAAGACTGAAACAGTTTTGCTCTTTTTCAGTTAATCCTTCCTGAACATTTCCTCGCATTTTAAAATATATTTCCTAAACAGCATTGTAATAGCCATAGAATATTTCATCATAGTGGTCACCTAAATGTATCTAACCAGGCCCCTATTGTAGGCAATTTAGGTTATTTCTTTTTCTTTTCTTTTTTTTCATTTTAACAACATTATGATGAAACCCCTGTATATAAAGTGTTTGTCCACATGCGTTACTATTTCCTTAGATGTGGAATTTCCCTATCAAAGGATAAGAACGTTTCTTAGGGCTACTTAGAAGTATTGCCAAATTGCTCTCTAGAAAGATCTTCTAGTGGTGTTATGAATATGAGTGTTGAGATTAGAAAGACCTAAGTTCAGTCCTGGTTTTGCGGTTCCGGGTCTGTCATCAGCCATGTGACCCTGGGCAACTTGTTAACATGTCCAAGCTTCAGTTTCCCTTTCTGTTAAGTGGGCTAGTAATACGACCTGCCTCATATCCATTTCTCTGTGGAGTAAATGTGGTAATTCATGTAAAAGCTGAGTAGAGCAAAATGCTCAACGTAAGAGCCAACAGTTTTACGCTTTTCCAGCAGAGTATGCACTGTCTATTTCTCCATTCTCTCACAAACCCTGGGCACAATTTTGCATAAAAATCAACTTGACAAGTGAAAAAAGACATACTTTTAACTTCCATGACAAAACACATCTTTCAAGCCTTTAGAAATACATGACATATTTCAAGTCAAGGGCTAATTTTGACAAACGTCTTTCCCTCAAATGTTGTTTCTCATGAGTGGCAATAGAATAAGTAATAGAAGAAGCCCAAATCTTCCTTAGTTTTAAAGGGTAGCTATATAACTGATTGTGTCTGAGGGCCCAGAGCAGTCTGTCGGTGGGGTAGAGTACGTGTACGTAGCAATTATTAAGTATGTGCTTAGAACATTTTCTCTCAACAGTCTCAGTGAACTGGATTTAGCTGTCCATAATTTATTTTAAATTGTATAAATAGCTTCATAAGACAACTGGAATAAATAAAGAAAAAAGAAGGAGAACATTGGCCAGCAATCCCTTCACACAAACAAGTTAAATTCTGTTTGTTGACTGTCCACACAATTTTACAGAATTGCATTAGACGTTCTTTCAAAGCAGAGGATGCATTTCCTCCTGTTGAGATCTTTTCCATACAAGTACCATCATTTTACCAGGCCCACGAGGTGCCATCCCAATTTTGTCACGTCAGTGGGAGCTGAGTACAAGGGCAAGAGACCCATATCCCTGGGCCAGGAAAGAGGGTGCTTGACAGATGTGAAGCAGAAGCGGGCTTGGAGGGTAGGACCAGGGCAGCTGAAGATGTTGCTGTGAAGTCTGAGCATGAATGTGACCAGTGTGGGTTAGTCTGAAATAAAAGTCGAAACAACAAAGGAAACGATGTTGAGGAGGGTTCATACGCAGACATTCAGAGGCTGTTTTAAGGACAGCCTTTATTTGGCTCTTCTTGGAAGCCCGGAGGCTCCACATGAATTTAAAGACACAACATGTGTGTCTAATATTGGAAAGGCTTCGCTGGTGAACACAATTTCGCAGGTTTTCTGTAATACAAGTGGAGAAGGTATTAAGAAATACAGCCTTGATTATTACAGAGAGAAGAGAGAGTAGTTTTTCTGTCCTGATTATTGTGTCTTAAGTACCAGGCATAAAATGATCTCTCATTGGATGAAATGGAAGCCCTCTTGAGGCTTCAGGTCCATTTCTCTTTCATTCCAGTTTAGTTCCCAATTTCCAAGGCTGTGCCCTTGAGTGTTGAAATGTAATAACTCTGAGGGTACACAGTGAGTCTGCTGATTCTTTAATATGGTTTGTGCCACTTAATTCTTGTTCAGAGCAGGCAGTACACCAGCTCCAGCCAGAGCTAGCAGGTTACTCTCTATAATCAGGTATGTACACGTCTCACACCCAGAGGAAATGCTCACATAGTAGCATTGGATGACCACGTCCTGATCACTTTTCAAGATCATTGGTGCTATTTGTAATCTTGAATATTATTTTTTTCTGCTTCCAGCCTTAAATTAGATTCTGTAAGCAAGAGGTTTTGCTGAACAGGGTATGAAAAAAATAAGCATAGTCTAATTTTATCAATCTTGAGCATCTTGCATAAAATGTTAAGTCAAAATTGTTAGACAGTAAACTTGCTGGAAGATGAAGACGAGGATGCTGGTATGCTATGACAAAAAGAGCACTAGTCTCGGGAGGCGTAATTTAATTCACTCTTTTGCCACTTATTAATGTGACTTTGGGCCTATCTGTTCATTTGTAAAATGAAGTTTTCATTTATAAAACAGGGACTATGCTACATCCTATTTAGCACTCAGTGACAGACTGCATGTGAAAGTCCTTTGTAAACTGTAATACCATATTCCAGTGTGAGGTTGTTACTATGCCTCCGAGGTCAGCATCTTTGAAAATTTATTAGTCTGTATTTAAAACACATTTCAGTTCTCTTTACGTCCTGGCCCATCTTTTCCACATTTAAACTTAAGCAACAAAAACCTTGGCTCAGTCGCCTTTATCTTTCAGTCTAATTAGGGGCCTGAGAGTTTTGCTTTGTTTGGAATTTGTCACCCCATGTTCTGAAGAACGAGGTTCAGTGTGTTCCTCAAAAGACTAAGATTCTAAGATATTGCAAAATTGAATCCTGATTGTTTGTCCTCAGAAAGCCGTGAGATTAATGCTTTCATCAAGTTGGTCACTATTTGGGTTATACTGTAATAGAACCTGTTATTCATATATCAGAGCTATTCACACAATGGCAGCACCTTGAATAGGGACTATATTCTAAGAGCTGCCTTCCCAACGTGGTAACCGATAGGCATATGTGATTGTTTGCAACTAAATTAATTAAAATTAAGCCAAATAAAAAATTCAGTTTTTCAGTCACACTGGATACATTCCAAGTGCTCAATAGCTAGATATGATTAGTGGCTATTACTTTGGACAGTGGAGACTATAGAATATTTCCATCATTACGGAAAGTTCTGTTGGCCGGTCCTGCTCTAAAAGAAAGGGAACCTGATGTCACATTATTCAGAGGTATCCAGTAAGGTTTCATGCAGAATTTTTGTATCATTTTTAGGTTTCCAACCTAAAATAGCAACCTTTAATGTCCAATCAAGGGTTGACATCCACCCACCCACCCCTTTTCTCCAAGCTGCATTTAGGACATTTGATAATTTGATATTTTTGAATGTTCATTTCTTTTTATTGGGTCCCTTAGGTCCTGCGTGACAGATATGTGTGAATGTCCAGCCCATAAGAACTGTTACTGCGAGTCATTCCTGGCATATACCCGCGCCTGCCAGAGAGAGGGCATCAGCGTCCACTGGGAGCCTCAGCAGAACTGTGCAGGTAAGAAGTTCCCGGCCGATCCAAACATCGGAAACTCACTCCAGTGCCAGGATAGCAATAGAAGAGACTTGATGATGTGAATGGTCACACGCTACCTTGGCCAGAAAGAAATCTTATCAGTGGCCCAGCTGGATTTCAACTTGATAAAACACAGGGGCTTCCCACTGGGCAGGATAGAAAGCACTTAAGAGAAATGCTTTGTGACAAGCACATTTGAACAATTTAAGGATTTCCACTGCTGCAAAATCCTCCTAACCTCAAGCTACCAGCTGGATGTGCTTAGCACGTGGACAGTCACAGCTGTGGTTTAGGTTATGTGTGGAGCAAAGGAGATTCGGGACAATTACAGTCATTTAAGGTCTTCAGGATAAGTGTGATTTTTTTTTTTTTTTTGAAAGAGAGAAATGGTTATACAAACACTAGTAGAACATTCTTTTCCTTCTGAGAGACAGATTGCTGTAATAGTCGTTCTAGCTCTTTGATCTCAGGCAAGTGAATTAGCTTATTTGATATCTGTAAAATGGACTTCTTTGTTCATCCCAGAAATGTTTCTTACAAAGTGGCTAAGTACTAGGCATTGAACAAAGCACTGTGGGCACTTTGGTGACTGTAAGAGATGAGGTGAGGTCCCTGTCATTGAGGTGCTGGTGGGAGAGCCAGACAAAAATAGTAAGTCGAGCACGGTAGAGACTTGCTAAGTGTGGTAAGGGTGATGAGGGGGCAAATAGGGCAGAGCAAGAGAAAACAAATGGGGAGGGAGTCGGTGGCTACTTAGATGCAGAAGAGGGAGCACGTCTCTGTGGGGATGATGTTCCAGCCGAGCACTGAAGGATCCAAGGGACTCAGGGCAAGAGATCCATGCACAGGAAACATATTTGCATAAGACAGCCGCTCTCAAACTGGAAGGGAGTCAGTGCGGAGGGCCGGGGAAAGACGGGCACAAGATGAGAGTGGAGTTGCAGAGCCGGATTGCAGGACTCTGCAAGTCTTGGGAAGGAGTCTAGCTTTTATTCCAAGAAGAATGGAAGCCACTGACGGGCTTTAAGCAACCCTCCTTCTGCTTTTGCAAGATCGCCCTGTGTAGAGACTGCTGTGTAGAGAATACATTGAATAGGGCAAGATTGAAGGCAAGAGGCCATTGCAGTCTTTGGGGTGACAAAATGATGGTGGCTTGGATTAAGATGGAGGCAGTGTGTGGAGGAAGGAGAGAGATTTTAGAAATAGTTTGGAAATGTACAATAATCTCTACTCTGCAGAGTTATAAGCATTAGTGATACGTACGTGAAGCATCTTAGAAGAGTGCTCAACTCATAGAAGATACTCAGTCAGTAGTAACTGCTGCTCTTATTTAGACCTGAAGATGAGATGACTAAATGTTTGTCTTTTACTGCAAGGGTTGGCAAATGTTTTTCTGCAAAGGACCAGATTTGCCTGGTAGGGAGAGACTGGGGTTTGCAACATTCTACAGGAATCCTAGAAACCTTAGCTGTGCTATTAGAAATGAAGGCAGTTCATGGCGCTGCTAACTCTAGAGGGTCTTCACTGGTGGAGGGCAGGAGCTGTCATCCGGTTGGAAGAGGGCTCAAGAATTGCCTTTGTCTATATTTTCAGTGCATGGACATCGTGTTCACTTAGACAGTGGGTCTCAATCTGGCTGGACATTGGAGCCACTCTGGGAGCTTAAAAAATAAACCAGAAAACTATGCCTGGGCCCCTTGCTGAGATATCCTGCTTTAATTGGCCTTGTGTATCATTTGAAACCTCTGAGGAGATTCTGACCTGCAGCCAGAGCTGAAACTGCCGAGTTAATTTGTATGCTTATTTGGGTGGCTCTGGGGGAGTAGGACGACGAGCGTTTGGGGGTTACTAAAGCTTCCTCAAGCCACCCCTTGCCACAGTCACTAATCCATGTCCTTAAAAAGCTCTCAGACCCTTTTATCTACTTGTGAACTTCCCTTTTGGTTTTGCTCTCTCCTCTGCAAGCCCAAGTCCAATCTTTATGTCTGAGTTCACTTTCCACGGCAAGAGTGCGTCTCTATCAATGCTGTCTTCCCAGAGGAGGATTGAGTTGATAAAAATAACTCATATTAAGGTATGGCTGAGGCTCCTGAAAGGTGAGACTAACTGGCTTACCTCCCTCCTAGTGCCTCAGTGTGGGGTAGTATAGGAAGCGCAGGGTTTTGAGAGACTGGGTCCTTGCACCACACCTTGAACATGCCCGTCTCCTTTTCTCTGCTTTGAAATGAATAAAATATATGAACTCAAGCCCCAGCCATTCATCCTGGTGTAATGTGGGGCTCAGCAGAACTTTATTAATTTTATTAGGTATGGTGCTGTGATGAGGATCATATCAGATACAGAACATGTGAGCCCTCTCTTCCTGATGCCAGGCTGTATTTAACACCGGTTCAGTGCACCCAATGCATTTGAGGACTACATTTTCCCCCCTCCAGGATCCTGAGTTCAGGGACTGAATCTCAGCAGCTAAAATTACTTTTCTAATGGAAAAGGAATACGGCTTCTGAAAGGTTCTGTTTACCACTCAAAATTAGCAGAACCATCTGAGCGAAGTATACCTCTGTCAATGTTTGATTGCAGGGGAACCTTTTATACACACACACACACACACACACACACACACACACACACACACTCACATTGAACTTCCACAAATTGATAGTTAGTATTTACGGAGATATGCAGCATCTCTCAGTAGATTCATTTCTGAGTCATCTGGAATACTGAAGACTATAAGAATACTCTTTACTAATTTTTAGTTCCCACATCTTTTGACTTATGATAGCACTTAAGGCCACTTAATACTGAGAAGAGAAATTTTCCAGGGTAAAAGGCTTGGAAGTTGAACAAATAAGAAACCAGCCAGGCAAGAAACTCTGAATGAACAAGTGACATCTCCCAGGCTAGGTTGGATTTTAGCACTAGCATGACGTATGAAGTGTATGCCCACTAGCTGTGGCAAGGAGGACTAATGAAACTCTAGTTTAGTGCAGGAATTACTAAATACAATACAATGTGCAGAGGGCTATTGTGAAGGTCTCTAAAAGTTTCATTAACGACCATTTATATTAATGTGTACTATTTTCTAAGCACCTCCTTTGCCCCAAGGACTATACTAGAACTTTGTGTTACATTTTATCTTATTTAATCCCCACTCTCATCTATATGTTAACATTCTGTTACCCACATTTTACTGTAAAGGACATTAAGGCTTAGAATATTTCAGTAATTTGCTAAAAATCACAGAGGTGGAAACTAAGAAAGCTAGGAATCAAACCTAGGTCAATTTGCATTATAGCCACTGTTCTTAATTATTATGAGAACACAAATAAGCAAGTGCACTGTAGAAAAATATATATACCTATGAATATATATTTATTTATGTAAGCATCCACTAATTTATGGAAATATTTGTTCTGTAGATCTTTCCAATTTCTATCCTTATCATTGATACTTGTTACTTGGTACCTTCTGACTCTGAAACTTTGCTATGACCTTGCTCCTGCATCTTACTTTGCCATCCTTAGTAGATTTTCTGCCAGCCTCCCTGTAGGTGCCACTACTAATTGTCACTGCACTTTGAGGAATACATTTTCTAAGTGGGCAAGGGGCTGGGATATTCAGAGTGGTGTGTGTGTTCCCCCAGCACATGAGATAGTCTGCTGGGTTCTGTGAGCAGTTTCCTCCTTGTTTTATTCTAACTCCAGGTGATTCCGGCCCCTGCCCTGCAGCAACTCTGCTCTGCTTATACACACCCACCTTTCCCTTGGCTGACTGGGAAAGGATCCTGTGAAGGATTAGGAGGTAAGGTCAGCACTGTGACCTTCAGCACAGTAGGGGCATATGGGGACAGTGAGTTCCAGGGGGCACAGATCTACACTTATTGAGCGAATTATTAAAGTCAACACGTGGCGCCTCTATGGGGTCCCACAGAAAGTAACGTGTAATGATCCTTGCACGCATTACAGAGTAGCTGCTCATGTGCCCCCTTGAGAATAAATACCTGCTAACTCTAACCACTTTGGTAGTTTCCTGGTTTTTAAAAAATGTATTTGATCAAATGAAGCCTTTTCAAATGCCCCTATGCAAATCATTTATGTTGTAAAAAGGTATTGTTTGCCTTTTATAAGTTTGAAAAAAATGGATTCACAGAGGGTAATAAAACAAGGTCCAAGTCAGGATTAACTTTCTAGGATCTTCTAAAAGTTGTGCCAGTTTGAAGGCAAATTTAATCATGTCATCCCCCCCCCATTTAAAACCCTTGCAAGATTCCTCTTCTTCAAGGCTTACAGCCCTGCCCACTTCTCTGCCTCTGTCTCCTCCCACTCTCCCACTCAAATCCCATGCTCCCTTCCTCCAACAAAGCAAGGATCCTCCCATTTCTGATTGGGTCATGGCTGCTTGTTGTTACTGACACCCCCTTACCCCCCACCCCCACCTTGGCTCTCAGTGCTGTCTCTGCCTGGGACACTCTTCCTGCCATTGTCTGACTGACAGTGTCTACTCACCTTTTAAGATCTAAGTGGGATCTATTCTCTGCAGTCTTCCTGGATCCCTACCCAACCCTCCACATTGAGTTGATGTCTCTCTTATTCCTCCACTGTTCTTTGTTCTCACTGTCTAACGTGTACATCTTGCACTTAATTAACAATCTGTTTATGTGTCCTCTTCACCTATTTGGTTGTAAGTCCAGGCTCCTGAGACTGAAGGTCAGAGATGATATCTGATTCACATTGGATTCCCTGGCCTAAGAGAATGCCTGCCACATAGTAGATACTCAGTAGATGTTTGTTGATTTAATTTGAATTGAAAGGAGATGATGAAAAAGATCCTTTTTTTTTTTCCTAGTAGTTCTTCATTTTCAACCTTTTAATTTCTACCTGTAGATGGTGAGGGAAATCTCAGTGTTCAGTAGTCAAAGGTAAGATGTCACAGAGGAGCAGCAGAAAATTAAGTGGTGGAATTAGAAGAAAGAATTGAGAGGTCAGAGAGAGGAAAAGACATGGGAGAATGCATGTCTATAGGAGAGGAGGGAGAAGTAAGAACATGGGTGGGAGAGAGGAAATTCTGCCGAGTTGTCATACTAGAAGGGATCTTTGCAAGATCTGAAAGGGAGCAAAGTATCTGGAGGGTAAAGTGAGTTGAAAGAGGCATTCTGGAAGCAGCAGAGTGGAAAATGAACTTAAGGCCAGCCAAATGTAATCCAGCTTGGGAACAGGGATGATGGATTGAACATCATTAAGATGAACTCATCATCCAACAGGCACAGACATTTATTAAGCTGCTCCTCTGTGCCTGGCCCTGTGCCAGAACTTTGCATCATAGAAGACAAGGACTCTGCCCTCAGGAGTCCCAGACTCAGTGGTTCACTCTGTTCAACCAGGGGTGCTTGTTGTAGTGACCCCTGGAACCTTTAAAATCTACAGCTACCCAAGGCTCCACTGTAGATACAGAGCAAAAATCTTTAGGGAAGGGACTGAGGAATATGTACCTTTTAAAAGATCCTCAGGAGACTCTTGTGAGCATCTCTGATTAAGAACTACAGCTGCACAGTAATTGGGGGATTAAAACAAGTAAACATAACTATAAAGTGAAAAGTGCTGTTGGATGAAGAGGGAAGGGTATCCTGGGGGAGATCCAGGTAGCTACTTGAAGGAGGTGACGTTTGAATTAAGACTTGGAAAATGATTGGTTTGGGAAGAGAATCCAAACAGATGATAATCAATTTCAGAGCTTTTTGACTGGAAATTAGAGCTAATACTGTAGTAACTGATGAAGAGAGGAAGAGAAGGAAGGGGAAGAGAAGAGAAGAGAATGTCAGGGGAAGAGTCTTGGAGGCAATTTGAACATTTAGTGCCAGGGAGCAGGTAAATAAGCCCGAGAGAGAAGGTGTTTGTTTGCAATAAGTTAGCAGAAGAACCTAGAAATTTCAGTGTCATAAGATAAAATGGACAAAAAGACTAAATGTTTTGTGGTGAGATCATGTGAGAATGGGGACTGCCTCTATGTCCGTGGATATGGTCATTGTGGAAAACGTCGGCGGGAACTGCTTCAGTAAAATGGTGGGTGAGGAAGGTAGGTCACCAATGGTAATTCATGGCACAGGAACTGGATAAAATGACTGTGAACTTTTCTATGAAGTCTGGAGGTAAGAAGTCTGATAGGTGAGGGAATACTTGGCTAAAGATTAGTGTTGACCTGAAAATGTTTCCAATATTTAGAGGATGGAGCCAATAGAGACAGAGGAGATTAATGTGCATGGAAAAGGACAAATAATAGAGCAAGTTCCTGGAAGAGAGGGGTCAGAAAGCAGACATGGCAAATGAAGGCTGGGTGCCGATGAGGAGAGGCAGTAGGGAGGTGGGTTAAGGTGCTCCTGCAGATGTCCTAAGTCATCAATAAGAGAGGATGAGTGCGCTGAGACTGGGAAGAGCTCCAGTAGAGTTTTAGGTGGAGGAAGGTGGGAAACAGCAGTAGCTTTTCAATGTGCACCTACTTCCACTTTGGAAATATTCGTTGCCCTCTTCTTTGCTGCAAAGGCGTGAGTCTCTACAGCGACCGAAGCATGAATGTGAGGGTTGTTTACAGGGCCAGTTCTCAGTCACGGCTGCCCATTAAAATTAACTGTGCTGGGGAGTATTTTTAAAATTATTTTTAAAATACTGATTACCTGGTTCCACCTTCAGAGGTCCTAATTTAATTGGTCTGGGGTGGGAGTCCAGGCGTTGGGAAGTTCTCTGTCGACCCTGATTTCCAGCTTTGAACACCACTGATGCATAAAAATAGAACAACACATGGATACAGTTATTTGCTGTGAATGTGATATTCAGCTAGGGTGTTTCCAGATTGTTAGGCATGTCTATGTATAGCATATTCTATTAATCACTGAAAAGAGAAAAAGAGAACTTGGAAGGGATCCGTGAAAAGTCAAAAGATTATCAGAAATGCATAAGTTAAGAGATTTAAAGAAGAAAAATTAAGCTGATCCACTCACTCACTCATCCATCTATCAATGCATCAGTCACACAGCAGCTCTCTGAGTCCCTTCTACATGTTAAACACCACACTACTGCTGAAAATAAACAAAACGGCCCTTCCCTCAAGTAGCCTAGATTTAGCTGGAGAAAGAGAGGACAAGGAAATGGATGATTATAATTTCATGTTGCAAATGCAGGGATAGAGGTGGGCGCCAGGTGCTCTGAGTATACAGTCAAGGGACATCCTATCCAGACAAGAGAGGAAGGAGAAAAGGTTGGGAACTGAGTCTAAAAGAGGGGAAGATAGGGTGAATGGTGGTGACATTCACTGAGCTTGACAGTGGCTCCAGGAGGTTCCTAGTGGCCTAAGGAATAGAATGAAATTATGAGAAGCCAAAACAGCATACTAGAGTTACATGGTGGAGGTAACGTTAGGGAAAGTAGCCTTAAAGAACAGTAGTAAATTTTTACTTATCCACTGTGTCAGTTAGGATCCAGGCGGAAAACAAGTGGCACATGTGGTTTACTTAATTGAAGTAAATTTCATAGACGGACTACTTTAAAATGGATAAGTAGCATGTTGGGAAATAAGGAAAAGTCCAGTGCCCTGGAAACGAACTGTTTTTACTCACAATAAGCTGACACCACATGTGTGGGTTGGTTTTTTTTTCCTCACACCAACCAGTTCTCCAACACTCTGGACACCAACTGGGTGTCCTAAAATTCCATTCAATTTTGAGACTAACTAACTGCCCAGGTTAGCATTGGCCTCCACAGGTTTAAGGGCTCAGTCCCACAAGACGCCTCACTTCAGATGCCAGCTGCAAGTATTGAGTCCCTAGGTTACCCTCACTTCTGCTCCACTTGGCTACAAAGTCGGGGGAGAGAGGTGTTCTCACAACCCCCTCCCCTCTCAGGCTTAATAATTTACGAGAATTGCTCACAGAGCTCTGGAAAACACTTATTTGCTCTTACTGGCTTATTATAAAGGATACAAATGAACAGCCAGATGAAGAGGTACAGAGAGTAAGGTCTAGAAGGGTCCCAGTGGAGTGAGGACACCATAATCCCAGCACCTAAATGTGTCTGCCAGTTTCAAAGTTTTCTGAACCTGTCGTTAGTCATTTAGGGCTTTGTATGGAAATTTCCTTATGTAGGCATGATTGATTAAATCACTGGCTGAACGTGATTAATTCAATATCCAATCCCTCTTCCCATCCCTGGGAAATGAGGCCGAAAGTTCCAACCCTCTAATCGTGCCTAGGTCTCTTTGGTAACCAACCCCCATCCTGAAGCTATCTAGGGACCCTAGGCACCAGTCCTTACCAGCATACGAAAGACACTCATCCCTCTGGAGATTTCCAAGTGTTCTAGGAGCTGTGTGTCAGCAACTGTAGACAGAGGCAAGTGCGGCTGGAAGCTGGATTGTCATTGTTGTTCTTCAAGAGGACTCTTCTAAATCAGCGGTCCCCAGCCTTTTGGGCTCCAGGGACTGGTTTCCTGGAATACAGTATTTCCATGGACTGGGGCAGGGAGGGGGGATGGTTTGGGGATGATTCAAGCACATTACGTTTATTGTGCACTTTATTTCTATTATTATTACATTGTAATATATAATGAAATAATTATACAACTCACCATAATGCAGAATCGGTGGGAGCCCCGAGCTTGTTTTCACTTGCCACTCTCTGATAGGGTTTTGATATATGCGTCTGCAAGCAATTGATTCATTATGGCCTCCGTGTAGTCAAACCTCTCTGCTAATGCTAATCTGTGTTTGCAGCCACTCCCCAACGCTAGCATCACCGCCTCAGCTCCACCTCAGATCATCAGACATTAGATTCTCATAAGGAGCTCACAACCTAGATCCCTCACCTGCACAGTTCACAGTAGGGTCGTGCTCCTTTGAGAATCTAATTTCACCACTGATCTGACAGGAGGCGGAGCTCAGGCAGTAATTCGAGTGCTGGGGAGTGGCTGTAAATACAGATGAAGCTTCGCTCACTTGCCCGCCGCTCACCTCCTGCTGTGCGGCCTGGTTCCCTGTTCTAAATCCCTAGTGTATCAACATTCCTACTCCTGAGAATGAGGGGTTGCACCTTTGATTGTCATTGGAGCTAACTCAGATGGAAAAGTCCACGTGTCATAAAACTTCCAGAATGTTGGCAGTATTTTTTTCTGACAACTGTATTCATGAATTTCAGGAAGTCTCAGAATATTGTCAAAATCATTTCAGCTCCAAGTTAACAAAGATAGTAACTTGCTATGATTTGGCTACATCATCATTTTTACGTTCCCTGACCAGCCAGCCAGCCACTTCCCTCTCCCCAGTCACACATCTAATTTTTCTCCATTGGTCCCTACCCGACTCTTGCTCAATTTGTCTCAAATTGATTAATTCAGCACATGATCACTAGATTAAAATATGTCACTCATTTCCAATACCCTTGGCAGGTTTTTTTCCCTGTATGTGTAATTCTATATATTTGAATATCGAGGTGGTTGCAGAAATTATTTTTATTCATCACAGCTCAATAGCTGGAAGAACTATTTGGAGTTAACTTTTCATACTATTCTCAATACCTAAATAACCTATAGATTTCCTTGAGGCTTGACTAATGTATAGTTTGTCCTATCTGGGAATAAAGCTTTTTCATTTTATTTTATTTTGAAGTTCGCTGGCCCAGCAGGGGGATCTTTGATGTTGTTTTTCTAGGTGCAGGTGGTTCCTAGAGTGTTTGGGCAGTGTTGGGTGTTTGTTATTCTTTTGTTAGGATGCAGAGTTGCACCTGTGCTGTGGGGAGACCAGTGCCATCAGTGACGTGAGCCTTCGGGAATGGCATGGGGCTGAGGGTGAATTAACCTGGCTCTAATGGTTTCCCCACATCTCACCTACGTCACCTCCTCTTTTTCAGCCACCCAGTGTAAGCACGGTGCCGTGTATGATACCTGTGGTCCGGGATGTGCCAAGACCTGTGACAACTGGAATGAGATCGGTCCCTGCAATAAGCCGTGTGTTGCTGGTTGTCACTGTCCAGCAAACTTGGTCCTTCACAAAGGAAGGTGCATCAAGCCAGTCCTTTGTCCTCAGCGGTGACCTTTGTTCCGCTCCTTCAGACTTTGAACCTGGTGTTCTTGACACTGAAGTGGAAGAGCCAATGAAGGACTGCGGTATTTGTGTGCTGATTCTGCAAATACACACACGGAGTATATATCTGTACATATATAGATATATAGATATATTCAGAAACACTTCATCATTTATAGAAACTATAGGTGGATTATTATATGTATATTTTTTGCTATAAGACATGTATTGTTTCTAGGATCCTAATCTGTAAGCCATTGAATACATTGTATAAATAAACCAGGTGTTTTTAATTTAATAAGGCAGCATGCAGACATATTGGATGGTTTTACCATCACATACGTTTGTCATTTTTAAGAAGTTTTCTAAGAAATCTAAACTGCCTGCCTGAATTAATTTTTGATTTGAATAGGATTTGCAGTTGAATGGGAAGTGTGTTTTTCTGGAATGGCAGATTTATCTAGGGGCATTTCATGCTTCCAAAGAAAGGAAAGTATGCCTGAGAAATATGGCTAGTGATTGGCGACAGGCTCTAATGGTGCATGTAAAGCAAGGGGTAGAGGCTGTTAGACTTTATTGGGTCATGGTCCGATATTAGTTCCAGAACTGATTGGCTGGTTGCCAAGAAATATATATTTGTCACTAGAGCATAACCGGAGAATCAAATGGTTTCTTGCCATCTTTGCATATTCCTTGAGTCTCCTAATTTTGTATGTGTGTATGATGGATATGTCCACCTCCGTGTCCCACACTGAGATGTTGGTGTGTCTGGATGACTTGTTAGTTTTATTGAGGATGAGCAGGTATTTGAAGAAACTGTTGTACAACGTATGACAAAATATCCATTTCTCTGAATCTCACAGCAATTTAGGATGAGCAAATCCAATGAGTTAAAGTAAGCTATCTCCATTTTGTGACTATTCCATGTGTTAAATGAAAGCCTTTATTTCTAGAGGATTCCTAGACCAACACTATTTGGCAACAGTGAATTTGTCCGAATTATTAGAAAGAAAGGCTTTACTGATTGGTTGATTTAACATCAATACAAAGAATGGTCTACATGCTTGCTCTTACTACTAGTCACCATGTGATTTTCCTGACTTTTGTTTTCAGTTGAATAAGTGAACATGTCAACAAAACAAAACCCACTGATGTCTAAAAATAAAATGTTCTGCATTGTAGTAAATAAAGGGCTTAAGGTTTAAAACAATGCATTTTCTATTTCAAGATGTGTTGTGTTATACTTTACAAATAAGCTATGGCAAATTCAGGTTCATCCATTTTTAACAGCTTTCTTTAGATATATTTTATATACCCTACAATAACTTTATAAAAATAAGAGTGTTATTAGTAGATAATAGCAAACCTCCAAAGTTTTGACAGTCGGCGTAGTGCCATTGCTTCTTAAGACATTTGTGTTCCTGTTACATATATTCATGACAGCTGAAGGATTAGTTTGGATTTTTTACTGGGGCATCTCCAGCTGTTTGAGAAAATTGAATAAGTCACACAGTGTAATAGTGATTGTCTGGGACACCAGGGAATGTGGTTGTCATTGTTGTGCTTGGGCCATAACCAACCTCAGTATCTGGGACCCAAGGCAGCCAGGGCTTCAGTGCTGCACTTGGAAAGGGGGCTTTGATGTAGGAGACTTGGGCTCCAGGTGTGGTTTGTGACCTTGTTCACAACTGTTTAAGCATTTGGGGCCATAAATTGTTTCTCTGAAACACAAAGAGGCTTTGTAATATATGGGATCAGGAGACCTAAACACCCCGCCGCTAGTGAGATTACCTGCACAGTAACCTGAGACGCAGTGTGCAAACCCTTTTACACTTACTTTTTGCTCTTTGAAACCTTCTGGAAATTTATTTCCAAATACTTTCAGTCTGCGGTTGGTAGAACCTGTGCAGATACGCAGGGCCAACTGTAGATCGTGCTCAGTAAAAGCAAGTTCTTTTTCCTCTCCCTGTGAAAATAAGAATATTTTGAAAGTCCTAAACTAAAAGTTTTGCACTAGGAGGAAAAATGAATTGTTGACATTTACAATGGCAATTTTTGTTAAAAGGGTGGCACGTTGAGAATTACCAATTCTTCAGGTGAAAAGCCACCCCTTTAAACTCGCTGTTTCCTGAGTATCTGACTGTAATAGGGAAGAACAAATCTGACCCCTTATTGGATCCATTTCTTTTCCTTTAACCTTTGTATTCTATTGCTTTTGCTGCAAGTTAAGAATGTTGCCTCTAGCCTGAAATATACAGGATACCTCATTCTCAAGGCTCTGACCTTTCAAGGTATAACACTTTTCCATTCATACAGAGATAAAATGTTGCAGAACAGAGAGTAACATTTGTCTTGTTGGAGGTTTATAGGAACATTGTAAACCTATGTGACAGCTGCAATAACAAAGGATTCTGACACCAAGAAGTTTACACCAACCAACCATACCCCCTCCCCTTTTAGTATAAAAGAAGCCTGAATTCTAACTAGGGTAAGATGGTTCTTTAGGACCCTAGTCCACCATCTTCTTGGTCTGCAGGCTTTCTGAATAAAGTCGGTATTCCTTTGCCCCAGCAACTCGTCTCTTGATTTATTGGCCTGTCATGTGGTGAGCAGTACAAGCTTGGACTCGGTGACATCACCACTAGGCCTGTAAAAGGGCACCTCCCCTCGAATTGAGAAAGACCAGTGGTTGACTCTTTCCCCAGCTTTTGTTGAACATGAAAAAAACATTTTGACTGGAAAACTCTTTCTTACTATGAAAATATTCAGACACACAAGGAGGTATAGAGAATAATGTTGTAAACACCCATGAATACATTACCCTAATTAAGAAAAGTAACTGGTAGGTCGTTGATACATTTTTCTTGCATAAATCAAATCAAATCACATCAATCTCACGGTTGCAACAGCTGCATGTGGAGTTTTTCCTTGCTGGGTTTCTGTTCACTCTGCTACTGTTTGTCACTCAAATTCATCTGGATCTGACAAGTATCAAGGATGTGAGTCTGAATGCTCTTGGTGTGGGAGAAAGAGATGCCTTAGGGGACAGGCACCAAGATATTTTAATTAGCCATCTTCTGCAAACATAACCCTCAGGAGCAAGCAAAAAAATGTCTCTTATTCTGAAGCCTGAAGTATCAATACAGGCCTTTTAAGAACTCAGGATTTTAATTTTGAAAAATGGCAAGGTTCAAGTGGCCCAGGATGAATTATTAGGGGAAAGGAACTAATGCTGGTGATTATGTTGACCCTGAATTAAGAACCCAGACATTTAGTCCTTTAAGGGGAGCTTTTGGGCTTTAGAGCTATGTTGTTACACAGGATTAATTAAATCAATCAAGTGATGAACACGTGCATGAGATCCATCTTTACTGTGTTTCCTTTCAGATTAATTTTGAGCAAGCCAGCTTTGAAAACATTAATGTGGGAAATCTGCATGTAGGGATGCGCCTGAATTAAAGGATAATTCAGAGTGCGACTGGCTAAGGAAAGGGGGAAGGGTGTTCCAGGTAGAGGGAGAGCAAAGCACTGAGGCAGCCAGCGGCTCTGTACTGTGGCTGCGCCACAAGCAGCGGGGCCTGAGGGGAAGGGGAAGCACCTGTGTGGAGCGTCCCACGGTCATGCTAAGGAGCCTGGGTTTAATCTTTAGGGCAGTGCTTCCCAAAATTTTACGTCATAGTGCATTCAGGAAATAACATTTGAGTAGTGGAGTAAATGGGGCTGCTTGCAGCTGGAGATCACATCTGGGGACATCTTAGGTCCAGTCCAACTGCTCCAAGAGTGGAAGGGATGCCAAAATCCCTGTGGGCTGTGGCTCCAGATGGGAAGGTCTGCTCCAGGGCAGATCCAGCTGGGGGATGGCATTAAGCAGTGGAGTGATGTGATCAGAGCTTTGTCTCAGTGAGTGGAGTGGAGGTGGGCTTTTCAGCCCAAAGAGCAGGTGGGAGGCCCCTGAGATAGTCCAGGTAAGAGAAGATGAGCCCCCAAACTAGGAGGTAGGAGGAAACAAGGGGAGAACTTTGTGACAGGTTGTGTGGCAGATAGGCAAGTGATGGGTGGTGGTGGTGCCGGCAGGAACACAGGCAGGAGAGCAGAATTACAGAAATTTCTGTTGTAAAGCAAAACCTAAGCTGTGTTCTGTTCAGTTCAACAAACATCCTGAGCATTGGGATTAAGACACAGTCCAGGATAAATGACTGGTAGTAGACCAGAGGAGTACACAGCTGGCCGTGGGAGCCTCAGGAAGCCCAGTTTGGGGTTTTCTGTTTGGGGGAGGTGTCTGGGAAACTTGCCAGAGAACGTGACTCCTGCAACGAGCCTTACTAGGCTGAACAAGCTCTACCTATGCAAATAGGGGTGTGTGTGTGTGTGTGTGTGTGTGTGTATGTGTGTGTGGGCAGGGATAGTGTAGTCTGGGAGTTTAAGGCACGAGTGACTGCGTGGATGAAGAGAAAGACAGGCAGCCTGGGGGTGCAGAGAACAACAGGGTTTGGGTCCTGCTAGGATGTAGCGGATTCACAGAACTTTTGTGAGCTGTGGCATTGCAACTCACACACCCTGAGGTCTTATCAAACATCCCTTGATTTCTAGTGGAGGGAGCACAGAAGTAGGGTTTGAGGATGTTCTGTCATTTTGTTATAAGCTCTCTTTGCTCCCTGTACCTGGTGTGTTCAAGTTTCCTTGATGTGTCTTCCGAAAATCTAGAGAAGGAAGGAAGACTGAAGAAGCTTCTAATGAGACTGCCCTGTTTACACAGTGAGGAGGCATCTTTCAGACCCTCTAGGCATTGGTTGCTTTGACAGAACTTGTCCAAGTTCTGGTTATTCACTTAACCACTGCTTTTGTTGACTTGGCTGTAGCCTGACAGCAGGGGTTGGGGATGCTCAGGGTCCAAACAGCTGGACCTGCTACTGTCAGCAGCTGTGGTCATACCTACAGGTAACAGTTCTGGAAACACAGCTCACCTAGTGTTCTGGTTGGAACAATTCTGTCACGTTTTAGCCACTTTATATCGTAACCAAGTTTATGCCTTGAAAACGGACGTAAAATGCTTCTCTGCTTCTTGCAAACTGGAACTTGGCTTACTGAGTAATTCCTCTGAGGGGTTCTTTCAGCAGTGAAATTTTGGGCTTTAGAAAATGTTTGTGGTGATGAAAAAGTTTCACTTTGGCTCCGAGAGTATAAATAATATTTGTTCTACTGTTATTGCCACTGTGTTCCTACATGTAATTTAAGGAATCAGATCCTGAACAGCTCCTTCTGACCTGGGTGCTTAAACAAGCATGGAGGGGAGTGGAAAGCAGCCGGAAGCCTGGCTGGAACCCTCCCCACACTCTGGGGGCTGCCCTGGGAGCCTGTGATGTGATGTGTTCCTGCTGGATCCCTTGCACACCTCCGTGAAGAAGGTGATTCAAAGGAAACTCGCCACTCAGTATGAATCCCCATTGCCCTCTTGACAGTCAGACCAGGAGGACTCTGTCTTAGAAAACTGGCTTGCTCACTTCACTTGTTCTCAGAGCGAACTGGCTGTGATAGGAAATTGAAGTGGGAAGAAAGAGGATTAAAAGATAGGTTTCTCCGCAGCATCCGCCACTCCTATCCACCCCTAAAACCTCAGGGAGGATAGGGGACAGGCCACCTGATTGCACTGAAGAGCATTCTCCACTGTGTTTTATGTGATGACATTTGGGGCATATCTGTTTTCATGGTCAGAGCAGCTCAGCCTGAGCAATTGCATTTCCATCATGGATCCACACAGATATCTTCACCTGTGATTTTCTGACTCCTAACAATGGTCAGTTAATATGCCAGGCTATTCCACCCTAGCAGGTGAATTTAGACCCTAAACCAGTTTGGGTTTGCCTGTTGAGATCTACTGTAATTCATGGCATGATTATCTTACCCTTTCTTTGCTTTGCCATTGGCTTGGGCCACAAAGTGGCTGGGTTGCTTTGGTTAAAGGAGATCAAGATGGCGGCCAGAGGAATCTGCCAGAGGATGCCGAGCGGAGCTGGGAGGTGTTTTCCAGGTCTGAACTGTTCCTGAGAGGCAGAGTGGGTCCATCAGCTTCACCCTTTTGTGTGGGAATGGAGAGGGTAGCAAGTGAGGGAAGGCTTTTTCTGTATTAATTCTCTCTGAATTTGCTATTTATTTCCTTTGATTTTACTTCGGGGGGAAAATGTCAAGGAGCAATACAATATACACATTTTATTTTTTAATCTTTAAAAACGAGTAAAATAATTTTTTTTTCAAATTTGGGGAATTTTATATTTCATTGGATTCAAGTTCAACCAACTCTAACACTCTAAGAATGTTAAAACTTTCATATTTAGTTGATTTCATATATTTTGAATGCAATTTTCCACAGCAAAACTTGTTTTCCTTGAAATTGATTCCATGATTTATTGTTCATATGGCTCTTTCATTTGGGCTGTCTGTTTTGTGACAGCAAAATAATGTATATGTATATTATTTTTCTCACTTAATATTTATTTTCTTTGTGTCAGTAGTGCATACAATTTTGTTTGTTTCTGCTCCTCCAAGCATAAGTACGTGATCCTTTTTACTGTGAAAGAAGAGGCCTAGTAGGAGACAGGGAGAGGCTATGAGGCAAGCAGCAAAGACACAGCAGGTACAACCACGTGTATCTTTTTGCAGCACAACCTAAGAGGGGCTGCATCAGCCAGCAGTTGTGCAGATGTGGCTTTATCAATGTTGCCTTCAAACAAATGGAAGGAAATAAAATCCAGTTCTGAGATTCTCATCCTGTGAACTGCATGGCCTGATCCACATTGTCTCCAGGAATGTGCCTTTTATGACACATGGGAACAGGGTCTCCAAGTCTAAAAGCATCTACTGAGCTCCTTCAAAGCTGGGATCTGTCTTCCAGATGTCTAGGCTGTTGGGAGTAGGTACAAACTTCCAGATGGACCAGCCTTCTTACAGCATGAGCTGACTGGATGTTGGGGATTGTGTCAGCCTGATCTGACTTGGTGCTTAGACCCTGGGTGTGAGCAGGTGCTCCAGGAAGGCCACCCCAGGTCTTTGGCATGGGTGTGTACATACCTGGGGAGGGGCTCCTGCCAGATGTCCAGTGCGTCTGTAGGACTGGCCTCGCTCTTTCTGTTCATGCTCCTTTTCTTGTAGAAAGAAGAAAGGCTTCCCTCATAGACCATAGGATCTTTACGGAATGCAGGGCCAACCACAATTCTTCTATTAGAAGAGCAGATCATAGTGGAGCTTCCTGAGGTTCTTCACCAGGAACTAAAACAAATTATGTCAGCTATTAATTTGTGCCACCCCCATCTATATGTGCTCCCTTCCTTCACCTTTCAGTTTTTTCCCTTTCTTTTACTTCCTCTCCCTAAATGGAGTTGTTACATGCTTCTCTCCACCATCTCCCCAACCACCACTCCAAACTGGCCTACCCTCCTGGCACCATCTTATGTTGCAGTTCTTTCCTGGCACTTTAAAAAAAAATGTAGCTGCCCTGGTTCCTACCCCCTCGAGAATCAACCTGTCAAAAATATACTTGAGCCACTCTGAGGTCTATGCAATATCAGTTTTAGGTACCATATCTTCATTTTCTTACCTTGAGCCTTCTGGCATTTAACATCTTTAACCGATAGTCTAGTTCTAATGTGAGCATTTAAGGCACCGTATCAGATGAGAAGGGAAAATATTTAGAGGGCAGATGGGCATTCCACTGCCCCAGCAGTGCAGATGCGATGTAGACAGTACCTAGTGGACCAGCAGAGAGGACTGGCTCTTTGCCACATGCCCTGGGAAACTTTTTTTAGTTGTAGAACATTCCTTCCATTTTTCAGTCAAATGTCTAGAATTTCTAATTCAAAAATTCATTGAACAAAGAAAATGTTATTCAATTTTCTCTTCTCTTGTGTCCCGGCTCATATCCCCCTTCTCATGAAGAGTGGCCTCAGCTATTTCCCTAGGGCAATATGAATGAATGTTGTAAGGCTTTTCGTTCTAAAAGCCCTGGATGAAATCCCAGACATATGGCATCAAAGTGCAACTCAGTAAAATCAACTTTGTTGAATATCTTAAAGATAATATAGTTCAATCAGTTTTCTGATCCAAGGATAAAATATAAAATTTATTTACCATCCCTAGGCAAGGTGGCTTATCTCTCCAGCCAACTCCAGGTAAATTTTAGTGTTTGTGTTCTGTGTTGGCATTTAACATCCTTCCCTGACTCTGCAGGAAAGAGCACCATGAGCTACCATCAAGGTATTCACAAGAGGAGAACAGTTGTTTTTTTTTTTTCTTTCCTGCGGTACACGGGCCTCCCACCGCTGTGGCCCCTCCCACTGCGGAGCACAGGCTCCGGACGCGCAGGCCCAGCGGCCACGGCAGGCGGACTCCCAACCACTGCGCCACCAGGGAAGCCCAGGAGAACAGTTTTATCTGCCCTCCTGGACCACCTGATGCATGGACTACTCAGCTACCCAAGATCACACTTTTATCATCAATAAGGACATTCTAAAAAACATAACACAAACATGCACACACCCACACAAATGACAACAGAAATTCCCTATGCCTTTAGGAGTCTTTCAGATAAAATTTTATGTGCCATTTGACCTTTTGTTTGAGATACAGAAATTCCCACGCATAAAAATGTGGTGAACCAGCTCAAGCTGCTTGTCAAACTGCAGAGTGGAAACCTCAGCTTACTATAAATTTGTCTAATTAAACCTCATTAAAATTGATACCCCAGGGTGAATTTTTATCTCTTGCACAAAGGATGAAATTGCAGATTTCCACATACAATGCAGGCAAATCTGATGCTTTTATGGGTGAATTTTCCAAATGGGGATAGCAAATGTGCCAGGGACAGCATCCCTGAAGCACGTGGGGATGTATAACTGCTCAGTAATTGCAGTTTTCATTTGGGCAAATTAAATGCAAATACAAACAAAAGCCCTGTCCTGTCTCTGAAGTGTGTCAGTATTAGTCCAAGCTCATGCTGGCGGTGGGGCCAAGAGATGTCAGAGGTTCTCCTGCGGACATATCTGCTCATCTTCTATACCTCCCCCAGCTGCCTCTCGTCTCACTTCTTTTCTCCTTCCTTGAAACCTCAGTGGGGATCTTTGCGGAGGGAAAGACTCCCATCAGACAAACGTCCCTCTGCAGAGGGGGCCATGCTGACTTTCTACAACCAGCTTTCATTCAGTAATTTCTGTCAACTCTACTTTTAAAATATATTCTGAAGCTGACCGTCTCTCACCATCCCCACAGCTACTACCCTGGTCCAAGTTATCAATATCTCTTACCTAGACTATTGTAATAGTTTGCTGATGGAGCTCCCACTCTCACCCTTGCTTCCCTTCCCTCTCCCCCAGCACACAGCATACACAACAGGCAGCAACCAAGGTAAACCTTGAAAAACTCTTATCAGAGCATGTCCTGCCCCCTTTTAAAACTCATCTTAGCCAGAATAAAGTCCTAAGTCCTTTCTAACATCTGCAAAAGCCTGTATGTTTTGGCCTTTTTCTCCTTTTTTGAACTTGTCTGGCGCTTCCCTTCCCGTCTCTCATGCTCCAGACACTCTGGTCTCTACAGGCCTCTTTGCTGTTTCCAAATTGCCAGAAATGTTCCCACTTCAAGGCTTTTACATTTGCTTGTTCTTAATTTTTCTCCATGTCTAAAATCTTACAGATTTATTCCTCTATGTTTATCTTCCTCTTCCTCAATTAAGTGTTAGTTGATGAAAGCAGGAACTTTGCTTTGTTTATTGACATAACTCTGGTACCTAGAACAGCCCTTGGCACACTGTAGACACAATTGCACTCAACAAGCGTCCTCCAGAGGGACGGGTAGCAAACTAATCTAATCATATGCTTCCTTTTATGCCTATACAGGAAAGGGGGCTGTGCAAGGGTAGTAGGTTCCAGGGCCTGGTGCATATCCTGAAGGATGCTGCACTCTTGGTCTGTTGTGTTCTTCATTTCTCATGTTGTGTCATGCGGGAGCCAGGATAACAGCATAGCCAGGAAGAAGATGCTAGTCAGAGTCATCTCAAATCTGAGTATCTTTACTAAGATCCCCAACATCACCGAGGGGAATCTCAGCACATGTGCCTCTTCCTCCTGCTCTCCAAGAATCTGACAAATGGAGCCATGATGTCAGTGAGAGCCTTCTGGAGAGTTTCAATCACAAGGCTTCTCTTAACACAAATACGCAATTTCTTCTTTGGGACCTGCTTCTCCATGCCTGTAATCAATTTTAGCCTAAGAGAGGACAGAGGTAAGATTGTCATCAGAGCACTGATTTCAGATTTCAGATTCTTGCATGAAGCCAAACCCTCAGGAAAGGAAAGAAGAAAGGCAAGTAGGTGCCTCAGTGTTGGGTTGGGGAAGTAGCTGGTGAGAAATGTAAGTACCTGGCTAAGTACGCAGATGCTATATGAACTGGGGTAGTGGCCTACCATGGGGGTGGGCATATATGGTCCATGGCCCAAGTCTGGCCCACTGCCATTTTTTGTAAATAATGTTTTATTGGAACACAGCCATGCTCACTCCTTATGAATTGTCTAAGACCACTTTCATGCCACAAGGACAGAACTGAGTACTGTGACAGATCCACAAAGACTAAAATGCTTACTGTCTGAAACTATAGAAAACATTTGCCAAGCCCTGATCTAGTGGGAAGAGCCATGTACTGGGAACCTGATTAATCAGGATTCTGGTCCCTGTGCTATAACTCAGTACTTATGTGAGCAACTGGTCTACCCTCAGTGAGCTTCAGCTTTTTTACCTTTTATATGGTACATAATTTGGGTTAATCTACATAAGTATATGTTAATTTAAAAGTTCTTAGCCTGAAGGAGGTACTCAATACAGACTGGTTAAACATAAGAGAAAAATAAATCAAAATGTCATCAGAGTATACTCTTTGCTCTGTCAATTGCACAGGGTTACAGTGACAATCCAATGAAATAAAGACTGGAAAAATCCTGAAATCTGAGATTCCTCTCTCTGTGATCACTGAAGCTAAAGCCCAGACCTAGATCTCTGTTGTGTGCCCACAGCTGCACCACGAGCCCTGGGAAGAGGCAATGGCTCCACAGGCCACCTTCCCTGACTTGGGATATTGAGGTAGAGCCTAGAGCTGCCTCTTAGAATGTTCCCATGTTTATAAAAGGGACTTTCAAATGATTCCAACTCATACATGCAACAGGGAGGAACACAAAATTGGGGTTGCGTAGAGATGGGAGGGATCGTCTGAAGCCCATTTGCTCTTCCTGTGAGACTGTCCTCAGGGTGTGGTCTCTTATGATGTTTTTGTTGTCATTGTTCAGCTGTCCATCCTTTTTCTATATCTAAAATTTGGAAAAATCTTTGTTTTTTGTTTTGCTTTGTGTCTCCTACTCAAAGCACCCCTACCTATTCCTGGTGGTGTCAGTGGGGTACCTGGATTCAGCACCAACAGCATGGAATTTGCACTTAGAGAAAGCTAGCTTTATATTCCTGGTTCCTTATTAACATGTAGTGACCTTGAAAAAGTTGCTTAATCTTTCCAAACCCCTGTTTCATCAACTGTAAAATGAAGAGAATCCATCCTCATTAAATCCTCATGAGAATTTTAATGAGATTGTATACCTCCCCCCACTATCCCCTCCCCTGCCCCTTATAAAAATAGATCACTTACAAATTAGATGTTTTAAAGTCTGAGGCAGCCTATTGTCATTTCTAAGACGTAAATCTTGGCAGGCTGTGTGTCTGAATTTTTTAAAACTTTGCTAATATATATGTAGAATATATGGGGGAGTTTATCACTCACTTCTTTCAGAACAAGTTCCCACAGGTCTGAGGATATTTAAAACAGAAATGTATTTAAATGCAGACATAGATCATAGAAGGACAAAATCCTCAGAGGGAGTCAGATGAAACACAATTCAATTAGGGAGCAGATAGCCAGCAATCCCTACATGCCCTGGGCTTTCTCTTCACTGAAATTTCTCTGAAAGGCCTGTGCCAGGAGAACTGCAGAGAAGCCAAAAGTCCCTATCAATGTAAACTGAAAATTCTAGATACAGGAATGAATCACTTTTTGTTTGGCAAAGAACATCTTTACTTCGATGACTCTGAACCTAGGATTGTGATCTGGAAACCTCTGATAGGATATTAGCATTATTCGGACCATGCTACGTGCATCACCCATTTGATGGCGCTCTCACTCCTTACAGATAAGCAAATTGAGGGTTAGAGAGATGGACTGATCTGCCCCAATATATGCAGCCAGTAAGGAAATGGCAGAGCCGGGAATTGAAAAGTCCATTTGACGCACATGATTTCCCCAGCCACCTTGAAGCCCTGACAGTATGGGAAGGAAGGATATTCTACTGAGTTCAAGCATCCTGCTTATTACCTGAGGGAGGAGGCAGGTAAAGAGGATTAAGCCAGCGGCAGTCATCGCCATGGCACATAAAGACAGTTGAGGAACCCATTTCCTTACAATGGGGTTTGAAAAACAAGTAGGAAGTCCTAGACCAATGGGACATGGGGACATGGATGTTGGTGAAGGAGGGGAGAGGTGAGCCTAAAGGGAGGACATCAGAGACACAGTCTGCCTTCCTCATTGCATCTTCTAGTTAGAGAAGAAAGAGGCTATGCTTTACAGTGAAGCAGCTCTTCTCTCAAAGCTCTGGTGGACCATTTTTCAGCTGTGGGACCCAGGGCATGGGGTCTGCAGGGGTATATTACTTCAGGGCAGGGGTTCAGGGAACCAGTAAGAGGTCAGCCAGGGAGCTGTGCAGTGCAGAGTCTTTATTACAGTGGGATTGGGTGTTGGTTCTCTACCAAATCCATCAATGTGCTCCATGAGAGAGGGCTAGAATTTAGATACTGGTCATGCTAGAGAGCCTTCTATAGCTGACAGTATACTACAAACAGCACCGATTATGTAAAAATGGACTTTTGTCACTTTTGCTGCTATTTTCCTGCAACTTCCCTATCTCCACCCTAGCTGACACTGAGTCACCAGAATCAGAGACAAATTGAGGGAAAGTAGCTGTTGGCCTAGGGAGTCAGGGCTTCAACATGTGAATTAAGGGGGAGAATGATTCAGTCCATAACAGCTGGCTTCCTCTGACACTGCACTGGCACAGGAACTGGGACGCCACCTTGTTACTGCCAGGTGGTGAAAGTCCATGTTCTCTGCTCAGCCTCCACTGACATTCTGGGGTGAGGGTAGAGGCACTTTATTACTACTGCTGCCAGGAGTAGAAATTGAAGCTTCCCACTAGACTTTTACTACACCCTACCTGGCCTCCACTGACACTGGGGAGAAGCCCCTTTTTGCCACCATGTGGGTAGGAAGGTCCTAGTTCCCTACTCAGTTTTCTCTGATACCACCCCAGCATGGGAAGTTGGGCATCTATGTACAGCCTGGTGAGTGTAAACATCTATGCTTCCCAACTGGCCTTTGCTTGAAAGCAGTATCCCATCAATTTTAGAAGCAAATCGCTAAGGTCTGGCCCACATCCATGGAAAAGGGTATTACAAAAGGGTCAGAGATCATTAAGGATCTGAAAGTGCTTACCACAGGGAGTAGAGCATCGGTTAATAGTGCTTAACTAAAGGAATTACTCCCTCAAGTCAGAGCCAGTGAAAGAATGCAGGAATCTCCAGGTACAGGAACTACCTAAAATGGAATCACTAAGCTGGCATCAAAGAGGCTACTCTTTCTCTCACAGGCTGCATGATCTCAGGACACTTCTGCATCTCTGGTCTACTATGCTATTCTCAGCCACTAAGAAACTAGTCCAGATACGATACTGCATTACTTTATCTGGGTTTCCATGTGTTTTCTAGGATATGAAGTGTCAGAATTAGATAGACCATTTAGGAGCTCCACCATTTACTAGTTATGTAATCTTGGACAAATGACTTGACATCTCTGGATCTCCCTTTTTTCATCTGTAAAATGGGTATATAGGGAACATGATATGATCCTTGAGGTTGGCTGCAGAAAGAGAAGATAAATTCCCCACAGCAAATCCTCTTTTCCTTATCAGTAATGGATTCTTCTCATATTTAGCAAATATTTCAACTTACAGAAATGGCTGGGGCAGGGCAGAGAGCTGTGGATGTACAAGGAGGAGGGAGGCTCTAATAGAGTGAGCTAGATCTTTGCCTAAGAATTTGATCTTAACTCTTTAAAGCTTTTAAGAAAATTATAATTCCAAAGCTTTAGAGTTTCTTTGGGCCAAAATTTCCTTAGTCTCTATTGGTTGTGAAAAAATTCCATTCAAAAATAAGCCAGAATTTCTTCAGATAAGTAGCTAGGTTTCTCATATTATTATTTGGATAATATACAGATGGAAGTTCCTGATCTGCTAAATAATTTGGAAAAACTCAGGTGACATGGATACACCAGGAAGAAAAACAAAGTGATATTAAAAATAAATGACTGGAATTTTGTTTCTACGTAAGATGGAATTTTAGAGGGCAGACCAATTTTTCTTCTAAGAACAAAACAAATCAGGTTAAAATATAAGAATAATTGGTTTAAAGGCAATCAGCGGTGCTTTGTGACCGCCTAGAGGGGTGGGATAGGGAGGGTGGGAGGGAGGGAGACGCAAGAGGGAAGAGATATGGGAACATATGTATATGTATAACTGATTCACTTTGTTATAAAGCAGAAACTAATACACCATTGTAAAGCAATTATACCCCAATAAAGATGTTAAAAAAAGAAAAATGCAACCGGGATCTGCTGAAACAATGAGGATTTAAAGGGTTAAGACAGAGAAGTGAGCTGAAAAATCTGTTGCTTTTTTTCTGTGGCCATTTGACTGATTCTGGCAGGAAAAGATGCTGAGCATCTCAACTGGCTCAAGGAGAGAACCAGGAAAATGGGTGACAGAAAGAAAAGAAAATAATGAGAAATGAAGAAAAGAACATAAGAGTCACAGGGACAGAGCCAAAGTTTCTAGTATTCATGTGACTGGTATACTTGGAGAGTAAAGAGACAATGAGGTAGGAACAATGTTTGAAGAGTTAATGGTTGAGATTTTCTAAAACGTAAAAGATGTTAACTTATAGATCTAAGACGCATTGTAAACTCTGAGCAGGATTTTTCAAAGAGCAAACATACCTAGGCACTTCATTATCAAATTTCTAAAAACCAAAGACCAAAAAAACCATCACTTTCAGAGAAACGACTGTTAAGACCAACAACTAGAGAGGCCAATGGGTTTTAGTATTGATACTTTCCTATTTTGCTAAAAGAAAATCAATGCCAACCTAGAAGTTGATGCACAGTGGAAGTCTACTTACAAATGAAGCCAAATGTATTTCTGAAAATATGTTTTCAGAAAAACAAATTCTGAGATATTTTATTGCCAGGAAACATGCACAAAAGGGGATTCTTCAGATAGAGGAAAATGATCCTAGAAAGAAGCATGAAAATGCAGAAAAGAATGGAAAAGCAATAGGAAGGGTAAATATATGGGTAAATAAATATTGACTGTATAAAATAATAGTCACAATATCCTATTTTGCACACACAGTGAATTAAAATGCATTACAACAATACACAAAAGATGGGAGGAGACGTGAATGTAAATACAGTGTTTCAGGGAAACTTAAAAAGTAAAAATTTCTATTAGAGAATTAAGTATGCATGTTGTAATTTCTAGGATAACCACCAGAAGAATCATAAAAACATTGTATAACTAAGATATAATAGAGAGGAAAATTGGATGATAACAAAGGAAAAAGATGACTGCTCTTCTGCACTTTCAGGTGGACATTTTTGTCTCTTAGAAGGTTGGGTTTTTTTGTTTTTTAATTCAGGAAAACTTCTTAAAGGACCTTCTGAATGTGAAACAACAGAGCCTTGGATTAGTTTAGATGGGAGAGAAATGAGAAAACAAAGATATAATGTATTCCACATAAAAAGTCATACAGAAATTTGTGAGTTTTGCCCTGGACGTTGAGGTGATCAAATGAGTCCTAAAAAGAGGGATTATAAAAATATGGTGAGAGGCCAGTGGCTCAGGTGGGATGTGAATGGGGAGAAGCATTTTGTGGCTGAGTTTGTGTTCTCTTCAAACCTTCATAAAATTGTGGAATGCACAAGTGTAGGTGAACCAAAGAGGAAAGGCTGCACTCTCCACTTGGGATTAATCTAGCAGAGTGAGAACAGCAGCTGCAGGAGGTGAGACAGTGAAGAGATGCTGAGAGTTTAGCCAGAGCTCCAAATCACAGCAAGCAAGCCCTGAGTGAACAATAGCGCTCTGGGAAATTCTCTAAAATCCTTACGATTTGACCGTGTATATGTTGTGGGATGAAGGGGTCACTGAACTTCCCTTGGTAGTGGGGGCTTAAGCCTTTTTATTTGAAAATTAAAGTCCCCAAGAGAACAGAAGAATTTCGAGGCAGCTGGCTCTGCATAGAATGTGTTTCTGCCTGTTGTAGCCCTCAATAACTTCTACTATTATCATTACAGCCTCTGCAGAAAATAAAGTGTTTTTGATTCAAGTCCTCTTCCATCTCCTCTCCCCCTCTCCAGTCTCCACTGAACTGAATGGATGATGTTAAGTTAGGGACATCTGTCTAGAATTGAAGGTGGAGGCTTAATTATTACAGAGAAAAACCACTAATGAGGAAACATTATCTTTCACACATGAAGCTGTTTTGATGGAAACGAATTTATGGCGAGTATTCTATCCTCCAGGCTTCATTATAAAGGGCCTCTGTCCTCACGACTTTTCCCCTCCTCCTTCCCCTAACATTTCTGTATTTTCATTAGCTCAATCTCACAGGAAATCAGAGAGCAGATAGTGTTCTCCACACATTTTACAGGAAAGGAAGCAACGGGGCAGCCAGGATCGGCTCCAGGCAAAATCACCACATTACAATGCTTTCTTTGGGCACCTCTCACTTTTCTTTTTGGCTGCCTTCTCCTCTTATCTTTCTTTTCTCTCTCTGTCTTTCTCCCATCCTCTCCTTGCCATCTACTGCCTGACTGGTTGAAGCCTCTCTTCTGCTCTCACCTAATCAATCCTCTTCCATGCTCTTCATTTACTTGTAAATAAGAATCTGACCTGGACCAGGGTGCTGGCAATCTGGATTGAACACAAGGGTTTTCCTGCCTGCAACTGAGGAAAGGATGAGTAGCCTTCAGGAAGTGGGGGTCTGGGAGGTAATAAGGTTCAGAAATCAAAGCTCCATGGCAGAAAAACATCCGGTGGGACTTCCAGGTGCTATCACAGGAGAAGATGGGAAACACCAATCAGAGACCGAGACACAGAAAATTATAGTTCAATAGCCCTCCCCGTCCCTGTTTTCCTAATGCTTTTCTTTCCCAGATGTTTTCCTATAGAATCAGCAATAAAACCCATGCGCTGGCCTTTGCAGCCCTGGGTGGGCCTGGCTGAGGCCACTCTGTTCTGTGCCAGTGCCCGGCTCCAGAGAGGACCTCTAGGAGTAAACTGGGTGGCGGCAGCTCCAGAGTAAGGAGGAGAAGGAGGTAGGGGACTCCTGGTCTCTGCGGACTGTGACACAGGAGAGGAGAGAACTTAGTGTAGGGCTAGGCAGCACATCTCTCCTTCTAGCCCGAATCCGTCCGAAAAGCGCCAGGTCTTTTCATTTTTGTATTCTCATTTCTTCCACAGACCTTGACATATACCATAGGGGCTCAAAACTGTGAATGGAGTGAAAGAATAAAGGAATAGGTAAATGAAGGATACACCTTTCCCCTAAAGTGATTTATGTCAATATTGTACTCAGTATGTGTTGATCTCCAACAGTTTGGCCCGTGGGGTTTGTACATGGTAGCTCCCTATTCCTTTTCATGCTCACCTCTCTGGTGACAACTGTCAGAACCAAAGCAACCACTGCGTCCTGTGTGTCTGTTCCCAGAATCAGGGGGACAGACTGAGGACAGGAATCCAGGAGGACCAGTAGCAGAGGCCAACAGTCTGAGTAATCTGAAGGCTGGGTGATGGAGAGTGAGCTGGAGAGGGCGGGTGGTCCCATTGAAGGCCAGTTGGACATGGCAAGTATCTGGGGCAATGCCACCGATTCTGTCACTCTTAGGATGCCTGACCTTGGGCCTTGTTAGATGAAGCCATCCAGCCATAGCAGCAGTGGCAAGGCAAAGCTCACGTGGGAGACAAGATGGGGAAGTCATATGTGCTTCCTGTCACGTGCCAACTCCCTTCCACTGGTAGAGGTTAGCTGGAGGACTGGCCATGGGAAATGAGGAGATGGGGTCTCTGGCTGTGAATCTGCTGATTCTCTTAAGGCATCTGAATGTCTTTTACCTGTCAGACTGCCAGATCCACAGTGGCATTCGTGAATATTTCAAACATCAGACGATTCTATTCTGAGTGAAGTGACACATTGTGAACAGTGAATAAATCAACTTCACTTTCCCTTAGTGGTGAGTGGGGAGGCACGGAGGTCTCACAATTATGAGCGTTCCATTTGGAGCTAAGATCACTTTCATGTATGGGAATAGAGAACTCCAGAGATGGATCCGACAGGGGTAGTGCTCAGAGCTCCCCCAGGCCAGGCTGGAGCCAGCACGACCCCTGGGCCTCAGGTAGGGTGCATGCTGCTTGGCTAGAGTCTGATAGCTTACCCAGGCCAGCGATCTTGAAACAGCTCTCTCCCTGCTGAGCCAGTCCTGCTAACAATAGTTACTCACACGCCTTGTCATCATTACTCCCAGACTGCTAAGGAGAGTGTCAGCTCTACCTTTCTTTAGTTCTTTTTTCTTTTTTCCATGGCCCGACGAATAGGCTTCCAGAGGAGACTAGAAAAGCAAGACTTGTTGCTGGATGATCGCACAGCAGCTCTGTTTTTCCAAACTGATGGCATGGCTTGCCAAGAATGAATTACATATTTTCACAGAATTATTTGCTTTGCTCCTAATCAGCTCTGTAAATGATTTTCCTTCCTCCCTCTTGTTTAACACACTGGCCCCCTTGGTCAGGCACCTCAGGCTAGGGTTTTGGGGAAAGGAAGAAATAGAAGGCCATGAGAGGCCCTTCTAGCAAGCTAGTGGGGAGAATGGAGAAGTCTGGGCTGAGGGCCACTTTGGCCTCGGAGCGGTAGGTAGGACAGAAGACACATGGGTGCTCCTCCAAGGCTACGGTGATGGAGTTGCTGGGAAGCAAGGATCTCTGGGTCATTGGCTCAGGGTCACAACAAAATCACCAATGGGAGTCACAGATGCCAATGCTGCGACTTGTTCCTGCCGGAAGATCCTGGTAGGCCAGCCCCACTTCCCTGGCTCAGAGGAGAAACTTCCTAGGGTGTCTCACTCACTGTGAGCTTCCTTCTGGTGGCCCTCCAGCCTTGCCATGGTGACCATCTGCAAATACCTTGACAGGGCTGAGTACAAGGCATTCCTGCTGCTGTGAATGCTTCCCTCCTCTCTGTTCTGGGAGAGGCAGTGGGTTCTCTTTTCCATTCCAGCAGGCTCCATACAGAGAGAATGGGAAGAACCTCTTTTTCTCCAGGAGTGTCATACTGTCTTGAAATCATAAAGCAGCTCTACCTGTGTCCCCTCACGTCTACATGCTTCTTTAGTTATTCTTTCCATTATAGTTTTCTCTTCTGAGGACTCATGCAGCCCAGTGGGAACCAGGCTGGAGGCCAGTCTGAGTGACATGGCTTTGGGCCATACCCATCTTCCCTCTTCTCTGTCCTGGGGATCAGCCCCTCACTGAGATTTGCACATGGCGTTCTCCACCAACTTGGCATTGTTCTCCACCAACTTGGCATTGTTCTCCACTAGGACATTGCTCAGCTTGTTCTCCTGCCATGTAGGGAGTCTTTTGGAAGGACTATTATTTTTTTTAAAGCATCCAGGATGTGTCTTTCTCCCAAACTTCCTCTTTCTCTCACATGAACAGGTCATCGCTGGGCTAGTCCTACCAGTCCAGACATCTATGAATAGTAGAAGACTCATGAATTGGTTAAAGTAATATCCTATGACACTTACGCCATGGCACTACTCTACTACTAATGGTGGATATGGCTAATGGAGCATGTCTCTCCTGGTAAGCCTCAGAATCCTTCTGAACACCATGCATCTGACTGCTATTACCAGTCCATTGGAGTTGGTTCTTATGATGACATCTTTTAATCTTCCTTACCTTAAGCTCTGAATTGTATCTCCCCTCCATCTAACCAACACACCTATGCATGCTCAAAATTCACAGGTACTTAATGTCTGCTTGCACATGACATTGACCTTGATAGGATGTACTCTCTGCCAGGGAGCTTGCAGTTTGTCTCAGATACATTAAAAAGGTGCAAGTATACTTTATTGGGGGTGAGGGAAATGCTGGAGCACTACTTTATTAAGGCTGGAATTTGTCTCTTTTCAGAATTGATGAACACGTCTCCTGTTACTATTCATTCGTCTCTGGGAGGCTGTATTCTAGAAGTTATTGGTCCAGATAAGTTGTAACTATCCTGGGAGGCAGAGAGGACAACCTGAGCTGTATCTCCTACAGTAAACTGTCATAACCTGGCCAACCCACAGCCATAAGAGCAGCTCTAATAACCGCAGGTCCTGCCATGTGGACGCTTTCCCCCAACACACAGAAGACAAGGGAGGTGATGATTTGCAGCTCCATTATTTTCAAGAGTTACCTTGTATTTTGGATACATTAATAGGTGCTAAAGGGTGGGGAATTAGGTAAACAAAATAGAAATTTAATATGTGAAATAGCTAAAAGATGTTTTCTTCTTAATGCATCAAACAAATAACTACAGAAGCAAGCAAAAATAAATAACATAAAATCTTCAGTTCTAGTTTTTCTCAAAATCCAAGTCTCAACGACGTAGCTAACAGCTTAGGAATCAGTTCCTTCTGACTTTTCCACCACAATCCCATTACTGCATGGGTTCTCTGGACTGATGTTTGGGACTTTTAAGATTTGACTGCATTTCTTCCCATGCCTTTTCATGCTCCTAGCACTTCTGTTTCCAGTCTGGTGGCTTCGCTTGGGCCCTGCAGGCTAGACCCATGTTGCACTCAGGGACTGTAAGAATCCCGGGCCTCAGATCTGCTGATTCTCCTCTGACACCGGACCTCCCCCGACGTTTGCCTGGTGCCTCTGACCCAGCCCACAGCTTTGTCCCGGACCTTGTGACAGAATCCCCGCCTGACCTCTCTGCCCATTGCTCCAGTTGTTCCAGGGTTGGGAGCTGGGGCTCTGTGCTGAGTGTTTCCAGCTCAGCCTAGGGTTCCTTCTCAGGCCCAAGTCAGTCTCCAACTCTCTCCAGGCTTCAGCATGACTCCCTCTTTCCAATATCAGTTGCTCCCTATTCCCTGCAGTTGGGGATAGGATGAAAATGTTGCTTCTCCAGCTTTTCCTTTGCTTTCCTGTCCCTGAAAACAAATTCACACACTCTCCCTTAGATTCTTACTCTTGAGAGGTGGACCCATTTATTCAACATGGTAGCACCTTATAATTTATTATTTTAAGTGGGGGCAATTTTGAGAATTAAAGGGATGTTATTAATAACTATGCCAGAATAACAGGAATAAACAGGGACTATTATAGGCAACAGTTACATTCTTATCCTGACCTTGCCTTTAGCAGCCCATATAGAGCAAATGTCCCATGGCCAGTGGCTGTATCTGGGGTCATTTCTCTTGGAAGTGGTAGATGGATGTGACAGTCACCATATGGCTTTAAACTCAGGAAGATCTTGGTGCAACTCTTGGATTGACTCTTTCTAAATTCATGGACCTTGAAAAGTAGTTTCTTTGGTGACTCTCAGTTTCCCTATCTGTACAATGGTTATAATGGTAACTGTCTCAAAGATGGCTTTAATGATTAAATAAGATAACATATAAAGCATCTGACATGGAATACTTCAATGAGTTCTAGTTTTCATTTCTTTATCTTTCTCCTAATGAAACCCATGAAGCATGCCAACTCTGTTTCTACTTCCTTTCCTTTAGAGGGAAGATGGTCTGTGATCTGCTACTCAGTATTCTATCTTAAAATGGATTCCCAACTTTGTATTCCTAACATCTTTTAATGTACCATATAAAAGGGCTAAAATTCGATACATTAAGTGATTTTAATGTATGAGACAGAGAGATTTAGCTTATGATCCAAATATGCATGAGCATAAGATGCATTCAGAGGAAGATATTGCTAGATGATAAAAATGAAAAAGATGAATCCTGTGCTGGGGCCTGATTAAATGACTGAGAAGATGGCTAATGGTCTCAGATTGAAACCTTTAGCTCCAGACCACTGGTTTTAATTCCACATTGAAAGCTATTATGCCCACTGCTGGCTGCTAGGAGAAGAGACTGACTACAACCAAATGTAATTGCTGTGGAGAGTGTGGTCTCAGACAGAAGTCCTGTGCCCTTGAATCAGTCTCTCACATTCTCTCAACTTCAGTTTCCCTACCTGTGAAATGGACACAGCAATATGAACTGAACAGGATTGTGGTGAGGATAAAATGTGAGGCCTGGCAGTGTCTGACTGTCAAATACAAGCTGAAATGGGTTAATGAGTTAGTTTATTTTTATCTCTTTAGGAATTTGAATTTAATCTGAAAAACCATATACCCTTGCAATTCTTCTTTTAACTTCAACTAGATTTTTCTGCAGAATTTAGTGAAAATTTCTTGTTTTTAGAGCTTTGGGGCCTAGATCTGTAACACCAACTGATTTCAAGTGAGAAGTTAGGAAGCAACTGATTAGAAATCCCCAAGATCCTCACCTGACCTATTTAAACCATTGCCCCCACCCCAAATACTAGCTTTGTGGGACTTTAATAGTTTTTCCCTCAAAAATAAGATGCATGTTCAAATGTCTTTGGGCAATGCTGGGTAAATAAAATGAAACAGATTTCTTTATTGCACAGCTTTTAAAATATTTAGCTGATCCAATATGCATCTCCAAGATGGGGCCATGTACCATATATTGTCTCCAAAATGTGCTTAACCATGGTCCCCATATTTTTTGTGGGATATTTTTAGACACCAATGGTCCTTGGCATGCTTTGGCAAGCACTCTTCTAATAATTTTTATGGATTTGGAAAAAATGTTTGCATTATAAAATTAAGCAAGAAAGCAAGCTACTAAATTTCATGTACTGTAAAATCACAATTATGTTAAAATGTATGTAAGAGCCTGCAGGAAATATATCGAAATATTAACATTTTAATTAAAAGCAGTAATCTCAGGGGGAAGAATTTGGCTATTTTTTTACATCTATTTTACTTACCCTATATTTTCCAATTTTTCTACAATGAACATGTATTATCTTTATAATCCAAAAATTTTACTTTTCTTTTTTTTCTTTTGGTTAAACAATATCAGAAGGGATTGTTTCTTTTCCAACTACAATGTTGGATCCACCTGAGTGAAATATGCCTTTCACTGCATCCTGAGAAGACAGAAGAACCATAAAAAGCCTTAAGAAGCCCTTAAGGAATTTTGAGGACTATAAAAGTAAAGATTATAAACCAAAGAAAAATACACAAAGTTGTAAGAGCAGTAAAGAGAAAAGTGAGGGCAAGGGATGTTGAGTATCTAAAGAGAAAATATAAGAAGCATAGCCTTTCCCGGAAAAGAAAAGAAAATTCACCGTCAAAAACAATGGCAAGTTTCTGTGAGAACCCAACAAGGTAAGGAAGAAACTCACCAACAGCCCGGAGACACATGGCTGACAGGAGCGTCCTAGACCACAACCCGTCTTCCTGCCTGAAGCCAGACCACCTCTGAGTCATCATGGGACTGTTTACATAAGGATAATACCTGGGATCTGTTTACATGTGAGCTCCTCAAACCTGTGTCAGAATCCTGAACAGGTTTGTCTCCTCAAGGTCCCTTTGTAAATTTTGTCTGAATTTTCTTATTATGTGCATGGCGCAGAACGGTAACAGCAGTAATAATGACCATTTTATTGAGTGTGTTAGGTGCTCTGTGTGCGATCATGGTATTAAATTCTCCTCACAAGTCTGTGAGGCAGGTCCTGTTATAAGCCCCACCTTCCAATGGAGGAAATGGAGCCTTAAGAGAGTTTGCAAGGCTAGTAAGGAGAGAAGTCTAGTCAGGCTGGCCCTGGAGCTTACATATTATACACTACATTATACTGCTCTTTGGGACTTCATATATTTTAATTAAGGTAGGCTGAGTGAATAAATGGATGTATGAATAAATGTCCGAGTAAATGGATTCATAAGGGGGAATATGAAGGCAAAATGCCCAGTCTGAACCTGAAAAGAGGGTTTATATCTTGTTTGATTCCTGAAGAAAGAGAACAGCAGCTGCCCCTTGGCCCCTGACCATGTGCTCTTGGAAGTGAAAGCAGAATAAATGGAAGACATCCTGGTTCAAACCCCAACTCTGTCACAAGGCCATTCTGTTCATCACAGTATCCCCAGTTTGCAGCATAGTGGACAGTACAAATCAGGAGTTGAAAATACTTGATGAATAAAGAAATGAAAGAATATGATGAGGTATATGAAAGCATCTGTTGGTTTCTGGCACAAAGAGCTCAACAAATACATTTGAGCTAGGATGGAAAAAGAGAAAAAAGACAGGAAGGGAGAGGAGGCAGGAGTAACAGGAGTGCTCTTGAGGCATGGTCCTTCCTTGGAGCTGAAGGGAACAGAATTAGGCACAATTTACTGGGTTCTTGCTTCCCCAAGTTCTCTATCCTTGCCCAAGCCCTGGTACAGAGAAGGACAGATGTCAATCTTTTCCTTGGATATTCAGAAAGGTCCACAGTAAGGAGAATAAGTGCCGTTTGACCCATTTATTTCTTCCCTTCCTCCCTCTCTTCCTTTCCTTCCATTTTCTTTTCAGTTTGGAAATGTCCTGTTTTATAACCCCATTCAAAAACTATGTACAATTGGCAAGAGCAAAGTCACATTTGGACCTCTGGGTGATGGCATTTGACAAATATGATTTCCTGCTTTCAAGAAAATTAACTTTGGAAAGATGTCTTTCTTTTTTTGTATTGGGGGTGAGGATCTTTGGAGTGCCCTCAAAAGACTTCTTGCATAGGCACTGGCTCTTAAAAAGATTAAAACAAAAAATTTAAGCTAATGAGAGGACACATTTGGAGCCTATTCCACATGGTTTTTGTATTGAATGAGGATTTATAAGCGTGGCAGAGCATCTTGAGAGTTTGGTTGACCCCCAGATATTTGAAATATGATTTGAATTGCCTGCCCAAACTGTTTTGTCCTAGTCCTGAGTCAATAACTGATAAATGATCTCCCTCCCTTCCTTCCTCCCTCCCTCCTTTCCTTCCTTCCTACCTTCCCTCTTTCTTTTTTTGGGGGGGTGGGGTGGGAGGGGAAGTAAAGTTGAGATGTCTAGAGCTCTTTAGGTGGGCTCTGATTTTCTCTTTTGCAGCTGTCATTCATTTTTACTTGGTAGGCAATCTGAAGTAGCCTATGTAGCATTTTTACTAGGATTTGATGCTTTATATCTCTGTCAAATTAACTATCTGAGCCTCAGTCTCCATTTTTATAAAATGAATATCAAGTGCGTACGGTATGGGATTGCCATATTGTTGTATTAGGTGAATAGCTCGTGCCAAGCTCACAGAGTAGTGAGGCAGATTAATGAAAAGACAGTGAAGGGAGTCATGCTGTTCATACATCGAAACATGATTGTGTCCTTCGGTTCTACACCACAGAGTTGTTTTATGGGAGATCTCTAATCACAAAGATCTCTTGCAGCAGCAGCAGAATGTGCTAGAAACATCTGGATTTGAATCCTGCTTCCACTACATATAACTGGCAAGTTACTTACCTCTCTGACTCAGTTTACTCACATGTACAATGTAGATAGCAGTGCCCAAAGGCATTATGGGAGGATTCAGTTGGTAACTCAGAGTGTATCAGATGCTTCCCTCTGTGGACAGTCCCTTGTAGGTGCTCAATAAATGCTCTCCGCCTCCTCCTCCACTTCCTCTTTCTTTTTCTCACAAATGGAAATAATTGTAGGATTCTTACTTGTAGAGTTGTTATAGGATTAAAAGTAAAACATTTAGATTAGTGCATCTCACAGAGTAAATGCTGCATTGGTTAATCTTATTTTATATTCATACGGCACTTCTGTGATGGAGACAAGGCAAGGCAAGTCTGTATAAAAATCTTTTCCTATTTGGATATAGACCAGAAATGCAAATAAAGGGAAATAAATAGCTCATGTACCTTAGTTGCTTTTTTCTTTCAGGCCATTTGGTTTTTTGGTTGTCTTCCCGAGACATTTCAAGGTTGGTCAACTTAACTTGGAAATACTTAAATAAACTATGTTGGAAAACATTTTCCATTCTGCCCTGGCCAGATTCCCTACTCTAGGGCTGATCCCAGATGCTACTTATATCCTTGGTCCGTTTATTGAAATGCATTGTCTGAAACTCAAATATGAGGGGCTACAAATGAAGAAAAGATGCCCAGTGTCCACAGGGCACGGCCTAAATGACATCCATGCTCAATGAGGAAGACTGAGCCTTTGTGTGTATGTCTTCCCTGTGTGTTTCACAGCTGAATATTCATAGCTGGCTCCTCAGCATGGCCCCATGGACTCATGCCTACTTTGGCATGGGTGTAGTGGGAGTGAGGGAATGATTTGGAGCCCCTGGTTTCATGACTTGCAGGCTGTGTGATTTCAGACAAATGAGTCAGCCTCAGTTTCCTTTCCTGAAAATGTTCTAAAAAATGCCTACCTTAAGGGTCTCCCTGAAGACTAAAGGGAACAAATATAAGAAAGCACATAGCAAATTGTAAAGAGTTCTGTAAACGTGGGGCCTTTTGCTCTGTGGACTATTTAGGTCTGTTCCTTTCTTCTGCTTTTCCTCCTTTTCTGGCTTCCTCCCCACTTGTATGCTTTTACAACTGCCCAGAAGTTTCTGTGAGCAGCCCCCTTCATCCTGCCTGTGTGGCCCTGTCTCCCTTTGAGTTTCATTGGCAAAGAGACTGGGCCAAGGCAGCAGCTGAGATTGGAGATGGGTGGGGGGCTGGGATACCTGCTTCCTGCTGCCTTTTTTGGAAGCAGATAAATGAACAGTGGGAAGTGTTTGCAGTGACTTGGGCAGAGCTGAAGCAGAGCAGAATAAGGTACCTGGGGTGGTGGGATCCTAAGAAATGTAGGCTTCCCCTGTGGGCCTGAAGTGGGCAAGCAGTTGGGAGGAAAATTTCTAGACCAGTGCTGGTAAAGTCTATGATTTCCTCTTATATATAATATACAATGTAAGTCATCCTGTGATTTTGTTCTCTTTTCCCTGCATGAATCATTCTTGTTCAACCTGGTCCTGGGGACCTTTCAGCAATGACTAGAAGAGTCCTTGTGGCATTATTCAATATGGTGGAACAACAGGTCATCTTGAAGATCTGTGTAATTTACGTGAGTGTGGCAGAGAGTGTATTATACGTACAGGTGGTGTCTCCAGCACCGTAATCTACTTTACCCTGTGTACCATGCCAAGCTGGAATCCATACACCCAGTGCATCCCCTCCGTCTCTTGGACCACCTCCACCACTGCAGTCCAAGCCACAACACTCCCTCATTTGCACCAGGCCAATGACTTCCCAGCAGCTCCCCTTACTTCCATTTCCTCCTCCTTTAGTCCCCCTAGAATCAATTCTCCACAAAGCAGTCCCCAAGGAATGATCTTTAAAAAATGTAAATCAGATCATATCACTCTCCTGCTGAGACCCTCTAATGGCTTGAAGTAAAAATCCAAACTCGTTATCCTACCTTACAAACTTTTAAATCTGAGTCGTCAAATTTGGAAGCCACGGGCCACATGTAGCTACTGAGCACCTGAAATGCAGCTGATCCAATCCACAATGAGATGTGCTGTAAGTCTAAAATATAGACCACATTTTGAAGACTCTGTAGGAAAAAAAAGACTCTGTGTGAATGGAAATTATCTCCATAATCCTTACATTGATTTCATATTGAAATGATAATGTTTAGATGTTAAGCAAAATCTATTATTAAAATTAGTTTCACCCATTTTTCAATATATATTTGGCCACTACAGAATTTTCAATTATGCATGGTGACTTGCAGTATATTTCAATTGGACAGTGCTGATCTACATGCTGTGACCGTTGCCTGACTCTCTCCTGTTTTCTCTCATCCTCCTGCTTGTCCCTGAGCTCAGCCACACTGCTCTTCTTTCTCTTCAGTCACCAGGCAATGCTCTGTCCTATTCTTGGACATCTACTCTCACTGTTTACTCTGCGTGGAATGCTTCCCCTTGTCCTGAAAGGGATGGCTCTTTCTCTGCGTTCAGATTGGAGCTAAATGTCAGCTGCTCTGTCTCCTCTAAACGTCCTATCAGAGTGGCTATCCTATCACATTTTATTCCCAGAGCATTCTAGTTATTCTCTGCATAGCGTCTGGCCTGGACTGATAACTTCTTTCCTCCTTTTCCTTTCTTTCATCCATTCTTCCTTCCTTACCTCCCCAACATAATGTCTACAGAAGCAGGTACTCTGTCTTGTTCATTATTGTATGCTGGTGACAAAAATAGATCCCGGCACGCAGCACTAAAACCAAATTTGTTGAATGAATGAATACACTTTTGACTCATAGGAGCCATGAAGACAAAATGGCCAGAGAAGCACTTAGGGCACATGTCTTACGTGTCAGAAATTGACAAAACAACTATATTGTCAATTTAACAGAATAACTCTATGCTACCTCATTTGGTTGGCAAACTATGGCCCGTGGACCAAATCTGGTCTGCTATGTGTTGTTGTAAATAAATACTGATTGGAACATGGCCACACTTATTTGTTTACATATTGTCTCTTGCTGCTTTTGCACTCCATGGCAGGGTTGAGTAGTTGCTAGAGAGACTGTATGGCTCGTAAAGCCTAAAATATTTACTGTCTGACCTTTTACATAAAAAGTTTGCTGGGGTAGTCAAAGGATGACTTGGAAGGGCTAGCGTCCCGTCAATAAGTCCATTATTCTTCTATGTAACCACAAAATCAGAGTAAAAGAGTGTGGTGCCCATGAAGCTTCAATACAACATCCTCAGTCTCCCCCTGCAACTATATTAGGAACCCTGAGCACCCTTCTAAAGACAAGATAGAGCTGCTTGGTGAAACCACCGCAACCCTGTGAGGGAGACAGTACCACGCATATTTGACAGATGAGTTAACAGAGATCCAAACTAGGTAAGACACAGAGCTGGGATTGAAATCCAGACCTGTCGCATCACTTAGCTACAGTAGTTTCAGAATTCCAAACAGGATGCCCTCTCCTCCTGCTGCATACACACTTAAAAAAATTCTCCTTTACTGTACAGCACAGGGAACTCTACTCAATGCTCTGCAGTGACCTAAGTGGGAAGGAAATCCGAAAAAGAGGGGATATATGTATACGTATAGCTGATTCACTTTGCTGTACAGAAGAAACTAACACAACAGTGTAAAGCAACTATACTCCAATAAAAATTAAAAAATAAAAGAAATATCTCTCTGACTGCTCTGTCTTCTTTAGTGCCTTAATTTTTGCCTCAGCCTTGGTAATTAATGTCAAGTCCCGGAAGGTTTACTATAGAATGCATCTGGCTCCCATCCAAGCTATAAAAGAGTCTGAAGAGCCCGCATCCAATCAGGAGATAGTAATGATCTTTGGCTCAGTTATAATATGAAGCAAAAGAAGACGATGCTTAAATGTTGGTACCAAACTTCCTTGGCACATGCTTCACTCTTTGCATATTGTTAAATTTTTATATATATACAAAAGTTCTCCGTGGGTGATCAAGGTTGCCTTCAACTCAACCCATTGTATTAATGTCTGTTTTTCATCTTTCTAGCCTTATCTTCCTCTTATTAGCAAAATTGAATTAAAATGCCTTGAATTGACAGACAGCCAAGATAAGCATAATGTTGCTTATGAGCATTCCATAATGCTCAAAGGAATTATTCATAATAGCAGAAAAACAAATTTCCATAATTAGTTCAGGCTCCCTAGACTCTGCCTCCTTCTCCATGGTATGAGTGTGACCCTCTTCCTTGGACCATCACTACCTGTTGCTTCATCCTGAACCAAATCCAGCCTCTAATGTTGTTGACCAAGTGGTTCGAGTGCTGTATACAGACATCCTCTGGCTCCATGGCTTCTTGGTTGGGCATCTCAGCAAATGATCCCACCCAGCTTTCTGCATCTGGCACCTATCCTGGGAATGGTTCTGAGAAGCTAACCTTGATTACCCAGATGGTGCCCATCTGCCTGGCCGTCTTGAGTCACAAATTATAGCCTAGGCCCTCGTGATGACCAAAACAAGGGAGAAGAGAAGGGAGAAGTCATAGAAAGCAGATTCTTGCTGATGTGACTCAGCACACTAGTTTCTGACACGAGAAGTACACAAAAATATTTGTTGGTTGGATGAATGGTTTTCGGGGTGACTGGGTGGATGGGTGTAAAGATGAATGAAACAAAGTGAAGAGTAATGAAAAGTTAGTTTGGTTCACCTGGACTTTGTTAGGCTCCAGGTGGGATGAGCAAGTGGATATTTTAATGGTTGTTCTAGCATGCTAGATTAATAATCTTCTTCAATCAATTCAAAAAAGCATGAAATATCATCTGCTTGGTCTTCCATGACAGGACTTGTTAACCAGTGTTGCTTATTTCGTGACACTCAAACTACGAGCTGTCAAAACCAATCTGCCTATTTAATTGATTTTGGCTTGTTTCCGAAAACTGAAATTTAGCCTTTTAACTGTTAGCTGTTATCCCTCTTCCAGTTAACCTGAATTTTCGCAGGTCATGGTAGATCACAAATGGTGTAATTCCACTGCACTGCCATTCACAGACTCTGAGTAACTAAGAGCTGTGCGTGTATGAAGGCACTTGTCTTGGGATGCGATCTGACTTGTGGGTGCTGACATAAGACAAAATCAAATTACATTCACGGGGTAAAGCAAGCTGGGTGGAAACGTGCCAGATATAGCCTTCCCTTGTTTAAGGCTTCCTTACTTGATAAATGTAGCAGATAAAAAACATATATATATATATATATATGGAAACTGCTTGGGCTGCCTGAATCCACTTGTTTCAATTAGCACATCCTTTTTTTTTTGTTTTTTTTTTTTTGCGGTACGCGGGCCTCTCACTGCTGTGGCCTCTCTCATTGCAGAGCACAGGCTCCAGACGCGCAGGCTCAGCGGCCATGGCTCACAGGCCCAGCCGCTCCACGGCATGTGGGATCCTCCCGGACCAGGGCACAAACCCGCGTCCCCTGCATCGGCAGGCGGACTCTCAACCACTGCGCCACCAGGGAAGCCCAGCACATCCTTTTTATTTAGGTCTCTGTTAGTTCTACTGGCTGTGCCTCAGTTTGCAGCAAGGTTGCCTGCACCATGAGAGAAAGTTCACCACAGGCTGCCATTGCAATACGGGAGAGAGAGAGGGAGAGAGGGAGAGAGGGAGAGAGGGAGAGAGGGAGAGAGGGAGAGAGAGAGAGAGAGAGAGAGAGAGAGAGAGAGAGAGAGAGAGAGAGAGAGAGAGAGAGAGAGAGAGTGTGTGTGTGTGTGTGTGTGTGTGTGTGTGTGTGTAAGTGGTGCCTGGAAGCATTGGCACCCTGACTACATTGCAGCCATATCTGGTGTCATGCATATTCTGCTAAGTTATCCCTACTACAAAATTGGCTTCTGGTACCTTGTATTACATCAGCAGAGGGTCCTTGTGTATTAGGAAACCCTGGGGTGAAGATACCAAGAAAGCCCTTTCCAGTCCCAGAACTACTTTTAGGAGGCAGTATGGTTTCATTCCTCCTTTGATTGGGGGTTGGAGGGGACTGTGGGTAGACAAGAGCCGAGGAAGCAACTTCTCCCTCTGAACGCGTAATCTAAAAAGTGCCCTTTCGACAATTTGAGGGAATGCACTGACATGACTGTTATTAGGGCAGCAACGAAAGGACCTAGAGAAGGCAGTGTGGAAACAAGGCTGTGAGGCCCCCAAAGAAAGCAGGCAAAAGCCGGCACCATTCTCTCTGCTCCTTCTGAGGGCAGGGGCCCTGCTGCAGGCTGAATCCCCCTGCACGTTAGAACCTGACGATGCCTCCACCTCAGCCCCAACCTTCCAGATGACAGGCAGAATCGGGTCTGTGCGGGGCACAGCTGGTTTTCAGCTTATGGTTGTGAATTGACTGCAGCAGTCTTGGCCCCAGAAGGGTCATCCTGAAGTTCATCACCATTATTTGGTGGTAACCGTAAGCCTGCCATGTGCTGGTGAGTCAGGCTGCACTTCAAGTGCTGGGCTCAGCCCTCAGCGCCAGTCTAAGGAGGCACTGCAGTGATCTAGGGAGGTGAACAGATGAGAGAAGGCTCAGGGCTGGGTGTGTGGCCTGGAAAGAAACCTCAGAGGTAGTACATGTTCTGTTGGTGCCAGGGAGCAGAAATGTGACCCAGGAGTGGATGTTTAGGGACATGGCGTCTCCACCGGTGTATTTGGTCTAGTTGAGAACTGTTTCTTATTTGAGAGGATTACCTTGGAGGTAGAAATCTCACTGTTGTTTCAAGCAGAGGCCAACCTAGGGATGGTAAGAGAGGTGAACTAAGGTCTCATGGAGGTTCCAGGTTTTGTAGGTCCCAAAGTTTATACAATCTGGGGACGCCTTTGAGAAACTACTAAATACAAACGTACAATTCGATATGAATGTAAATATTTATTTAGAATGTGAAAAGAAATCACAACAGATTACTGGAGCCTTGGAGATTCACGTTTCTTCCCTCTGAGAATTTTTCAGGCAATTTTCCAGGGATGTTTATCCAGAAATCCTTTTTCTTTTGTAACCTGTCTTCCCATCTCCATATAGAACATGTTAAAATTCTCACCAAACCTCTCAGTCCTCTAATGAGCCCCTGCAAGGAGAAGCCCCAAAGCTTAAACCTCATGACTTCATGGTAGATCCTCTTCGGCTGATAGCCCATCTGGGTTGAGAATTGTGGGTATGATCAGATGCGAGGTGGACCAGACCATCCTGCAGGGAGTGGAACGGGCAAGTAACAGAAGGTGTAGGGGTCAGAGAGAAAGAGCTCACTCTGGCTGAGTCTCTGGCACCATGCTTGTCACACTCTACCCATTTATCTCCTCACTTAGCGTCACTTTATTGTGGAGGAAAGTAAAGCTCAGAGATGTGAAGAGTCAAAGCTGCTTATGTCTGGTTCTGTGTTCTTTTTCTCACTCGGAGCTGCTAGAGCCTTCCTACTGGGGAAGTTTTCATGCTGGTAGAAGAATGATCTCTTCTTGAGGACAGACTGGGCTCAGAGGACAGCCCAAGTATCCCCAGCATGGGAGTGAAACCCAACACACACACCAGCGCCAGGGCCCTCCACGTGCGTATGTATTCCTGGCTCAAGGAAGATGCTTTTAAACCAGAGGAAATAATTCTTTTTTTGTGGCCAAAGGCACATGGTGTTGAGGCTTCACTGATGAGAAAATTACCACTGACATCCAAGGGGAAATCAACTTTATTCAAAACAACAGTCTGGAGTCTTGTATTTTTTTTCTCAGAGCTGCTTCTAATTCTTCCTTAAATCAAGGGAAAATTTCACTGATTGTCTGGGCCTCATTTTCTCCACTTATAACACAATCGTCCTCAATCCTCCTTCAGGTTCATTATGAAAATGAATATGAAAGCAGTTTAGCCTTTAACAGACCCATTTGGACACAGGTCACAAACAGCTATAAAAAGGCATTGATATTAGTTTTGTTGTCATTAAGAAAAACAACCGCAAATAATAATAACACTGATTTAGTTGTAAAAGAATCCAATCTCCCTTTGATGGAAGGTAAAAAAAAATGTACCATTTTTCTTTTTATTATGAGTATTATGTAATTAATTTATGCTTATAGAAAACTCAGACAAATCATAAGGAAAAATCACTCATAATCTCACTTCCCAGATATAATAAACTGCTGATAACATTTTGGTGTAAATTCTTCCTTTGTTTCCTTCTTCCACGTGTATATGCATGTATATGTGTGTGTGTGTGTGTGTGTGTGTGTGTAAAATGTTCTAGTTTTTACTATTTTTCTAAATGGTATCATACTATCCTCTTTTGTAACCTGGTAGTTGGCATAGTAATATATTGTGACCATCTTTTCATGTCAATAAAATCTATTTAATAACACCTTTAAGTGACTAAATTATATTCCATTGTTTCAGTGTACCATAACATGTAGAAATAGTTTTTACTGTTGAAACTGAACAGAAATCAATCATCCTACACAATGATGCAATGAACATCTTTTACTTGCTGATCTGATTGTTTTCTTGGGAAGCATTCCTAGAAGTAGAATTATGGGGCCAAAGAGTATGTGCCTTTTATGGTTCGTGATACACAGGCCAACCCTCTCTCCAGAAGGCTGTCCATGTGCTACACCCACCTCTGTGCCAGAAAAAGCCAGTTTCCCCATGCCTCTGCCAATAACAGGCATTTTCATTCTCTTTAAATTTGCCAACTTGAGGTGTGAAAAAATGGTATCTTGTATTCATTTGCATTTCTTACTTAGCGGTGAGTGGAAACATTTTTTTTCATGTGTTTCTTAGCCATTTGAATTTTGTCTACTATAAATTGCCTATTGATTTCCTTTATTATTTTTCTAGAATATTTTTTCTTTTATCTAATCTTTCCTAAGAAAGTATACTTAGCAATATTTTCTATACCTTATTTTAGGATGTAGCGATTCAGCTTCTCTTAAAATGTGATTTCCCCAATGCAGTCTCTCCTCACTGAAGAAAGGCAGGCAATAATTTTAAAAAGCAAAATGTACTGGCACTAAAATTTCCACAAAGCATATTTGATTTTTTTAACTAGCACTTCACCTCTCAATTTTTTAATATGTAATCTCTATCTCTCTTTCTCTGTGTTGATGAACTTGTACTTCTGGTTTGGGTTCAAAAATAAATAGGTGATCTAACTTTTATGCTCAGTTTGAGCTCCAGAACCTTCTATAATAATGTGTTTGTCTGTGTATGTGTGTGGATAGGGGATTGGGTATAAGCCGGTGGTGTCCACAAGATGTCTTTGTATCAATACCCGGAGGGCTTCTGCAACCTAACGACTGACGATAACAGCACAGGCAATTTGCTGAAAATGACAGAACCTATATTTTGGTACTAGAATAAGAACTATATATATAATTCACTATATAGACAATTTAAGCAAAATTACACATAACAAATTATAAATGACACATCATCGCTTCTGATATTAATTTTTAAGCCTCCACCAAGAATTACAAAGACCTCGGCTCTGCCTGGTTCTTGGGCACTCTTCTGTCTTTTCAGATCTCTTTGGTTCCTGCCTCTTCTCTTGCCCTGAGTTGATTTCTTTCTCGTATCAGGGCCCTGTTTTCCAGTCATTGCACGCTCCCATCTCCACAGTTGCCCATGTTACTGTTCATTCATTCCCAAATTGGAGCAGTTAAGGATACTAGCTTCCTCTGATGCTCTTTGCAGAACAATTGCCCTGGTTGTCGGCAGCCATCGCTTCCTGGTCCTGAAGCTTCTGCCTCTCCTCGGACGCTCTCTGCCAGCCTGTGCTTCAGCAGCACTGCTTCGCTTCCCACCCCTGCTGTGTCAGGGGGAAGGATTTTATAAACTTTAGAGGGAGAATATCTTCCAGACTGGTACCTGGGTGAAAATTATTTCCCGTTCTCATAATTTAAAGACGTGAACACTGTGTCACTTCAGGTAGACACCCATAAACAGTCCGTCCGGCTGCTTAACCGTAGAACTCTCAAATTATAAACGCTGTTCATACCTTCGGGGGTCCTGCAAATCTTGTTTACTTAAAAAAAAAAAAAAACTCTTTAAAGTCTCTAATGAGCTATATGTAGCTAATAATTTGGAAATATTTATCAGTTGTCCACCTCCATGAGACTTGCTGTTTCCCCTTGGTAATCTAGGAGTTCATACATCTGCAGCTGGGGCAAGAGACACACCGACTTCACCAAAATATGGACACAGCACATTTTTCGTTATTCCTCCAAGTCATTACTAATATAAGGCAGGTTGTGTCTTCTACTGAAAATATTTAGGATGTCAGAGAAACTGCAGCACAGAACAGGAAGAAACTCTAAGTTGTGCTGTCAGGAATCACTATTCCCCATACTTGATCTGCTATCCTCTAACCCAGAGAAAGCTTCGCCCGTGTGTCTCTGCTAATGGGACCTAGCTTCCCACCACTTTGCTGACTCCCCAGTCTCCCGTCATGAGAGCTTTCTCCTATCTCTTCTCTCAGTTGCCAGGACTTCATCTCCTATTAAATACTGAGCTTCTTATTTCACAATTAAGCAGAGCCACTTATCTTTTTGCTTTTTTTTAAAATTTATTTATTTATTTATTTTCAGCTGTGTTGGGTCTTCACTGCTACGCACAGGCTTTCTCTAGTTGCGGGCTTCTCATTGCGGTGGCTTCTCTTGTTGCAGAGCACAGACTCTAGGCACCTGGAGCACAGCATGTGGGATCTTCCTGGACCAGGGCTCGAACCGGTGTCCCCTACATTGACAGGCGGATTCTTAACCACTGCGCCACCAGGGAAGTCTCCATTTATTTTTGTTTTGCCTTAACCTTCTTCTCTCAGATTATGCCAAAGCTTTGTCTTTCCTATCCAATAGGGCCATTCATAAGAGAGCTATTTTCCATTGAGATTAAGCTCTCTGAACACAGAATTGATGACTGTCAGTCAGTAAATATATGAAACACACCCTCTCCATCAAGCAGCACAGCCCTTAGAGACTGGTCTACCCAAACTTCCATCTTGGCTATCTATGTCCACACATACTCCTCTTACATTCTTTCCCCTTCGCCTTCCTCTCTCCTTCTGTTGCATTTAGACAGCCAACTTTGCAACCCTTCCCACTTTGCTGGGGTTTTAATCAAAAGATCCAGACACCGGACCTCTCTGCTTACTCTTGAATAGCAGGTCCTGGGCCAAGGTGTTTAATGCCACTCTCCTCAACACGTGTTATCAGCCAACGTACACTTTCTCTATTTCCATTTCCTCTTTGCTTATGGGTTTTCTCTAACTGCTGGAGGCAGTCTAAGGGGTACAGTAACCAGGTCTTCTCTAGGTTTATTTTTCTCTTTCTTTGACCTGCACCATTTAGTAAGCGCTTGCTTTTAGCACACCACACGGTTGAAGGAGCCTCACAGAAGTACTCCACCTTGTTCTTGAGAAAATCCAACGCGATGTTTGCTGACCAGAAGGAAGCCTTAGCCATTGCTGCCAAGTGCTCGTACCCTGTTCTCCTCAGACAAACCATACATCATCCGGCCTGGTCCAGTGCTGTTCAGCCTAATGCTGTGATTGCACTGTGATTACCTGAACTGGACCTCCTGCCTGCCTTAGATGCGATCATTTCTCGTGAGTATAATTCATTGCCATCATTGAGGGCTTGGAGGTGATTCATTTCCACTGTCTCCTGTGGCTTCTAAATAAAACATTTTAAGCAAAGAATAGACAAAGGGAAGGCTGAGAACAGTGATGAATTCCTACATCACTCCCAGCTGACATGTTTCCCTTCCCAGACCAGGATCAGTGCATTAGGAGTAAAGAGATCACTCATTTCGTGACATTTTTGTAATAAGCTACAGTGTTCACTATTGCGTGACTGAAGTCCTTTTTATTTATTATTTTTTTAGAAAGATGCTACTAGAAAGAAAAAAGTTCTCCCTCAATTCGCTTAAGATTATGCTGACTTTCTGACAGAAATTCTTGCTGGGTAACCTGATGCCAAGCCTCTAGCTGGGAGGATGCTGCCTCAGTCTGAGACGCCTGGATCCTGGTGCCACATTAATGCACTTTTGCTTCTCTACACCTGAACCCAGAGCTTGCCCCAGAGGGTGATATACCTACTGAAGGCGGGTCTCTGCCTAATGTAGGTTTTCCTTTGTTGTTTATGCCCGGATACGCTGAAAAAGCTGCTTTTTATTCTCCGGGAGAAGGAAATACTGACGTCACAAAAGGATTCTGAGCATAGGGCTGGAGGTGGGGACAGTGTGATAGCCTGAAGGGGACCTGGCATAAGGATGAGGGCAGAGGAGAGGGGATAATAGGCAAATGCAATGGCAGCCTGCCTTCCTCTGGATTACAATTATGTCAGCCGTTCCATTTCTTCATTTCAGCCAGCTCAAGTTAGCTGTTATATGCAGCTTAAAGCATCTCACAGACACAGCCTTGATGCAGTGAATAAGCTGGATTGGCCTAGTTTTGCTGAAATATTTTTACTATTCACTTAGAGCCCACCCAGGTCAACCTTCTTTCTATCACTCCTGCAGCAACGATGGCATCTCTTCTACAGTATGCCATGGGGGTAGAGCCTAATTTCTTCTTTCTCCAGTAAGTCATTTTTGCTTTTCTGAAAACCTACAGGCTGGCTGACAGCACACTTTCTACTGAGAATTTCCTTATACTTTAATTTCAGTACTCTTTTTTGCTTCCAATTTTTCGATACATGAAGGAGTAGCTAGTACTTATATCTTAATAAATCATAAAATACTTCCTTCAACTCTCTTCCTCCCTTTCCTTCTTAAATATTCAAACTTCATAAAGTGTTGATGAAAAGTAAAAATTAATAAAACAAATTATTTTAAAAGACTCAAAATTAAAGCAGTGTTTAAAAAGTTTGTACCAGAACAATGTATGTGAATCTAAGGTATTAACTTTTTTCAGGATTATTTTAGTGTTGAATTGATTTTGTTCTAATTCTTTGAAAATTGTTAATGCCTGTGTAATATGTCTGTATGGTGATAGCTATTTATTAATTAGGATATTTGATTCACCAGAAAATAATTGCATATATCTCAAATCACATAGTATGGGATTTTAATGTACTCTATAAAAAGATAGAGAGTGGTTAAATTAATTTATGAAAATCAGAATGCAGAGCCTTTACCATAATGATCATGGGTACCATGGTGTGTGAAATGAGACATACACGTTTTAATATAGTTTTTGCATTTATAGCTATTGATAACAGCTAGAGCGTGATAGCCTGAAATTGCAATCTGTTTGCTGACTCTTGTTTCTCTTGTCCATAAAAGGCAGGCCGTTTCACTTGAGTGTAAGAGATGAGCAATGAAGACAGTGATGATTAACAACTACACCTCTCTTCTGGAAGGAAATGATACTATGCCATATCTTACAGTTTTCAAAAGAAAAATACCATAGAGGAATTCTACTTTAACTCAGATCTGGATGTAATCCTGATGACACCAATAGATATGCAGACATGTCATTGGGCAGAGCTGAGTGAATCATGGTGGTGACATTTTCACTACCAAGTGCTCTGCCTTAACTCTAAGTAATCAGTCAAATATTCTAGTCCCATTGACAAAGTCTTATGAGAGTGGTAGCTAGGAAGATATTTTTTGAGTTTTGATATAAAGTTTAAAAAATCAATAATAAACTTGTTTTTAAAAAATCTATATAAAATCACAGCCCCCAGCTTTCCAGACTGATCTAGATTAATAGTACTTCACATCAAGATCACATGTTTCCTTGAGATTGGTGGCCTGTACCTGATGATCACACACTGTCACTTAATAGATGACTTTAGAGCTAAGTTTCCTAGTGAAATTACAGCTGGTATCCAGCCCCTTGGAATGATTAATCTGAAACTATAACTTAATCCAGAATTTCATGTCTTGTTCTTTGCTCCTAAGCTTACAAAGAACATGACTGGCAGAGACTGGAGTTCATGGTGGGGTTTTCTAGGACCACTTCTTTCCAGAGACGTCAGGCAATTGAGAACATAGCTTTTAACTCCTGTCATTTCCTGTGCCATTTGAATTATAGAATCTGGAGCAAGAAGGTGACACCTTTAATGTGAGGGAATCAGGGAACTTGTCTTTTTATTTCTTTAATCATTAATTCTTTTTTATCTTTTCAATCTTCATCTAGGATTTTAACAGTGCACGTACTGGCTCTCTTGGATCTATTCTTTGTATATTTTAAATATATCATTTCCCCTCAAATTCTGCAAGAGCCAGCCAGCCTTTCAATTAACTGGATTGTTAGATTCTCCTATTCAGTATATTTTTCTTGTCTCCATTACAAACGTTTTAAGCAGTTGTATGTATTATTTGATTTAATCTTGCCTGGTCTTAGATCAGCCCTTTTACAGTGATGCAGATTCCATCAAAAGTTGATGATTTTCTAACGCTTTTTTTTGTCTCATATGTGGGCTGAGAACAGCAGGGGCAGGTGTAGTGAGCCAATGTTACTAAATCCATCCCTGCCCAGTGACTTTGGCAGGATGCAACTTGGGAGATAAAAGGGCTGTGAATGAGCTGGAAGATCTCACTCAGTAAACTCCATAACACGTTATGGTGGCCACCAAACAATTCCAGCATAACAAAGAAAAAACTGCATTCTCCCTCTCAGTTTTCAAGAATTGATGATTCTCCACTACCCCATAAGGACTGAGGTGACCAAGGAAAATCTATAGGCACCATTAATAGAGACGGAAACCCACAGAGAACATAGTGGAAGCCACTAGCCACGTAAACAGAAGAGGTGAGTGACAACATATTTCTGGATACACATAAGACAGATAATAAACTGGGACTCCCAGAAATTCACTGGGGGTGGGAATTATTTTTTAGGAGATTGAATTAATGTAGGTGCTAAGCAGAGACTTGGAGCTATTTGGATTCAGGTTTAAATATTATTGTGACATTAAGTTTTTGTTATAATTATTTATAATATTAATAAGTTATAAATCATGATTTAAGTTTTGGTGAACCCACTACCCATATAAAAAACTAACATAAATAATACCATGGAATATATCTGTGGGCTTCCCCTGACCCTGTCCCCCTCTCTGTTCCTGAGGTAACAACTATCTTGAATTTTGTATTCAACATTTTCCTTGCTTTTTGAAAATTGTTTTTATGTATTGCTTGTATTCCTCGGTAATGCGAGTTTTAGTTGTCCTTCTACAAATCTGCAGATTTATAAAAATAGTATCAAATGTTCTTTAGTGTTCTGTGACTTACTTTTTTTACTCAACATTATAATTCAAAGACTCATCCATATTGTTATATATGTAATTTATTCATTTTCACTGTTATTTAATATTCCATGGTATGAATATGCCACAATTTACTTATCCATTGTTTTATTCAGGAAATTTGAATTGCTATGGTTTTTGTTTTTAAAAACAATTCTTCGGAATAAATCTGTTACTTTGAAGAGACTCATTGCTTGTCAAGTTGGGGAGAAAGTCATCTGGAAGCTGTGCTATTTATGTGCTCTTGTGGACATTTAATCAGAGTGTGGTGCTTCACTTATCTCTGTTTTGTCAAAATTAACTAGAGTAATCTGATCAAATGAAGTTTTCCTGAAATGCCGTATTTCTAATTGGGTGTTATTCATGTTAATAGTGAAATCTGCTGTCTTGTGAATATATAAACATATTTTACATTGAGTTTCTAATGCTGCCACCGTAAGCCTTATTTGGGGCACTGAAGAAAATAACAACGGGGGACTTCCGGGAAGATGGCGGAAGAGTAAGACGCGGAGATCACCTTCCTCCTCACAGATACACCTGAAATACATCTGCACGTGGAACAACTCCTACAGAGCACCTACTGAATGTTGGCAGAAGACCTCAGCCTTCCCAAAAGGCAAGAAACCCCCCCCACGTACCTGGGTAGGGCAAAAGAAAAAACTAAACAGAGACAAAAGGATAGGGACGGGTCCTGCACCAGCGGGAGAGAGCTATGAAGGAGGAAAAGTGTCCACACACTAGGAAGCCCCTTCGCGGGCGGAGACTTCGGGTGGCGGAGGGGGGGAGCTTCGGGGCCGCGGAGGAGAGCACAGCAACAGGGGTGCGGAGGGCAAAGCGGAGAGATTCCAGCACAGAGGATCGGGCCGACGGGCACTCACCAGCCGAGAGGCTTGTCTGCTCGCCCACCGGGGCGGGCGGGGCTGGGAGCTGAGGCTCGGGCTTCGGTTGGAGCGGGCTTCGGTTGGAGCGCAAGGAGAGGACTGGGGTTGGCGGCCTGAACACAGCCTGCAGGGCGTTAGTGCACGGCGGCTAGCCGGGAGGGAGTCCGGGAAAAGTTTGGACCTGCCGAAGAGGCAAGAGACTTTTTCTTCCCTCTTTGTTTCCTGGTGCACGAGGAGAGGGGATTAAGAACGCTGCTTAAGAGAGCTCCAGAGACGGGCGCGAGCCGCGGCTAAAGGTGCGGACCCCAGAGACAGACATGAGACGCTAAGGCCGCTGCTGCCGCCACCAAGAAGCCTGTGTGCAAACACAGGTCACTATCCACACCCCCTTCCGGGGAGCCTGTACAGCCCGCCGCTGCCAGGGTCCCGGGATCCAGGGACAACTCCCCCAGGAGAACAGACGGCGCGCCTCAGGCTAGCAACGTCACGCCAGCCTCTGCCGCCACAGGCCCGCCCCACACTCCGTGACCCTCCCTACCCCCCCCCACCACCCCGGCCTGAGTGAGCCAGAGCCTCCGAATCAGCGGCTCCTTTAACCCTGTCCTGTCTGAGCAAAGAACAGACGCCCTCTGGCGACCTACACGCACAGGCGGGGCCAAATCCAAAGCTAAGCCCCTGGGAGCTGTGAGAACAAAGAAGAGAAAGGGAAATCTCTCCCAGCAGCCTCAGAAGCAGTGGATTAAAGCTCCACAATCAACTTGATGTACCCTGCATCTGTGGAATACATGAATAGACAACGAATCATCCCAAATTAAGGAGCCCTGTGGATGAAAGGCTCTTGGTGCTGCAGCCAGGAGTCAGTGCTGTGCCTCTGAGGTGGGAGAGCCAACTTCAGGACACTGGTCCACAAGAGACCTCCCAGCTGCACATTAATATCAAACAGCAAAAATCTCCCAGAGATCTCCATCTCAACGCCAGCACCCAGCTTCACTCAACAACCAGCAAGCTACAGTGCTGGACATCCTATGCCAAACAACTAGCAAGACAGGAACACAACCCCACCCATTAGCAGAGAGGCTGCCCAAAATCATAATAAGTGTACAGACACTCCAAAACACACCACCAGACGTGGACCTGCCCACCAGAAAGACAAGATCCAGCCTCATCCACCAGAACACAGGCACTAGTACCCTCCACCAGGAAGCCTACACAACCCACTAAACCAACCTTAGCCACTGGGGACAGACATCAAAAACAACGGGAACTACGAACCTGCAGCCTGCAAAAAGGAGACCCCAAACACAGTAAGATAAGCAAAATGAAAAGACAGAAAAACACAAAGCAGATGAAGGAGCAAGATAAAAACCCACCAGACCTAACAAATGAAGAGGAAATAGTCAGTCTACCTGAAAAAGAATTCAGAATAATGATAGTAAAGATGATCCAAAATCTTGGAAATAGAATAGACAAAATGCAAGAATCAGTTAACAAGGACCTAGAAGAACTAAAGATGAAACAAACAATGATGAACAACACAATAAATGAAATGAAAAATACTCTAGATGGGATCAATAGCAGAATAACTGAGGCAGAAGAACGGATAAGTGACCTGGAAGATAAAATAGTGGAAATAACTACTGCAGAGCAGACTAAAGAAAAAAGAATGAAAAGAACTGAGGACAGTCTCAGAGACCTCTGGGACAACATTAAATGCACCAACATTCGAATTATAGGGGTTCCAGAAGAAGAAGAGAAAAAGAAAGGGACTGAGAAAATATTTGAAGAGATTATAGTTGAAAACTTCCCTAATATGGGAAAGGAAATAGTTAATCAAGTCCAGGAAGCACAGAGAGTCCCATACAGGATAAATCCAAGGAGAAATACGGCAAGACACACATATTAATCAAACTGTCAAAAATTAAATACAAAGAAAACATATTAAAAGCAGCAAGGGAAAAACAACAAGGGAATCCCCATAAGGTTAACAGCTGATCTTTCAGCAGAAACTCTGCAAGCCAGAAGGAACTGCCAGGAATATTGAAAGTGTTGAAGGAGAAAACCTGCAACCAAGATTACTCTACCCAGCAAGGATCTCATTCACATTTGATGGAGAAATTAAAACCTTTACAGACAAGCAAAAGCTGAGAGAGTTCAGCACCACCAAACCAGCTCTACAACAACTGCTAAAGGAATTCTCTAGGCAAGAAACACAAAAGAAGGAAAAGACCTACAATAACGAACCCAAAACAATTAAGAAAATGGGAATGGGAACACACATATCGATAATTACCTTAAATGTAAATGGACTAAATGCTCCCACCAAAAGACACAGATTGGCTGAATGGATACAAAAACAAGACGCATATATTTGCTATCTACAAGAGACCCACTTCAGACCTAGAGACACATACAGACTGAAAGTAAGGGGATGGAAAAAGGCATTTCATGCAAATGGAAACCAAAAGAAAGCTGGAGTAGCAATTCTCATATCAGACAAAATAGACTTTAAAACAAAGACTATTAGAAGAGACAAAGAAGGACACTACATAATGATCAAGGGATCGATCCAAGAAGAAGATATAACAATTGTAAATATTTATGCACCCAACATAGGAGCACCTCAATACATAAGGCAAATACTAACAGCCATAAAAGGGGAAATCGACAGTAACACATTCATAGTAGGGGACTTTAACACCCCACTTTCACCAATGGACAGATCATCCAAAATGAAAATAAATAAGGAAACACAAGCTTTAAATGATACATTAAACGAGATGGACTTAATTGATATTTATAGGACATTCCATCCAAAACCAACAGAATACACATTTTTCTCAAGTGCTCATGGAACATTCTCCAGTATAGATCATATCTTGGGTCACAAATCAAGCCTTGGTAAATTTAAGAAAATTGAAATTGTATCAAGTATCTTTTCCGACCACAACGCTATGAGACTCGATATCAATTACAGGAAAGGATCTGTAATAAATACAAACACATGGAGGCTAAACAATACACTACTTAATAACGAATTGATCACTGAAGAAATCAAAGAGGAAATCAAAAAATACCTAGAAACAAATGACAATGGAGACACGACGACTCAAAATCTATGGGATGCAGCAAAAGCAGTTCTAAGGGGGAAGTTTATAGCAATACAATCCTACCTTAAGAAACAGGAAACATCTCAAATAAACAACCTAACCTTGCACCTAAAGCAATCAGAGAAAGAAGAACAAAAAAACCCCAAAGTTAGCAGAAGGAAAGAAATCATAAAAATCAGATCAGAAATAAATGAAAAAGAAATGAAGGAAACGATAGCAAAGATCAATAAAACTAAAAGCTGGTTCTTTGAAAGGATAAACAAAATTGATAAACCATTAGCCAGACTCATCAAGAAAAAAAGGGAGAAGACTCAAATCAATAGAATTAGAAATGAAAAAGGAGAAGTAACAACTGACACTGCAGAAATACAAAAGATCATGAGAGATTACTACAAGCAACTCTATGCCAATAAAATGGACAACCTGGAAGAAATGGACAAATTCTTAGAAAGGCACAACCTGCCAAGACTGAATCAGGAAGAAATAGAAAATATGAACAGACCAATCACAAGCCCTGAAATTGAAACTGTGATTAAAAATCTTCCAACAAACAAAAGCCCAGGACCAGATGGCTTCACAGGCGAATTCTATCAAACATTTAGAGAAGAGCTATCACCTATCCTTCTCAAACTCTTCCAAAATATAGCAGAGGGAGGAACACTCCCCAACTCATTCTACGAGGCCACCATCACCCTGATACCAAAACCAGACAAGGATGTCACAAAGAAAGAAAACTACAGGCCAATATCACTGATGAACATAGATGCAAAAATCCTCAACAAAATACTAGCAAACAGAATGCAACAGCACATTAAACGGATCATACACCATGATCAAGTGGGGTTTATTCCAGGAATGCAAGGATTCTTCAATATACGCAAATCAATCAACGTGATACACCATATTAACAAATTGAAGGAGAAAAACCATATGATCATCTCAATAGATGCAGAGAAAGCTTTTGACAAAATTCAACACCCATTTATGATAAAAACCCTGCAGAAAGTAGGCACAGAGGGAACTTTCCTCAACATAATAAAGGCCATATATGACAAACCCACAGCCAACATTGTCCTCAATGGGGAAAAACTGAAAGCATTTCCACTAAGATCAGGAACAAGACAAGGTTGCCCACTCTCACCACTCTTATTCAACATAGTTTTGGAAGTTTTAGCCACAGCAATCAGAGAAGAAAAGGAAATAAAAGGAATCCAAATCGGAAAAGAAGACGTAAAGCTGTCACTGTTTGCAGATGACATGATACTATACATAGAGAATCCTAAAGATGCTACCAGAAATCTACTAGAGCTAATCAATGAATTTGGTAAAGTAGCAGGATACAAAATTAATGCACAGAAATCTCTGGCATTCCTATACACTAAGGATGAAAAATCTGAAAGTGAAATGAAGAAAACACTCCCATTTACCAATGCAACAAAAAGAATAAAATATCTAGGAATAAACCTACCTAAGGAGACAAAAGACCTGTATGCAGAAAATTATAAGACACTGATGAAAGAAATTAAAGATGATACAAATAGATGGAGCGATATACCATGTTCTTGGATTGGAAGAATCAACATTGTGAAAATGACTCTACTACCCAAAGCAATCTACAGATTCAATGCAATCCCTATCAAACTACCACTGGCATTTTTCACAGAACTAGAACAAAAAATTTCACAATTTGTATGGAAACACAAAAGACCCCGAATAGCCAAAGCAATCTTGAGAACGAAAAACGGAGCTGGAGGAATCAGGCTTCCTGACTTCAGACTATACTACAAAGCTACAGTAATCACGACAGTATGGTACTGGCACAAAAACAGAAATATAGATCAATGGAACAGGATAAAAGCCCAGAGATAAACCCACGCACATATGGTCACCTTATCTTTGACAAAGGAGGCAGGAATGTACAGTGGAGAAAGGACAGCCCCTTCAATAAGTGGTGCTGGGAAAACTGGACAGGTACATGTAAGAGATTAGAACACTCCCTAACACCATACACGAAAATAAGCACAAAATGGATTAAAGACTTAAATGTAAGGCCAGAAACTATCAAACTCTTAGAGGAAAACATAGGCAGAACACTCTATGACATAAATCACAGCAAGATCCTTTTTGACCCACCTCCTAAAGAAATGGACATAAAAACAAATATAAACAAATGGGACCTAATGAAACTTAAAAGCTTTTGCACAGCAAAGGAAACCATAAACGAGACCAAAAGACAACACTCAGAATGGGAGAAAATATTTGCAAATGAAGCAACTGACAAAGGATTAATCTCCAAAATTTACAAGCAGCTCATGCAGCTCAATAACAAAAAAACAAACAACCCAATCCAAAAATGGGCAGAAGACCTAAATAGACATTTCTCCAAATAGATATACAGATTGCCAACAAACACATGAAAGAATGCTCAACATCATTAATCATTAGAGAAATGCAAATCAAAACTACAATGAGATATCATCTCACACCAGTCAGAATGGCCATCATCAAAAAATCTAGAAACAATAAATGCTGGAGAGGGTGTGGAGAAAAGGAAACACTCATGCACTGCTGGTGGGAATGTGAATTGGTACAGCCACTATGGGGAACAGTATGGAGGTTCCTTAAAAAACTAAAAATAGAACTACCATATGACCCAGCAATCCCACTACTGGGCATATACCCAGCAATCCCACTACTGGGCATATACCCTGAGAAAACCATAATTCAAAAAGAGTCATGTACCAAAATGTTCATTGCAGCTCTACTTACAATAGCCCAGAGATGGAAACAACCTAAGTGTCCATCATCGGATGAATGGCTAAAGAAGATGTGGCACATATATACAATGGAATATTACTCAGCCATAAAAAGAAACGAAATTGAGCTATTTGTAATGAGGTGGATAGACCTAGAGTCTGTCATACAGAGTGAAGTAAGTCAGAAAGAGAGAGACAAATACCGTATGCTAACACATATATATGGAATTTAAGAAAAAAAAATGTCATGAAAAACCTAGGGGTGAAACAGGAATAAAGACAGACTTACTAGAGAATGGACTTGAGGTTATGGGGAGGGGGAAGGGTAAACGGTGACAAAATGAGAGAGAGGCATGGACATATATACACTACCAAACGTAAGGTAGATAGCTAGTGGGAAGCAGCCGCATAGCACAGGGAGATCAGCTCGGTGCTTTGTGACCGCCTGGAGGGGTGGGATAGGGAGCGTGGGAGGGAAGGAGACGCAAGCGGGAAGAGATATGGGAACATATGTATAACTGATTCATTTTGTTGTGAAGCTGAAACTAACATACCATTGTAAAGCAATTATACTCCAATAAAGATGTTAATAAAAAATAAAAACAATTCTTCGTGATCATTCGTTTGCATGTGTCTTGATATAAATATGTCAGCATTTCTCTAGAGTGGAAATGCTGGGATGTAGGGTATATACATGCACAGCTTTATAAGGTAATGCCAAACTACAAAATTGGTAGTACCAATTTATTCTCCACTGAGAATGATTCAGAGTTTCTTTTGCTCCAAATCCTACCAGTTTTCTGCTCCACAACGGGAGAGGCCACAACAGTGAGAGGCCCGCGTACAGCAAAAAGAAAAAAAAAAAAATCATTTCCTATCCTGGGATCATAAAGATATTAATCTCTCTATATATTTTAAATGTTTAACTCTAGCTGCTCATATATTTATCTTTAATTAATTAGAAATTGATTTTTATGTATAGAGTAAGAAAGGCATTCAATTTCATATTGTTTTCCGTATGTCAGTTAGATGGAGGTGTTAATAGAAGAGATGATGAGAAAGGGTCTGAGAGTAGAACCAACAGGATTTGCTGGTGAGTTGGATGTCAAGTGTCAGAAAAAGAGAAGAATCAACCATGGCTCCAAAGTTTATGAACGCAGTGCACTGCAAATGCAGCATTAATAACTAAAAGGGAAGAGTAGGGATTTTTTTTTTCAGGCAGAGACCAGCCTTTTGGTTTTGATCATGTTAAGTTTGACATGACTGGTATGTATCCAGATGAAATTGTTGAGGAGACGTTTGGGTCTCTGAGTCTACGGTTCAGAAGAGAAGTGGGGCTGGAGGAGTTATGAGCATAAGCCCTGAAACTCTTCAGCCTTCCTGCTGTCACTGTCCCCTGGCCCCCAGGTGCCCCATCCTGCACATGAATAGTTCAAGTGTCAGCCAAGGATTGCAGGGAAATTAATATGCAGATTTGGTGCTCCCTTCTTTTGGGGATTTTCCCCCTTAAATTTTTAGCACTCTGGTTGCCCTAAACTCTGACCTCTGACTCCTAGGTTCCATGAACCTGTTGCTTTCTTCTTGAGCTCTGTTCTCTATGCTCATTGTATGCAAACTGGGGCGTGACCTGGAAAAAGAGCCATTTAAATGTGGATCTCACCCAGAGGAGTTCTCTTCTTTCAAGGGTCACAATCTCTCCAGGTCTAACAGAATTTTGTTATTCTCCAGTGCCTTCAAGTACTTGTGGTTTTTAAAACATTTCCCCAAAGTTAGTCATTGTTATGAGTAGGAGGGTTGCTCTGATATAAACAAGTCCACCATTACTGAAATCTAAAAATTTCTGCCTATCTCCTTGCTGAGAAGAAGTCCACATTTTCCCATATGCTAAGACCTTAACTTTCTTCTAAGTGGTCCGTCTTTCCTAGGAAATCTGGCTGATGAGGAAACGTCTGGGGTTTTACACTCAACCTGGGCCCTGGGGAGGAGAGGAGAAGAGAGACCTCTGAAGACTGGACAGCTAATCTCTGAAAAAGGAAAAGCGTTAAGCGCAACTCCGGTGCAGTAGAACGCTTTCCCCCAAGGCCCCCTCCCCCCGTACCTTTCCTCCTGTAGTGGATGTTTCCCATTAGGCAGGGTGGAATCAGGGAAATCAGTGAGAGCTACAGTAGATTTCCTGGTGAGCCACCTATGAGCAAACACATTCTACAATGAGACTGTTTTCTTTAAAACACAGATTAGTCTCACATGAATAACACATTTTCTTCCTAATAAAAGGATTTCCTGTCCTCCGATAAGGAGCTTTTGCCTCCTTCTTAACGATGCTCTTATTACACAGGTTCCCCCTTAACTGAGATGGGCTGCCTGCTCCATCTGAGGAGAGTGATGCCAGCTTCAGACAGAGTTCTTCTGGCAGCAAACTTTTCACCTTTAGTGGGCGCCTGAAGTTCATCTCGCCCCACGGTGTTGCTTAAGTCTATGGTGAGGGAAACGTTGTGAAGCTGGCAGAACGGGGCCTCAGCACCCCTCACCCCCCTTTCCTGTGCCCCCTTCTCCCATGCCACATCCTCTCTCCAGTGTCCCTATGTCACACACCCTCCCCACGTATATGTTCTTGTGGTTCTTCCGGTCAGAAAACAGACAATTAAAATTTAGAATAAAGTTAGCTCATTAGGGCTTTCTCATGTTTCAAAGCACAAGAAGAGAAGTTCTGAGGAGCAGTCTCTAAATGATAAAATGACAAAATTTCAGACACTGCAACCCTGAGGAACTTTCTGGAGACTCCCCAATCCCACTGCGAAGTGCGCTGCCCCATCTGTCAATTTGCAAGTCCAGACCCACTGACAGAAGGGCTTTCCTAGCGTGTGAGCTACTTTGGACCTTGCCAGAAGCCACAGGAATCTCCTACTCCCTATCTCTATTTCCAGCCCACAGATCCGGAACCTCACATTCAATGCCAATTAATACATAAAGACCGCTGATTACATGTAACATGTTTTTGCTAATCCTTTCTCATCTTTTCCCACCTTTTTTCACTTTCTGGAGAGAAAGTGGCTGAAGATCTTAGAGATTAGTTGATTTAGGCAAAGCCACACAGCTAGTAAGGACTTAAACTGAGAGCTGATCCTAAACGCAGCACCGCAGCAGCACTGCGACTTTCCCCATATCGTATAGTTATAGACATTTAAATTTCTCCATTAACCTTGAAGGACTTGCTAATAAAACAGTTCTGAGTTATGTTTTCTTTTGACCAATTTTTCAAAGGAAAAATCTCTAAAGCTTCCACCTCCAGCAGTTATGAAACCGTACTCGTAAGCAAGTAAGACCCTGAAACTTGCCTGTTAATCCCTGTCTTCAGAAGGGGTCCCAGGGTCCTAATGTTTTTACATCTTTTCTTTCCGTATGATCTTTGAGTCACAGACAGCTCTTTCCATGCCACATAATTTGGTTGAGTTCCCAAACATGGTTCCATTGACTGAATGCGTAAGAATTCCCTGTGGTCTTGTTCTAAAAATACAGACTACCAGGCCCCATCAAATGTTCTGGCCCAGCAGGCCTCAGGTAGGGCCTCTCAGTGGTTTTGATGCACAGCCATGTGTGGGAGCTCTTGGACTGGTTGAAGAGTCAAGTCACAATGTTGGAGACTAGAGGTTTGGTCCTGGTATTACCACCCCACTCCCTGAGAATCAGTGTGTTCACTTGTGAGCTGAGAATGAGAAATCCTTGACTTTATACACCCTCTGCGGCAATGTATGAGAGCAGATTGTGTCATGGGTGTTAATACACATGGTGAAAATGCTTTACAAATTAAAATTTATTTCTATTCTTCTCCACAGGCATGGCCAAGAGAGCATCTAAAGTGTGTATCCATTCAATATTTAATATCCATCAAGTTTCTATCCAAGAGGGTAAAAATGCTGTGACCTTTCCTCATCAGGGGCAGAGGATAATCTTCTTGAGATCTCCTAGATGATTTGTCCTTCAATACCTAGTCTCTTGGCCCTCTTCCAAATCTAAAACTTTACAACCCATCTTTTCAGCTTTAATCCCACTTTTTATACCCACTTTTACAAAAAGGTTCCTTTTGCCTTTGGGGAGATGTCATTCAGGCTCCTTTGTCTGCAGGACTTTCTCAGTAAGCCTCCATGACCATCACTTGCCTTTCCACCATTTGATACTTAGGCTACTCTAGTTCTCCTCAGACTTGAATGTGAATTACAAGAGCCTGGGGAGCTTGTCATAAATGCAGCTTCCCAGGTCCTGCCTCACATGATTTTGGTCCAGAGGGGCTGAAGTGATGCCAGAAAGTTGCATTTAACTAGCACTCCAGGAAACTGTGTGCAGATGAACCTAGGTGCACACTCTAGGAAATACTACGCTATACCTTCTGTGTAGCATCAAGTTGGAATGTGCTTGTTTTGATTCAAGACATGGGATTTGTGGCATTTAGAAGGGATGGCTCTGAGGACGGCCTTTATACTGTGAAGGAAAGTTTAGCCGAGCACTTTAAGCCTCACTACTCAACTCGTGGTCTGCAGACTAACGGCCTCTTCTTACCTAGAAGTTCATCACAAATGCAGAATCTCAGGCCCCACCCCTGACCTTATGATTCAGGATTTGCATTTTAACAAGACTTCCAGGTGATGCATGTGCTCATCGAGGTGTCAGAAGCACAGCTGTAATGACCAGAACATGGGTTTGGACCGAAGCTGACTTGGGTTTACTTTTTGTACCCTAATTTATCAGTTGTGTGAACAGGGTTAGTAGCTTCACCTCGTTGAGTGTCTCTCTCCTAGTGAGTGAAATGGAATGATAGATACTGTAAATATCATTTGATTTAATGCTCCTTCTTATCTTGATAAGTATATTGTCTAGGAGAATTCCTGACAGAAAATCGTGCTTCATAAATGTCAGTTTCTTAGCACTCCTTCCACCATAATTAAATAGTGTCCAAAATTTATATGGGGAATAAGGAAATTGCTTAAGAAACCAAATTTTTGTTTAAACACTACAGGCAGACAATTAAGATATCTAGAACTATACAAGGAAGTCCTTGAGAGACCTGAAGCACTGTCTGAGAAGAACAGACCAGGGACACTTTCTCTGTGACTGAAAGAAAAGAAAGATGAGGGTATGCAAGAAAAGACATGACAGATTATAACTGAGCAGGACCTTATGGGGCCTTCCTGGGACAGACCCTCCCCCACATCCTCTGCTGTAGCGCCTCTCTGAAGTACCCAGATAACAGTATCTGATGTGCATTTCCTGAGTTGTTTTACAGATGCTAAAACCACCACCAAATGGAAGAAATTAACTACTTGATGATCACGAGCACATAACCTGCAGACATACTGGTGCCTAAGGATTGATAATGTTAACCCCTGTGACACCACCCTGTTACCTCACCATCAACCAATCAGAGAAATATGCAGGAACTGATCACATATCCTGCAACACCCCCGCACACACACACCAGGCCTTTAAAAATGCTTTTGCTGAAACCCTTTGGTGAGCAGGAGCCACCTGTTCTCCTTCTACTGACGCCTTACAATAAATGCTGCACTTTCCTTCACCACAACCTAGCGTCAGTGTCGCTTTACTGCATGCAAATGAGCAGACCCAAGTTTGGTTCAGTAACAGAATGGGTAACAAAAACAACTGAGTTCTCCCCATTGATTCCACAAGGGTTAGGCAGTGTGAAATTGAAGGCTGAGACAGGAGACCAGGCAGCCAATGATGACAGCTTGCCAATGACTTTCCCAAAGGTGGCTGAGAGACAGCAGTTATGCTGGGAGTGAATTGTAGAGGGCTTTCCACCTGATGCCAAGTCCCACTGTGGGCAGAGTCAGGATGCCATCTGTAGATGTGGCAAGCTCTGGAGAAGCTCTGGTCAAGGCATTCAGGGGCATTCCAGGAAAGCCAGGGTGCCACCATGGCCAGCATGCCCTCCCTGTATTACTTTTGTGCCTGGAGTGGCTGTTACTCTATGATTAATGGTGCAGCCTCTAGCCTACCACCTGCATACTTTGGGCAGGTTACTTAACCTCTTGTGCCTCTTCTTATTTTCAATATATAGCTAATGATAGAACCTATGTCATAGAATTAATATGGGGTTTAAATCCAATAATGCATATATAAGGTCTAGCTCTGAATAGGTTATGCACATTTTTGGTGTTTTTATGATTAGAGTTTCTATATAACATCCGCAATATGAATAGTGAATGAAGATGTAAATGTGGAAGTCGGCTAGGAAATCTTGTGTCTCTAAATAACTCCAAGGCACTTAGTGTTTGACCTATGTTAAAAAGTGATTTCTGTTAATTAAACTTAATATAATTTTATGATAATGGTGCTTGTCTTATAATTTAGACATTTCCAGGAGTGTTCCGAAAGGGGAATTTATATCCAGTAATAGTCAATAAAGCTAATTAACCACTTCCTGAAAAATTGCACTGATGAAGCTGCTTCAGTTCTGTTATCTCTGTGACTTATTCAAAGAGCCTAGCAAAGAGAGAGCTTCCACCACACTTCCCACTGTTTTCATTGTGTCTCTCCACTGCTCAGAAGACAGCAGCCCTCAGTGAGGTATTCCAGGCCCTGCTCCCAGCTCCCCATCAGGAGACTCTACTGGTCTGCAGTCTCCTGCTGCTCCTACTGTCCAGATCCAGGCTAGGCATTCTGTGTTCTCGATTGAAAAAGACACCTTATTCTTTTAATTAGGTCCCTCTAGGAAACATCTAAGGAGCCAAATTTTCAGTTGCTGTCAAACACTGACAAGTCTGTCTGATAGATTGTGGAGAATAATTCTATAAGCCATTCAAAAATGAATTCAACTAAACAGTGGCCATTTCTGTTAGATGGCTTGGAATTTAAGCTAACATTGTATGATCTAAAAGACATTTGTTAAACTCTTGGGGTGAGGGTTAATATTGATACTTCATATTGTACCTTTTATAGGATGGATTTTTACTCTTTGGAGGGCAGTACATGAAATATCCAAATGGCATTGATATCACTGTGGCTGTCACCATTGTCATCATCATCTTCATCATCCCAACAGTGGCTACGTATTGAGCAACAGGCATTCTGCTAGGAATTTTTGCATACGAAATAGAAAGTTTAAAGTTAAGCATTGCACTTCCTGGTCAACCCTTCAGGGTAAATATTTGCAAAAATGTACTATGGGTAGAAGTAAATAATTTAACCTTCCATTAGAAAAATGAATATACATCTATTGAATCTTGGAGGATGTCTGCCAAACCAAATGATTTCGGCTTAAGGCTGTCATCATAAGCCATTCTTTTTGACAATAATCAAATTGCAATGCAAATTATGAATGGAATTCACTTGTATTCCATCATAATAAATAAATCAGAGAACAGAAAAGAATGTATACATTCTTGAGAACAGAAAAGAATACATACTTATTCTCAATTGCAACTTAAAAGTAAGGTCCAATCATTAAGATACAAGTTAAAAAGATCCTGGGGCAGAAGACAGCGCTGTTTCTTACTGCCCAAAATTGTTATTAATCTATCATGTAACTGTTTCCACCAATCCTAACCATCATCTTGTTAAAGAGCAAGTTCAATAAAGACATCCATAATCTGCTCAATACGGCTTCACCCATGACATACAGAGTCGGAGGCTGGGGAAAGGTCAATTCAGATCGATAGGTTACTACACTGTTTTCCAGACAGATTTCTTCTCAAGGTGATAAGGAAGTGTAACAGTGGTCAAGCATATCAGAATCATACTTAAAGATTTCTTGTTCCTTAAATTAAGTATTAGCTTAAGACCCACCAGCCTGCCCTTTGTTCATGAAGCAACTGACATACGGGGCTGGAGAGAGAAGGGGGCTTCAAATAAACTGCTTGGCTTATGGTTTTGAGGGCATCAAGGAAATGTTATTTAAAAGTGGGGGGCGGAAATTACACAAGGCCTACATAATTAGATCCGACAAGTTAGTGAAGAGAAGGGCTCAACAGAATGTCAACATTCTAGTGACAGAAAATCTTTACTAGTCATGTGTTAAAATTTGAACTTCTAAATCACTAGTGTCATCTAGGAACCAAACAAGGTAAGGAACCTACAATTCCTAAACTTTCCTTGGATTATGACGTTGAGAAGAACAGGTGTCCTAGATATCAGATGAGATCTGGGCTTCTAAGATTTTGTTCACCAATTCCCCTAGTTTCCCTCTATTCTCAGTTTTCAGTGAGCCCAGTTCCTCCCATAAGTATTTATGACATGTGAATGCTTTGCAGGAGATGATAGTTTTACAGTAAAATTTAAATTTAATATTATTCTGAGTGGACTTCATTGAATTATTTTCTAAATTCTGTTTCATACATCACATCACCAAGCTGGCTCTGTTTTATCTGGCTTACCGACAAAGCAGTAACTGGAGGAGTGATAATAAAACATCACCAGTGGACTTTGAATGTTCTTCACTCTATTTCAATATTTAATCTTCAGTACAAACCCTGGCCCAACTATAAGTACACATAAACCCTGGGACAATTATACCAAGATCACACTGCGGGGAAGATTATCACCTTCGGCCAATTCAACATACCAGTCCTGAGAAGAGTTAACACTAGTTAAGCCAAATTTCCCCAATCTACCAGAAGTGTTACCGTTCAGCAGAATCAAATTATGGACAATTGTCATTTCATTCCTCAGGGACCCTTCCACAGAGGCCCCGGAATTTGCTCCCAAGGACATCTTCAGCACTGTGAGATGACATCAAAGATTGTTTTACCCATGGCAAAGTTACATCATAATACTGAAACAAAGCACGCTTAGCTTCTTAGAGAACTGAGCCAGCACCAGAAGGCAAACACTCCTGTGGCCCTAGCTGAGGGGCTTAATTTACATTTCCCTTATGCTCACATTCCTTTAAACTTACGTTTCTTTAATCTTTAATATGAGGGTTGGCCGGTCTACCCGAATTCCAAAAAATGTTTTCCCTTACAGTCCAGAATAAAAAAAAGGTGCCTATATCATAATATTTAAGGAAACGACATTTTTGGAGTTTAAGTGTTAAATTAAGATGTAATGTTAAACTCCATTTTCAAAAAGGACATTGTGACTTTTCTTTGGGATTCCAACCAGATAAGCTTGAAGACAGGCATCATAGTCCTGGGAATAACATACTCTAGGGAATCAACTGGACACAAAAGAAGATAATCACTGTGCATGTTGAGTCACTGAGTTTGAAATAAAATCACAGCTGCTTAACAAACAATTTGACTTGCATCTCTCTAATCCAGTCCATCAAACCCAGGCATTTTCTATGTCTTGAAGCCCACAGGTCTCATCTCTGCCCACAGTTACAGGGATTTTCTTGGGGTGCTGCTTCTGACTGTGCTTTTAGCCTCCAGGATCATTTTGTTTCTCTGACTTCTATCTTATTAGATTAAACCTGGATTCTTCTTTTCCTCCTCACCCTTTAAGCTTACTGTGCCATGTAGAAGATGTGTGCCTAACTGCTTCATTTTGCTTTGATCTGAGATGCAGCCTCTCTCAGCTTTATACACATGTGGTCAGATACATCAGAACTCCCCACAAGCGCTCGAGCCCAGCAGGACGCCAGTGCCCCCAGGTTGGGGGTCCAGGAACTGACTCGAGAGAGCATCACTTTACATGTCTAGTTGTATGTGCAGTGCTGGGGCTGCTCTGCCAGAAGGAAACATTTCCCCTTGGCTGAACTTGGCAAGGGGAACCTTGACAAGATCTCTTGGGAGAAACCTGCCAGTTGTTGGAGGGTTCAGCATTATACTGGAACCCTGATTATAGAGTGGAGGGTATTTTCAGGCAGAGAGAACCATACTTGAGAACACAACCACATGGAAATACCATTGCTTGATCAGAAACTTACAAGCACATTAACATAGTTGGTGTGGTGGGTTTAAACGATGAGAGCGGGAACGAACCAAGGAAGAAAAGACTAGAAAAATAGTAGCAGATGATGAGTGATCTCCTAAGATGTGCTGGGGGATTTGACTTGATCTAGTACATGTTGGGAATACGCTGTATAAGGGTAACAGGGTCAGAATCAAATATATTTCCTGGTAAAATTTGTGAAGTGTATAATGAATCTTCCAGAGGTTTCAGGGATAAAGATGACTTTACAGAAACATAAATGTCACAGATTCAAAGCAACTATGAAGCTAGTACTCTCCACTCCATCTCCCTCCAACAAAGACAAAAGCATCTGTACTTAATTTTCACAGAACGATTGCTCTACAAATAGTTGTTTGAATTTCATGAGGGCGTCTTGATGGCCACACTGGCTTCTCTTGGGAGAAGCAGGAAGGTCAAAAAGGACTGTGACAAGTTGGAAGTGACACCAACGAGGAATCAACCATGGCCAGAGTTTCCCAGAAAGTCAGCTCTCATTGCTTGGAGTAATGGCAAAGCTAGGTGATCTGAGTAGTCTGCATGCAAGGTATTCGACAGACCAGGAAAGAACTGTAAAGATACCGATAGAGAAAACATCAGAGGCACATGCCTTGGTTTTGGAGTGACAATATTATGGCTGAGGAGATGTTATAAGGCAGAGGCATAGAGACACCTTTTTTTTCCCCCTGGTGGAGGAAGGCCTCACTAACATCCATGAAGAAAGGAACAAGTCATCTTAACAGTCTAGCTGGAGATGGGGGGGGAGATGTGGAGGTGGGCAGTGGAAGTGTGGAGCTCCAGGAATTCTGGTGGAGAGGGCTCAAGTGAGACTATAGTTGGTAATCCATGTGCTTTCTAGTCTCAGATAACTAAAAACTGGGAAACATGAACACTTTATTAGAATTCACATGAGAAAGCAACAGGAGTGAACAAGTGTCCCTCTCCAACCCTTGACGTGTACATGAGACAAAAACTCTTTTTCTTCCAAAGTCCAGTTCTCAGCTCAAACTGAGACCACCTGTTTATGGGCAATTCATAGAGCAGCTAGCTAATACTTTGGCTTTGAACCACCTATAAAGCCTTAGGTAAAGTAAACTTTGGACATCCCTGGAGATAGTGCCCTCAATCCAACAATGTTCTAACATTGGCCCTGCCCTAGACTTCCATATTAGGTAGCCTAATAAGAAAAAATAAATATGTGGTTGGGAGGAGAGAGGAGGTCTCTCTTGACATGGAAGCTACTGTCCTCATCCTCACCTTAATTCTAGTTCCAGATTCCTATATTGAAACTAACTTAGCACCTCTACCTGTAAGCCTATAAACAGTTCACACTCAGTATGCCTTATCCTTACCACACTGACTCTTCACTTTCTCTCTTCATCAGCAGAATATCCTTCCATTCTACCAACCTCCAAACTTGGAAACATCTTTCATTCCTCCCTTAAAACTCTGCAAACCCATAAAGCAATATATCCTTAAAGTATTCTGACAATTATTCTTAAAATAGATTAATATCTTGTTCTTCCTTGCCACTGTACAACCATAATCAGAGCATACATCAGTTCACTTCTTCTACCCCATACCATATGCCCCTGACACCTCCACATGTCCTTCTGCTGTTCAGAAATTTAGTGTGCTTCCCCATTGCCTGAGCAGTCAAGTTCAGTCTCATGTCCCCATCAGGGCTGGATGGCTCTACCTCTTAAATAGTGATATTCCCACCTCTTCTCAGTAAGTAACCTCAATTCTGAGGTCAAAGTCTATGTAGATCCCATGCATTTCCACATTAACACCACTGTTTAGCTAATTCCTGGAACTGGCAACTCCTTTTCTTCCTCTTCCTACTGTCAGCTTTGCTATTTTCTACTGTCATATAAAGCCTAATTTAATTCTCTCCATGTTGGTAAAGAGACCCTTAGTAACTTTTGCTGCCACCAACCTTGAATAGCTGTGAGCTACACACTGGTTGGCTCAGGGTGGGTATTCAATAAACATTTAAATTAAATTATATTCAGTCATATTAATCTCAGTCTCCTTCATGTGCAAAAGTATTGTCCTTTAAACTACAGTATAAGGTCTTTGAACTTAATAAATACTTGCCAAATTGAATTGACTGACTTATGTTGGAAATAATTTTAAGTATGTGCTTGGGCATAGTCTATCAAACGTGGCCATTTAAACATAAAGGGAATTTAAGGGAAAACTTTTCTTCTACACTTTATCATAGAGGAGGAGAATTGATGTGATTACCCTACTCTTTTTCCCTTTAGGGTACATAATAGTCTCTTAGGAGTCAAGATAAGCCCTGTCATTTTTAGCTTTCAATAGCATTATGAGCACACATATTCTGATACATGGCATCATGTGGGAAGATAGTTAAAGGAACAGTCCCTATTTTTGGGATTTCTACATTCTAGTTAAGAAAAGAGTAGTGGAACAATGCCAGACTTTGTGCCCAAATGGATGTTTTTGGCATTGTGCTACAGGAATACATAGAGGGATTATGAGTGGTTACAAAAATAATAAGAGAAGGCTTTGTAGGCAAGACAGGTAATAGAGATGAACCTTGAGTAAAGGGGTAAGATTTAAATGGGAAGGTTAACTCTCTATGAGAGTTGATGCGAATCAATAACTCTGTCTGTGCCTTAGTACTCCCTTCCATAAAATGAGGAACTTGGGTAAGGTTATTTTCAGGGCTACTTCCAGGGACCCAAGGTAGGGAAGGTGGGTCATGGTGGAGGAGGGACAGTAATCCCAGTAAAATAAGAGGCTGAGCAAGTCTGAGCAGTGAAGTTGGTGAGGATTAGGAAAGATCTTTGAGTAACATTTGATCTTGAGGAGGTAGATAGCAGGGATCAGGGGTTCAGGATATTCTAGGCAAACAGTTAAAAGTAGGTGGGGCTATGTTCATTGCAGCACTGTTTACAATAGCCAGGACATGGAAGCAACCTAAACTTCCATCAACAGAGGAATGGATAAAGAAGATGTGGTACATATATACAATGGAATACTACTCAGCCATAAAAAGAAACAAAATTGTGCCATTTGCAGAGATGTGGATGGACCTAGACCATGTCATACAGAGTGAAGTAAGTCAGAAAGAGAAAAACAAATATTATATGATACCACTTATATGTGGAATATAGAAAAATGATACAGATGAACTTGTTTGCAAAGCAGAAATAGAGACATAGACATAGAGAACAAATGTATGGATACCAAGGGGGGAAAGGGAGGGGTGGGATGAACTGTGAGATTGGGATTGGCATATATACACTACTGTATATAAAATAGATAACTAATGAGAACCTACTGTATAGCACAGGGAACTCTACTCAAAGCTCTGCGGTGACCTAAGTGGGAAGGAAATCCAAAAAAGAGAGGATATATGTATATGTAAAGCTGATTCACTTTGCTGTACAGCAGAAACTAACACAACATTGTAAAGCAACTAGACTCCAATAAAAATGAACAAAAACCCAACCAAACAAACAGAAAAAGTAGGGGGTGCTATGTGGCTTCTCTTGCTCAGCTATAGCTCCTGACAGCCAAATCCTGAGGGTTTTGGAATTTATGTATCAGACTCAGCTTGAATAATGGTTCTGAGTTTTAGATAAATGTGTATGTTACGGAGAATGAAGAAAATTCACCTGGATAGGTTGTAAAACTCACTTTGAAGAAAAGAGTAAAATAAGGTCGCACTAGCTACATTTCAAACACGCAGTAGCTATATGTGGCCAGTGGCTACCATATTGGATAGTGCAAATGTAGAGCATGGCCTTCATCACAGAAAATTCTATTGGACAGCTCTGCTTTAGATCTCCTAGTTAGTTCATTCTAAGCCCCAGAGGGAGATCAGAGAAGAGGAGACACTCACCCTCCTCAAGCTATCTTTGGTTTTATGACACTTCAAACATTCCCAGTACATCTCAAAGAATGTCACCAAATTATTTTTAAGTTAATTTGTTCCAGTTCAGGTCAATTAAAACAAAAAAGGTGTCACACTCCAGTTTTTTTTCTGTGAAGAGCAAAACTTGTATTGTTCATATCTTCTCAGAAGAGCTATTTCAGCAGGTTTGAAAATAGAATCTGTACAGAGAGTGCAGGTTTGTTTGTTTCACCAATTACATCACCAGCACCTTTTGGAGACAGCGATGTGTACTTCGCCTCTTGGTGCTGCTAAGGTGTTGTTTCATTGGCCAGACCCCTTTGTCATCCCTCCCTTCGGGTCTTCTGCCTTTTTCACTGAGACTTTCTGGTGCCTTCCAAAGAGTGGGATCCAAGGTTAACTGATGAATAAACAGTACATCCTTATGAAGGAGACAGGTTTGTCAGGATGGCATCTTGAATGGAAACTTGCCACCTGGCCTTGGCTCATTCTAAAATGGAGTAATCTTTTTTAGGACTAAGATCCCTCTCCATGTCATTTAACAACTTGGAGAAAGGAGTTTCAAAACATAATTAAGCAAATTCACAATTTTTCAGATCCCAATAATGTAGAGAGGGCCTTAGAGAGATTTGCTTTTTGCTGGGACAAACACCAGACCCGCCAGGCTGACTAACAGAGAGCTGTGAGAGAAGGCACGAGAGTAAAAAGTGAGGGAGATGAAGATATTCCTGAGGACTGGAGGAGAAAACAATAAATGCCAAGTGTGTCTCACAAACTCCCAGCCCCTCTGGCAGCTGCCATCTCCCTCTTCAATCCAACCCTCAGGCAGACCTACTGTTATTTCACAACGGCGGGAGGGGGTGGGGCAAAACAGTCACACATCAGTGAACACATCTTCAGCCACAGAAAGCATTACTTTCTCCAGGGGTCCATTTGGCTCATTAGAGAACAGAAGTGAGAATGAGTCACGTGGCTTGGTTTTCCTCTTCCATGCCTCACATCAGCATAGACTCTTTGAGCTTTAAAGCGCTTCCTTCAACAATGTATTTATATAGCAATAATATTTTGTTCAATGGACTAAATGAGGCGCCAAAGATACTAAGATAAATAAGATGTTGCCTTTGCCCTTGAAGAGTTCAGTGACTATTAGAGGAATGTAAAATATCTGGCATGAATGTCGCCACTTTCACTTCCCTTATCATAGTAGGCATTGTTAATTTATTACTCATTCATACAAATATTGGGTGTCTACTGTGTACTCAGATTGAGCCAGGCACTAGAGATACTAAGACGTAAAAGTCAGGTAAGGTCTCCGCCTTTATGAAGTCTGCATTTAACATTCTCCTATTGAACTCAAATATGGCCTCAGAATCCTTCTCAACACAGTGCTCTAGTACCACTAATACCTTAGACTGGTAGAGAAGAGAGACCCATCGTCTGAACCATGGTCTGGCAGGAGAGAGAGATTCATACATCAAATAACGTGATACCGAGTGAAAAACACTATGGCCGAAGTGCACATTAAGTTGTATTGGAACATGGAAAGTGGGTGACTCACCTGTGTCCAGGGAAATCAAGGAAACTCCTAGACGAAATATAGGCTTTAAGGGACTTCGTTGAAAGAAGGACAGGAGTCCGTAAAGCAGATCAGAAGCAGTCAGTGGAAGGCGAGCACTGCAGGCAGAAGGAGGAACAAGAGCAGAGCCCAAGGCATGAAAGGGCACAGGTGATATGCAGGGAACACAAGATGAGTGTCCTTTGTGTGGCCAGTGGTGAGGTGCTGCAGTGGCCAGAGGTCAGGAGAGGGAAGACTGTAGAGGCAGGATTAGGCTCCACTGTGAAAGCTCATCTACTCCATGTTGTAGTGTTTGGACTTCATGCTGATGAAGACACTGGGAAAAGCGATGTGCTCCAACCTAAAAGAGAAGCAGTAGAATTTGATGTTTTTGAGAGCACAGACACCAAGCCAAAAGCCTAGGTCAGATTCCATCTCTGCCACCCAATAGCTGTGTGGCCCTGGGCATGCCAGTTAGTGCCTCTGTGCCTCGGTTTCCTCATCTATAAAGTAGAGATGATAATCATAGCATTCACTGCTTTGTGATGATTAAATGAACTAATATATGTAAAGTGCTTAGAACGTTGGCACATGGAAGCCCTCTGTGTGGGTTATTTCTATGTTTATCATTCTGTTTTTGCAAATTTGGAAGCTAAGGTACAGAAAGACAAAATAATTTACTCAGGACCACAACGCTCCTTTGTGGTGGAGGTTGGATACCTACCCATCACAGCAAACTGCTTTGAACATGAGTGTTATCAAACATTCATCTCTCCCAGTGGATCCCAGAAGATACAGTTTTGTTTGTTTAGATGATGAAGAGGAATTTAATTCTTTTCAAAACCTTTTTCATTTCTATTTCCCCCTTTTATCTTAAGATGCTCCAGCTGCTTTCCATATTGTGTTCTTCACTCTGTTGTTCTTTTATTTTAACATGTACCATTTCACTTTCCCCAAACACAGTGCAATTTATCATAATGTAAAACAAATAAATAAATAAACCTGAGCAGAAACACAAAGCACATTTTTCTCCAGGAAATTTCCCTGTTCTCAAGCACAGACAGAGAAAATCCAGTGGCACCTTCAACAAACATATACATCAGTAAGTGCATTAATCATATCACTGTAAGAAACTGGTTCAGCTCTGCTGGAATTTCTTGCTTAAGATTGAAAGAGAAGGCACGTCTTTGAAGATTGGCCAGATCTGTCCAATCGCTGCACCAGTCCAAGCCATTTAAAGTTTTGCAAAGCTTCCCACATTTGCAAAATAAGCACAATGGCTATTAAACTGCTCTCAAGGAGGCATTTTCCTAGCTTTCTATATATAATAACCAAAATCCTTTGCTCCCCAGATGAATATTATAATATCTGTGGTGAGAAGAAGAGATTCTTACCATCACTTTGTGTTAAAATCAGGCTGTCTGCCTATTCCCAAAGTGCTGTGAGTGATTAGGAATCAGGGTCTGTGATCAGGAGCAAGAAAAGGAGTCAAAGTGGATGGGAGAAAAGGAAGTGAGATTTTTAGTTGTAAAGCTTTGGACAAGATGAACTTTGTAGAGGTTTAGCACATACAGGTATTAGAACTCAAGTTTTAGCCTTTTGTGGAAGAAAAGAGATGAAGCTTATTTAAGGGGAATTGATGTAATGGGGCATATGTTTGGTATATTCTATTATTTTCTAGAGGAAGGATTTTACGGGTAGAGTGGAATTTGTAAAACTCCCTGGGTCGGAGAAGGGAGGGATTCTATGTTTAGGTGAGGGGTCTTCAACAGTATGGCTATGCCCAGCGTTACTTAGGTTATCCAAAGTGCCATGAGTCATTAAGGTTGCAATTAGTCCAGTTGGGAGTTGGTTGAAGAAGCACAAACACCAGCCCACTGTCAAGAATCACAGAGTCTGTGGTTCTCAAACCTGAGACACATTAGAATTTCTCAAGGAGATATTTTTTCTTTTCTTTTTAAAAATTAAAAAAATAGAAAATATATTCCTATAAAGTACAAAAAACATAAGTGTATATCCCATGAATATTTAAAAAGTGACCTCACCCATACATCAACTAGAGCAAAATATAGACCACCACCAGCACCCCCCTACAAGTCTCCCCTGAGCCCTTTACTAGTCAGTATCTGCTGGACCCACAAAGGTAATTGACATCAGACTTGCCTCACCATAGAGTTGTTTTGCTGCTTCTGAACTTTATTTCAATGGGATTATACAGTATATAATCTTTTGTGCTGGATTCTTCCACCAGCATGATATCTATGAGACTCATTCACATTGTTTCACATATATAAAACAGCTTGCTGTTTTTCACAGTTGTATAATATCGCTATGATAACAGGTGCATACAAATTCATATCTTGTATCTTCTTGTTGAATGATTATATCTTATATCTTGATGAATTTAAAATTTTCTCATAAATGTCTCCTTCATTCCTAGTAATATTTCTTGCCTTAAAATTTTCATTGACTGATCTTAGTAATGCAATGCCACCTTTTTATTAGAGTTTGCATATGTCTTTTTCTATCCTTTTCCTTTCAACATTTCTGTGTACTTATATATATATAATATATATACATATATATATAAAATCTTACAGGAATATGATATATATTCTACTAATACATATGTATATGAATATATATAGACTATAGGAATATATAATGTATATTTTAGTGTTTTATTTGGATAATATAGTCTAGCTACATTTAATGTATTTCCTAATATATCTGGATTTAAATATACCATTTTACAATTACTTTCCTTTTTATCCTACCTTTTTCTTCCTCCTTTTTACTCCTTGTCGTCTTTTGTATCAGTCTAGTACTTTTAAATTCCATTTCTATTTTTATTAGCTTTTTATTTACATATTCTTTTATTCTTCTCTCAGTGGCTACCTATAATGGATCCTTAATGGAGTCTGCCTTAAGTTAGTACCCGTACAACTTTTCAGAAAATGCAAGGGCTTCATAACACTTTTTTCTATTTATATCCTTTTCCACTTTCGTGCTATTGTTGCCATTTTCCTTTAATTCGATATTTCTTTGAATAAAATGTTACTACTATTATTAAAAAGGGAATATTCATGTAATTTACTCACATTCCTCCATTTTTAATGCTATCGGTTCCTTCTTACATATACTTGCTTCCATTCGGGATTATTTCTCTCCTGCCTGATAAATTCTCTTTAGTATATATTTTTTTGTAGACTCTTTTTTGGAACAAATTCCCTCTGTTTTTGTTTGTCAAAAAATCCTTGTTTTACCTAATCTCTGAAAGATATTTTTGGTAGGTAGAGAATTCTAAGTTGGCATTCTAAGTTGGCATTTTCTTTCTACACTGTAAACATGCCATTCTCTTGTCTGGTGGCTTCCATTGTTTCTATTAAAAATTCAGGTGTCAGTCTTATTGCTGCTCTTAGAAGGTCATATGTCTTTTTTCTCTGGCAGCTTTTAAGATTTTCTTTTTGTTATTATGAGGTGCTGAGGTGTGATTTTCTTTGTATTTATCTTGTTTTGGGTTTAAGAGATTCTTGAATCTGTGGCTTTATATTTTTTATAAATTTCAGATAATCTTTGGCCAGTGTTTTTTTTCACATATTTCTTCTTCTCCATTATCTCTTCACTTCTTCTTAGAACTGAATCACATAATTTAGACATTTTTGCTATATTCCATTTGAGCCTTACCCTTTTTTATTTTCCACCCTTATTATCTATATGTACTTCAATCTAGATATTTTCTAATGATCACCTTCCAGCTGCTTAATCCTCTCTGGTTTGCCTAATCTGCTGCTATACTCATCTATTTAATTCTTAATTTTAGTATTGCATTATTTTGCTTCTAGAATTTCCATTTGATTCTTTTCTATATATTTTAGATCACTGGAGGAATGATCCAACTTTTCACCTTTTTCTTGAACACATTAATTGTATGTATTGTAAAATCCATGTCTGATAACTTCAGTATTGTGATTACCTATGATCTGTTTCCACTATGTGGTGTTGTTTCTTTTTCCTTTTTCTCTTGCCTCTTAGTCATTTGGTCCAGTTTCCTGGCATGCGTATTAATTTGAATACCAGACATTATCCATGAAAAATAGTCTGAAGAAAATGGGGCTCTAGAAGATTTTATCTTCTTCCAGGGTGAATTTAATAGTCTTCCGGCAGGCAGATAGAATATAGGCAGATCACCTTAATGCAAGCAGCAATTGCTGTATATAATTTTAGGCTTTTTGAGGCACACATATTTTTTGTTTGTCTTTACCTCTAGGGAATAGCTCTTTTTTGGGGGGATTTCAACTAAAATCCTCAGACATTTATAATGGCCTCACCTCCCTGACCGGCCCAACTCCTGTACCATGAGACTGACCGAATTTCTGTTTAGCTTTTTAGCATCTCAGCAGATGCTTTTTGCTTGTTTTCTTGGCTTCTAGTACTGCCTTCTCCTCTCACTCCATGCACCACTTAAGAACTGACAAATGCCTTAGAGGAAATGGTGTACGTTTGGGGTTGTTTCACTTACTACTTCCAAATCTCATTCCTTCCTTTGGCAAAAGACTAACTTAGGAAGGTGGATGGATGAACTGTGTCTCCCCCAATTCATATGCTGAAGCTCTAACTACTATTACCTCATAATGTGACCTTATTTGGAGATAGGGCCTTTAAATTAAGGCAATTAAGGTTAAGTAAGGTCATAAGAGTGGGGCTCTAATCTCACAGGATTAATGTCCTTATAAGAAGAGGAAGAGATGCCAGAGATTGCATGTACACAGAAGAAAAGCCACGTGAGAACAGAAAGAAGGTGATTATTTGCAAGACAAGGAGAGATACCTACCTCTTTTTTGGACTTCCAACCTTCAGAACTGTGGCGAAATATATTTCTGTTTTTTTAAGCCACCTAGTCTGTCCTATTTTCTATGAAAGCTCTAGCAAACTAGTATAGAAAGAATGCTTGGAAACATATTTTCCACCTTTAGACGAGTGTTCATGGTGCTGTGCTGGCAAGAGATAATAAACAGTTTCTTAGAATTCTCCAAAGTTGACAAATGAGGGGGTGTGTGAGTGTATGTTTGTGTCTAGGAGAGGTATTGTGATGATGAACTTATGCATTTGACAAAAATTTTTTCATTATTAATGCTCAAATCATACCACCTTGGTCACTGGGAGCCTCTTCAAATTGATTTTTAACTTCTTTTGGTCTGATCCAAGTGGTCTCTAAAAGCTTCCTTACTTTTTGGAATGACAAGACATTTCAGGATTATGTTGTACATTTCCTGCTTTGGATCCAATTTAAATAGATCCATTTTTTCTCTAAGGAGCTCTGATTTCTTTTAGTGGGAAATGGTAACGAGAGAACACAGGCCAGGCAGTAGGGCTGCTCGTTGCTATTGTTTTGGTAATTGTTCCTATGCCTTTTCAGTGGACATGGCTAGAAAATAACATAAATCATGTGTTTATATCACTGATTCTGATTTAAATCTAAGACTACAGGGACTTTACACACTTCACTGACTTTAAAATGTATCTCCTTTCTGCAACATCGACAATTCTAGTTCTTAGTGTAGTTGTTTCTGTTGAAGCCATTGGTCCCCCGCCCAGAGCCTATTTATTTGGCTGGTGTATACATCCCTCCGTGGGGTTAGTATTAGCAACTAATAGTGCACAGCTATGCTCTTCTCTAGAAAAGTGTCTTGATGAATGGGAGCCATGCCCCTTGGGGGGCCACTATATTCTTCTCTGAGAGGCAGCCTGTAATTAATAGCTGACTGATATTGTGTTTCAAAAGGCTTCCCCCTTGATTCAAAGGCTAATGTGGTGTTATTGAGGGCATAAATATTATATCTCTCATATCGTCATAGTAAACTGTAGTCTTTAATGTTAAAATTATTCTTGTTTCTTCTAAGTATCTTGTTATTTCTTCTGCTTCTATTTACTTTCTATCTTTTAATTGAATTGGTTAATGCCTCCCTAAAAGCTATCCCTCAGTTTGCTCATTTTGTCACTTAATTTAGATCTCTATTTGAGGTCAGTTTCTCAGGGAAGCTTGAGGCTGTGCCGGCACCAACACCTCTAATCTCCTCTCCTGCTTTATATCTTTCTTCAAAGCATTTGTCTTTACCTGAATTTATACTAAATATTTATTTGTTTACCTTTTTCTTATCTCTCTCCTTCCTGGAATGTAAGCTCCCTGAAGGCAGGGATTTCTTTTTCTTCTCACTTCATTTCTAGCGCCTAGAACCAATCATTTATGACGCAAAGTAAACACTCATAAATTTATTTGTCGAATGCATTAAAGGTACTTGCCTAAAGCAGAAGATATGACTGCCCTTTCACAAAAGATTTCCTGCGGGTAGACCAGCTATATGAGAAGGCAGAGTGAGGGCACCTAGAATCTAAGTCAGAATGAATTATATAATTTGAATATTTGGTAGATATCAGGGAAAGAGCATCTGAGGCATCTATTTATTTACATGATGAGAATATTTCTGCCTCTGAAACTGAGCATGTCTTTGGGTCTTTGTATCCTCTCCTCTAAACAGGACTTGACTGGGCAGGTGGCAGTGCCAACAATCCTCCATTTCTAACTAACCACATTCCTGCATAACTAACCAACCACATTTCTGATGGACACCTTTGTTAGACCTAAATGTCTCCAAATCTTTGGGCTTCTGTAGTCACCCCTGCATTTAATACCCCAATAGAGTAGCTTGGACTATCCTGAAGCAAAATGTGGTAGCACTTTGAGACACTCAAGTGTATGATTGTGTTTAGTGATATATTCAGTCATACGTCCCTGTGAATTCTTGCCAGCGTTCCATGCATGCTATTAAAGATTCTGTTACCAACACTCTGTACCTTGCTTAACCACGAATGAGACATCTCTTTTTCTTTATCTTCTCCAAGCATATGCATAATAGTCTTTGTTCCCTTTAGACTTTTCTGAAGATTGGGGGATATGGGGTTAATATTAGGGGTTATAATTACAACAAAGTTTTCATTGAGAATCAGCTATTACTGCTCTGATTATTCATTGGCAATTTCCTAGCACGGGCAATTTATTTCTCATTGGTCATGGCCCTCCTTAGGCCCCAGCTACCGTCACATTGCACAGTTATGTTCATCCTAGACAATTTCACTTATTCCTTTGTCCCTTATTCTACATTCCAATGTCCTATCTTGATCCACCAGTGGACAGCTCCAAAACTCTTGTTATTCTTTCTTTGCAGAGCAATTTAATTTTCTTTCTTAATTCTTCTCCAATATAGACTAGCCTAGAGAAAAAGGAGTGTCTATTTTTCTCAAAATGATCAAGCTTTTTTCTTTCTTTGAAAAAAGAAAGAGCAAATCTCTACCTATGAAGAATCATTCTGAATTTCTAAGTCTACTGCTTAGAACTGTTCTGACAACATCGGTCTATTTGGGTTTACTACTTATTGGGTCAATTATAGTCACTAATATGTTTTGAGGAAAGTAAATATTTCATAGTATGTTTTAGGTGCTAGACATAGTTTCAGGTGCTATGTTTAGACAACTGACATTGTCTCTTACTTTCCAAATCTCCCCAGATTGTTATTTCCCTTCTGTTTCAGGTTGAACTGTGTTGAATTGTGTCCCTCCAGAAGATATGTTGAAGTCCTAACCGTAAGTATCTGTGAATGTGATCTTATTTGGAAATATGGTCTTTGCAGATGTAATTAGTTAAGGTCATATTGGATTAGGGAGGGCTGTAAATAAAATATGACTGGTGTCATTATTATAAGAAGTAGAGAAGACATAAAGACACAGACAGACATATAGAGAGAGGGCCACATGACGATAGAGGAAGAGATTAGGGTTATGCAAGCCAAGGAAAGTCAAGGATTGCCAACAACCAACCAGAAACTAGGAAAAAGACGAGAGATCCTCTTGTAGAGCTTTCAAAGAGAGCATGGTCCCACTAATACCTTCCCTTTGGACTTCTAGCATCCATGACTGTAAGAGAATAAATTTCTCTCTTTTTTTTCTTTTTTTGGCAGTACACGGGCCTCTCACCTTTGTGGTCTCTACCGCTGCGGAGCACAGGCTCCGGACGCACAGGCTCAGCGGCCATGGCTCACGGGCTCAGCCGCTCCGCGGCATGTGGGATCCTCCCAGACCGGGGCACGAACCCGTGTCCCCTGAATCAGCAGGCGGACTCTCAACCACTGTGCCACCAGGGAAGCCTTACATCTATTCTTGATTAGATCTGCTTATTCTATTAAAAATTTAAAGAAAAATGTTCATTTTTACTTCTTTTGAATTCATTGATTTATGCTTGTATTTTTATTATTTCCTTCTTCTTACTGTTCTAGCTTTTTTCTGATTGTATTCTTATAATTTTCCTATGATTGAGTAATTAATTCTGCCATGACACATGAACTCCAGTGGTTGAACTTGACAAAGATTTATTGGGCACACGTGAAAAGTTCAGTGAGGCTTGACCAGCCTCCTCTATCCTGTAGTTACACCATCTGAAACACTAGCCACCATGGTGCTGGAGTAGTGGGAGATGGAGGAGACATACAGTCTTTTAACTGCCTCAGTCCTGGAGAGATACTTCATCCACTCATATTTCATTGGTCAGAAATAGTTACAAAGCCTCAATATGATCACAAGGTAGGGTATGGAATATAAGGGAGCACTTGGAAAACGTATTCAGTACTGTGTGTTTCTGCTACAGTCTTCTTGGTTATTTCTTTTTCTTTAAATGTCGTTAAACAGTATAAAACTATTGATTTTTCTGTGCATATAGCTTAGGTACATCTCATACATTTTAGGCTATACCCAGCCAGTAGCTCTTCAAATATGCATTTTGTCCCCACTTACACATATATAGGATCACTACAATTGTCCCACAGGTCTCAGATGTTCTTTTCTGTTTTTTTTTTTTCCTTTCACATAAATTTGGTCATTTTATCTGTCTTTAGGTTCACTGAACTTTCTGAGTGTCAGCTGAAAACCTAGGGTTTTGAACAAGGTCTCTCCCATTCAACTGAGTCAGAACTCCAATGTCTCCCCACCCCGTGTAACCTCAGAAACCCCCATTAGCCCTTGACCACCAGCAGCTGCTCTCTGCCATGCCTCCAGAGTCTTGCTTGGTGGCTGCACAGTTAGGATTCTATCCAGGTTGGGACCCTATACCTGCTGGGGCTACCTCTTAGCAGCTTCCTTCTCTCAGGTGTCCTGACTCACAATTCCAGATGGTTTAGTGATCCAACCACACTGTTCCCTTCCCCCAGCCAAACCTGGCTCTGCACTGAGTCTCCACTTCCATTTGGGAAATACCACAGAGAGGAACCCAGGATGGATGTGATGGTGCTAAACTCCCTACCTCCCTGCTCGAACAATCACATACTCTGTGGGCTGCTGTCCAACAGCACATACTTTACTCAGTTTCACAGCTGTTTACTGCAATACCAGCAACTCTGTCATAGTCAGAATTGAAATCTGTATCACATACATTTTTAAATGTTGTATTCTTTTTTTTGTTGAAGTATAGTTGATTTACAATATTGTGTTAGTTTCAGGTGTACAGTAAAGTGATTCAGTTATACGTATATGTATAGATCTATATTATTTTTTTCTGATTCTTTTCCATTACAGTTTTATTACAAGATATTGAATATAGTTCCCTGTGCTATATAGTAAATCCTTGTTGTTTATCTATTTTATATATGATAGTGTGCATTGTTAATCCCATACTCCCAATTTATCCCTTGCCCCCTCCCCTTTGGTAACCATAAGTTAAAAAATAGTATAAATGAACTTGCTTACAAAACAGAAACAGACTCACAGACATAAATGTGGTATTCTTATTTTCATAGTCTTCCAAAGACTATAATTCTACTTTTCATTTCTTATTGGATGAAATGGTCCCTTAGGCCTCTTTTTTTCACTTTTATATGTTATAGTTTTAGTATTTTGCCATCAAATAATATAGCTGATACATTTATAACCTTTCACAATGGATTGAGGCCCATTTTTGGTTAAATAGAAAATCAGTTTTAAGATAATTATTTTATATTTCATGAAATGTTTGTGTAACTCATAAAATTCAATATTAATTTATTCACTCATGTTATTCAAAATTTATATGCTCTTACTTGATTTTGGTCTACTTTAACAATCAAACACAAATAATATTTCGTTAAAGTTTCTCACCATTATTGCATTATTGTGTTCTTACAAATTTATTTTCTTTTTTATCTCACAGTTTTTGCTTTATATATCTTTTTGCATATATTTTATTAGTCCAATATAAATTGCATTCTTAAAATAGGTACTTAGCAAATGTTGCTGTCATGTTTTAAAATGAGGAAACTGAACTATAAGGAAACAATTCCAGTTTGCATGATAACATCTTCAAAGTGGCATTAATCATTCATGCTAATGTAATATTATCCTGAATTAATAAGGAAACCACATAACCAAATTTTACTAAAGAAGATAGGTCAATATAATTCATTTCAATACAATTTATTGGAGGCCTACTATGTGCCTGATTTTTCTTTCCTGAGTGAATGATACTTCAGATCATAGGAAATATTTGACTAGCTATGTCAAGTAAAGCTTACCAAAAATGCTTCATTATCATAACCAGTTTTTTTCTTTATAAAGGTAGAAACTGTATTTTTCTAGTTTTTCATATACCTAGAGTAAGTCACATTCATGAAAGGTGACTCATCAGCAATTTCACACCCTTAAAACAGAAAAGCTTTTCCACCTGCCCACTGTTCACCAACAATAAGTTTCCAGGCGTGGGCAAGACTGTAAGGTGCCAACCCAATAGCCATGCTCCTAATTTTCCTTGCTAATAGAATGTCAGTACTATTTGGGGTGCCAAGTAGATCCAGATGAAAACTGCTTCCTGGTTTCCCTTGCATTGCTGGGAATCTATATTTAGATGTTTTGTTATTGGTTGAATAAAAGTTCATGCCTTGCATTCCTAATTTTATATTTCACCCTTAATTATTCCTTTTATTAATATAAAATGACCTTTCTTCCTCACTCAATTTAAATAATTTTTGCTTTGATTTCCAGACTGGTTGAACTAATTTGGCCATTTTGCCTTTTTTGTTGTTTATTTTTGCCAGATAAATCATTGCCCTTCCTTTTCTTTTTCAACTTCAAGGTATTTTATTTTAGACCTATTATTTTAGGCAGTGTATAGTTCAATTTTATTATTTAAAACAATCTGAGTGCCTTTGTCTTTGATAGATGTATTCAGCCATTTTAGTTCCTGTCGTAACTGGTATGTTTGATCTGACATTGTCCTATAACATGCTCTGAGCTGTCCTTTAATGCCCATGTGGTGCTGCATAGCCTATTTCTGTTATTGATGTTTACTTTTATTATTTATTTTAAATAACTAGTGGGGTTTATTTGCTTTTATTTTCTGCAATAATTTGGAAGAATACATCTACTTTAAAGTTCTACTAGTAGTTATCTTTAAATTACACACACACACACAAACACACACAAAACACCTTTTATAGTAGACAACAATGTAAGTGGTGAGATGCTATTCAGTTTACAGCACTTTTTTTTTAGGTATGTTTTCATCTTATAGTTACCTAGTGTGCAGAAGTTCCCAGCTGGGCCAATTTTGCCCCCTGGAAGATAGTTGCCGGTATCTGGAGACATTTATGGTTGTCAAAAGCTGGGGAGAGGGGATGCTAATGACATCTAGTGAACGGAGGTCAGGGATGCTGCTAAACATCCTACAATGCACAGGATGGTCCCCCACAACAAAGAATTATCCAGCATCTAACGTCAACAGTGCAGAGGCTGAGAAACCCTGATCTAGTTAAGCCTTTTTATCTTGCATATGAGGAGTTTAAGACTCACAGATGTGAAGTGTCTTGTTCAGATTCAGTTAGCTACTTAGTACTGGAATGAAGGCAATAACCTGACTAAGCTTTTTCCACTGCAGCACCCTACCTCCTTAGCAGATGTTCATTTAAAACAAGCCACTCCCTGTATATGTCAGAAAACTTTGCACAGGGCACTCTTTTTCACTGAAGGATGGCAGCAATAGCTTCTTTGCTAGTAAATGTGAGACCACATCTGCTTATTCAACTTTCTGGTTGAATGAGACTAGCTAAAATGTGGGTAGTACTACGAAGCTTCAGTAAATTAGAACAACCACGTGGGCACCAAGCACTTTTGTTTTTCTGCATGATATGAAATGTGAAATACACAGAATTTGAGAGGAGAAAGATGGCTTAGAGGTCATCTCATTCCACCTCTCATCCATCATAGTGATCTAGACTGTCTCTGCTTAGACGATTTCAGGGAAGCTTAAGATACTCAGATGTAATGGTGATTACTGGAAATGCAAGGTATAATAGAAATCGCAACTGTGATTATGATGACCATAAGGTAACAACTGAATTTATGGTCCTAAATCAATCAGGGAAGAGTCTGTCAAACAGAACGATGTGAGTAATGTTGAGAAAGTGATCCTGAGAGAGTAAGGAGGAAGGTATGAGGTTGGCAAGTGCTTTGGCATGACAGGTGATACAATCAACTTTCCAGGTCCTAAATAGGGTCTCTGTTTCGAAAGACAAAGGAGTCAACCCATTATGAGGACCTAAGTTTCTGGATCAGAATGATTATTCCTTCAGGGAAAACTGTAGGGATAATTTCAAGATTTAAGTCATGACGGCTGACTTCACTGCTGAGTTAATCAATGGCTGCAAGAGGGAGAAGAAAAATTCAAAAGGTTTCTTAGAAAAAGTCAAGCTGATAAGATCTCTGGGAAATTTCTGTCTCCTGTGTGGCAAAGGAAGAGGAGGAGAAAATATTCTTTACTTGGATCAACATTTTGGATGTGGACAGAGATAAGGAAATCACCAAAATTAACATCAAAATCTGCATTTTGGTTTTAAAAATTGTACTATTAATTTCTAAAGGTGGACTTTTCTTCTGTAATTCAATTTTTTCTTTTACTCCCACCTCCAACCTGACCTCCTTCCTTTAGTCTTCCCCAACTCAATTAATGGTACTACCATCTACCCAGATGCTTAAGCCAGAGACCTAGAGGTGATTCTTGATTCCTTGCTCTTCCACATCCTCTCATAACCAGTCTAATACCATATTATATGGATTCTATATCCTAAAGTCATCTCAACTGTAGACACTTGAAACATCTTCACTGCTCTGATCCAGGTACAGGCCACCATAGTCTCCTATTTGGAAAACTGCCATCATTTTTCTGGTTACCCACCTCTTGAGTCCTTTTAATCTATTCTTTACACAGCAGGAAGAGGTTACTGTTTGTTTGTTTGAAAAAAAATGACATCACAGCCAGGATATGGCCAGATGTCCCATGAGGAAATAGTTTCAGTAATAATAATAAAAATAATAATGCCCTTAATTTATGTACCATTATCAATTGGTCCTGAAACAACACTATGATGCAGTTTTTATTGATCCTCAATCTATGAATGAGGATACTGATGTTCAAAAATGCTAAGTAAGTTGTCCAAGATCACAAAATTAGGGAGTGCCTCAACCTGCAAAGATTGAATCAGGAAGAAATAGAAAATATGAACAGACCAATCACAAGCACTGAAATTGAAACAGTGATTAAAAATCTTCCAACATACAAAAGCCCAGGACCAGATGGCTTCATAGGTGAATTCTATCAAACATTTAGAGAAGAGCTAAAACCTATCTTTCTCAAACTCTTCCAAAATATAGCAGAGGGAGGAACACTCCCAAACTCATTTTACGAGGCCACCATCACCCTGATACCAAAACCAGACAAGGGTGTCACAAAGAAAGAACACGACAGGCCAATATCACTGATGAACATAGATGCAAAAATCCTCAACAAAATACTAGCAAATAGAATCCAACAGCACATTAAAAGCATCATACACCATGATCAAGTGGGGTTTATCCCAGGAATGCAAGGATTCTTCAATATAAGCAAATCAATCAATGTGATACACCATATTAACAAAATGAAGAAGAAAGACCATATGATCATCTCAATAGATGCAGAGAAAGCTTTTGACAAAATTCAGCACCCATTTATGATAAAAAACCCTGCAGAAAGTAGGCATAGAGGGAACTTTCCTCAACATAATAAAGACCATATATGACAAACCCACAGCCAACATTGTCCTCAGTGGTGAAAAACTGAAAGCATTGCCACTAAGATCAGGAACAAGACAAGGTAACCCACTCGCACCACTCTTATTCAACATAGTTTTGGAAGTTTTAGCCACAGCAATCAGAGAAGAAAAGGAAATAAAGGAATCCAAAGTGGAAAAGAAGTAGTAAAGCTGTCACTGTTTGCAGATGACATGATACTATACATAGAGAATCCTAAAGATGCTACCAGAAAACTACTAGAGCTAATCAATGAATTTGGTAAAGTAGCAGGATACAAAATTAATGCACAGAAATCTCTGGCATTCCTATACACAAATGATGAAAAATCTGAAAGTGAAATCAAGAAAACACTCCCATTTACCAATGCAACAAAAAGAATAAAATATCTAGGAATAAACCTACCTAAGGAGACAAAAAACCTGTATGCAGAAAATTATAAGACACTGATGAAAGAAATTAAAGATGATACAAATAGATGGAGCGATATACCATTTTCTTGGATTGGAAGAATCAACATTGTGAAAATGACTATACTACCCAAAGCAATCTACAGATTCAATGCAATCCCTTTCAAACTACCACTGACATTTTTCACAGAACTAGAGTAAAAAATGTCACAATTCGTATGGAAACACAAAAGACCCCGAATAGCCAAAGCAATCTTGAGAACGAAAAACAGAGCTAGAGGAATCAGGCTCCCTGACTTCAGACTATACTACAAAGCTACAGTAAGCACGACAGTACGGTACTGGCACAAAAACAGAAAGACAGATCAATGGAACAGGATAGAAAGTCCAGAGATAAACCCACACACATATGGTCACTTTTTCTTTGATAAAGGTGGCAGGAATGTACAGTGGAGAAAGGACAGCCTCTTCAATAAGTGGTGCTGGGAAAACTGGACAGGTACATGGAGAAGTATGAGATTAGATCACTCCCTAACACCATACACAAAAATAAGCTCAAAATGGAATAAAGACCTAAATGTAAGGCCAGACACTATAAAACTCTTAGAGGAGAACATAGGCAGAACACTCTGACATAAATCACAGCAAGATCCTTTTTGACCCATGTCCTAGAGAAATGGAAATAAAAACAAAAATAAACAAATGGGACCTAATGAAACTTCAAAGCTTTTGCACAGCAAAGGAAACCATAAACAACACCAAAAGACAACCCTCAGAATGGGAGAAAATATTTGCAAATGAAGTAACTGACAAAGGATTAACCTCCAAAATTTACAAGCAGCTCATGCAGCTCAATAACAAAAAAACAAACAACCCAATCCAAAAATGGGCAGAAGACCTAAACAGATATTTCTCCAAAGAAGATATACAGACTGCCAACAAACACACGAAAGAATGCTCAACATCATTTATCATTAGAGAAATGCAAATCAAAACTACAATGAGATATCATCTCACACCAGTCAGAATGGCCATCATCAAAAAATCTACAAACAATAAATGCTGGAGAGGGTGTGGAGAAAAGGGAACACTCTTGCACTGCTGGTGGGAATGTGAAGTGGTACAGCCACTATGGAGAACGGTATGGAGGTTCCTTAAAAAACTGCAAATAGAACTACCATATGACCCAGCAATCACACTACTGGGCATATACCCTGAGAAAACCATAATTCAAAAAGAGTCATGTACCAAAATGTTCATTGCAGCTCTATTTACAATAGCCACGAGATGGAAACAAGCTAAGTGTCCATCATCAGATGAATGGATAAAGAAATGTGGCACATATATACAATGGAATATTACTCAGCCATAGAAAGAAACGAAACTGAGCTATTTGTAATGAGGTGGATGGACCTAGAGTCTGTCATACAGAGTGAAGTAAGTCAGAAAGAAAAAAAAAATACCATATGCTATCACATATATATGGAATTTAAGAAAAGAAAAATGTCATGAAGAGCCTAGGGGTAAGACAGGAATAAAGACACAGACCTAGTAGAGAATGGACTTGAGGATATGGGGAGGGGGAAGGGTAAGCTGTGAGAAAGCGAGAGAGTGGCATGGACATATATACACTAACAAACGTAAGGTAGATAGTTAGTGGGAAGCAGCTGCATAGCACAGGGAGATCAGCTCAGTGCTTTGTGACCGCCTGGAGGGGTGAGATAGGGAGGGTGGGAGGGAGGGAGACGCAAGAGGGAAGAGATATGGGAACATATGTATATGTATAACTGATTCACTTTGTTATAAAGCAGAAACTAACACACCATTGTAAAGCAATTATACTCCAATAAAGATGTAAAAAAAAAAAAAAAATTAGGGAGTGCCTGAACTGTGATTCAGCTCTGTTTGATTTCAAGATTATACTGGCTCTTCTTGCTCTTTGTGTTTGAGAACTGTCCTGTCCTCTTCCTTACAAGGACATGTTTTTAAATGTTTTTAATAGCTGACTCTTCCCACAGGCAGAAGGGAGAATTCTATTTCTTATAGTTTAATACTTTGAATGTAAACTGGATGCTGTGGTTAAATTTTCAGTAGTTCTACGTTATTATTTAAGAAAATAACAGAAGGAACAAGAGAAATAATCATGGCATTTCTGAGGCGAATCTTCAATGATTATTTTCTCACAATGAAACATAATCCTAATTTTTCTTAAACAAATGGGGTTTAACAAAGAATATCAGCTGAGTAATGAAAATGTGAATTTTAAAATACTTTAGCTTGTTTTTCACATACATTTGGGATTTTACTATCAAGAATATTCAGTTTTGAGTGGTATTTTGCATTTCACCTTCAATTAAATTCAATACAATGTATTCAATAGGTAGATGGGGAGGGCAGGATGTAGAGAAAAGGAAGCTGATGTTCAATGATAGACCAGATTTGGGCCAAAGACCCGTGTTTACCACCTACTAAATGTATGAGAGTATAGATCTAAACTACTCTCTCTAAATCTCAGTTAAACTCATCTGAAGAATGGAGGCTAATTACTACTTCAAAAGGTTATCGTAATGATTAACTGAGACAAAGTATGCTAAAAGGGCTTACCATTGTGCCCAAGCCATGGAAGGTTTCAAAAGAATTGATTTTATCTGAACTGTAAGAGATGTACAAGAAATGTGGGGTTATGGATTGGAGGACATCGTAGTAAATGGGTGATATAGAAAAGAGTTCATGGAGTAGGTTACATTTAAGTTGGCATTTAAAGAATAGATAGAATTTCCAGGAGGTCAAGTGGATTAAACAAGGCAGAAAATTACCGCTCTGATTCAGGAATCACTACTGGTAAGGACTGGCTTGGGATAAAAGGTTAACAGGGGGAGAGATGAGGAATTAATATGATGATTAGATTGATATGTTCCATTTCAATCAAATCTAAAAACACCATCCACCGTAGGATACACTATTATTTGGAGAAAAAAAAAACCCAGCCAACTAAAGAGTGACAAAAAATGCTTATTTTGTTGAAAGAGCTCTTTTAGAATTAGTTATACATCATTCTCATGCATACGTAGGGAAGAAAAAGAAATAGAAAAACTAGTTGGTTCAAGAATGCCCAAAGCATCTTCACTTTCAGCATCCTGAGTCACGTGTGCATTCAGAACAGTATCGTCCTCTGTGGCACCAAGAGCTCTGAGGACATGGTGTTTCCTAAACAGGTCCTCTGAAATTGTCTCTGGGGTTTCCTCCAAGCTGCTGGCATCTGTTCTGCAAATTCTGATGTGTGTTCTTGGGCAGTGGCAACCACATCCCTCCCTCCCCGCGGCTGCCAGTGATTTTAAGGCACAAACTGATTTCAGAGATGTTAAAATGTGAGGCGAGAGGCGGGTAATGTGCTTTTTAGAAAATCTTTGCAAGTTGGTGCTGTGAAAAGTCTTGGAAATACATTACGCTTAGACTTTAATCTGTAGCCAATCGAGAAGCACAAAATGCTTTTGAATCAGATGGGTGTCTGGGGTGATTCGTTCTGGCAGCAGGATACAGAAGGACGGGAGAATGGGGAGCTCTGAGGTCTGTGGGCTGCTGAGAGAGGAAGATGGTCTCAACTAGGGGAACAGCTGAGACAATGGGAAGAAGACAAAAGAGTTTCCTTGGGAAGGCCACTCTCAAGCAAGTTCATAATATTTCCCTGTGTTATTTATACATAAAATCTAATCTTTAAGTTAAATTTTGTTTTTCAGCAATCATATGTCTGGGTCCTAAAAAAAATGAGAAGATTTACAAAAGAAATGTGGGAAACTTCAGTTATCCAGACTGACAACAAATTGTTTCCATCATTTAAGTTTTTAGTACGTTGCTAGGCCCTAAGCTGGGTATGGAATAGGCAAAGATGGGTATGACTCAATCCCTGCCCTTGAGGAACCCACATTCTTGCAGGGAATCCAGAGAAAACAAGAGTGAGAATACCATGTGATGCATCCTGTGTGGAGTGACTCGGGGAGGAAGAGTGGGCACAGAGGAGAGAGAGGGCATCTAATGCCTCAGGAGCCTGTGGGGACATAAAGGGAGCCTCAGAACTGCTTTTGATCAAGATACATAAAAGCAGAAGCAGAGGCAGGACAGGGGGGGACTTTCTGCCCAGAATTCACATATTTTTCAGTGGGTAGCTTTATTCCTTCAGGATAGGGTGTGCATACCGGTTCCGAGGTCTATCAGGTCCCATGGAGACAAGCGTGACAAGCGTATCATTTGTATAACCTGTCTCCTTGTAGGGACTCAGGAAGTGTCAGGAACCCCAAGTCGCCCTGACAGTGGTTCTTCCCTTTTCCTAAGTGTGAACCAAGTTGGGGACAGAGCACCTCCCCTCACCAGCACACCCACTGCTCTGGGAATGTGCATTCCCTATGGAGGAAGAACATTCAGGCTGTTCTTTTTTCAAGCTGATGTGTCTCTGCCTTTTAAGAAAAAAATTGGCCTCTTGCGATTTTTACTCTGACTTAGCGAGGAAGTAGATAGAATTTTCCTCTAGATCAATATGGGTGACTTGTACCCAGAAAAATTTCCAGGGAGGGAATGCAGTGATGAATGTGGCTCTGCTGTCTTGATTCATTATGCCAGTTATTGGTATTTTCTCTGCAGGATTTGTCTGCCTGAAGGAAATCCCAGGTTGGACATAAAGATGCTGCTTGAGGCTAATGTCCTGTCAATTACTTAGAATAGCTCTGCAAATATATATATATATAATGCCAAAATAGAGAGTATGAACATTGAGGACAGAATCTGCTGAAATTCAGCACCCTGCTGATGCCTGGATATTGGTGAAGGAAATAAATCTCTTTGGTGGAGTTATTATCCATATGTTTATGATGTTTTACATTTAATCTATATTTAATGCTGAAGAGATTTCCTAGCTAGGATGTGTCCAACTGTGGTAATAAACAAATGGTAAAATGCAAAATAGCTCGATGCAAATGATGGGAGAAGTCTATTTCTTACTCACACAGAGTTCAACATGAGTATTTATAATTGACAAGCAGCAATCAGCAACCCAGGCTTACTCCTGCTGTTTCTAAATTCACCATGCTCACTTATAAAACCCAACAAGCAGACAAAGGCATCAAGGATGATGCATGGGTGGTTTCTGGGGGACAGGCTTGAAGGGAGTCCGTATCACTTCTGCTCACATTTTATAGGATAGAACTCAGTCACCTGTATACACTTGACAGCAAGAGAGTTTGGGAGATGTAGATTAGGTGTATGTTTAAGAAGAAGAAGAAATAGGTTATAGGTTAGTGAACAGTTAACCAGTCTCTCTTACAGTCTACATTCTGTTCACCAAACACAGTATCTGTCCTGCTTTTCTTCCCACACAGAAAATACACTCAACTTCCTCATCAAGGGAGGAAACTAAAGTTCCACAGTCACCACATCCAGTTTTCATCTCTGTGTGATGTACAGTCCTTTCCATTACTTCCCAGTGAAAGTTAAACTATGAATAAATCACTTGAGCTTAACAAACACCATAGACAACAGTGGAACATAAAAAGGACAGCAACAAAACTCTCATTTAGGAAAAGAAGACACTGTCTTCTCCTGGTCCACAGTCATGATGGAACCCTGCTGGGCAGGCACTGTGAAGGCCACCTAATTTGGAGGTTTCTTGATTAAGCCCTGATTCTGCTTGTAGGAGGAACACCATGGTACCTGTTTCCACCCTCAGGGAGATTCTTTTTTACATTTTTCCTCTTTCACTTTTGAAGTGGGCATTGGAGGATACGCCTTCCTTGGGGGATGTAGGACTTTTCATAGCCCATTTTCTGATATGTTAATCTGATTTTGCATGGACTATTCTAAAGCTTAAACTCTCAAAGATGTTTTCATGCCCAGAGCCATGGTTTCTTTGACAATACAAGTCCCTCAAAAACTGTAGGCTTATATTCCCATGCCACTCTCTCACTTTGTCCCAGTTTACCCTTCCCCCTCCCCGTGTCCTCAAGTCCATTCTCTAGTAGGTCTGCGTCTTTATTCCTGTCCTGCCCCTAGGTTCTTCATGACCATGTTGTTTTTTTCTTTTTTAAGATTCCATATATATGTGTTAGCATACGGTATTTGTTTTTCTCTTTCTGACTTACTTCAGTCTGTATGACTGACTCTAGGTCCATCCACCTCACTACAAATAACTCAATTTCATTTCTCTTTATGGCTGAGTAATATTCCATTGTATATATGTGCCACATCTTCTTTATCCATTCATCTGTTGATGGACACTTAGGTTGCTTCTATGTCCTGGCTATTGTAAATAGAGCTGCAATGAACATTTTGGTACATGACTTTCTGAATCATGGTTTTCTCAGGGTATATGCCCAGTAGTGGGATTGCTGGGTCATATGGTAGTTGTATTTGTAGTTTTTTAAGGAACCTCCATACTGTTCTCCATACTGGCTGTATCAATTTACATTCTCACCAACAGTGCAGCAGGACTCCCTTTTCTCCACACCCTCTCCAGCATTTATTGTTCGCAGAGTTTTTGATGATGGCCATTCTGACCGGTGTGAGGTGATACCTCATTGCAGTTTTGATTTGTATATCTCTAATTATTAGTGATGTTAAGCATCCTTTCAAGTGTTTGTTGGCAATCTGTATATCTTTTTTGGAGAAATATCTATTTAGATCTTCTGCCCATTTTTGGATTGCGTTGTTTGTTTTTTTTGATATTGAGCTGCATAAGCTGCTTGTATATTTTGGAGGTTAATCCTTTGTCAGTTGCTTCATTTGCAAATATTTTCTCCCATTCTGAGGGTTGTCTTTTGGTCTTGTTTATGGTTTCCTTTGCTGTGCAAAAGTATTAAGTTTCATTAGGTCCCATTTGTTTATTTTTGTTTTTATTTCCATTTCTCTAGAAGGTGGGTCAAAAAGGATCTTCCTGTGATTTATGTCATAGAGTGTTCTGCCTATGTTTTTCTCTAAGAGTTTTATAGTGTCTGGCCTTACATTTAGGTCTTTATTCCATTTTGAGCTTATTTTTGTGTATGGTGTTAGGGAGTGATCTAATCTCATTCTTTTACATGTAGCTGTCCAGTTTTCCCAGCACCACTTATTGAAGAGGCTGTCTTTTCTCCATTGTATATTCTTGCCTCCTTTATCAAAGATAAAGTGACCATATGTGTGTGGGTTTATCTCTGGCCTTTCTATCCTGTTCCATCGATCTATATTTCTGTTTTTGTGGCAGTACCATACTCTCTTGATTACTGTAGCTTTGTAGTATAGTCTGAAGTCAGGGAGCCTGATTCCTCCAGCTCCCTTTTTCTTTCTCAAGATTGCTTTGGCTATTCAGCTATTCAGGGTCTTCTGTGTTTCCATACAAATTGTGAAATTTTTTATTCTAGTTCTGTGAAAAATGCCATTGGTAGTTTGATAGGGATTGCATTGAATCTATAGATTGCTTTGGGTAGTAGAGTCATTTTCACAACGTTGATTCTTCCAATCCATGAATATGGTGTATCTCTCCATCTGTTTGTATCATCTTTCATTTCTTTCATCAGTGTCTTATAGTTTTCTGCATACAGGTCTTTTGTCTCCTTAGGTAGGTTTATTCCTAGGTATTTTATTCTTTTTGTTGCAATGGTAAATGGGATTGTTTCCTTAATTTCTCTTTCAGATTTTTCATCATTAGTGTACAGGAATGCAAGAGATGTCTATGCATTAACTTTGCATCGTGCTACTTTACCAAATTCATTGATCAGCTCTAGTAGTTTTCTGGTAGCATCCTTAGGATTCTCTATGTATAGTATCATGTCATCTGCAAACAGTAACAACTTTACTTCCTCTTTTCCGATTTGGATTCCTTTTGCTTCTTTTTCTTCTCTGATTGCTGTGGCTAAAACTTCCCAAACTATGTTGAATAATAGTTGTGAGAGTGGGCATCCTTGTCTTGTTCCTGATTTTAGAGGAAATGGTTTCAATTTTTCACCATTGAGAATGATGTTGGCTGCAGGTTTGTCATACATGGCCTTTATTATGTTGAGGTAAGTTCCCTCTATGCCCACTTTCTGGAGAGTTTTCATCATAAATTGGTGTTGAATTTTGTCGATAGTTTTTTCTGCATCTATTGAGATTATCACATGGTTTTTATCCTTCAGTTTGTTAACATGGTGTATCACACTGATTGATTTGCATATACTGAAGAATCCTTGCATTCCTGGGATAAACCCCACTTGATCATGGTGTATGATCCTTTTAATGTGCTGCTGGAATCTGTTTGCTAGTATTTTGTTGAGGATTTTTGCATCTATGTTCATCAGTGATACTGGTCTGTAATTTTCTTTTTTTGTGACATATTTGTCTGGTTTTGGTATCAGGGTGATGGTGGCCTCACAGAATGAGTTTGGGAGTGTTCCTCCCTCTGCTATATTTTGAGAAGGATAGGTGTTAGCTGTTCTCTAAATGTTTGACAGAATTCGCCTGTGAAGCCATCTGGTTCTGGGCTTTTGTTTGTTGGAAGATTTTTAATCACAGTTTCAATTTCAGCGCTTGTGATTGGTTTGTTTATATTTTCTATTTCTTTCTGGTTCAGTTTCAGAAAGTTGTGCTTTTCTAAAGAATTTGTCCATTTCTTCCAGGTTTTCCATTTTATTGGCATATAATTGCTTGTAGTAATCTCTCATGATTCTTTGTATTTCTGCAGTGTTAGTTGTTACTTCTCCTTTTTCATTTCTATTTCTGTTGATTTGAGTCTTCTCCCATTTTTGCTTAATGAGTCTGGCTAGAGGTTTATCAATTTTGTATATCTTCTCAGAGAACAAGCTTTTAGTTTTACTGATCTTTGCTATTGTTTCCTTCATTTTTCATTTATTTCTGATCTGATCTGTATGATTTCTTTCTTTCTGCTAACTTTACCAACCCACCATTTAGATTTAGAACATAAGTCCTTCATATGTAAATTTTCTCTTTTTGAGTTTAATTTTTTAATGATCTCCCGGAGCATGATGAGTTATTACTTTCTTTATGAACTGGGGACAGTGAAAAGTGGGTATAGATCAGAGTATGAGGAGAATTGATTTCCTCTCCTTAAGTAACTTACTCAGGCAAGAGAAACCCCGTCAATAAAGCAGAGGGGCCAATTCTACAGGCAAAGAAGGGTTACATTTTATGTATAAAGTGAGATTCTTATAGAGAGCATATCATTTGGCCTGCCATTTTATTTCTCTGTTTTTTCTTTTTCCTGACTTCCTGTGAGATGCTACAACCTTTTCTTAGAATTCTATTTTGATTTTTCTTTACTACATTTTAGTACAGCTCTTTGTATAATATTTTAAGTGATTTTTCTAGGTATTATGCTATACATACATAATTTATCAACAGTCTACTAATGTTGACATTTTACTAGTTCATGTAAACTGTAGAAGCCTTATCTCATTTTAAGTTCCTTTACCCTTTCCCATTTATAATATAATGCCTTACATATTTCCCCTCCATACATCAATAATCACATCAAACAGTGCTACAATTTTTTGCTTCAAACATGGCACCCAATTTAGAAAATTCAAGAGAAAGAAAGTGTATGGTACTTAACCATATTTACTCTTTCCATTGTTCTTTATTCTTTCCTGATGTACCTATGTTCCTTGTTTTGCTATTTCCTTTCTGTTTCAAGAACTTCCTTTAGACTTTTTTTTAAGGTAAGTCTGCAGGTGACAAATTCTCTTAGTCTTCCTTCATCTGAGTATGTTGTGATTTGTCTTTCATGCCTGAAGAATATTTTTTCTGGATATAAAATTTGGGGTTGATAGCTTTTTCCTTTCAGTACTTACAAATTATAATGTGATTTCCTCCTGGTTATTTCTGATAGAATTCTGTTGTCATTTGAATTGATTTTCCCCCTGTAGGTAAGGTGTAACTTCTTTTTCACTGCTTTCAATATTTTTGCCTTTAGTCTTTAAAAGTTTGATTATAATGAGTCTTGGTGTACATTTCTTTGAATTCATCTTCATTGGGTTTCACTATTTTCTTGAATCTAGGTTTATGTAGATTGCCATATTTGGGAAATTTTTACGTATTTATTTGAATATACTTGTCAGTCCCATTCTCTTTCTCCTCTTCTTCAGAGACTCTGATAACACAGATATTAGATATTTTGTTATATCCAAAGACTCTATTTTATTTTGGTCTACCTTTTCTCTGTAATTCAATCTGGGTAATTTCTATTCTTCTATCTTCTGATCCACTGATTCTTTCTTCTGTCCTTTTTATTCTACTATTGAGCTCATCCACTGAGTTTTTCATTTTGGTTTTGTATCATTCAGTTCTAAACTTTCCATTTGGTTCTTCTTTATAGGTTCCATTTGTCTTCTGAGATTTTCTTCTTTTTCATTTATTTCAAGTGTGTTTGTAATTATTCATTAAAGCAAGTTTATAATATCTGCTTGAAAATCCTTGTACTTGTGTGGACTTGGTGTTATTATCTGTTGATTGCCTTTACTCATTCAAATTGTGCTTTTTCTTAGTGTGACAAGCGGTGTTTGATTGTATCTTGGGAATCCTGGGTATTATGTGATGAAACTCTGGATCTTATTTAAATTATTAAATTTTCTGTTTCAGCATGCCTCTTCTGACACCAGACTAGTGAAGGATGGGGGTTTCCCTTTTGTTACTGCCTTATCTGATCTACATTTGACTATGATTTAAATAATAAATTTTTATTGTGTTAGACCACTAAGGTTTCAAGATTGCAAGAGCAGCTAGTATTAGTTAGCCTAATACTTTAGGAAAACATATATTTGTTTATCTGATCTATACAGATCACTGACTCATTTACCCATTTTGTTTTATTAATGGGCACAATATAATGTGTGAGTAGGAGATGTGGGGATGTGGGTGGGGGAATTTGGAGTGAGGAGATAGCAGCTTCTTTCTGTGCTTCTTCAGGGGTATTTAGTAAATTAACATTTTCATACTGGGCCATAAAGCTCAATGCGATTATTTCCCCAGACACTCCCCCTACTTCCCCAGGAGAAAGCAATCTCCAATTGTACCCTGGTGAGTATTTTGCCTTCTGGGATACACTAGGCCAGTGCAACATCCCTTGTGATCTGAAGAGAATATGCTACACCATACACTGAGAAATGTTCTCTCTTCACTGTAGGATCCAGTCTGCTGTTTGTAATAAACTCTGAAATCTGTGTGTGGCAGGTGCTGCTTACCTAGGGAGCCTGTCGTGAAGCGCATTCAGGCTGCCGTGGCACAGTAGAGCAGGTGAAGACTTAAATGACATAATCTGCTTCTCTCTTCCACCGAGATCCTGGTTTCAGGAGAAGGGACCAGTGTCTTCTCCCCAAACTAGATTTTCCTCTTATCCCTGGTTAAAGAGAAAGAGTAAGGTGACTGCCCACCTCCTCTACTGAGGCTGGGGTCCAACTATGAGCAGAGGGCCCTGTGCTTCAGATCAGGGTGATGAAAACATCACCCTGTGCTTCAGATCAGGTGAAAACATTCTGTAACCGGTTACTCTTAAATATGCATGTTGTGAGGTGACATCATGCCAGAGTTCTTGAAGTCAGACCTGCTTGTTTTCAAATTCTGTCCTTACTCCCTCCTAGCCAGTTAATGTTGGGAATGTCTCTTGACTTCTCTGTTTCCTCAGTTCTAAAATGGGAGCTATAAGACCTATTCCTCAGGGTGAGATTAAAAGAAATAACATGTGAAGCACTTGGCTCTGTGTCTGGCACATAGTTGATATTCAGTTAGTTTTCTTCCTTTTCCTTTCTTACCCACATAATGTCCTCTGGGTAGAACATAGAGACAACTCTTTCTTGTGCCCCTGCCTGCCCCAGCATGTACATTTCTGGATGTACAGCTAGAGACTTCTTCAATTATGATTAGACAAACTGCAGTAAATAACTTTGGCTACCTTCTTAAGTAAATCCCTTGAATGATGTCCCGATCCTCCTTTACCACAGACTCCATTGAAATAAGACAGAAAGAACGCAGTAGAATGAACAAGGCACTAGACTTGGCATCAGAAGCCTGGGTGCAAATCTACTTTCCAGTTGGTGCAGTGTTGGTTAAATTAGAAATCTCTCCAAAACTCAGTTTACTTGTATGGAAAATGTCAGCGATAGTTTCCACAGGAAACATTGTGAAATGTAAAACCTATCATAAGTATAAAATATTTCAGTAAGCTTCCAGGATACCTTTTTTTTTTTTTTCCTGTTTGCCCTGTTTTTCTATGCTTCCAGGTGGCTTGGGCTACATGCATCTTCCCCAGACCCACTGAGCAGCTGTGCTTTGCACACAAGGGTGGTGCATTGGCTGGACCAGCCATCCATGCCCCTGGATACACATCATCTTTCTTTGCTCACATTAAGAGTGCTTTGGTTTCAATGTATGCTTCTTTAAAACATTCTCATCAAAGCAGAGCATAGTGAGAACAAACTATCTTTCCATAAGATTTTATTTTTTGTACACTTGTTTCCATTCATCCACAGATCCCCGATGTGGTTTTAAAATCTTTGTTAAGGTTTAGTTAAGTCTCACCCCAATTCAGTGCTGGCCATTTTACAAGTAGAAAAGTCTAAAAGTTAACATAGCCAGCAGACATGAAATACAACGTATGGATAAGTTGTCTGAGATATTGTTACCGGGGGAGTCATCAGTTTGAATTTTCTGACTTTACTTAAAAAGCCTAACCACCTTGATGTTTGTTTAAACTTGAATTCAATTCCATTAAGGGGTAATGTTCCCATTGTTTCACTTATATGTTAACAGAATTTTGTACGTTTGAGAATATATTTTCTTACAGTCGGAGGCTTTCGGATCTCTGCTTTATTTCACAGCTGTCTACACTTGAGGCCATGTTTTTAGACATCTACTTTTAATTTTCCTGCCTCTTTGGAACCAATTCAAGTTCTCCTCCAAGGCTATATGGGGACTCACTTGGGGAGCACAGTATCTATTTCCAAGGAAGAATACTGACTTTTGAAAAGAGAGTAAAATAACATTATGGAAATCTCATGTTCTAACTCTGTTCTGACTCATTAATTTTCTCTGGGTGATACCTCAATGATCTGAATCATCTACCTGCCTTCAAATAGGCTTTGATTTCTTGAGTTGAGTTTGGTTCCTCGTATGTTTCCTCTGCTGTCTAGAGAGTTTCCCTCAGTCCCTGGACTTTGACACAATGCAAGCTGATGTTCAACTCCTGCTGCTGCATTGTTGTTTTTTTTTTCCTCACTTGGGTCTCCTGAGTTAAATGGATCTTGCACAATTTACTTCATGCCTTATTGCAGCTGTTACCACTTTGCTCCAAAAATGTTTTCCTCATATTTGATTACTTTGTCACTCAGGCTTACCGTATGTTGACATATTATTCACTCCTGTGTCTCATTAACTTAACATTCTGATGTGCTGCACAAAATAGCAAATATATTTGATGCCTTGAAGCTGCAGTCCTGTGTGGGAAAAAATGTTTATTTGTAAATTTGTCATTCTAATTGAACACTTTGAAAATCTATTCTACCATCATTTCATTTATTTTGATTCTGTTTAAGAAGCAAAGAATAGTATATTTCTGGGCACTAGTAAAATTATTTTATACAACGATAGATATTCCAGAAAGAAAAAAGTCCATTTATCTCTGTTTCCTTCCTTGACTTTCTTGTTTTCAAAGGCTTTGTTAGGATGCTGATAGTATTGCATATGCCACGAAATTTGTCAGGATTTATTTTTACATTTCTTTAACCAAGGAGGCTTTCAACTCTCCCCTCTAAGAAAAATTCCTTAGTCCATTAAGCTTTTACTAAGGAAAACTATGTTGTATACTACCCTTAATTTTAATTTTCCTAATTTCATCCTGTTGCTCCTGGTTAGAAACTGGAGGCATTTTAACCTTGTTCTTTTTTTTTTTTTTTTTGCTGTACGCGGGCCTCTCACTGTTGTGGCCTCTCCTATTGTGGAGCACAGGATCCGGACGCACAGGCTCAGCGGCCATGGCTCACGGGCCCAGCCGCTCCGCAGCATGTGGGATCTTCCCAGACCAGGGCACGAACCCGTGACCCCTGCATCGGCAGGCGGACTCTCAACCACTGCGCCACCAGGGAATTCCTAACCTTGTTCTTTGTTCATAGAATTTTAGAACTGAAAGGAATGGAGAATGCCTCATTCATCTTCTCAATTTTTCCGATACCAAAGTTCACAGTGGCTGAGTGTCACAAAACTGGTCTTAGCAGAACTGAAATCAAAGTTCAGGTTATCAGATTCCCAGACCAGGTCTTTCAGCCTCTACGATGTTCAAGGACACTGAGTATTTTCACTTGTTATTGTCCAGGTTCTGTGAATCTTCTTCTTAGAATGTATCACTTGGACGTGCTTCAGGCTTCTCAATTTGATAATTTAATTTCACTGATTTAAATTTAATTTGGTTTAATTTCCCTTTTCAGGGTTAGGACATTTGGATAGCAAAAGACTGAGAAGGGTATTCATTGATTCTGTTACTTCTTGAGGTCAGGAATGACATCATATTCATTTCGGTAGTTCTAAGCTGAGTGCCATTCTTCATATATAGAAAGTTCTTCATAAATACTTGTTGAAGAAATGAATGAATAAAAAAAAAACTCTTATCTTACAACTCTGTGTGAATGATGAAGCATGTAAAAAAAAAAAGAAAAAGATTTACCACCATCAGTGAAAATGTAATCTTGAAGCTGAAAGCACAGGTGGAAAGTAACAAAGTTAGAACTACATTTAACTGCCAGAAAGAAAGGGCTATAAAAGTTCAGAAATGAAAAACTAATATAGCTAGAATCTATAAAATTATAAGGAGGTGGATAAAGTAAACATCAATATATGTTGTGGAAAATGGGGATATAGCTCCAGTTTGAAGCGTATATCTTCTTGAAAAATAAAGAAAGGAGAAATAGAGGGGAAAATTCCTTTCAACAGAGAAAATAGAGAAAAACACCTCTAACCTAGGGAAGAGAGAGAGAGAGAAAGAGAGAGAGAGGAAGAAAGCAGAAATTGTGTGACAAATTCATGAATAATAGATCCATAGTTTTTAATTCATAGTTTAAAAGTATAAATCATTTTATTATGTAGGTTTTAAGAGCATCTTATGAATGCACTCCAGGGCCTTTGTCTCACTGCTAAGAACTTCTACTAAGTAGGACAAATAACTTTCTCAATTAACTCATTTATTATAAGTTAAATTCTCATTAATTCTTTGAAGTGGGTTGGGGAGGGGAAAATGTATTTCTTGGCTATTGATTCAAAACATAATGTTAGTACTTAATTTGATAAGTAGTTTAGATATTTTAGTCACAGATGAAGCATCTCCTTATAGGAGACAGAATATTGAATGGCTTCAATACGGAAGTTTTCCACCTTCAGAGTCTGGGGCTATGGGTGATTTCCGAGGATGGTAACAACACCCCTTCTCTACTGGCTTGACTTCCTTGATTACCTCCATCTGAAAAATGAAAATTCTATCCCAAGTCCTGCTTCCCCAATGGAACAGAGGAAAGTCACTGGACTGAAAGAAAGAAAGCCTGGGCTTTGACTCTGGCTATATACCTGAGCAATGAAATTAAACTTCCTAAGGCCTCAGTTTCCTCACCTGCTAAATTAGAGCTATATTCTGAGGTCACCTTCTCTCAGGATTTATGTATAAGTTAAGGCTCTTTGGTTGCAATCATTAAAGGAATTCACTGAAGGATAAAATTGGAATCTTCAAAGAAGTCATATAACCAGGCTTCAGAAAGAAGACCTAGAAAGAGTCAAGGTTCACAGGAGGAGGATGTAATAGCCCATCCCCTCAGGATGCTTCCATAAGGATGCATGCAGCTCCCATGTCACACCACTGAAGGTTCAAGTTCCCAGAACCGAACATTTGATTGTCCAACACTCATTCCTGGGTAAGGGGTGGGTCTCTAACCCTGGCTAAACCTAACCAATGCTCTCCTGAAATGACTGAAATAATACAAAGGTAATGGCTATGCTCCCAGGGAAGCTGAGGCTATAACTTTTAGAGACCAGGTCCAAGATTTTGTCTCCCAGTGACTCTAACATATTTTTTCTTCCCCAGGATACACACATTTTTACTAGAAATAGCAAGCAGATTTTGCTTTAGAGAATGTTCTTCCCCCATCAAATACAGGTTTTGGAGATGTTTCAGTAATCTATTACTGCAAAAAAGCCACCCTCAAACTTAGTGGCAGGCTGAGACATAGAGAATGGACTTGAGGACACTGGGAGGGGGAAGAGTAAGCTGGGACGAAGTGAGAGAGTGGCATGGACATATATACACTCCCAAATGTAAAATAGATAGCTAGTGGGAAGCAGTCGCATAGCACAGGGAGATCAGCTCGGTACTCTGTGACCACCTAGAGGGGTGGGATTGGGAGGGTGGGAGGGAGACACAAGAGGGAGGATATATGGGGATATATGTATATGTATAGCTGATTCACTTTGTTATACAGCAGAAACTAACACAACATTGTAAAGCAATTATACTCCAATAAAGATGTTAAAAAAGTCAGCATTGATTCATTGTCTGTTCTAAGAATTATGGAATAGTTATAATTATAAACTGAATTTTCTTAAATATTAGATAAAATAAACTTATGTTCATTAAAAAAAACATAACTTAGTAGCAGGTTGAAAACAAAAACCATGACATTGGCCATGGTATGTTGGGTCAGGATTTTGGGCAGGAAAGAGTGGAGATGGCTTATGTCTACTCTACATGATGGCAGTCAAGGAGGCTCAGCTGAAGCTGGGGCATCTACAATGGCCTTACTCACATGACAGGAAGTTGGTGCTGGCTGTCAGCTGGGGAGCTCAAAACTACACCTATGCTTAGCTTCTTCCCTTGACTAGTGGGCTTCCTCACTCCCTTACACAAATCCCCACCTCAGGCCCTGATGCCAGGGAACTAAGTCTAAATCTCTGGGCCTTAATGTCTTCACCTGCACATGAGAGGGATAGGGTTACACTGTGTGTCAAGGCCCTGCAGGCTGGGCTTGGGCAGCAGATCTCCTGCTCCCCTCTGTCTTCCTCCCTGAGTGAAAGGGGAGTTTTCCCTAAATCCTGAAATTCATAATGTCAACAGGCAGTAGAGAGTTCATAGTCTTTCAAGTCACAGAGATCTAAATTTACTTCTGGCTGTGGGGCCTTGGATCTGCTCCTTAATTTTTCTGAGCTCCATTTCTTCATCAGAAAAATGGGATATCCACATCTATCTCAGAGGATTGTTATGAGAATTAATGACAATAAAACGTAGAGAACTAGTAGAGGGCCTGGTACATAAAAGGTGCTTAATAAATATTCTTTTTCTTTTTTTTTCCTTTTGCTCAAAGGCTCCATCTTTCTGGGATATTGAATTCCCCTTGGGACGGAACAGATTAAAAAATCCCAGTACAATGCATTTTCCCATGGCATAGTTTGATGAGTAACACTGCTTAAATGGTGTCCTTGGAGAGTACAGTGATTTGGTGTAAAGTGTCAACAGTTGAGATTTGATCCTGACTCCTAACCCAGGGCTATGGTAGGGTTCTGAGACCCACAATTCTCTAGTATGTAAAGGAATAAAAACTATGTAATTTGAGCTGTTTGTTGACAAGGTCACAGAATTCAAAAACGAAACATAGATAAGACTTTTTTCGTATTCATTAAAGAAACACATGTCTCTCAACCCCATACCTGCCTCAATTTAGGCTGTGCAGGATTAAAAGCAAAAGCTATTCAGATTCCAAGTTAGAACCCCATTGAATAATGTACCTATTTGCTCCTGAGTCAATAAAACTTGAGACTAACCTTCAGAAATGAAAACCACAAATTTGTTCATTTATTGTACTACCAGCCTCTCAGCTTTTCTATCCGCTAACTGATAAGATCTCTATAAATTCTTACGTTTTTAATGTTTTGCCAATTAAAAGTGAGCATGACCCCTTTCTTCCTACAGGTAGCAAGCCTCAGCTACATTTAAGTGAGGGTTCAGACTGCATGGCTCCATGGTTGAATTCATCCAAACCCGGTACCATTGCAAAGAATGGCCTTTGAGAGTCATTTTCTATAACATGTCTTCTGGAGACACTGATTTCTCACTCACATGGCTTGCCTGACAATTTGAGTTCCCCTCCTTCACTAGAGAGCCACAAACCCTGACTGTTCAATTAATTTTACACTAAGACTGCATGGGATTCGCAAGAGAGTTCTAGGATCATTTGGTAAGCACCATGCTTCACACACCAGGAAGCGACTAGAACCAACTTTCAAAGCATTTACTTTTATTTACAGACTAGCTCAGCAAGTCAGATAGCATGCAGCAATGGAGATTTCATACAGACAAGAAATAGCCTATTTTATTCTTATAAGTTAAGAGTAAAACACAGAGAATTTACCGACTGGTGCAAGTTTTTGTATATAATTTACATTCTTATATCCACAGTTCAAGGAACCTTCATTCTCCTTAACTCTCTGCTCTACTTCAACGACAATGCACGGAAAAATAAGTTTAAAAGACACTATATATATTTAGCCTCACTAATATTCAAAGAATATATTAATTAAAATAACTTCAGTATTTCTGTCCATTAACTTGGGAAATTTAAATTATAAGGGGAGAGTTTGTGGAAATGGGCACCATCATACACTTCTGACACGGGTATAAATTAGGAAAACCCTTGTGGACGGCAGTTTGACATTCTATATCAAAATCCTTAAAAAAGAAAATATTTGACCACTTCATATAGTTTATTTCTAATAATACCCCTGAAAAAATCATCAGAGACAGCTCAACAACCTCTTGGCAAAGGTATTTTTAAAAGTATCATCTTTAACAAATAAAAAATGCAAAGAAATGACCAACACCAAGAAATTAGTTCAATAAATGGTGACACATCCATTCAATGAAGTACTGTCAAAAGTAATTTTTCCAGGGGCTTCCCTGGCGGCGCAGTGGTTATGAATCAGCCTGCCAATGCAGGGGACACGGGTTCAAGCCCTGGTCCAGGAAGATCCCCCATGCCGTGGAGCAACTAAGCCCGTGTGCCACAACTACTGAGCCTGCGCTCTAGAGCCCGTGAGCCACAACTACTGAGCCCACGCGCCATATCTACTGAAGCTTGCTCACTCTTGAGCCCGTGCTCTGCAACAAGAGAAGCTACCACAGTGAGAAGCCCGCGCACCACAACGAAGAGTAGCCCCTGCTCGCGGCAACTAGAGAAAGCTCACGCACAGCAACGAAGACCCAACACAGTCAAAACTAATAAATAAATAAACAAAAATAATAAAATAAATAAATACATTTTTTTAAAAAAGTATTTTTTCCAGAGAATAGATGAGAAAAATAATTATTACAAGAAAAAAAATGACATGAAGGCACACTATGGAAGCCATTTCATTTAAAGTAATCAGAAGCATTTATATATAGATATTTCTATATGAGTAGGTATACATGTATACATATGTATATATTTATACATGTATGTGTGTGAGTGTAACACATGATCTCCTCCCATCTTCACTAAACTGCTCCTGTTTCTACTCTGTGTCACTCCAGGTAATTCTCCACAAGGTAGTGAGAGTGACCTTCTTAACCAGATCATCTCACTGCCTTGATTTAAATCTCTAACACCTTCTTTTTACATTTAGAATAAAGCTAAACTCCTTACAAACACCTTCAAGGCCATGTGTGGTATGACTCCTTTCCGTCTTACTGGCCTCATCTCTTTAACTCACTAATCTAACTTGGGGGTGGGGCTGTGGACCAAGCCTCCATATTCCAGAGTTGACCTTTTCTTTTTAACATATAAACGTTACATGTTGTGTTGGATCCTGGGGTGCGAGGGGCTAGGAAACAGATTACTGAGGAGGGGAGTGGAAGAAACCTCAGGATCTACCCTGCTGGGGAGGGACTAGACCCCACTGGAGAAAGGCCAGAGCACAACATACTTTTGTTGTTTAATATCCTGGCAGAAAAAGTAAAGGAAACACAGCAGAGAGGTCACTAGCTACAAACAGTTGAAGAAAGAACTTTACTGGCTTCTCAAAGTTCTGAGTATAATTGCAAAAGGAAGAAATCCATCATTGGAAGCACCAATTTACCAAGCACTTGTGAGGTGTCACCTTTAAGTACTAAACATATATCACCTTGTACAATTCTTTATAATATCACATGGATAATCATTAACCCCATTTTAAAGATGAGGTAACTGTGGTTCAGAAAAGTTAAGTAACTTTGTCATAGTCACTTAGCTAAATCTTAGCAAGCTGGGATTTGAACCCCACGGTCTTAACCATTTGGTTACACTGACTCCCGGTGGAGATGGGAGTGGCAGAAGTTTGGCAATACTTCCTGGGAAGAGGGAGGGAGGGAGGGAGGGAACTTGATCCAAGATAGGCAGTGACCAGCACTGCTGGTGTGTGTGTGTGTGTGTGTGTGTGTGTGTGTGTGTGTGTGTGTGTGTGTGTGTGTGTGTGTGTGTGTGTGTGTGTGTGTGTGTGTGTAGGGGAGGACAGAGTAAAAGAGCCCTCGTAGCAGCTCTGTTCTGACACTTTATCAAGGAACACAACCACTGTGGCTAGTGAGAAGGAAGTTTGGGACTCAGCTGGACCCAGTCCAGTGACAATAGCAATGGCTGTCAGGCCATTGGCCGTGTCAATAGGAAGAGGAACTCTGGTCAGGGGAAATTGGAGTCTCACTAATACAGGGGAGGTGCCAGCTCATGCTCGAGCCAGGAGCCAGGTGGTGTGGAAAACTGAGGCAGGGAAAGGGCCACAGTTCCAGGAAGCTACTGGGGAGAAGGGATTTGGCAGGAGAACTCTGGTTCTTGCTGCTAAGTTGGTGAGTTGAGCTCAAATAACTAGTTTTGTGTTGTTCTTACCCTTTAAACTGTGCTTCTCAATCTTCGATTTTGGGGCCTTTTGTACAGGGTCTATGTAAATATCTATATTGAAAGAGGGTGAAAAGCCCTCACCTCCCTGGGGTTTACTTTGGAACAGAAGAGAATAAAGATTCCCATGTGACCTCCTGCTCTTGCACACCACTTTGCACTTATATTGTGGTTATGAGAAGGAAAGCTGTCCTACTTTGAGTTGAGCCCATCCTAAAAATTTAATTATAGGTTTGGGAAGTTGTTAAAGGAAAGCTAAAGTGGAGAACCAGGAGACTACTCATCCAGTTCAGGAAAACGTATTAATAATTCTTTGACTATGAAATGGGAGCAATGGGAGAGGATGAAACACTGGAGACTAAGTTGCTCTACCTAACAAATTAATAGGAATTTTGAGTGTTTCCCCAGGTCAGCAGACATGAGAGGGATTTATGACCCTGGGGCATGGAGATAAAAGAAGTAGAAGAAAGATCTCAATAGAGAGAGTAAAAGTGGGCCCCCGTATAGTGAATAGGGATAGCAGGGGCATAGGGAGGAAGATGTTACCAGTAAGGGTCTCTTTCTAATCGTGAAAGTTGGTGAACTTAAACATCGTTGTCTGGTATTGTATTTAAGCTGTTTCTTATCCTGTGCTTTTGTAGCAAGTATGAATTGCAGAAGCTATAAAGTCAAACGTGCAAAAAAAAAATCCTTTATTTTTTTCTGAAGTGAAAATTTTTATTATATTTTTCTTGAGCCTGCATCTCACCAAGGGCCAGAAATGTAGTCTAATTCAATCTGGTAATCAAGAGAGAAAACCAGACTTTTTTTCCTCTCTTTCTAGGTTTGCATCTAAGTTTTAGGAGACTTATGGAGCCTCAAATCATCAGGAGAGAAGGGACATGGCATCGTAGGCATTGCATGTGGTAGCAAGCATGAGAAAACCCAGTTAACTTGTGACTAATGATAATCAGAGATGTAATTTTTCTCATATGGTAAAAAGAGTGGAATCAAGGAGTCCAGGGCTGATATGATGGCTCTATGATGCCATCAAGGGCCAAAGTATTTTCTGTCTTTTTGATGAGTCATCATTTGCATGTGAATTTTGCCCCCATGCATGTCTCCTTGTAGACACAAGGTACCTGCTGCATCTTCAACATCTTGTTTCCATTCCAGGAAGAAAGAAAAGAAATAGCAAAGGTCAAAAGGCACATATTAGCTGACTCAGCACCTTTTGGGAAATTTTCCCAACTTCTGCTTACGTCTCAGTGACCTGAAATGTGTCACGTAGTCATTGCTAGCTTGAACAAAGTTGGAAAATGTAATCGTTTTCTTTAACATTTCCAAACACAATGGCTGTCTGGTGGTAAAGAAGAAGAGATCATGGCTATTAGGCAGGCAACCAGCCATGTCTCTCATGGGCATCACATTACCATATCAGCAACCTTTGAGACAGTGTTTCTACTCAAGTCCTCAGGGAATGGTTTTTATTTCCACCGACGTTTACTTTCTTTCTCCATTGAGACACAGTGATCTGAGATTATGACAGATTTTGTTCAGAAGTCTGGGTAGATGGAAGGGTGATGTTGCTGATTTGGGCATCTAAGGCAAGAGAGGACTCAAATGCCCCATTTCAAAAGCTGCTCATTTGAGTAAGAAAATCTCAGTAGTGTTTAAGCCAATCTCTTCGATTGTTACTCTTGGGACCTGGGCATTGCAGTAACATTTGCAATTTACTACAGGCTAGAATAGATCTAAATCCCATGGAAAATAGATTGTTCCCTCACTTGCTACTTACAGATAACTTTTAGTGTTTAATTAACCTCAGAACCTCAAACAACACTCTGTAAATTCTCTGTCTTTGAGTAGCACAACCTTGATGATATCCCATTGTTCTGGGATGTGAGTTTCTTTGGTCAAAAAGACAAACACATGACCCAGTTTTCTCCAGCTATTGAAAAGCAGGTCTCCAGATAATTTAAAGATAAAATGAGGCAAGTTGTTTCTGCCCTCTGTCAGGATCAGAACCTGATTTGAAAAGGAATAAATCGCTATTCTTCATACCCTAATGATTATCGGTCTACACATTACCCCAAACTTTCCTTAAGCTACAGTCTGCTGTGTCAAAGGAATGCTTTGGGATCAATACTTTTGTACTGTGCTTCATGCGTTTCTCTTGGGCTCGTGATTCCTTAGGCTCCTTTAGTAATCACTAAAGGCATTTAGTGATCATTCTCAGGCAGTCTGGCGTCCTCTTCTGATAGCATTGGATTAGCGGCAACTTCAGGGAATCCTCCCCAAAAGACTGGTGTCTGTAGGTCCTGGTTTATGACACAGGGGAAGACTGTCCAGGGAATGGATTCAAAAGAATTGTTGTTCTTAGAACTTGTAAAGGAACACGATTCTTCTGGGAGGGTTTGGAGAGCTGTGAAGACTTGAGAGACTAGAGCAACTACCATTTACCTCTTTGCAGTCACAGACATCACAGAGAAGCTCAGGAAACTTACAAGTCCTCTATCCAGACACACAAATGCTCTAGGGCTCCTTTACTGAGTACTCTTTCAGGGAAGTTAGAGAACAATTTAAGGTCAGGTTAAAAGGCCTTGGCTCCTACACACTTGTTGCACTGGCAGAAAAGTGTGACCATGTCTCACCTATCGTGGCATGATTTGAGGTGCAGTAAGGAAGAAAGGCTGAGAAACAGCAGAAGACAACACTGGGGGGACTGGGGTCCGACCTGACTTCTGCCCTCAAGGCTTTCATCTTCAAAGCTAGGGATTTCACCTCCTCCTTCAGTTCCTGCCCAATCTCAGATGTATGGACCAAGCCTGGCACTTGGTCTGCTTTGTTCTTTCACTTGAGGTTTAGATCTAGGATCAAAGTCTAGGAACCAAACTTTGCCCTGCTCTTATGAGCACGTCCACGCCATATATTCTATTTTTCAGGCCTGACTCTCACATTTTGCCCTTTTGAAGTTTTAGAGTCCTGTCCCCAAGATGTGATTGGGTCTTGGATTTTTTCCTACAGTTCACCTCTAGCCTTTCTGTGCTGTTAACCCTGATCACAGGCTGATTACAGTTCCTATTGCTTCCAGATGACTCCAGAAGAAAGTGTCAGCAATGAGCAATGGACTTTTCCTAGGTCCCCTGGAGTTTTTCAGGTTCAAGTTTATCAGTGAAATAGATGCTCTTCCAACCCCTTTGAACCTTCTGTCCTTCCCTTCATGAAACATTATTTTGTCTAATTCTATTAGATGCAAGCTCATAGCTCCTGTCTTCAAGAAGTTTATACTCTAATGGGACAAAAAAGAGACACATAATGTGATATGCATTGTGAGACTAAGATAGATGGTGAGGAGACTGTAATATGCAGAATTCTCAGAAGAAGAAAAAAAAGAACCTGGCTGTGAGCCAGAGGGTCCAGGAAGCCAGGGATTTGAGCAGAGTCCTGATGGATGGTGATGTTTCCCACAAGACAGCCACTCTCAATCTTTTCTTTTATAGACCTTTAAGAACATGATGAAATGGAGGGAAAAAGGCTAAAAATGTCTTTGAGAGCTGTGGTAAAACCAGCTCAGAATTAAAAGTTAGGGTCCTGAATTGCAGTCACAAAGAGTGACCTGAGCAAGTCCTTTTCCAAAATGCATCATGATTATTTTATCTACAAAATATCATTGAAGGAGATATGACTGGATAATAATTCAGGTCTCTACTTGCTTTAAAATTATATAATTCTATGACCTAGTTCATCACCCTGGATAGAGCCATACTTAGTTTCTTTCAAAGAAATAACCCTTTTTCTATCAAAAGACAAAAATAACCTTTCTACCTCATCCAAAAGATTGTAAAATTAGTGGAACATATATGATGCACACAGTGTGATTTTAACAAACCTAACATTTTGCACGTTTGAAGTTTAGCATAATAATGAAGACCAACCTTTACTGAGCAATTAATATAGGTCAAGCAAGTTGCTTAGTACATGCATGCATTACATCATTTAATTCTTGCATTAATTCAATGGATTAAGTGCTCTTGTTATTATTCTTATTTTACAGAAGAGGAAACTAAGGCTTGGAGAGACTAAATTACTTTCCTAAGGAATCTCAGTTGGATTTGAATTTTGGCATTCTGACTCCACAACCAAGGTACCCCATCTCTGTGATGGCTTATTTTTCCAGTGGAATGAGATTTTTCATCAGTAGTTTATAATCTTTCTTAAGCCACAGATACTTTGAAAATCCAATGAATTTCCAGTCTGTAAACTTCCATCCAGAAATATAAATACTTACACACACACACAAGTACATATGCACATGTACACATAGGCAGATATATTTTCTATATATATTAGGATCCTGAAAACTCTTTTGAGGTCTATTCCATAGACTTCAAGTTTTCTTACTGAAAGTCAAGAATAGCTGGAGGAGACTGAGAAAGGTCAAGATTAGTCAAGAGCACAGATAACTTGCCACTTCTATTTTCTCTGAAGAGTATAGGGCCATGGATGCTGGTTCAAACAAGGGTAGAGCTGGCAGAAGATGCTGATCCAAGGACCCACATGAGGAACTGTCAGCCTGGTGAGGTTGCTGACATGCTGTTCAAGGGGCAAGGACATTGGGACTCATTTTGTCCATAAAAACGGAATCTCCAATCACTCTTTTTTACCATGAACTTTCTTAGCTTGTTCCCAAATACGATGCGTCCTCAGAAGTGACTTAGGCCTTTCAAAACCAGTCCTAGAAAATGGTATTGTCTCTGCTTATTCTTCCTTACGGGGAGACATGGAGTCATACTCAAGGGATTAATAACCAACACTCTAAAGGTAAAAATTCATAAATGATACGTAAAATCTTCAACTCAGTTTTACTTGTCCACTAAAAAGAACCCCTTAGAAATCAAGACTGAAATACGTGTCATAATAACACGTTTTCTTTTCTTCCGGTTCTTCTCTGAATTGTTTGTTTCACGCCAACGAGGCACAATCTTTGCAAGTGCGACGTGATGCCATTTGTCCACTAGGGGGAGACTTGCCCACACTTATAACCTACACTTCCTCCGGCGCCCTTTCCCTTGCTTTAGATAAGAACTGGAACTTGATTACAGCAGCAGCTCATTTACCCCGTTTCCTTTGCTACGCAAGGCATTTTAGTTCGATTAACAAAATTTTCTAGTTAATGTTCAACTCTCATTTCAGGAAGTGATGAGGAAGGGGAGAAATGACTATCATGCAAATGAGGTAGTGACTTCCCTCCTTTTCCGTGACCTCTGAGATGAGTGGTTCTCTGGAAGGACCCTGGAAGGCGCCGGCAGCCCGTGCCTCACGCGAGAAAAAAAAGTACAGCTGCAGCGTCGCCAGCTCCAGCGTGGGCAGGGCAGCGGACCCAAAATACGCAGTCTGCAGCCAGCCCTGCCCGTGCCTTTTTTAGATTGTTTCCGGCCAGGCTGACTCACGCAGCTAAGACAGCAAAATGTACCTGAGGCTGTTGCTGACGGTATTCAAACATCCTTATTATCTTCTCTATTTTTTTCTCCTATACTCTACCCGGCTCCCTTCCCTTTCCATTACCTCTGCCAACTTATGCCTCAGGTCTCTGAGCAGCCCTTGGCAATGGCCAGTCCTGTGACTGGCTCTCGGCAGTAAAGAAGCAAGTGACTCCGACCTTGTCTGAAGGTCACTCCCCAAGTTCATGAATTTTCTGAGCAACGTGCATCCAATTTATGTCTGGAATATATCTGTTCTATTAAGGTTTGAAATACACATTTATGCACACACACATCATTGAGTTTTATTTTTCTGACTTCTGAAATCATTTGAATTGGAAGAATTTTCTTTGTTAACCCAGAAGATGGATGGCATGAAAGTCACATCATGTGCCCACCATTCTTACTCCTTTAATTTGAATTTGTAGGAGACATATACACTAGAGAATAGCCAGGGAGCAGAGCTACATATCTCTGTTTTCTTTTATTACCCTTAAAAATGTAGTATTTGATTCCGAAGCAAGAAGATTACCCTTACATGTCACTGAGGACACATTCCTAATTTTATATCTACCTAATATCTACTTTTTAAAAAAGTTGTTTTAAACCAAAACAAATTGTAGGTATTTTGCCTTCTAAGGGGAGAAGTATAGTTCATATCAGTGGGGAAATAAACTCAGTCTGCCGCTGCCTTCCTATGGCAGAGGGGTGGGGAGGGGAGGTTCAGAGCAGCAGTCTGCACGAGGGGGAACACTAATAAGGGGTAGATACACAAAGGTGAGACCTGAGCTGAATCTGGGTGTGGGGCTGGGGAGGAGAAGACTGTTGTGGTTGATGGATGAATTTTGGTAGGTGTGCTCTGAAGGGAGGTGGTGCAGAGGGGACTGGAAGAGGAGAGAACGGAGAGTGAAGAGTGGCGTGTCTGAAAGGCATAAGGAGATACTGATACTTAGGTGTAAACTTTTTCCATCTCCCCCAACCATCAGTAAAGTCAGTACGACCCAAAGGAATCCTACTGATAATTTTTTTTGAAACCAAGAAAAGTGCTTAGGTCTCATTTTCATGTGTGTCCATTCTTGCAACAAATATCTATTGAACATCTGCTAGGAAGCAGGGTTTATTCTAGATGTTGTGACACAGAGGTGAGTAAGGCAGCCGGAGACTGACCCCTCCTCCCTTAATCCTTGCCTTTGAGTGGGGGAAGAGAGACAATAACCAAGTGAACAAAAGTTAGTAAGATCACTTCTGAGAGCACTAAGTCCTATAAAGACTAGAACAATGGTACCAGTTACAGAGGAAGGTGCCAGTGTATATGTCAACATCCAATCAGGAAAACCGGAAACCACTCCAGGATATTCAAACAAAGAAACTGTAATACAAGGCATTCATTATAAAGTTATCGGAAGGACTGGAGGGACAAAGGGAAGATTCTGACAGTGGGAGGCGAGCAGGAGATTGGAAGGTAGAGGGAAGGGAGAAGGCATGTCTTCTCCAGAATTTGGTGGAGACGTCAGCAGCGGCAGCAGCTTCATAGACAGCGGTGCTTGGTCCCTGCTCAGTCATCAAAGTTTCAAATAACAGCAGAGGACTTTTACTTTTGCTTCTGCATCCCAATGAGTGACAGCAGCTTCTTGTTAATCTCTAAGTTCATCCACCCAGAGGCATGGGACTTGCTTGAATTTCCATACAGAGAACAGTTAAGCTCTCCCCTGCCCAGGTTCCTTTCCACTTTCCACACAGCTAGATGACAATTTGAGACTTTTTTTTTTTCAGGTTTTAAAACTTTTAATTTGCATATTAAAAAGATTGTGCATTCCAATGATTAAAATCATTTGAACAACAACCAAAAAATGGCACTCTGATTAAACTGCATTTTACAGCCCGCAAGACACCGTGGACCAGCTCGCTCTTTACTCTAGATTTCACTGTCGTCCCAGCCTCCTCCTTCACCAACATGCAAGTTCTTTGCCTTCCCTGCCAGCCAGACAGGCGGGCAGATGGGAGAGGCAGGCACCGCCTTCGCTGTCAGTAGTTCTCCATTCTTTGATGTGAAAAGGGGCAGCACAGTCATTTAAACTTGATCCGACCTCTTTGCATCTTACAAAGTTAAACAGCTAAAAGAAGTAAAATAAGAAGGCAGTGCTTGTGGAACGTACAGTGCATATTGGCGGCGCACGCCTCATTATGACTAGCCTGCTTGCTTCTCCCGTTCAGTCGTTTCTTTTGAAGGCAGTGGATTTTTCTCTTGCGTTTCTGTTTTCTTCAGTTTCGACTTACGGAATTTCTCAATCTCAGCTCAAATTGACAATCTGAGACAACACACCCCGTAGAAGAAGAAAAGATTTTTGTTTCTCAAGAAATAAGACCAGAGAGACTCTAAAATAAGGAACACTAGGCAACTTGGAGGGCTGAAAACAAGAGGGTTTGGTGCCAGTCTACAAACGGAACGGGGATCCTGTCTGCCTTCCGTAGCCTGTTTCCAGATAAAAAATTATCCCACTGCCCTGCCTCAGACATAGGGTTACAGTCATGTTCTCAAAAAACCTGAGCATCTGAACCCCAGACACTGACATTTAGGGGTGTCCCAGTGAGAAGGTATTTCGGCTGTTTAATTTCTTTAAACTATATGCATCTATTATTCTAAATTTTGAATATTTTTCAATGAATGGGAGCACAGAATTAGGCCAGTAGCTGGAGTAGGACATGAGGTCGAGGGGTTTCAAGTTTGAAGGTACTGTAGTATTGTTAGAATAGACGCAGGAATGACTGGAAAGTTGCATGAGCCTAGTTCTTGAGGAGATGAGAAGAGATGGCTGGAGGGGTGTGCAAGAGACATAATGGAATAGCTTCAAGACACGATATGCAAACAAGGATTCAGGGGCAGCAGAAAATCAGAGCAGAAATGAAGGTGACTAAGTACCCCAGGAATTAGCAAACCTCTCAAGGAAGTCATTGGACATTTAAAAGGGAATGATGGCTTGATCAAATCTTAACTAGATCTTATGGAGCAGGGTGACCCATTTCACATCTGGGTTCATTCCTTTCTCAAGTGGAAGTAAACCATTTCAAAGCTGTTTCTAATTAAAAAATTGTCTACCCAGTGTTTTCACTTTAGCCTTCCCTGTTTTAGTTTTGTCTTTTATATATACCTTATGTGCTAGCCAAATTGGCCCAAAGGAAGCCTCCAACAAATATTTATTGAATGATAACCGTACAGACTTACTATCTCTTTGGCCCTGCTGGAGCACCCCATTCCTGCAGTCCATGTTTTCCTGGGTCTGCACTTCTGTGCCCAGGGTTACAGTTATTTACAAAGTTGCTAATATGTTCTCTAATAACCTGTGAACACATTGAGGCCAGTAACCATATTTTATTCACCTCATTTACCTTGAAAGGCCTGACATATCATCATGTGTATAGGTAGTGCTAAGAAAATAAAAGTTTACTTTTAATTTAATCTCCCCACTCAAGTGTTGGGACTCATTAGTGCACTGACCAGCTGGTGTCCTATTGCACTGGGGCCTCCTTCTTTAGCTATGAAACAACCTCCCAAATCAGCCCAGATTGCAAACAGATACCTACTTTTATCACTCCACTTTCATGATTAAGGATTTTTTTCAAACTCACCCACCTTCCTCACATCCTCTGCAGAAACACACACACCTGCAAAGGCACACGTGGCATAAAGGCACAAGTGCACTAACTCACACACATGTTCATTTGCACACGCACACACACACATGTTTTCTCTATATATCCTAAAACTGAATCCTGACTAGTATTCTGAATCAGTTTTTTAAATTTAAATCAGGGTTATTGTGGTATACTTTACATATAGTAAAATTTATCATTTTTAGGTGAATATTTCTATAAATTTTGATAAACTGATTGTATGAGTTATGTTCTCCAGAGAAACAAAACCATACATATATGAAGGGATTTATTCCAAGAAACTGGTTTACACAGCTGTGGGAGCTGACAAGTCCAAAATCCACAGAGGAAGTCCAGCAGCCTGGAAGTTTGGGGGCAGGAGTTGATGCTGCAATCTTTTTTTATTTAATATAATTTTTATTAGGGTATAGTTGATTTACAATGTTGTGTTAGTTTCAGGTGTACAGCAAAATGAATCTGTTATACATATACATATATCCACTCTTTTTTAGATTCTTTTCTCATATAGGCCATTACAGAGTATTGAGTAGAGTTCCCTGTGCTATACAGTAGGTCCTTATTAGTTATTTATTTTATATATAGCAGTGTGTATGTGTCAATCCCAATCCTCTAGTTTATCCCTCCCCCCTTACCTACTCCCACCCTGTAACCATAAGTTTATTTTCTACATCTGCAACTCTATTTCTGTTTTGTAGATAAGTTCATTTGTAGCCTTTTTTTTAGATTCCACATGTAAGCGATATTATATGATATTTGTCTTTCAATGCTGCAGTCCTGAGGCTGTTTTCTCGTTCCTAGGGGAAATCTCAGTTTTGCTCTTCCACTGATTGGTTGAGGCCCACCCACATTATCAAGGATCATCTCCTTCATTGAAAGTCAACTGATTGTAGGTGTTAGCCACATCTACAAAATACCTTCACGACAACACCTAGATGAGTGTTGTTGAGTAGCTAGGTACCGTAGCCTAGCCAGGTTGACACAAAAAACTTACCATAGTTGGCATGTAGCTGTGTAACCACAACCATAATGAAGATACAGAACAGTTCCACCGTCCCAGAGAATTCCCTCATGCTTCGTTGTGATCAATCCTCCCTGTACCACCCACCCCCAGCCCTGTCAACCCCTGATCTGTTTTCTCCCTGTATTTTTGTCTTTTCCAGAATATCATATAAATGGAATCACACGATGTGTGGTCTTTTGAATCTGGCTTCTTTTGCTTAGTGTGTTGCAAATGAGATTCACCCACATCGCTGCATGTATCAGTATTTTGTTACTTTTTATTGCTGAGAAAATTCCCTTGTATGGAGTACCATGATTCTAAATTAATTTTGTTAATGGGAGAGGTATTATCTCTCAAAATTCTATAAATCAGACACTTTACAGGAGTTTGAAAATTTATAGGCATGTATGTTGAATAAAAAAGACTAGGAAGTTGTCCTAGACATAACCCAATGAGAAATCATGTGTGAAGCACACTCCTCCATGACCGCACAGGTATTTTTCCTTGAAAACAATGATTTCATTGGCCACAGAGAGGCAAGGCCAAGGTGGACCTTAAAAGCATCAGTCATTATAATCTTCTAATTGGCCATATGGCACAGCAAACTATTTCAGGGCAGACTCAGGTGACACTGATTGTCATAATGGTTAAAGGCTGAGCCACAGAATCAGATCAGGGAAGGGCTGGATCCCTGAACTAGTCAGGAAGATGCTATAAGGCGTAACACTGATGAGCAGAGATGACAGAGAGTCACACATGACAGACCTACATAGGTTACAGCATAGGTGCCAATCACTCTGCATTAAATGGAAGTATGACTTTCATCCACATGATCTGACGTAACAGAACTCCCTGGGATCTGTGCTTAAGAAGTCAAGGAGGTCCACAGTCTAGTCTGGTCCAGTGGGGCCAGCCCCTCTGTATCTAATGGACCCTCAGTGTGCTATGACTAAACTCCCTCCCTGTCTACGAAGTAGAAGTGGACTGCTTTAGATAGAATCTGGAGCAAGATCTGAGTGTCCCATAAGCTCAATACCAAAGCTGAACTCCTATTTTCCATTGTTTATCTGCTGAGTGTTGGGCTTGGGTTCTTCTTTCGCAGTCAACACAAATTTATCCAGAAGTTTCTATGGGCCCCTCATGGTGCTCAGCACTGGGGATATGAGAAACAACAAGACTCTCCTTGTCCCTGTCTTCATGAAACACAAATTCTATTGTGGAAATGTGTACAATCAAGTATTTAAACACAGGCCTGAAAAATCTTTGACTGTGATAAGTCCAAAGAAGGAAGCAAATGAGAAACTGAGGTTCAGAACATTCTAGATGGGTGGCAAGGAAGTCCTCTCTGAGAAAAGACAGCCAGAGGATGAGTTAGGGGAAGACAAAATCACGGACAGAAGGAACAGCATGAACAGAGGCCCTGATGGAGGTTGGGTGTAACTGGAACAGGCAGAGAGAGTGTGAGAGGGACATGGGACAGGATCAGGAGATGTCAGATCACTGGCAGCTTGTGGGATGTGAGGAGTTTGGGTTTCCTTTAGTGAAGAGAGAAGATTTTGGAGGGTTCAGAACACAAAGGTCAGATGATCTGATTGTGTTTTAAGAGGATTATTTTTGCGGCTATGCTGCAGTGCGTTGCAGTGAGACAGAATTAGGAGGGGCAAGAGCAGTTAGGGTGCAGATGCACAAGTCCAGATGAGAGGTCATAGTGATAACAGAGATAGGAGAGCTAGAGAGAGGAAGACAGACTGGAAATTTGGGAGATACATATAGGCCCTATTGAAGGATTTGTGAATGAGTAAAGGTGAGGGAGAAAACAGACTGATTGAAAACTGTGGTAAAGACTTTTGACATTTAATTAAGTGGGGAAAAACTGGTTCAATCCGTGTCTGGAGGTCAAACAAAGCTGAATTACTATTTTGGGATTCAAATATATAATCACTAATATTTAAAGTTATGGGAATTGATGAGCTTACCCTCACAAAAAATGTCAGAGAAGAGAAAAAGGGCCCAGAAAGAATGTTGAGAGAAGGCAATATTGTATTCAGGTACAAAAAAAAAAAAAAGAATAATGAGGCCCATAAGATAAGAGAAAATCCAGGAGAATGTGGTGGAAAGGAAGTCAAGGGAGTAGTACTCCAAGAATGAGGGCATCACCTGTGGGGTTGAATTCTGCTGAAGGAACAAAGGGCTAGCAGAATAAGAGGGGGCAGCTTCCTTGATGAAGGGAGGAATGCACAGAGCCTTAGAAGAAGCCTGAGAGCAGCCGGGTAAGAAAATCCCTATTAAACTGATCCCACAGTGACCCTGAGAACCTGTGATTGAGGTCCAATTTTGTTAACTATGGCTTAAATTAGTGCTATTCTGTGATTTATAAGAAACACATATTTGGTCATTCAGATCACAGAAATATACTTTTCATGTACAACTGGTCTTCCTCCTGGTTCCTGGCTCATAGCTCCCCAAACCCATGGAATTTCCTGAGTGATAAGAGCAATGGAATCACCTTTTGTTATAATCTTTGGTCTCTAGTCCTCAGTTCCTGAAATCGTTTCAGAGCCATAAAGGTGAAATGGGTGTCTCATTATTCATAACAAGACCCTTTCCTCTACAAATGGGCTTATGTTAATGAGGTGATTTTGGAAAGCACCTAAAGATGGGGTGAGGGTACTGGTTGCCCAGGAACCAACCATGAATAGAGAGGGTTGAAACTTTGTCTCACTTCCTGATTTCTGGGGAGGGGAGAGGAGTTGGAAGTTAATCAATCACCAATGGCCAGTGATTTAATCAATCATGCTCATGTAATGTAGCCTCCATAAAAACCCCAAAGGCAGGGGTCTGGAGAGCTTCCAGGCTGGGGAATCAGAATGCCTCCACGTGCCACCATGCTGAACCTCAAACTCCAAGAGGACAGAAGCTCCTTTGTTCAGGAGCTCGTCCTATGTATCTCTTCATCTGGCTGTTGATTCATATCCTTTAATATCCTTTGTAATAAACCAGAAATCTAGTGAGTAAACTTTTTGAGTCCTGTGAGCAGCTCTAACAAATTAATTGAACCCAAGGAGGGGGTTGTGGGAACCTCTCATTTATAGCCAGTGGATCAGAAGCACAGGTAATAACACTGACTTGTGATTGGCAACTAAACTGGAGGGCAGTCATGTGGGACTGAGTCCTCAGCCTGTGGGATCTGATACTATTTCCAGGTAAATAGTGTTAGAATTGAGCTGAACTGTAAGATACCTAGCTGGTATTGCTTGGTGGATATCAGAACCCTTAATTAACAATTTAGTTATACTTAAATAACTCCAACCATCCCCTCAATAGTACCTAATGAGTGATATTAGTTACTCTATTAGAAAGGCAGCATAGTATATTGAAAATAATATGAAACTTAGGGGTAGGTGGATGTGACCTTAATTCCTGACTCTGCCACTAGTAGGTTCTGTATCTTAGGCAAATTGTTCAAATTCTCTGACTCTCAATTCCCTGATCTGTAAAGCAAGGGCAATATTAATGTTTATCTACATACTTATTCTAAGGTAAGTAAACAGTTTTGAAAATTGAAAAGTTATATGCAATGTTAGTATAGTAGGAATGAATCCTAGACCACAAACAGATAGGTAAGAAAAATTGTGTTTTATGATTTTACTTTATATCATTTAATTCTGAATTTGGGTACCCACCCACCTCTGAAAGGGTTGAAAATTCAATTTCAGCCATTATTTAACTTCCATCTCCTCCTACTCGAATACTTAGTCAAGATTCTTAAGGTTTTCCATAATACCACAACATTGCTTTGGTACCACAGACCCCACTAGTTACTATGGAAACACCATATGATTCCTTCAGGCCCATCATCTTCTATGCTACACTTGAGTGAAGGGCAGCTTCCCCAGATAAACTGTGCAGCCATCCTTCTAGAGGGGCTCCTCCAAGGCGGAAAGCCCAGGCCTACTTGAGGAAGTAAGGGACCTCTTTTCTTCCTCAGCCTTGGGCAATCTTCCTTTTCTTTCCTTGCCCTTAAAAACCTTTCAATTACTATGCTTGTTCTTCTGGGACACTTAACATTTTCTTCTACAGTTTCAGGAAATGCCATTACTTGAGAGTCATTCTGCTTTCAGTTCTACCAAGATTCCTAAGATAAGGAAGCCCCAAGGGACCTGGATATCTCTGTGAAAAGAATTAGGAGTTGGGAAGGTAAAGAAAGGACAACCAAAGCTATTTTAATAAATTACGTTCTATGATTGTTACTTTTATTAATTTGCATGGGATCTTTGGTAGTCTTGTTGGACCATCTGCTTCATAAAGGGATTGGCCAGTTCGAGAACTTGGAAAACACTGGCTTTAAGAGTAAAGGACACATATGTGAAAATTTCAATACTTTAAAGGAAGATGCTGCTTAGATAACAAACATTGAAGAGGAGAAACTAGCCTGCTTGCTAATGCAGGTACTGCCTTCTCTCAACTGGGAAAAGTGCTAAGTAACTAGGCACCATTTGAGGAATCAGCACATATTAACACATAAATGGGTACTTACAAGCCAACTTCTTCCAAGAATGGCTGTGGAGCAATGAAGCGAATTTCCTGGTGAGGGCCTGGTTGGATTTTCAGCCAATCCAGGAAATGAGCATCACTTGTCCCACTTGACTGACCACACAGTTCCATCCTCACCCAAGTTTCTGTGCCTGAAACAGCAATAATAGAGACCTCATTTAAAACATTGGTCTGTGAGTTCAGAACAGTGACAAATTAAGTGTCACTATAAGGATGTATGCAATTCATCAGCATAAAGTCCCCAAGGAGATGCCAGACATCAGCAGAAAAGCCATCTTCCCGAATTGCTATATAATAATGAAAATTCTTGCTCGTTATTCTAAGATCAAAATAAGAAACCTTGAAATATTATCTAGTTTTATTCCCTGCCTCCATGCACCCTGAGCCTACCATAGCCTTACCAACATTAATCCCAGATCTCTGAACAAAGGAAGTTGGGTGAGGTACAAAAACCCTCCTTTTGCCTGTTGCCATCCCTGTCTAGTCCTATAGTCTGTTTGAGTGCTGAGTGAAAGATCCCCAAACTTATCAATGTAGGAGATAACATCATGTGGCTGATAAGTGAGATAAAGGTCTAACAAGCCAGCATTCATATTTGGAGAGTTTAATTATATATTTTGCAGGTAGATTATTTAATTTGCAAAGAAAACAACATCGCACTACATTTATCTTGCAAAATAATGGAACACTCTTCTCTTTTTGCCTCATTTTAAAAATATGGGATTGCATATCATAAAATGTTTAAATATACGCCAATAATACATTGTCTCACGAACTAGAACAACGTTATTGAGGTAAGTTTTAAAAGAGTACCACCCAGAGTGGTAAAGAAAATGTCCCAAGGTCACACAGTCAGATGTGGGAAAGTCTTGATTTAAACCCAGCTGTGATCAAATGCTTTATGATGACAGAGCATTTTAAGAATATTTCAGAATGCTTTCTTGGTTTCTGTCTCTCCCTGTTTGTCTTTAGTTTTCATTAATCAGATTTTGAATACTGTAAAGTACTCCATTATACTTGCTCAAAGAAAGAATGAATCTCTTGGCTTCCCTTTTGGTTCCTGAACTGGTGGCTGGGGTCCTCAAGGCTGTGCCAGCTCTGGGACATTGAGGGCCACCAGGCTTATGACTTCAGCCTGAATTTGACAACTTTTAGTCCCCAATTTCTCCTTTAATTCTTTAAAGCTCAAAACACTTTAGCTGAACCAGTGGGTTAATCCCATCTATGAGAATAAATAAAAACAGTGTGAAATTTCATTTCACATTGACGAAATGGTGGTGTCTAGGTGGGAGAAAGGAAAGCATAATCAGAACCCGTTTCTTAGGAAGAATAAGGACCCCACATACACACCTAAGGTATTCCACATATGCACCTAAATTATTCTACATACGCACCTAAGGTATTCCACATACACACCTAAATTATTCCACATATGCACCTATATTATTCCACATATGCACCTAAATTATTCCACATACGCACCTAAGGTATTCCACATATGCACCTAAATTATTCCACATACACAACTAAATTATTCCACATATACACCTAAATCTATGGCTCTCAGCCCTCACTTGCCTCATTTTGCACAGTCCATTAGCACCTCTTCCTATAGCAGAAGACTGGTCTGGTCTAGATGCAGTGGGCATCCTCACCAACATTGTCTTACTACCATCCTAGAATCCCTTGCCTTCCAAACTTCAGTGACCTGCTTTGCTAATCCCTGGATCTGTATCCTTCAATGGACATCTGTCTCCAGTGCTAGGGAAAGATTCAGTAACATGCAGCTTTTTCTACCCCAAGCAAACATTGTCAAAGATGAGGCACTTAATGGCTCAGCAATACTTCATATCATCTTTGGTTGATTCCCTGGTATAATGATCTTGTCCTCCACCCTATCTCGGCCACTCATAACCAGAGACAAACCTTAGACATTGTAGAATAATAATTGTAAAACCTCAACTTCCATCATCCCAATTTCTGATTATCTCTACTCCCTAAGTTTCCCTGTCCACTTCCTCTACTACTTCTACTCTAATAAGTTTTCAACCCCCCACCCAGACATAATCAATCCATTAACCTTAACACACTTTCTCTATAAATCTCCTCACATCCTTGCTTCCCACTTAGTAGTTATCCCACTTAGATTCCATAGCTCATGATAATAATCACTCTTGTACATGCTCTCAAGAGTACATTAAACTCACTTGAAAAACACAAACCCTGGTTAAATCTCCGTTTACATAAATGCCTTGAACCAATGAGTCTCCCAGCTTTCATTAAGCGACTCTATGTGTTTGGGGCACAACTCCATTACTCCACAGTCAGTTTACAGTTCTATTTTAGCCTTCACTTCCTGTTTGTGCACAGCCTCAAGGTTAGGTAAGAGGTTAGGACCTTCTCAGATTTTTCCTGAGCATGTGCACAACCCAGCATATGTGTGAAGTCTGTTAGATTCTCTAGAATATGTCAAAGCTTTTCAAACTATTGAAATCTCATTTCCAAGCTTTTCCTTTTAAGAGTTTTGATCAGCTTTCTTTTTAAGTGTTCCTAATCAGTTATTGCACTTTAGGCAGCTGTGATATTAAACAATCACCACTGGTTGTTTTGAAAAAATGCTGTAGGGAACATGTTGGTAGCAGTGTAAGTTCAAGTCAGGTGAGATAAAGACAAGCCCTGTAAGTTGGGGTTCCTAGGTAGCTGTCACACAAATCAGATAATAACAATTCTTGGGAATGGGGCCTTTTTTTGTGGCTTCTGATTTGCTCTACCCCTCTCCAGGGGCTCAGTGCTAGGTTTTCACAGCTACCATGAGTGGGGGAGAAGGAGATGAGAATAAGGCAAGTTAAAACATCATAAAACTCCCTCTTTTTACTGAGATTTATCTGTTTTTCTTGAATAAACATTCCTCAGATTTTTGCAGGAATTTTCCAGAATTCTGAAAAAGCTGAATTTGATTTTTGCAAGTGTTCTCATTGCTTTTATGGAGAAGCAGATATTCAGAGGTTCTTACACTGTCATTCTGAGCACTGTATTACTTTGTGTGTGTGTGTGTGTGTATTACTTTTTATATCATACAAACCCAATGTTTATCTCCCATCTTAAAAATTAAATCCCTTAACACCATATCCTCACTGAGGAACACTGGGAAATGTTGACGTCACATATTTGTATTTTCCCAGAATTCTTAGGTGACAATGTTTTACCTTAAAGCAATGGATACACACAGCGGTACTGCAGTAGATTGTTAAGAGAGTTATTTGGAAACAGACAATCCTTTCTTCAATCTTGTATTTGAAAACCTAGGCCATTTCATCTCAGAAACCTCTTAAATATGTAAGCCCCATTTTCATGTTCCTTTGAAGGAGACCTATTAAGTAATTATTAATTTCAATCAAAACATTCTTTCTCTGTAATCTGTTTTGTTGTTTTTAACTAAACACAAGATAGGTTTTAAAAGACCTTTAAGCATGTCAGAGGAAAATGTAATAAACTAGATAAAAGAGGCTCTCTTAGATATATTAATGTCTAAATTCTTCTGAATCCATGCTACTAAATACAAGTTGTACTTTAAATAGCCTCAGGTTACAAGGACCATTGACTAATGCATTACAGAGGAAGGTAATTAACTTCCTACACTCTCTAAAAGTTTGCTTTGTGAGACCCTCTCTGACACTTAGAGAAGACCGCAATGTCTGATTAGTATTGTTAGGAAAACTGCCCACTTCTCTTCTATTTTCAGACTCCTTTCAGACTGGGGGTGTAGCTACAGCAGACTGTGGAAATTTTGGAGTGGATCAGAAAAGGAAGCATGGCACGTCAGAAGCTGTTTTGCTATTAACCAGCAGTGGTGTTCGGGGCAAGTCATTTAAACTCTCTATGCCAGCGTTCCCTTATTTGTAAAATGAAGGGTTAAGACACAATGACACAGAGAACTCTGCTCAATATTATGTGACAACCTAAGTGGGAAGAGAATTTGAAAAGGAGTGGATACATGTATATGTATAACTAAATCACTTTGATGTACACCTGAAACTATAACAACATTGTTAATCAACTATACTCCAATACAAAATAAAAAGTTAAAAAAAAAAAGACACAATGACCTATGAGTTTCCATCCCCACCTTATGATCAATGATCCAAACTTTATCATCCAAAAGCATATGAAATATGGCAGGATGTTCCACAATTCATGAGGGTTTAAATAATATTTAAAATAAAAATCAAAACTGAACAAACTTTGTGACCTGGATGACTTATTTCTATGATTTACTGGAGCATTAAGGAAGGAGAATGACTGCTTTTCCTTATGCAACTGACATATTGAACAAGCTCAGTGTGTAGTTTGGAATCAGAACACAATTTAGTTTTTATCTCCCACCATCCCTTTAAGCATTACCCCATGGTGTCATCTTTTATCTGTGGTAATCTTTCTTCTGCAGGCTTGCGACTTTTCCTTTACTCTTAGGAAACAGTTCAACATTTGCTTTCAGTAACAAACACTCTCAATTCAGAATATATGAAGTCCGGCTTCCTGTAATTATCAAAATGTCAAAATTGGTATAACATGTTCTTCCCTTCACCAGCTTGGACCTGCTTCTCAGAACAGGAAGCCCGGTCCTGCTGACTTCCCCTACCACTTGTGTTACTCTTCAGCAAGGTCCTCGTGGGGAAGGCTTAGAAGGATAAGAGGTAGAGGACAATACTGTCTAGGTGGGCAGTACTGTGCTTTATGGGCCCTGCAGTTGATGAAAGCTGACTGTTTCCCGTTTTTCCCATAAAGTGCTTCTGAGAACCCCTTAGAGGTTTTCTGTTAGGCTCCTTCCCTTGCATTTTCCTCGATTCAAGCAGAAACATATTCTACCTGAGTTGCCAAGACTCCTTTCTCAGCCCGTGGTCGCCAGTTTCCCCCCACCACTCCGACACACCGACACTTCTAACTTCTCTCTGCTGAGGTTTCCTTATCCCTCCAGCTGGACAGGACCTTGAACAATTCCATTCCAGCTTAGTTCCACCCCTTCTCTCACTGTGGGAAAACTCGTACGTCCTTTGCCCCTACAACCCCTGGGAAATCAGTCTAATCTCAACAAAGCAACTATTCAGACCCTCTCTTCTCTTAAGATTTCTGGGGTAAGCTCAGACCACATTCCACAGCTGGCTTTACTTCATCAATTTTACATCAGCGACCAGTCTTCTATGTTTCCTAATGTCAGGGAACAGAATTTCAATGCTTTACAGTGGTGACCTTGGAGACAACCCCCTGTCTACTCTAAGGGCTACCACCTTGCAGGTCTTGAGGCTAGTGGCTCATTTTTGCCCTCTAATGCCCTATGTGCTCCCCCAAAGAGGAGACTGGGGAAACAGAGCAAGACAACAGATCTTTCCAGGAAAAAAAAGCCTTACTGAACTCCTCCCCAAAGCTTCTCTCTGATGTTTTATATACCTTTGATATCATGGAAGTGTTCCAAAATTTAGGGATTCCTATTAACTATAAATTCTGCATTTGGGAGTGGTGGATAGATTTGTCTCTCTGTCATTGTAATCCAATATTTATTGTAGTGGTGCTTCAGCTGAAACTGATTATAGGAAGATTCTCATTCTAACATCCTGTAACAGTTACATTAAGCCCAAGGATGACATGCTACGAGAAAAAAAAAATTGTAAAGGTAATGAAACAATGGAAAATATTTTAATGACCCTAGCATAAACATATACTTTTATTTTGGGGTAAATAAAACCATACTTCTTTTTTTATAACTGTAATCTCATTGTACATATGCTTTTGCAATGTATTTTTTATTTTTTAATTTATTTTTTTGCGGTACGCGGGCCTCTCACTGTTGTGGCCTCTCCCGTTGCAGAGCACAGGCTCCGGACGCGCAGGCTCAGCGGCCATGGCTCACGGGTCCAGCCGCTCCGCGGCATGTGGGATCTTCCCAGACCGGGGCACGAACCCGCGTCCCCTGCATCGGCAGGCGGACTCTCAACCACTGCGCCACCAGGGAAGCCCTGTAATGTATTTTTCTTTAAAAACTTATTTTCACAAACATTCTGTGAAACCATGCTTGGAATTTTAATGTGTGTGTATTATCCTGGATACTGATGTGTCATTCATTCATCAAAGACCCTTTGAATGCCTACTCTGTGGCCAATACTGGTTCAGGTGCTGGGATTGCAAAGGTTAAAAGAACTGAGTAAACACTCTGTTTAGGAAAGTACAAATTATTATAATGCCATACTGTATTTGTCACAAGACAGTTACCCACATAAAGTGGGAGTAGAGAATAGAATGTATTTATGTTTTTTAAAGGAAATTAGAAAGGAATCACAAAGGAAGCACTGAGTTGAGTGTTTATGGAGGGTGTGTGGGAGTTTGCTGGGTAGGCAAGCAGGAGGAAGTCACCCTTGGTGGTTGGAACAGCTTGTGCAAAGGCATGGAATTTATTTTGATCTTGTATAAGGTATGAATGTTTTCCTTTTTTTTTTTCAAAACTGTTATTGAATCGTTCTAAAATTACTCATTAAATAATCCTTTCTCCTCAAGTGTAGAGTTATACTGGAAAGCTAGTTTTATTGTATATTGTTTATTGTGTTGCTTGGTCTACATATATTCTCTCTATGCAATTCCAAGGATTTATTCTCTTTTGGGAGGGCCAATACCACACTTCTTAAAGGATTGTTGCTTTTTAATGGTTTCAAATACCAAATAAGCTAATCTACCATCATAGCTTCTTTGCCAAACAATTCTTTTCTGAATTGCTCTAATTCTAATATTTCCTTGAAGGAACCTAGCTCTCTTGATATTTTAAGATGTCAAAAATATTTTTGATATTTCAAACACTTGAAGACAAAACCGCTTCAAATTTGTAGCTGAATTAATCATCAATTTTATTACATTCTCTCTGCCTTTGGCTTTAGATAAAAACCTTACACAAAAGGCTTGCAAACCCTATAGATTTTTTGAAAATGTTTTGTTGCTATTATTGCTGGTGTTTTCTTTATATTTTTTTTCTTCACACAAGCCTAAATGCATATACTTTCATAATCTTCTAAATAATTTCAAAATATCTTTTTTTTTTTGAAAGCATGGGGTTTAGTCTGAATCTTCCAAACTGTGTAATTTGATCTATTGAGCAAAATCACCAGATAGCTGCCAACTTCTCTGCTTTACTTTACATACAGTGGCATTGTTATAAACATTTGAAGATGGTTAGGCCGTTATTTTTATGCTTGGTGTTAGGTTTATATAAATTTAGCTCCACAAATTTTTCCTTGCTCCTAAAGCTTAGAAGAAAATATACCTTAAAATAACACATACAGAGTAGAGGACCCATTCTGGCTAAAGTTTGGGTTCAGATGTGCTCCCAAAATACCTGATCAACAGATGGGATGGGTCCCTAGTCATTGACTTGCATGAGGACTATAGGCTACAGGAGAGTGAGGAGGAGGTGGTGAGCATTCCCTGAGGGAATGGCACAGAAATCCGAGAGTCTTGCCTTGATTTTAGAAAGTGGGTAGGATAATTTCAAAAGGTATATGCTGTGCAATATGTGGAATTATTGCCCAAATGACAGAAATGTTGCCCAAATGACAGAATGGCCCTGGAGCTTCAACACTGCAACCAGGGAATATTTGCAACACTTACTGCCTTTTTTACTTTACTTCCTCACCTCCCCCTCTTTGTTCTATAAAAGAAATTAGCATCCAAGGCTGGGCAATATGGTTTTTCGGGACACTAGTCCACCACCCTCTTGGTCTGCTCACTTTCCCAATAAAGTCCCTATTCCTTGCCCCCAAATATTGCCTCTTGATTTATTGGCCTGTCATGCATCAAGCACTATAAGCTTGGTCTCAGTAACACTTAGCTAATGAGGGTGACACCTTCAAGAATGAAACTGGTGCCCTTATAAAACTGATCCCACAGAGCTCCCCAGACCTTTCCACCATGAGAAGGGAGCACAGTGAGAAGGCAGCATCTATGAACCAGGAAGCAGGCCCTCACTAGACACAGAATCTGCCAACATCTTGATTTTGGATTTTCCAGACTCCACAACTGTGAGAAATACATTTCTCTTGTTTATAAGCTACCTAGTAGCTTGTATTTTATCATACCAGCCCAAACAGACTAAGACAAAAGATTTACTTCAGACATGGAAGAAGGGTTCAATGTTAGGAATTCTCTTAATGGAATTCATTACATAAATATTTAGAGGAGATAACCATAGGGTTATCTTTATAAATTCCAAATTATATTTGACACTATTCAGCACCCATTGTGATAAACAAAACAAAACAAACCTCTGTGCATGGTAGGTCCCTCCTTATCTTGATAAAAGCTAGAAACCAACAACAAATATCAATGAAGAGCCTAAGACATTCTTGTCTCCAGGACAAAGACAAGAATGTCCACTGAGGCCGTTAGTCTGCAAAGATACCACGCAATGGACACAACTTCTGGTATTCACACTCCTGTGCAGTCACTCCTACATTGAATCTAACCAGCCTGTGACTTGCTTGACAAACAGAACACTGCAGAAGTAATGTGGTGCCAGTTAGAGGACTATGCCTTAAAAAGACCTGACAGCACAAACTTCAGTGTGCTTGGAAGCCATCCACCATGTAAGCATCTGACTACCCTTCGAGAGAGAGAGGTCACTGGGAGAGGACCTAGAGGATGAGATGCCACATGGACAGAGGCTCATGGAAGGGCACCAGGCCTGTGAGCGAAGAAGCCAAAATATTAGGCGAAACCTACTATTGTGAAATTTACATTTCAGTGACTACACTGAAGGCTAATCAGCTACAGTAATTAAATCATCACAACATTGGTATAAGACTAGATATATAAATAAGAGAAACTTAATAGGGAACCCAGGCACAAATCCAAGTATCTAAGGGAGTCTAAGGCATATATATATATAGACACACACACATACAAACACATATGTAAGTGTATATATACGTATTTAAAAGGAAATCAAATTGGTGCAAAAAAGATGACTCTTGCATGGGACACACTGTTGCTTGGACAATTGGCATTCAGATGTACAAAAGAAAAAAAAAGACTTAGATTGTGCCTACCATAAATAAAAATAAATTACAGATATACAGAAGATTTTTAATGTTAAAAATGGAACTCTGAAAATACTAGAGAAAATCATAAGCAGATATTTTTTATACTTTTGGAATGCAACAGCTATTATAAACAAAAAGTTCAGAAACCATAAATGAAAAATATGAGGAAATTGATGAAATAAAAATTAAAACTTTGGTACTATAAAGTACCAAAATTTTATGACAAAATTAAATGACAAACTGAGGAAAATATTTACAACCTGATTGACAGATGGATAATGTCCTTACTATACAGTGTTCTCATAAATCATTATAAAAATGATAAGTGCCCCATAAAAAATGAGAAAAGGCTACAAATAAGCATTTTAGGGAAAATGAATAAAATACTTCATAAAGTCATTATTAAAAATGCAAAATTTTAAATGAGGAATTTATTTATTCATTCATTCATGCCAATGTTAGCAAACAATTTAAGGAATGAGAGCATTTGCTTTAGGAAATGGTCACTTCTGATTGTTCTCTGGATTCAAGATCTCTTTCTTAAAAATGTTTTTTTATTGAAGAATAACAGACAGTGAAAAGTGTTCAAAACCTAAATGTAATTATTCATATTATTCATATATATTCTACATATAAGCCCTTTCTTTTAAAGGTGTTGCTAATATCTTTTCCTATTCTGTGTTTTCTTTTCTACTCTTTTAATGGTAGCATGTCATAAAAAAGTTCTTAATTTTAATATAATACAAATTATTGGTATTTTCTTTTATGTTCTGCTTTTTGTGTCCTGTTTAAGGACTCTTTCCCTGCCTCAGGTCATGAAAATAATCTATATTATCTTTTAGAATAGAGGTGCTCATTACAGTAGCAACTAACCACATGTGGTTAATTTAAAGTTAAATTAATTGAAATTAAACAAAAGGAAAAGTTTTGTTTCCTTGTTCATTCTAGCCATGTCTTTAAGGGCTCAATAGCCAAAGATCTAGAGCATTTCCAACGCTGCAGAAAGTTCTATTGGTCAAATATGTCCCAGAAGGTCATTTTGTTTTGTCTTTTTTTGTAACAGCAATAAGAATGTGGGTGGGAAGTTTGTGGGAGGAAATGTGAGAACGTTAATTTTCTCATCATTAGCAAGAAGGTATCAATGTTCTCTAAAATGAAAGCAAGTAGAAAAAGTTGTTTTTATGACTTTTTACCATTTTAAAAAAATTATGGATTCCCTTAGCTTTGGAAGGAATCTTTTAGAATATATTTCTGTTGTGAGGAAATATTGATATAAAATTTATTAATTGTTTTCATTTTAGCTCGTCTCTTTTATATTTTAATTCAGGTACAATTAAATTTATAATTAAGTTAAGATGACCTCTGTAAATGAGTTAAATCAGACCCCTGTTTTCCTTGCTTTGACCCTGGCCTCCTTTCCTTTGTTTTTCCTTCTGCTATTTCCCTCTTTTCCTCTCCCTCATCTGAACCGTGACAAACCACAAAGCTTGCAAAAATAGCTCTTAAAAGAACGGCTCTGACAGTTGCTTGAAAGGGATTGTACAAAAGATCCCGAGCAAGAAGCATGGGAAACCAGTACATTCTCTAACTCTTGCAACCACAAGTTTCAGCAGTTAGAGATTTTCCCAAAAATGCAATCCAGGCCAGACCACGAGGAAACATAGCCCTCTCTTCTGTAAAACTCCAATCCTGCTTTGTCTGGGGAGTTACGTGGTTTTCAGGTTGTCTCGGATGTGCGTTAACTAATGAAGACTTTATCCTTTATTTGAATCACTTAAACTATTTTTTCCTTGACTTAATGTCTGGGACTTGAAAAAAAAAATCAGCTTGGGAGTAGAATGTCTTTTGCCAGAACACAAAGATGCCATCAGAAAACCCCTGAGTGTTGCTTACAGGGCACACATTCACCAAGCTGTGGCAACATTGTCACCAAAAAGCTTAAAAGCAGGTGCCATCTAATAAAATGTATTAAAAGATAGCTGTAAAAAAAAAACAATGACTGTAATAGTATATGCTTGTTTTTTATTCATTTTAATGCATGTGGAATAGTTGATACAGGTGGGTAAGTGCTGTTTCTATGAAGTATATATTGAATTTTTATCTATGTAGGCAGGAATGGGTACAATTTGGGAATTGTCAGCAAACAAAATATTTCTGGGTCAAGAAAGGATTTTATTAAGAATAGGAAGGACTGAGGAAACCCAGTGCTCATACACTCTAACCAGGTAGAAATGGAGTTCCAGAGAATGCATCAAGATGATGGGCCAGCCAGAGGACCCAGGGGAAAGCGGACTGCACAGACCAAATTCTCATCTCATGAATTACAAAACCCTGGATAACACTTTTAATCATAAAAAGATGTGAATAAAACATACTCAAATTTCCAAAAGTTCTAACAGACTATATCAAAATTATGAAAAAACTTGAGAAGATAATGGGTTTTTCAATGTAGGGTGTAATAAGTCAATCTTTTCTTCTGGCAGGCGGTGGTATTGGGGGTTGTTTTGTTTAAAGGGATGAGCTTGAAAAGTTCCATTTGCAACTGAGGGTTGATTTTAAGAAGAGGGTCCTAGGTGCACCCATCTAGGTTTGAAAGAGCTTAGACACAACCAGATCTTGTGCCATGACCAAGAAACAGTTATTTAGTACTCCAGAACTCATCATCTTAGCAGATATGTATGAGATCATGTTTTCTTTTGAGTGTGGCAAGATTACTATACCCCTGGGGAGGTATAATATAAATACAGTAAAAAGTGAAGAAATAAAATCACAGTATCATCACTTTTGTATTAGGGTAAGTAAAAACTAGAAAAGTAAATTATGAAATCATTCTGATACTCCGTGAATGTTGTCTATTTCCCAGGTGACTGGATCAATTAAAGAGTTGACTAATTAGAATCCATTTTTATTGCAATGTTTTGGAGAATTTAATTAATTACATTTAAAATCAAGGTTTAAATATTTAAAAGAATTCATGAAATGTGTAAATGTTTATGTGTTTGTGATGTTTAAAGGTTTAGAAACATTGTATTAAGTGTATTTATAGATATTAACAAAAATAAAATAGAGAAGCCGGAAATAGAAATATTCTTCATATCCAGGTTTGAAATGTTCATAAAACAAAAGCTGACTTTCAACACAACAAAAGATAACATGAGAGGGTCTCTTTGTAGTGATGGGACAGTCTGTACCCTGATTATGGTGATAGTTACTTGGATCTGCACTTGGGATAAAATTTCATAGTACTATCCGCTCCCCCCAAATAAATAATTTAAGGAGAAAGCATGTAAAAACTGATCAAATCCAAATGAGGTCTGTACCTAAGTTAATAATATTATATAGATGTCAATGTCCTGGTTTTACATGTTCTATGTATTACGTAAGATATTATCATTGGGGGAAGCTGGGCAAAGGGTACCTGGGAATTCTTTATACTATTGTTGAAACTTCTTGTGAATCTTGAACTATTTCAAAATAAAAATCTTATAAAATATAGAGAGAGATATTAGTTTTTGCATAAAGAACAGTCATAGGCTGTCTTAGACAGGTGGGTCAGCAGAACCTGTGTCAGATTCCCATTGTCCTTTTGCCTCATTTGGATGCTCTGCCTATGAACTCAGGTATTGGCATGATGTAGGAAGTAGATCTTGCTGAGTCTGCTAAGGCAGCTTACTAATTTTTACTGTTATTAATATTCTTGTAGGCTTTAAAGAAACAGGAAACAGCTATAAGCATAAACACTACACAAAAATCATGTACAGTAATTCTTCCCTCTGGACAATGCCTCCTTTTTTTTTTATATAAGTTTATTTATTTATTTTTGGCTGCATTGGGTCTTGCTGCACACGGGCTTTCTCTAGTTGCGGGGAGCGGGGGTTACTCTTCATTGCGGTGCGTGGGCTTTTCACTGCTGTGGTTTCTCTTGTTGCGGAGCAAGGGCTCTGGGCACTCGGGCTTCAGTAGTTGTGGCATGCAGGCTCAGTAGTTGTGGCTCGCGGACTCTAGAGCGCAGGCTCAGTAGTTGTGGTGCCCGGCTTAGCTGCTCCGCGGCATGTGGGATCTTCCCGGACCAGGGCTCGAACCCGTGTCCCCTGCATTGGCAGGCGGATTCTCAACCACTGTACCACTAGGGAAGCCCTGGATGATGCCTCCTTGAAAATTAATCTTCAGGCATCCCCCTAGATCATTTCTCCCCACACAAAAATTTGTTGGCTATTAAAGATGCCATTCTCCCATTTAAAACCACCCAATCGTTTCTCCTGGCACTTAGAAAAAACAAATCTCCTTATAATGTCTCAAGCACTTAAAAAATCTGCCTACTGTTGACATTTCTAACCTCATCCTGTACTCTTTCCCTCTTCCTCAGAGCATCTTAGCTACCTCGGACCTTTGGCTGTTCCTAGTGCACTCCCAGCTCACTCCTGCTGGACTTGCATCTGCCTCTCCCTTTGCGATGTAGTCACATTTTACCCAAAGAGACCTCACTTGTCACTCTAGAGTCTACTCTAGACCACTGTACTTTATTTTTCTTTGTAGCACTTATGACTAACTGATATTATTTTCTATATCTGTTTATTTATTTTTGTCTCCTGTCTTGATCCACAGAGCCTAAGACATAATTGGTGCTCAATAAATATTTTTGAATGAATGAATAAATGAATGAATGAATGCAAGCTCCTATTAATGGCGCTTAGTCTGAGAAGTATGACTAGGGATGATCAGACTTACATTCTACTTCTTATATTTCAGGGCAATTTTATATTCTTATTTTTCAAGCATAAGCTAATTCTGCAACTAAGTTTAAGAAAACATATACTGACATACACACATTTATGTTTGGAACAACTGATGACTACAAAGGTCTTTACAGCTTTAGCAGTCTATGATCCTAGATTTTCCAAATTTTTTTGGTAAGATTTAAGGAAGGATGCATAGCACAGCTTAGCTCTAAATGGTAAGGTATTAAGATGGAATCAGTGAATTCCACTTTTCAATTATGAATTAATATAAAAGCATGAATCATAGTCAGTATGTAAGAGTCTGTCCAGATATCCCTTAATACAGAAATTAATATGTACACCTGTGTTCTCACCCTTAATTCCTACAAAGAGTACGTCAGGGACATCAATTACCTCTAAACACCAGTCATACTTGGGAGAAAATAGAGGCGGTATCATTTTGGAAGGTGGAGGTGGGTATCGTGGGAGTGTGATGACTCTTTGCCAAATGATTTCTTTCCTTCTCCATCTGGCCTCTAGAGATGGGGAAGCAAAACATGTGCTCCTATATCTTGGCCCTCGCTTTGAGTGTAATCACTGTTATATTTGAATGATTTGACTTACCTGCCTGAGGTAGGAAGGTAAGAGTTCAAATAAAGTAATCCTTAAATTTTTGGTATGCCCTTTCCTTTTCCATAAAGTTTATAGCCATCTTGCAAAGATACAGAAGATATATCAAGACAAGATTAAGGCAGAAGACAAAGAAAGGGCTAGAGAGGCCTAAATAAGAAATGGAAGCAGAAGTGAGGGTTAAACAAAACTGTGCCTCTCAGAGGCCTACGCTCTTTGCAAACGGGATGCAAACATTGGCTAACCTTTCACAAATCCAGTATAGAAACGGGAACTGAATCAGTGACGCCTTTTGCAATATTTCTAACATAAGTTAAATCAAATCAATTGCTTTGTCAATTCACAGCCATTCCCTGTAGCGAAGCAGAAAGATTTCTGAAAGTTTCTGTAAAGAAGATGTTATTTTGAATCTCCTTGCCATGATGTTTAACTTCATTTCTTTTAATATAGGGCAATGGCATAACTCCAAGATGCAATTAGGTTGAAACAATTAGCTGGTGGTGGAAGTGATGGTGGAGTGTGAAGTGGGGGGTGGAGGTTGTGAATGGCACTTTAATATAAATATACGTGCCTTTACCATAATGATGTATATTTTCTTTCTTCAGCAGTTCCAGGATGGAAATTGGCAGGCATACTTTTTTTTTTTTTTTTCTGTACCAAATTAGAATTGGCCCCTAGGACTAAGGGAAACAGACCTGGGGAGACTGATAGTTAAAAGCCAGTAAGAATCATTATTTCTGCCTCACTGGTCAGGCATATTTTGGGCAAATGAATCAGCACAGTGCGAGAGGAATGTTGGGGTTAGACTTTATGAGAAGTTACATAAATTTTTCAGAGTGACTAAAGCCGTTCTGGCTAGTTATTTCAAGCTTTGGGGAACAGAAGGACTGAGGAGGTTGGAGGGGTACTGACCTTATTTTGTCACGGGGATAGCTCTGACTGGGCAACTTCTCTGTTCTAGTTCTCTCTGAAATGCCCTCTTTCTGGGGTTTATAATGTCACTGTCTTAAGTCTAAGTTGCTCAAATTGGCCAAAACCCATGGGTTCTCTACTCTGAAATATCTGACAAAGATCCCTGCTTGTCAAACCATTCTTCCACATCAGATCAGTTGCCCAAGGCATTTGCTGGTCCTCAGGGGTAAGACTATCTTGGTAATTTGCTTTGATTCCTCAGGCATTAACTAAGTACATGCTATGTACTGATATGTACGTGGTTCTCAAGGAGATGGCAAAGATCAAAACATATTTTCTGTTCTCAGGAATCTCATGATAAAGGGGCAAAGATGGGCATGAAGGTAACACTCAGAGTGCAAAGGAGAATGTGATCAAGCAGAATCAGGGCAGGGATTCTAGAGCTAGAAGAGAAGAGAGTGGATTTTTAGGGAAGGCTCTCGTATGTCTCTTTCATTGAGCCATCTGGCATGAAGCAGACACTCAAGATTTAGCAGACAATAAAAATTGGCTAGGTAGATGAATTAATAGGAGAGGTGTTAACTGGCAAGAAAGAATAGGGTATGAAGAGATGGAGATGGGCAGAAAAGACATCCAAGGTGAGAAAGCTACATGGATCCGTGAAAAAGCATATGAGTAACAGAGTTGGATGAATTTAGATAAAGAATAGCCCGGAACATTGTCAACACCCAGAAGAACCTGTTCGTTTTTAAAGAAACACTCTCCTGTACTTCAGTAGTCTAAAAAGTGAGTTTTGGAGCACATATAAACCCTCAGAAATAAAGGCAGACAAATGCTGTTATAAGATTGAAGTTGGTTAATCTAAGTAATATAATATTGTAATGTGATATGATATAAAGCCAGGATTTTCTAAGGAAGACTCTGTTACAAGTGCTAGGTCTACCTCTTTACTGCTACCTACCTTTTGTAGGCACAGCACTGCAGGGGAATCTAAGGGTAATATGTTATATCATCAGGGTGTTTGTACACTGAAATGGGGGTAACTGAGGAGAGATTAATAAAGAGACTATTTATACAATTGTGGGTAGGGTGAGAGAAAACCAGGAAGGGGTGGTGAGGCCCTGAGACCCTTAATGTTTGGGAGCTATTTCTACCCTTAGAGCTGACCAGGCAAGGGGATGGAGTGGTCGCCAAAACCCACAAGGAGCTGTGGCTCTGGGTGAAACAGGAGGTCACCAACAGGAGCTGTGGTCTTCTATGGAGGAACACACCCACTGCCGACCTGTGACCCAGAAGGTAGCCAAGGGAATAAGCCCCCCAGTCTCTCCCTCCTCTCAATTTCCTGCTGGTGTCCCCTCCATGCAACTGTCTCCCCCCAACCGGAAACCAGAGCGCAAGGAGGCCCATGATGCAGTCCCTAGAGCTCAGCCCCTTGGTGGGGCAGGCAGAGAAAGATAGAGGAGCACCCTGGAGGAGAACATAGAGCCAAACCAGCCCACACGGGGAAGGCCAGAGCTCATCTTCCTCACCTTGGGAGGTCCCATTTTATTCGCCTCTTAACACCTTTGATTATCATGAAATCGCAGGGGTGAAATTACGGACACCTGTGTAGAGCTTAAAGGGTCAAACTCCCACATTTCAACAGGCTAGACTGTCCATGATACAGAATTGTCTGCAAGCTCTAGCTAACTCGTTCTTCCACATCCTAAGCACTCCTCTCCCGTAGCAGTCAGGCCTATCATTATCTTCTCAAGTGTTGGTGACATGTGTAGCTACAATATCACTAATTAGGTGGTTAAACCACCAGATGACATGGATGCTTCCCAAGACAGGTGGCTCTTGTTAAGATGCTGCAAATCTGTTTTTCTCCTTCACCCCAAAACAGCATTCATTTACCCAAACCCCTAAATCCCAAACATTTTATCAAACCTGCAAAGGGGTAAAGAGTAACCTGTCTTTAGTTATAAGGCAAGCTGTAAATAAAGCTCCAAGTAATATATTCAGATGTGCATTTCCAAGGTCAGTATAATACGCCGGACGTGGGGAAGGGCATTTTATATGAGAAAAATGTTTTACGAGAACAAAGGGAGTGGAGGAGGTTGTCAAGCCTTGGAGAAAATATTACTCATCACAGAGGCCTCTAGCTAGGATGACGAGAGAGTCGGGCAGTTAAAGAAATACGCTTACCTTCAGAGAAGTTCATTCTAGTTTGTTTCGAGTATTAATTTATTAAGGGTGAATTCTAAACCATAATCTCTTATATAAGAAATGTTACAATATCTCCAAAATAAATAAAATCTGGCCTTGCATTTCTACGATGATGGGCCGACAGGACATAAAATATCAACACTGATTGCTCTGCATTCTCCCCACCTCCAAGAGTCCACATTCTGGGCTTTAGTCCTCCTCAGGCACCATGGCCAGACCCCCTCCCCCTCTGGCTGCCAGGGATGGAACCACAGGTTCCAGTATTTGGGGAAACCAATGCCTCCATTCACTCCTATGTACTGGGAATCTTTCAAAGGCACCCCCATCTCCCCTTCTATATAGCATAACCTCAGTGAGTTTAGATTTCCTTAAACACTCGAAAGAGCAACTTAGAGTTCTGATAAATGGTGAGAATAAAAATTTGAGGAAACAAGATAAAATACCTCTCATCCTTTCCAAATCTTTCAAGACAGAAAGAAAAAATCCAAATAAATATCTACAAAAGTTATCCTGCTCTAGTGGTCTTCCCCAAAGCCCTCCATGCCCAGTGAGCACTGGAGAGCACTGTTCTCTCCAGCTCTCATGAGCACTGAACTGTAAGGCATTTTGTTAAGCCCCGGGCTGACAAAGAGGACTCCTATCTACTGTTGATGAGTTACTGTCTAAGGGGTAGCAGTCATGCCCACAGCTACAATTCCTGGGATAAATGCTATGATGGAAGGAGGCAAAAGTGAGAAGGGAGTACATCTGGAACCATCCATCAGAGGAGCAGCAGAGATGGAGAACATAATATTTGGACAGCAGATGGCGTCAATGACCAATGATTGGCTCAGCAGGCATCTGGGTTGGGGGAGCAGAATTGTTCAGAGCAGAAGGGACAGCATAGGTCAAGCTATCAAACAAAGGAGAACCCAGCATGTTATGGGAATAAGAGGTACCACTGGTCGGGTTCCCTAGGAAACAGACTCTGAGTCAGAGATTTGCATGCAGGAAGGTTGTTAGGGAATCATCAAAATGGGAACCAGACTCATGAGGGAATATGGAAGCAGGATAGAGCAAGTTAAACTGCAACTTAGTTGCAGCAGGGGCCTTGGAAGACCCCATGGAGAGTCTAGAGCTGGGATGGCTCTGCAGAGGGGTCTCAAATTGAATCAAGGAGCCAAGTCTTTATAGGCCTTTAACTGTCAAACACAGGACAGGGCTGTTCTTGGCCGGGGGTTAGTGGGGTGGTACGTGTGGAGTCGGGGGAGAGGATGTAACCTTGGGAGGGGAAATTCCCTTTGGCTGAAGGCAATGCCTGGGGAAGGACTCAGCTGTGAGCCCTTAGCAGGCAACACTCCTGGAAGCTGGGGGAGGGAGTTCCTCCGTCCTGAAGGAGGGGATCTGGGTGGTGACCTACTGCATCCGCTGCAGCAGCCTTAGCCCAGCATTGCTGTGTCATGTCTGGTGGGGCAAGAGAGGAGTAAGTATAAGTTAAGGTATGCTCAGCTATGCTGCAGTAACAGAAACTCCCAAATCTCATGACATAACAAAGCTTTCTTGTGCACGACACTCTTTTCTGAGGGTTGGGCAGTTACTTGTGGTAACTTAGGGATTCACGCTCCTTCGGTCTATCCAGAACTGCAGTAAAAGAGAAGGAGGGAAACAGGAGAATCATGCAAGGGGCTTTATGTCCTGGTCTGCAAGTCATGTATCTTGCTTCCTCCTACATTCCACTGGTGAGACCCAGCCACATGAGAACAGCTTAACTGCAAGAGAGACTAGGGAATATGCTCTTCTACGTGTCCAGAAAAATGAAATGGTGTTGGTGGTGTCTATCCAATCTCTGGCTCAGGCAAGCTTGCTTGGCATCCAGTATACAGCAAGATCACTGGGTAGCGTGCACTTGCTAACATCCAGTATTGAACAGGACAATTCGGGATTTTTCCTTTGTTTATAAGTATGAATATTTTAAAATTGTTCAAATTTGTGTTTTCTTCAGCAACACCAAGAATTGCTCTAAAATTATAGAAGTTTTCCTAAAACTTGAAAAATCTCATCAAGCATACATTGCAAATGATTTATTAAAATGAGCAAAGTGGTATTTTTAAGCTATAACCAATGCCCCCTTCCTGGCTGGTATTTTGATATTTTTGTGCAGAACATCTGTCAACCTAGAAGTGCAGGAAGGTAGGAGGGATGCCAGGAATGGACCTCTTGGGTGCAGGGAGTTCATCCAGAGACTCTTGAGCCTTTCCAAGGGGGTTGAACATTATTCTGAGGGCAATGATAAGTTGGAAGGTTCAAGCAGGATGATAACCTGACACATCCTATTTGGAATACTGTCACCCATAGAAGCAGGCAACACATGGTGATTATCTGCTCAAACATGAGATCAGAATGTATGTTTGCAAGAAATTTATTTGTAGTTTAAATCAAGATATCAGGTTATCGCTATTTATAACAGTTCAACTTAATCCAAAGGAAAATTCCTTTTGTGTAACCCTCTTACTTGAGTTACTTCCAGAATTAAATTTGATCAGAAGAAGCCACTTCCCTTCAAGAGAAAATTTGAAAAGTATCTGCCCAGCATGCAGTCCTCCTAACAACTTTTCTCAATGAAGAGAGCTGATGTTCCACCCTCTTCTAGACAGCCTTTAGGAATCTCTTACCCTGTTGGAAATCCGGGACTACAAGGCTCTTCCAACAGTGATTTGATGGCAAAGGAGAGGCCAGGTGGACCTGTGCCCTGACAGGAGAGAGCAATGCTTCCTGAATCATGACATAGGCAAAGCCCTAGGTGAGCAGCTTTCTTCTTATTGTTAGACTTAGCTGGATGACATTTGGCAAGAAGCCTTTCTGTGTCTTCCTCCTTCCTCCCACTCCTGAAGCATTCTGATGGGGGCCAGTACTTTACAGCTGTTGGTTCTTTATTTTTCTGCAGGCAATAACTGCCTAAGAGCAGGGGCCCCACCTTCTACACGTTATATGCACCATAGTATTTGGTGGATTTCCTTACCCTCTGCAGAGGATAGATAATTATTTGTTGCAAGTGCAGGAGTGGGAGCCAGGTTTGCCCATTAACTGTTTCCTATTGCTACCCCATTGAGTAGACCACTTATCATTTTTGTTCCTTTCTAAAAGATGAAGAGGTCAGACGTTCTCTAGGCACCTTCTAGCTCACAAGTTCATGAATACAACAGTTCAGTTTTGGGAGAGACTGTGGTGCAATGCTAGCTCTGGAGTCAAGGAAGATCTGTATTTGAATCCCAACTTTGTTACCAGCTGGGTGAACAGGTAAGTCAGTTAACCCTCCTAAGGAAAACATTTTCAGTTTTACGACTTTCTGGTGAGGGATGTAAGACATTTAGGCAGAGAATCTGGCTCACAGCTGGCATGAAACAAACAGGTTTAATAACATGAGACTAAAAGTTATACCAGATTAATACTAGATGTCACCAAGTCCAGAAGTTCTAAATGCAGATTAATGATGTTGTTAAAGGTATTTTCTGGGTTTTGGCACCTACTGTGGCTAAGCTCTGAAGTTGATGATGGGCATAACAGATGCTAAGTTTACTGAGAAACCAATTAAATGGATGATTATAATAAATTATGATGAAAATGCAACAGATCACTTTATTGGTGTTGCCTTCTTCAGGAAACCGGTAACACAAGGCAAAAGAGAAAACAGTTCTGAAAAGTAGGAACTGTTTTACCAAGAAGAAAGCCAGAAAGCTGTACTTTAAAATATCTGGACAAGATTTTGTAAGGTTGATCCTGGTCTAGACCTCACTAATCCAGTGATGCTGCATGTGCTGGTGTGTGTGTGTGTGCGTGTGTGTGTGTGTGTGTGTGTGTGCATGGTCACACATGCTCACACACTTGCCCCTTTCCGGCAAACACCCCCAGGTTTTGCAGACATGTTCACACACTCAGATGGCAAGAGCATTAGCATCTGTCATCTTTTCACACCAAGAGCAGTAGAGCACATTGATGTAACAAGAAAACACATCCCTCAGTCAGCTCTGGGTAAAGGACAGATGACAAATAACTATATTTCTAAAGTTGGGAACACTGTCTGCCTCTTCCAAGCAATGCTGGTAAAAGGTTCACTTGTTCATAAATATAGGGACTCAGCTAGAAGAAAGGGATGGATTTTCCCAGCAAGATGCCCCTAAATGGCAACTGCCTGCCAGAAAAAGGCAAGTGAGGCACTGAGTCAATTTAGCTGTTGGTTGTACCCTGCTTGGCCCCCTAGTTGGGTCCAGCCCTGGAATATAAATGTGGGCTAGAGGCAGCAGGCTCACATGTATGGTCTCCACATATGGAAAGCCTGGGCATCGCAACCCCCTCTTTGGGACTGAGCTGCTGAAGATCATGGGCAGGGTCTTTAGGAGGTCACAATCCTACCTGCCCTCCATCTCCGCAGAGTGTGAACCTTGTGTGTTGGGAACTTTGTAGGACTGGATTTTATATATATATATATATATATATATATATATATAAAAGGGTTTTTTTGGCAGTGCCACATGGCATGTGGGATCTTAGTTTCCCAACCAGGGATTGAACCCATGCCCCCTGAGGTGGAAGCACAGAGTCTCAAACACTGGACCATCAGGGAAGTCCCTGGATAATATCTTGAGATGTTATTTCATTTGTTTTGTCTTCACTGTCTCTGATTTTCCCTTTTTCTCTTTGGCCCATTCCCACAGGCTGTTTGTGCTTCATTGCACAGATAAGGTATATGTGGCAGGACAGAAAGCAGAAGTCACTGGCAATAGTACCTGGTAGTTTCTTTACAAACACTTATAGAGAGTCTAGGGGTTTGTGGAAGAAGTAAAGGGATGAAGGGTATTCAGCGGCAGAGGCAGAGTGACCTGGAGAAGCAGAAGGGAGAGTCGGGCTCACCCATGTCCTACCCCCATAAAGACTTGGGCTGCATTAAGAGAAAGGTGGAGTACAGGCATCCTGGCACATCGGGGATCAGCCTGGCTTCCCATTAGCATCCTGATGAGGGGCCGAGACCCCAGAAAGGAATGCTGTGTGCAGTGTCTCAGCAGATAGGGCCACAGGTGATGTTTCCGAAGGATCCAAGCAGAAAGGGATGATTGGCATCACAGCATAACCCGGGTGTGCCCAGGACCAAAGACCAGATGCCCCTACCCATCACTCACCAATCCATCCAGGGTTTACCCTGAGGATGACTAAGGTCAAGTTTCACAATAGCTTCTGTAGAATAAAGAAATGCAATATATACATATTTTTTGCACACCTGAGTTTGTGAGCGGGCATTTCTACATACTATATATGGATGACTAATGTTTTCCAGATTAGCAACTGGTCTTTATTGGAATGCTCATATATATCACCCAATGCTCAGAATCTCATAGAAAGGGCAGGAAACTTGTCCATGGGAAGGGTGAGAACCAAGAAAAGTTTCCTAAAGGAAATAATTACTAAATTAACACTAGCCCTAAGTAAGGAGTTCAAGGTAGGAGAGGAGTGTTAGGAGAGAGAGAATGGCAGAGCTGGGAAGACAGGGAAGGCGTGAAGTGTTAGAGGTATTTTCTAAAAAGAATATGTTTAATAAACCTATTGTGTTTACTAAAACCAACCCTATGGAGTAGACAGTATTATTATCTATACTACACAGACAGGGAAACTGAGGCACGTGGACATTAAGAAATTTACCCAAGAAGTTCAGTATGGCTGCCCCTGCCTTAGAGTGATTGCCTGTACCATGGCTTCACAGGCACTGTTGGGTCAGGAGAGCCACGATTCCAAGTAGCAGAAATCCAAAAACAGGATTCAACAGATCAACTATCAAGATGGGGCCTCAATGGAAAACCAGAACCCTTTGGCCAGGATCATTGAGTACTGCTCTGTCCTCAGGTCCTGGGCCCAGAGTCAATTTTCCTCAAAAATCCCCTTTGTTCCAAGCAGTTCTCATTCCCTTGATCCTTTATTTATGCCAATGGTTTTCTGAGCAAGGCTTTTTCAGAGAGAACTTAAATGGGAAACTGCAATCAAAACTACTCAATTTATCATACACTTTGAGTAAAAAATATCTAAAAAACAACCCTTGATTTGCAGATACATCATGATCCTCTCATGAATGGATTAAATAAAGCATAGTTTGGAGAATGATAGCCAACTTGAAAATAATTTATGTTTCAAATTTGGTAATTATGGCAACCCACCCCAACGGCTACCAACTTTGTTAGCTTTTGTCTTACAGCTTCCCTGTCCCCCTCCCTTTTCTGGTTGATGTTCTCTTGCTTTGCAATTTCCCTGAGTTTTTATTTGGTTTACTTGACAAGTTTTGGTGAGATGAGGACATATTTAAAAATAAATTCTTGCAAATAATATCTTGGTAACTTTTGAATTTTGTGCTCATACTCCTCTACTGGAATTTTGTAATTAAGATGCTTGTAAGCAGGATCACGCCAAGCAAAGTTTGCATGGAGCCAACTCAAGCTATGTACTTCCTACTCCTGTCATCTATTTATAGGAGAGAATTTGGTTTATGATGACCATCCTGAGACTTATCCTGAAGTCTCAGACGGCAAATGAGAATTACAGGCCATCAAAGTACTTTGGCGTCATGATAAGCATTCATTCATTCATCCAGCACTTTTGAGTGGCAACTCTATGCCAGTCCCGAAGTGTCCTTGACCTGCCATCAGAGGACTAACAAATACAGAGACACATAAGCTCTAAAACAGATATATGTGTGAAGTACTGTCTTTAAGTGTTGGCAATGCTTTCAGAGGAAGGGAACTTTGGGCTGGCCCTTGAAAGAGAAGAAAAGGCAGCAGAAAATTTATGTAAAGGGAACATGCAAAGTCATGGAGGTATGGCAGGGAGGTAACAGTTTATGGGACACTTAGAGACTGTGGTAGCCAGCTTCTAAGTTGGCCCCCAACGATCCTCATCTCTGATATTCATGCCCTTGTGTAGTCCCCTCTCACATTGAAGCAAGGCTAGCAGAACACTGTAGAAGTGAGGGTGTGTGACCAACAAGACCAGTCATGGAAGACATTATATCTTCCACCTTGGTCTTTGGATTGCTCACTCTAGAGGAAGTCAGTTGCCATATTTTAAGTACCTCATGGAAGGAAGGCAAGCGGAGGAAATAAGGCCTCCCACCAATAGCCAACACACACTTGCCAGCCATGAGAGTGGGCCACGTTGGAGGATTTACAGCCTCCAGCGCTAGGCAAGGCTTCACATGACTGCAGGCCCAGCCGACCTCTGACTACAGCTTTATAAGAGATGCTGAGCCAGAATTCCCAAGCTAAGCTGATCCTCAGTTCATGACATACAGAAACCAAAAGATAATAAATAATTATTGTTGTTTTAAGCCACTAAGCTTGGGTATGATTTGTTGGACATTAATGAATAGGTAATACAAAATACTTCAGTGTTTTTCAGCTCTACCAGTACTTCACACCCTTCTCCCCTACTGATTGACCCAATATGCTAGTGCAATAGAGTGTTCTTAAGTTGTGAATCCTTGGGTCCTTCATGAGGTGATTCTTCCTGCATATTCTATGCCAGAAAAAAAGTCTCCAGCTTTGTATCCTCTGGGAATCTGGCCCATTTAAGTCATGTGTCAACATTCCTCCTTTGTTCCAAACTTTATAAGAGATGTAAACTATTTCAGAAAATTTCTTCTCTTCTTTCCCCTCATTTGTGATTTGAATAAGCAATGGTACCCAGAGGCTGAGTAAAAAAAACAAAAGAAGAAGGAACTATGGCTATGACTAATATGTAGACTGGAAAATCTACTCTGAATCACTAAGAAGGAATGTGTTCAGGGCATGGAAGCTCAATCCTAGTGCTCTGTTTCTTGTGCATTACTGTGCTGTGTCCCTCAGCATTCCTGCCTGGAGCCTCCAACCGTGTCCCAGGAGAATGGCAGTCCAAGCAGTGGTGGTTCCCAAGACAGGCTCCCAGGCATAGCCTGCTAGACCTCAGCTTACTTGCTGCTGCTCCTATACAGTTGTGCCTACATGGCATTCTGAGATCATTGCTCCTTTCCTCTGCCTCCTTCTGGCCCTTCCAGGTTATTTCCACTCCCACCAGGGCACACCCAGACACAGGCACATTTATTCCTAAAGCCAGTCCCAACCAGAACAGAAATCCTATTAGAGCCTGAAGCTTATAAGCTCATGCGATATGTCAGGCAGGGCAAGTTCTGGGCACGCTTGAAGCCATTAATATGTATCATTCCACTGTCTCTTTTCTCCTTGTCCTATGCCAATCTATTTTCAGGACTGGGCTCCTGCCTCAGTTTCCCTGACATGCACTCTTGATCTCTACTTAGACTGGTGCTCTGTCCTGTACTGTGGAAGTATGCAAGGCAGCCATGTTGCTGGCTAGATCCCAATAACCTCTTTCTCTGCTTGATGACTAGATGCTGTTTCTCATCATCTCTTTCACAAATTGCTGTCTTATAAGTAGAAGGAATACTACCTGGATCCACAGTCAGGCTATCTGCCTGCTTTCTTTCTATGGCATATACCAACCGTCACTCAGGATTCTTCTTGGAAACAAGAACTGCCTAGGTCATATTTGAGCTCCTCAAAAGTTTTAGACACTGGACAAGACCATCTCCATCCTATCAGCTTTCCTCACTGGTCCCTCAATATACATATTTCTTTTGCTATGTGTTTCTCAAACAAGCCTCCCTATGTCCCCGCCTGCCCTGCACTGGCACTCCATGAGTGATAACATCTTGACTGCCTTGGTTTCTTTGGGAAAGAAAATAATTGTGTTTAAAGTTTAATTCTTGCTTCCCTAAGGAGGCCTTTATTACCAAGACCCCTCTGCTGGAAGATGAAACAAGAGCGGTGGTAAGAAACTCCAGAGACCCTCTGAACTCGATGAGGGGCTGTGGAACCAGGCTTCTTAGTGGGACATGCCCTTGCTATCTGTCCTGGGGAAAGATGGCTCCACAGCTCTAAAGAACTCTAGTTCTGTGATGAATGGAGCCTTGGAGAGGGAGTAGGTAGATTTTACTTCTCCCACAATCTCCACGTGCGCCTCTACACCAGCCACTCAAAATAAATGTAAAACCTACATAAGGTAGTGTGACGGAAACATAACTTCAAACATAACAAGTTCCCTGGTCTCCTTTGAAAGGTCAGTTTGTGATTCTCCTGCCAGGCCCCCCAAGCCTGTCCTGGAGAATGCACTGCTCCAGACTTTTCCCTCCTTCGAGAAAACGAATTCTCCAGTTTCACACTGCCTGCAATCCGTGCCTTCTTCACTTGAGAAATTCTTTATTTGCCAAGTCCCTGCTCAAAAGCCATCTCCTTTATAAAATTGTCACTAATCTGGGTTTTCACCTCTTCCTTGGGACTTCCACAGACTTTTGTTCATACCTCCATGATGGTGATTTTTATAGTTATTTTAATTCCTTTTGCTACAGGATTATATTTTATAAGCGGGTGGGCTTCATGCCTTATCCTGTTTTGTAACCCCAAATGTTTGCAAGTGCCTAAGGTAATAGTAGGTGCTCACTTTGTAAAATGGTAATTGAAACTGGGCGGGTTAAAGTAAAGTAGCGCTCTCCTGCCTTTTGAGAGACTGTATGAATTTTTCCTGTATCACAGGTTGCTTCACACTCTGTCAGCTCATTCAGCCCCTGAACCTGGAATGTTTCACTTCCCACTCCTTTGCCTGGTGAATTCCCGCACATCCTTTAAGACTTGGCTTAGATATCACACACCAAATTTAGGAGGCTTCCTTGACGCTTCCAGGTAGTTTTAGACATTCCTTGTTAGGAATTTCCATAGAACTCCATGAACGTACTTCGAATACTACCGTACATTGTTCTAGATTATCTATACATGGCTGCATCCTTCGTGAGACTGTGAGCCTCAGTGTAGCAATTTCCAACACACAGTTAAGCAACAAGGAAACGTTTATGGAATGAATGAATGAATGAGTAGACAATTTTTGCTGACTACCACATTTGACCCGTACTGTTAAAATTCTGGGGAAACCTGTCCATAGGGAGGACCATTATCTTGAGACGATTTTATAAAGCTCTGATCCTTAAACACCTCCCAATTAAAAATCACAAAGGGAAGCTGAAGGGAGGAACAGGATTCCTTATAGAACTCTCACCCTTGCCTTTCGGCTCCTGCATTTACAATTCTAGGCTTGAATTTAGAATGAGGTGACTAGAATGCATTGTGTCACATGCTGCCTGCACTCAGTTGTAGTTCAATTATAATTTATGGATCGCTTTGGTCGTCAGGGACCACTATCATAACCAAATGTTATGGCCTTATTATGGCACCTGCACTCATCCATCTTCCTCAAATGGACAATCAGACACTAAGCGCCTACTGAGAAGGCCATTCCCAAGCTGTGCAGGTTAACGCTGATCTCTGATTAGTCCCAGATTACGTCTCTGGACTGACATAATTTGCATTCCCTTTTAGGGAAAAGATGACAACACAACCTGGTATAGGATTTGCATTTTTTTTTAAACCTTCTCAGTTTGTTTCAAGAGCCCTTTCACTTTCCTCTAAAACTGAGATCATTTCTTCCTCTTTTATCACATTGGTTTTTCCTCTTTTCAAAAATCTGGCTAGCGTTGGGTATGGATCCCTATTGTGCCCTAAATTTTATTGTCATCTTAAAATGGGATTACTTGTGGGTTTTTTCCTCTTCTTTTAAAAAAACTACAATAGCAAAAGTGAGATTTTCAAAATCACTTTATGAGGTGTGATCGAAATATAAAGAGCTGTACCTATTATTTCATAGAACTTGATGAATTTGGGGGTAAGTATACACCCATAAAACCATCATCACCATCAAGGCCATACATGTATCCATCACCTTCCAAAGATTTCTCCTGCCACAAAAATAAGATTTATGAACTATCTAATAGCATACAAAGATGTTATATTTATCAAAAATACCAGTATTCACAGAGGGAAAAGAATCATTTAATTAAGAAATAGCACTGAGAGTTGTTTGCTCCCTGTAAACATTAATAGATGATTAACAGCTGGTTTGGAATTTACATTTTGCAAGTTGATGTTCCTTTCTAGGAAGCTTTGTCATCTAAAAATCACTTCCTGTTTTGTTTTTAGTTAAAATGTCACAGTCTGGGGCTCTACCCATGATAAGCAGTTCCCAATCTCATTGAACATGTTCCAGGTGGCCCTGTTGGGTTGGGAAAGTTGGAGGCTAACCTCAGTATAACTCAGGGGAAGGAAGCTCTATTTTACTTAGCATCATTGCACCTCCTGAGAATAGGACTGTAACTCACTCAGCTGCATGGCCTCTCTCTCATGGCACCTGCTTCTCACTTCTAAATGCTTCTCTGCTGACCAACTGGCTTCTTCTTCCCCGATCTCCTTTCTTTTATATTGTACACATACACTTCGAATTGCCGTGTCCTCAACTCAACATCATGAGTTTGATTTACTATCTACCCCTACTTCTAACTCATGTTCAAAATTGCCAAATTCCAGGGCTTCCCTGGTGACGCAGTGGTTAAGAGTCCATCTGCCGATGCAGGGGACACGGGTTTGTGTCCCGGTCCAGGAATATCCCACATGCCACGGAGCAGCTGGGCCCGTGAGCCATGGCCACTGAGCCTTGCGCGTCCGGAGCCTGTGCTCCGCAACGGGAGAGGCCACAACAGTGAGAGGCCCGCGTACCGCAAAAATTTAAAAAAATTTTTAAAAAGTTGCCAAATTCCAAATTCCCAAGGATGGAATCTGAGCAGTCCAGCCCATCTTTCTGAGCCAGACATCACAAGGGATTGGTCACTGGCCAGTCTGTACATGCTTCTCTTTGAGTAAGATGTCCCGCCTTGTTCCAATCAGCTAACAGTAATGAGGGTCAAATACTATAAACCTGACCTATTTAAGCAGAGGGTCTGAAGATGGCAGAGTGCATTACAACAGAGGTGTCTGAAGCATACATTTATCTTTAGCATTTGTTTAGGCATGAAAACAGTATTTGCTCAGGCCCATATAGTTTTTCTACATGGGAAACAAGGACAGTCATCACTCCCCATGAATAATCCTCCAACCAATAATCAAGAGAGTCACTCAGAAAAAAAACAGAACTGGAACTCCAGTACTGACTTCTTGCAAGAAAGGAGTTACAGCTGACCTCAGAATACCCTGGGTCAGGGTTTGGGTGTTCTCTGTCTGTTGAGATGCTCTGTCTCCATCTCTGACTTTTGCATCTTTGCATATTGGCTTCATTACTCTCAAACCAGCCGACCCTATATTTGCTCACGGCTCTACCACATCCTTGAAAATTCACGTTCAGAGATAAAAGGGGATTTAAAAAATCCTGGGGAAGGATTCTGATTGAGTCAAAGCTCAGTCACATACTGTATCAGTCAGAGTTCTCTAGAGAAACAGAACAACTAGGATGCATATATACACTACACACATTGTAGGGAAGGCTGGCAGGCTGAAAACTCAAGCAAGAATTAATGCTGCAATCTTGGGGCAGGGTTTCTTCTTTGGGAAATTCCAGATTTTGCTCTTAAAGCCTGCAAATGATTTAATGAGGCTTACCCACATTGTCAAAGGTAATGGTTACTTAAGGTCAGCTGATTTTAGATGTAACCACGTCTACAAAATAGCTTCACAGAAACATATAGATTAGTGTTTGATTAAATAACTGGGCCCTATAAACTAGCCAAGTGGACACATAAAAACTAATCACAGAACATGCCCACCCCTTCGTCCAGTTAATGGGGCAACAGGGGGACTGGAACACTTTAGACCATTTGCCTACCCATAGGGTCATAGATGGGGACTCGAGTAACAGAAACAAGATTAGATATGAACACCTGTAAGCTCATGACCCACCTCACTGGTCTATCCATAGGTACATGAAGTGGCCTAGAAGCCAGGCGGTGCACATGGATGAACAGTGCCACATGGGTAGGAAGTGAGACAAGAGAATACTTGATTTACTCAATTTGTAATGGCAATGCAAGTCTCAACATACGTTTCTTTTTCTTTTTGTCTTGCCTTTGGACAATACATTGCTTCTCATGGTCCCCAAGGATTAATGAAATGTGCAGGAAGAACAACACAAATAAATTCATAAAGCAAAGTATTTATTATTAATAGATAAAACATACATTAATAATCAGCAAAAATTAAACACTGTTGCAATTTCCAAACAGTGTTTGTGATTCATGCTATCTTCTTTTTCATCTCAGAGTTATATATTACTAATTCATTTAAAGGATACATTTTGAGTGCAGCTGTGTGACAGTGGTGGTGAACAAGGCAGTTAACATCCTTTATGTATTTCTATCCTGTCCCCTCTTCCCTTTATTGCTTATTTATCTTTTATCTACGTAAGTATCTCATTCTACTTAAAATGGAAAATAATAGGGTTTAAGTGAATTGCCCGAAGTCAGGGTCTTTTGACTTTGAGCCCAAGGCTACTTAAAGGGTGGCTCACAAACCCACAGCATCGGCATCATCTAGGAGATCATGAGAAATGCAAAGCATTGGGCTTATTGAATCAGGTTCATCAGGACATCAGAATTACTGAATCAGACTTGCTGAGGGTGGGATTCAGGCATCTGTTTTAAGCAAGCTCTCTAGGTGACTCTTATGTACCACCAAAGTCCGAGAAAAGTTTTAGGCTACTTATCTTTACCTACTGCACATATGTGGAGTATTAGTAAACCTTGCTTTAATTTGACTGTTTCACTGTCTCAGATCTTCTCAGAAGAACCTCATTCTAAGACCTTGAACCCCTCTGTTCTGTGTGGAGGACCTCCCAACACACCAGTCAATCAGCATCTGCATTGTCCTAAAGCAGTGTTTCTCAACTGGGAAAGATTTTGTTCCACAGCGAACACTTAGCAATGTCTGTAGACATTTTTTGTTGTCATGGCTTGGATGGGGGTGATACTACTGGAATCTAGTGGGCCAAGCCCACAGATGCTGCTAAACATCCAATAATGCACAGGACAGCTCCTTGCAACAAAAATTATCCAGCAGAGAGACAGCAATAGTGCTGAGGTTGAAAAACCCTGCCCTAGAGGATCCTAAGCAATCAATGACCAATATGCCCACTATGACATTTTGGCCTGCTCTCTTCCTTCTCCACTCCCCAAATTATTAATAGTCACTAAGAAATGGCAACGTTTGCTTGCTAGGCAGAGAAGTATTCTGATTTTAAACTTGAGTCAGCAAAAGAAACTGCCACATGACAGTGGAATCACAATATATCATCCCACACTCATCCATCCTCCTCCTCATTTGTTTTCATTTCGAATGAGCCCAACAACACCCTCACTAATATTTTACATAGCTATGTTATACATTTAATAAAATACATGCCCTTTAAAAGTCATAATGTTCCCACCAGGACTTGTATATGATACCATATAATATTTCTTGAAACAGGGATCTGGCTTGGAGAATGACTTCAATTTGTTTTCCAGATACATGTGACATAAATCACTATTTCATAGACTGATCACCAGACCATTGCTGGCTTGAAATAATGTTTCACAGCCTGCAACCTGTTACCACAGAAAGTTCTTATTTTTAAAATCTATAAACTGAAATGATGACCCTTGACAGGCAATGAAACCTACAGCGTTACTTGTTGAAGTTCTAATTTTTACTATATCTTAGCAATATAATAAATAATTGAATAGAGAAAATATAACTTAAATAGTGCTCATCTTAGCCTGGGAGCCCCCAAAGCAAAATCTGAGGTGAAGGTTTATGATGAGTGGTTAATTCGAGAATGTGATTGCAAAAAGGAGAAGCAAGGGATAGGGGAATGAAGCAGGAAAGGAGGGAAATCCAACTGCACCGTAAGTTGGCCACCCAATGGGTGGCTGGTCACTTCATACTGTGCATGAGCCTTTGGGAAACTTTATGAAATGTATCTCAGAATCATCAGTCTGGGGAAGAAAGGGAGAAGCAGTTTTCTGTTAGCTGCCAGTCTCATGGGTCAGCATTGTTGTACAGAATGTCTGCTTCCCCAGATTTCATTTGTGAGTGCTAACTGTTCCAGAGATGCCCAAAGATAGGAAGTGAGAGGGGTCTAAAACAGGAAAATATTAGGCTGCACCTGTCAGAAATTTCTGGAAGACTATAGAACTTGCCCCTGTAGAGGTAATTACAATGAGAGGTATGGCCAAGAGTACCGGAAGAGATGAACAAGAGGTGTTTGCAACATAACCCTTTAATAACATACTTAAATTAGGTTGAGTTATATTACTCATACATCTATAGTATATACGATGAATATATAGATGTCTGAGACATGTGCTATACATCCATATAATATATATATCTCTCACTATATAGCCCTGTAAGTATAGGTACATATGATACACACATGCACACATGTGCATGTACACAATTTATAAGTATATAATTCAAATAAATATTTATGAACATTTTAAATGCTTATATAATATTTAATAATGATAATGACAATAAAGATTTTCAATATTTTTCTTGTCTAAGCTTAGCGTTGCCTAAGATGTATGGTTCCTCTTGTTCTGGCCTCATTTGAAAGGAATTATTTGACATTGAAATGTATGGCTACACTTCTTATTGGAAGTTCATGACAAGTGTGCCTTTCCAGTGGATGTTAGCTTCTAGTATCCTTTGGATAATACATTTGATATTGACTATTTCTGGTGTTTAAACTTAGAATCTGACTACTTCTGTTTAAATCCTGTCTATACAACATACCAGTTGTGTGACCTTGGGCAAGTTATTTAAACCTTCTGTGCACCAATTTCCTCAATTATAAAATGGAGACAATGACAGCACCTGCCCTATGAGACTATTATAGAAACAAATAGTTAAACATGAAAAACCTTTAGGTTGGGGCCTGGCACATAGCAGGAGCTCCTAGTATCTTAGCCATTCATAGCTAATAAATGTTAGCTATCCTTATTATTTTTATACATGCATATCAAAACTGTATGGAAGGGGACAGAAGAAGAGAGAGGTGGAATTATTTGGCCTATCTTTTCTTGGGTCATTTCCTACCAATAAGCAATCTCCAATGTATTTTTTTTTTTTTTTTTTTTTTTTTTGTGGTACGCGGGCCTCTCACTGATGTGGCCTCTCCCATTGCGGAGCACAGGCTCCGGACGCGCAGGCCCAGCGGCCATGGCTCACGGGTCCAGCCGCTCCGCGGCATGTGGGATCCTCCCGGACCGGGGCATGAACCCGTGTCCCCTGCATTGGCAGGCAGACTCCCAACCACTGCGCCACCAGGGAAGCCCTCCAATGTATTTTTAAACTGAACAAACACTTTAAATTGCATGTCTTTGGTTTGTTTTTAAAGCACTTTGCTTATCCTAAGTTTTATCCAGAGATAAACTTTTAATACATTTTAGAGAGCATTTAGTATGTCATTTGAGAGTTTCTGAGTCACACTAGGGTGTTATTGAATGGAACAGAGCCTTTAAAGTAAAAACCCAAGAAATGTTAAAAGCAAAACATGAGTTAAATGACTCTGGATGAGTGGACTTGAAGATCACACTTGTAGTCATGTGGCCAGAGGGTAGGAAAACCTTCAAACAAGACAAATCAGAAACATTCTCTGTACCTTGTTCTAAGTCTTGTGTGAAGACCAGATGTATAAAGCTAGATAGAAGTCTCTAACTTAAGGAACTCACAGCCTAGTAACCCTGCTACCTAGCTTTACTCCAAAAGTATAAACCAAGTATATATGAACCAAATGTATAAACCAGTTTTAGATATAAAACAAAGTAAAATAAACAAATCAATAGAAGTTTTGTCTAAGTGGCCTCAGTAAAAATTCAGCCAAATTGATTCTTTGGTACAAAAAATATGATTCAAGGAGGATTATATGGGGTTTTAGAATTAATGCTTAATGGTTCCAGTTCACTATTAGATATAAAGGACAATGTGGGAGCCAAGTCCAGGCTAAGCCTTATTCCTATAGAGAAAGAGCAATAGTCCAATCCTAGTCCTTGAAGGTGAGAAGACCTAGAAGGGAACTGGAAATGCATGAAAGCTGTAAAGCTCTTACAACTGAAACACTCACATTCTGTCTGAAGGACAAAATATCATATTAATTGAGCACCTACTATGTACCAGTTTGCCAACTTCTTTATAAGAAATGTGTCATCACTTCCATTTCCAAAGACTTCTAACATTCCAGAAGTTAAGTTAGCAATCCTCAAAAGATTATAAAGATAAAAAGAAGCCAAAGCAGAGTTGTAACCCCTGCCTGTCCAGCAACGCACATCATCAAATTGCTTTTTCCTCTGGGTGTGAACAAATGAACACCAGCTCATCAAATACACAGTTGGCCTATCATAGCTAGTTGGTCAATGACCATGTGAGGTCATCGGCAGTGACTTGGTATCAGCCATTTTTGAGCCCTGGCAGTGATAGAAAAATGCCCTTGATATTTCAGAGCCATGAGTTTGACAGGGCAGATGAAACAGCTGATATCAATTAGAAAATAAATTAGGATTTTCTGGCCAACTTAAAAATAAATCCTATGCATAGCCATCTACAATCTGGAGTGGGAATCATTTATTGACTCAAGTAATTGCCTCTCAATGTCTGTAGCAAGTTAACTACCTACGGCAAGTGAGACAAAACACCCTCAAGAGAATTGTATTTGTTTATCCTGTTAAGTAGGCTTTTAATTGTGGTATGTCCCTCTGCCTAACCTCCTTGACATTTAAAGGCTGGTGGTCGATTCTGTACTTATTATTCATGTTGACAATAAATAATACAAGGCAAAGAATTGATCTTCTACTAAAGGTGAATTATGTGAGGGAAAACAGAATGGTGAAGACAAGGCTCTCCATAGTCTCTATCCTCTGTTATATACCAGGCTAAGCCCACATGTTGCTTATTTTCCAGAGGTTTTGGGATCAGAGCAGAGACCCTGCATCAGAGTCTCAGGTCCTAGGACCATCACTGCTCTGCAATGTTGGGGAGACCCTTAACCTCTCTGAGCCAAGTATCCTCATTCAGATGTAACTAGTATTCATTTGCACACTTTGGAAGTGGCAGAAATTTTCACATACACAACTTTGTTTCCTTACTGTATGCATCATGCCACAAATCCTGTCAAGCTGGTGATACTGTCCAGGCTCTTCAGATAAAGAGACTAAGATTTAGAGAGGGAAAATGTTTTGCTTCAGGTTACAATAAAGAACTGAGATCAGCTGACCTCCAGGTCCATGTACTGCCTACTACAGTGTGTTGGTCATGGCCCTCTCCACCTTGGTAAAATTAGAATCTTACTTCAAATTAGAAGTAATCAGCTGTTAAGAATGTTAAAACTTAACTTTCTGCCTAGTGAACTTTGTTCTACCAGCAATAATCAACTACTTAGATTTAACTCCTCCCCTTCCCTTTCACATCCAACTTCTGCCAAGGCCTTTTGAATCTCTGTTCTAAACTTTCTTGACTCTCTCTTCTTCCATTTTCCACCCCACTGGTTAGTTCTGAGACTGTCTCCTAGACCTGTGCAAAAGCCTTTCCTGGGCCCCTGCCTCCTCCTCCTCTCCCTCCAATCTATTCTCTTTGCACTGTTGGCTGCATGGCTTTCTATATTATAATTCTCTCTGCTGTGAGAAACCCTTGACTCCCCTGTATTACTCTCCCAGGGTCAGCTCCTATACAGCCCTTATCCCATTTCATCCCAACCCCTATGATAAGTCAACTGTTTTCAGCAGTCTATGCACCGTGGGTTGCCTCACACCTCTGTGCTGTTATTTTTGTCTAGAACCCTAGTGTCACCTTAAGGAAAGAGTTTTCTTTATCCTTGAAAACTCACCGACCCTTGTGAAGACTTTCCTCCCCCTCCTTCTCCATACTAACACCCACCTCCCCTTTTACTCAGATCTACTATTCACCCACAATTGTCAATTATGGAGTTTACAGGGAAGAGTTCCCCACAACTGGCAATCAAGGTAAATAAAATGATTCTCTGAGACTTAAACCTTAAAACCAACACATAAAGGATCAAGGCAGAGAAGTGCAAAGTCATCTTAAAGAGACAGAACAGTCTCCAAGCTTGAATATTGGGTTATAATAAATCTGAAACCCTTGGGGCCAGATTTGCTTTGGAATTCATTGTTGTAATACAATGCATATACCGTATGTTCTAAATATAATACCCTCAGTGTAACATGTTGTGGAAATCATCAGTATTTGTGCAGTGAAACTATGAACCTCACACTAAGAAGCATAAATAAAGATTATAAATAGCTTCATGTTATTTCAGGTCAGATTTGCCCTCAATTTACCACTTTTGGCTTTCAGAGCTTTGAGGATTTCAGAATTGTGGATAATGGGTTGTGGACTTGAATCTCCCTAAATAAAGAAATTCTCAGTCAGAAAGGGAAGAACTCAATCACAGAGAAGTGAATCAATAAGTCTAGCCCACATTCAAGAGGAGGGGATTATACAAGGTTGTGAGACTAGGAAATAGGACCACAGGGGGCCATATTGGAGGCTGCCTACCCTACAAGGGATTGTGAAGTATTCCAGGGTTAGTTAAAGCTGAGCTGCTTTCATCCCCAGGAGAAAGGGTCAAGGAGAGAGAGAGTAGTTTACGGAACTTGGAAGGATAGAGTCATGTGGAGAGGGCAGTCTTGAAAGACAATGTGTCCTTGGGTCAAGGAAGAGATATCTTCAGATGAACCCATAGGGAGAAAGCAGGTTGAATAAATACCCTGACCTCTTTTTTCTCTTTCTCCCCATCTCCTGATAAACCTCTTGACTGGTTTATCTGGTTCTGATTGATAAACTGGTTCTGACTGATAAACCAATCAGAAGCCCTGAAACGAGAGCACATTGATGTACTCCATATAGGACAGCCAACAAGGGCAGAGATTGGGTCTGGAGGGATAAATAGAAGATACCAGCACATTATACTAGTATCTGGAAAATCACCTGTTGGGGACATTTTGGTCCCAGGGAACTTTTGTGTTTAAAAGGTTAACTTGGTATAGCATAGGACACCGTATTCAATATCTTATAATGACCTATAAAGGAAAAGAATCTGAAAAAGAATATATATATATATAATATATTTATATGAAACTGACTGACTTTGCTGTACACCTGAAACTTACACAATATTGTAAATCAACTATAGTTCAATAAAAAAGTTTAACTTGAATTATTATTATCATTTTAGCATGAGTTATCTTAACAACTGCCTTATAAATTCCTGGTCAGCAAGGATGGAGCCACATTTGTCTTTGAACATTATGCACTAATTTGCCTGTGCCAACACAGGTTCTCAACCTCAGATATTATGTAGTAAACACTTTTTATTTTAGGGATGAGAAAATGGCTGAGATGTTAAGTGAATTGCCTAAGATCACACAATGCTAAGCCCACGTGTTCCAACACTATCTGTAATTTACTAATTCCTTAATAGTAATGATAATAATAACTTTGCAAGGGTACAACATTTTAAAGTTTACAAAGAACTTCCACCCACATCATCTCATTTATATCTCACAATAGTGCTTGCTTCAGCAGCATATATACTAAAATTGGAATGATACAGAGAAGATTAGCATGGCCCCTGTGCAAGGATGACACACAAATTCGTGAAGAATACCATATTTTTATGCACCCCAATGTTCACTGCAGCACTATTTACAATAGCCAGGACATGGAAGCAACCTAAAAGTCCATCAACAGAGGAACAGATAAAGAAGATGTGGTACAAATATACAATGGAATATTACTCAGCCATAAAAAGGAATTAGATAGTGCCATTTGCAGAGATGTGGATAGACCTAGAGACTGTCATACAGAGTGAAGTAAGTCAAAAAGAGAAAAACAAATATCATATAATACCGCTTACACGTCGAATCTAGAAAAATGGTACAGATGAACTTATTTGCAAAGCAGAAATAGAGACACAGATGTAGAGAAGAAACTTATGGATGCCAAGGGGGGAAAGGGAGGGTTGGGATGAATTGGGAGATCGGCATTGACATATATACACTACTATGTATAAAATAGATAACTAATGAGAACCTACTGTATAGCAAAGGGAACTGTACGCAATGGTCTGTGGTGACCTAATTGGGAAGGAAATCTAAAAAAAGAGGGGATATATGTATACGTATAACTGATTCACTTTGCTGTACAGCAGAAAGTAACACAACACTGTAAGGCAACTATACTCCAATAAAAATTTATAAATAAAATAAGCCATGAAAGGCAAAATAAAATAAATTAATCCCACAATAACTCTGATGTACTTGGAAGGTAGATATTATTTCCATTTTATAACTCAGAAAGTGACCTACATAGGTGTTTTTCAACACAACAAAAAGTGCCATAATAAGCATAGGAAATAATATGGAAGTTTGGGGCTTATTGAACTCAGCTATTCAGTCTCATTACATAGGATTATCTCCTCTAACTGGTTAAGGCAATTCTCTGAACTACGAACTGAGGGGCTTCTCAGTGAGAAACCAAGATAGGGTCATCCTGTATGAAAATGGTGAGAGCAATGTTGTGTGAGTTTCAGGTATACAGCAAAGTGATTCAGTTATATATATACATGTATCTATTCCTTTTCAAATTCTTTTCTGTACACCTGAAACTAACATAACATTGTTAATTTAATTTAATAAAAATTTAAAAAAAAGAAAATGGTGAGAGCAGACTGAAGCAGATCTCAAGGAATCGTCTAAGGGGAGAAAGAGAATAAAGCAACCCTACTAAGGGGCTTTCTTTCTCTACCACTGATGGAGTTCCTCCTGTGCTTCCTGGTGACATATCTATAGCATTCTCCAGGAAACAAAGCCTATATTCTCTTGGGGAAATCTACACAATGAACACACTCACACACACACACACGCAAACCCAGTAGGCTGGGGGGCAAGAAGAGGGTCTTGGGAAAAACTATGTAGAATTTGAAACCTATACTATTGTTCTAATTATCTACTGCTATTTAACAAACCCCAAAACTTAGTGGTTTAAAATAACATCCCTTTTTACTATAGTTCACAATTTCGTGGGTCAAGAATTCCCACGAATTCTGTTTCACATGGCATAGACTGGAATGATTCAGTGAAATTCAGCTGACGGCTGGTCTGGTCAGGAGGAGACAAGAGACTTCATTCTTATAACCAGTGTCTTGATGGGAATGGCTTGCAAGCTGAGCTCACCTCTGCCTCTCTCCCTCTCCATATAGTTTCAGGGCCCTCCATGAGATATCTCCAGTAGGGTAGTTGGATTTCTTACACAGCCGTTCAAGACTCTCAAAGATTTAGGAGGCAGTTGCTAGCCTTTGTTCGAGGAGAGGTCCAGACTGTCATAGCATTAGGTCAGCTGTGCAGTTTTGGTCCAAGAACTCACAGGTTGACTCCGTTCCAGGAGAAGCTAAATAGGCCCCACCATTTGGTGGGAGGATCGTCAAAGAATTTATGACTATATTTGATCCCATACAAGTCTTACCATAAACTGCTCCGATTTTCTCCATTCTTTTCATTGTTACCACTCATTCAGTGTTTTTACAATTATAATCTGAAGAAAATAATGAGGACACAGGGGGGATAATTTTTAACTCTAGGAACATGCCCCATCAACTGGGGACATGAAATGAGATGATCTCTCTAGCATAACTGGTATATGTCTTGTTTCACCACCCTGGGTTTAAGTGACATAATGTATTCATAACCTCAGATAGGATGCCCTTAATCCCTCTAATCACCCATTCATGTTGCAATTGTTTCCAGATTTTCCATCCCAGATATTTTAAGAATCCTCAGGCTTGCCTGTCCATGTCTGTTGCTCACCTCTTTCTGCCAGGAGCTTGGGGGCTATCTCTCTAAGCAGAATTTTGTAGGAGTGGCTATTGCTTCGGTCACTGTCTCTGGTCTTGATGCCAGTTCACTTCAGTCCCCCTCCTGCAGCCATATCTTGGCACACGTTATTAAGGGAATTCATTACTGTTATTTTGATCCTTACGGTGCTATGAAAGAATGACCCTCCCTTTCCAAATGAAAAGGACAAAGTTTCCTCCCTATTTTTATTCTTACACAAGATGTGTCCCTTCATGAAGCTCCCCAAGTGTCCAGCATTACCGTACTTTTTATTCGCCTACACAGAGTAGGGTACCCTGGGGTTGCTGATTCAGCCAGGGAAGCTGGCACTGGATGAGTTCCAGCACATGCCTGGCCACAGGCTATGTTCAAATCCTCCTCCCAGACTTTGCTCAGACAGGTGTGCTGCCTATGACTCAGTGGGTAAATTTCCCCTTTACTTATGGTGTGTTGTTTCCAGGACTGCTGTCTGCCCGTTTCCCCTCCTAGCTTCTGTTAGGACTTGCCATCTCCCCATTCCCTACTCCCCTTCCTATCTCTCATGTATTTCTCTATAGCCTGAGCTTCAATGTTCATAGGGTTCCTGGCCTTTTTTCTTAGCTCCCCCTGGGTACCTCTCTCAGGCCCTAAAAAAATCAATAAATGCAAACAGATATGTGATGTGTGTCTGCATGTTTGGGAGTGAGATATAGTGTCTAAATTCCTTCAACAGAAGCATCTTTGTTCCAATCCCTATCACCCAAAAGTTTTGGATTCTTGGGTTCTATTCAAACCCTGTATTTCCCCATTTACTTTACCTTTGCCTTGGCTACAAACATGAATTGGGAGAAAAATAACTTCTGCATAGATTTCCAGTACAGAGACAGTTCTCTTTCCTCTTTATTTCTCGGGGGACTAAACCAAAATCTGCTGTCCCTCAAAGTCTATTCTGATTGGCCTGGTTATGAACACAGGTGCTTAGCGTGGAGTAGGGCCCATTTGCTGCTTCTTCCCAGCCTGGGGTGGAGATTGGTGAGGGCAGGGATTGTCTGGTTGTTTTAAAGATTGACGTCTGGGAAGTGTGATTCTCAGTGTTCCTCCTCAATCCTCAAATTAGGTTGCTCGTGTGCATGGGGAACATCTGTCCCCCGGGGGCGGATTTGTAGTGTCAGGAGTTACTACCACTTCTAAGCATGATCACAACAATTTGAGGACTTGAGAATGTATCACCAGCAGAATCAGTGTGTGAGCTTGCCGCACGTCCCTGCTTCACACGTGGAGAGGGCGTGAGACGGGGCCCAGCACCGTGTGAACTGCCTTGTAAAGTCATTAAGCCTTATAAACTGTTAGATAATTCTACTTATCCATGAATCATCTATGTCTGACTTATCTCATCAAGATGTCTCTCAGGTAGTTACCATTACATGTTTTTGAGCTTTCGTAGCATTGTAAATGTACTCATTATTAGACGCTCTGGCATTTGGCACTGAATGTTCTTTTGCTTTGTGCTTTTGTTTGTTTCTTTCTCCACCAACATCATCTCTCCCCTAGAGGTCACTCTCACTTGTGCAAACATCCTGATCTCAGAACCAATTTAGATTCTGCAGAACTCCCCAGGCAGTCTCAAAGAAGGAAGGAAGGGGAAACTGATGGCAGTTTGATGAGAAATAAGAGGGTCTTTAAAAGAGCTTTCCCACGGCCCTCACCACAACCCCTTTACTGTCTGCTGGCAGCATATTCGTGGTAGGTCCCAATGAAGCTTATCAATGTTGTTTTCAATTTCTTTTAAGACAAAAACAACTAAATGAAATTTTTTTCTTGTTTTTGATGCAATACACATTCATGATAGCACCTGTGGAATTTCCAGATAAGCAAACAGAAAATTTTAAAAATATCTTAGGGAGATAAATTCTATTAACACTGTTGAATGTTCTTCCATGGTTTTTTTTTCTGTATATATAAAAAAATATGAGAGCGTATGGCTCACACTATACATTGTTTTGTAACCACCCTTTTCATCTGACAAACTATCTTGAATATTTTTAGTGTTCATATAATCTTTTAGACAGTCATTTAAAATAGATTATAATATTTCATTTCATGGATTCATCATTATTTCACTATTTACTTACTGATGAAAATTTAGGTTGTTCTATTCTTCAGTCTTATAAATAATGCTATGTGGGAAATGCTTATAAATACATCTGAAAATACACCTATATTTTTTCTTAAAATCAACACCAAACCCTTACCCGTGCAATTATTGGCTCAAAGAGTTTGCACATTTTAGGACTTTTGATACATAGTGCAAGCTCCCTCTTAAAAGTGGATTCAAACCGTCTTGGGCAGTAGCAGTATCTACAATGGACATTATCATTATTTCTAATTTTTGCCAGAGAACAAACTTGCCAGCCCAGGATGTGGCTGACCTAGGGAGGCTGGGGACAAGCCTAATGGGCTCCTTTCTGGACCTGAAAAGAAAAGAGAACTCTATGTAGGGCAGTAAATTTCGCAACAAAAACCTAAAGGCCAAAAATTTCATACGCTAAACTTCTGATCATTTTATTGTGAGAATGTCTTTCTCTTATAGAAATTTGTTGTCCGTGGAATTTAAAGATCTTGAAAAGACTGTCCTCACTCTCAATATAAACTTTCTATCTGTTTATACTGGATCCTGTCGGCTGCACATAGGAGGTTGTCCTGCAGGTCTCAGAGGTTCTTGGAGTTCTAGCTCTAAACACTAGGGACATTTCCCAGGCAGGAAACTGTATCTTTCCTCCATGTAGCTACTCAATATACCCACTGGACCCGCTAAAACTACCTCTTGTTTGGATTTTAAACAACCATACCTGATGTGTGACGTGATGATAGGCTAGCAGAACTATTAGAAGGTGCCAAAATCTTACCATTGAAAAGATACCCAGAAAGACCCACGTGGCATTTACAAGCACAAGGAACTAGGCAAAGGAAAGTTGAGTAAACCTCTTTTATTTATACTTTGAAACCTAAACACTGATGCTAAATTCTGGTAGGTGAGGCTGGGCTATGTGGCTTAGACTAGAGATTCAATGCAGTCTTCCATTTCCCCATTTGAAAACAGTATCTTACCTGATTCAACACAACCTGATGCTCCTTCACTCCCAACAAAGTTCTAGAGGAGATGGATGTAGAGAGAGAGAGACAGCAAGAGAAAGTACTGAACTTGCCTGCACTTCAGCATGGCAGAAGTATATGACAAGGTTGGAACGTCAGAGAAGAGCGCTCAGGAAGGAAACGGCCCTGGGGGTATTCTAAGGTAGTGGGTACCAGGTCAAGGCTCCTACTCAGGCCATCCAGGTGTAGGAGAGAAAAGCAACAATTAGCTACTCATGACCTTCTGGTGCTCGATGAATCAATCCACTGGAAATAGGGCCCGGCTTTTGAGATCAGTTTTCCTCCTACTTTTGGAGGAGCAGGGGGGAGCATGGCTTAATGAGACAGCTTCCCTCCCATGCATGCCCATACTGTTAGTCAGGAAAAGGCTATTTCTTTGAACTAAAGTTGCAACGGATAGCAATAAAAGGACCAGGACTTGATTTCTGTCTATTACTCAGGGGACCTCAAGGGCAGTGACTCACCAAAGACAGGATTCAAATGCTCTTGGACATTTGGGACAAAAGCTATTTTTAATCACCCCCTTTAAGTGGGAGGAAAGTGGGACACAGGATGAGAGGATATCTAGGGTCTTCACTTGCTCTGATTCTTTGATGTCTGAAAGGCTGGTACAGATAGGGAAATTGCCTTTAGAGGCAGGTGCACTGATGGTGAGGCATATTCACTGATAACCTGAGCACAGAGGAGGAAGAAAATCTACAAAAATCAGGAACTCAAACATGAGAACAGCTTACAGCTATGGAATATAGAGACATATATCTGAATAAGCACTGTGAGTCAAGACATCAGGAAAATGGAAAGCTATGCTCAGGAAACCTGGCTTAAGGGAGAAAATAATGCAGTTAGCTTGACTTCCACTTTGGGAAGAGTCCAGTCCCAAATGGTTAAAAGTCAAATGTTTTGGTGTTTAAAGTTAACTCTCAGTTGGATGTAAAGGAATCGATCGTCTCAGAACCACAGCTAATATGGATAGTAGTTGCCAAAACAGTGTCAAAATAAGATTTACAGCATAAATATCCTTTATCAGCAACCAACAACTCACCAACAGTGGACCCAGAGTCATTATTTTTGCCCAAGAATTCATGTTTCTTGTTAGCCTTTGCCAGCATTAGGGTGCTTCTGGGAACAAAGGAGCCATGCAAAATAGGTTTTTGAAGATGAGGAGGAGGAAGAGGTAGGAAGACGAGCTGTATATTTGCCTTAAGTGGCAAAATTCATTTGGATTTGAAGTTCTTCTTTCTCAGCTTTCCAATGGGGTACTGGGAGACAGTGCTCATGCCCCTGGAAGCATCCTCTCCTCCAGGCCTGCCTGCCCCACCACACAGGACCTCTTACCCAGGGTACTTCCATTGTGTACCTACCCCAGGTTGGGACCAAAAGGCAGCACATTTGTTTAACTATTTCTTCTCCCAGAGCAAGGATTTTTTTTTAAGGACTAGAGTTAGTAAATTAGACAAGTAAAAAAGACAAATACCATATGATTTCTCTTATATGTAGAATCTATACAACAAAGCAAATGAAAAATATAAAATTCTGTGTTCATCCTTTAAGAGTGTAGTCTCAAAATATCTAGGAATAAACCTAACTAAGGAGACAAAAGACCTGTATGCAGAAAATTATAAGACACTGATGAAAGAAATTAAAGATGATACAAATAGATGGAGAGATATACCATGTTCTTGGATTGGAAGAATCAACATTGTGAAAATGACTCTACTACCCAAAGCAATCGATAGATTCAATGCAATCCCTATCAAACTACCACTGGCATTTTTCACAGAACTAGAACAAAAAATTTCGCAATTTGTATGGAAACACAAAAGACCCCGAATAGCCAAAGCAATCTTGAGAACGAAAAAAGGAGCTGGAGGAATCAGGCTCCCTGACTTCAGACTATACTACAAAGCTACAGTAATCAAGACAGTATGGTACTGGCACAAAAACAGATAGATAAATGGAACAGGATAGAAAGCCCAGAGATAAACCCACGCACATATGGACACCTTATCTTTGATAAAGGTGGCAGGAATGTACAGTGGAGAAAGGACAGCCTCTTCAATAAGTGGTGCTGGGAAAACTGGACAGCTACATGTAAAAGAATGAGATTAGATCACTCCCTAACACCATACACAAAAATAAGCCCAAAATGGATTAAAGACCTAAATGTAAGGCCAGAAACTATCAAACTCTTAGAGGAAAACATAGGCAGAACACTCTATGACATAAATCACAGCAAGATCCTTTCTGACCCACCTCCTAGAGTAATGGAAATAAGAACAAAAATAAACAAATGGGACCTAATGAAACTTCAAAGCTTTTGCACAGCAAAGGAAACCATAAACAAGACCAAAAGACAACCCTCAGAATGGGAGAAAATATTTGCAAATGAAGCAACTGACAAAGGATTAACCTCCAAAATTTACAAGCAGCTCATGCAGCTCAATAACAAAAAAACAAACAACCCAATCCAAAAATGGGCAGAAGACCTAAATAGACATTTCTCCAAAGAAGATATACAGACTGCCAACAAACACATGAAAGAATGCTCAACATCATTAATCATTAGAGAAATGCAAATCAAAACTACAATGAGATATCATCTCACACCGGTCAGAATGGCCATCATCAAAAAATCTAGAAACAATAAATGCTGGAGAGAGTGTGGAGAAAAGGGAACACTCTTGCACTGCTGGTGGGAATGTGAATTGGTTCAGCCACTATGGAGAACAGTATGGAGGTTCCTTAAAAACCTACAAATAGAACTACCATATGACCCAGCAATCCCACTACTGGGCATATACCCTGAGAAAACCAAACTTCAAAAAGAGTCATGTACCAAAATGTTCATTGCAGCTCTATTTACAATAGCCAGGACATGGAAGCAACCTAAGTGTCCATCAACAGATGAATGGATAAAGAAGATGTGGCACATATATACAATGGAATATTACTCAGCCTTAAAAAGAAATGAAATTGAGCTATTTGTAATGAGGTGGATAGACCTAGAGTCTGTCATACAGAGTGAAGTAAGTCAGAAAGAAAAAGACAAATACCGTATGCTAACACATATATATGGAATTTAAGGGAAAAAAAATGTCATGAAGAACCTAGGGGTAAGACAGGAATAAAGATGCAGACCTACTGGAGAACGGACTTGAGGATATGGAGGGGGAAGGGTGAGCTGTGACAGGGCGAGAGAGAGTCATGGACATATACACACTAAGAAACGTAGTAAGGTAGATAGCTAGTGGGAAGCAGCCGCATGGCACAGGGATATTGGCTCGGTGCTTTGTGACAGCCTGGAGGGGTGGGATAGGGAGGGTGGGAGGGAGGGAGACGCAAGAGGGAAGACATATGGGAACATATGTATATGTATAACTGATTCACTTTGTTATAAAGCAGAAACTAACACACCATTGTAAAGCAATTATACCCCAATAAAGATGTTTAAAAAAAAAAAAAAGTGTAGTCTCTGTTTCCTACAGTGCTCCAGCGATCCCATACCCAAGCTCCACTGGTCTTCAAAGACATATGTTCTGGGGGTTCTTCTTCCTGGTGCAGGACCCCCAGGCTGGAGATTTCGATGTGAGGCTTAGACCCCTCATTCCTTGGGAAGAACCTCTGCAATCGTGATTTTTTTCCCATTTGTGGGTCGAATACCTGGGGGTGTGGATATTGACTGCCACATCTCTACCCCTCCTACTTGTCTTGTTGTGGTTCCTTCTTCATATCTTTAGTTGTAGAAAATTCTTTCTACTAGTCTTCAGGATGTTCTCATCGATAGCAGCTCTGTAAATAGTTGTAATTTTGGTGTGCCCATGGGAGGAGGTGAGCTCAGGGTCTTACTACTCCACAATCTTGGCCACTCCCTCTAACTCACATTTTTTGGATTCATATAGAGATTGAAAAATTATTTCAAATGACCTTATTTCTATTTTTATTAATTACTTCTCAGAGTTTTTGGTATTGGTTTTCTTAGTGATTTTCCCAACTTTTTATTATGAAAAATTTCAAACAGAGAAAAGCCCAAAGAAAAGACAACGATCAGTTATATACCCATTACCTAGATTCAGTAATTGCCAACATTTTTCCTTGTTTGCTCCACCTATTCCCATGGATTTTCCAAGGTCCTTCATTACAATTGCCCCTTTGCCTGAGCCCACCAGATCTCACACCTATTTGCGATGTGACCATCTCCTTCTTGGAGATTCCTAGTTGATATGTGTAATGTCTTCTTTACTCTTCTGTGCAATCTCTGGGCACTCAGATGTGGACTCTGAAACAGCCTGTGCTGTTTGCAGATTTCCCGACTTACATGTTAACTGGAATGTGTGGTTGCTCTCCGTCTCCTAGTCATGCTATTGAAGTGGACACTGCATGATTTTGTTTGTTCTCAATATTGGTTTCTTTTTTTAAGAATGTGATAAAAATATCAAAATTTAAGCAGCCACTATTATTCTATGGAAACCTGAAAACTTTTATATTTTTACTGATTTTTAAATGTCCTTTATACATAAGGACAATTAATCAGATGCTGTAAATGGTACTGTACTTATTGTTTCCTTTTAATTTTTTGTTAAAAATTTAAGCCATCAGATTTTTAAAAATTTATGTCAAATTAATGAGTACATTTTTGTGACATTTACCAGTTTTTACATGTGTGAAAATACATTTCTTATCCAGAGAGTACATAAATATTTGGCTGTAATACCTGCTGATTTCTATCTATCTTTCTATCTCTTTACCTACCTGTCATCCTATTTCTAATTATTAAAAGTGTCTGAAATATTGAAATATGTTTGATCTATAGAATTGATTGATAATCTTCAGGATCCTCCCCCCCATAGCTATTTTTTTTCACACATTTGTAAAATATAATTGCTTCCTCAGTGACTTATGATGACCTTTCTTTACGGTATATGAAGTTCTTATCAGTGTATATTAGGGTCTATTTCAGAGATAAGTACTGTGTAGCAAAGTTATTTATTATTGCTGTATTATTTATATGGTGTAAATTGGGGAAAAACGTAGGTTTAAGCTAAGCAATTATGTTATAGATACACAATGTAATAATATTCTATTACAAAGTTGATATTATAGAAGAATATGAATTGATATATAAAGTTGTTTACATTGTTAAGGGACAAATGTAAGTTCTATACATATATATTTATACTATTTAAAATATTTATTTTTGAATATTTATACACACAGGCAAACATCTGGAAGAATATTTCCAAGTTGAAACTGATGATCTTTGGAGGTTGAAGTTCTTGTTAGATTGTAATTTCTTTTTGTATGCTTATCTATATTTCTCGATTTTTCTATACAGTCTAATAGATATGCAATATTCAGAAAACAATGTTATGTATTTTTATTTCTGTTGCTTAAATATAACTAAATTAGGGCTTCCCTGGTGGCGCAGTGGTTGGGAGTCCGCCTGCCGATGCGGGGGACACAGGTTCGTGCCCCGGTCCGGGAGCATCCCACGTGCCGCGGAGCAGCTGGGCCCGTGAGCCGTGGCCGCTGGGCCTGCGCGTCCGGAGCCTGTGCTCCGCAACGGGAGAGGCCGCAGCACTGAGGGGCCCGCATAGCACAAAAAAAAAAACAACAAAAAAACGTATATGTATATAACTAAATTAACATTTTGTTAAATTTCATTCCAGTGTACAGGACTAGATTTTGCTTTTGACATTTTTATAGTTACATTTAATTAACCTCTGAATCTGAGGGAGGGTTTTTATTTAAGGACTATTGTTTTGCTCAACAAAATGATGAGATATAATAATGAAAAATAATAATTTGCAATAAAATTATCTATGTTGCAGCCCTATCTCTAGGCCGTGGTTGATGTATCCTCACCATTTTTTAGTGAAATCGGTTGTGGGTTTTGGGGTGATTTTCTCCTACAGACTTTTCTGATGAGTCAAGTGTGGGCCTCTTGGCTTTCTCACAGGACAGGCACCCAGTCTTCCCATTGCAACAGGTTCCTTCTCTTGGGTTTTCATATTTTTTAATTTATTTCTTTGTCTGTGGAGCATGTCTTGAAGAAATTTTTTTCAAGGTAAACCCTGACATATCTAAGACTATTTTTCTGTTGCCTTCACATATAAAAAGAAATTTGGCTATGTATAAAATTCTTCCGACACAACCTTTTTTCTTCAAAATTCTGCAGCTGTTGCAGTCTTGTCTTCTAGTGAAGTTGGTTCTGTTTTAGAAACCTATAATTTCTGCCTGGAAGCTCCTGAGAGATTTTTAAAACAAAGCCATCTTATTCAAATATTCTGCTAGTATATATTTGGGGATGCATCTATTTTCCTCAATTTGGTCTGGTACATGTTCAGTATTTTGTATATAACAGAATTGGAATTTGGGCGCGTTATTTTTCTTGGTGTATTTTATCTAATTTTGTGTTACTGCTTCTGTTACAATGTCCTAGTTTCTTCCTAAATGACACCTATAATTTTATATTGAATCTACGATTTTTGTTGGTCTCTGTTATTTTCACTTGTTTTGCCCTCCATTTGGGATCTTACCATTTTCATTGCTTTGTCCTTTCTTTTTTGCATTCTGAGAAAACAGTTGAAGTTGTCTTCAGTATCAGTGATTACATTTTCTTCAGTATAAATTATATTATCAGCACCCATGATGCATTCACAGCTTACTGTTACATATTTACTTTTCTGGTATTAATTCCTTATAGATCCAGCTCATTTTTTGTTAAAGATTTTTTGGATGTGAACCATTTTTAAGTCTTTATTGAATTTGTTACAGTATTGCTTCTGTTTCATGTTTTGGTTTTTTGGCCCCGAGGCATGTGGGATCCTAGCTCCCTGACCAGGGACCGAAACCGTACCCCCCTGCATTGGAAGGCAAAGTCATTACCACTGGACCGCCAGGGAAGTCCCCAGTTCATTTTTTATACACTTGATTGCTTTTAAATCTTAGTTTGTCCATAAGACTACCTGTTTTCCCACAGAAGTCAAGGTTTTTCAATGATGTAAGGAAGTAAAACTTCCCCATCCCTTCCTTCGTTCTGGTTCCAATAAGAAATCATATTCAGAGTTTTTTCTCTTACGTCTTTAGCACGAATTCCACTTTTCCTTTTACTGGAATTTTTTTTTTTTTGTACTCTTCATTTTTTTTGTTGTTGTTAATTTACTGATTGTTGTATATGAGGCTTATCCCATCTTGGAGCTTACTGCAGAGAGGGTAATTGTTCTTAGCCCCAACATTTGTTTACTTAGGTGCTGAGTGCATATTCCTCTTAGTTCTACAGTTGGATCAAAGACTGGCCCAGTTTTTGGCTATTAAGAATAAACACATTTGAGAACAGGTTTTTGTGTGAACACAGATTTCACTTCTCTTGGCTAAATGCCCAGAGGTATAATCACTGGGTTGTAAGGTAGTTGTATGTTTAGTTTATTAAGAAATTGTCAGACTATTTTTCAGAGTGGCTGTATCATTTTGCAATCTTATCAGCAATGTATGAGTGATCTAATTTCTGTACATCCTTTCCAGAATTTGATGTTGCCATTATTTTTTATCTGATCCATTCTGATAGATGTTTAGTGATACTTCATTGTGATTTTAATTTGAATTTCCCTAATGGCTAACGAAGCTGAATGTCTTTTCATGTGCTTATTTGCCGTCTGTACATCTTCTTCAGTGGAATGTCCCTTCATGTCTTTTTCCCATTTTCTAATTGAACTGTTTTTTGTGGGTATTATTTTTTTGAGAATTTTAGAAACTAGTCTTTTCTCATATGTATGGTTTGCAAATATTTTCTCTCGCTCTCTGGCTTGTCTTTTTCACCATCTTAATAAGGTTTTTCACAGGGAAAAATTTGTTTAATGTTGATAAAGTCTGATTTATCAAATTTTCCCCTTATGGATCATGCTTTTGATGTTAATTCTAAGAACTCTTTGCCTAGCACTAGATCATGAAAATTTTATCCATTTTTTAAATAAAAGTTTTATGGTTTTACATTTTACATTTAAATCAGTGACTCATTTTGAGTTATTTTTTGTATTAGGTATGAAGTGTAAGTTCAATTTGTAACCTATGGATGTCCTATTGCTCCAGAACACTTGTTCAGAAATTTATCCTTTCTCCATTGAATTGCTTTTGCAACTTTGTCAAAAGTCTGTTGGAAATATTTGTGTGGGTCTACTTCTCAGTCCTCTATTCTGTACTATTGATCTGTGTGTCCATCATTTTGTCAATACCATGTAGTCTTGATTATTCTAGTTATATAGCAAGTCTTGAAATTTGTAAGTCTGATTCCTCCTACTTTTTTTCTTTTTCAAAATTATTTAGTTATTTCATCCCCTTTTCCTTTCTATAAAAAGTTTAGAATAATATTATCTATATCTACAAAAAAAGTCTTGTTGGGATTTGGATAGGAATTTTTCAACTTGCCCTACTACAATTCTTTTTCTGGTCCAAGATCCAATCCAGGGTTCCACACTGCATTTAGTGTCATTTCTCCTTAGTCTCCTAGAGGCTGGGACAGTTCCTTTGTCTTCCTTTCCTTTTGTGGCTTTGACAATTTTAAGAATATTGGTCTTTTATTTTGAAGGATGTTTCTTTTTTACTCCTTAGCATAAATTTAAATTTAATATATAGTTAAACATATATATTTAAATTAAATATAGACACACCTATATTAAGATTTCACCATCAAAAATAAAGTAACAGTCCTTTGTTTTCCTTTTGTGAAAGATATAGGCGCTGCATTCAACCTCAAGAAACTCTCTCTTTCTCTTTTTTTATCATTCTATGAGTTTAGAAAAATTTGGACATGTATCTACCATTATACTATCATACAGAGTAATATCGCTGCCCTAAAAATCCTCTGTGCTCTAATTATTCCTCCATACGTTCATCCCCTGGAAACCACTAATATTTTTATTGTCTCCATAGTTTTGCCTTTTCCAGAATGTCGTATAGTTTGAATCATATCGTATGTAACCTTTTCAGATTGGCTTCTTTCACTTACTATATATACTTAAGATTCCTCCATGTCTTTTTATGACTTGACAGCTCATATTTTTTTAGCACTGAGTTGTATTCCACTGTCTGGGAATAACACAGTTTATTCATCCATTCATTTACCGAAGGACATCTTGGTTCCTTCCAAGTTTTGACAATTATGAATAAAGCTACTGTAATCATCCATATGCAGGTTTTTGTGTGGATATGTTTTTCAGCTCCTTTGAGTAAATACCAAGGAATATGATTGCTGGATGTTATGGTAAGAGTACGTTTAGTTTTGTAAGAAACCGGCAAACCGTTGTCCAAAGTGACTGCACCGTTTTGCATTCCCACCAGCAATGAACGAGAGTTCTGTTCCTCCATTTTTCACCAACAATTGGTGTTGTCAGAGTTCTAGATCATGGCCATTCTAACAGCTGTATAGTGGTATCTTATTGTCGTTTTAACTTGCATTTTCTGAAGACATATGATGTGGAACATCTTTTCATATACTTGTTGTTTGTATATCTTCTTTGGTGAAGTGTCTGTTATGGTCTTTGGTCTATTTTTTAGTTGGGTTATTTGTTTCATTACTGTTTAAGAGTTATTATATAAGAGTTATTATATATTTTGGATATGTATCTTGCAAATATTTTCTCCCAGTCTGTGGCTTGTCTCATCATTCTCTTCACAATGTCTTTCACAGAAAATATTTTCTTAAATTTTAATAAAAAGTCCAGCTTATCGATTATTGCCTTCATGGGTCCTGAAGTGCTGTATCTAAAGAGTCATTGCTATACCCAACGTTATCTATATTTTCTATGTTGTCTTCCAGGAGGTTTACAGTTTTGCATTTACATTTAGGTTTGTGATCCATTTGGGTTTTCTTTTTTTGTCAAGGGGTGAGGTCTATGAACAGATTTATTTTTTGCTTGTTAATGTCTACTTTTCAAGCAACAGTTTTTGAAAAGACTGTTTTTGCTCCAATGTATTGTTTTAGCTCCTTTGTCAAACATCAATTGACAATATTTATTTGGGTCTGTTTCTGGGCTCTTTATTCTGTTCCATCAATCTATTTGTCTCTGCTTTTGCCAATTCCACACTTTCTTGATTACTGTAGCTTTTAAGTCTTGAAGGCAAATAGTGTCAATCCTCTGACTTTGTTCTCCTTCAATATCGTGTTGATTATTTTCGGTTTTGTTTTTCTGTATAAACTTTAGAATCACTTTGTCAATAGCTACAAAATGTTACTGAGATTTTGATTGGAATTGTATTAAATCTATAGATCGAGTTGGGAAGAACTGACATCTTGACAATATTGAGTTCCTATTCATGAAAATGGAATATCTTTCCAATTTTTAAATTTCTTCTTTGATATTTTTATCACAGTTTTTTTAGTTTTCCTCATATAGATCTTATACATATTTTCTTACTTAAGTATTTCTTTTCTTTTTTTTGGTGGTATTGTAAAAGGTAATGTGTTTCTAATGTCAAATTCCACTTGTTCTTTGCTGCTATATATAGGGATGCAATTGACTGTATATTAACCTTTGATCCTGCTATCTGTTATAACTGTTTATTAGTTCCAGGAGGTTTTTTATTCTTTCTTTCTTTTTCTTTCTTTCCTTCTTTCTTTCTTTCTTTTCAATTTGGCAATTATTTAGGATTTTCTATATAAACAATCATGTCTTCTGTGAACAAAGACAGTTCTATTTCTTCCTTCCCAGTATGTATGCCTTTTATTTCCTTTTCTGGTCTCATTGCATTAGTTAGCAATTCCAGTACAATTCTGAAAAGGAGTGGAGAGAGGAGACATCCTTACTTTGTTCCCGATCTTAGCAGGAAAGCTCCAAATTTCTCACCATGATGTATGATGTTAGCTGTAGATTTCTGTAGATATTATTTATTAATTTCAGGAAGTCCCCTCTATTCCTAGTTTTATCATGAGAATTTTTATCATGAATTGGTGTTGAATTTTGTCAAACACTTTTTCTACATCTACTGATGTGATCACGTGATTTTTCTTCTTGATGTGATGGATTATAATAATTGATTTTTAAAATATTAAATCAGCTTTGCATACTTGGAATAAATCCCATTTCTTTGTGGTGTATAATTTTTTAACATTGTTGAATTTGACTTGATAACATTTTTTGAGGATTTTTGTATCTATGTTCATGAGAGGTATTGATATGTAGTTTCCTTTTCTTTTAATGTCTTTGTCTGGTTTTGGTAATAGTGTGATGCTGGCATCAAAGACTGAGTTAGGAAGTATTCCCTCTGCTTCTATCTTCTGAAATAATTGATGTAACTTCTTTCTTAAATTTTTGGTAGAATCTACCAGTGGCACTTTCTGTTTTGGAAGATTAATAATCATTAATTCAACTTCTTTAGTAGATATAGGCCTAATCGGATTGCTTATTTCTTCTTGTGTGAGTTTTAGCAGATTATGTCTTTCAAGGATTTTGTCCATTTCATCTAGATTATCCAATTTGTGGGCATAGAGTTGTTCATAATATTCCTTGATTATCCTTATAATGTCCATGGGATTATATAGTGATGTCCATTCCTTCATTTCTGGTTTTAGTCATTTGAATCCTCTCTCTTTTTTCTTAGTTAGCCTGGCTAGAGTCTTATCAATTTTATTGAACTTTTCAAAGAGTCAACTTTTGGTTTCATTGATTTTCTATATTGATTTCCTATTTTTATTTTCATTGATTGCTGCTCCAATTTTTATTATTTCTTCTTTTCTGCTTGTTCTGGTATTAATTTGCTCTTCTTTTTCTAGTTTTCTAAGGTTGAAAATTAGACGATTGATTTTACATCTTTCTTCTTTTCTAATATATGCATTCAATGCTATAAATTTTCCTCATTTCCCTCTAAGGACTTTTGCTGCATCTCACAAATTTTGATAAGCTGTTTTATCATTTTCATGATATTTTAAATATTCATGAATAGTTCAAAATATTTTAAAATTTCTCGAGATTTCTTCTTTGAATAATGTGTTATTTATACATGTGTTGTTTAACATCCAAGTATTTGGGGATTTTCCAGCTATCTTTCTGTTTTTGATTTCTATTTTAAGTCCACTGTGGTCTGAGAGCAGATATTATAACATTTCTATTTTTTTTTTCTTGCGGTACGCAGGCCTCTCACTGTTGTGGCCTCTCCTGTTGTGGAGCACAGGCTCCAGACGCGCAGGCTCAGTGGCCATGGCTCACGGGCCTAGCCGCTCCTCAGCATGTGGGATCTTCCCGGACCGGGGCACGAACCCGTGTCCCCTGTATCAGCAGGCGGACTCTCAACCACTGCGCCACCAGGGAAGCCCTATCATTTCTATTTTAAAAAATGCATTAAGCTGTGTGTTATGGCCCAATCTTGGTGAATGATCAATGTGAGCTTGAGAAGAGTGTGTACTCTGCTACCGTTGGATTAAGTAGTCTATAGATGTCAATTATATCCAGTTGACTGATGGTGGTGTTGAGTTTACTGATTTTCTGCTTGCTGGAACTGTCTATTTTTGAAAGAAGGGTGTTGAGACCTTCAACTATGGATTCATCTATTTCTTCTTGCATTTCTATCAGCTTTTGCCTCGTGTATTTTGACACTCGGTTGTTAGGTGCATATATGCTAAGGATCTTTGTGTGTTTGTTTTTGATTCCTGTTTCTTCTGTTTTCTGCTGGTTGTTTTTTTGAATGAATCTTTAGTGTTTGTCATCAGTTCTCATTTAAGCCTCTTTGTCCTTTCTCCCTGCTGTGGGAGAGCTAGTTCTGTCTGTCTTCTCCTTCATTTATATGATCCCTAATAATATCCATTCTGCTCTTTACTACCTCCAACCAACAGATTCACCTAATGCATGTGGATGTTGGGTTCCTGACATTTACTTTAGGAGGCTTTATTTCTATGCTGCCAAGTCTTCTTGGCAGGCATCTCTCCCCACATTGAGATCAAGTCCTCTCTGATTCTGATTCCCTGGCAGCATAACTGCCTAGGACAGGAGTCATCCCTGAGACCACTCCTTCTTTGATTGTCACTGAGGATAATCACTACTAGTTTCCAGCAGTAAGAAGGCATCAGTGGTGTGCTTCCTAACAGCTCATGTCTGCCACTTACCTCTAGCCCCTGCTCCTTGGAGTTAAAGGCATGTTTCTGAGGATTTAAGACCTTCTTTCTTTATTCCTCTTCTGTGTCTCATTATGTCTTTGTCTCAAGTTGATATGCATGTCAATGCTTAATTCTTGTTATTACATCTTTTAATAATAATTACGGAAAATTCCCTCTTTATTTTCTTAAATCATTGTTTAAATGCAGAATTATTATGATACTCCTAAAGACGTTTTTCTTTAGTTAAATTATTTTTTTATTCTATTTTTTAACATCTTTATTTGAGTATAATTGCTTTACGATGGTGTGTTAGTTTCTGCTTTATAACAAAGTGAATCAGCTATACATATACATATATCCCCATATCTCTTCCCTCTTGCGTCTCCCTCCCTCCCACCCTCCCTATCCCACCCCTCTAGGTGGTCACAAAGCACAGAGCTGATCTCCCTGTGCTATGCGGCTGCTTCCTACTAGCTATCGGTTTTACATTTGGTAGTGTATATATGTCCATGCCACTCTCTCACTTTGTCCCAGCTTACCCTTCCCCTTCCCCGTGTCCTCAAGTTATTTTTAAATGACAGGGACTCTAAAATAATGACTACCTAGTTGATGCAGGACATTCTTGGATTTGTCTGATGTTGTGATATTATACTTCATTTTGGATTAATATTATAGCATCCCTTGAATCTTGCATGGCTAATAGAACGGACAGAAAGCCTGGACAGAGGATCAGGCTCAAAAACAAGATGGAAACCTGGGCAACTCTCTAGCTACGCACACCAGAAATTATTGACAATTATATCACAGTGCTGCGGCTGAAATGAACTCCAATGATACTTTTATATCCTTGATCACTCAGCCCAAGATTCAAAGTCCTTGCATGAGAGCGTTAACCTGGCTTGGGAAGGTCAAGTAGGGCATGGTGATTTATTATTTTAATATTGCAAATCACAGGGAAAAGAAGTTTCCCTAAGAGGAAAACAGAGTGCAATTACCAAAATAAAAATGGGAAGAGGCAGGATTGTGGAAAACAGCAAAAGCCCCCTGCAAACTTTTAACTAGGTACCTCAATTTTAATTGGAATGAGTCACGCTGTGTGGCCTTGCTGAATAACTAAGAGAGAAGAGCGGAAGGCTAACAATTTACTCTGGCATCTTTCTCTTTGATACGACTATGCTGGCAAACAACATTTTCTAACAATTTGGATTTCTTTACAGTTAATGCCACCAGTTGACATACATCCTGTATTTTATTTTATCTGAGTGCACTTTCTAATAACTTTTGTACTTGTTTTGCAGTCGTTACACATTCAAGATGTAATCTTTACCATACTCATGTTAATCATATCATCTGTGATATCAGTGACAAATGAGATCCTCAGATCATTGGATCAAATGCCAAGGAATGAACACAGGTGCTCAAAACTCCCCTGCTCCTTCAGGACAAATTTCACCTTCTCAGAAAGTCTTCCCCACCACTGTGGTATCTAAGTAGGCCATTATATCTACCCACCCACCCCCACCCCCACCCCCCATTTAATTTCTTTGTAGTCTTTATCACGAGTTGAGCTTATTTTGCTTATTTGTTTACTTGTTTATCTTTGGGCTTCCTCCATGAGAACAAGCACCATGGCCCTCTCACTCACCTGGTATGCCCAGTACCTAGCACAGGACCCTGCAAGAGGAGATGTTCATCTTTCCTGAATGCTCATGCTATTGCTGGTTGAATTTGAGTTCCAAGTGCAAAATGCCGGATTTAAAACATTTCAGTGTACTTGCTGAGGTCATGCTGCCCTTCTGTGCTTTATAAACAACTGTCTAGCACTTTATACCCCTAGTGTTTTCCTTCTAAATGCCTCGATAATTTGACTTGGAATCATAGTCAATGGAATAATTTTCACAGATTTTCTTACTGCACTCTGCACTGATCAAAGTAAAAATAAATGTTCTGGCATCTTGGAAGGGTGAAATTTATTATATACTATTCATTACTTACAGGAAATAATGACTGTGAATTTAATCCCACCTAATTACTCTCTCAAGATACTTCTATAGATAAGATGAAAATTGCACCCTGGAATTTAAATGGCATTATTTGACATTTCAGGAAGCTGACAATTTTTTTAAATTAATTATAGTGGCAAGGTAATACATGTGACTCCATTCCCAACTACTTAATTTACTAGAATGTATTGCACTCAACATATAAATTAGAGACCTGATGGTATGACAAAGGAGTACCACAAAACTGTTTATGTAACAAGTAATTTCAACAATGTACTATACTCTCATGTTAAGTAATCCAAAGATGTGAAAATACAAAATTGTAGAACAAATTATAAATTGTTTGTTTTACAAATGATATCTTCTATTAAAAACTGATTTGCCACAAGACTTTCCACCTTCTGAACAACTTATTGCCTAAAATAATAAACAATAAGTTACTAAGTTGCCTGAGAGGAAACTTGTAAATGACAGGGGAAAATATCATCTAAATTATTTAAAAAACAATGAAAAAAAATGAAGGTCAGGAGTTAATGGTTATTCATTCCTCCAGTTAAGTAACATTATTTGATGACCTGTTAGGTGCCAGACGTTATTAGGATCAAAAATCAGATGTGAGAATAAGTCATGGGCTGTATAGGCACTTATGAAAATTTTGTGCTATGAATTCAGTATCCAAAATAATGTAATAATAGTACGTTTTTGGTTTTGCTTTGTTGGGGAAATGTAGACACACCGCATTTTTCAACTAAGACCCAACTCAGAGTTGCTAGGGAAGATTAAAAGAGGCCCTCAGATGGAAGTGGCTTGAGCTCTACCAGCCACCACCCACCTTTAGTCACAAGGAAATTTGGATCTGTGGATATTTCAAACCCATGTGGTCTGTGATCTTTTTCTCCTTCTCCCTTGACATATGGTAAAAAGTAAGAGTTCGTCTGTTACTAAGCCTAGATTTGTTCTGCAAGGGTGATGTAATTTTGTTGTATGCTTTATGTGCATAGAGATAGGACATAAACTGAACTAAACTGTGTTGTGTGTGTGTGTGTGTGTGTGTGTGTGTGTGTGTGTGTATGTACGTGCATGCATATGTGCTAAGTTGCTTAGGATATTCATATTTAAGGTCTCTAGGATAAGTGCCAGATGTCATAAAGTCCTGAAAGCCAATAAGAAAGCAGGTGAAATTTTTAAATTATTGATAGATTACCCAGGTTTTTTGTTTGTTTTGTCCTGTTTTGTTTTGCTTTTAATTCCCCTTGAGCCTCTTAATGAAGGTCCCTATTGCTTACTGTGAGTTGTGGGGTTTTATAATGGTAAGAGAAGCATTAATAAGGAGGAGATTAAGAAAGATGTTTCAGATTAAAGATGAGTTTAACCAATAAATATCTTTCGAGTGTTTCCTCCTTGAAATTAAGCTCCAAACTGCCCACCACCTCTTCAATATTGCTGGATTATAATTATTATGAGGAGGTAGAAGATGTAAAGATTATTTTTGACTAAGGACCTGGAGAATGTTTCATGAAGAATTTGCCTGGCAGAGAACTTTCACTGTATTATTGCTGAAATGCAATGTGATTTTTAATTTAAGAACTCATTTTGTGTTAGAAATAGAACAGAAATTATAGACAAAAGTCGTATAGCCCCTACAATTTATAATAATAAAACTGAGTGCTAAAGAGAGGGGAAAAAAGACTTATTCATTATTATAAGTAGTTACTAGAAGAGTTAGAACTCAGTCATTCTGTGCTATGATGCACTTTGCAGCTATACTGAATTAAAGTAAAAACATTGGCTGTGAGAGGAACAGTCTGGCATCACTGAAAGACTTCCCCATTATGTATGAATAGCCCTACTAAGGGTAAATCCAACATGATCTGTTTTTTCTCTGGTAGGTGAAGAGGCTTCTGTCTATGTATGTGAAGTGCTATTGATGTTATGAGACCTATTTTACCATATTTGCTTCTATAACAAGCCTTGTTAAAGATTATAATAGACATTTTTGCAGTCATTCATCCTGTGTTCTTTTCATCAACAAAAAGTTTTGAGTTGTATATTTTGGAATAATTAAGATTTACCCTAGGGGAAGAAAAGACATGTTTTGACTGGTAGCTGAATTCATGCTTGCTTCATGAGAGAGAAGCATTGAATATTTAAAACGTTTAGCAGGGCTATTACATCCTTTTTAAATTATTTATGAATTTTTAAAATGTGTATCATATGTTTACTATGAGCAAGGTACTGTGGTGGGTAAAAGATAATAATTATTAAATACTTAAGAGTGAAAGTGCATCAGAAGTTTCCAGTACATGATAAATATCCAACAAATGCTACTTTTTTACATCTCAAATTTTTCCTGATATATAGCATTTGTCCATAGCCTTATTACAACTTTTAGTCCCCTCTTTTATTCTGTTTTTCCCTGAAAATTATTAAAATATAAATACATCAGCCTAGTATCTGTCAAACTATATATGCTATCAACATTCCTGCCATAATCAAATGACCTCTCTGGGACTGAATTCATCAATTTTGTTTTTAGAAAACTTTGTCAGAACAATTCAAAGAAAATAAAAGTAGTCACCTTGAGAATGAGAAATTAGATAAACCCAAGATTTGGAAAGGATTAAAATTTCATGAACCAATTCTACTAAATTTTTTTGGAAATCTAGATGAACTGATATTGATAAATATGGGGAGAATATAAATGGCTAGAATTGACTGAAGAAGCAGCAGAAAACTTAATCAATAAGCTAGTAAAGGTATTTAAAGAGTTGTTTATGAACTATTTCCAAAAAGATGATAGACCATTTGTCAGATGGACTTTCAAATTAAGGGATGTATCATCCCCATGATATTAAATTGTCCCCGAAAATAGGAACAATATAGAAAAATATAGCTTCATTGTGCATATATACGTATCATAACTCTGATCCCTAAAGCTGACAAATCTAATGAAGAAAAAGATTCATGTCACTGATGAACATAGATGTCAAATTTTGGAATAAAATTCAGCTGTATATTAAAAGGAAAACATCAATGACTAATTCAGGGTTTATTCAGTAATGCAAACATGATTAAACCTTAGAAAATGTATTACCCTAGTTAGTCCCATTAGCACATCAAAGGTGAAAAACTGAATCATCAATCAACTCAACAGATCCAAAAAAAGACCACATAAAATTCAACAACCACTCTAATATTTTAAATCCTTAATAAAATACAAATCTAAGAATACTCTCTTAATATATTAAAAAATGTTTCTTTTCAAAGCAAATAGTAGAAAGCGTATCTCCATCATTTCTCCCAAGTCCGAGGCAGAGACTGATAATCCAACTCAGCATGCTCTCTTACAGAGACCTCATAACTACTTTCAAGCAAGAGCTACAAGTAGCCAAATTAGTAGATCAGAGTGGATACTGAAAATGACACTTTTTTTTTTTTTTTGCTGTCCTGAAGTGGTTTCCCATTAAGGACAAGAATAAAACAAGATGCCTGAGACTTCCCTGGTGGCACAGTGGTTAAGAACCCACCTGCCAATGCAGGGGACACAGGTGCACGAGCCCTTGTCCGGGAGGATCCCACATGCCACGGAGCAACTAAGCCCATGCGCCACAACTACTGAGCCTGCGCTCTAGAGCCTGTGAGTCACAACTACTGAAGCCCACGCACCTAGAGCCCGTGCTCCGCAACAAGAGAAGCCGCCACAGTGAGAAGCCCACGCACCACAATGAAGAGTAGCCCCTGCTCACAGCAACTAGAGAAAGCCCGCGCTCAGCAACGAAGACTCAATGCAGCCAAAGATAAATAAATAAATAAATAAATAAATTTATTTATTTTTTAAAAAAAGATGCCATTATTATTTCAGTCATTTAGTGCTATTCTATCAGCCAATGCAATTAGACAAGAAATAAGTGAAAAAAGAGCTGAAAATAAAGTAAATTTAACTTTGGGAGTTGTTTGTTTGTTTGTTTTGTTTACAGTTGACCCTTGAACAACACAGGTTTGAGCTGCTCTGGTCTACTCACATGTGGATTTTTTTCAGTAGTAAATACTACAGTATTACATGGTCTGAAGCTGGTTGAATCCATGGATGTAGAACTGTAGATCTGGAGGAGCCACATATATGGAGGAACTGTGTACATGGAGGGCCAACTATAAATTATACACAGATTCTCGACTGCTCAGAGGGTTGGTGCCCTTAACCCCCACATTGTTCAAGTGTCAATGTATTTTCTCTTTATTTTAATTTTGCTGATAATTTAATGGTCTACTGGAAAACCTAACGAAAACGAAAGAAAAAAACCCAAAAATATTGTAGAGTATAAGAAAATGTTATAGTTTGGCAGATTATAAAATAAATACATAAGAAGTTGATACTTTTCTATATATCAGTAATAGGCATGATACCTTCCTTCGTATATTATATATAGTAAGTGTAAGTTAGAGCTTGGAGTTTTTGGTAAAATTATGGCCAGAATTGCCATGATGAGTTGGGGAAAAGACATTATCCTGGTGTGGGAAGAGGAGCTTAATTAACATTATTTCCCCCTCAACTTAATGAAATAATATCCTTCTACAGTTTTTGGAATATATATTTATGTTTAAGATATATTTTTTATATTTATTCAAAATTTTGAAATATATATATACCCCATTACCATTACAGTGCTATATAGACATGTATGACTATATATGTAGTATCTGACTACATATAATGACAACATAATATTGTCAGTATTACTTACAATATTATAATATTGATTCATATTAACTTACAATATTATATTAGTTTCAGGTATACCACATTCAATATTTTTATACATTATGAAATGATCACTTGTTAAGCCTAGTTACCATTTGTCACCATACAAAGTTTTTACAATATTATTGACTATATCCCCTATGCTGTACATTATATCCCCATGACATTTATTTTATAACTGGAAGTTTGTACTTCTTAATCCCTTTCACTTATTTTGCCCATCTCCCCATCCACCTTCACTCTGGCAATCACAAGTTTATTCTCTGTATCTATGAGTCTGTTTCTGTTTTATGTTTGTTCATGTGTCTTGTTTTGTTTTTTAGATTCCAAGACCATCTATATTGTCACAAATGATTTTCACAAATGAAATCGCAAGATCTCATTCTTCTTCATGTATATAGACAACTTTATTGAATTCATTTATTAGTTCTAATAGATTTTTGATGGCATATTTAGGGTTTTCTATGTATACTGTCATGTCATCTGCAAACAGTTTTTATTTCCATAAAGGCTAGATACAGGATAAACAAATGAAGTTTGCTCAAACAAGACAGCATTCTGAAGGGCATCGTTCAAGTTGGTCAAGGAGAGGATTCTGTCTCCTTTGGGATGGGTGTGCACTGGTCTAGTTCACACCGCAGAATCACATGCACAGGTCCCAAAGGTAAGTTGCGTGAAGCTCCACAGGACTCAGGGTCATAGCCCAGGTACTTTCAGAGCATATGTTTGAGATTTGACAGATTTTTCCTTTCAACATGTTAAAATAAAGTTTTGCAATTTCCTAATGCTTGGAAATCTTTTGCCAAAACAAACTATTAAGATACCTTGGTAGAAAGGTAAATAATCCCACTGTTTCTCCCCACAGTTAAATCATACACAAGGACAGGAGAATCAGTTTAGAGACCCAGCTCAGTTTCCCAAGTCAACTTTTCAGGGCCCTGGTTAATTTCCTTCCTTTCCTTAGGTTGCTCAGTTTGAGAACTAAAGCTCATTGCATGCAACAGTCTTTCCAACTTACACTGACCACGACTTTGGGGTGGAGACTCTGACAGGCAATTTGAAGGAAAAAAAGTAGATTCTTTTTTTCTCATTTGATTTTTCAGAATTCTGTTTTATTTGCTCCAAAGAACTTTAATTCTAATTGAAGTCTTAAAATGTCACAGGGCATTCATTTTGAAGATGGAATATAAGAAAAAAAGAAGGAGCAGATCCTTTCATTATATCAACTGAGCATAAGGAATGTAGTCTTCAGATTTGAGTCTCATTCTTTCTCATTTTCTAAGTTCTGGGGTAAATGTTGCAATGGCGGAGAAGAGAGTTGCCCTTGTGCTACTTTTGCAGAATCGTTGAGTCAAAAGTATGACAGAACTTTTGGGGAAATTTAGATGGTAAGAGATAGCCAGCTATATCCCTTATAGCAAAGGATTAATCTTACTCATCAATCTATCCCCAGTTATCTACATAAGGTCACTCTTACACATTGTAAGTGATCAGCAAATATTTATTTAGTGATTAAATTCTAGACTTATTGCTGATGCTTGTCCTGTAGTATCATCTCTTGGGTGTCCATAAAGTTTCCATCTCAAAGACAAAAAGGTGGAAATGCAGAAATACAAATGCATGGCATTCAGAGCAAAAAGAGATTTACCCTACAGCAGATGGCCATATCTGCTAATTAACCAATCAGTTAGCAAGCAGAAATAAGGGAAGAGTCTTACCATTATTGGTCTTATTATTAGTAGTAAGTTCTTTATTTTTCATAAAACATTTTTTGATCAAATAAGTTAATATAGTCACCGCCTACATTTCTCATTCTGAAATGCTTTGGTATACATGCAGCTTAAAAACTCGTACTTCTGAATCAAATCCTCTACCTTTTTATTTCTGTACAAGTACTTGAAATGCTCTGAGCAGAGATGTTTGAAAGTCTTAAAGAGGCCAGCCAGGGTCCATCTGGTTCTGAATTTCAATGTAGGTAACTTGCTTGCTAAGGGACTCAGGTACTTTTCAACTGAGCAAGTAAGAACTATGCGCCCCCAGGACAAAGGTTAGCAAGCAGGAACCAAGACCAATTTTCTTAGCCTATCAGAGACTTGATGTTACTAAAGGAAATCTGGGGGCAGTGTAAAACAGTAAGGATAAAATGAGGATGGAAGTTCACTCAGACGTAAATCAGATTTCATTTGAGCCCTCAGGCTATTGTCTCTGGAATCACCCTGGTCTTGTGGACAGATTTTATTCCTGGTTAGGGACGCTTTAGCCTTCTGGCCTCTGTTTCAGATTCTTCCAAATCTGGTTGCCATGACAATTCATTGATTGGGGTGGGGGAAGGAATCCAGCACATAGCCTGCTGCAGTCTAGCTCTATCTCAGATCCTGAGGGTCCTTGCTCCACTCCTCCAGCCAGTCTGGCCTATGGGAAAGGCCATCACATGAGCAAACACAGGCTAATCAGAACCACTGTTCCCTAACACTCCAACAGTGCCCTTTAAACTTCTCCTTGGGAAGGTGGCTTCAATGGAATTGGAAGTCAATATGTCAGCAACATATCCATTGCTCCTAATTTGGGGCAATGCAGTCTTTAATATTCAAATATTTAAAAAGCTCAGCTCCATCTGTTGAAGATGGATCTTTACATGGCTGCATTTCAAGCCAGGCTATGAGAGATGCAAGACTACCTACCCCTACCCTCTCCAGAGTCACAGTTTAGGAAAATAAATAAGTGGTTTGGATCATCTAAAGGAAGTAGCATTTTTTCTGTTTCTCAAGTAGCCCATGAATTTTCAAGGGCAGGATTAAATATTTGACTTTAAAAAATTTTTTTGGCTGGTGGCTTGGAGTTTGCTGTGATACCACTCTGCAGTCAATTTATTTCAGAACCAATTCACATGTGTAGTCTGAGCACTCTGTTCATGTTTGTACTCATGATAGCAACTAGTAAGAATGTATTTATAGGAAATACTTGTCCCTTCTTTTTCATGTTTCTTTATAAGAGGGATTTCTCTCTGCCTTCAAAACACAGAGAATGTTAAAGTCGTGTTTCTAAAATTGTGAGCTACTGCTTATTTACTTTACTCCAGAGTAGGAATGACTTTTCAGATGGGTGACATTAATGAGAGCCTGGTGTCCATTTGGCCATGTTTATGTGAGGTCTGTCTCATGACATGGAAAAGACAACAGAGAGCCATCTTTCTTTGTCCCTCTCTATCTGCTGGTGCCTGACATTTTAGGACAGACTGTGGTCCTCCGCATAAGTAACTGAATAAGTGAGCTCTGAGTCCGTTCAGACCCAACTCTCTCTGCAAGTTTGTGCCAAGTTCTATATTTGGTCTAAATTTAGGAGGAGCTTGTACAAACTATTCTTTATGTTCCTGGGTGCTCTCCATTTGAACATTACCCAAGGAACTCTATGCTTTAGGAGTTATTGGGTCTTCATGAATAATGATGCTTTGATAGACATTTGGCTGCTCTGGTTTATTGGTTCTCTAGTGGGTAGAATCTGGCTGGAAGGAAGCCTAAATATTCCATTAGAACATAACAGTTTCTGACAGTCCACAGAAATAGTGTCTTATCCTCAAAAAAGGCAAAATACTTCTGAAGATATCTTCAACAGAACGGGAGGTTTGGCTACAGCTCCCCGCTCAACAAAATTACAGAGAAAGAACAGTGACTCAAATCTGGAAAAATTAAAATATGAGAAGACAGTGTGAGGAAGCTGTCATAGAATTTGCTACTTTCTGAAAACCAGTCGTATGTTTTATTAATAGAACTGGACAGAGATTCTGGAGATGCTATTTATTATTTATAAGGCATATTCAAACACACCTGAATTGTCAAGCCTTCTGATGTGACTGGTAGTGAAAAGCTATGGAATGAAGATAATTATTAGAAAAAAAAACAGTGAATGTATGATTGTGTGAAGAGCCTTTGTGTCAGCAGAAACTTTTACTTCCTGACTTTTTGGTAGTAGTTTTGCATGTTTGTGGTCTGATTTTTTTTTTCTATTCCTACTTTTATTTTGGATAGTGTTTAATACTTAGGATCATCCCTTTCTGTCCATTATCCTCTCTTCAGTGAAGTTTTTATAATGGATGATGGGAAGGTTCCAGTTCCATAAGATATGCAGGACTGGGTAACTGAGGAAGCTGACCTAAGTGCAGCAAAGGCTCTCAAAATGTGTTATTATTTCTATTACTGTTTAGAATAATTCACCATTTTCTCTACCTTGGAATGGAAAAAAAGAGCCGCATCATGGGAATTGAAAAAGTAAAATATTTTTCATTATTTCTTTCATTTACTGAGGGAATACCATGTACATGTACCCTCCCTGAGAAACTCATTAAAGCACGATCTTCATTCAAAGATGACTGGAAACAAGTTTCATTAAAAGGATATACAATAAGGATTTAATATATTTTTAATTGCACATCTAGGACTAAAACAAGATGGGAACATAGGTTGAAAAATAATATGTAAACATTATGAATTCTGATGAAGTAGGGAGAATGCAACTTTTAAAATGGGAGGAGAAGGGACAGACAATTAGGAAAATAGAATAACATCATTGACTGATGTATAGGTCATGGACAGAGTCAACAGATTCTATTTAAAACTGAGTATCACAGACTAGAAGGATAAGAAAGCAAAAAGGAGATTAAGGGCAGTACAAATAGTATTCATAAAATAGGAACCTTTACAATAAAAATACATATTTTCCTAAGTACCAAAAGCAAATGAGATAAAGCAAAGGGGACAAACAAGACACAGAATTAAAACTGAATTTGTTTTAAATTTAATGTAATCCTAATACAATTTCTGATGAGTTTTCTTTTTAACCTATCAAGTTGATGCTAAATTTCACACAGAAAAATAAACTCAGGAAGAGATTGGGCTTTGAGTAGAGACTAGCCCTACCAGATATTAAAATAAACAAAGCCTCTATAATTAACACAATGTAGTACTGGCTCATGAATGTACAGACAAAATAAAGCAATAGAACAGACCAGAGGATACCAAACTACAGCTCACAGGCCAAATACAGTTCACCACCTCTCTGTAAATAAAATTTTATTGGAACAGAGACATGCCCATTCATAAGTCGTTGTGACAGAGACCACAGGTTTCACAGGCCCCAAAATATTCATAATCTGACCTTTTACAGAAAAAAATTCCCTGACCCCTGGAGCAAACTATTCAAAAATAGATCCAACTACATAGAAAAATCTAGTATATGATAAAGATCATATCTCAAATAACTTCAACTTTGATAATTTTTTAAAAAATAAACGTTGGATAAATGAATAACCATTTGGAAAAAGATAGAATTAGGTTCATTTGCTATACATACATACAAACTCCAAATGGATCAGAGATCCAAATTAAGGCAAAAAAAAAAAAAGCCACAAACTATGAATACTAGAAGAAAATACAAATGATTTCCTCTCTAATTATAACAAAAAATTCAGATGCATGAAGAAAAGACTGTTTAAGTTTGACTACATAAAAACCAAAAGGCTTTGCAAGGCAAAAACATTACAAGCAAACTCAAAGAAACAAATGACAAACTGGGATAAAACATTTGCAGCCTATATCATAGATAAAAGCATATTGTCCCTAGTTTATAAATAACTTCTAAAAATTGAAGTAAAAAATTTTCTGTAGATACCCCAATAAGGAAATAACACTTACTTACATAGTATTGTGGCCAAGAATATGTAACCTGAGTATAATGATGAGAAACACCAGACAAACCAAAGATGTGGAAAGTCCTATTTGAAAAAGGAGGGAGGGAGACTGTGCTCTTTAAACTGTGGATGTCTTAAAAGACAAGGAAAGGCTGTATTGGTCCAGATTAGAGGAGGCCAGAAGACACATGACAATTAAAAGCAAAGCCTGCCCCTAGACTGGATACTGTACTGAAAGAGGGAAATGATATGAAGAATATCAGATCAATTGATATTATTGCAATACAAATTGTAAATTAAATAAAGAACATTATGGTAAATTTACTTGAGTTGTAACTGTGTTCTGGTTATTAAAGTAAGAGCATATCCCTAGTCTTAATACATGCACCCTGAGGTATTTTAAGAGTAAAAGGTGTACAGTTGTTTTGTACTATTTTAATATTTTTATTATTAGAAATTTTCTGTAATTTTAAAATTATTTCCAAACAGGAAGTTTTTTAAAACTGAATGAGAAATCCATACCAGCATTTTGGGGTTGGCTTTCTCTTGCCATCATTTTCCCTAGCCACCACCCCCCAAAATAAAGAATTAGTGGGATATAAATCAGTGAGTATTGCTTTCTTAGGGTGATGCACAAAGACAAATAGACCAATGGAACAGAAAAGAGAATTTATACAAATAAAAACACATATGGCCACTTGATATTTGCCAAAGTGATACTTCAGTGGAATGAGGAAAAGGATTAACCTTTCAATAAACGGTTCCAAGTTATTTGGACAGTCACTTGAAAAAGAAGAATAAGGAGACTGAAAGGGGCAGGGGGAAAGAGGAGAAGGAGTATAGATCCCCTTGCTCACACAATAGAAGAAAATCTATTTTAGGTAAATTGTCATTTTGAATGTGAGAGGTAAAAAAAAGTTCAATGAATAAACATAAAACATAAGAGAATATCCTCATGACCTTAGCATGTGCAAGTTTCATACACAAAAACAATAAGCACTTATCATAAAGGAAATAACTGATACATCGGATCATATTAAATTTAGCAAATTCTGTTCATCACAACACATTTTTAAACTTCTGGCTAAAGACAATGGAAGCTGTGTAGTCATCAGCCTCCCCAAATGATACAAAATAACTTCATAACTATGGAATTTCCACATGCAGTCATACCCTCAGCATTAACTGAAGACAGAGAATGTCAAAACTGCAAAGTAACCATGAATAAAAAGAGAAAAATCAACAAATTCCTCAGTATAATCCCTCATGCTCCCACCCCTCCCTTGTCCCATTGGAAAACTGTGTGGAGAGCAACGGCAGACCCAGAAAAAGGTGGGGAAGAAAGAAGAAGAGGACGAGCAAAAAGGCCTGGGAGTTATTTGGATTAGTCACTAGAAAGATTAAATCATCCCTAAATCTAAAAATACTACAAATATTTTGAGGCATGGACTACAGGGCAGAGATTTTTAAGTATAGGTGACTTAAAGGGCAGGTGCCACATCTAATTTAAAGGGGCAGTTACTTCGCATAAGACTGTTAAAGCAGGCAGTTAGCTAGATATGAGCAAAGTAAGGAGGGCAAGGTCCAAATGGCAGGACCATGCATCTTGCAAACCCCTGGGGGTGGTGGTGGGGGTCCTTGGGCAGACAAAAAGAAGCAGGAACCTCCAGACTGACAGGAAACCACACATTTGGGGCGATAAGTGTCCTAGAGGCAGACAAAGAAAGGTGGGAAAAGGCGGGAATCTCCAACATCTGAAAGCAACCTTTTGCTCACTATGCCCTCATTACAATAAAATTAGCCTTGCAGATAAGAAGTTCCCATCATGCACCGAGGCCGTGACACTTCCCATCAAGGCTAAATGAGGACCAAAGTCCTTCCTCCCCTCAGGAAGGTGGGGCTGGGATGAAAATCAGGGGAAAAGACCCCCAAACCCCTCTCTCCCAAATGAATATTCCACCCCTTCATTTCTACAACCCACATAACCAGCTTGCCAAAGAAACTCAGTGCAGCTACTCACCAGAGACTGCCTCCTCTCCCCCGGGGGCGTACTATCGCTTAAATAAATCCTCACTTTGCTTTCTTGACCTCCTGTCTGTCTCTGAATTCTCTCTGCCACAAGAACCTATGCTGGGTACCATCCTTGTTGGAGCCATCCAGAATTCGGTAAGCCTCAGCCTTGCGCTTGAGAGGCGCTGCGTGACTTCCCGCCATTGCTCTCGCGCGCGCTTTCTTCGTCCGTCCCTATCTCACTCTTACTTTCCACTCTTAATCTCATGCCTTATTCTGCTGTAAGTGGGATGAAAAGAAATCTGCCAGGTATCTTCCCGGGCTAAGTCTGGCACTTTTCATTGTCACATATGCGCAGGGCAGGTCAGGAAAAGTTTCCAGCCACTCTCACAGGCAGCTAGGGACCCAAACCACAGGAGCTTTGCCCTCTGGATTTGCCTTATCCACCCATTAATTAACTGTCATCAGGTTCAACTGTGTGGAAATGTAAAACGCAGCCTTACTTACACAGTTCCCGCCATGGTTGCAGTGCACGGTCCATTCCGGAGCTCCCTGGTGCCATGCATGGGTGGTTTGTGCGTATATCCCCGGGTGCTGGGAAGCGGAATGGTCCTGCCCCGCATGGCTGGGACCCATGGCAGTGGGACTGCCTCTGGGTTGCCATTCTTCCCCTCCCTGTGTTCCGCCAGCCCCCTCCATGGTCGGCTGCCTCTGGGGTCCATGTCCCCACCCTCACCTTCGCCTCGCAGTGTCAAGCGGGACAGTTCCTGCTGGGGAGGTGGGGCGACTTGTGCAGGGCTGAGTCGGGAACGTGGCCACGCGCTGGGGATACACGCCCTGGCAGGAACCGCCTCCCTTGCTATCTAGGGGTCGTAAGATTGGGAGTGTCCATGCAGGGTCCCCGGAGCCTCCATCCCCTTCAGTCCACCTCGTGCTGCCATACCTGGAAGGACCTAAATATTGTCTTTTCCCACTGCTGTACCACTGAGGAAAAGACCAGTATTTAGACACCGGTCAAGTAAGGAAACCCCGCCCCGCGCCAAAAAAAAAACAACCACCATGGAGCAGAATGTAATTTTAAATTTTAGTCCAAATAGAATTAAACATACTCAAGCATTTGAGGAAATGAAAAAAATCACCTTGAATCCAAAATTCTGAACTTAAACCAAAATAGACAAAAATAGGAAAAAAATAATATAAGGGGTGATTGAACTCAGGAAAGAAGTGGAAGAAAAAGACAAAATTTTCTTACAAATTAATAAATTGCAAGAGCCCGAGGTAGAATAGACTCCAATGAAAATTTAATAAGAGGCATTGAAGGAGGGTGATAAAACAAGCAAGAAACTGAAAATGACATGAAGAATGAAAAATAAAAGTCAAAGAGAAAAATAAGAGAAAGGCTGGCAGAGAAGCAATAATATCCACATTATTGAAATACATAAAGAAGAAAAATAATGGAAGAGAGTTAAAATAATTAAAATTGTAATTCACAAAATCTCTCCAGAAATAGAAAAACATCTGAATCTGCACACTGAAATGGCTCCCTGCGTACCTGGGAAGATTAAACCAGAATGATTAACTCTGAGGCATATCCTAGTAAAACTATTAGATTTCAGAGAGAAATTCCTTGTGGTCTCCAGGCAAAAAGATAAAATATTTACAAAGGCAAAGGAATTAGATACAATTCCTTTCAAAGTCAGCATTCAAGCAAGCCCAAAATGGAGTAGTACTTTTAGAAAACTCAGTGATTGAAAATGTGAAGTAAGGATTCTATATCCAGCCAAGCTATTCTTCAAATATCAACAAATATGTAAACAGTTTTTAACATACAAGAACTTAGGGAACAATGAGCCCTTCAGGCCTTCCTGAGGAATCTACTAGGGATGAGTTTTATTCAATAGAGGGATGACTGGAGAAAATTCAGCAAAAGAACTGAAGTGAGCATTATAAAATAGATACATGTACATATAAGAATGAAGGAAAGGTGGAGATGAGGATGGAAGAATAATATATAAACATTATATATTGTGACAAAGTAGAAATAATGCAAATTTATTTGCATTATTGGAGAGGGAAAGAGGAAAATAGATACAGCTCATTGTTATTTGCTAACAGGTAACATTAACTGATACAAAAAAAAAACAAAAAGAAAACCAAAAATCCCTGATATACCAAATAGGAAAAAGTCAAATAAGAAAAACGGGATTAAGGACTTTTAAAAAGGTATAGATGCAAAGGTAATTACTAGAACAAAAATATAAAATTTCCTAAATACCAAAAATAGGAAATGTGTATCAATACATACATACACATGAACTATACGTTATTTATTTAAAAGTAAATATATAGATAGTATACATATGCAAAGAAATACACATCTTGGGGCTTCCCTGGTGGCGCAGTGGTTGAGGGTCCGCCTGCCGATGCAGGGGACACGGGTTGATGCCCCGGTGCGGGAAGATCCCACATGCCACGGAGCGGCTAGGCCCGTGAGCCATGGCCGCTGAGCCTGCGCGTCCGGAGCCTGTGCTCCGCAACAGGAGAGGCCACAACAGTGAGAGGCCCGCGTACCACAAAAAAAAAGAAAGAAAGAAAGAAATACACATCTCATAGAGAAAGAAGCATAACAAATAAACCAAAATACACAGAATCATAAAATATTTTGATAGAGTTGAGATAAAACATATTGGTCATTAAAAAAAACTTATGTACTAAACAAATAAGGTTTTCAATTTAGTTCACAGAATGTAACCCAACTCTGTGCTATATTCGAGAAACTCACTGAAAATGATTCAGAAAAGCTAAAAATAATGGAATGGACTCACTTATACCAGGCAAATGGAAATAGAGAGAGAGCAGGGTAGCTATGTTAATATCAGACAAATAATTCAAGCCCCAAAGCTATGACATGACAAAGATAGATACTTTTTAATGCTAAAGGCTACAGTCTATAATGAAGATATAACACATGAATATTTATGCATAAATAAGAGATCAATCATGTTTATGAAACAGAATTACAGATAGTGCAAGGAGACATAGTTAGAGATACACCTATAATAGGAGACTTTAATATATGTCTTTCAGTATAAGTCAGGTCAAGAAGACAAAAATAACTAGTGAGATAGAAGATCTAAACAACATAATTGAGTAGATCGTGTGGATATATATCAAACCCTGTACCACAATGATAGAGACTACATATTTTTCTCAACTGTCCATGGCACATTCACAAAAATTGATCATATATTGAAAAACAAAGAAAATGTCAGTATCTCCCAGAAAGTATAAATAGTGTAAGCAACACTCTGTTCACAATGCAATAAAACTAGAATTTAATAAAAAACAGAACTAATAATAAAGGGAAAGACTCTTCTACCTAGGAATTTTTATATCAAAGAATATCTGAATGTTCATATGTTTGGAGGATTTTGCTACTAATTGAACTGTTATGCAATGACTTTTAGGTGAAAGGAAGAATGGTTCAAGAGAATCAAACGGAAGCCTCTTCCCTCTTGTTTCTTTTTTCCTGTACTTGTCTTGTAGGAGAGCAATGAGTCAGAATGAACCTTTTCATATACTAGCGGAATTATCCAGAATTGAAATGACAACCAGAACAAAGCTATCCCGGTGTAGCTATAAACCACAGAAAGCAGAGACACTGTCATATACAGATATAAGGATCATCACCCAACTGCAGAGTCTTAAGAGAATCATACGCACTTGATCAAGCGCAAGGAATTCTTTGTACCCAAAGTTTTAGTCTGCTACCTTCTCGAAGAAGAAAATCCATGTTTGAGAATGGTCATAAAGAGGTGCATCTTAGTTAACTTGACATAAGTATAAGTTAGAGGAGGAGAAATTGGGGAAAGAAGGAAGGTGAGGGTGAGAGTGGGAAAAGGGAAGAAAGGAAACCTCTCTACGTCAACTTCTTTGCTAAATGCTTTTGCATATGTTATTGCGTTTAATATTCCCCCAAGTAGTGTGAGAAAGATGATACTTCCTCCTTGTTTCAGATTTTACGGATCTGAGTCTTTGAGAGATTCATAAAGTCATAAAGCTAATTGGCGATTGAAGTACAATGTAAATTCACATTTTTCTGTGTCCAAAGCAAAATACTCTTTTCATAACTCTGCCTTTGTAGCCTTCTCTTCCTCCCATTCTTCCGTATTTCACTCAATAAATATTTAGTGACTGTCAGTGTGCCAGGGACTGTTCTCGGCACTAGGAGTAGAGCAATAAACATGTAGACAGCAGTTCTCCTCTCACAGAGACTACAGTCTAATGGAGAGGAGACTGAACATGACCATTCATATATAAACAGGAATGGCACCAGACCATGGTAAGTGGTGGGAAGATTATTAAGACAACATGATAAGAGAGTAGTTGAGTGACTGCTTTAGGTTGGAGGACAGGGCAGATCTTTCTGAGTTATTCCAGGCACTGACCCTCTTAGGGAATGAGCTTGTGTGTCTGAGGAGCAGAAGGAAGGCTAGTGGCTCTGGGGTGTAGGGAGCAAGGGGAGAGTGATTAGAAATGAGGTCAGAGAGGTTAGCAGGAACCTGATCTTGTGAGAAACTGTAGACTGGAATAAAGAATTTGGGTTCTGTTTTGAGTCTGGTGGGAAACTTTTGAGTGTTTTAAGCTGGAAGTTGATAGGACATGCTTTATGTCTTGAAATGACACTGGAGCAGTGGAGTTATGATAAAGATGTAGTTTTACGTCATTGCAGACCATCTGCACCCAAATGGAGCACCTAGGATAGCAAAGGAAAAACTCCCGCAGACTGTATCTTCAGTAAAATAATGGGCAATATTTGGGAATGCCTTCATGAGCTCCGAGGTGGGGAAAGGGCTCAAGCTGCACAGTGATATAGACAAATCAGTCAAAACCCACTCTCAAAATTGTTCAGCAAACATTTTCCCTCCAAAGAACTAAGCCTCACTTTGAGTGACTAGTGATAGAAAAAGGATAAAAATGGAGCAAAATACAACAAATGTGGGGTTAAGGGAAAAAGGAGCCCAGAGGAAGCAGATCCCAGGAAATATTGGGTAGGAAATGTATCCTAAAATGAGAGCACTGTCTCAGAAGGTGAGACCTTTGGGTCCCTGGTAAACACAGGATGGAGGCAGAAAATCTCCCTGAACCAGAGCAAGCTCTGAGAGAGGAAGCCACTGATACACTGAGACCATGCGCTGGTCCTTCTTGGGACAGTAGGGAAGCTCTTGGATCGTGAAGCTGGGAAATCACCCTGACCCGTCCCTTTCCCATCACAGGAAAAACTACCTCATTTAAACATGGAAACAAAGAAGGAATATGACATAACCCCATACAGAGTTATAAAAAGGAAAATAGATGAAAATATACTAAATAACATTCTGACAGGCAGTGAGAATGTACCAAAAATGTGCCTGCAAAGCAGACAAAACTGTAACCATATTTCAAACCAAGTTGAAAGAAATTTTAAAAAATGATTGGAGATTTAAAATTGGCACAAATCAGAAGTAGATGAATTTAGAAATGATATGGTTAGACAACAAGAAGATATGAAATGAGAACTGCCATAACATAGGAAAGGACTTTAAAAGAAAAATTCTGAAATGAAAACCTAATGAGAAGGTACACAGGAAGGAATAGACACCATGGAAAATATAATAAGGGAGATATGGGATGTAAAGAAGAAAAGTGAAAAAATCGAAGGGAATTTTTTTAAAAGGAATAAAATACATTTGAGGGAAAGTGATAGATATGAAAGTCAAGGAAAGGAAATAAAATATTCATATAATTGAAGACACTGAAGAAGCTATGGAACAGAATAAATATTAAAGAAACATAATTCAAGAACCTTTCCTAAAATAAAAGAAGCCTTGAATTTTCATATTCAAAGGGCCCATCATCATGTACCTTGGAAACACAACCCAGAACATTCAAGAGAGAGACATATTGTAGTAAAACTAAAGGACTTTTAAAAAGGAATCTGAGATTCCAGGCAAAGAGCCACATTACTTATGAGGGAAAGAAAATCTGATTAGGATGATATTCTGACAGTCCCTTTTTTTATGTTAGAAAACAATGAAACAACATTTTTAAGGTATTCAGGGAAAGGAAATATGAAATAGGATTTTATAATCAGCAAAATTCTCCTTTAATTATAAAGGCTACATTCACACAGTTAAGAATATGGAAGGACTGCTCACCAAAGAGGAAGTAAAGCAGACACACAGTGAAGGATTTTAATGTATCAATAAATATACATGGTATTATCTCCCCTTCTAAAGAACGAGATTTTCAGACAAAGCAAAATCCAGTGTTATGCTTTATTCCTGAAATGCATCCAAAATAAATTATTCAGAAAGGTTAAAAACAAAAGGGTGCTCAAAAATTAACCAGGGACATTCAAAGAAAAAGAAAATAGAGGACTTAATCTTATCAGACGAAGTAGAATTCAGATCAAAGAGTATTAAGTGAGACAAAGAGAGACACATTATACTACTAAAAACTACAATTTGTAAATTGTAAACGAAGATATAATAATTGTTAATATCTATGCATTCAGTAACAACATTAATTTTCATAAAGCAGAAACTACAGGGAAAAGAAAAATTGAACAAACACATTCTGAAAATAGAAGACTTCCACAGTCCTCTCACAGAAATAGATAAATCAACGATGAAAAATTCATAAGGATATAAAAGATCTAAAAAAGCTTAATAATTAGTATGGAATTTCTATATTGAATAATATACCTTATTTTCAGTTACATGTGAATTAGTTATGAAATTGATCAGATAACTGGTAGGCTTAAAGAAAATTTTAACAAGTCCCAAAGAATATCTGAAATATATATGTGTATGTATATATATGCACACATATATATATATGCAGCATTTTATATATATACAGCATTCCTATGCAAAACTTGAACTTAATAGCAAAGTAAGAAAACAAAAATGCCCTTCCATATGGATACTAAAAAGAAACAAATGACTAGCCTGGTAAGAATTGAGACCATAGAAAGTGAATGACTGTATTGCATGCTTTCGAGACAGAGAAAAGGGATTTGCCGATGGACTGGATTAGGGCAGTAAATATAAAAAGCGATGTTTCAGTGCTCCATGTATATACTACTGACCTCAGCAGCTGCCCAGCTGGCCCACCCCTTGGTCTAGCTCTCCTACTTAACTGGTGACCCCTCATCCCTTCTCCTCATTAATGGCACCACCAGAACCTAAGAAAAGCACATTTCAAACAACTATGCAGCATTAGCGGTTGCTAATTGTAAAGCTCTTTTTGATTTTCAGTACCAAACACTTTACCCAAATATATGTGCATCTGCCTTCCCTTCTTAACTTTGGCTTTCAGCAGTTGCTTTGGCATTTATTTTGGAAGTGTAAAGAATCTTGCTACCTGCTGGTGTTGGAAACAGGTAAGCTAAGATGAACATCCTGTTGTCGCCCAGAGTTAAATCTGAGAGCTTCTCTGCTTTTCTTGGGACAGAATCAGTTTTGTTTTATTTACTTCCTTGGTATTTGATCACAGTTTATGAAATCCAATGCAGATTCCAAGGCCAAGGATCTGAAAATGTCAGGAAAAGAACTAGAAAAGGAAAAAGGGAATCTGCAGGACTACTACTTGGGATCGAGAAGTCACGACTTGACAATTTTCTTAGACTCTGGCAGGTCTACCTTGGGTCAAAGTACCCAAGCCAATCTTTAGTTGGAGTAAGAGTGGGAACCCAGGGAAAGGGACAGAACCAGGTCATTACCACATCTTCCTGCTATCATAAATCCTAGAGTTATAAGAAAACTTAAAAATCATCTGGTATTGAACCTCTTGACTGTAGAACAGTAAACTGTATTATCTTTACTTTAGAGATGAGATATTTCAGATTCAGACACTTCTCTCAATGGTTGTGTGGAGGTTAGAATCAGAGGCTCCTGACTCGTAGCACAGTGGATTTTTCTGAGTCCACAGTTTGGATTGCCTAACTGTTGTCACTGCTACCACTGGGGCACTGGTCTTAAGACTTCTCTAGAACAAGGGTAGTAAGTGAGGGCAAGAGCCTCTTTTTTTGGAAGGAAGTCACTCACTATGTGTAGCCCATACTTAAAGAGTGGGGAATTATGCTCCACCTCCTTGAGGGAGGAGCATCTACATAAATTACTTGGAATTCTGCACGAGAGATTTGTCTCTTTCTTCACATTTTTCAATTATTTATTTATATGGACTCATTAATTGCTATCTTTTACACTAAATAATAACCCATTACTACTTTATTTTGTTGTTCAAATTGTTCCAACTTTGGCCACTGGGAGTTCTTTCAGTTGGATGTTGTGTCCCTTTGACACACCCTCATCAGTGTGGATATTTAGGCGCTCTCTCTCTCTCTCTCTCTCTCTCTCTCTCTCTCTCTCACACACACACACACACACACACACACACACACACACACGTACTTTCTTACTTTCTGGCACTAAAAGATACTCCATGCTCATCCTGTATATTTCCTGTTCTTATAGAATCAGCCATTTCTCTATGTAGCTCTGGTTTCTTTTATTGGAGAATGGTATTAGGAACCAAGATCTGGGTGGTAGGTGGGCTCATTGCTACTGGGGTGTTCTTGTTTCTAGGCTCTTTTAGTTTATAGAGCAAGGAAATATATGTGTGTATACTAAACCATATATGTACACATAACTATAAATATTTCTATATAGCCATCTATATTGAAAGTAAACTAAAAATGAGCTCCTACTAGTATCTTTAACTCTTATCTATTATCATGTGGATTATTCTAGCCTCCTCCTCTTTCTTGTGTATAACCTCCCACTCCAAAAGTGAGAAAGTTTGTTCCTACTATTTGCCATCAATTTACTTAATTTTTCAATTCCAGTATATATGTATAGTGGTAGCAGAATTCTTAGCCTGTAAATTGTAAGAAAGAATTTTACTAACTAGAGTACAGGGCTTACATACAGTTTTTTTTGCTTTCATCTTACAGATGCCACTCATTTCCAAAATTACTTAGGTCAGAATCTTTTCCCATCTTGCTTTATATACCTGTAACAGTCACATTATTTTGTCACATTCTACATTCCATCTTGGGATCCCCTGAACTTCTAACTGATTTTTAAAATTATTATTTTAAGGTTCATTCTTTGTGTTGCAAAGTCTATAGGCTTTGATAAATGCATAGTGTCATGTATCACTCTTGCAATATCATACCAGAGAATTTCACCACTCTAAAATATCCCCTTCGCTTCATCTAGTCAGCTCTCCCCCATAACCCTGGCAACCACTGATCTTTTTACTCTTGCTATAGTTTTACCTTTCCAAAATGTCAGATAATTGGAATTATACATTAAAAAAGCCTTATAAGTTTGGCTTCTTTTACTTAGCAATACATTTTTAAGATCCATCTGTCTTTTTGTGGTTTGACTACTCATTTCTTTTTAATTAATAAATAAGTATTCCATTATGTAGATGTACCACACTATGCTTATCCATTTACCTACTGAAGGAAATCTGGGTTCCCTCCAATTTTTTGCAATTATGAATAAAGCTGCTATAATCATTCATGTGCAGGTTTTGGGGGGACATAACTTTTTGAATCAGTTGGGTACTTAGGAGTGCAATTGCCGTATCATATGTTAAGACTATGTTTAACTTTGTAAGAAATTGGCAAACTGTCTTCCAAAGTAGCTGTACCACTTTGCATTTCCACCAGCAATGAATGAAAGTTCTTTTGCTCAGTATTCTCACCAACCTTGCTGTCAGTTTTTACCCACTTTATTCTAATAGATATATAGTTGTATCTTATTTTTTTCCTTAATTTATATTTTTAAGATGCATTAAGGCTATTTATTTCTTCACAGTTCAATTTTCTAGGGTATGTAAGAAATTCAGTACTTTCCTTTTTAACATCTGTACACGCAGTTATATTTTCAATGTAAGCCAAGTGTTCTTCAGTTGTACCTTTTTATTGTTGCTTTTATTCCAATTGTTGTGATTTATTTTTCAAGAAATTCATAATTCTTAAATTGGATTTCCGTTTATTATCTTCCCATTACCATAATATTTAACTCCTTTCATTGTTTATGTCATTTTTCCCTACATTACATCTTCTTAAATTTGAACTTTATATCCCTTATTCAAGATTCTGAATTTCTGTCTTCTGAGGTTTTTAATTTAGCTGTTAAATTCATCTGTATAGTTTCCTTATAGCATCCATTTCCCTTTGAATTTCTGTACTTATTTTATCTCTTCTCTTATAAAGGCTTCATGTCCCCGCTGTTTTAAAGCATGATTTATTCATAAAATTATTTCTAGTGATATGATTTCCTCCAAGTCTTCAAAATGATGAGAAGAGAATTATCTAGATCTAGTGTGTCCACCTGTCATTGTCTGACTCACTGTTTTCTGGGGGTTGCAATCTCTGAAGCCACTTGACTAAGAGGAACTTTGGAGTGGGGTGGGGAATAATGTCTCACTACTTCAAAATAATAACTTACTATAGCGGAGAAATAGATGTGCTGTTTGGGGCTGATAAAGGTCTGAGTTTCTGATCTGCAAGCAAAGATGTCAGTGAGAAATTTTATATTCTTTATACTCAAGCAAGAATGCTTCCCTTCCCTTAGGTGAAAACCATATGCCAATGTCTTTTTCATATTCAAATTCTCGTTTCTGCTTCATATGTTTTTAATTAATGAAAATGCTCCCTATGGTCTGGCAATATGTTGACTGTCAGCCTTAGTTTTAGATGTAATTACAAATTATAATCATTTCCTGAGTTCCCATAGGTATTCCATTAGGAACTGGGCAAAACTGAATTAAAGAAAGCTAGCCAAATGTTATAACATGATGGTAAAAAAAGTGTTTCAGCAGAAATACAGGATTTCCTTTACATATATAGCTTATAAAGTAGAGAAACCTTGCAAAACACAAAAGAAAGCTTAAGAAATCATAGCAGATTACATCAGCAACACTTTTATTTAATAATTAAATCAGTAGTATATAATTTTAATAAAATATCTGAGATGCAGGTATTAATCCAGTGCTGTCCACCTATTGTTAATGGTTTGCACAGAGATTGAAACAGAGATTTTGAGATATATAGGAGAAACTGAAAAGAACTATAGGAATAATACTAAATCATAATATGAAAATTGTAAAGAGGGACTCCAAAAATTAGAGGCTTCTAGACAATTCCCTTCATTTGTGGGGATTACTACCAAATAAGAAAAGGATCTTTAATCCATGTTTTCATAGCTTTATAGAGGTGTGATTTTTATACAGTAAAATTCACCCATTTTGAGTGCACAGGTTGAAAACTTTTAGTAAATATATATAGTTATGCAGCTACTAGCATTTTCAAACTTAATAATAACATTTCCAACACCCCTCAAGAGTACCTGATATCCCTTAGCAGTCAGTTAAGGCCTCCAGCACTGACCTCTGAGAACAACTGCTTGGTTTCCAGTCACTATAGTTTTACAGTTTTACCTTTTCTAGAATATTATATAAATGGAATCATACAGAATGTAAGCTTCTGTGACTGGCTTCTCTCACTTACATGGCGTTTCTTAGACTTATCTGTATTGTTAGTGTTTTAGTAGTTTGTTCTTTCTTCGTTGCTGAGCAATAGTTCATTGTTTGGATATCTTACATTTTGTTTATCCGTTCAGCAGTTCATGGATGTGTGTTCCTTACAGTTTGAAGTTATTCTGAATAATGCTGCTAGAAATATTTGCATAAAGTTGATCAGCAGACACAAATGTTCATTTCTCTTGGGTAGTAGAATTGTTGGGTCATATGGTAAACTTATATTTGAGCTTTTAAGAAACTGCCAACATGCTTTCCAAAGTGGCTGCACTGTTTCACATTCCAACTAACAAGACAGGAGAGTTTCAGTTTCTCCACAACTCATCAACACTTGATAGCATCAGTTTTTTTTTAGTTTTAGCTATCCTAAATGTGAGGAACACATTCAAAGGCAAAGCATGTTTGCATGTCTCTCCAAGCTTGCTTGGTTCCCTGGGGTATCACGTACACATGTGTAGTTTATTAGTTAGCCAGGCATGCATGGAACATTTATTATCTGTTCTTCTACGATCTCTTGGCTCCCATTACCAAAATCCTCCTATAAATTCTTACTCTGTAACCTACTTCACACTAAGCCCACTAAGAACACCCCAGTGATAGGTTTAACTACTTAAGTGTGGGAGGGGTAGAAATGGCCGTATTGTAAGAAGGCTATAAGGTCACCATTATTTACCAAGGAAGCATCAGTTATTCCTGAGTAAACCTTCTCAAGTAGTTGTTGGCATTTGGTCAATTTCCTGTGCCCTGAAATTTTTTTTTAATCATTTTATCCAGTTAATTCTTTTCTTCATGGGGGAGGGGGGGAATTTTTCCCCCTGCCCTCCCCCTCTCTTACTACCACTACCAGAAGTAGCATGATTAGTCCATTTTTGTGAAGAGGAAAAAAGCTGTATACACACACACACACACACACACACACACACACACACACACACACACACACACACACACACACAAACACCAAAATGATGCTAAGTGCCATATTATATCTGCCTCAGCCAGGCTGTGTAGGTTCTGAAAAGCAGTGAGGCTGAGGCTAGGGAAGTAATGGAATTAGGCGCTTTCAGTGCATGACCACAAGTCTTATACATACCTGGTCAGGGGAAAGAGTAGAGAAGTGTAAATCATAGCAAGAATAAGTTTTATCTTCAGCTTGGGAGAAGAGTCAAGAAGAATATGAAGAATAAAAATGATGAATAATTTAGTTATCTGTGGATGTATTACATGTTATTTTAATGATAATGATGGTCTATTACTCTTTGTCGGTAGTCATGATTCTAATATAAAAGAAAATGACCAAAAGTAAAATTAAGAATAAAGAGAAATTTCCTTTCTTAAGTATTTGAACAGGCCATAGGGAGAAGTTATAAAACTATCTTTTCCTTCAGCACATTATGAGTAGAAAAAAATAAATTTCTGGCAAGGATTGTAATCGAATTAAGATAAACTTGACAAATACCTGATACTATTTCTAGGTGCAAATGACTATAAATTTATAGTCATTTGCACCTAGAAATAGTATCAGGTATTTGTCAAGTTTATCTTAATTCGATTACAATATATTAGGCTATAAACTGTGATAAGATTTTGGATAGCAGTACTTAGCAATTAATTACAATCGATACACAGTATACGAAGTACCACTATGATAATACTCGTTACAATTATTTCCTACCCTCTCTCAATTTATTAATATACAACACATTATGTATTAGAATTATTTAATTACTCAGGAACAAAAGAAAGTATTATGTAGCCAGAATATAGGTTTTAAGAGAAAAAGATTGTATGTAGGCAAAGCCTTATTATTATCACTACTTATATTATCTGCTGACTACCTCTTTTGTGCTCTAACCACTGTATCCTGTGCCTTTCATAAAAACAACTCCACTGAGATAAGTGAATCTTCACGGGTAGCTTAAAAATGTCACTCTGTATCCTGAGTATTCTCAGAAGGGTAAATGTTGCATGTAGGTCAGGCAAGAAAAGAATATTACATGTGCAACACACAACTGTCCCTGATAATAGATGCCAGGAAATGTAAGTGAAGCCATTCTAAATGGGGCAGAATGATGACTCTCCCACCCACATTTTTGCAGTTCTTTGTTGATTAAGGCTGGAATTTTATTTTCTCATCAGTTTACAGATTTTTCATTTACTTTTATTAATAATAATACACCAAATTCCCAGTGCTTTATATATTTTGAAATATATTCACTTGATTTCTTTCATCACAACAACTCTGCTATTATCCTCATCATACAGATGGCTTTCAGAGGAGTAAAGTAAGAAAATTAGTAAGTGCTTGTATTAGTCATGATTCTATCCAGTGACCAAAAATAAAATTAAGTAAAACCCAGAATTTGCTCTCAGGTATTTTTTAAAGCCAAATCAAATGTTTTTTTTTTTTCCCATCTTGCATGCCGATGCAATCTCTAAAGAAGATGTTATTTCTTTTGTAGTCAGAAAAAATGAAGGCCTTCAGAACTGTCAATGAGAGGTATCCCTTTTCTTGAAAGTATTGTTAGACACAGACACCCCAGCAAGACATGACCCTTGCTAAAGATTAGAAAAACTAAGTTCTGGGTAAACGTCCACAATGAGGGGAGGTAATTTAGAAAATTTGCAAACTTTTAATTTGTTTCTGCAGTAGTTATCTGTACCTAACGCCTTTACCAACGTTTAACTTGGTTATAATTTTCTCTCCATGTATGTTTTTTCTCCTACTGAACTATAAAATTACTGGAGATAGGGCTTCCCTGGTGGCGCAGTGGTTGAGAGTTTGCCTGCCTATGCAGGGGACGCTGGTTCGTGCCCTGGTCCGGGAAGATCCCACATGCCACGGAGCGTATGGGCCTGTGAGCCATGGCCGCTGAGCCTGCGCGTCCGGAGCCTGCGCGTCCGGAGCCTGCGCATCTGGAGCCTGTGCTCCGCAACGGGAGAGGCCACAACAGTGAGACCGCGTACCGCAAAAAAAAAAAAAAAAAAAATTACTGGAGGTAGAGTTTATGTTATAAATTTTACATAATGCTTACCATAATAATAGTGTGCTTTGCACACTACGCTTCACAATAATTTTTTGTTAAGTGAATTAATTACACAACCCTATCCTTGTTTTCATATTATAATTACATTTCTTTGGTTTACTGACAAGAGCTATCAGTTTGGATAAGCTAAGGAAAAACCATACAATAGAGGGACAGACAATAATGAGACAATGTGGATGTTATGTGGGAAAAAAAATAGCGAAATCAAGGAAAAGAACTAAAGTAAGTTAGGGAGAACTGGGAGTTAGCAAGAGGAAGGATGAAGTTGTTCAGAAAAGGCTGGAAAAGGCACTGATTGGACTTGACGTTGGCTACATAGCAAAGAAAGGAACTCAGGAGAACGGGAACCTAATATAACTCCTACAGGAGTCAGCCTGGGAGAACATTTTCCTAAAAGAAAATTCAGAAAGGATAAGACTTCCTCACTGAACACAGAGGTACATGGTATCACCAGTGAGACTGCATAGAAGCCGAATGGAATAAAGATAAAAAACATCTCTCCTCAATTAAAACAGATGAAGATCCACTCTGTAGCTGTGACATAAGCCATGTTGAATCAACACTGGAACAGATGGCAAGAACTACAATAAATGCATATGTACATACATACATAAAATTCCCCTAAAGATAAATAAATTAATTAATTTAAAAAACTGATGGCAAGAAATAAGAAAAAATCTAGTTAATAACAACAACTGCCAATCTAACAAAGAATATGTTTCACGTGCTTGAAAAAAGGAAAAAATGGTTCCTTTAAGAGCCAGTTACAGAATTCCTATCAGGATGACCTGGCATTTGTGGGGGAAACACCAACACCAAATAATAAAGATGAGGCCCCAGAATGTGAGATTGAAGGCAACTGAGCTAAGAAAGGGGAATGAAGATTCTAGGAGAGAGAATGCCCCAGAGTAATTGTGGGAGGCCTGAACACTGGTAGGAGAAAGAATCAGAGAAAATTCCCTAGTGAGAAAAATGATTAAAGCTCTTAAGCACAGGGACATCTCTCCTACACTTTTAAGAAATTTGCTCTGCTATTTGGGGACGTAGCCCATCTCCATCACCACAAACCTTGAGTAAAATTTGCCAAATATAAGCATGAGTCAAAGAACTTTGATAAGTGAAATAAGAGGAAGTTATCCAGTTTGGGGGAGAGGGGGAGTTTGGGCAGGGGGTATAGAAAAATGTTATACAGGAAAGGAAAGGCAGATTAGAAGATTTTTAGTATAAGTAGGAGGTTAAAGTCAGAGGGAACTAGAGAAAAGTCAGACCCATCCCCTCTCTCCTTCCCTGAGACAGTTGAAGCGTACTTTATTTCCCACTGTAAGATTGTGGTAGTTTGAGACAATCATATTTAAATCTTCGTGGGCAAGTGGACTACCCTCACGCTGTGAATGAGGAGTCGGGAGATGCCTGGGAACGTACACCCGCTGGGGATAATCTTTAACAATGATGGTGGATAAATGCTCCAGCTCCTGTGTCCTGATCAGGACAAATCTAAGGGTTACTTACACTGTCTCCGAACTTTCCCAGTGGGATTGAGCCAGTAATGACCTCTCTGAAACTTTGCTTGTTACCTTGCCCTGTTTGGCCTTCTTCATGTAACCTCTTCCTGAATAAACCCTTTTCACCAGAATCATTGTCTCAAGGTCTGTTTTGGGGAACTGAACGTAAGACCAGCGGTTAAGGAGGGCTGTACAAGGGAGGGGCTGTGGAACACACCTGATCCTGAACTCTTGGTCCACGGCCTGTGTCATTTACATCCGAGTTACCCCTAGCCTCAAGCACAAGATCAGCGTAAGGGGGAGTCTTCCATGCAGGGCAGCTGAATGCATGAAAATGAATGAATACTGAAACCTGGCTGGAATCCGAAGGAGGGAAGACTTTGCCCCAGAGCACAACAGAGTAAGATAGGATGCAAAGCAGGGGAAATTATGTATATGGGTAGAATAGAGGACTTGTGAAAGGTAAATAGTTTGGGGCTTTTCTCACATACACCATTGACTTTTTCTCTTAACTGATTTCTGTAGGACATTGACTAATGTCCCAAGCATCCTGAATGCTCAGGGAAGTTGGACAACTGTCTGGCACACTGACCCACCAAGAGTCAGTTGTGTTCACCTCCAAACCTGTTAATGACAGTTATCGTTGCTATTGTTATTCCAAAATATAATTAAATATTATATGAACTGATGAAGCAGAGTTGAAGAAAGACACATGTTTCTATGAATACTTGGTGAATGCTTTGAAAAGACAGCAGAGAATAGCTTAAAATATGCTGTCAAAGTAAGGATGGGGGAAACAACTATTAAAAAAAAAACAAATCCAAGAAAAAATTAAAATCTGGAAGGATGCTGCATTATACTGCTACACAATGTATCCTTAGGTTCTCACTCTACTTTAAAGACATTAAAGCTGGACATGGTAGGTAAGGCGTTATGGATGCACTCTGACATGAAAGGTGAGGTGAAAACCAAGTAGTGTATCTATACTCCAAAAGCCTTGGTTCTGGCTTAAAAGATTGACTGGAGGATGTACAGATGTGCATTTACTTAAAACAAAATGTTAACCATTTTAAAAAATGTACTGAACTTAACCAACTATTTGATTAAGAAAGCAGCTACCAAGTGAGTCCCAATTGTAATGAATATGAAGGCTTTTTTAAAATTATTAGGCCACACAAGGCTCCCAAGCCAAGGAAAAAAGTGAGCTAATGAAGACAGTAATTTGAAACAGTTAAATGAACACAATCTAGAGCCAGACTGGTCTAATCGCTTGCTAGGCCTTTCCTTTACAGACATACCTCGAAGATATTGAAGGTTCGGTTCCAGACCGAATGTTTTGGTTTCCCAGTGCACATAAAAGTTATGTTTACACTATATTGTAATCTATTAAGTGTGCAATAGCAGATGTCTAAAAAAACAATGCATATACCTTAATTTAAAAATGCTTTATTGTTAAAAAATGCCAACCATCATCTGAGCCTTCAGTGAGTTGCAATCCTTTTGCTGGTGGAGGGTTCAAAATATTGCAAGAATTACAAAAATGCAACATAGACATGAAGGGAGCCCGTGTTGCTAGAAAAATGGCACCGATAGACCTGCTCAATGCAGGGTTGCCCAAACCTTCAATTTGTAAAAAACACAGTATCTATGAAGTGCAATAAAGCAAAACGCAACAAAATGAGGTATGCCTACACTGACACCACCTTGTGCGTCAGACACATTGTTAGATTCAATTCTCCTTCACTACCTTATTAGCAAAAGACTATATCACAGATAGTGAAATTCAGGCTCAGAGAGATTAACTGACTTGTCCGACATCACACAGCTAGTTGGATTTTGTTGAGGTGGCTGTTATTACTGCTGCTATTATTTTAGTCAGTGATAAATACACAACCCAAAATATAACACGTGGTCAGAGTTGAGGAGGTAAGCAACTGAATCATGTTTTGCTTTCCCAGAGTTTAAGTGAAATGTCTTCCTGAAACCACTCCTGTCCAGTAAGCTTTCAAATAATTTTTTAAAAATATTTACTTATTTATTTGGCTGTGCCGGGTCTTAGTTGCGGCACGCGGGATCTTTGTTGCGGCACGCAGGATCTTTAGTTGCGGCACGCAGGATCTTTAGTTGCGGCATGTAGGATCTAGTTCCATGACCAGGGATCGAACGCAGGTCCTCTGCATTGGGAGCACGGAGCCTTAGCCACTGTACCACCAGGGAAGTCCCCCAATAATTTACCTTTATGTGGAAACAGAGAGGTATGATGGACAGAGAAGCAGGCTTTTGAACAAGAACAGGTGGATTTGTGCTGATACTATCACACTACTTTAGTAGAAGCTGAAGTTTCTGGTTTTGTCACCAACACTCATTTTCCCATCCCCTTTTGCCTGATAAAAACCTGCCCCCTTTCTTTGGTCAGCCTCTTCCTTACTGTCTGCTATATAATGTCTTCCTGGACAAGTCCAAGGAATAGGCACATGGCCCACACCAGGCCCATCAGAGCTCTTCCCTGGAAGTTTCCACATGGGGGTACTGGCAGCTTTCTTACCCCTCATTATGTGAGAGCTTGTCTGCAAAAGAGAGACCAAAAGGGATAAGCAGGGATGAATGGGGAACGAAGGCATGAGACAGCGCCCCCTGGTGGCATGGACAGTCCTTAGTTCCCGTCCCTGAGGGCCGGGGTCCTGTAGGATTTCCTTGTGAACAGCTCTAGGATCTTTATCAGGTTGAGACCACCCCACCTTACCCTCCAAACCCCCCTTTTCCTAAGCATGCCTATACTGAGCTCCTGTCTCTTGCAACTGAAAGAATCTTGAATAGTATTCTGACCTCGGGGGGATAAGTTATCATAGCTTTATCTTCATTTTCTATGAGGGTAAAGTAGGCACCTCACAGGGTTATTGAGGGCTAAGTTAGATTATACATGGGAAACACTTTACACATAGTAAGTGCTCAATAAATAACAGCTATTTGCATTGCTGTTATTGTTAATGCTGAAAAGAAGGCTCTGAAAAAACACCCACACAAAGGTCTCTATTATAATGTAAAACATTGACATAATCCAATTTATACTTTGGTTTCCCGTGAATCTGGTCAAAATAAATCCATCACAGGAAGCTGTGTCTCTTGGTGAGCAAGTACCACGTTTGGGGCTAAAATTTAAGGACCATACCCTGGAAATGGGAACTCAACTGACATGCTGCCTACAAGTGAGAAGCCACTGAGGATCCCATTAGCAAACCTGAAACAGGAGTCGTGGATGGGGCAGCCTTCACCTTCTATTGGAGGGGGTTTTATTTGGCTTTTTAACCAGGGACATGCTGTGGTGCAGTGGGATCAATTTAGTTTTAATTTGGAAGTGGCCTGACACACAGTTCAATAAAATGTTGGTAATAAATCTTTGCTCTACTCCAAGACCCTGGAGGCTAATAGTGACATGCAATCACAGCTCTATCATATTTTGACAAATGCTTAGTGTTTAATCTCTGAGGAATCTGAAAAAATTGAATCCCCTGAGTTCCCCAAGTGTTACCAGTGTTGGAGGAGCCCTGTCTTATTCTGAGAAGTAAAGTCTCTCTGGGGAGGAATACAAATCCCATGTATGCTGGGCCTTGCACTATATTCACTCATTTAATCCTCAGAATTCTATGATGTAGTTACTACATAACATTCCCATTCTACCGATAAGGAAACGGAGGTACTGAGGAGTTAAGCAACTTTTGCAGATTCACAAGCTAGTCCAATCCAGAGCTAGGATTCAAACCTAGGCAATCTGGTCTAGTTAGTTCATGTCATTATTTCCTACATAGACCCACCCACTACTACAACAACCACTACTACTAAAAATAATAATGCATAACAACAACAACAGCTCATTCATTTGGTGCCAGGTACATGCTAAGTGCTTCACAAGTGTTGTCTTAATTTACTCTTAACAGATGAGCTTTATTATTATTTCCATTTTACCAGTGAAGAACAGAAAGCTGAAAAGGATGTGGTGAAGCAAAGGGTAATAACTGGGGCCCTGATCAAGGGCTGGAGAAATCTTGAAGAATTAATGTTTGAACTTCATTCTGGAGAGTGAGAAGGAATTAACTAGGCAAAGGTAAGAGTGGGGTAAGGATGTTTCAAGTATGGACAAAGGCCGTATGTGGCATATTCCTGAAGGCAACTATTCCAGAGAAGGCCTGTGACCAGAGAGCAGAGAGGGAATAGTGAGAGTGAGATGTAGTTTAGTTTGCACCTTGAACTACAGGTAGTCACCGGAAAATTTCAAGTCAGAAAATAACATGATAGAGAAGGGTAAACAGAGTGGTGGGAGACCAATTTGGGGGCTGCTGCAGCAGTCCTGGCGAAAGATACTCACAGTCAAAACAGGTCCAGAGGGAGGGCAGGGAAATTGGGGGAAGTGAATGGACTTGAGAGCTATTTGGCTGGATATAAGTGATTGGGATCAGGAGATGTCATAGTATGACAGGCTTCCCAGTTTGCACAACTGGTTGGAGAAAAGTCTCCCTCAGATGACTCTCTCACTGCTCATCCTCAGACTTAGGCTCCTGTGAAAATGGGGCTGTGAGTGAAATAGTGGAGGGTAAGCAAGGTGCACTGGGAAAGTGCTCTGGACTTGAGATATTTGTTCATCCAAATCTTTTGGGCTGAATTAGATCAGTTGTATGTCCCACTCCCACTTTGAAAGCAGGAACCATGAGATTAATAAAATCATTCAGGTTTTACAAAATGTGGTAGTCTCAGCACTTTGTCCTGGTGACTAGTGCTAGTGAATGAGTCTAATTCCAGAAACATCTACTCCCCACAAGAACCTTGGGTCTTAACTTTTTTCCTCTCTTTCCCCTCTTATACTCAGCCCATCACTTGTATGTTGCAACATTCACCATGCCCTGGCTACTGCCACTGGCCTCTGGTGGTCTACGTGATAATGCTAAGTTCTAAGAATTCAAGGGCAATATTTTCTGTTTTCCTAAAATTATTCATGTGTTTTTTCCTTAGGCAGAAAAAGTTTAAGAAACATTTTGAGTTTAAATTGAGCTTAATTTTTCCTTCTGGTTGGTCTCCACGTGTTTAGAAAATGTTTTTATGTTTTAGAAACCCAGGTTATAAGAAGAAATGACTAGTTAGTTCATGAGATTTGCCTCATTCTCTCGAAAAGCCTAGTTACTTATACAAATATGATCTTTTTAGAGGCATTCAGATCTTTTGTGATTTAACCTTAGGGTATAGATGGGGAGTGTACGTGCAATAAACACCGGAACCACGTGGAAGAGAAAGTCTTCTTGGAATTATCCATAATTTACTCCATAAACATTCATGGAATACCTACTTTGTACCTGGCATCAAAGATATAAATCTGAGTAAACAGTGTTTTTGAAAGTCAAGAAGGAACATTCCATCTCATGAGGTGGGCATACCCAATTTGTTGTGACCCCTCCAGGACATCTCAGTGATAACCCACAGCGAACTGAGCTGTTGTGTGGGAAGTGGATGAGAGTATCAGAAAAAAGACTTAATCAGACAAGGAGAGTTTCAAATGGCCATGCTGGAGTTGCTCTTTTTAAGGTTCCTTCTCGAAAATTCTTTGAATTAGAGTCCCAAACAGAATGAAATTTTGGCTGGGTTCAGGTTCAGATAAAAAGATATTTTGAATGCTGATTCAATAGATATAGAAATAGATTTATTTGTTCCAGCTCAAACTGGTTCACTATTTTTGTTAAAAAAATGTTAAGTAGCTGAGGTGGGGGAATGAACACTTGGGTTTGTTAGGAGGCTTTCAACAAGGCAGGCACACGAGTGGGTTTTGTAAGACAGGTTGAGTCAATCCCTCGATGGGAATGCACACATCTAGAAAGAACACAGATGAAGGCAAGCACACTGCTTCTCAGGCTTGAGAAGTCCCAACAGACTTGAGAAGAAAGTCAAGAAAGCCTGCCAAATTAGCTGGCATAGAACATCAAAACTGGATGAGGAATTTTAAAAGGCAGAAAAGACTTTTAATCAGGAGGCAGTACCCTGAGGAAGATCAAAAGCCTGTTAGATACAATAGTTATGATGGAATTTAGTGCTAAAAGGGCCATTTGGATAATTAAAGCCTCATATGTGACTTTTATTGCCTCCATCCTTATATGCCTCTGTCCTTGCAGATGAAGATGTGAGCAGGAATCTGGTTACAGGGCCTGCACTAGCTGAGAGCAATGTGGTTTGAGGGAGAGGACATGTTGGCTACCCATTATAACCCAGAGGTTACAGCCTGGAAGCCCATAGGCCATATTTGACCTGAAGACAGGTATTTTTTGACCTGTATGGTGTTTAAGATTCGCATGATGTGGTGAGACAAAAAATCCAGTTCTATGACTTCCTTTGAAAAATCAGACTGGAAACTCTGGTCCTTAATTCCCTCATAGTAGCCGCTAGCTGGTTCTGAGTAACAACTGTCCCCTTTACACAGGACATGAAGACTCAGTTCACCACAAGTCTAGTGCTTGAATGATTACTTATTTTTAAAGTAATAGCCTCTATATCATTGTCTATATAAAAATGGGAAACTAAACACTGAAAATTAAACAAAGAAGATCACACAATTTTCCTTACATGTGGTCCATGTCACCTGTCTGCATCATCTGTCTAGTCTCTGCTGCATTGATTCTGTCACTCTTGACATAGAAAATGCTTAGCCATGACCCTTGTTGGGATCGTTTTGAAGATGCTCATGAACAGCACCCTTTTAGAAAATAAAACCTGGTTTTATTTTTTAATATTTTTGCCGGAAAGTGGATTGTTACCTTCCTAATTCCTTTTTAATTTATTAACGTAAGATGACAGTGTGCTGGGAAAGAGGGAAACAGCTGTTAGAGTCAGGCAGCCTTGGTTTAAATTCCAGATTTGCCAATAATCATGGGGAGACTTGAGGAAAGTCACATTCTGGCCACAATTTTCTCACCCCTAAAAATAGGTGTAATAAAATTTTTCACACAGAGTGATTCCAAGCATTAAATAAGAGCATTACACAAAGCTCCTAACTGCTCAGTAAATGACACCTTATCAATTATGATCAAATGATTTTATATGCTAGCTCCAGATTTAACCACGATTTTATGACAATAAAATGAGGTAACCTGAAATATGTCAGGTGCAAGTGGGCTACACTATGTAGCCCCCTCGAGAATGTAAGAGAAAATATGATCTCTTGTCCAGAGGTTAATTGATAAAAGTAATGGATTAGAGCAAGGGTCAGCAAACTTTTTCTATAAACACCACTAAGTAAATATTTTAAGCTTTACAGGCCACAGAGTCAGTGTCACAGCTTGTAGGCTGCTGCCCTTGTAGCAGGGAAGCAGCCACAGACAATACATAAATGAATGAGCATGGCTGTGTTCCTATAAACTGTGTTTATGGACACTGAAATTCGAATTTCATATAATTTCCACATGGACTAAAATATTATTCTTTTGATTTATTTTTCAACCATTAAAAAAAAGTACAACTATTCTTAGTTCTTGGGCAGCACAAAGTCAGATGGCTAGCTGAAGTTGGCCTGTGGGCCATAGTTTGCCAACTCCTGCATTAAAACAGTAATATGAAAAGTCATAATAAAAAACATTCTAGTTCACAGAGGTAGACTGAAGGCTTTGTATCTAAATAATGAGAAGCAAAACAGAGAGTTAAAGAAGCAAATTTTAGCAGAGTAAATCCTCTCAATGTCTGACTGACCCCAAACGCATCTGGAAGGACTGGCCCCATCTGGAATTTGATATGTTGGACTAACATGGCCTGATGCTAATCAGTAGTCAAATCGTGCCAAGCTCCCCTCACTCACCAAGAGTCCTCCTAAATATCATCTGGCTTTATTTTTTTCTACAGAGTTGCTTACAGGGAGGGAATGTACTGGTCAAGCAGACACAAATACCTATTTTGTTTGACAGCTACTTATTATTGCAAAAGGATAAACTGTGATTCTGATTTACTCATCAGTCTTTTGTAAGTCCTTTTATTTTTTCTTTAAGCCTGAATCAGCATTTCCAAATCCAATTAACTTGGGGATATATATGAGAGTGTTCTTATGAGCCTACATAGCTGAGGGCCAGGTCCTCAACACTGGTTAATTTATGAAGGTAATTTCACTTTAAAAGCCCTTTCTGTGTGGCCAGCCAGCCTCCCACAGAAAGTCTGGAACTCAAGCTAGGCTACATGTTCTCCATACAAACTTCAAACTCTCTTTAGAAGGTTAGTGTGGGAATTCATTGGGTTAACAAGTAAAGTAATAATGGCACATAGGAAGCGCTCAATTAGTGTTTGTTATTATGATGATCACGACTATGATTATTGACAGTTGCTGTCACTTTACCCTGGTATCTTAATTATACACATGAATAGGCCTCACTCCTTTTTTATGTTCCTGATATTAAAAAATTATAATTCAGGGCTTCCCTGGTGGCACAGTGGTTGAGAGTCCGCCTGCCGATGCAGGGGACACGGGTTCGTGCCCCGGTCCGGGAAGATCCCACATGCCGTGGAGCGGCTGGGCCTGTGAGCCATGGCCGCTGAACCTGTGCGTCCGGAGCCTGTGCTCCGCAACGGGAGAGGCCACAACAGTGAGAGGCCCGCGTACCGCAAAAAAAAAAAAAAAAAAAAAGATTATAATTCATTTGAATGGGTTGGTGGGATAGGGCGAATTACATTAGACTGTCTTGGATTCTAAAAGTGCTTTCTACTAACAATCAAGGTCACATTTAGCAGAAGAGGAAAGAGGACTTCAAATGCATTGAGCACTTACTCTCTTCTAGAATCACTAGGCTTTAGAGTTTCTGAGAGTCCTGTAGGTTGGTATAGCTATTCTCTCTGTATCGACAAGGAAAATGGTTGCTCAGAAAAGTGAAATCATGTTTTTAAGGTCACAAAGCTGGGAAGCTGTGGCTCTAGGATTTGAATCAGAATCTCTCTCTCTCTCTTTTTAAACAGTAGAGTTCCATTTATGCATACATTCTTTGTGCTACAATTGTCATATAGATTACATCTAAGTATGCTATAAACTCTACCACACAATGCTATAATTTTGCTTTAAACTACCATATATTTTGTCAAAAAATAAAGAAAGGGAAAAACATAACGTTTGTGTTTATATTCACATAGCGACCATTTCTGATATGAATCTGAGTCTCTTTGGCTTCAAGCTTGAAGGCTGTCTGCTGCATGATGACAGGCAGCTCCATCAGATTCCCAAACTCTGATTTTCTGCTCTTTTGGGTTTAGACATAAGGCTATTCTAGGGCTTCCCTCGTGGCGCAGTGGTTAAGCATCTGCCTGCCAATGCAGGGACACAGGTTTGAGCTCTGGTCTGGGAAGATCCCACATGCTGTGGGGTAACTAAGCCCGTGCCACAACTACTGAGCCTGTGCTCTAGAGCCTGCGAGCCACAACTACTGAGCCCGCGATCCACAACTACTGAAGCCCGCGCACCTAGAGCCCATGCTCTGCAACAAGAGAAGCCACTGCAATGAGAAGCCTGTGCACCGCAACGAAGAGTAGCCCTGGCTCCCCGCAGCTAGAGAAAGCCCGTGCGCAGCAATGAAGACCCAAAGCAGTCAAAAATAAAATAAATAAAAATAAATTAATTTAAAAAAAAGACTACTCTATTATGGTATAAACCATAGCCTGTAGAAAGGGGCATAAAAAGAATAAGTTACCCCACAACTTTAAAACAATAGTAGGAATAACTAATATTTACTTAGAGCTTATGATGTGCCAAGATTGCACTTAGTGCTTTACAGATTCTTTCTCATTTAATAGTATTACCATTAATAATAAGCAGGTAATATCATTAGGTCCAATTTGTAGATGAGGAAACTGAGAATTAGAGTGGTAATTTTCTCAGTATAAAAGAGCTAGTCAGAGACTGAGCTGAGATTAAAATGCAGGTCTATCTGACTGCAGAGCCTATATTTTCACTAAGATACCTTAGTATTATATTATTTTGTGTTCTGTGGATGTGGTTACAATTATTACATTGCCATGTGCTTATTCAAATCAATGAACTTGTACAAGATTCATCTTACAATACTCTAAACAATATTCTAAAATTACCATATATTCACAAACATAAGGTATCAATTATAAGGTGCTTCCAAATTTTTCAGAAAAATTCCCTCAAAGAGGTTTTCAGTTTTTAGCTTTTTTATATACTTAAAATTTTGGATTATAGATTAAATAGTTAATTGCCTCATCATTTTCAGTCTGTCAACTCACTTATGCATACATATGCTTATATATCTAAGTTACCATAGAAAATCATGGATTAATTTAGAAATATATATTTTTTTACTCTTGCACTTCATGGACTGATTTTGTTCAAATTTTTCACATGCATCTTTAACACCAGGGCTATATCCACATTAGAACTAGTTTTTGAGTCCTCTAACATGGTTTTCCAGAACACATTATCTTCATTTCCATGTAAGTAATTTGAGATATGGCCCATTTTGAGTTTTAGTTTGAGTATGATGGTTCCACTGTAAAAAATTTTCCTAAGCCACAGAACTCATTTTTAAAACCTAGGAATTTGTTTTTGTCCTGTGATCTCTTTGACTTAACAATTAACTGTATTAGGTTTATGTTCCAAAAAATCTTTACAACAATATCTATCACCGGCAACAATAAAGGCAAATTCCAGGGCTGATTATTAAATCTATCAACATTATTTATCTTTTTCCTTTTTTATTTTGAAACAATAGTACGCTTAGATGTATTAATCCTTACACGATTGATTGGAGGCTTAAATGAGATAGCATATGAAGATGTCTAGAGTGAGGGTCCTGCACATAGTAGGAACTCGCTTGTTGTTATTTCCACAGACCAATGTAGTTCATGCTACTGACAAAGGCAATATTCTGACTTCTGTCTTTCATGGCTATCGTACTTTGGGCCCTGATGAAATCAGTTGATGGATTATCTCCTTTATAATCAAAAGACTAAGAGGCAGTGCACTCAGCCAGCTTGGAAGGCTGGCGCCTGCTATTCCATCTACTTGCAATCTGGTCACTACAACTTTTCTTCCCAAAAAAGGTCTTAAACTGCTCCTCTTGGTTTATTTCCCCATGATTCTCAATAATAATAATTAAAATGATAATAGTAATTCTGATTTGGGTAGAGAGATACAATCTACAGGCTACTTTACATGTGCTATAGTGTTTATATCTAACAATGAGGCTACAGCCATGGTATTATTCTCTCTCATTTTCTAGATGAGAAAATTGAGGTGCACAGAAGTTAGATAAGTTTCTCAAGTTCCCAAAGCTAGTACTAAACAGCTGTCATACAAACTCCTTTGCGTCCAAAAATGAGTCATGTTGGGCAAAACCTATGACAGCAGCAGTTATTTCCAATAATACTGTGCAATATACACACCGCTTCCCTTTTTCCACTGTCAAAATTAGGTGGAATGAAAATTAAAAGCTATAATTAAAATTATGTGCAATTGATTAAGACAATGCTATCGATGTATAATTCTCTACATTGAAACAAGATACTATGATGCCTGAAGAGCATGGTCTCTAAATCACAAGCAAGGGAAATTCTCCAGACAAACCCAATCAGGCCTTGCTGTCTGGGCCTCTGGCTTCTGAACATTATTTCTCTATCAAAATACCCTTATCTTTGTCCATCCACTTTCACCGTTGGGCAAACTTCTGTGTAGTCCTGAAGAACCCAACTCAAAAGTCAAGTCCTCTATCAAACCTTTCTCAATACCGCTGGATATATAGGTAAACGTCCCTTCTCTGTGCTACCATGGTCTGTGTGATCCCTGGGATCTGGGACAAAAGTTTATTTATAATTTGCCCTGTGCCTGACAGTGGTGGAGTTTCCGTGTAGTGGATATTTGATGGAGATTTCCCCAGGGTCAGCTATATGGTCTGGGGAAAACTTATCCACCCTCAGCTCCAGGGATGACCAGATTGTCTTTTAAAAAAATAATCAGTGTATCCGATATCCAGGCAACATGGTTTATCCTTGAAGGATCAGTGGGTTTATCCTTGAAGGATCAATTCAGGTCAACAAAATATATGATATTAGCTAGAGGTTCCTAGAAGGGATAGAAACTTCCTTGCTCTTCTGGGAGAGCCCAAGAAAAAGATAGGTTCTTATCCTCTGGACTCCCAACCCTCTTAGGTAACCTCCAGACACTTCAAACTCAATGCCAGCCAAGCAGAAGCCACCACTCTCTCACCTTGCTCCTCCTCCTGCCTTCCCTGTGTTTGTGAACAGTGCCCAGATCACCCAGGCGTTCTGGAACCTGCAAGTCATCATGGGTTCCTCCCTCTTTATGACCCCATAACTCGTCAAACAGAGTCCTGTCACTTTTTTCCTCCTGAATACTCCTATAATTTCTCACTTTATTCTTTTAATCTACACTTCTCTTTCCCTACTTTGGGGCTTCATCATGTCTCTCTTGGACTATTTCAGAGCTTCATAACTGATCTCCTTTCTTCCAGTCTAACTCGATTCAATCAGCCCTCAACATTGCCTCCAGGTTCAGATCTGACTGTGATCCACAGAAGCTCGGAATATTTCTATGGGTCCCCATCAAATCCAGGACAAATCTCAGCTTTCTTAAAATGGCAGGCGATTCTCTTCTTGATCTGGCCTCTTCTTACTTCCTCAGTCTCATCACTCCCCACCCTACCCCCTGCTCCCTAATAATTTATACTCAAGCAATACTGAATCAGCATCATATTCTGTGATATGCTGTGTCTTCCTTTTTTTTTAAGATTTTTTAATTTATTTGTTTATTTATTTATTTATTTATTTTTGGCTGTATTGGGTCTTTGTTGCTGTGTGTGCGCTTTCTCTAGTTGCAGCAAGCAGGGGCTACTCTTCATCGCAGTTCGCAGGCTTCTCGTTGCGGTGGCTTCTCTTGTCACGGAGCACAGGCTCTAGGCGCGCAGGCTTCAGTAGTTGTAGTGCATGGGCTTAGTTGCTCTGCGGCATGTGGGATCTTCCCAGACCAGGGCTCAAACCCGTGTCCCCTGCATTGGCAGGCAGACTCCTGACCACTGAGCCACCAGGGAAGCCCCTGTGTCTTCCATTTTTAATGCTTTCTTTCCCCATGGTCCATCTGGCTGACATATTCTCTTTCTTCCAAAAGTCAAAATCAAGTCAAGCATTGGCTTCTCTGCGAATCCTTCCTTGATGCTGCCCACAAGTGTGGGGTCTCCTCCTGCCCATGCATCGTTTTATTACAATCTTGAGTATTCCCAAGTTTCTTCTCACTAAGGTCACCTTTCCTTTATAGTCAGCATTGCAATCCTCCACCATCTAACATCCTAAAATTCCCTGCAGGATGAACCATCATTTGTATTTCCACAATTGGGTATGCATCCATTATGGACAAGTCTTCCACTGCCTCTCGTCCTCATCACTGTCATAAGTTGATTTCCTAATTATCCTTCCTCCTTCTACAAAGATGTTGAAAGATGGAGGGCAGTCTCATCTTCCATCCCAACTCGTGCTTTCATTCTCAGAGACATCAGGGTCTGTGCGGATGACCCAGTTAATCCCTTATCTTCTTAATTCCTTTACCTCCTTATCACAAAGAACTTTCCATCACTTCATTTTAGCCTCACAATTTCAAGGACACCTCTTGGACCTGTCATCAGTATAAACTAAGCCACCCCTGAAGTCACAAATGCCTAAACTAACCCTTTAACCACAACCTTGTAGTTTCGTGGCTCGGTTGTTTAAATTGCACAGATTACAGTGTTCACCACCACCTTAACATTAGGCTCCAAAGTGCATGTAGCTCAGGAGCTGCATAAAAAATTTATTAGACTGTGGGAAGAAAATATTAGAACCTCAAGTTACGTTTAACCCATCATTTTGCATACACCTTATCGTGTATATACATGATGTACTAGTAGAATAACTCATGAGAATAGTTTTATACACATAAATAAGAGCATGAACTCGGCCGCAAAACTCCATGAATTCAAATCCTGCGCCATTTACTTAAGGTGGGGACTTGAGAAAGTCACCTAACTACTCTATGCCTAGTTTTCTCATTAGTAAAATTGTATAGTAGTAGTTTCTACTTTATGAAGTTATTAGGAAGGTTACGAACCTTGAGCAAGTTAATATTTGTAAAGCACCTAGCTCTGTACTGGAACACAGTGAGTACATGTAAGCGTTAGGCAAACATCCATGCATGTATGAAGGCTATGTGCCGAAATGTTTTAACTTACAAAGAGGACCGATTTACAAAGTATGAAGGCAATTCCTCTTCTCCTTTCTTAACATCATTCTTCAGACATACATTTTTTTTCTGTCTTCATTTTCCTCCATACCTAGTTTAGATTACACTACTCAGAGCTCCCTGCTCACTCTCCCCCATCATACTTATCCTCACAAATCTAAAAATCTGGATGAACATTAAAAACTGCCACTGTTGGGTATGTACCCAAGAGGCCAGTATTACTGGAGAAAAATCACATACCTGGGAGGGCTGGCGTCTCTCCATATTGATGATGACTAGCTCCAGATGGACATTCTGCCCTAAGTGTCCTACTCAGTACTTGGTGATCTGCCTCTCGCTCACTCATCAGTGACATTTGATTTTACATCTCTTTATCTTCAAGCCTTCCAGCTTTCCTTTCCCTATTGTATTTTCAGGTCGCAAAATTTACCTCTTGTTTTACTGAAAACACTCGAACTCTTTAAAAGAGAATTTCTTCACTGTAAAATGAGCAGGTCTAGAGATCCATCCTATCCCTCCATATTTTCCCCTTCATAGTTTCTAGTGAGGAAGAGCTCTTTCTCCTCTTACACTTGAGGTCTGGAGCGCCTGCCCTGTTACATCCCTTGTTCCTTTACTTCCCCCCTTTTTCCTTATATCACCAATCTCCCTACTGGACCATGCCCTAGAGAATCCAAATAGGCTTCAGTATTTACCATCTTAGAAACAAAAACAAACAAACAAACAAAACAGAAAGAAAGAAAGAAAGAAAGAAAGAGGGAGGGAGGGAGGGAAGGAGGAAGGGAGGGAGGGAAGGAAGGAAGGAAGGAAGGAAGGAAGGAAGGAAGGAAGGAAGGAAGGAAGGAAGGAAGGAAGGAAAGAAAACAGAAACAATCTTGTGGTTCCACAATACCCTTCAGCTATTGCCCCATTTCTCTGATCCCCATTATAGTCAAAATTCTTAGAACTCATTTTTCTACCTCCTTCCGTTCATTCTTACAACAGCTCTATTCTGAATTTTGCTCATGACTATATTAAAATTGCTATTAAAGGTCAACGGGACTCTCTAAATTAAAAGCACATTTCCCTGTCCCCATCATCCTTCACCTCCCAGCAAGATTCCACACCAATGACAACTCCTTATGGCTTCAGTACTTTCTCTCCTGATTTCCTGGGCATATTGCCTATTTTCCTCAGATCTCTATGACTGATTCTACTGTCTTTTTTTACTGCATCCTTTAACTTTGCCTAAGCTTCAAATGTTAGAGAAACTCAAGTTTCTTCAGATATCAGTTCTAGCGTACCTTTTCATCTTTTTCAGTCTCCCTCTTAACACAAACTCTAGGAGGTTACATTTATTTCCCTTGCTCCTTTAAAGACTGGAAGTATATTAAGAAGTTCCTGCTTAAATACCAGAAGTAAAGAAGTTCTTGACTTCTATATTTATTCTCTTTTGGAGCTTTATTCTTAGATATCCACTTGTCCACTTGATATCCCTTCTTTCATTTAATATAATAATCATATATTTAATATGTTCAAAATTAGACTTTTAGGGACTTCCCTGGTAGCACAGTGGTTAAGAATCCACCTACCAATGCAGGGGACAGGTGTTCGATCCCTGGTCCGGGAATATCTCTCATGTTGTGGAGCAACTAACCCCGTGCACCACAACTACTGAGCCTGTGCTTTAGAGCCCGTGAGCCACAACTATTGAGCCCGTGAACCACAACTACTGAAGCCCGCACGCCTAGAGCCCATGCTCTGCAACATGAGAAGCCACCGCAATTAGAAGCCCGCGCCCTGCAACGAAGAGTAGCCCCTGCTTGCCGCAACTCCTTATGAAAGCCCGTGTGCAGCAATGCAGACCCAACGCAGCCAAAAATAAAATAAAATAAATACATTTATTTTAAAAAATTAGACTTTTAATTTTGTCTCGCTTAGAGTAAATCACCATCACCTTTCCTCTGACTGCAGCTGTAATATCATAATTGTCTTCTCTGCTTCTTCTTTTGCCCCATTTTAACCCAATTCATTCTTCAAACAGCACTGAAGGTAATCTTTTAAAAATATAAATGGCTTAGAAACCATTCAACCCCTCATTGCGTTTCAAATAAAATTAGTGTTCCCTTTTTCGGCCTGCAAGGCCTCTACATATCCTGGCCTCTGCCCACCTTTCCAATGTCAGTTTGTGCCATTCTACCCCTTGGGCACTAAGGTGAAGCCACACTGATCCCCAGACATACCGAGTTTTGTCCAGCCTGAGGGCCTCAGTGTACACTGTTATCCCCTTAGCCTGATATGCTCCTTCCAACACTTTGCCAGGTGGCCCCTCATCTCATTCTTCAGGTCCCAGTGTAAATATCGCTACTTTGGAGATGAGTCCACCTATATCTCTAAATCAGTAACATTCCCACCTTGTTATTCTCTATTCTAATTTCCTGTTCACTTCCTTCTTAGCTTTTTATTCTTTGCTATTACTTATTTGTTTATTCTTTCTCATCTTCTAGGCTGGTACACATCACTGCACAGTACACTCAGTGCTGAGTCAGTAGGGTCTCACACTTTAAGAGCTAAATCTTAGCTTCAGTACTTACTATCCGTGGAAATTCAGCAAGATTTCTAACATCTCCATGCCTTAGTTTCTACATCTAGAAAATTAGAATAATCATATGTAAACTTATTGGGGTAGAATGAGGATTAAGGAAGATAATATACCTATAGCATTTAGAACAACATTTAGTACAGAGTAATTACTACTATTCCTCCTAGTACTATTACTACTACTGATGATAATAATATCAGTAATTAGTAGCATTCAATAAAATTGTTGAATGAATGAGTAAAGATTCAGATTTATATTATTGTGCAACTACAATGTGCCTGATCATGCTATTTGCCATCACATATGCTTTATTTTAAAATTTTTATTCTCACAACTTAATGAAATGAACAGTGTTATCTCATGAGAAGCTATTCAGAATATGTGAATAACTTTCCCAAAGATACTTAGCTCCTATGCAATAAAACCAGAATTTGAAACCAGTTTACTTTCAAGTCTGGTGCTATTTCCAACAACTCACTGTCCATGGACCAGAACCACCTCGTCCATTAGAACCACATGGAGTGCGTAATTTTATCAAGGAGTAATTTCAACTTCCAAGTCTTATCATTCAAAAAACACATTTCGTAAGGCTATAGCTGCCATTGCTAGTGATTTCTCTGATGGATCTCAACAAAGTCAATTGAAAACCTTTTGGAAAGGATTCACCGCTTTAGATGTTATTAAGAACATTCGTGATTCATGGGAAGAGGTCAAAATCTCAAAATTAACAGGAGTTTGGAAGAAGTGGATTCCAACCCTCATGGGTGACTTTGAGGGGTTTAAAACTTCAGTTCAGGAAGTAAATAGCAAGACGACTAGAATTAGAAGTGGAGCCTGAAGATGCAACTGAATTGCTGCAATCTCATGATAAAACTAACAGATGAGGAGTTACTTCTTATGGATGAGCAAAGAAAGTGGTTTCTTGAGATGGAATGAACTCCTAGTGAAGACGCTGTGAAAATTGTTAAAATGATAACAAAGGACCTAGAATATTACATAATCCTATTTACTAAAGCAGTGGCAGGGTTTGAGAGGATTACCTTCAATTTTGAAAGAAGTCCATTTGTGGGTAAAATATTCTCACACAGCATTTCGTGCTACAGAGAAATGGGTGGTGAAAGGAAGGGTCAATCGACGTGGCAGACTTCCGTGTTATCTTATTTTAAGAAATTGCCACACCTTCAGCGGCCACCACTCTGATCAGTCAGAAGCCATCAGCACCAAGGCAAGACCCTCCACCAGCAAAAACATAACTGCTCACTGAAGGCCCAGAGAGCGGGTAGCATTTTTTAGCAATAAATATTTAAAAATTAAGATACGTACATTGTTTTTTTAGACATAAAACTATTGCACAGACTCTTAACAGACTACAGTGTAGTGTAAAAATAACTTTTATGTGCACTGACAAATTTAAAAATTTGTGTGACTCACTTGACTGTGTTATTCGCTTTACTGCAGTGGTCTGGAACTGAACTTGCAATATCTCTGAGGTATGTCTGTACTTCGTTAGAGACCGAAGGAACATGGTTTGCATGGGAAATGTTTAGGAGATGTGATCCAGAGGAAGCAAGCAACAAAAAAGCCATAGGGAAATGTTTACAGAAAGCTCCGTGTTCAACTAAATAGGAGACCAGATGTTACCATAAACTGATCCATGTCTGAAAAATTCTTCTACAGAGTTCTGGCCAGGAAAAATAATTGGCATCTTCTTGAAAACATGGGCAACTTTTAGTACTGGCAATTAGGTACCACAATTTCTTTCGGTTATCATGTAGAGTTATCACTTCTTTCAAGAGTTATCACTTCTTTCAAGCCAAATAATAACAGGTTTGGCCATGTTTCAAGACAAATTGGAAATGTTCAAAGAACATTGGGATTATAATTCCCAGTGAACCTTTCAGTTTTTGTCTTTCCATGACCTAAATTATGTTCAGGAAAAGAAAAATGAAGTTGTTATTCTTAACCATATGTAAATGCAGAGACCATCAAGGGTGGATCAATGAAAACTTTCCCTGGAAACATAAGGCTTCCATGCAACCAGTTATTAGATCCCCAAAGGATTCTTTGGGGAAGAGTCAGGCTAGACACGAGAGGAGGAAGAACTCTGTGGCAAAGATTTAGGATCAGTCTCTGTGAGGGGAAAAAGAAAGGATGTGCAGCTTACTCCTGTACAGAGTAAGGTAGTGAAGCCCGCTGAAATGGCCCAGGGCTGAAGTGGGCAGCATCCCCAGATGCTATTTGTCCAAATAGGCTTGCCTGTACTGCAGTGACAAACAACCTTCAATTCTCACTGGCTTTATAAGAACAAAATTTGTATTTCTTCTTCCTGTTATATGGCCAAACAGGTAGGCAGTGTGGCTTAACTCAAGGACTCCAGCTGATGGAGCCTCCGTCTTAAAATATATTTCTGTGATCAACTAAGTAGTGTATTTATTCAATATACATTTATTGAGTGACAATAGTGTGTTGGATCTGGAGATATGGTAGAGAATATATCAAAGGGTCTGGCTTTGTGGATTTACATTCTAGTAGTTTTATGCATATTTTTTAATCCTCAGGAGGATCCTCACAAGTAGGCAGTATTATCACCCCCATTTTATCAATGGGGAGATGGAAGTATAGAAAAGTCTTACACAACAAGTCAGTGGTAGAACTGGGATTTGATCCTTTGCAGTCTGACTCCAGAGCACATGATTTCACCCACCACACTATGCTGCCACTGCTGATGCCTGATGAGGAGAGTCACCCTTTACTATTCCCAACATATGAAAAAAGGGAGCTAAAGACAGTAGGATTTGTGTAATTGCTAGGTCAGATGGGAGAGCCACATGCTAAGCTAAGTGGCAAATTGTCCTGTGTGGAATAGCACTAAGAGCCTCAAGGTTCCAAGGTTTCTACGACCTCTGTTCATTACAGGGATGGGCAAGCTAGTTCCTAAGACCGTGAGTTCAAGGGTCTGCTTGGGAAGAACTGGCTCAAACCCCCCAAGGCCATGTTATGGCAGTGCAAGTCCTTGGCACCCGGAGGGCATACACTTGGATCCCAGCCCAAAACTGGTGTGAATCTTAGGTTCTTCATCTGTAAAATAAGCATAAAAATGGTATTTTCCACACATGGGTTTATTGTAAGATTAGAAGTGATAATGCATGTAAGTGGAGTCCTGGAACATAGAACGTTCCCAAAAAATTATTATCCATCATGTCAAGTGGGCCTAATACTCCTTTTTACATAAGAGTTAATGGGACTTTATAGCAGGTACTAGTTCAAGAAACTTGAAAGAGTGAGGATAATGTGTGGAATGGGAGGATGTTGAGAGGGTTCTGTTCACGCAAATTGCCTGGGTTTCCTGCTCGTTTGCCCAAGTAACAAGTTCATATCCTGCATTTCTCCCCAGTGTCTGCTTTGTCAGGCTTCCAGCATTCATTCCTGTTCTAATCACATTTTGTCTAATTAACATCAAACTCTAATCTATAATCACTACAGGGAAAAACATCCCCCATGGCGACGACGCTTCTTTTAATCCCTGGTGGTGTGTAATCAAGGAGGGTATTTGCTGAGCCTAGGACAAGTCCTACTAGCCCAAGATGTAATCAAGGAGACATGGAAACTCAAATATAAGCAACTGACCCACCACAATTAAGAGAATTTGCCTTCAAAAGCTGTTGGTCCCCTGAAGGAAAAGTATCAAGTACTATGATAGAGAGAATTTTGGACATTTTGCTCTCAAGGGGCTCAATTATTTCTAAATATATTTTCAAATAAATGAGACTTTCTTAAACCATTTATCGCCATAGCAACTAAGCTGGCAGAGTTGGTAGAAGTCTTAGCTTCTATCAGCTGTGAAATATGCTTGTTGCTTGCAAAGTCTGTAGAAAAAAAAGTGCTATATTGAATAAGTAAAGCAATAAATTCACGAAGACTCACAGGAAATGAATGAATAAAGGGATGATGGAAGCTTTTGCAAAGATGTACAATCCTACCCTGAGAGTTTAATAATAAAATTCCATTAGACAAAAGCTCATTATGGTTGTCAAAAACCTCACATTTGGTTATCTCGTAAGTAAAATAATTCTCTTAAAATACAAATACTTTTCTCTAACCATTCACCCCAGCATATGTGGTGCCTAAAAGGTTGTAGCCTGGAGATCAAGAAATTTGAGTTCTAGTCCCAGTCTGATGCTAAATAGCACTGAGTGTTGAGTAAGACTTTCAACCTCACATGGACTATTTCCTTTTCTATGCAATGAAAGGATGTGGGATTCTATTACTCACCTTGAATAAGTGAGATAAACAATAACTTCTAAAACTTCTTTATGGCTTTAAAAAATGTCTTTCTCCGTTTGCACAGTTGTGATTTTTTTTAAGTTCTAGGAAATGAATCAGCTATTCAGGCTCATGGGCTACCTGCATGTGTCAGACCCTGGCTCCCTACTTGTCTTTGCAGAATTTCAATCAAATGAAGGGAAGGGCAGGTTGACCACTCCAAGGCATTTTTGAAAAAGGGTGGAGGTGGATATTTACACTTACTGCACAACTTTGCATTTATGGTACTTTAACATATTATCTTTACAACCTTTCATCTTTACAACCTTGTATGTTAGGGATGATAATTCTCATTTTAGAGCTGAGGAAAGAAAATGTTTAATCCACTTCCTCACTGTCCCACCACCAGCAAGTGGTGGAGCTGGGGCTTTAATCCGCATCTGCTGGACTCCAGAGACAGGACCTCATCAGGCTACCTCTCCTCTGAAACCATCTGGTTCAAAGGCATAATGTAGTGCAGAGAGGCTTGATCAGGGAGTCGAGACCTGAGCTTAAGCTCCAGCACAGTCACCTATAGCTGTCTGACCTCAAGCAAGTCAGTACTGTCCTTGGGCTTTTATCTTTATCTCCAAGAGACAGGATCATAGGGAGTGACTACTTCTTGAGACAATGGACATCCTCAGCTGAGAAAAGGATCAGAAAAGCATCCCAAGGAGGAGTAGGAGGGTGAGAGTTTCAGACTCACTGTGACCATGAGTATTTACAGCAGGAAGGCACCAGGGTGACCACGTGTAGAAGACTAGGTTCAACCCTTTGAAAGGAAGGATGAGCTCAGGTAGCACAGATTTTGAAAGTGGTTCATTCAGCATTCACAACTGGAAACAAAAGTCAGACACTGAAATAAAATAAGCTAGAAAAGAATTTTCTGGCAGCCGAGGCAAGGGTTAGATTGAAAGCAGCAGGCAACATTCAGCTGTCTCTATATTTCTTTGCAGGTGAGTTACTTTCAACTGAACCTAGTGTCCAGACGTGAGAGGAGTAGAATCTTCTGGAAAAGTAGACCTTGCTTAAATTAATTAATACTATGTTTTGGGTTTTTTTCTTTACAAATTATCTCTTAATGTGTTGATAGAATATGTTCATTGGAATCACATCACTTCCTTCTATTTCTGTACACTCTAAAGGAATAGTCAGCTGCAGTCAAGAGAAGGAAACATATCCATACTTTCCCTTACCCCGGCACCTTTTCATTCAGGCTTAGTAGCTCTATCAAACACAAGCCCAGCTCTAGTTCCCTAATTCATGACTTAGAAGAGACACCATTAGACACATTTCGTTAATATTATCCCTCTGAATACAAGGGGAAGAGGGAATTTCTGCTTTGAGAGGAATAATGTAGTACAAAGACCTGGAGTCAGCCAGGGTTGGGTCCAGTTCTGAATCCTTCATTTACCAGTTGTGTGACCTTAATAAATTACCTAATCACTCTATACTTCTTTTCCTCCTCTGAAAATGGCTAGGGAAATTCTAATGGCTGTCAGTTTCCTAGAAGTAAATATAGAGCTGAAAGCAAAAGATAAAACAAGGAGCCAAAAATGAGAATGCTGGGAAAAAGTTGGGGAATAAGATTCAGAGCAGGATGAAGTTTCAAGTCCAGAACATGGATGGTGTCAGGAGCTTTGGTGTCCAGAACCCATCTCCACGTGTGGAGGGACTGGCCGCAGCAGAGGGCCCAATTACCAGTCAACTGCAGAAGTGTTGGCAAGCCTAGTGCTGTGACTGTCCACGTTGTGACCAAATCACCAAGACAAAGGAGAAGAAGAGGAGGCAAGAAATCTTCAAACTGAGAAGCAACAACAAATGCTTCCAAAGGTAGAATGATAAAAGGACTGTAGGAATTAGCTCAGGTGTGAGTTGCTTTATTAATAACACTGTTTACTGGTGCATTTCGTGGGGCTGCAAAGGTGGAAGAAATCATGCAAAGCCCTTCAGTTCTTCTGTTTGTTCTTCGCTTTGCTTTAATGTCACATATCTCAACTATGACACTCACACCATTCTGCATGTGGCATCCATCCAGGCACCCATCATGCCTGAACCCAGGAAGAATGAGGGAGGCTTTGTGAGTGGTGTTCTTCTGAAAGTGGCAGAATTGGAAGGTGCAAGAGCCATCCTTCCTCCCATGGGAAGTGGCACTCTGCCTCCTGCCCTGCTTCCTCTGTCTGTGCTGGGTGAGAGAGCATCACTTAGTCTCCTTCCATGTCCTTGTCACTTTGTCCTAGGCAGGTATACTCCCAGGCCTAGGGGGTATGGGCGAGGATGTCCAGAGTCCTCCACATAGACCCAACAATGGCAAATCAGATGAATAAGCCCAAAAGGGGCTTCAGCAGCATCTGTGCATAGTCACGGATCACTCTCCTCCCTAGGCTGGACTTTACACTTGCACAGTGAACAACCATTCACCTAGGCCAAGTCTAAATACAAGTTCTTTTTTTTTTTAATTTTTGCTTTACTTTGTACTCTTTCAATTTTTATTTTTGAAATAATTCCAAACTTACAAAAAACTACAAAAATAATGCAATGTACTCTCATACACACTTCATCCAGATTTAGTTTCAAGAAGCAAGAATATGTAAAGAATTCTCATATATCCTTCACCCCAGTTCACCACTTGTTAACAATTTGCCACATATGCTACACTATTCCCTATCTCTTATGTAATCTCATATATATATATATATATATATATATATGTAATTTTCCCCTGAACCATTAGAAAGTAAGTGGCAAAAATCATGCCCCTTTACTCCTAACCTGTACAGTGTATATTTCCTAACAACAGAACATTCTCTTATATAACTACAGTACAGTTTTCAATATCAAGAAATTTAGCATAGACACAATATTATTATCTAATCCACAGTCTGTATTCAAATTTTGCCAATTTTCCTAATCATATCCTCTATAACATCTTTTTCCCAAGAATTATCTGTTACTTTTAGTGGCCATATCTCCTTAGTCTCTTTTAACATGGAACTATTCATCTTTGTCTTTCATGAATAAGATTGACATTTTCAGAGAGTACAGTACATTGTGCATTTTTTAAAATATTTCTGTTTCATTTTAGTGTGTTTCCTCATTACATTAAGGTTATGCCTTTTGGGCAGGAATATCAAAGAAGTGATATCATGTCCTCCTCAGTCCATCACAACAGGAAGCAGGGGATCTCAGTTTGTCTTATTACTGGGAAGTTAACTTTGATTGCTATGTAATTTCTTCAGATCCTTATAATACTATGTGAGTGTCTGGATCGGTGGCACTCAATCTTTGTTCATACATTAGAATCAACAACAAGAAGTTTGAATGTCCAGCCTTCACCCTGGATCAGTGATTCTCAAACTTACCTGTGAATTGGAATCACCTGTAAAAATTTTAAGATGCTGTAATGTCTGATTCTAACATTTAAAGATTCTGACATATTTAGTTTGAGTTTTGCCAGGGGATTAGGATTTTTAAAAACTCTCCATGTCAAGCCAAGTCTGAGAATCACTGCTCTGGACGAATTAAGTCAGATTTTCTGATGGTGGGCACTGGAATATTTTCAAAGCTCTCCAGGGTATCTTTATGTGCAGAGAGGGTTGAAAACCACAGGTGTACACCTAGGAGATAGTGTCCACCTTTAATCAAAGGGGAAGCCTGGAGCTGTACTGGTTTTCTCAAGATCATACAGCTAAGAAGTGGTAGGGTCATGTATAACAAACCAGGCCTTCTTCCCTGTTAACCATAGTTCTTCTCTGAATGAGGCAGAAGTCAGCTAGTTGACACCTATTTCACCAGACCAGAGGAGGTATTTTTCTGCTCCTAGCCCAAGAAATCTGAGAAAATCAGACAGTTAGGCTTATATTGTTCTGTTCTGCTAACTTCAGGTTGTTCTGTTAATGACTACATCCTTTCTACTCAAAGTGTGGTCCACGAGCAGCAATGTCAACATCAGAACCTCAGGCCCCACCTCAGATAAATTATTCAGTTTAGTGTAGAGAATCCCAGAAAGACGGCCCATGCATGATGCTATTTGGTTACAGAAAGCTTAATTGTGAGACATCTAATTTATTATAGGGCCACTCTAGGACTAGAATCCCTGGGGATTTCCATCTAGGATGATAATTTGATCACCCTTATTGTGCACTTCTCTCTAACTCATGTGCATCCAAGTGACTGAGAAACATAATAGAGATCCCTGGATCTTGGCAAGGGTACTATTCAGAATTCAGAATTTTGGAAATTCTAGAGAGTAGGCAAATGGGGTTAAGGTATTGGCAAGCTCTTACATATTACCATGTACAAGGGGAAAATACACCTGGGAAATAAGTGGACGTAAATACTTAGCAGAATTCTAAGCTAGAAGGGATATGGGTGGGAGCAAGAGTGGGCTATAAGAGAGAAAGAAATTGACCATGATTCAAGGAGTGTACCAGGATTGAGACTATGATTCTCACCCCAAAGTTATACTTGGATGCTTTTCTGAGGATAGAGGAGAGGTGTGGGAAAAGGGGTCTGAATCAGCTACTTTTAGTTTGCACATAACACAGAGAAAATTCTTTAGCATGTCTATGCCATATCTTCTTCTGCTCTTGTATGTAAGAATAAACAAATAAAAACCACCAAATGAAAAGATTTAGCTGTTCAACAGAAGGGGAATAGAGGTAAGGAACTGGGATAAAAATGAATGAGATTCCAGATGACACTGTAGGAAAAATATGTTAGAAAAGAAATATTCAATATCAGTAAAGCACTGTTTCAGATAATAAGCTCAATTCATACATTTTAAAAAACACTGTGGAGGCAGTCACTAGCCAGTTGAATGATGAAGGAAACTGAGAAGCTGATAAAAGCTGAGCACAAAACATTGTCTCAAACTCAGAGGAAAAAATAAAAGTAAGAATATAATAATAAGGAAAATGGCAAGAGACTAGGAAAAATGATCCAGGAGATCCAACACACATGATATGCAAAAGAGCAAAAAGAGCAAAAAGAGAAGCAAAATCAAAGAAATAATTGAATAAATGTCCTAAGCTGAAGAAAAATTTGAATCTTCACCAGGAAATAGATTTTCAAATATCAGATGAGATTAATAATAAAAAGAAAAGAAATCTTGCTTTACAACAGAAAAGAAGTCTCTTATAGAAGAAAAAAAAATCTCAGGATAAAACCAAATTTCTTGTTTACAGCATTGAATACTAAATGAAAGTGGAACATTTCAGTGAGATTCTCAAGGGAAAGTTTGCATAGCTTTTGAAGGGAAAAATTCTATACTCGCCACTATTTACTTAATTAGTAAAATCATTAAGATACTCTCAGATGCGCAAGGACTCATACCCTTCCAGAAAATGTTCCTCAGGAAATAACTGTGCCATTTAAAAAATAATAATAACTCAGGAAAAATGAAGATGTGGTATAAACGCATAGATATAAAATAATGAAACTACTTAAAACTCGACTTACTGTCCAAATAATTATTGTAAATATGTTTTCTCCCCATAGGAAGCATGGCTTATTTTATTTTTCTCTTTAAAAACAAATTTTTTTTTTTTAATCAAAGACCTAGCAGGTTGTTTTAAAACATACACACTGACCAAATAAATGAAGTTAACATTCATTCCTTGTTTCTACTACCATAATCTGAACTAAGATCCAGTGGTAAAAATGTTTTTATTTTTAACAGTTTTAACATGGTTTTGCAACCTCGTAAAAGTGTAAAAACAATTTTTGAAAAATAATAAATTAATTAATACGATTGTTCATAATGGTAATCTGAATGTAAGTTCTCAGATTATCCTAATTAAAACTACTAGCAGGAAAAGGGAAAAGATACACTATAGACACATCCTACAGTTTGCAGCTTGCCTAGTTGACATCAATGGATACTATTTCCAATCATAATATGGAAAATAGGCTAAGAGAACTTGATTTCTTATTGAAATAGAAACATTAAATGCTAATTACAGAATAGCAAATACATATAAAAAGATGCTAGAAAGAAACACATATGTGATGTGACAAAAACTGTTTGCTTAGAAAAGTTCAAGCCTGATATCCTGTCCTCAAGGTAGATTTTATCTTCAATGGCCAAAGCTGAAGAACTGAAAGTGACATTGATCTTGACTGAACTGGTGGGTGGGCCAAACTTCGATGAGTTACGTGACGGTCACTCCCAACATGAGTGTCAGTGCAATGTGGGCTCTGGAATGTGTTGGTCCTTCTCAGACCTGCTCCCTTACTGCCTCCTTGTGGCCCAGTGAGAGGCCCTATTCTAGAACTGTGTATTAACAAATTCATCATTACAAAGAAATTTTCCTGTTTAAAAAAGAAAACAAACTGGACACCCAACAGGGAAATACAGGTGTGCAAGTAATATTTGGTGGGCACCACTGATTTGCATCAATGTTCCTGTATTGTCTTTTTAAATACATAAATCACACTAATCTTTTAAAAATAAAAGTGTTTAAAGTCATCTTGACATTTCTTCCTTTAAGTGTAAAGAGGAATTCGTGTTTCCTGAGATGGGGGAATGTGGATGTGAGCATTCTCTCTCTTTGTATCAACACAAGACAGAACTCTGATGCATCACTTGATCAGGGAGAGCTTGGAAGCCAGAAGCTAAGTTTACGAATTGCCTAGTTGCTAAGGAACACTTCTAGAGACCAAGAGAGGGATAAAAAACATAACTGGTCACAGCAACAAATTAAATAACAAATAGGAGCAAAACTTTGCAATTCAAGTTGATGCACATTTTTGCAATTTCTGGAAACTTCTTTTGTAACCTTGTTTTAGATGCAGAGCTGTCCCCAGTGCTTATTTTGAAGAAAGTTTCAGATGTAGTTTTGTATACACTATCGTGAGTCCAGAACATCATCTCTGCCAGAGACCTTTGCACTGTTAAGTCTCATTGGTTACCGCAAAACTGAAGCTCTTGGAACTCCTGAGAAAAATTCTAAGCATCAGCAAAGTGATGCTTAGAATTTATAACAAAATAACAAAAGTATTTTGAAGAGCAGGAGATATTTCCTGATTTGAAAACTTATGTCCACACAAAATTCTTCACATTTGGGTTTATAGCAGATTTTTTCATAATTACAGAAACTTGGAAGCAACCAAGATGTCCTTTAGTAGGTTAATGGATGATTAAGCTATGGTACACCTGGACAAAGGAATATTATTCAGCAGTAAAAAGAAAACACAACAGTGGTTGTCAGGGGTTAGGGGGAAGAGAGGGATGAATAGACAGAACACGGAGGACTTTTAGGGCAGTGAAACTACTCTGTATGATACTATAATGGTGGATACGTGTGCCATTACACCTTTGTCCAAGCCCATAGAATATACAACACCAAGAGTGAATCTGAATTAAACTATGGACTTTCAGTAACTATAATGTGTCAGTGTGTGTTCATCAATTGTAACAAATGTACCACGCTGGTGGGGGAATGTTGATAGTGGGAGAGGCTGAGCATGTGAGGATAAGAGGTGTATGGGAACTCTCTGCATTTTCCACTCAGTTTTAATGTGACTCTAAAACGGCTCCAAAAAATTAAGTCTATTTTTAAAAATATCAAGCATCAGCAAGTGATCAGAAGTGTTTTGAAGAGCAGGACATATTTCCAAGAGCCTCTGCATCTATGTCACTGGCAGCTACCTTGCTAACACTTCTCAACTCAAGAGTACAGACACCATGGCTATGGGGTCAACATGAGTTATTTTAGTTTATCAGTTTATTAACATCAGATATATAACCTTGAGCACATCATTTTAAACTTGTTTCTTCTCTCCTTCATAGGATTGTTGTAATGATAAAAGAGGTAATGATATCCTGACAGACAAGTTCAATAAAGAGTAATGATTGTGATTTTTGTCATTACTTAATACATCCCAAAAGAATTTTATGGTTAGTAGTAGGGAAATTTGAAAGAGAAGGGAAGAGTCAATGATTTTTTTGTACCTATCACACACATATACACATGCACACACCCCTTTCCTATAGCTGGCTCATTAAAACTCCAGTGCATTTATGGCAATACCTTCCCACAAAAAAAGTCATCATATATCAAATCTGATGGAACAGTTAATGGTTCAGAGTGAAAGCCCAAGCACTTTAGTTCTATTTTCCTGAGATGTTAATCTATTCATCAGTTTACGTAAAGAAAGAAAATAAATAAATGAGAAAATAGAAAAAATGTAAGGAAGGAAAAAACGTGTTATGAAATTTGTTCATAAATAATAAAAGTGTGGTTTGTATGGGAAGGGAAAAATGATGTGCAGGTATAAAACGTTGTTATTTACAAAAAGGGATGGTTTTTCTCCTCATTAAACTTTTGCTACTATGGAAGCCTTTTGTGTTGAGGTTTTGGAATTTTTTACAACTTTAAAAATATTTACTAATTATCTTGCTCCAGAATTTATTTTTAATATTTTTTAAAACCTGGATTTTAAGGAGGACCTTCAAGGTGGCGGAGGAGTAAGACGTGGAAATCACCTTCCTCCCCACAAATACATCAAAAATACATCTACATGTGGAACAACTCCTACAGAACACCTACTGAATGCTGGCAGAAGACCTCAGACTTCCCAAAAGGTAAGAAACTCCCCCAGGTACCTGGGTAGGGCAAAAGAAAAAACAGAGACAAAAGAAAAGGGATGGGACCTGCACCTCTGGGAGGGAGCTGTGAAGGAGGAGAAGTTTCCAAACACTAGGAAGCCCCTTCACTGGCAGAGACAGGGGGTGGCGGGGGGAAGCTTCGGAGCCACGGAGGAGAGTACAGCAACAGGGGTTCAGAGGGCAAAGTGGAGAGATTCCCGCACAGAGGATCGGTGCCGACCAGCACTCACCAGCCTGAAAGGCTTGTCTGCTCACCCACCGGGGCAGGAGGGGGCTGGGAGCTGAGGCTCGGGCTTCAGAGGTCAGATCCCATGGAAAGAACTGGGGTTGGCTGCGTGAACACAGCCTGAAGGGGGCTAGTGCGCCACAGCTAGCTGGGAGAGAGTCTGGGAAAAAGTCTGGACCTGCCTAAGAGTGAAGAGACCATTGTTTCAGGGTGTGCAAGGAGAAGGGATTCAGAGCACCACCTAAAGGAGCTCCAGAGACAGGCATGAGCTGTGGCTATCAACACAGACACCAGAGATGGGCATGAAATGCTAAAGTTGCTGCTGCAGCCACCAAGAAGCCTGTGTGTAAGAACAGGTCACGATCCACACCTCCCCTCCCAGGAACCTGTGCAGCCCACCACTGCCAGGGTCCTGGGATCCAGGGACAACTTCCCGGGGACAACTTTCCTCAGGCTGTTGCAACCTCACACCGGCCTCTGCTGCCTCAGGCTCGCCCTGCATTCCATACCCCACCCTCCCCGCCAGCCTGAGTGAGCCAGAGCCCCCTAATCAGCTGCTGCTTTAACCCCGTCCTGTCTGGGTAAAGAACAGATACCAGAGGGAGACCTCCATGCAGAGGCAGGGCCAAATCCCAAGCTGAACCCCAGGAGCTGTGCAAACAAAGAAGAGAAAGGGAAATCTTTCCCAACAGCCTCAGGAGCAGTGGATTAAATCTCCACAATCAACCTGATGTACCCTGCATCTGTGGAATACCTGAATAGACAACGAATCATCCCAAAATTGAGGTGGTGGAATTTGGGAGCCACCGTAGACTTGGGGTTTGTTGTATGTGACTGATTAGTTTCTGATTTATAAGTTTATCTTAGTTTAGTTTTTAGTGCTTGTTATCATTGGTGGATTTGTTTATTGGTTTGGTTTCTCTCTTCTTTATTATTATTATTATTATTATATTTTTTAATTTTTTTATTTTAATTATTTATTTTTTTCCTTCTTTCTTTTTTTTTCCCTTCTTTTCTTTTTTCTTCTGAGCCGTGGGGCTGACCAGGTCTTGGTGCTCTGGCTGGGTGTCAGGCCTGAGCCTCTGAGGTGGGAGAGCCGAGTTCAGGACTCTGGGCCAAAAGAGACTTCCCAGCCCCACGTAATATCAATAGGCGAGAGCTCTCCCAGGTATCTCGATCTCAACGCTAAGACCCAGCTCCACTAAATGACCAGCAAGCTACAGTGCTGGACACTCCATGACAAACAACTAGCAAGACAGGAACACAACCCCACCCATTAGCAGAGAGGCTGCCTAAAATCATAATAAGTTCACAGACACCCCAAAATACACCACCAGACGTGGTCCTGCCCACTAGAAAGACAAGATCCAGCCTCATCCACCAGAACACAGTTACCAGTCACCACCACCAAGAAGCCTACACAATCCACTGAACGAACCTTAACCACTGAGGACAGGCACCAAAGACAATGGGAACTACAAACCTGCAGTCTGCAAAAAGGAGACCCCAAACACAGTAAGTTAAGCAAAATGAGAAGACAGAGAAATACACAGCAGATTAGGGAGCAAGGTAAAAACCAAACTAATGAAGAGGAAATAGGCAGTCTACCTGGAAAAGAATTCAGAATAATGATAGTAAAGATGTTCTAAAATCTTGGAAATAGGATGGAGAAAATACAAGAAACGTTTAACAAGGACACAGAAGAACTAAAGAGCAAACTAACAATGATGAGCAACCCAATAAATGAAATTAAAAATTCTCTAGAAGGAATCAATAGCAGAATAACTGAGGCAGAAGAACGGATAAGTGACCTGGACGATAAAATAGTGGAGATAACAACCACAGAGCAGAATAAAGAAAAAAGAATGAAAAGATGAGGACAGTATCAGAGACCTTTGGGACAACATTAAATGCACCAACATTCGAATTATAGGGGTTAGAAGAAAAAGAGAAAGAGAAAGGGACTGAGAAATTATTTGAAGAGATTATAGTTGAAAACTTCCCTAATATGGGAAAGGACATAGTCAATCAAGTCCAGGAATCACAGAGAGTCCCATACAGGATAAATCCAAGGAGAAACACACAAGACACATATTAATCAAAGTATCGAAAATTAAATGCAAAGAAAAAATATTAAAAGCAGCAAGGGAAAAGCAACAAATAACATACAAGGGAATCCCCATAAGGTTAACAGCTGATCTTTCAGCAGAAACTTTGCAAGCCAGTAGGGAGTGGCAGGACACATTTAAAGTGATGAAAGGGGAAAACATACACCAAACATAACTCTGTCCAGCAAGGATCTCATTCAGATTCAATGGGGAAATTAAAACCAACAGACAAGTAAAAGCTAAGAGAATTCAGCACCAGCAAACTAGCTTACAACAAATGCTAAAGGAATTTCTCTAGGCAGGAAACACAAGAGAAGGAAAAGACATGCAATAACAAACCCAAAACATTTAAGAAAATAGTAATAGGAATGGATTAAAATACAAGAATGGATTTGAATGGATACAAATACAAGACCCGTATATATGCTGGCTACAAGAGACCCACTTCAGACCTAGGGACACATACAGACTGAAAGTGAGGGGATGGAAAAAGATATTCCATACAAATGGAAATCAAAAGAAAGCTTGAGTAGCAATACTCATACCAGATTAAATAGACTTTAAAATAAGGAATGATACAAGAGACAAGGAAGGACACTACATAATGATCAAGGGATCAAGCCAAGAAGAAGATATAACAATTATAAATATTTATGTGCCCAACATAGAAGCACCCCAATGCATAAGGCAAATAAAAGCCATAAAAGGGGAAAACAACAGTAACACAATCATAGTAGGGGATTTTAACACCCCACTTTCGTCAATGGACAGATCATCCAAAATGAAAATAAATAAGGAAACACAAGCTTTAAATGATACATTAAACAAGATGGACTTAATTGATATTTATAAGACATTCCATCCAAAAACAACAGAATACACTTTCTTCTCAAGTGCTCATGGAACATTATCCAGGATAGATCATATCTTGGGTCACAAATCAAGCCTTGGTAATTTTAAGAAAACTGAAATCATATCAGGGGTCTTTTTTGACCACAACGCTATGAGACAATATATCAATTACAGGAAAAAACTGTAAAAAATACAAACACATGGAGGCTAAACAATATGCTACTAAATAACCAAGAGATCACTGAAGGAATCAAAAAGGCAGTCAAAAAATACCTAGAAGCAAATGACAATGAAATCACAGTGGCCCAAAACCTATGGGATGCAGCAAAAGCAGTTTTAAGAGGGAAGTTTATAGCAATACAATCCTACCTCAAGAAATAAGAAACATCTCAATTAAACAACCTAACCTTCCACCTAAAGCAATTAGAAAAGAACAAAAAAAATCCAGAAATTAACAGAAGGAAAGAAATCATAAATATCAGATCAGAAATAAGTGATAAAGAAATGAAGGAAACAATAGCAAAGATCAATAAAACTAAAAGCTGCTTCTTTGAGAAAATAAACAAAATTGATAAACCATTAGCCAGACTCATCAAGAAAAAAAGGGAGAAGACTCAAATCAATAGAATTAGAAATGAAAATGGAGAAGTAACAACTGACACTGCAGAAATACAAAGGATCATAAGAGATTACTACAAGCAACTCTATGCCAATAAAATGGACAACCTGGAAGAAACAGACAAATTCTTAGAAAAGCACAACCTTCCAAGACTGAACCAGGAAGAAATAGAAAATATAAAAAGACAAATCACAAGCACTGAAATTGAAACTGTGATTAAAAATCTTCCAACAAACAAAAGCCCAGGACCAGATGGTTTCACAGGCAAATTCTATCAAAAATTTAGAGAAGAGCTAACAACTATCCTTCTCAAACTCTTCCAAAATATAGCAGAGGGAGGAACACTCACAAACTCATTTTATGAGGCCACCAACACCCTGATACCAAAACCAGACAAAGATGTCACAAAAAAAGAAACCTACAGACCAATATCACTGATGAACATAGATGCAAAAATCCTCAACAAAATACTAGCAAACAGAATCCAACAGCACATTAAAAGGACCATACACCATGATCAAGTGGGGTTTATCCCAGGAATGCAAGAATTCTTCAATATATGCAAGTCAATCAATGTGATAGAGCATATTAACAAATTGAAGGAGAAAGACCATATGATAACCTCAATAGATGCAGAAAAAGCTTTTGACAAAATTCAACACCAATTTGTGATAAAAACTCTCCAGAAAGTAGGCTTAGAGGGAACTTACCTCAACATAATAAAGGCCATATATGACAAACCCACTGCCAACATCATTCTCAATGGTGAAAAACTGAAACCATTTCCACTAAGATCAGGAACAAGACAAGGCTGCCCACTCTCACCACTATTATTCAACATAGTTTTGGAAGTTTTAGCCACAGCAATCAGAGAAGAAAAAGAAATAAAAGGAATCCAAATTGCAAAAGAAGAAGTAAAGCTGTCACTGTTTGCAGATGACATGATACTATTCATAGAGGATCCTAAAGATGCTACCAGAAAACTACTAGAGCTGATCAATGAATCTGGTAAAGTAGCAGGATACAAAATTAATGCACAGAAATCTCTTGCATTCCTATACACTAATGATGAAAAATCTGAAAGAGAAATTAAGGAGACACTCCCATTTACCACTGCAACAAAAAGAATAAAGTAGCTAGGAATAAACCTACCTATGGAGACAAAAGACCTGTATGCAGAAAACTATAAGACACTGATGGAAGAAATTAAAAATGGTACAAACAGATGGAGAGATATACCATGTTCTTGGATTGGAAGAATCAACATTGTGAAAATTACTATACTACCCAAAGCAATCCACAGTTTCAATGCACTCCCTATCAAACTACCAATGGCATTTTTCACAGAACTAGAACAAAAATTTCACAATTTGTATGGAAACACATCACTAATCATTAGAGAAAGGCAAATGAAAGCTATAATGAGGTATAATCTCACACCAGTCAGAATGGCCATCATCAAAAAATCTACAAACAATAAATGCTGGAGAGGGTGTGGAGAAAAGGGAACCCTCTTGCACTGTTGCTGGGAATATAAATTGATACAGCCACTATGGAGAACAGTATGGAGGTTCCTTAAAAAATAGAAATAGAACTACCATCCCAGCAATCCTACTACTGGGCATATACCCTGAGAAAACCATAATTCTAAAAGTGTCATGTACCACAATGTTCATTACAGCTCTATTTACAATAGCCAGGACATGGAAACAACCTAAGTGTCCATCATCAGATGAATGGATAAAGAAGATGTGGCACATATATACAATGGAATATTACTCAGCCATAAGAAGAAACAAAATTGAGTTATTTGTAGTGAGGGGGGTGGCCCTAGAGTCTGTCATACAGAGTGAAGTAAGTCAGAAAGAGTAAAACACATACTGTATGCTAACACATAAATATGGAATCTGAAAAAAAAAATATTCTGAAAAACCTAGGGGCAAGAAAGGAATAAAGACACAGACGTAGAGAATGGACTTGAGGACACGGGGAGGGGGAAGGGTAAGCTGGAATGAAGTGAGAGAGTGGCATTGACATATATACAGTACCAAATGTAAAATAGCTAGCTAGTGGGAAGCAGCTGCATAGCACAGGGAGACTCCAAAGTCACATGATCATTCCATCATCTAGAATGTCATTAAGCCCCATTTGCAATTTGATATAGCCATTAATATATCAAAATTGCTTCTTAAATAAAAGTGCCTTTATTTGTGTTAATTTATCTACCTTTTATGAATTATGCTTTCATAGTACTTTTAACTTCTCTTATTATTATTTTTTTATTATTATTATTTTTTTTTTTTTTTTTTGCGGTACGCAGGCCTCTCACTGTTGCAGCCTCTCCCGTTGTGGAGCACAGGCTCCGGACGCGCAGGCCCAGCGGCCATGGCTCACGGGCCCAGCCGCTCCGCGGCATGTGGGATCTTCCCGGACCGGGGCACAAACCCGTGTCCCCTGCATCGGCAGGCGGACTCTCAACCACTGCGCCACCAGGGAAGTCCGACTATTCTGAATGTACACAGCAGTTTCATTTGTAATAGCTCAAACTGAAAACAACCCAAGTGTTCATTACAAGTGAACAGTACACAAAATATGGTATATCCATATAATGGAATACTACTTAGAAATAAAATAGAATGCACTACTGATACACACAACAATGTAGATGAATCCTAAAATAATTAACCTGAGTGAAATAAAACAGACAAAAAACTTTCAGACTTTATGATTCTACTTATATAATATTCTAGGAAAATCAAACTAATCTACAATGACAGAAACTAGGTCATTGTTTTCCTGAAGAATGGGGTTGTCTCGGTATGGCCAGGATGGATGGATTCCAAGGGAAGACAAAGAAACTTTTGGAGTAATATTATTTGTACTGTAGTGATGGTTTTATGGGTGAATATATATGTCAAAACTTATCAAAGTGTACACTTTAAACATGTGTAGTTTATTGTGTCACAATTATATTGCAATCAATTTGCTAAAAACACTGTTAAGAACTGAATAGGCAATGAAACACAGGTAGAAAACATTTCAAATGTGTATATCTGACAAAGGAATTGTAACCAGAATATACTTAGTTTAAAAATCTTCTATATCTAAAAAAAAAAAATTAAAAACATCCTTTAAATGGGCAAAATTTTAAACAGATATTTCACAAAAGAAGATATATAAATGGCCAATGCTAAGTGTATGAAAAGATGCTGAAATTTTCCATCATCCTGGAAATGCCAATTAAAACCACAATACGTATGACTACATACCCAGTACAATGACTACAGTAAAAACATGGGCAGTCCAATGTTAGCAAAAATATGGAGCTACTAGAAATCTCACACATTGCTGGTGGAAGTGTAAAATGGAAATAATTTTTCGGAAGTGATTGGAAATTTCTAATGAAGTTAACTTTACTTCTTTTTATTTTCATCTTTCTCTTTATTCTCAAAATATGATATTATAAAAGTCCAAAATGAATAGGCTGTTCCTTGTGTGGTCTCCAGTGCTTTGAGGAGGCAGAACTGAGCCCCCAGAAATGTGAGAGGATCATCTCAGGAAGCTAGCAGTAGCTACTGTGCTGAATTCGACGGCCCCAAGTCAAACCCTGGGCATATCCTCGGATGTATGGTAGGGCTTGGGCTCTGGTTCTTGAAGAGGAATGGGGGTGGAAATCATTTTGAGATGACAACTGAGCAGAAGAGGACTCAGCACCAGAGGGTCTGGTGGGACAAGTAGGGAAGGCAACACTCCTTTCTGCCACTACCTAAGGGCAGAGGCAAGTGATTCCAGCAAGAGGCCAAAGTAGGTAGCAGCTCCTCGGATCCCATAAGGGAGAGGCCAGACCACTCCAGGGCTGGTTAACTGGCATCATAAGGCAGTGGAATGCTAGCCAGAAGAATGAAGACAAACTGTTCCAATTTCTGAGGAGCTTGCTTCCCAGCCTCTAGTACTTTCTCATGATTGGCCTCCTCCTAGCTTTCATAATCCAAGATGACCTTGTTATTGATGAGGGAGAGGCCAAAGACTCAAAGTCCACAGTGCCTTGAAACTATAACATCTGGTACTGTGCTCATGCCAACAGCATCCACGCCCAGCTTCTGCAACAGATGACACTCTGCCACAGTCTCAAAACTGGGGCCTGCTACCATCACGTAGGTGCCTTCCTGTAACTCTCTGTTCCCCCATTTGTTTCCAGGTACTATGAGCCTTCTGCTTCATATCCTGGTGATAAGTGTCAGACATGGCAGGGAAACTAACTCCAAACCTCTCACCACTGGGCCCTCTGAGAGGGTTCTCACTGCAGAAACAAGATAGGTTGATGTGATCAAGGATCAGCCTGATATCTCCAACCTCAGACTTGGAGTTGAGCTCTCCAGATGCACTGATGACCACTAGGGTGTCCACACCCAGAAGCCAGAAAACCCTCACTGGGAATGTCACCTTCCAGAGCAGGTAGACTTCATACATGTGGAACCTGCCCTGCATCATCACACAGGCTCTGCCATTCAAAATCCCAAACACCAGTCAACCAGCATGACCTGGCACTGTACTTTTGAGAGTTTGGTATTTGGTTGTAGTCAAAGATCTGGGCCTGAGTTAATCTGTCAGTCAGACCTCCTAACCCAGAACCACAGATCACTGCCACTTGAGGTCCATGTTTGGTGTAAGACGAAAGCCATTTTGCAGTGTTCTGATAACCTTCATATGTGAATCTAGACTCTAGGATGGGAATCTGTGACAAGCATGTGGGCTGAGAAGACCTCTTCCCTGTACGTGGGTAGGGGAGCAGACTCCCTCTAACCTCGCTCCATAATGCCTGCGTGCGGACGCGCGCATGCACGCACACCAGCTCCTTTTGCCATGTCATCTTTATGCCTGGGATATTCACCCATAGGAATTTGCTTAAAAGAGATAAAAACATTTGTGCACAGAAAGTCTTTTTTTACAAGAATGGTCATAGCAGGGATTTTTTTGGTGTTTTATATTAAAAATTAACTGATATTAATATGAACATATGCATGGCTGATATATTTGAGAAAATTCTGAAATTTTCCTTCTTCATTTTTTCTTTTTTGTAATTGAAATAGAACTGACATTTAACATTATTAGTTTCAGGTGTACAATATAATGATTTGATATTTGTATATAGAGCAAAACAATCACCGCAGTAAGTCTAGTTAGTATCCATCACCATTCTCTTGTGATAAGAACTTTAAAGACTTATTCTCTTAGCAACTTTCAAATATACTATACAATATTATTAGCTACAGTTACAATGCTCTACATTATATCCCCATGACATTTATTTCATAACTGGAAGTTTGTGCCTTTTGACCACCTTCACCCATCTCACCCACTCCCACTCCCCAACCACCTCACCCCTAATTCTGGCAACCACAAGTCTGTTCTTCATATGTATGAATTTGTTTTGTTTTGTTTTTTAGATTCCACATATATGTGAGATGATACAGTATCTGTCTTTCTCTGTCTGACTTATTTCACTTAGCATAATGCCTTCAAAGTCCATCCATGTTGCTGCAAATGGCTAGATTTTCTCCTTTATGGATGAATAATATTCCATTCATAGCAGTTTTATTCACCATACTCTAGAACTAGAAACAGCCCAAATGTCTATCTTCAGGAGATCGAATAAACAAATTGCGATATATTCATACAATGAAATATAACTCAACAATAAACAGGAATATACTACTGAAATATGCAATAACATGAATGAATCTCAAAAACACACTGAGCAGGGGCTTCCCTGGTGGCGCACTGGTTGAGAGTCCTGCCGATGCAGGGGACACGGGTTCGTGTCCCGGTCTGGGAAGATCCCACATGCTGCGGAGCGGCTGGGCCCGTGAGCCATGGCCACTGAGCCTGCACGTCCGGAGCCTGTGCTCTGCAACCGGAGAGGCCGCAACAGTGAGAGGCCCGTGTACCACAAAACAACAACAACAACAACAACAACAACAACACGCTGAGCAAAAGAAGCTATACATAAAAGGATATACTGTTAGGTTTCATATAAATGAGGTGCTAGAAAAGGCAAAACTCATTTATGGTACTAGAAATTAAAAAGTGGCTACTTCTGTTAAGTGTGGGGCAGGAGTTGACCCCAGACATTTGGGGGATGATGGACATACATATTCTATATCTTGTTTGAGGTAGTGTTGCATGAATGTATACAATTGTTAAAACTCACTAAACTGTATGTAAATTAGACCTCAGTTGAAATAAAGAAGAAAAACCAGTGAGTTAATCTCCAGATAACAATAAGACAAAGGAATACTCCCAGTGGAAATGAGTCTTCAGATTGTGTTTTAGATGAAATGATCCCTGAGAACCCATAACAATTGATTCTAAGCCCAGCCAAACTATCATTCAAACAAATAAAGGCTCTTTGAGATATGAAGTGACTCAGAAGTGTTTTTCTTCTCAACATATATTAGGGAGTTGATTAAAATATTCTCTAGCAAAATGAGAATGTAATTAAGAAAGACATGATATCTTAAAAAACAGTGAATCCAAAGTAGGAGCATAATAGAAGAAAGCTCCCAAATTAACAGTTTTATGGAGATGTAGACTGATCTGTACAGACTGGAGGATGAGGAGAGAGAATTCCAACAGGGAGGTGTCTGGAAAAGAGGTGGATTCTTGAGACGTACGATTTAGAACAACTTAAGGAGGAGATAAATGTTAATTGTGTATGAAAAAAAAAGGTCATCAATCTTAAACTTTAAGGAATATAGCCCCTATATGCTCAAATAAAGAAACTCAAAACGAAGACAGTCTGGTAGGAAGCATGGATTCCTTTAAATGCAGATTGAACAGTAAACAACTGTGGCAATTCTTGAAGTATTTAAAGTAATTTTTCCCTTAATTTTAGAAGGATCCTCTAGAATCTAATAGTTCTTCTGTTTAAAAAAATAACAAATTCTGCAAATACTTCAGTTTCAAATCAACTTCTTTTCCTTCTGTTTAATTCATATAAAAATAAATTTCATACCTTCTTGCCAAAGATATTATATTATGTAAAGTATCATCCCATTGTTATGAAAATTACTTCTCAGACTATTTATCTAACCATACATCCTTCCATATGTATATATGCACAAAGAGCTGCCTGGAATCATGCCTATCTGATGTTCATTATATTTCTCAGTGGTGGAGTTTGGGTAACTTTTTTTTAACTCTCATTCTTACACATTTTTATAATGATTGAATTTTTACAATAAGAATGTATCATTTCCATAAAGACAAGGAAGAAGAAAGCTTTAATAAAGGAATCTTCACCAAAGTGTGAGAAATGTATTATAGCTTAAGGCTACATAGGGTGCTGTCATTTTAGCAGGGAAAATTCAAAAGCCAGTCTTCACAAGCATGGGAGCTGACAGGCTGCTCATCCATCTTTACTACTATACTACCTCAAGCTTGGCAATTGCCCTTGTAGCTATGGCCTCTCTCCCCCTTGATCTGAATGCCTTTCCTTGGAGGAAATTGTCATGACCACAAAACACTAACCCAATGTGCTTGGTGCAACAGAAACAACTGCTTAGTTGTTTTGCTCTCAATTCCCATAGAATTCAGAGAGATACAATAAACTCTTTAGAAGAGCAGAAGCAAAAATCCCTCCATCAGTTATTATCCCAACAGGGTTTAGATAACAACAAGAATAAATTTGAGATAATCACGCAAGAAAGTCCAAAAAATAAGAAAAGAAATGCATATGTCACAAACATATGCCTATTTGTTCAATGTGTTCCATCCTTATTTATCAACTATTAGCTTTTCTGACACTGTACCTGGTGCTGGGTATGTAGGGTAAACAGGGTAGACCTGCCTCTTGCCTACTTGTCACTTCAGTTTAGTGGGGAAAAGAGAAAATAATCAAGTGAGTAATTGAAAATTGTGGTCAGTGCTTTAAAAGAAACAAACAGCAGTTGTGATTTAAAAAAAAAAAAAAATAACAGGATGGTCAGAGAAGGCCTGTCTGGGAAGAGGTATTCATTAGAGATGAGAATTATAGAGTGAGAAGGACTGAGACATACAAAAAAGGTGTAGTAGAGGGCTTTCCTTGCAGGAAGTGTGAGGACTCCAAGATGGGAAGGGGTTTGGTGAATTCAAGGACCTGATGCAGAGCCAGTGTGCCTGGACGGCTGTGAAGAAGGGGACCAGTGACCCCCAGATGAATGGCTGAAGACAACCGAGATGAGCAGTATAACTCAGAGTCAGCTTGTGACCTGAGCCGTCTTAAGAGGCTGGTCTCCGTTTCTATTTTCAGGGCTATTTTAGAGGATATTTCCTCTAAGTTTGCCATAGTGTGTTGAATGTCTTCCAGAACCTGTGAACATCACCTTGTTTGGAAAAAAGGGTCTTTGCAGATGTGATCAAGTTGAGAATCTCAGGATAAGATCATCCTGAGTTAGGGTGGGCCCTAAATTCAATGACAAGTGTCCTCAGAAAAGAAGGGGAGACCACACGGAGAAGGCCATGTGATGATGGAAGCAAATGTCAGTCAGGCTGCTACAAGCCAAGGAGGGCCTGGAGTCACCAGCAGCTGGAAGAGAAAAGCATGAATTCTCCTGTAGAGCCTTCAGAAGAAGCAAGAGCCTGCCCATACCTTGATGTGAACTTCTAGCACTCAAAACTATAAGAAAATAAATGTCCGTTGTTTTAAGCCACATAGTTTGTGGTAATTTGTTACAAGCCCTAGGAAGCTAATAGAGTTGCTGACATTTCCACCTGTTTTCCTTTCTCAGATCCTTTCTCTCTCAGAATGACCTGGAAGCAGCAGGTGATAAGATGCAAAAGGAGAGACAACAAAGCTCCCTAGAACGAGAGGTTTGGCTTAATCCACCCACCCTTCATAGGGGCACCAGCATTGTCCCAAGGGCACAGCCCAAGACCACCTAGCCCTGGTTTATCAATCCCTTTTGCCCAGTGTATTTCGTGGTCTCTAGCTCTTATAGATGCTTGGATATGAAAGACTCTCTTTTTAATGCTCTGGGATCACAGTGTTTCCCCCCACCTCCTTTTTTAACCATGATTTAAACAATTTCTGTTAAATCTCTCAGGAAAATGGGTTTTGTTTTTGCATTGTTTTGTTTTATACATCCTCCCATCCCCTTCAGGATGCTGTCCATGTTTGACTTTAGACTCACCTCAGGAAGAAAGATTTTGGCTTCACGGTCTTGGGGCAGAGGTTTCAATTCCAGTTCTCTGAAGTGGCATCTACCTCCCCAAAGGAACAATATAATCACTTTTAATGCCGCCATAGACCATTCTACGTGAAGTCTTATTGTTCCTGCTGGCTGGTTTGCCAGAGCCCTGTGCTCCTCTGGCAACCCATCAAGGAGTACTCCTCTCTGCAGAGACATGAAAGGGGCCTCAGACACATCTTCTTGTCTCTGCAGGGAGGTCTCATGTGACTCAGGGACAGAACTGCCTTCTGTGGAACATGGTGAAGGTGGTCAAATGGGTAGGAAGTTACCTCCTCTAATAGTGGGGGGAGTGGGCTTACTCTGCCCAGCAGGACTCTAACTGCCTGTCTGGAAGGCAGGGTTTCTCACCAAGAATGGAGGTGCACACGGAGCCAAGAGTGGAGTGAGGGAATGACAGCAATAAACCAGGTAAAGAAGGGATGAAACATCAGAGGGTGTGGCCTGGGCTATGAAACCAGGACTCCAAGTTGGGGGAAGAGCAAGAGAAAGGAGGTACGTGTAGTCAGAAAGGACTCCACAGACAACATGGAGGAAGGCTGTTGTCCACAGCTCAGTCCTTGGTACCAACCTCCCTGTCACATTGCTAAGCCAGCTAGAGCCCAGGCACCAGAGCAGAAGACCAGAGAAGCCTAAGGTCTTCACGTTCTTTTCACCTGGGCTATCTATTTGCACATGTGTCCAATGACAGGGGCTTGCTCACCTACCTTCTCTGCAGGCTAAACCTTAACCAAACCAAATGTTAGAACCTTAAACCTTTAAGACAATACATTAAGCTGTAAACTCACCTAATTGTTCTCTGAAGTTTTTGGACCCAGCTATAGTTGGTGACATAGAACACCAACAATCCAAACCCCATCAGAGAGAACATTCTAAATTGCCTTCTTTTCCTTCACCTTTCCAGAAGTTCCCAGACCTGATTGCACAGCAGAATTACCTGGGAGAGCTTCTTAAATTAAACAGCCTCAAGGCTTATCTTTACCTGAGTACATGGGAGTAGGGCCTAGAAATATACATTTTGAACACATGGTCCCCATGCATTCTGAAATGAATTGTCCAGTGAGAATTGGGTTTTGGGAACCACTGTCCCTACTGGGATGGCCTTGGGAGTGAGACCCTGTCTCAGTCATATATATCCTCACACTCACCCCCTGGCCTAATACATGGAACATGGGAGACCCCACAGTGCTTTTCGTCCTGAACTGAACTAATAAATGCTGATCTGAAGTGCAGTCAAGATGCTTTGGGGAACACCTGCAAGAATTAATTATACTAAGGGCCATTTAAACAGAGTATCAAAAGATAAGCAGAAGATTGGCAGGCAAATTTGGGGTGGAGGATAAAGAACTTCCCAAATAAGTGCTTACAAATAAAGGATATGGAAGAAGTTGGGGGACAGGGGCTGGAGTGGGCTTTGGGGACACCCTGCCCTGCTGTTTCTCATTAGACACTGAAATATGTGAGGCCGACTCAGCCAGGAGAGTCCCTGCGTTCAGCCATAGGGACTGATTGTAGGAAGCTTGTGATCTATACCTCTTTGACCTCTTCAAGCCTCAGATATCACAGAAGGGAAGGGAGGAGATGGGAGGGGATTGTGAAAAGGGAAAGGAGAGAAGAAGGAAAGGAGGGAGGGAGGGAAAGAGGGAAGAAGGAAGGTGAGGAATGAACATTTATTGGGCATCTATTCTGGGCAAAGTGCTTTCCTACAGCGTATTTTGTTTAATCCTCATGACAAGCTTATGAGACAGCTATTACTAGCAATACTCTATACATGTGCAAACCAGGTTAAACGTGTCCAATATCACACAAGGATTTGCGTTTCCTGGGTGGATGTCTGCTAAAACAGTTTGCCCCAGATAGACACAATTTTAGTGATCATCTTCGATTGTGTGATAAGAGGCTGGTTTGCATTTTCCTGTTACCAGCGGTGATTATTAAATGCTAATATTCCATTGTCTTAGAATGCAAGATTGCAAGAGAAACATTTTCAGGGCCAGTTCTCTGTTGCTAAATATACCCAAGGAAAAGTTTGTGGACTTTTCTTTATGCAGAAGCATTTGCTGCAAAGGAGAGAAAACCCCCAGTAGAATTTTGGCTCATTTCCTGGTTTGAGAGTGCTCTCTGGCTGGAATCAGAGTTCCAGAGAAGTTCCTCAGAGAGCAGAGACTACTGGTTCCTACAGGCTCAATCAGTTAGTCTCAATGGACTCTTGTAGAGAATGACATGAAAAAAGTTTCATTCTTCCAACTGCCTAATAAAAAGTGGGGGGCAGAGGGAGGAGCCACCATATTATATGACGCTGAATAAGGATGACAAGACAGGCCAGCTCGTCTGGCTCCTGAGAGAAGGAAAATGCTAAAGAATAAGCTCACACATCCCATCCCTCACCATCACCGCAGCCACAACCCCTCAAATTTCCATAGCGTCCTGCCTGGACCTCCGAAAGAGCAGCCATGAGAACCAACCACAATCACTATCTACCTGCCTGTCTGACACACACCAGGCTCTCAATCATTCTTTTTAATTTTTTCCTTTTATACCAATACTGGAGCTAACCCTTTTCTTCTAGGGATAACTGTGTGAATAGTTACTGTGAAGAGAAGGAAAGTGGAAATCATGTGCTTCAGTTCTGAGGCCTTCCCATGCTCTCCTTACCTTTCTGTCAGCTGGACACATATAATGCAGAGGCCATAGGAGTTCCCTGAATCCTAAACAGGAGAGAGCTGCCTGTCATACAGAAAGACTCATCTCAGACCATAATGTAAAGAAATACACTTTTCTTTTTGTATTTGGTGTCTATTTGTTAAGGTAACCCAGCCTACTCAAACTCAAACAATAGGAACATGGGTCACAGGTTAAATTTGTGACAAATGGTATTCTTTCATACATCAACACGGGATCCTGACATGCTGCTGGAATGCTAACCCATGAATTTGTAAATCAACATGAATTTGGCCCAGTTTAAAAGTTTAAGGCATGGGAAGTAGTTTGAAGCTCCCCTAAGTTCACAAAGAAACCATTAAACTATTTTAAGTAGGGAAGCAGCAAGATTAGATCCGTATTTTAGAGCAAGACCAAAAGCAGAGAAACTAGGTTGAACACTGTTGCTAGAATCTAGGTTCCTATCAGTGCTTACAGAAAGTAGCAGATGTCTTCAAAACACATCTAGAAAGGAGCAGGGGGAAGGGCACTAAAGAATGTGTCATGTGAACATTTAAGAGATGGGTAGAGACACAAGAGCCTGCTAAGGAGACTCAGAGAAAGCATCTCGAGAAGCAGGAAGAAAACACAAGGATGGTTTGTACAAGGAAGGGAGCCCGGGAGAGAGAGTTTCTAGGAGTGGGTTGTACACAGAGACAGATAATGCTGAAGGGCAACTGAGCCAAGCATGAAAAGGTGCCCATTTGATTCAACAAGTGAGAACCACGCCATGGGACCATGGGGCCAAGGTGTGGGTCACTAACCCACATTATTGGAGCTTGAGAAATCGGTAAAGCATGAGGATGTGAAGGCAGGAAACTTAGAAAACTTTTTCAGGAGGGTTGGCAGGAGAAGTAGGGAAGTAGTCAGAGGAAAACACGGGTTGAAGGAGTTTTGTGTGTTTTTTTAAATTTGTTGTAAATGTGAGAGGATTTTTTTCAAATGCCATTGGGAAGGAACATGCAGAGAGGAGAGAGAATAATCAATGGAGCAAGTCCCTGATGAAAGAGCTGTAAGGGGTATGGGATGCAGGGCAGAGAAATTAACTGTTGGCAGGATGAGGAACCTCTTTTATTATAAACAGGAACAGTGAAAAAGAAGTACAAATAGAAGTAATTTTTGTTTGGCTGATTAAACGTAAATGGATAATGGAAACAAGGAAATCTACGTTATCAGCAGAAAAGGAAAGAGAAAACATCTATTAAGCCTATTAGAGTTTCTGTTCGTTGAAGGGAAGGCAAAGTGGCCCTACATAAGGGTGATTCAGAGGAGAAACACAAATGAAAATGATCTAGGCAGGATCCAGAGAAAAATTTCAGAAACTGTGTGACCATATAATCTAGTGGTGGAAGACATGGGCTTTGAAATCAGAGAAACAAGGTTTTGTATTCCAGTTTCATTATTTAATAACTTTACAATCTTGTACAGTTTGCCTGACCTTCATAAGACTCCAATTCCTAATACCTGCAATGGGATTATGTACACAGAACAATGACTATTTGGAACAGCACATTATGAGTCTTCAAAATACTTTTGGCATCATTATTATTATCCTTCAAAAGCATTTAAGAAACTATGATCTTCATGAAATAAGCACAGAAATGCAGGGATTACGGGTAATGGTGGAGAGGTAAATGAGATAGCTTCCCAGAATATTCAAAAAATGAACAGAGATTTAAACAATAAGAGAGTTGATGAATATGGAGGACTGATATGAGTAATCGATGTTCCAGAATGAAAGATCAAAGAATAACAGAAGCTATAATCAACAACATACAACCATTCATTTGCCACCTTTATATTTTCACACTGTACACCCACACATTTATAAACCACTCACTTTTGCTGCACAAGAGAGGATTTTTTTTCACTTCTACAATGTTGAAGCTGGTTGTAGTCAGCTCAGAGGCATATAACATAAATTTTTGCTCATGTACTTGTCAATTTTTAGAGCTACAGTTTTATCGTTAATAATATTTTAATTTGTAACAAAATTGTGCCCCAGACACATTTCAACCATCACTTGTCATTTGCACCACAAAAAAACAAAAGAAACAAAACAATAAACTGGCAAAATGGCAAACACTAATGTTACCACTATTACCAAAATCCCTGTTACTTCACGAGTTTTTCTTTATTTTAATTGCATAATGATAGAGATTGTAATTATCTACAGTATGTAATTACCAACACTCATTATTGATCTTAATAGCTTAAAGCTTGAACTTTCTTTTCCATTAATAGAAACACAGCAGTTTTCATATTAATATTAAAAATAAAATGTATGTGTGTTTTTGCCCACTAGCTAAAACTTTGGAGCTGATTATGCTTGTATGGCAGGGGTTAATTGTATCATAATACTCTGATGACCTGGAGACATCTGTACGTAATTGAAATAGCTCCCTGCAAATACAGCCAAAAATCAATGACAAGGGATCCATGCTAGAGTCCATCCTGGCAATTTTTCTAATTACACAGATAAAGGAAAATTCTCGAGTGTCGAGGTTTGAGCAGATGGTAATATCTCAAACCTCTTCCCAATCCCCACCTCAAGGTGGAGAAATCAGATGACGTAGTCAGACAGATGGAGAACACAAGAGCTTTACCACTGATAAAGCTGATTGGGGAATGCAGCTTAGAGCTGGTGCCCAAGGAGCAGCCTGAACCATCTGTTCCTCTCAATGCCACTCTCAAAACAGAAATTAAACCTGCCAACCTGGTCACTCATAAAGCTGGATGAGCTCATGTTTCCCTAACAGAGGTAGATGCCTTACATGTGGCAGAGGAAGAGAGACCAAATGTTCTAGTGGAAGAAGGTCACACGTTGGGCACCTCAGTGCTCCTGCACATGACTTCTCTTCCAGAAGACTAGCCTGGGTTTCTTACATGCAGCTCAGGGCTTAGCCATGAGGAAGCAAACACTGCCAGTCCTCCTAAAGCTCAGCCCCAAAGCTGACACAATGTCACTTCTACCATAGTTTATTGGTGAAAGCATTCAGGCCAGTCCAGGATCAAGCAAGTGGAGGGATAACCTTCTCTGCTTGGTGAAGAACTGGCAAGAGTGTACAAGAAGGGAAGGAACTGATGGCAGTCAAGCTTTCCCACACTCTAACGCGGCAGTCACCAACCTTTTTGACACCAGGGACCGGTTCTGTGGAAGACAATTTTCCCGGGACGGGGTGGGGATGGCTCAGGTGGTAATGCGAGTGCTGGGGAGCGATGGGGAGCGGTAGATGAAGCTTCACTTGCTTGTCCGCCCGCTGATCACCTCCTGCTGTGCGGCCGGGGGTTGGGGAGGAGTTTGGGGCACCCCTGCTCTAACGGACTGAGGGTGCCTCACAGTTGCCTCTATGTACCAACGTCAAGCCCATCTACATGTTCTACATGTTTCCAGTGAGCGATGTCGCTCTGGGCTCTGAGTGCAGAATAAAGTGAGCCCTGGAACACACAGGATTAATAAAATTCTCCCCTGCTATGGGGTCTTACCGCCCTTCAACTTAGAGAATGACATATGAAGCTTGTTATGCTCTAGCCATTCAATGAAAAATGAGTCTCAGGAATGTGAAGCTGCAGAGCCTGAAGATTTTATTTGTACTAAGAGTCTTACAGTCTTAATGCTTAAAATCATCTCTTGAGTTTGAAAACCTGTAAGAAAACTACCTTAGTATATGTTATCATTTCTTCATTTTTACCTTTAAAAAAGTGTTTTCTCATACATTTGAAACTCATGACAGTGCTATGAGATAAGCATAGATACAAAAAGTGTTGGACCTGGAATAAGAACTTAGGTCTTCTCCCTTTAAAATAAAATGGATTTTTTTATTTGTAAAAATAATAAATATTCTTGTAGAAAGTCTAGATATACAAAACGCTTTAAGAATTTAAGAAAATAAATTCCCCATAAAAGCACATCTCAGAGATAAGCATCATTACCCTTGTTTCCTCTTTAGCTAACAGCAATAAAAAGCTCTTACATCCTTCATAATCACATATGTAGTTTTTCAATTGTAATCATATCATAAAACAATAATTAGGTGTATCCTTATTTCCCCCAGTCATTAAACACTCTTCAAAACACAACTTGTAAATGATATGCTTTTTAATCTGACTATATAAACGGATACATTGTGTAATACCTGGAAGTGCAAGAGAAGCAATAAAAAATTAATTTTAAAAATAAATAATTAATTTAAAAATTCTCTGTATGCCTACTACTTGCAGCTAACAATTGCTATCTTTCTGCTGTTTCTCCTTCTGGAAATATTTTAATACAGGTAAAGATATTGAAAGTGACATATACATATCTATCTATCTCTATACGTGTGTATATACACTCAATATGTATAAATATTTTATATTTACATGCATTTACATGCATTTTATATTTACAAAAGTATGATCATAGTGCACCCTGCTTTGTAAACTTCATGTCACTTTTACTGAACAACGTATGGTAAACATTTTCCCATGTCTGTTTTTCACAATACCAACCCATCCAATATGTTATTATGAAAATTTTCAAACATTCAGAAAAGTGTAAAGATTGTGCCTTGTGTGCCCATATACCACCACCTAGATTCTACCATTGATGACAACAGTTCTCATTACTCTTAGGTGGAGAGTGTTCCTGGGACTCCCCACCTGCTGGGCAGCAGGGATGGGTGGGTGCAGTGCACTCTCCCACAGACAGCAAATACCCCCAGGCAGTGCAGGACCTTTCTTCCAGTGACACTGGGGTGGGTGAGGGTCTGTGGGTGGGTCACTGACAGCTACAGAAAGAAATCATCTCTGGTTAAATGGTCCATGGTCAATGCTCTACTCATCACACTTCTTGGAAGCCTTTCTCTGAGAGAGAGAGAGAGAGAGAGAGAGAGAGAGAGAGAGAGAGAGAGAGAGAGAGAGAGAGAGAGAGAGTGTGTGTGTGTGTGTGTGTGTGTGTGTGTGTGTGTGTGTGTCCGGCTTTCTTAAGGCAGTTGTAGAGGAAAGGTTTTCTGGTTCCAATATTGTCAGTGTGAAGCAGTCATTTCTGGGTTGGTCAGCATTTGTTGTACTGCAAAGAAACTTTATTTTTGTTCTTGAAAATGTTTGACATTGGTCTTTTAGCTTTACACTCTAGAACCCCCGAATACCCTTGCTATTTGAGCATACAATGATCCTTTAAGAAAGCACAGACATTTATAACAACAACAACAAAAACCCACATTGACCATAAAAAATATAGCAGTTAGGGAAAAAAGCACTGCACTCAAATTCTATATGAAACAGCCTCAGTGCCTGTGGTCTAAGTGGTACCCAAAACTCTGCAGAGGTGGAAACAGCTGGCTCTCCTAGAGTTCACTTCCCACCAGTGGAACTCCAGAAAGAGCTCCCCTGTCCATCAGGAGATGAGATGCCACACTCTCTCACTGAGCAATAAAACGACCTTAATCTTGACCTCTTCCCCTCAACAACTCTTTCTCAAGGGTAGAGTGAAGTAGCAAAAAGCTTTGAGCTTCTCCCTGAGAAAAACAAGTAATAACCATGAACTTTCAACAGCCCCATCCTGACATTATTTCATTTGTGTTTCAACTACCTTTGTGTGAAGTAAGGAAAAATATGATCACTCTCCCCCATGCTGGAGAACTTGATTCAGAGACTCAGACAGGTGTTCAAATCTACATTTTTTGACACCTAACCAACTGCTCCTTCCACGCCACCACCCTTACTTACCTCTTCTCAAAAGCAAAGAGGAAATTGGTCAAGACAAAAGGCTGAACAAAATAGCGAGCAAAAAAAAAAAAAAAATAGCGGGCAAAGTGGCTTTATTAAAAATTATTCACCTGACAGCTTTCCTTCGTCCACAATATGGTGTCTATAAAATATGCATGGCCTTCAAGGAATTTAAGAAGTTCAATCTTCCTCCTTTTTCCCATACAAGTCCCTGAGAAATGAAAGCTATTCTGATGAAATGATTGAAGGGAACAGTGTGCTTGCACCAAGGTTCCTTAACTCTCATCCTGCTAAAGTAAAATTATGAGGCAACTGCCCACCTGAGAAACTTTAGACAAAGTAATAGGGCAGGGTCCGTTAATAATTAATAGGGCTGGGCATTTGTTTACCCCCGTCTGGTTCTGGCTCTCTGAGGACCACCTCCTCAGCCTTCAGGCCACAAAAGAACCTCAGTAATTTACAGTCATAAAAATGAAAAATCACTGCATGGAAGTGAAGTAAATGAGTTCTGTGCAGTGAATAGGAAATGATTTTTTTTTCCTCCCACAAAGTGCTCATATCACAGAAAAGGACTAAATCATGGAATTTCCAAAGAGCTGTCTCTTCTCTTACACAAATCGGTTAACCTGAGCTCCTGATTTACACTCACAGGAATCTGTCATTTGGCCAATGCTTACTTCTCATGACGATTTCTATGGGGTTTTTCCAGAAGGACCAGGATGTTGCCATATTTGACCAGAGAAATTTTAAGTCATTTTCCTTTAACGATTTATGTATGCATTATCTCCACAGTGGTGGGCCATCTTGATTTTGATATTAACAGGCTTTTGAAAGATTAAAAGCTCACATCAGAGCCTCTGGCACTCAGCAATCATTCCCCCCCCAGTGAGTGAAAAGATATAGAGGCAGACAGAATAGTGGAAATCCTGAAAAAGTAAGCTTTTCCCCAAATGAAACAAATATGATAACTCAGGTGTCAGCAGATTTTTAAAAATCCTACTCTAACACATTTAGATCTCACCATTTATTTCCTCTGATCTTAATTAAGGAAGCCCTTGAGTCTCCCAGGCCTGCCCAATCATCCAAGGACAAAAATTCCAGGAATTCCCCAGTCTCACCCATGGGAAAGTCTGCAGCAAGTCAATGTAAGCAATTATCATGATTTCCCACAGAGACCAAACATAAGAACCTACCAAATGTCCTACTTTATTGAGTTCCAGCCTTCTATTTCAAATCTCCAGCCTCAAGCTCTTAATCTGCTTGAAATCCTAGTTGACATGGAAAATTGATATACAATCTAGTAATATTTCATGGGGTGATTTGGCCACTTTGGGCTCACGTGGGCACACTACCTTGTTTCCTGGGCTATAAGATGAGCCCGTGGTGCTAATGTATTGTGCTTCATATATTGTGCTTCCTTTACATTCTCTCCCTTCCTGACTTCTGCAACCACTAACCTCTTCTCACATTGCTGTCTACATCTTTATTTTAATAACAGCTTGTGTGGCTGGCATAAGTGTTTTGTAATTAGTCCCAGTGAATCACACAAAGTTAGAGTGGGAGAAAAAAATTGAAGATCACCTAGTCAAACCTCTTCCTTTTTAAAATTGAGAAACCACACTCAGAAAGTTAAGTAATTTTCTCAAGGTGTCGCTACTTGTTTTGACAGAAGATCTATCCTGATCTTCTGACTCAACACTATACTCTTGACACACACACCACTGGTTCACAATATTTTTAGCCACTGGACTCTTTCTCCAGATGAAATAAGATGGGGAAGGCAATACAAAAAGATGATAAATTCAAAGCAGGAGTGGGTCCTGGAGACCCACCTGCTGGACCTCCCCACCTGCTGGATCCTGCCCTGAGGCATGGCCATAAGACCTCTGGGGAAGGTTATAACGAGAATATTTAACCACATGGTAAGGCAAAGTCACAGATCAAAAGGAATGCACCTGTCACCATTGTCAGCCACACAAATGCATACTGGCTATTCACCACTGCTGCCTCCAAGGGTCCGCAGCACAGTCTGTAAACCACTACACTTTTCTGTGTTAGCAGGGCTGCAGGTGGAAAAACATTAGCCATCCGGGATATCACCAACCAGAAATGTCTAGAAATTGGACTTTACCACACTGCCTGATAGAGCACTCATGTCTAGTCACTGTTGAGTCACAGTATCAATTTCCTTTGAAAGAAACCACATAAAAATACCGAGTTAAAGTTAGTGCAGGGTGCTTCAGCTAAGCAGAATAAACTCAGTGTGGAGAATAATAACTTTGCCAGAATTTTACACAGTGGGAAAGCAGGAAGTGTCAGCAATCCATGGAAAATGGCAGGCATTTGAAAAAAAATAAAGTTTTATATATATTTTTTTTTAATTTATGTATGAAATAAATACGTGTTTGTGTGTGTGTTTGTAGGTAGTTCTGAAAAGTAATGTGACAACTGAAAAATACTTGCTGTGAGTCATGCTTTTTTAAAAAGCATTTAAATACACACACAAAATCCTAAGACACCTCTCCATCACTTGGCAGATGGAAAAAACCAAGAGACTGAATCAATGTTATTTTCACTCACATCAAAACCATACTTTCTCTTAGTTGGAAGGGTAAATATAGGAAAGAAAGTTTAGAATATCTGGAAAATGACAAGTATCAATAAATAGGTTTGAAAGTCTAAAGTTTTCCACTTGTTCATTTCCTGGTTCCTGTCCCGGGGTGTCCATCCTGTGTACCTCAAAGACAGTGTCACCCAGCAGGTCTGACTTTTCTCTTCCAGCTCAGTTTATGATGCAAGGGACGAGTCATGGAACCACAAGTTAGAATCCAGACCCTGTTTGATTACACTACTCTCCTGGTTCTAGGAAATCATTAGGAGCCTCAGTTTCCTCATCTGTTAAATGTCATGAAGAATTTGTATTCACTTTGTTGCTAAAAGTAATAGCTGCAGATTATAATTTTACTGCTATTATTAATATTTCATGTTTAAATTATTTTATTTAATTAACACTTATACAGCCCTTATTATATGTAGGGACTATTTTTAAAAGCTCTGTAAATATTAGCTTATTTAATGCTCAAACTTATGAGGCCAAAATTTTCCCAATTTACAGAGAAGAAAACAGAGACACACAGAGGTTAAGTAATTTTCTCAACACCACACAGCTAGTAAGTAATAAGGTTGAAATTCAAACCCAGGTAACTGATTCCAAAGTTCTTGTTCTTACTTATTGCACTATGCACTATGCAGCATTGAAAGTAAAATCTTATTTTTAAAACATTTCTTGACTTTGTAGAAATTGAAAAGTAAATCAACAGCCTCAAACAATGTATTAGGCGTAGCTGGGAACCAACAATCAAAAGGTAGAATGATTTCCCTAATCTCCTCTTGACTGCTGGAATTGTGTAAGTATTGAATCCTCTTCATGCAGAGTATTAATCTTCAGCAAGTGGGTGCCTCCTAAAAGTTTGGAGCGATAAACTAAAGTAAGTCTTACAGACAAAGCTGTATTTTAATTGCACGCTCTGCATTAGCAGAATGATGAATGAGTAGGTTTGGGGCTATAGTAGAGTTCCTCTACAATAGCCTTCCTCCAGCTTTATAGAAGCTGTTTGAGCAGAAGCTACACTTATTGCTGTAAACATAAGGTTGCAATGGCTATTATCCTGGGGTGATCCCTTTCATGGGGACTTAAAACTTAAGTAACTGAGTCAGAGCCCTGAAACCTACAATGTCTCTTTATTTTCTTTGCAAACATTAAAGAGAACTGCCTCTCCCTACCACGTTTGTCTGAGAGCCCCAAATCATGAGTAAAACACAGTAAGACATCAAGACAACAAATGACTGAACTGAAGCATATAAAGGACATCTCCTTGATGATGGGGACTCCATCTATGGGTCCAGGAAGGATGCTACTGCATCTTCAGCAGTAGACCAAGGTAGGGTCAATGTCATTGCTAATATGTAAATTTGAGTTCCTCAAGTGAGCCAACTCTAGCTTCTCTTTGGAAGAAGATACATAATCATAGTAGTTAATGTGTTTTTCTTTAGGTGATTCAGGAGAAAATAAGCTATAGCCCCACAGATGGAGAAAGCAGACATGTAACTTAAGCCAGTTACCCCCCACCCCGTGCAAAAAAAAAGAAGAATCATTCCACCCTCTTCAGAACAAAGAGAAGCCCAGGAAGAGAAAAACTTCATTAGCGTAGAGCTGTAGACCAGGGCCAGCGTTTGTTAGATGTGGGGAGAGTTAATGGGGCTACTGAAGAAGAGGAATGTCCTGAGAAAGGAGAGACAATAGAGAGATTAAGTACAGAAGACTGTAGAGGTGGAGACGGTTGGTTTAAAAAGGGAATGTCTCACATGGGACACTCTCCAAAGACCTAAGCAGAAGGTCTTGTCTCTGACTTCTCCTGCAGCTCTCTGCTTTCCTATGGAGTTCAAGGAAAACCAGACAAAGTCACAACTCCCAGCCCTCAAATTCTGTACTGATTTGGGATACTTACTTGAACCCTTTAATTAGAAAAATAGTGTGGAGATATTTGAAATGGAGAAAGTGGGGTGCTGGTAAGACAGATCTCTCTCTCTCTCTCTCTCTCTCTCTCTCTATATATATATATATATACACATATATATGTGTATATATATATTTAAAATTCCTGATTTGTAGCATAGGCCACTTTCTTTGATGTAAATATGCCCATTAATGCTGATTTCAAGCTACCAAGGTGATGGTCCTGTATGCAGAGTTTGTAAGCAATGCCCTCAGTCTCTTTCTCCTGAGTCAGTACCGTCTGGCTTCTGCTCACGACTCCACTGGATGGGGGCCACATCCTTTTCAGATCATCAGCCTATGTCTCCTGCATATCTCATTCAAAAGCTTATAAACCAGCAGTAGTAGTGGTGCCCGCAGTTGAGAGACTGTTGGACTAATTTCCCTGCCTCTCCCTTCCCCTAGAAAGTTTGAAAGGGATGAGTACAACTAAAGTAATGGCCATGAAAATGCATGGTGATTATAAATCTGTTCAGTGTAACAGTACCATGATCCATGACCTTACACAGGGCAAGTAAGTAGTCACAACAACATCCAAGTACTGATATCCACCCAACATGAAAAATAAGTCAAAGAGTAAGAAGAATATCTTATTACTGGAAACAGTTACTAAAGGCAGGGCTGGACAACAGAGCTTATATCTGTGGTCAAGTGGGCTTCCAAATAGGAAATTCCCTGGAAGTAAGGAGTCTGGAGGAGTAGATACCTTTAAAGTGAGAAGCATGGAGGACAGTAACAGAATTTATGCTCTCTGCAGGAAGATTTTCTCCCAAGTGAGTTTACAGGGAGGAAGTGATGGAAGACTATGACTCAGATTGAACAGGTAGGGCTTCCCTGGTGGCTCAGTGGTTAAGAATCCACCTGTCAATGCAGGGGACACAGGTTTGGGCCCTGGTCCGGGAAGATCCCACATGCCACAGAGCAACTAAGCCCATGCGTCACAACTACTGAGCCTGAACTCTAATGCCCGCGAGCCACAACTACTGAGCTGGCACGCCACAACTACTGAAGCCAGCGCACCTAGAGCTGATGCTCAGCAACAAGAGAAGCCACAGCAATGAGAAGCCCGCGCACCGCAACGAAGAGTAGCCCCCGTTCGCGGCAACTAGAGAAAGCCCGCACTCAGCAATGAAAACCCAACGCAGTCAAAAATAAATAAATAAATAAAATTTAAAAAATTTTTGAACAAGTACATACCTTGACGCATGCAATACTGGAATACAGGGTTCCTAAAACATCCTATGGATTCTCAGTCCTGCTAAAGGATGAGATTTACAATGTAAGGAGCAGAGAGGAAAATGGGTTCTGGGACCTGATATACTCTTCTGAGAACTCCCTAAAAGAAAGTTTTCTCTTTCTTGTGGAAACACCTTTACATCTAGGGCTCCTTCTCCTCACCAGTTTCCCACTGGCCCTGAACATCCAAGGGCAAGACCTTAATCCAGGAATAAGTAAGCGAGGGGTGGACAGGGACCCAGTGGGAGACATACAGGCACAGAGAAGGAAAGCTGGGGAGCTCTCTTTCTCTCTCTCTTTCTTCCTTATCATTTTGTCATTTCAGGGAGAAGAGAAATGCCTTAATAACTGCATGAGATTATTACAGATAACTCTAATTAATATGTGATAAAAGCATAATCATCTTTTCTTTCCCACAAGCTTTTCTGGAAACTGAAGAACCAGGTTATTCTAGCCCAAGCTATAACCCAGAAAATTGGGTAACTGTGAAACTGAGTCCCCCTAAAACTGAGTTCCCTTACTGAGTTTATAAGGGAGGGGAGAGGGAAAGACTGGTCCTGTTTCCCCTACATAACTCACCATCAGATAAGCTATTCCAGAGGCCAGGAGTATCACACTAATGGATGTCCCGCACATGAAGGGAGAGAAAGGTATCAGCCCCAAACCCTTACATCGCCTAGCTTATTTTTATCTTTGTCCATTGAGCTTAAGCTTTTGATCAGCTAGGGGTGTGACTGTTCCCTGTTCAGAGAAGATCACCACAGGGCTTAGGGAAGACCTGTTTCCACTTTCATTAGGTCCCTGCCCAAGCACGGACTTCTGCTACTTTGTGTATCCTCATGAGACTGCTGATGGGCAATATATAATTTGCCTCCATAAGGCTTTGAAATTGGCAAGAATAGTTAATTAATTAGGACAACCACAAGGCTATCCAGTTACCAAGCTGAAAATTTGCTATTTTATTTCCTATGCCAAATTATGTCCAGCCAGCATATCAGAGGTTCTGCAATAAAAGCAAATGAATAAAATGCCAACTAGATAGATACACCCTGAATTTGATTACTAAAACCTCTCCCTTAATCAAATTCCAGAGAGAAATTAAAGTTCTAAGACTAACAACACCCTTGCTTGTTGGAATCCAAAATTTATTCTAATCTCATATTCTGTTCATCTCAGCTAAAAGAGTTATTCTAGAGCTTTTAATTCCACCTGTAATGGTTTCTTGCAGAACTCTCCAGAAGCCACTCACACAGCTGACTTACCTCCTTCCAGCCTCACAGACCTCATGTAGCAGTATTAAGGCCCAGGGTTCCTTCACTCCTCATACAACATGTCCGTATTCTTTCTCATTTTCAGTGTCTCCCCTTCCCCTTCCCAACTCCCTATTACCTCCTTCTTTATCATCCCAAACAATAGAATTAGGATGGAGTTGAAACACACAGATGTAGATGTGAAGACGTTTCTCATCTCCTGCTTCTGTATGGTCACAGACTTCGGTGGATGTTCCCACTTGTTCAGACAGAACTAGCAAACTGGACATTTGATACACTCCTTTTTCTGTTATTAAGAAAGGATAAACCCCAAAGGTTTCTATTCTTCACTTTTGGAAAACACAGATCTCTATGGTCCATGCCTCTGCCAAAATGTGCTAATGTCACCTAGTAAGAATCTACTCTTCCAGCCTTCTGGGAATTTCTGAGCATTAAATGTGTTAGGCCAAAAAAAAATGTCCATTTTTTTGCCATGCTTCATTAAGAGAACCTTAAGCGTCCTCAAGGACCATGCCATATAATGGGACCTACTTTGTTTTGGAACACTGCTTCATAAATAAGGAAAGTAGTTTTACTTACCTAAAGCTATAGTATCAATTTTTCTACTTCTCTAGTCCTTGCAACCAACTTTGATAAATAACTTCTGACATTTAAAATGCAGCTCTTGAATCTCCCTTCTCATTAAAAGAAAAAAAAAAAGTTTTGGAAATAGCCATCCCTCTGGCCCTATTAGTGGATGGATCATTTTTTAAATAAATGCTTTCAGTATAAAACTAGAACATGCATATTAAAGAACATTTGGAAAACCCAGTAAAGAAGATAGAAGGAAAAACCACACTTAGCCCCATTACCCAAGAAAAAACCACTGATAGCATTTCAGTGTTTTCATTTATGATTTCTTCTTAGAATTTATGCTTATAAGGTATTTCCTCAGATTGTAAATAGGTCAATTACCCATAAATAAAGCTATCCATTTAATGTAACTCTAAATTGTGATTCTTAATTAGAATGAGATTGTAATAAAAATCCCCATGGGTTTCTTCTAGAACTTGTGATTCACTCTAAATTCAACCTAAAGTATAAGTGAATGAGACTATGTAAGAAAATCTTTTGGAACAGCAAAAAAAGGGAGTTCGGTAACATATATTAAAATTAAATATGCGTACACTCTTTGACCTAACAATCTAATTTTAGAAAACTTTTTTTAAAAAGTATAACATTAGTATGTATTTTGGAGTGGATTGTTTGTTTTGTTTTGGATCTGCAGGTACAGACCATTGAATTCATCACACTTCCCAATTCATGGAACATTAACTGATATCATCCACACAGGGAAGGAACAAAGGCCTCTTGTTTTTGTTTTTATTAGTTTCCTTTTGATCTTCAATCCTCATCTCCCTACCCCTATTTCTTCCTTCCCCAGTAATCACACATTGCATTACAATAATCTAGTCTTTTAGGAATGGCACCTAAATTGCCTAAAGAACCTTTTAATCACAAACAATGCAGCAATGAACAGCCCCACACACTTTTCCTCATGAATCTACGTACAAATTTAGCTGGGACATAGAAGGGAGGGAAAGAGAGAGAGAGAGACTTACTTTTGCAAAGTACTTTTGAATTGCTTTTCATATTGCTTGTATCTATTTTATTCTCACCAGTGGTCCATGAGGTTACCCCTCTCATTCTCACCAATACTCGTTATTAACTTTTGTCGATGTAATGGGAATAAATAGCAGTTCAAAATTGTTTTATTTCACATGTACCCGATTAACTAATGAGTTTGACTATCACTTCATATACTTAATAGCCACTTGATTTTTCACTTCTGAGATCTGAGTATACATGTTCTTTGTCCACTTTTTCTTTTTTGGTGTCCTGACTTCTTCCTAATGTTTTAGAAGAAATCCTCTAGTCTAGATTTTAATTTCTTCCCAGTCTTAGATTTGCCAAATATCTTTGTCTAGTCCATTGTATGTCTATTAATTTTGTCCATGATGGTTTTAACAGAAATCCAGTCATAACGGATTTGATTGTTCTCCAATCTTTTGGTGTAATCCAATCTTAATATTTTATATTGTGGATTATACACTTTTGAGTCTCCTTTAGGAATATTCATCTGACCTGAAGTCAGAAAGATAATCTTCTATATTTTTTTCTATGAAGAGTTTCTGTTGCTCCACATCCTTATCAGCATTAGATGTCAGTATTCCAGTTTTGGCTATTCTAATATGTGTATAGTAGTATCTCGTTGTTTTAATTTACAGTTCCCTAGGGACATATGATGTGGGGCACCTTTTCATACGCTTATTTGCCATCTACGTATCTTCTTTGGTGAGGTGTCAGGTAAGATCATGGCCCATTTTTTAAGGGTGTTGTTTCCTTATTGTTAAGTTTTAAAAGTCCTTTGTATAACAGTCCTTGATCAGATGTGTCTTTTGCAAATATTTTCTCCTAGTCTGTGGCTTGTCTTCTAATTCTTTTGACATTGTCTTTTGCAGAATGGAAGTTCTTAATTCTAATGAAGTCCAGCTTATCAATGATTTCTTTTATGCATTATGTCTTTGGTGTTGTATCTAAGACACGCTGTACTCAAAGTCATCTAGGTTTTCTCCTATGTTATCTTCTACTATTTTTATAGTTTTTCATTTTACATTTAGGTCTATGTTCCATTTTGAGTTAATTTTTGTGAAGATGTGTATCACTCTTATATTCAGCATTTTACAGGAGTCCCTACCCAGCACAATAAGATAAGAAATAAATATATATAAGGAAAAATATAAAACTGTCATTATTTATAAGTGACAAGATTGTATACACAGAAAATCCAAAGGAATAGGCAATATTAGTTTTAGATTTGAAACATGAATTTATCAAGGTTGCTGAAATCAAAGTCGATTTGCAAACAGTGATTGTATTGCTATATTCCAGCAACAAACAAATAGAAAATATGTTTTTAAAAAGAGTCCATGTAGAATAGCATCATAAAGCACCAAGTAGTCAAGAATAAATCCAACAAATAATGTATGACCTCTAGATTCAAAGCTACAAAACATTATTGAGTGAAACTAAGAAAGATTAAAATAAATGGAGACATATACCATGTTTGTATTCACCTGCTCAGGCTACCATAACAAAATACTATAGACAGCATGGCTCTAACAACAGAAATTTATTTTCTCACACTCTGGAGACTAGAAAGTCCAAGATCAAAGTCCCAGCTAATTCAGTTTCTGATGAAAGCTCTATTTCTAGATTAAAGATGACTGCCTTCTGTCTGTGTCCTCACATGTCAGAGAGAGCAGTCTCTCTGGTGTATCTTCTTATAAGGATAGTAATCCTATGGGATCAGGGCTATCCTTATGACTTCATCTAAGCTTAATTACTTCCTTAGAGGTCACACTAGAGGTCAGACTTCAACATATGAATTTTGGGGGGAACAAACATTCAGTCCGTAACAATGTTCATGAGTAATATCTTCCATAACCTAGATGTAGGTATAGGCAGTCTAAGACTCAAAATAAAAGAAAAAAATTCCTAAGTTCTTTTAAAATTTTAATAATTTTTTAAAACCTTCTGCATGGCATATATATATGTATATATAGCAAAGCCAAAAGACAAATTGCAAACTTGTAGAAAATACTTGCAACATATATTGTAAGTAAAAATTTAATATCCCTAATATACAAAGAACTCTTTAAAAATGAAAGAAAAAGACTAAAATTCTGGTAGAAAAATAGGTAAATGACCTGAACAGAAAATTCACAAATAAAAGATCTAAAAATGACTCTTAAAACATATGAAAGTATATTCAACTTTTTTCACATACATAATAAGAGAAATGAACACTTACATACCACTTCTCACCAACCAGTGTGACAAACATTAAAAACCTTTACAACAAATTCTATTAGCCAGGCTATGGGGAAACAAGCACTCTCCTATGCTGATGATGTAAAATAAACTGTTACAGCCCTCAAGGAAGGGAATTCGGCAATTTCTAAAAAAATTACACACGCATTTATACTGTGACTCAGGCTTCTCACTTCTAAGAGTTTTCCATGATGTTACACCTCAAGCAGTAGGAAAATACATATGCACAAAGTTATTCTTTGCAGCTTTGTTTGTGACTGCAAAAATATTGTAAATAATCTAAATCCCTATAAACGAGAAAGTGTCTGAATAATCTATGGTACATCCACACAATGGAGAACTATGCACCTATTAAAAATAATGAGAATGATTTTTAAAAACTGGTACTTTGTGCAAAGTGGCCACCACTTTGGAGGGCAAATTATGCAGTCGTCTCAGAGGGTACAGAAGGACAAACTTACCAGGATGGTGGACTCCTTGCCTCTCTTCGTTTATAGATCTCAACTCTCTAGTAATCCTAGGCAGGACAGTTCAGTACCCAATGTAGAGAGCCTAGCACTTCCTCTGTGAGAGGCTCACATGCTTGGCACTGGATCCAAGTCATTCCTGAGCTTTCTTGCTTTCAGAGTGATGCTACCAAGCCAGGATTCCACTGCAGGTAGGTGAGCACCATCCTCAGAGGTAGAAACGGCACCTGGGCTATCCTCCTGCTGGAAACCAGTGGATGACTGTGCTTTCCATGGTGGGATTTCCATCAGTCACTTTTGCTCCTTTCCCAAAGTTTATAGCCTTTGGGAGCCTTACTTGGAGGACTGAGGACATTGTCAAAAACTAGTGATAGAGAAAGGGGCAGGATTTTGTGACCCGGAAAGTTGAGTACACATAATAACTGGCTTCCACTTTCCTGAAACCACTTAACCAGGAAAGAACACTTGGGCAGACTCTTTCCTAGGAAAGTTCTAGAGAAAAGTAAAAGGAGGCCTCCAGCATTCCCTGCAGTAGAGGGAGAAGGAGAGGAAAAAGCCCCTTCAGTAGAGAAGCTCCTCCCTGGAACATAAGCCTTAGGGAGACTCAAGATATCTGGAATGGACAGGACAGATCTAACCTGGAGAACAGAGCAGGGGAACATGAGCCACAGAACTGGCAGGTGTTCTTCCTGCTTCCTCATGTTTATCCTTCATGTCTCAACTTCTGGTTACAGTGGTGTAAGGAGACTATGATTTACTGAAGAGAGGGATGCAGAGTGGTTCTCAGCAAATTGCCATCACTTCCTATGAAATGGCTCTTGAGCAGGTGAAAGCCTGAGACCCCATGAAGAATGTGCGACAGACCATCCTATCGCTTTCCTTCAGGCACTGGAATAGGCTAGGAAGTCACCTGTTTATCCTCAATGAAAAATAAATATTTCAGTGCCTACGTTTATGGAAAATTTTAGTTTGGTAAACTAATTCTATTCACATACCTCCTTATGCGAGGAAAGAATCACATTTTCTAGGAAACTTTTAGAAATCATTCTCGTCTCATTATGAAACAAAATGCAAAAATCCATTAAGAATTTATGTTTCTATTATATGTAAGCTTACTGTAAAAAATACCATAATAAGAAAGCTCCAAATAAAAGAGAGCTAGAGATTATCCTAATAAATATTCATTTAGCAAAAATCCCAATTGTCAGATCCCTATCTCCTTTATTCTCTTGCAATAAAAATTGAAACAGCAGCTGAATGAAAATACATCAAAATAAATTGTTTTGAAAGATTGCATGAACACTATCTATCATAAGGGTCATAATTCATAAAAAGGACATGCTCAAAATAAGTTTTCTGTACTCAGCCTGACAATTTGTCTTATGTCCTTATCTTTGAAAGTACAGTTTTAAAGAAAACAGGTCTTTAATGGTTTGTTCTGTGCTGTTTTTTGTTCTGGTCAATATTTTTATTAAGGTCTGGGACATGGATAGCAAAGGTATGCTGATCTAATAACCCTGGCCAAAGAGTGGGGAGATGAGCCTGACTACACCAGTGTGAGAAGCAGAGATCACTCATATGTCAGAGGTGGAACGAGGGTCCAATATGGATCATCATATTGGCTGGGAGCCGTTCTCTATCAGCCAGGCATGTGTTTATTTGGTTGCAAGTTCAGTAGAAAGCAACAGCTCTAGGTGGCTTCCAATATAGTCGATGTTAAGTCTTAAGTTTACATGGTATCTGGAAAAAGGAAGGTCATAGCCCCAATGTGTGCTGAGCCCATCACAGAGTTTAGCTGCAGCATAGGGTTTAGTTCTAGATTCTACTTATGAACAGTTACTCAGACCAACTGGAGCCAGTTCAGAGGACAGGTGAGATAGTGAAGACATGGAAGTATTGTCACACGGGGAGCAGTTGAAGAAACAGAGAGAAGAGAAGATTTATGGAAGACATTATATGTGTTCTCAGATACTTGAAGGGCTGCCATACAGTGAGAGGACAAGACTGATGGCTACTGCAGAGAGGCTGGCTGCACATCTGTGGGAACCAGAGCAAGAAAAAAAATACATAGGCTGCCTGAGTAGGAAGTGAATGCCCCAACACGGAGGAGTCCAAACAGACCAGCATTTCTTAGGGCTGTTTGGGGGCATTCTTGGGTTAGAAGTAGTGGTGGCTGGAGGACTGGAAGACTGGCCTAGGAAGCCTCTGCAAAATTCTACAAGGTCGTAGGTGTGAATTGGATTTCTTCTGATGTCTCCCTCCCCCCGTCCCTGTTGCCTAGAAGTCCCCTCTTCTGGGTGCTACCTTCTTCAGTGACAAAGAGCACTTTTTCCTCTTGTTTTTTTAAGACCCCCTAACAGTACTTGCCACATTCTGTTCTGTACCACACTGCTCATTTACCTGTCCTGTCTTTCTTCCCCATCCGACTGTGAGTTCTGACGTGTTAGGAGAAGGCTCTCACTCCCAGTCAAGGGCATGCCCTTTGCCTGAAGGCTTCTTGTCAGAGGTGAATATGTGCACATTTGTAGATACTTATATAAACAACTCTGAGAAAATAGAAGAATCTGCTTTGAGAAAGGTGGGTGGGGTGAGGTGTTGGCGAGTGAGAGACCTCAAATAGTTGTTATGAGGAATGCAAAATTTAAGAGAACAGGCCAAGCACAAATGTTCCATTATGTAACCAAGGTAATATTGTACTTATGTAAAAAATAATTTCTTCTGAACTGGAAAATATCCTTTATATGTTGAAGAAACTAGTGTGTTTTCTGAGGTCAACCATACTGCTGCTCAGGGATGAAAAGAACAGAAATCAGGAATTCAGAAACACAGAGTAGGGGCTCATTAGAGCATTGTTGGAAGCCCAGCGTTCTGGTTACACTGAGTCTCATGTGCTGGACAACCAAGCCCAAGACAGTATTTGTCAGTTTTACAGAATCATTAAATGGGTAATTTTATCCATCCATCTTCTGGATGTTCACCCTCTTCATGGGGTTCTACTTAGGTGACCTGAGGTCCAGAGTGGACCTGCAAATGTATCATCTTCACTCTGTGGGGAGAAGTTATGGGTCGGTTCTTTCAGATTCTTCAAGCCCTGGGCGAGCGGCACTGTGGATGCAGCCTGGGGAGCTGCCAGCCTTGGCCCCAACTATTACAATGGCTGGGAGCAAAGCAAAAGTGCACACGTTCAGTAAGAAAAGATATATTTGAGACCAATGTATTTAAGGCTGTCAGGAGCAAAGTTATTAGAAAAGTTTCTTGTAATGACAGAATTAGAATGTGCTTTCATGTCATTGTTTGGAATTCACTTTAATTTTTAAATAATTTGTGTTAACGTCTGCTCATGCATTTACTTCTCATCAACATCACATTACACACAGTAAGGGTTTAAAGCAAACAGAATAAGGAGGCCCTGGCTTCAGGGCGATTATAGGCCCTCTGGGGTGTAAGTCTAAGATTTAACACAGGTTAACGTCAGGAAGTAAGGGACAGAAGAAAAGCCAAAAGAATTGGAATAGCGAGTACAGGATATAGCATTGAAGTCTATGACATTAAAGTTTGTATAAAGTTCAAGATAACCAAGATCTGAGAAAAGGTTTAGCACAAAGGTGGTGATGGTGACTGGAGACATTTGAAAATGTGTTACCCCTTATATGGTGGGGATAGAAGTCAGAATAGAGAGGGTTTAGAAAGGAGCGAGGTGGTCTGAGAAGCTCACTCACTCTGGAGAGTGAGAAGCAGAAGGAAGGAAATGAGTTACGTAGCTAAATCAAGTACCGGATCATTGATTTTTTAGTAGAAGGGACAATATCACAGTAATATTAAAGGGCCTTTGAAAGAGATAATGATAATAAACCATCCATCATTCTGCCCTCGTGTTTATTCATATTACCATGCTTGCTATTTTATAGTCAAGTTTAACTATATATTATGTCAAGTACTTTCCATATTTGTAAAAATGTATTCATAGTAGCTTCATGTTTCATTATGCTTTATGTACCATGGTTCATTAAACCATAAGTATTTAGGTCTCTCCCTCCCTTTTTTTCTTTTTTCTAAAATGAGTGGTACTACAATATATGTATTTGTGTATGTTCTCCTTCCAATAGATTATTTCTAATCCCCCGTGTGGCTGTGTAAATGGAATAAGGAAGCAACTGAAGTTAAATGAAGTCATAAGGCCATAAGGTCACAGGGTAGCATTACTGTTCTTACAAAAGAAACATCAAAGAGCTCACTCTCCCTCTTCTCTCTCTCTCTCTCTCTCCCTCCCTCCCTCCCTCTCTCTCCACTTGTACTTACAAAAGGCCATATGAGGAAACAGCAAGAAGACACCCACCTACAAGCCAGGAAGAGAGCCCTCAACAAAAATCAAACTTGTCTGCACCTTAATAATGGACATGCAGCCTCTAGAACTATGAGAAAATAAATGTCTGTTGTTTAAGCCACCCAGCCTGTGGAATTTTTTATGGCAACCTACACAAATACATCATGTCATAAAAGTGTCAGTTCTTCTCAAATTAACCTATAAATTAAAATCATTTCAATCAAAATGTCAATGAATTGTTTTTGAAAAGTTAACTTTGGTGCCCCCTACAGCCCCTTAAAATTTAATTTGAGAAACAAATTATTTTCTCAAATAAATGGGAAGAAAAGAATGCATGCTACACTAGCATGCACCAACAGTAAACCACATGGTTATACTAAAAGAAAGGCTGGCGCGTAGTAAGTACTCATAAAATGTTAATAATTATTGTCATCATCCCACTCATTATTATTACTCACTTTTGGTAGATATTAAATGTTTTAACCTGCATTGAGGGAAATTGGGCAAAATTTGGTTTAAAAAAAGCCATAAAGATGTAGTTAGACTAAAGGGCCAAGATGTTTACTGTTTATAATGGCATGAAATTGAAGCATCCCTACTGTTCAATAATGAAGCAGTATTAAACATATCATAGCATATGCATAAAGCAGAAAAGGTTTCAGCAGTAGAGTCACTGTCAGTCACAGTGCAATCAGGGAAGTGGTTACACAGGTGACAGAAAAACTGAGAAGGCAAATGGGATGATGAGGCAATGCAGAATTTAACAACAGCAGGAAGCCACTCACATCTCCACACCTGGATTGATGATGGGGAGGAAGTGGTGTCACTGGAACCAGAAGTCGAGACCTTCTTATGGGAGGTATGGTCCCAGAGCAAGGTTCCAGGTGAGTCTGGGACCATAAAGGAAAGGGCTGTCCTACTCTTGCTGGAACCAAGGAAGAAACTCATGGCTGTCAAAAGTAACACTCAATGTAAAGAGAAAGGCAGAGAAATACCCTGGTTTTTTCCTTTCCAATCTTCCACCAGTTCCTCCCTTTGGTGAATCTCTCTGCAAATTAGTGAGGCGATAGCATCTGGGATATGTAATTGCCTGCAATTCAGAGGAGTGCAGGATAAGATGGGAAATGAATCTGAGAAGAAACAGGCAATAAGCCAACATAACTATTCTGTGATACTTACTGGTGAGGAAAACATATTCATGATATATTTTAAGGAAAGAAACGGGTTATAAACATTTATATATTTCCAAATAGGCATATAAATACATACATAAATACTTAAGCACATAGAAAAACGTCTAGAGAACACACACCAAGGTATTAATGCTAGCACTGTCTGGATGATAGTACTTCTGGCTTATCTGTATTGTCTAGTTATTCTAAAATAAATTATTTAACACTAATGACTTAAAATAAAAGGATAATTGTGTTTCTGTGTTTAAGAGCAATTAGCTTGTTGGCTCCTTGAATATTGAATATAAAGATGAGCTATCTTTATCACGTTTAGAGCCTTTGTGTTAGAGGGGGGAAAAGAGCTTAACTTCCTCTACCAATATGAAATACACAACTGCCTCTCTTGACATTGACCATCAGACAAAATGTTCAACATATTTTGACTTCTGCTTGCCCTTCTCTACTTCCACATATAACTGAAATAATAAAGTATATTACACCTGATTCCTTTTTATTTCTTTCAACAATACATTATGAATCATCTCCAAGAAGAATTCCTTTCACATTTGTTTCTTTTATTATCATGTTAACCTCTATAATTCAGGTAGGTCCATTTTATGGTTCTCATAGTTAGTAACATTTATTTTATAACATGTATTCCCTCTCCCTTAGATTTTAATTTTGTTTCTTTTCCCTCTCAAAACACCATCCATATTATTTGAATAGTATTAGAATGTAGTTCTTGTTTGGGAGGATAATTCTGATGCCAACCTGAAATAGTAAAATGAGAACCCCTTAACTTCTCCACCAAAAACCAGTTAACCTTCCTCTAGGTTTTTCTCAGTCAAGATCCAGCCTGAAGGTAACAATCACACCAATTATTTTTACTAAAAAATGTAATACAAAGTACAGTTAATTAGGTTTTGGAGAACTGAAAATGCAAACAAGGGACACTGAGGTATTACACAAGTTGTAACGGCAAGAATTAGCAACTATCCCCAGCGTTGGGAGGACAAAGGGAAGGAACTGGGATTATTAAAATGTCAATGCTTAGAGGAGGGGTCCCGAGGAACTAGGATGGAGACCTCTGAGGAGAGGGCACCACCTGGTTGGTACAGCCTTGTAGAAGGCTTCCTGAGGAGCTGGGACTTAAACCTCTTAGCAGGGGTCCCTGGCCGGCCAGCGCTGCAATCCCTGAGGGGACACCATGAGGCTGGTTCTACCAACAAACTGTGTAACTGCTGCTACTGCCAGGGTGAACAGCCATAGATACAGTGTTGCTGGGATGAACAGGAAACAGACGCATGAAGCTGTCCCTTCTCACTCTTCCCGCTGGCCACCCTCCCTCTAGCTCCCCCAGACATAGCAGACATAGCAGACATAGCAGGGAGCAGGCTGACAAAGCAAATGGTGTTTGCAGAGACCTGGTTAGAAGCTGAGTACAGAAGAGTGTTTTGAAGCTGAGAGATATTAGCAAAAGTACATGCCACACAGCTCCTGTCCAGAGTGTCTGCAAGTAACAGGACTCTATGCCTATTTCTGAGAGTGACAAGGAGGACTGGGGACCAAAACTGAGTAAAATAGGCTTGGAATAAAAAGTGGGGGGAGTTGTTTACCTTAATTAGTAAAATGGCAAAAGACATAACAGTCTTCCCCCGCCCACCCCTCCCCCACCCCCGCTCAGTCAGTGCTCAAGAGGAACAGGCTTTGAGCTTCCTGATGCTGAGAGGCCCTCATACCTTATTATTATATTTATTCGGCTCTCTGCAGCTCCTGGTATTTTTATCTCATTTCCTGCTCTTAGTGCCCATTGAATCAAATAACAAGTTTGAATTTCTGAATTTGGACCCTAAGAGCCCTCCCTCAGGTACAAACTATATTCACTCTCAGGCCTTCTAAATGATATGCCCTCCCCCGCCTCCAACAATACGGTGGCGCATCGTATCCTGGCCTTTTATCATGTACTCCCACAGACCTGTGTTGGTCTTAGAGAGCCTTATTCATCCATGTATTCATCCATTCACAAACTAATTCAGCAAGTGTTTGCTTATGACTTTCCGTGTTGGACATTGTTCAACACACTAGAGATACAACAGATCTGCAAAGCAAAGCAGATCAAGTCTCTGCTGGAACGGCCATTCCAGTGGGCGCTGAGAGGGAAAGGCAGGAGCGAGGCAGGTAATGCACAAATACGTGACAGAAGGTCAGGGGATAATAAGTCCTATAGAGAATAATACAGCAGTATGAAAAGATAGTAGCAGGGATCTAGAGAGTGATCAAGAAGGACTCTGAAAATATAACCGTTGGACAGAGATCAGAATGATATGCATCTCAGGAACATCTGTGAACAAAGCAATACCAGGTCGAAGGAAGAGCAAGTGTAAAGATGCTGAAGCAAAAGCATGTCCAGCACGTTGACAGAGAAAAGCAAAAAGGCCAGCGATGCTGGAAAGGTGCTGGCTTGGAGTCAGGCAGGAAGATGAGGCCAGAGAGGCAGCAGGTCACACAAGGCTGTATCAGCCATGGTAAGGACTCTGCAATGCACTCCAAGTGAAATGAGAAACTACTTAGAGGGGATGACCAAGAGAGAGAGAAAATAGTTGATTTAAGTTAAGAAAAAAATTCTCCTGGCTACTGTGTAGATAGTAAGTCATAGACTCTAAGAATCAATGAACTAAAAGAGACAACATTGTTGTATGTACCACTAAGAAATTATAAAAACAACAACAACAACATTGCTAATTAAACCACACATGAAGCTTTCTAATGAATCAGAAAGTTGTTTAAAAAAGCTGTTTTAAGTTTATTCAGATTTTTATCATATATCACTCTTGTACATACAAAAAAGGAAAATATACATGAAATTAATTGGTTAAAAAGTTTGTCTTCACATTCAGAGTTCAACCCTTCTGAGATGCTTTTCAATTCAAAGTCATCAAGGAAGCTCAGCTATTCACTGGTTTTTTCATTCGTTCATTCAACAAATACAACCAAGCACATGCTCTGTGGTAAGCACTGTTCTTGGTGCTGGGAGGCATTATTTAAATATGTTAGACGCAGTCCATGGCCTCACCAAGCTTACAGTCCAGTGGATCACAAAAAGCAAGGAAAGGTAAGGGCAGCAAACAGAGAGGAGAAAGCAACATTTCTGCAAATGCTCTGTTATCATCAGGCACCATTCACAACAGGAACTTTAATGTCAGACAAAGCTGGGTTTGAAACGTGTCTCTCCATTTACTACTGAAAATGTATCCTTGCATCTTGGAAACAATTGTTTAATCTCCCTGGTCATCGGTTTCCTTCTAATATCCACCTCATAGAGTTGTTATTAAGGTAAAATACAATAGTGTATGTAATTCCCTTGGAGGAGCATTGACTCTAATCATGGAATTCATGGTTACTATATGAGCATACATTTGTTTGTATTTAAGTATGTCTTGTATGGTTCTCATATTAATTCACATGCTCATGATACCCCAGATTCTTCTTGAGTCTGTGCTTATTCCTTCTTTCTGTAAACTTTTAGGTCTTCTAAATATGCTACAAGCACAAAATTGTAAAAACATGACTATTCTGTCTTCTCACAATTATACACTGAGTTGACATCTCGTTTCTCTGTTCCCTAGCTCATAAAATCTCAGGGAAAATAAAAAGCACATTTTGCCTCCAATTGGGTAAAGAAAATTGTTATTTGCCACTCCCTTTGTTTGGCAGAGGTAAAAGTTAAAGGACTGAAAGGAAAGTGATTGGAACACAGCTCAAGGACCCTGAAGGAAGGTGCCAGATTACTGCATCTAAACAGGTTGAAGGAAGTTAAAGGAAATATTGGACTGGCTCCATCCAGGAGCCGCCACTGTTTACTTGGGTCTCGTGTGAGTCACTATAATAAACAGTTCTCTGTCGATTCATTGAGTTCCATGTGAAAGACCCCTTAGCCCTACAGCCAGGAGGCTGATGACAGTCATAATAACACACTTTAGGATGCTATATTGTAATCATTGTTCTAACAGAATTTAAAGTATCCGTGGCCTGGTCATATTCCTGGCCAAATATTTAAAACTTTGATCAGGCACTGTTTCCACTTCAAAAAGCCTTATGTAGACAAAAAAAAACAAAAAAACAAAAAAAAAAAACACAACTACAACTGTTTCTTTCCTTTAAATCTTAAATGATATAAATTGTTTCTTGGTTGAAGTTTTCTTGGCAGGAGCTTCTTAGAAGCAAAGTAGATAATCTATCTCCAAAATGTAGTTACATTCTCTTTCTCTTTTAAATTCTAGACCTGATTAGAGACCTCATTCGCCATCTGGCTCAGTTGAGAGAATCCCAAAAAGCTGGAGTTATGAATTGGAAAAAATATATATCTTCCTATATGTATCCCCTATTAATACGTTAGCATAGTGCATGTACGATCAGCACTATTTCCATGTGTGTGAAAGAGGTAATGTTCTCCCTGCCAACTCTTTCTGTTCCAAAGCAGAAAAGATCTCAGAGATCAGACAGTACAACCTTAGAATAAAGAGGACGCCATGGTTCCAATACAATTATGAGAGCATAAGGTACCCTTTCAATTCCTAAATGTTTTTAAATAGATGACAAATATATATATGTACTATCTGATTTATTCTCTTCCAAAAGATATTTTCATTGTAATGAGCAACTTGAGGCGATACAGATCTAGAGAATGGTCACAAATTGTTAATGATTAGAGTCCCATTACAAGCAAATAACCGAAAAGCAACGAGGAGAAGAATGAATTCTTATCCAGGCAACATACGGCCTTTAACTACAACAGACACATGAGTGTGTTCTCTGTTTACAAATTTTTAATTTTTCAAAACATTCCAAGCAACTCAGATGAATTGTCGGCATGTGTTACTTCCAGTATATGTGCTGCTGAAGCAAGCACGTGTGTGTTACTTCTTAAAATACATTCCATCTTTTGATTCACAAAATACAATTAATTTTTTTCACCTGAAGGTTTAACTGATGTGGATAATCAGATGTCAACTGTGTAGAGAAATTAATTTCATCCAAATTATGGGTAAATTATTTTCTAAGTCAATGATGTTTATTTCTTTCAAGTCTTGCTTGTCTTACTTTCCACACAATTCCCTTTATGTCCTGATCTATGTTACATATTAATTCCTCCATCTTTTAACTTGCCAAAGCGTACTGTGGAGCTGAAGTGGGACATGCCCTGTACAAGGCTCATACTTGATTTCCTCTTTCTCTTGAAATGTTCTCATTTTACTCCTTATATTTATCCATGATGATGATGATCATGATGATATCTTTATTTCATTCACTCAAACGTCAGTCAACTGTCTAGCACTAGAGTGCTCCTATACCACTTTCACATTTATTACCTCATTTAATCCTCATATCAATTCTGGAACAAGCAGGACAATAATATTATATCCGTTTTTATAAACAGTTTAAGAGAGATTAAGTAATTTCACTGCATTGTGGAGTTATCAAGGATTGGTGCTCAGAATAGTACCCAGACTGCCTAACCCCAGCACACAATGTTTTCTGTGATGTCCTTACGAAAATAATTTGAGTTTTGATATTGCACATACCTCAGTTGGAATTTCCTCTCATAGCTAGCTAGGTGAATGTGATTTAGGTAAACTTTAAAACTCTCCTTGAGCTTCAGTTTCCTCATCAGCAAAATGGAGATAATAAATAACATATATAAACCACCTGGCACAGTTCCCAGTGCAGCCTAAGTTTTTAATAAGTAGTTACAGAGAGGATGTTAGTTGGTGCAACACAGACGTTCCATAAATGCAGGTTTCTCCCTTTGCAGCCAGATCACATCAAGGTTCATTGCAAGTGAGACTTTCACTAAATGCGGATTGATAGAGTAAAACATATTTACAAATTAAGTTGAGCAATTACTACTAATAACATTTATCGAGCACCTACTATGTTCCACACACTGCCTATTCTAAAATGCATGACATGTAAAATGCATTACTATTATTATCTTCGTTTTACTTATTAAGAAACTGAGTCACAGATGGGTTAAGTAACTCCCAAGATCACACAGCAAAGAGTGCAGGAGCTGGGATTTGAACCAGTTAATCTTGTTCCAGAATCCTCCAAGTATAGGTCAGTTCCAATATCAATACTATATCCAAATTATATACAAAAATATGCCAAAAACATGCAAAAATAATCCAAGCCTACATAAGAGGATGCCCTGCTTTATTTTATACTTCTGTAATAATCAGTTTCTATCACTCAAGTAGCTAAACTTAAAAAAAAAAATTACCAATGTCTTGACATAAGGCATAAAGTTGCTCCTGAGAACCAGCAGATTGACATCTATTTTTTTAACCATCAACTATCAATCAAAATGTCTTTAAATATTATGATAAAGGAGAGAGAAGTTTCCCTCAGGTAAATCAGGATGGGATTATACCACTTCCTTGCTCAAAAATCTCCAATGCCTTCATTTTTCTTACAGAATCAAGTTCAGATTCTTTAGCCTGTCACTGAGGATACTCCAAAATCTGCCAGCATTTAGTTTTCGTTTTATCTCCCCCTACTCACAGCCTGAAGTCTCCACTCTTCTTCTAATATTACTTTCAAGTTCTTATCTCCACAACTTTTCTCTAGTTATTCCTATATCCAGACTGTCACCTTGCCTCTCTCTTGTCCCTACCTATTCCCAAGTTGCACACAGTCTACACAATCGGCAGCATTTCTGTGAGTTACCCTCACTTTCACTATCTTCAAGGGGTCCTTTTCTCTCAACTCTGGGAGCACACTGACTACTCCAGTCACTTGTTGTTAATCCTCACATTGATTGAGCACCTATGTTGTTCCAGGTGCTCTATATGTACATTTGTATTTACTCCTTACAAAGCCTGGTATGTACATCACTGCCTTCATTTCCCTTAGGAAGAAATCAAAGCTAAGAGATTTAACTTGCCAGAGGTAGCTAGTTACTGAGAAGTGAATTGGATAATCAAATCAAAATGGTCTAAAGCCAGAGATAATATTTTTCTCAAAAGTTTCCAAAACAGAACCTAGATTTTACCTTTTAAGCCAACCTGATTAATTTCTCATGGTACTATCTTGAGAATAACTGCAAGGATATACTAGGGTGCAGCAGGACTAAGTGCCGTGGTCCATTAGTGGAGTCCTCAGTGGGTGTGGGAAAGGTGGCAGGCATGCAGAGTGGGGAGTGTATCCAGGGCTGACGTACAGAAGGAGAACATGTTGACATAGAGTTAGGTTTCTTCCCCCGGGGCTTCCTTGTAGCCATTTCCCAACTCAGCTACTCTTCAGTCATCTCTAACACTCTTCTTCCTTGCTGTCTCCCACTACTGAGTCTTTAAAAGCCAGACACTCATTTTCCAGACTCGCTTACAGCTAGGGGTTGCTGTGTGCTCTCCTTCTTGCCACCAAGATACAAAGCGATAACTGCCAGTACCTTCATGAGCACCATGAAAATGTTTTCCTCTAGGAAAAGAGAGACAGATAAGAAGAATGCCCTCCTCCACCAACCCCCATCCTTTTTTCCCATTATCATCCTTGCTTTTTGTTTTGGACACTGACTTGTGAAAATATGATGACTAGGCATGGCAGCCACCTTGTAATCATGAGGAGAGACTTTGGCAACATGATAAAAATGGTCAAGAGGCCCCCTATGGCCTTGTTGGACCACCAAACCTTCCCTGATACAGCTCAGCTCCAGCCTTCTGTGGTATAAACAATATGCCTCCATGGTTTAATCTACTGTGAGTTGAGTCTTCTTCTCCTTGCAGTCCACAGCATCCTAAAGCAGATGCACCATCAAATGGACAACAGCAATAACTTCCTACATGCTCTGCCCAATTTGTCAACGTAGATACAGCTCAGAACGAGGAAGTCACTGACTCTTTAAGTGACGCTTTTAAAAAGCTGTAGAAGCAAAAGGCCCATAAATCTTGGAAGCCTTAACTTTTCACTGTTAGATCCAGATTCTTCCAAAAATTCCTGGTGAACTCAGAGTCTAAAGTTTATACAGTAAGGCAGGAGGGGAGCATTCAACCTAACAGCTGTTTTCTCACTGTACACAGGGAAGATAAGAATAGTTCCTATAGAGGATTGGAAATGAAGAACAAGAAAATAGATGTTCATGTTGGGGTCTGACTTCTGGATGGCCTTTTCTGCAGGTCTGACCCATTGACAGGGTATTGGATAGAATAGGCTTGGGAATGTGAACACAGAAAGGGCTTGTACCACACTTTTTCCCTGGAATTCAGAGAGAAGACAGCCATGCAAAGTGCCTTGCATCAACATAGGTGGACTGCTATAGATTAGTAATAGCATAGCAAGACCAACCCATCTCAGACCTTGGAAGAGATTCAAAAATTTCCCAACCGTTCCCCAGAAGGGGCCCAGAAGACAACTGAGAATTAAGAGCTGGAGTGCAGGGCTTCCCTGGTGGCGCAGTGGTTGAGAGTCCGCCTGCCAATGCAGGGGACATGGGTTCGTGCCCTGGTCTGGGAAGATCCCACATGCCGCGGAGCGGCTGGGCCCGTGAGCCATGGCCGCTGAGCCTGCGTGTCCGGAGCCTGTGCTCCGCAATGGGAGAGGCCACAACAGTGAGAGGCCCGCGTACCGCAAAAAAAAAAAAAAAAAAAAAAAAAAAAAGAGCTGGAGTGCAGTCAGGGATCCATGAGCTCATAGCAGATGCAAAATGTGATGACATCAGAGACATGGGAAGAAAAAGTAGAAAGAGAACAATTCAGAGATTGAGTTTTAAATGAGTTACCTGAAAATTAAAAGACTGGAAAAATGATGTTTTTTCTACTATAGAACAGAAATAGTATTTCATGAACTAAGTCGATTTCTGTAATAAAGTTTCATTTTTCCCATCTGAGTTGGTATTATAAATTTTAAACTTTTAGCAGACAATTTGACATCCCTGGACTACAATATGTTAGGAATCATCTATCTGAGATAACAGCGATTTTCCCAAAGATTCACCAGCAGCAGCCCCATTGCCATGATGTCTGACTCTGATTTGTCTAAGCCAGAGGACTATTGACTTGTGTTTCCGTCTGACCCAGGGGAAAAGACCCAAGTTGAGGATCCCGAGGTGCAGAAATCCTACAAGCTAAGAAGTTTTAAGCATGCATTTTATTTCACAACTGCAAAGAGAAGGCACAAGCCCACCAGATGAAGATGGCGTGATCAGCCTTTCCACCTCTCACCACAGAGCACTTCCACGCTCAAGAATGGACCTTGTTCACAGGAAGCATCACTCAACTGGATTTGTCTCTGATACCAGCTTCTTGGGGAGACCTGCCTGTTGTGAGTGACATTTCATTGTTGACACACAGGCTTCTTAGTTCACTGTGAATGATGTTTTATGCCATTCAGCATTCTAAAGAACCCAGAAGGAGAATGTTCAACTTACAGACCCAAGTCAGATACCACAAGAGAGTTTAGAGCAACCACCTAGGCCACTGCAGAATATCAGAATGATCGTGGATGTGGAATCAGACTACCTGGGTCAAATCCCTGTTCCATAACCTCCTCTGTGTATTACTCTTTCCTCAATTTCCTCATTTGTGAAGTAGGAAGGCTAAAATCTATCTCAGCATGTTTTTCTGAAGATTAAAAGAAGTAATAGGTATAAAGCGCTCAATTCCACTGACTCATAAAAGAAATGTAACAAATATCAGTTTCTTTTTCTCCCTTCTTTTGTTATTTCGTGCTCTAAATTTTACCTTGTTCTGAGTTTAAGCACAATGTGTTTACGCTAAGGTTTAACAACTGTGGTGACTTCATCCTTTAGTCAATCTAATTAATGTCAGCATTAGCTGTACCCAGTAGCCACTGTAGATAATAAAAGGACCATTAAACATTAAACTCTCAGGTACACACCTGTAATCCACTTAAATAGCTAGAGATGGCTCCACTGATACTCATTCAACAGATGTTCACTCTGTATCAAACGTGTGCCAATCTCATCCACAAGGCCAGAGAATAGAAAAGGGGAGAGTCCAGGCTCTGTAACACATGGCAGAGATAAAACAGGGTGATACAGGACTAAGATGAAAGATATCAAACTCAAAACCAAGACTTAGAAGCAAGGAGGCTGTATCAGACTGTTTCAGTAATTCAGGTGGGAATGAAGTAAAATTAGCATCGTAGAGATGGAGAGAAATAGATAGTTTCCAAAAAGCATCACAGGGGAGCACTGGCAGACTTTGATCATTGAACAGATGTAAATAGCAGGTGGAATAGAGGAGGTAAACATGACAACATGACACAGTCTATTAATTCTAATTCAGGGCCTGGGCCGGGGAGACACCTAGGTGATTTGGGAGATACAAAGAGAAGAAGCCACATTCCTGACTTCTACAAAATTTATAATATATTTAAGGAAATAAGACATAGCCCCCTTTTCCCTTCTCCCCTAATTTATTATTTTATTTTTTAAAGGGCCCTATTCGGTTATCAGGAAAGAAAAAGGTAGTGAAAATGCAAAGGGGTGGGGCATCTGGGAAGAAGTTTTGGGAAGCCTCAAGGAAATCCCATTGAAACCTCCACATAACCATTTTTGTCTTACAGAGAAAGTGGATGAGAAGAACAGCTTGTGTCATTTACTTTTGAGCAAGGTACCCCAAAGCCTAGGGGGCCCTAGTTTCATTTATCTAAAGAGGAAGGGAAGGGGCTTCCCTGGTGGTCCAGTGGTTAAGACTCTGGCACATCCACTGTGGGGGGCCACATCCACTGTTTGATCCCTAGTCGGGGAACTAAGATTCCACATGCTGTGCTGCGTGGCCAAAAAATTCATTATGCTGTACACCTTAAACCCATATAGGGCTGTATGTCAATTACATCTCACTAAAATTGGAGAAAAAAAGAATTTGAGAAAGAAACCACAAAACATAAAAAAAAACTGAAGAATGCTAATAATACTGTATAAGTTGGAATCGAATAACATACATGAAACTTTAGTGTTGTTTACAGTAAGATGGGTTACTTGTTAAACAAGAGAATCCTATACTGAAGTTCAGTCAATCCAGGTTATCCCTGACAAACTGCTTCTCCTCTTGTGGGGTTTTAAAGTGTAAAGCATTTCATAAAGAGAGCAGGTCTATGTTCATTATGAATCAAATTGGATTTGTTACTGCCTTAAGCAGTAGAGGGCGATATGACAGCGGTGATGGTATGTAATTTCAAAGGTTAGGTCATAAAATGCCATTTAGCTGTAACTTATTTGTAAGCATGCTCACTTTGGGATCCCTGAGCCGCTATGCAAGATGTTCAATTATCCTGGGGTTGCCAGGCTCTGAGGAAGCCATATGAAATGACTCTGTGTCATGACTCTCTGGTCAACAGTCCCAACTGAGCTCAGCATAGAGACATCCCAGCTAGAGTGCCAAACATATGAGTATAAAGTTCTCAAAAATATTCCAACATTCTGTCATTTAAATTACGCAAAGTTTTCAAGTTCTCCTAGGGAGGCCCCAGACATCACAGAGTAATGACAAACCATTCCTGCTATGACCTGTCCAAATTCCTGATTCCCAGAATCTGTAAGCCCAATAAGTGGTTGTTGATTTGTGCCACTAAGTTTTGCAGTGGTTTGTGACACAACAATATACAATCAGAACATCTCCAGACTTTTAGGCAAGAATAAACTATGTGATTAAAGTCTTAGGTATTTACAAAGTGTTGTTCCACATTGTTATGCTTTTGATTGTGCTTAGTGTTTGATATACTTTTTGGCCAACCCAATAGAATGCATTCTAAAGACAAAAGTCAAGTAAAGTAGGACGATAACAGCTCAAGAAATTTCTACTAAGTATAATCGAAGTTTGAACCACAGCAGAATATGCATCAAAACAGCCCACAAATCTCCTTTTTTTAAGGCTCTTACTAATTAAAGTTCTCAAGAAAATATCTTAGTGCAGTGATTCTCAAATTTTGATATGTATCAGAATCATCTGATAAATAGTTAAAATATAGAGGCCCAGGCCTTTACCTACTTAATGTGTCTGAGTCTCTCTATTCTTCATTAACTCTCCAAGTGATTCTGAAACACATTAATGTTTGAGAATCATTGATGCAGTGTTATGGAAAGTAAGTAAAGTGCAGAAAGTAGGTAGGACGGCAACATTTCCTGCCTCTCTACCCACGGCATGTAGGAAAATTTTGAGGAGAGGTTCAGCTGAAGGCAAAGTGAGTATCCTTTTTCAGCTTTTCTCAGACAGTTTCTGAACAGTTTCTTAATTGCAGTGCCTTCTTCCTCTGACTTGAGTGAAAACCCCATACCCACATATACATTGCCAATCTGAAAGTTATGTGGCCATGCACACAGGCTAACCAATTTACTTGCCAATTAAATGTGTAGGGGTGGGTCATTTATTGTCAACAGACAGAAAACCTTCAGGCCTAACCACTTTGTTTAACTCAGTACTTCTCAACTTTGACTGCACATTAGAATCACCTGCAGAACTTTTTAAACTCCCCATTGCCCAACCTGTACCCCAGGCTATTAAGACAAAATCTGGAGGCGAATCACAGGAAACGTTATGTATAAGGCTCCCCATGTGATTCTATCCAAGGTTGAATTCTAACACAAATTCTCACAAATGAGGCTGATTCATCCTGACTTAAGAGAAAAATCTGTAACTCTAAGGTTACTTTTTCTATTAAGATACTCTTATAATTTGGTATCAGATTAAGTCGTTTAAAATATGAGAAAATATGCAGGAAGTCCCAGAGATCTGATTGTCTGGATTCCTGCCCTCTCCTTGCAGTCCTCAGTCTAAATGACACAATGTTAATATAAATCTGCTCTTTACAGGAAGAAAGCATCTACCACATTAGTATATGGAAATAGAAAGGCTGTATAGACTACATCCCTTTCTAAGATGATAAAGCAATAAACAACAACAACACATATAGAAACCATAATACGTGAATAAGTCTTTCAACTCAATAAGAAGACAAATAACCCAATTTTTTGTATGGGCAAAAGATTTCAATAGACATTGCACCATAGAAGGTATCCAAATGACTGATAAGAACGTGAAAAGGTGCTCACTACAATTAGCTATTAGGGAAATGCAAATCCAACCCACATAAGATAACAGTTTATACCAACTAGATAGCAATAGTCAGAAAGACATATAATAATAAGTGGAGGTCATAATGTGGAGAAACGAGAATCCTCATACATTGCTGGTGGGAATATAAAATGGTACATCCATCTTAGAAAACAGTTTGGTAGTTTCTTAAAAATTAATCACACCACAACCAAATGGGATTTATCCCAGCTATGCCAGGCTTGTTCAACATTCTAAAATCAATTAATGTGATCCATTACATCAACATGCTAAAAAAAAACAAACAAAAAAAACACATCATCATATCAATAGATGCAGAAAAGACATTTGATAAAATCCAACACCCATTCATGATTAAAGACCTTCAGCAGCCTAAGATAGAGGGGAACTTCCTCAACTTGATAAATAATATCTACAAAAAATCTGTAGCTGACATCATACTAAGTGGTGAGACACTCAAAGCTTTCTGACTGAGATCAGGAACAAAGCAAGGATGTCTTCTCTCACAATTCTTTGCCACATATTTCTGGAAGTCCTAGCTAATATGATATGACAAGACAAGAAAAGAAAATTTATATAGATTGGGAAGAAGAAATAAAATTGTCTTTGTTCACAGATGATATATTGCCTATGTATACAGAAAATCTGAAAGAATAGACCTCCCCCCACCCAAAAAAAGAAAGAAAAACCCTCCTGGAACAAATAAGCAATTATAGCAAGGTTGCATGATAAAAGGTTAATAGGTTACTATATGAAAGTCAATTACTTTCAATTGTCAAAATTACTTTCAATTGTCAATTACTTTCAAAGTCAATTACTGTATACCAGCAATGACAAGTGGAATTTGAAATTTAAAATATAATACCATTTACATTAGCCCCCCACCCCAATTACTTAGGTACAAATCTAACAAAATATATACAAGGTATAAATGAAAAAAGTACCAAACTCTGTTGAATTAAATAAAAAAAGAACTGAATAAATGGAGATACATTTCATGTTCATGCATAGAAACAATATTGTCAAGATGTCAGTTATTCCCAGCATGACCTAGAGGTATAATGCAATCAAAACAAAAAACCAAGAAGTTATTTTGTGGATATCAACAAACTGGTTGTAAAGTTTATAAGGAGAGGCAAATGACCCAATATAGCCAACACAGTATTGAAGGAGAAGGACAATGTTGAAAGGCTGATTTTCCTGACTTTAAGACTTACTATAAAGCTGCAATAATTCAAGACAGTATGGTATTGGCAAAAAAAAAAAAAAATAGACAAATAGATGAATGCAACTGAATAGAGAACCCAGAAACAGACCCACATAAATGTAGTCAAAAGATCTTTGACAAAGGAGCAAAGGCAGTACAATGGAGCAATGACAGTCTTTTCAACAAATGCTGCTGGAACAATTAGACATTCACATGCCAAATAAATAAATAAATAAATAAATAATCAGTCTAGGCAAAGACCTTACACCCTTCACAAAACTTAACTCAAAATGGATCATAGACCTCATGTAAAATACAAAATTATAAAACTCTTAGAAGATAACATAGGAGAAAATCTAGATGACGTTAGGTATGGTGATAACTTTTTAGATAAAATACCAAAGGCATAATCCAGGAAAAAGTTATGAATAATCTGGACTTCATTAAAGTTAAAAACTTCTGCTCTGCAAAATACATTATCAAGAGAATGAAAAGACAAGTCACAACTGGGAGAAAATATTTGCAAAAACCACATCAGATAAAGGACTGTTATCCAAAACATACAAAGAACTCTTGTAATTTAACAATAAGAAAACAAACAACTCACTTAAAAAAATAGGCCGGAGACTTCCGGGAAGATGGCGGAAGAGTAAAACGCGGAGATCACCTTCCTCCCCACAGATACACCAGAAATACATCTACACGTGGAACAACTCCTACAGACACCTACTGAAGGCTAGCAGAAGACCTCAGACCTCCCAAAAGACAAGAAACCCCCCACGTACCTGGGTAGACCAAAAGAAAAAAGAATAAAGAGACAAAAGGATAGGGACGGGACCTGCACCAGTGGGAGGGAGCTGTGAAGGAGGAAAGCTTTCCACACACTAGAAGCCCCTTCGCGGGCGGAGACTGCGGATGGCGGAGGGGGAAAGCTTCGGAGCCGCGAAGGAGAGCACAGCAACAGGTGTGCACAAGGCAAAGCGCAGAGATTACCGCACAGATAATCAGGGCCGACCGGCACTCACCAGCTTGAGAGGCTTGTCTGCTCGCTCTCCGGGGCAGGCGGGGCTGGGAGCTGAGGCTCGGGCTTCGGTCGGAGCGCCAGGAGAGGACTGGGGTTGGCGGCGTGAACACAGCCTGCAGGGGGTTAGTGCACCACGGCTGGCCGGGAGTCCGGAGAAAAGTCTGGACCTGCCAAAGAGGCAAGAGACTTTTTCTTCCCTCTTTGTTTCCTCGTGCGCGAGGAGAGGGGATTAAGAGCGCCGCTTAAAGGAGCTCCAGAGACGGGCGCGAGCCGCGGCTAAAAGCACAGACCCCCAGAGACGGGCATGAGACGGCTGCTGCTGCCGCCACCAAGAAGCCTGTGTGCGAGCACAGGTCACTCTCCACACCCCCCTTCCAGGGAGCCTGTGCGGCCCGCCACTGCCAGGGTCCTGGGATCCAGGGACAACTCACCCGGGAGAACGCATGGTGCGCCTCAGGCTGGTGCAACGTCCTTCCGGCCTCTGCCGCCGCAGGCTCGCCCCGCCCTCCGTGCCCTTCCCTCCCCCACGGCGTGAGTGAGCCAGAGCCTCCAATCAGCGGCTCCTTTAACCCCGTCCTGTCTGAGCGAAGAACAGACGCCCTCTGGCGACCTACACGCAGAGGCGGGGCCAAATCCAAAGCTGAGCCCCTGGGAGCTGTGAGAACAAAGAAGAGAAAGGGAAATCTCTTCCAGCAGCCTCAGGTGCAGCGGATTAAAGCTCCACAATCAACTTGATGTACCCTGCATCTATGGAATACCTGAATAGAAAACGAATCATCCCAAATTGAGGAGGTGGACTTTAAGAGCAAGATTTATGATTTTTTTTCCCCTTTTCCTCTTTTTGTGAGTGTGTATGCATATGCTTCTGTGTGAGATTTTGTCTGTATAGCTTGGCTTCCACTATTTGTCCTAGGGTTATATCCATCCGTTTTTTTGGGGGACAGACACCAAAAACAATGGGAACTACGAACCTGCAGCCTGCAAAAAGGAGACACCAAACAGAGGAAGATAAGCAAAATGAGAAGACAGAAAAACACACAGCAGATGAAGGAGCAAGATAAAAACCCACCAGACCTAACAAATGAGGAAATAGGCAGTCTACCTGAAAAAGAATTCAGAATAATGATAGTAAAGATGATCCAAAATCTTGGAAATAGAATGGACAAAATGCAAGAAACATTTAACAAGGACCTAGAAGAACTACAGATGAAACAAACAACAATGAACAACACAATAAATGAAATTAAAAATACTGTAGATGGGATCAATAGCAGAATAACTGAGGCAGAAGAACGGATAAGTGACCTGGAAGTAAAATAGTGGAAGTAACTACTGCAGAGCAGAATAAAGAAAAAAGAATGAAAAGAACTGAGAACAGTCTCAGAGACCTCTGGGACAACATTAAACGCACCAACATTCGAATTATAGGTGTTCCAGAAGAAGAAGAGAAAAAGAAAGGGACTGAGAAAATATTTGAAGAGATTATAGTTGAAAACTTCCCTAATATGAGAAAGGCAATAGTTAAAGTCCAGGAAGCACAGAGTCCCATACAGGATAAATCCAAGGAGAAATACGGCAAGACACATATTAATCCAACTGTCAAAAATTAAATACAAAGAAAACATATTAAAAGCAGCAAGGGAAAAACAACAAATAACACCCAAGGGAATCCCCATAAGGTTAACAGCTGATCTTTCAGCAGAAACTCTGCAAGCCAGAAGGGACTGCCAGGACATATTGAAAGTGATGAAGGAGAAAAACCTGCAACCAAGATTACCTACCCAGCAAGGATCTCATTTAGATTTGATGGAGAAATTAAAACCTTTACAGACAAGCAAAAGCTGAGAGAGTTCAGCACCACCAAACCAGCTCTACAACAACTGCTAAAGGAACTTCTCTAGGCAAGAAACGCAAGAGAAGGAAAAGACCTACAATAATGAACCCAAAACAATTAAGAAAATGGGAATAGGAACATACATATCGATAATTACCTTAAATGTAAATGGACTAAATGCTCCCACCAAAAGACACAGATTGGCTGCATGGATACAAAAACAATACCCATATATTTGCTGTCTACAAGAGACCCACTTCAGACCTAGAGACACGTACAGACTGAAAGTAAGGGGATGGAAAAAAGATATTTCATGCAAATGGAAACCAAAAGAAAGCTGGAGTAGCAGTTCTCATATCAGACAAAATAGACTTTAAAATAAAGACTATTAGAAGAGACAAAGAAGGACACTACATAATGATCAAGGGATCGATCCAAGAAGAAGATATAACAATTGTAAATATTTATGCACCCAACATAGGAGCACCTCAATACATAAGGCAAATACTAACAGCCATAAAAGGGGAAATCGACAGTAACACATTCATAGTAGGGGACTCTAACACCCCACTTTCACCAATGGACCGATCATCCAAAATGAAAATAAATAAGGAAACACAAGCTTTAAATGATACATTAAACAAGATGGACTTAATTGATATTTATAGGACATTCCATCCAAAAACAACAGAATACACATTTTTCTCAAGTGCTTGAGAATGAAATATCATTCTCCAGGATAGATCATATCTTGGGTCACAAGTCAAGCCTTGGTAAATTTAAGAAAATTGAAATTGTTTCAAGTATCTTTTCTGACCACAACGCTATGAGATAGATATCAATTACAGGAAAAGATCTGTAAAAAAATACAAACACATGGAGGCTAAACAATACACTACTTAATAACGAAGTGATCACTGAAGAAATCAAAGAGGAAATAAAAAAATACCTAGAAACAAATGACAATGGAAACACGACGACCCAATAACCCCAGGTTATTCCAATGTGCAACCAGGACTGAGAACCCCACCGTGGTGAGCAGTCAGCATGTAAAATACAGGGCTTTGAGGGGGCTCCAAGTTTCTACAGGGAATGTAGAGGTTTGAGGTTCACTTCATTGCAATCTGTCAGCAAACCATTTACTAAGGGTTGTGTTAGGGAGGTGGCATGGTGGGGAACGGTGCACTGCCTCTAGTGATATACTGGGCAGAGACCAGTCCTCTCAAAACAGAGTAGAGTCACTGTGAGCGTACCTGTCAGGTTCTGCCATGAGCCAGCCCCCAGCACTGTTGGATATTCAAGGCAAAGATTCTCTACTGCACCATCACAACATGCTGGGTTTGTGGGTATTCTTGTTTTTGGGTAATAGCTAATTAATAAAGTCAAAGTACTGGCATTTTCCAATGATTTACGTTTTTTTGTTAAATTTAAAAAGTTTCAAGGTTATCCTTGTAACACCACCACACTCACACACTTGCACTCTGATGGGTTCATTCATTCAACAGATATCTGTTTAATGCCTATCATACGTGTGCCAAGCACCATGCTACATGTTAAAGATAAAGCAGTCAACCCAACAGCTGTGGAGCTTATCATCTATCAGAGAGCAGAGGTATTTAAATAAAGTATTAAACTGAGATGAGCAATATGATGGGCAAAGTAAAGGCTACCAAGAGGTCACAAAGCAACAAGCTCTTGGAGGTTCAGGGAAGCTCTTTCCTGCCATGAGACTTGACTGGTAAGTGTTGAGTGAAAGAGCAAGGGATGATGTTACAACTAAGGATGAGGAATTGCCCCAAACGAGGTGCCTATTCCCAAAGCTGTAGAAAGTCACTATCCCTGAAGGAAATGAATTGTAACAGTTATTAGCTATCATAATATTGTGACACAGTTTACTTCCCTACAGATTTGGGGCAATTCATCAAAATCTCAGTAAACACAGGAGAGAATGTTCTAGGCATGTGAATACCATTTTTATATGCATCATGTTAGAGAACAACAGAATTGATTCTGGAAATATATCAAAAGGTATGGGCTTCCCTGGTGGCGCAGTGGTTGAGAGTCCACCTGCCGATGCAGGGGACGCGGGTTCGTGCCCCGGTCCGGGAAGATCCCACATGCCATGGAGCGGCTGGGCCCGTGAGCCACGGCCGCTGAGTCTGCGCGTCCGGAGCCTGTGCTGCGCAACGGGAGAGGCCACAACAGTGAGAGGCCTGCGTACCGCAAAAAAAAAAAAAAAAAAAAAATGGTAATCACATTCATTTTATGCCTAAACGCCAATGGATGCATTTCAATCCCTCACCAATTCCACTCAAGCTCCTCCACCCAACATCATTCAGTTCATCCTTCTCATGACACCATGAGTTTTGGCATTCTTCTCTGGGAGAGTGCTTCTCAAACTCTAGCATGCTTCAGAATCACCTGGAGGGTTTTTTAAAATACAAATTCCTTAGCCCCACCCCTAGAGATTTTGATTCAGTGGGTATTGGGTGGGGCCTCAGAATTTGCATTTCTAGCAAGCTTCCAGGTAACGATGTAGATGATCCCAGTCCTTAGGTCACACCACGAGTATCACTGGTCCTTGAAAGAAAATCCCAACTAAATTCACAGTCACCTGAGACCCTGCTCCATTCTTTAGCTCTGACTACAATATCCACAGAAGCTTCTGAAGACAGATGCAGACTTGGAATCTGCTATCCCCACATTTTTGCTTTGTAGCCCCTGCAAATGAACTTCCAGAATCAGGTTTCCAGGTGTCAGCTACTGAATATGGTGAATGTGATAGTCCATTATTTGGACTCTGTGTGTGGTAAATTTATATTAGGACTGAGGAGAGCTCCCAATTATTGACCCAATAAAAGGTATTGGGTTGGCCAAAAAGTTCGTTCAGTTTTTCCATGTGTTTCGGAAAAATCCAAACAAACTTTTTGGTCAACCCAATACTTGCCTTAAATGGCAAACGATGAGGGTTTTTTAAATGTATAAAAGTCATATCATCATGTATAAAATATGCTGCTCTGCAGAATGGTGTCAATAAATGTCTCAAATTATACATTTGTTTTTCTTTCTTTTTGAAAATAGTCTGGTATTCATGTCAAGATCATCTGCCAATCGTATCACCCTCCAAACTAGATCACTTTGGAGCCACGAATGTCAGAAAAAAATCATTATTTATACTCACACATAAATGATAACTTTTCTAGATACAAAATTCTAGGTACTTGCATCTGATATTATTGTTAACAATCAGATACCTATGTGATGTTTGTTTCTTTGTAAGAGTTCTGCTTTTCCTCTTTAGAAATTTTTAGAATTTTCTTGTCTTCAGTATTCTTAAATTTACTATTATTTGTTTAGACTTTTATGCTCCAGTTTCACACTTGCTGTAGCCTTTCAATTTAAGGCCTTACACCATTCTTTAGCCCTGCGAAATTTTACATTGGCTATAGATTATTCATCCTCGTTGATGTATAGTATTTCATTATATGATTACATAGAAATTTATTTATCCAGTCTACTGTTGATGGGTATGTGAGTAGTTTCTGGTTCCGACCTTCTCAATTGATTTTGTCACCATAAATATTTAGGTTACTTCTGGTTTGTTTCCAAGCAATGCTGCAAAGGCATGTTTGTGCATGTTTCCTGTACACATACATAAACATCTCTCTTGGGTAGCCACAGGTCAAAAACTGATCCAACTGGACCATGAGTGGAAAGAAAACAGCACAACCCAAGGTTCTCTCTCCACCTATTCCCTGTCCATGGCATCTACCATTTTCTCTCTCTTCATCCTGACCACACTATGACTTAACTGACTTCTGTCCTTCCCCAGAAGTTTCTCACAGATTTCATTTTATAAATTTTTATTGAAGTAAAACAGACCTACAAAAAACATGCATGCATTTTATGTGTGTAGTGCAGTGAATTTCCCTAAATTAAATACATGTAAGGAACCCAGATAAAGAGATGGAAATTATAGACCATGTAATTTCAGCTTTACTGGATACTGACAAATTGCTCTTCAAGGTGACCATATCAGCTAACTCTCACACCAGAAGTAAAAATGTACACCCATTTCTTCTCATCTTTGTCGACACTTGGGGTAGTCAGACCCTAGTTTTCACTATGCCAATGAATAAAAATTCTGTCTTAAGTTGTTTTTCTTATTTAATGGTTAAGCACTTCTTTCGTGTTTGCCAGTCAGAATACTCTTTGCTCATTTTGCTATTGGGTTGTCGTCCTGTTTTCACCCTTTCCCTAAGAGTTCACAGCTCATCCTGTTTTCTGAACAGCTCCCTCCTATTTGCTACCCCTTCAGTATAGACTTAATATCTTCTCATCTCTATCACACTGCCCTCTTCCTAGGCGGGATGGATTATGCTACAACTTTCCCAGGCAATATCATGGGGGCTATATTCTTTTATGAATATACTACCTCTTATACTAGGTGTCGTTAACCAGTGGCTGTGCATATATGGCTCACAGAACATTTTCAGTATAAGTTACCAGGTATCATGCTTGGTTGTAATACAAGCAGCTTAGTCCTTTTGCTTTGCACCTGGCCTGCTCCCCTTACTCATGTTAACTTCATGCCTCAATAGGCCCTTGAGATTTGATGCAAATCAGTGTATGTTACAGTAAAAGCACCTCTGTCTAGGAATTTCTGAAGAAATGAGTTATCATCTCATTTCCATCACCAGCTGTGGGATCTGAGCAAGTCATTTCATGGTGAGAAGCAGTCTCTTCTAGTGTAAAATGAGAATATAAAGATATGTTCCCTGCTTACCTCGCAGAGTTGTTTTGAAGATCAAATAAAAGAACATCAAGGTGATAAGAGTATCTACCAGGCACCAATCCCAGTCGCATCACGAGGGGTCGTGGCTGACTGACAAACCCCAGACAGACCCCAGGCTTTTCTGAGCACTGCCCTCTGAAAACCTAGAATAGAACCACGGGTGTGAAATACAAATGTGCTCTTTGCCCACATTTACCAAAATAACGTACAGGCTACTAAGTAAATGGCTGGGTGAGGATTTTAAGTCAGAAGGCACCCTCAGCTGAAACAAATGCATCATTATGATTTGATTTCAGAAATACAAACATGACCTGAATGAATCGACTGTCTGTTGAGTCCAAATTCCTGTATTGTTGAAGCTGGAGCAGATGTGTGGCGGTCTGTCCTGGAAGTGAGGAAAAGTACAACTGAGCAGGGAGGCCTGTCCGGGGAACCACGTGGATCGCTGTGAGGGGTTCCTGCCTGTTCTGGGGAACAGGCCCCCTATGCTGGGCTGGAATGTGGGGTGTTGAGCAGCACGTGGTTTCAGGAAGCAGGCAGGGCTCTGTAGTGAGGTGGGCTCCACAGGGCTCTGTGTCTCTGCTCAGCTGAGCTCCAGCAGAAGCTTAGGGAGGCAGGGGAGGTGTAGAGCTGCAGCTGCTGCCCCGCTCTCACGAGAGGGCAGGACTCTGTCCCCGGCAGCAGGCGCAGGGACAGCTGGGCTCGGCCCCACCTCACGGAGGGCAGCCCCAAGTCCAACGGGACTGGGCAGACACTGGATTCTCCCATCCTCTGCACGGAAACAGTGACTTTCACTGCAGTGGTGGAAGGAGAGGAACGGGGCTCCTTCTACTACTCCTTTAAGGTGAGTTTCCTGCTTTCCACTCTGAACACTGATTTTAAGTCATAAGACAAAGTAGAATGTTAGACTGAGTTAAAAGAGTGTAGCCAACATTGTGAATTAGTGTAGTTTATTTTCTTTACTGAAAAGAGTTTAAAACAAAAAAACTGATGATCTAAAGCAATGAATTTTTCATACTGTGCAAGGACCTATATTGTAATTTCTTAAGAATACTGGGTGGGGTCTGTTGTTTGTTTTTCTGCTGCTGCTGCAAATGTGTGAATCATGAGTAACATTCATGAGTGGATGACTTTTTAATTTTCCCCTTTTCCTTAGGTGAAAGCACTTTTTAAAAAATATATATATATATTTATTTATTTATTATTAAGGCTGCGCTGGGCCTCAGTTGTGGCATGCGGGACCTTTTTGCGGCATGCATGTGGGATCTAGTTCCCTGACCAGGGAATGAACCCTGGCCCCCTGCATTGGGAGCATGGAGTCTTATCCACTGGACCACCTGGGAAGTCCCTGAAAGCACTTTTAATTGATCCTGTAGTAGTGCTGGAAATGTCTGTTTTTTGTAAGGGTTACTTTTGTGAGTTTTTTGCTAGGAACATCAGAGGAGTGGAAAGCCCACATTGCCCAGGACAGTACCTGATGCAGTGAGAGACAGCGCTGAGGAAGGAAGGAAGGATCACACTTTCTTTGTTGAGTCTTTGCATTGAACATCAGTGAGAAATAGGGTCTTTGACTGTAGCTGGTGATGTCACTGTTTGCAACAAGTTGCCCTCCTAAAACAGATGAGGAAACCGGAGTTCAGTGAGTTTCACCTTCAAAGTATCCAAGGGCCACATTGAGGAAAATGTCCTCATTAAGCTAATACTGTTTCCTCCTCTGAACAAGACTGTGGTCAGGAACAAACCGGGCATCTGGAAAACAGTGTCCTGCTTCTTGCATGGGAATGCTGGGACGTCAGGTTACTTCACAGGCTGCCTGATGGTGCTTTCAGTTGTTACACTAGTTCCCAGGGCTCAAACTGGTCTTTTATACCAAAAAGGAAAATACTTCAGGAAAAATTCTAGCAGTTTTTTTTTTTTTTAATCCTCTGGGTGTTCTTGAAATTATTATTTTTTACTGACAAATTAGAATTGCTGTAATATCCACGTTGGAGCTTTGCTTCTTTGCCAACACTCAGAATAAAACTTTCAGCAGGGAGCTGTCCCAGGAGCCGGCCTCACTGGTGCTGGAGAGACCAAGAGACAATATAGCAAAGCAGAGCCGAACAAGTCACTTCAGCTGACTGCACGGGACCTATCCCCAGGCACCACCTCCTAACGCATGAATGCTCACACACAGCCCAGCTGCCCGGCTCCACGACAGAAAATAGAAGCTGCAATTGGAGTTTGGGGCCATTTACTGTTGACTGAATAATCCTCTCTATGAAATCAGCCTGCAGGTCCAGAGATTCTTAGAGAAGCAGGCTTTTTGCACCCAGGAAACACACCACTCCTCTCAGCGATGCTGCCTCTGCAGCCTCTTTGATATTGATAGAACATGACAGCAAACAGAATGAAGAGAGACGGGCCACTGCAAGAGGGATAATAATCAGCAATACGGCAGTTGTTCTGAGATTCAGGCAATAATCATTCTCAGCTGAAATCTCATTCGCCATTTTTTGAATACAGCTCCTAAGGGGATGTTCTGAGTATGTGGACGAACAAATCCCTGCTCAGTCTCTTCTGGTATTTGTACTCTGTGCTAGCAACATCATCTCCAGGCACTGAGGAGCATCACATCGTTTTCATCTCATTTCTATTAATAAGTTTTCTCTCAAGAAATTGGGCCATTAGACAAGGAGAGGAGCAGAAAGAGAGTAAATATGTCTGGCCAGGAGCTTAGAAGGTTGTTTCATTTTTTGAGAGGTATAATCATTCATTAAAACAGTGATTTTTAGTTACATAGAAGTCAGTAGTGGTGTTGGTGGGAACTAGCTTAAGTGTCTTAGTGTAACTTTTTCCATGGTCCCCTTTGAGCACAAGCAGTTTTGATGCACTGTTGATACAGAAACAGCTCTGATGCACTCTTGTTCCTCTTGTTCTGATGAAAACTGTCACCCTTTTATCCCACAACCTTCTCAAGAAGAAAGTCAGAAATGTGCTTCTTTACTGTCTCCCAAACTTGTCCTTTTCATCTCCACTGCCTTTTCCAAAAGCAGTAAAAATGTCATCAAAATTGAAATGGTAACAGCCTTACCAGAACTAATAGCAAGAGCAATAGTCATACCTTTCATTGGCTGTGGGCTTTCCTGGTGGCAGGAATTTTTCTAAACGATTTTTGCGAAGTATCTCATTTAATTCTCAGCCCATGTTGTATCTTCCCATCTGGAATTGCCTTCCATCTTCACCTGTGTTTATCTAAATTCTTCCCACTCTTTAAGGCTCCTCTTGGGTTGCTTCCTCCCTGAAGCCCCCCTGACCCACCCCTCCTCTGAGTTCCAGTAGTGTCCTGGAGTGTACCTCTCTCCTTGCCACTTAATCCAACACTCCTTAACTGCTCTTGCAATAAGCATCAGGTAAATGGGTAACAGTTATTAAGCTCCTTGAGTGAAAGGAATGCCTGATGTTTGTTTCCTGTTTTCTCCAGAAATCAGCACCATGCTAGGCTTACTCAATAAACACTTACTGCATAAATGAAATGTGGTGTTCTGTTTCTGTCCACTGTCTACATGTTGTCAGACTGGGCAACAGGAAGTTTGCTTTCTTAGTGACAGAGGTGGGGGTCTTGTTAACTGCTGCTCCACACATCAGCCCCTGCCCTGCTGGGTCTCTATCAGCTATACTCACCGAGGTCCTTCTCTGCAGGTACATTCAGCTCATCCTTATTCCGTTTCTAAACCAATGTGATGAAGGTAAGTTATAGTTGCCAGCGGGTGGGTACGGAAGTAGCTGTGCCATCATACCTCGTACCTGCTTAAGCCCTGGAGAACCCATACCCACCCCGTTGCCACCTTACCTAGCCTCAGCTGCCTTACTGAGTCTTCATGCCTGGACTTCTAACCTAGTCACCAACGTAGCCCTGTACTTCTCTGAACCCAAAGCTCTCTTGGCAGGAGGCAAGACACCCCTGTCTAGACCTTACTAGCCCTTTCTTCACAAGCTCAGAGCCTTTTCTTTCTCCCCCATCTCCATCTCCAAATTCTTACACCTGCTCCCCACTGCTCTAACCTACTCTGTCAACCTAAGTGTGTCCTTGGATATCAGCAGGGAAGGCAGAGGGGAGTTCACCTCCCCCTTCCTCTATCCTGGGCTTCACATGACTAACGCTCTGTGGTCCTGGGTTCAAGGTTCTCAGCTCAGGCCCCAGTTTCCTTCACAGTTTCCAGTTTCTCATATGTTCAAGGTTTCATCCAGTTCACCTCCTCCATTCCTAGCCCCCAGCATTAAGCAATTATATGGGCTTCAAGAATCTACCAGATGCTTTCAAGGAGGATGGGACCTGGCTCATCAGAAAGTGAATGGAGGACCTGAATATGAGCCTGTCCAAGTGGAAGACAAAGATGAAACTCTCTTCTTAATAGCCTTTAACTTTTTTTGTTTTGTTTTTAAAAAATATTTATTTATTTATTTAGGCTGCGCTGGGTCTTAGTTGTGGCACGCGGGCTCTTTTAGTTGCGGCATGTGGGATCTAGTTCCCTGACCAGGGATCGAACCCTGGCCCCCTACATCGGGAGTGCGGAGTCTCAACCACTGGACCACCAGGGAAGTCCCAATAGCCTTTAATTTTGACTGTGAATTCGTTAGCAATGGTTCCTGAATCCCTGATTCTTAACGATGAGAAAATTAATTCAAAGTAACGGGGAGGGAAACCTGCCTGAATTAGTAAATTGCCGAAATTATAAAATAATGCAAATGAACTCAGTTTTATTACTCTCAGGTGAGGGGAGAAATATGAACCAAGACTGTGAATATATCACCTGAAGAAGATCTTTTATTGAATCTCCTTCAGTGGGTCATTACAAATGATATGCAATTAGTCTAACTATTGTTTATATGTAAATGGTTGCTTCTAAGTGCTTGAGGGTGATTGGACAGTTTGTCGCCTTTGTTTTGCACCCTTTGCTTGCAGTCTTACTGTTAATTTTGTTAACACACCCTTCCTCCATTAATATAACAAAAGCAAATTCCAGTTCAACCCATGCCCCAATTATTTCACACTAAGCTTTAGGAAAAGCTTAATGTAAGAAGCTTAAGTATACTGTGCTTGTTTTTATTATATTTAGGCTGACAAGTCATTTCTAAGAACTCTCTCTACCTACTGTGTACCAGCATTTTCACTTTCAGTGACTGTCACTTCAGCTCCTCTCTACCCACTTGCCTGCTTCCCTGAACCCTCCTCTTGTCTCATCACAGCCCTGCAGGACTTGCCTGTCTCACTTCCTGCTTGGACCCCAGGACAATGTCAAGGATGCCCTTCCTGGAATCCAGGAGCCCTCAGTCCTAGACCTCCCAATGTATCTCCTGCAAGTTATAACAAAGGTCTTGCATTTACATTTTTTTGTCCTCTTCTAATCAGTTTAACTCAGTATGTTCATTTTGAGTTTCGAGAGTTGAATAATGTGGCTGTTCATAGGGAAATTACTACTAATTTTGCCTAGTTAGATAATTATTAAAGAGCTGCTATCACTGCCTTTTTCTGCACACCACTTTCCAATCCCTTGCCCTGGGCCAGCTCTACCATGTTCACCTTCACTCCATGTCCTTGAGAAAAGCACGTGTGTCATCTGTTGGCTCCACAAGGCTATTGTGCAGTTCCCAAGCTATGTACTCTAGTGTGTGAGAAAGGGTAACTTCCTTAACTAACTTTCTCTTTGGGTCACTAATATATCTGATGCCAGGAAACAATCTTAGTTAATTCAGAGTAAACTCAGAATTGCAGAGTTTTCCAGCCTGTGAAGGGTTTTCCCACTTTCTGACTCAGGAAAGGCATCTAAGCTCTAGGAATGATGCTTCTACAGCGTGTGTGTTCACATGTGTGTGGTCAGAGTGAGGGAAGGAGGCTGACCTTGGGAGGAATCTGGGCAAGTTGGCGTCAGCTAAGATGAAGAGGACTGTCTGGGCTTCATAAGTGGTCATGCTAGTTCCACACCCTTGTCTGGATCCCCATCTGGCCCGGGTCAGACTGCACTGCTTTCTGCTGCAGCATACCTTTGTCTCGTTTCCTTCAGGTACACGGGTGCCCACATCTCCCTCTTTCCCTCTCTCAACTTTGGCTGAATTTCTGGATCCTTCCTGGGAATGAAAAGTTTGACTGCTTCCCTCCCAAATTTGGGCTGGTCTTCTCTCTCCCCACGTGGCCATCGTATCTATTCAACTCCCACGCCATAAAAATCTGGGTAAATCCCCAGGGGCTGCCATCCCCTGGTTCCTATACAGTAAGTGTAGCTCAGCACCCTTTAATCCTGTGCTCGCAGCCTTGGTCTCTTCCTCTCTTTGTGGTAGCCTTATAAGGGGCCAATACAATATCCTCTCACATTCTGTACCACTATTGTACCGTCTGACACTCCTGTCTCCTGCTGCCTGCTTTCTCTCTGGTGGGGAAACTGACTTGACTGTTTTCTGACAAATTTATTATTCCAGACTCTCTGCTCTGAATGCTCAAATGACACATCCTCTTGCAAAGGAAAAAGACACTTCTCTTCAAGCTACTTATGATATCCTCCATGAGGTATTTTTGAAAGCCCCAGGCTGACTTGTGTCTCTTTGTCTGCACTGCTGGAGTAAAGACTGCCCTGAGGGCAGATCGGGTAGAGCTCTCTGGCTGCCTGGACTCTGGGAGGTTTTCTCAAGGAAGTAGAAAGGAGCATATCCATTAATGCTTCAAAAAAAATGTCACCCCGTCATCCTTGAAGTCATTTCCTGTTGATAGAGTGGGTAAGAATGTTTCGAGCTATGTTCTCAAGTGGACAAGAAATGTAACTTTATTTTCTGTAACTGAACTTAGCTTCTCTCTGGACCTCTCAGTCTAGCTGATGGCAGAAGAAGTAGCCTAGTCATCCCCAGGTAAACTCAGGCTCTCGACTCTTCCCCATCACTGTAGAGAGGCACAGGCTGGAAAGTCAGACTGCTGGGGTCAGGTCCCAGCGCCACCACCATCGAGCTGTGACCATGGGGAAGTTTGCTTCTACCTGTGCCTTGGTTTACTTACCTGGCAAATGATTCTGAGAATTAAGTGTCATTCAGAGGGCTGTTGTGATGAGTTAACCCTGAATCTCAGTGGTTTAACACGTCAAAAGTTTATTTTTCTCTCACGTCCCAGTTGCAGGCAGATAAACTTGTAGCTCTGCCTTCTAGAACAAGCAGCTTGCAAGGGAGATGGCAAAGCTTCTCTTATCTGCTTTGGCCTGAAATGACACATGACTGACTCTGATTCCATTGGCAAGAATTAATTAGCTGATGGGCATAGGAGATGTAGTTTAACTGAATGCCCCCAGTGAGGGGAACATAGTATACTGCTGTAAAGCTTGGTTTGACCTTCACCTTCTGCACAATAAAACCCAAACTCTTCAGCCTGGCCTTCTGGCTCTGCACAGTCTGACTGGACCACCCCCCCCCCAACTCCTCTCCTCTCCTCCTGTACCATGCTGCACTGAATACCATACTCCAGGGAAATATTACCTTTGGCAGGAATGCCTTTCTCATAGCTTTTTCTTCTGATATCACATCTAAGCTCAATTGCCCCCTCATCTGTGAAGAATTCAGATTGTTTAGTAGATCAGCATCATCACTATTCTTATGCTTCCAAAGCGCTTCAAATCTCTGTGCAACAAGATTCATCTCTTGACATGCATGTCTGCCTACACACACACACACACACATACGTGTGCACATAAACATAGACCAACACACACATACACAGATACACACACACACACACACACACACACACACACACACACACAAGATGTCAGTCATTTTAAGGCAGCTCTAGATCCCACTACCCCTAGCGTAGTGCCTGACACATGGTAGACAAATGGTCAAAAAATATTTTGTTGAATGAAAGGGCATATCAAGAAACAATCTGTATAACAAGTTTATTCCTAAATTCTCAGTAAATTCGTGTGAACACATTAGAGTGGATGAAGTCTTAATCCTTATTCTACAAGCCACTGGGTTTGAACTTAAAGGTACCATGATTTTAGGGAATTCCTGACAGCACAGCATGCCCTATTGGCAGGGAGGATGCATAGACAGGTCATTAGACCTGAAGCAAACAACATCCAAGATCTGTCTGTTCCCCTTCCCTTGCCACCAGCTCTGGTTCCACATCTGAGACCTGGAAGCCATCCACTTCTGAGCCCTAAGACATCGGGCAGGTTTTGGAAAAGGGTGTTCACATTCACATCCCTGCTCTCCACTTATGTGTTCTGATGCCCGATTATAGAAACTCAGCCACAGAGATCTTCTGCAAAGTGCAGAGGGCAGAGGGCACCACCTGTGGACAACAGGATCTGCTCCAGTGGGGTGAATGTGTCAGCCTTGTCTACTAGAATCTCAATCAGTTAGTCACACATCGTTCCTGTCTGCTGCCTCTGGACACTTCAAGCAGAAAATGTGTCTCTGCTGTGAACAGTGAGACTACAACTGCTTTCGCTGGGTAGGACCTTATACTAGGGACTAGGGAGCCAAAGAGGATTTATCACTGTCCTAAGGGGCTGGGAAACTAATGCTTTCATTCAACAAATATTACTAAGGTGATTTCAGCCTTTTAAATTCTTAACAACTATAGATAAACTTAAATATTTCTCTCTCAATTTAAATTTCAAAATAAATTAAATATCATATCTAAAAATAAGTCAAAGTATAAACATGCAGAATACAATCTTCGAAACTGTATTCTTTTCTTCCCCATATGTCATGTACCCCTTTACCTTACCCAGTTGAGAATCACAGATGGGCTTGACTATTACTTTAGGCACTGGGGTTTCAAAGATGAACAAAACAGGTATGTCACTCTCAGACAATTCTGTGTAATGGGGGAAAGAGACAGCCAATAATTATGATACAAGGGAAGAGAATGCAGTCACTTAGATAAGGGGAGAAAAGACAGGGGTGAGGGAGAAGTGACAGAACGAGGCATACGCAAATTAAAAAGGAGGATTTCCACAGAACTAGAACAAAAAATTTCATAATTTGTATGGAAACACAAAAGACCCCAAATAGCCAGAGCAATCTTGAGAAAGAAAAACAGAGCTGGAGGAATCAGGCTCCCTGACTTCAGACTATACTACAAAGCTACAGTAATCAAGACAGTATGGTACTGGCACAAAAACAGAAATACAGATCAATGGAATAGGATAGAAAGCCCAGAGGTAAACCCACACACATATGGTCACCTTATTTTTGATAAAGGAGAATATACAATGGAGAAAAGACAGCCTCTTCAATAAGTGGTGCTGGGAAAACTGGACAGCTACATGTAGAAGAATGAAATTAGAACACTAGCTAACACCATACACAAAAGTAAACTCAAAATGGATTAAAAACCTAAATGTAAGGCCAGACACTATTAAACTCTTAGAGGAAAATATAGGCAGAACCTCTATGACATAAATCACAGCAAGATCCTTTTTGACCCACTTCCTAGAGAAATAGAAATAAAAACAAAAATAAACAAATGGGACCTAATGAAACTTAAAAGCTTTTGCACAGCAAAGCAAAACATAAACAAGATGAAAAGACAACCCTCAGAATGGCAGAAAATATTTGCAAATGAAGCAACTGACAAAGGATTAATCTCCAAAATTTACAAGCAGCTCATGCAGCTCAATATCAAAAAAACAAACAACCCAATCCAAAAATGGGCAAAAGACCTAAACAGACATTTCTCCAAAGAAGATATACAGATTGCCAACAAACATATGAAAGAATGCTCAACATCATTAATCATTAGAGAAATGCAAATCAAAATTACAATGAGGTATCACCTCATACCAGTCAGAATGGCCATCATCAAAAAATCTACAAACAATAAGTGCTGGAGAGGGTGTGGAGAAAAGGGAACCCTCCTGCACTGTTGGTGGAATGTAAATTGATACAGCCACTATGGAGAACAGTATGGAAGTTCCTTAAAAAACTAAAAGCAGAACTACCATATGACCCAGCAATCCTACTACTGGGCATATACCCTGAGAAAACCATAATTCAAAAAGAGTCATGTACCACAATGTTCATTGCAGCACTATTTACAATAGCCAGGACATGGAAACAACCTAAGTGTCCATCAACAGATGAATGAAGAAGATGTGGCACATATATACAATGGAATATTACTTAGCCATAAAAAGAAATGAAATTGAGTTATTTGTAGTGAGGTGGATGGACCTAGAGTCTGTCATACAGAGTGAAGTAAGTCAGAAAGAGAAAAACAAATACTTTATGTTAACACATATATATGGAATCTAAAAAAAAAAAAAAAAAGAATGGTTCTGAAGAACTTAGGGGCAGGACAGGAATAAAGATGCAGACGTACAGAATGGACTTGAGGACACAGGGAGTGGGAAGGGTAAGCTGGGACAAAGTGAGAGAGTGGCATGGATATATATACACTACCGAATGTAAAATAGATAGCTAGTGGGAAGCAGCCGCATGGCACAGGGAGATCAGCTCAGTGCTTTGTGTCCACCTAGAGGGTGGGATATGGAGGCTGGGAGGGAGACGCAAGAAGAAGGAGGTATGGGGATATATGTATATGTATAGCTGATTCACTTTGTTATAAAGCAGAAACTAACACCATTGTAAAGCAATTATACTCCAATAAAGAGGTAAAAAAAATGAAGTGGGAATTAAAAAAAAAAAGGAGGATTTCTACATAGAAAATCAAGTCACTCTTCATTGAAGACAGGTAAACAGAAGCTTTGAATTTAGATAAAAGAGAGAGATAAAAAGACCCAAGTGGACCATTAGACTAAACAATATGGAGTTTTTTCCTTATAGGCAAGAAGAAATCTTTGAAGTTTTATTAGCAAAAGTGTTAGCAGTGAAAACTGTGACTGAGAGAGATTAATCAGGCTGCAGAGTGCTGGATGGGATGTAGGGAGGGGACACTGAGGAAAGAGAGTCAGTTACAATGACCCAATGAGTGGTGTCAGTGCTCAGACGAGGATTGCCTGAGAGTGGACAGGAAGAAGCCATGGGACTTCCTGTCCAATCATATGCAGGTTTGGGGAATTAGAGAAGATTGGCAGAGGCAGGGAAGGACGATGACATGGGGGCTCAAATTGATAAGATGATTCTAAAATGTATGTGGAAAGACAAAGGAAATTGAATGGCCACAACAATTCTCAAAAAGAATAAAGTTGGGGAACTCACAATAGCTTGTTATGACTTACTATAAAGCTACAGTGTGGTATTGAGGAAAGGATAGACAACCAGAAATGGAACAAATAGGGAGTCCAGAAATAGACTCAATCATATACAGTCACTTAATTTTTGACAAAAATAAAAAGGCAATTCAATGGAGAAAAGCAAAATTGTTGCTGGAATAAATGGATAGCCATATGTAAAAAGGGAATCCCTGCCCAAACCTTACACCCCATAAAAATTAACCCCAAATGGATCACATGCCTAAGTGTAAACGCTAAAATAAAACAACCCTAAAATAAAATAAAAAGACAATATAGGAGATAAACTTTGTGACCTTGAATTAGGCAAAAATTTCTTACATACAACACTAATGGCACAATCCATAAAGGAAAAATTTATTAAATTGGACTTTGTTAAAATTAAGAACTTCTAACACACCATTGTAAAGCAATTATACCCCAAAAAAGATGTTAAAAAAAAAATTAAGAACTTCTATAATTTAAAAGATGCTATTAAGAGAATAAAAAAGCTAACCACATACTAGGAGGAAATATCTATAAACCTCAAATCTAATAAATAATTTTTATCCAGAAGATATAAATAATTCTTAAAGCTCAGTAAAAAGAAACAAAAATCCCAACTTAAAACAATAGGAAACTTTCAAACAGATATATCACCAAATGGTGTCTAAGCACATGAAAAAATGCTTAACATCCTTGATCACTGGTGAAATGCAAAATAAAACCTCAATGAAATACCACCACACACTTATTAGAATGGCTGAAATAGAAATATACTGATGATATCAAGAATTGGCCAGGGCGTGAAGCAACTAGAACCATCATACATTACTGATGGCAAAGCAAAATGGTAAAGACAGTTTGGAAACTTTTTGCCATTTTCTTAAGAAGTTAAACATACATTTATTATACAACCTCAAAATCCTACTGCTGGGTATTTGCCCAAGAAAAATAAAACTTATATCTACATAAAAGCCTGTATGTCAATACTTATACTGGCTTCATTTGAAATTGCCAGAAACTGGAAACAACTCAAATGTCCAGCAGTTAGAGAAAGGATAAACTGTAGTACATCTATACAATGGAATATTACTTGGCAATAAAAAGAATAAACTTACAGATACACAAAACAACGTGGATGAATTTCAAATGCATTATGCTAAGTGAAAGGAGCCAGACTCAAAATGCTATAACGATTTCATTTACATGATGTTGCTGAGAAAACAAAACTCTAAGAACAGAAAACAAATCAGTGGTTGCTGGGAAGAGGTTGACTACAAAAGGGCACAGGCGACTGTCTTTGGGTTATCGAACTACTCTACATGTTGATTGCAATGATGGTTAAGTTTGTCAAAATTCACAAAACTGAGCGTTCAAAGGGTGAATTTTCCTCTGTATAAAGTATTACTTGATAAAAAGTATTCTATAGCGATGTAACTTTCCTCAAAGCATGTTTCATTTAAAAGTTATAAACCCCCAAGTGACAGCATAGTGGAGGTAATGCTAAAACCCCCAGAGGACCTGAAATGGGATACAGATTTAGAAGATTAGTACGGAATTCAAGATGGAGGAGCCTCCAAAAGCACTAAGTATGGATCAAAATAGACAGAATAATGAAGTTCTCACTTCACATAGGTATTGCTTAAACGTCACCTCCTCAAGAGTCTTTGATTTAATGATATTATATGTCTATGCATTTGTTATCTATCTCATGGTGTCTACAAACTATGCTCCATGAGGACAGGAGCTGTATCTTGTTTTATCACTTGCCTCCAGTGCCACCAGTCATGCCTTGATAAGACCCTCAGAGAGTCTTGAAGAGTCAGTGAACCCTATCATAGACTTAGCACTGTGCTAAGCATAAATATTGACAAAGAATTCAGGATATAGCTCCGTGAATGTTTTCCAAGGGTCCTCTTTATTCTACTTTACAAGTAGACATCAACCATTAGCCATTTAGCATGAATCTTTACTATATAATATTTAGTACTAGTGAGGAATACTGAGGATGCTACCAAATTTTGGAAAACATCAACAGCATTGGTGAAAGGAGGAACTACATGAGCCCGGAGAAGGGGAAAGTGTGTTCAGGAACAGGTCCTGAATAGACTCCTGTAGATAGCAGTGCTGTTTGGTTGACCCCATAGTTAATCTCAACATCCTTCTCGCTTTCCCAGCTGAATACTCCCTTGTAGTAAAAGGTAGCACAGTTTGAGAAACTAATTGGAAGTCTATGAGATTTCTGATAAAGGTTTCTCTCTTTTTTTCTTTTTTTTTGGATAAAAAGAGAAAGACGTGGCTGGAATTTTACTTCCTCCCTTGAATTCAGATACAATGCATGGAGCTGCAGCAGCCATTTGCAAACCCAAAAGAAAAGCTAAGGCAATTTCAATGAGTTAGGACAGCAGCTACCTATCTTCAGATTTCTTATTATGTGAAAAAAATAACTTTATTTGTTTCAGCCATGGTTACGTGGGCTTACTTTTACTTTTGAGCTGAACACCTTCCCAAGCGACACGAATACCAAGTGCAAAACTACACATTTAGAGTACTGAAGCCAAGCCGTTGAAAGTGAGAGTCAAACAGACATTTCATATATTCTGCCTTTGGGTGGCGCAGGGCCTGGCTCTTCTCATGTTTCTCATCCTGCTATTTTCTAGATTACAAAGGTACTGAACAGAGTTTTATAAACAGTGATTCAGAATGGTTTGTATGTTTCCGAGTAACCAAGGAAGAGAAAGTTTCTCCCCCTTCCCAAAGAAAAGAGCCCTAAATTTTTCAGAATTATTCTTCACATTTCAGATGACCATGTGATTCACTTAGGTAATGCTATGAAAAAAAAATACTAAAAGTACTTTTAAAAACACTAGTTCAGGGCTTCCCTGGTGGCGCAGTGGTTGAGAGTCCGCCTGCCGATGCAGGAGACACGGGTTCGTGCCCCGGTCCGGGAAGATCCCACATGCCGCGGAGCCTGCACGTCCGGAGCCTGTGCTCCGCAACGGGAGAGGCCACAACAGTGAGAGGCCCGCGTACTGCAAAAAAAAACACAAAAAAAACACTAGTTCAAAAAACTACCCAAAACAATGGCTCATTTTTTCATGATGGCTCAATAAGAGGATTTTTATTCTCCTCCCTGAAGCACAAGGAATCACAACCCTTCCTGACAGTTTAAAACAACCAAGAAAAGTGTGAGAAACGGGCTGTGGACCCTAAACCAATCCTATATGGTGCTACCCTGACCGCATCACACGGTTTCTCTGGACCCAGGGAGCTCAGCTGTGGAAGCAAAACAATAATGATGTCCCTGCAGGATGGTGAAGAATGGAAGGAGCCACATCTCATGTGAAAGGTGAAGTTTGCGGGGAGAGAAGAAGGAGGATGATCATGGAGAAGTTCTACTCACTAATCTCTTGGGAGGGTCCCCCCAACCCAGAAGGGGTTAGGGGTGAGGGTGGGCTAATGCCCTTCTCCTCAAAGACCAGCCTCACAGACTCTTCATCTTCCCACACTCTCCACCCATCCAGACTATTACCCATTCTTAAAGGTACACAGAGCAGAAACGTCCCCGAACTCCTCCTCTTTTTAGTTCCATTGATAGTTCTCCTACAGATAGAAGTAGGTGGTTGGAGAGAAATGAGAAGCAATCATAACCTTGACATGATTCACAGGAAAGTAAAGAAACCTGTTTAATTCTGCTTAACCTGAATTTCCTAAATTTATTTGACCATATAACATTACAGTATTACCTCTAATTATGCGCACCATGAAGACAATGTCCCCTGGAACATACCTCAGAAAAGGCTCTGCAACATCGTGTTGAGAGGCCCAGAGAGGTAAAGTGATCTTACCAAGGTCACACAGCGATTAAATGGTAGTCAGGACAAGAACCGTAGTCTCTAGAAAAAAGTCAGAACTCCTGGTCGGCTTGTTGAGAGGATCATGAAAATAAGAGGGTACTTTATAACCTAGAAAGCACTAGTCAAATTTAAGATAGCAATAACTCACAATGCTGAGCATTACTGAAGTATATAGAATATTTGAATAAATGAAAAGGTATGTGGTGCTTCAGGATAGGAAGACTAAATTTTGTGAAGATGTCAATTCTCTGCAAATTTCTTAATAATGTTAAAAAATTTAATCAAATCTTCAATGTGACTATTTTAATTTGACAAAATAACTTAAAAGCTCTTTTAAAAAAGGTAAGAAAAGCTAAGAGATTTGAATACAGATGCTAATGAGGAAGAGGGATTTTTCTCTATCAGTTATTAATAAATATAAACCTGCATTAAGCAAAACATTTTAGAATTAGCACAGTAATTGAAAGATTAATAATAAATAATTTGCCCTGAAAATAAAATCCTAGTACATATATGAACTTACTACTACAAAGACACTACAAAAATTAGTAAGAAGAAATGAATGTTTTGGCAATAAAAGTAGTGAGTGGATGAGTGATGATTCTTACCTCATGTAAAGTTGTAAGATCAATTTCTGTTGGATTTCGTAACTAAGTTTTTACAAAATAGACAGCAAAAAGCATATTTAGCAGAGTAATTTTGGGATGAGCAATAACTTTCTAAGCCTAACAATAAAAATGTAAGGGGAAACAAAGAAAAGTATTTTCAATAAAAATAAATATATAATATTTATATGTACATAAATGTAATATTACATATTATAATATGAAATAGTTGTACTACAAATATAACATGACTAAAGTCCTTAATATATAAAAGCTCTTAGAAGAAAAAAGATATTTCTAACAGAAAAAACAGGCAAAGGAAATAAAAAGAATTTTAGTTGAAATGCCGACTTAATGTATAAAAAAATGTTATTTGCTTGTGGTCTGAACAATTCAAACTTAACCATGAAGCATAATATAAGACATATCAAATTAGCAAGGATTAAAGACAAACGTTACAAAAGCATGTGACAGTCTTGTAGACTGTTGGTGGGAAAGTAAATCGGGACAACTTAACCCAACTTTTCTAGAGAGCAATTTGGTAATATACAGCAAGCATAAACAGTACATTTACACTTGGACTTAGCAGGTCTACTTGCAGGATTAAACCTTAAGAATAGTAAAGAAATATTCAAGGAAACTTTAGACATAGTCATTTGTGTTAGATTATTTCATTGAGTACATATCTGACAGTAGAAAAGTGAAATTGTGACACAGCCACAGGATGGAATATTAAGAAATATTATGCACCTATAATAATCATTGTTCCTTATTCAATGTTAAACTTTTTAAAAAAACACAATAAACTGCATATATAATATATTCCAAGTTTTACAGATACATAAATACCTATTCATATCCAGATATATAGCCAGAAAATATAAAAAGGAATATACCAAAAATGGGAAAGTGAGAAATTCTCTCTGGCAGATGGGGTTTTGTCCTTGCACTTTTGAAATATTTCACTAAATTTTTGACAGTGAGCACCTATTACTTTTATTATCAGAATCAACAAAATAATCACGTAAAATACACTATGTAATGTCTCAAAAATATTTTGCAAGTCGCAGTTCCATGAGAGCAAATGAAAGGATCTATTTCCTCTGCAGACAAATCACAAGGGAGGCTCTAAGAGGCATCTGAAAGCAGACACCTTTGTGATGGTAAAGCAGGCCAAATGGAAGAAGAGGAGGTTCCAGATAATGCAGTTGGCCCCCAAGAATCACACATCGAAGGGTCTGAAGACCTGCCAGCGTCTCCCTAGTAATGAACTGTCTGGGTGCGAGAGGGATGCAGTCTTTAAATAATGAAGTTTACACACTTTCAGAGCCAAAGCAGAATTCAGGAATTTAGTGATGAATGCAGTGATTCTCCTAATTCATTTCTTTCTCTCCTCTCTCATATTGCTCCTCTTAGAATTTTTTCCCCACTCTGACCCCCAATTAGTATCTTAATAGTGATTTCTGGATTAAGCATGCAACATGTGAATTATCTATTCCTTTAAAACTCCATTTTCCAATTGTGTCATTTTTCTATTATCATTGGGATGGGCTGAACCATAAAGCGCACTTGGGCTTCCATGTTAAGTTGAGAATAGTAGGTAGGTGGATTAGACAGAGGCAGGCATCAGGCTTAGAGAATCAACCTGGCCCAGGGCACTAGCCTCTGCTAGGAACCAGGGCTCCTAAGCATAGGCCCAAGGTGATGTGGCCAACTCCATCGAAATCCAAGAGGCTCGGGTAGAGTGGGAGTGATGCTCGGAGTAAGGCAGGTGCCTGCATGTGTCGACTTTGGATAGGCTCCCAGGGAGCCTATGAAGTGACTAATGAGAGGTGGAAGGATTAGTGTTCAACCTTGGGCTGGGGAGGCTTGCATGTAGGGGATCAGATAGCATGTAGGGGACTAGAAACACAGGCAAGAGAATGGGAGGACAGTGGAAACCAAGGCAGATGACCAGCGGTCATTGGATGTACACTAATCATTAGCTTTTTAAACTCTGTTGACCAGCCACCCAATTTAGATGCACAGAAAATGAAGCCACCAAGAGTAGCAATATAGGACTAGAACCATCTCCCTGGAATCAGACAGAGCCCTTCTCACGCCCCATTCCCCCACCTGTTCTCATCTACCAAGATGTTCAGCTCCATGCCCTGGCCTCACATCTGCTTCTGTCCTTCCATTTGCTCGCTCCCCCAGATTTCTCCTAGCTACCTGATTTTGAGCCTCCTGGAAGGACTGGAAATGACAGATTGATTGTATCATGGTCTGAACTGAGATAAGCCCTCAGGGGGAGGTTTCCTTGGACACTTTCCCTGTTGAGTAGCACCTCCAAAACAGAAAACAAATTCCCACAGTGTTATTTTTTTAATTATGTGGATCATGAGGAAGAATAGTTTCTTGGTATTTTTATTACATAGAATTACTTTGGTTTCTACTACATTGCAGAGATTTGGACCTAATTTATCCAAATGCTAGTGTTCTATGTTTCAAGGATCTAGAGCTCAAATAGCAATTTAAATGTTAATCTCAGTTCTTGGTACACAGCAGACACTTCATTTATTTGTTCAACAATATTAATTTCTACCTAGACTGGAGCCCAGTGGGTTTTAAGATGATTTCTAGCGTCTGTGGTCTGATATACTATGGGAATTCAGATGGAATCCCAGAATTTAATTGCCTCAAAGCTTCCAGTGTACCCTATTTGTGATTAATCTGGAGGTCATTTTGTGATTCAAGAACGAATCACAAGAAGGGACTCACATTAAAATGAATGTGGGACACGTGCATTTCTGTTTCTGGTGAAATTCAAGGATTCACTAGTAACCAGAAAGCTGAATCAGCCTGTCATGTAAAGGCAGTCCCTGATTTGCACCAAAGCCTGATATGAGTGAGAACAATTAGGCAGTGGGAAGTTAACACTGCTAATTAAACTCGAAATATGACCCAGGCAGTAATGATCAAATACTCCAGACTAGTAACTAACCCTTTCTGGTCAGAGTAGAAAGAGCTGTATTGAATAATACAGTTATTCAATATGTCCTGGAGGCTAAACTAAGAAATAAATGTTAGACAGTGAATTGCTTTCTTGTTCAGCCCCAGTTTGAGGGAGTTAAAGTTGTATTCTGTCACCTATGATGATGGTGTTGAGAAGTAGGGCAAAGGTAGTACATGCAATGAAGACAATTGGGGAAGATTCCAGATGGGGAGGAATCTTTTCTCTTGGTAGCAAGTTCTTTTAACTAAGGACAAAGACTCAGTGTGGACCTTTCTCCACTTTTGAAATAGTTTTTAGGACACAAGTCCAGTTTCTCATTATAAGCCTTTCTCTGATCTGTGACCACACTTAATGTTCATGGATGGCCCCTGTCTGTCATCACTAACCTGAAAGTTTTCAGTCTGCCTTCATGCATACTCTTGCCAAGCAACCTACTTGTTTGTTTGGCTACTTCTACTCATTTCTCAGACTCAACTCACATATTAATTTCTCCAGGATATACCTTTTGACCAACCATGACCAGTCCCTCCTCAAGTTCTACTACATGCCCCTTATTGGGGATCCTACAGCATCTCCATTACAGTAGTTCACACTGAAAATTTTTGTTTACATATATGCCTCTACCACCAGACTAGAAGCTCCCTGTCCTAGCCTTCCTTCTATGGTACTATGGAACTTCTGTGGAACTACGGTAAAGTTCCCAACGTATGTTGAACTTAGCTGCTAGATTCTCAATAAACGTTTGTTGAGCTTGATTATACAGACTGTAAACCAGTATAATCATTGTCACAGCAACATGACTTCAAGGACAGCTTCCTACTTCGGGCCTGAGTATCATTTCTACACCATCGTATAGGTATATGCCAAGGCTCTCCCTTCAGGGTAAATGCCTTCCCCCTCTGGTACACTACATGAGAGATCACAGGATGACACTTAGTGCCCAACTATTGATATCTGGGACCATCTTGGTCCACAGCCCTGCCGTCCACCTCAACAGACCCAGGCTGCGACAATACTTCCCATTCCATTCATGTTCTCTCTTCTAATGCAGGAGGCCTCCTGCCAGCTGGTCCTACCAGCCCCTAGTCAGAGAGTGCAACCTACATTTCTGTTCAAGACCCCTGTTAAAATGATATTAAGAGCCTTACAAAAATATAAGACTGGAATTAACATCCACACTTACATGCAGCTTTATGTAATTCTCTAATTTTTTTGTAATTTAATTAAACTAAATAATAAACTATAAATATATAGTTTATTTATAAATAATAAACTAATTACTTAAATTAAGTAACTAATTAAAAAGTCTCATTATATATTTTTTCATAATTGAGTATTAGCAATGAAGGCTATCCTGAAAGTAATCCAAGACGGAATTCCCAGAGGTCCAGGTAAAACAGCTAGAAAATGTGAGTGCAGATAGGTGGTTGTGATGACAATAATTCCATGGTATTTGCAAGGATGTCTCCAAGCTGGGTTACTGGGAGGGTGGTGAAAATGCAGATTTTCCAAAGGGGCATCGGCAGGAGGAGGGGGTCGTGGGGAAGTAGCCGAGGCAGAGGCTCCCATGAGCAAGCCTGGTCCTACCCCCGTGCCTCCTGCTTGACCTCCTTAGTGATTGCTGACCACCTGGCAATGCTTCTGAAGCAGCAGGTAGCGCGAGACACAGGGAAAAATTGGGACAAACTCCTGAATGACAGGTTTCCGATGGTTCAGAAATGGTCACTGCCCAAGGGTCTACAGATCCTCAGTGCACCTCATTCCCCAAGTCTAATGAGGCAGCTTTGGGAATCCAAAGCTTTGCAGTCTGCTCCTGCCTATCTCACTTCAGATTGTGTGCTCCCTGTGTTACATAGTGATTCAGCCTCAATGGAATTAGATGATTTCAGAGCTCTGCTTTTGATATTTCCAACCCACCTAAGCCAATTACTGAGGCTTGGAGCAGACCTCAGAGCCTGATGCTGTGAATGACAGGTGGTACACTGGTCTCAGTGACAGGACAGCAGAGCTTCTTGGACTGCTGGCTGAGAACTGAGGCTGAATCATAACCTTCTGAGACTTCATTTCCTCTCTTGGGAAGTATGATGTATTCTCTCCTTCCTGTGTTTGAGATATTCATCTTCAACATCACAGAAATAACAGGAACCATAAAATGAAACATAAAAATGTAAAGGGTAGAGAAAGCCCTGTGATCCCTGGGGCAGACGATGCAGCTGCATCTTGTGCGATATTTACGACTTCTGCTGTGTGGAAGCCACACGTTACTCCAGAGTCCATCCATCCAAACACATACTGAGCATTGACCTTACTCTCAGTCCTGGGGAAGACAGTCATGAAACCGACTCAGCTCCAAAAACCCAGCTTCAGACAAGTTTGGGTCAGAAGGAAAATGAAGATCTGTTTCCCACTTGAAAATTGAAAAGAAATGAGGCAGCTTCACCGTCTCTGGCCTAATATTCGAGCAGAAAGCCACTACAGGAAGCAGGGCATGGACTTTCAGTCAAGCAAAGCCATGTTCAAACTCCATCTGTATCGCTTATAAGCCAGGTATCCTAGATATCAACTTCTCTGAGCCCTACTTCCTCACCTATAAGAATGAGGACAGTGTCATCTCATCAGTCAGGCTGTGACGATTGGCAGCCCGACCAATGAGTACCTATTTACTGAGTACCTATTATACATTACAAACTAAGTCAGTCAGGTGCTAGATTAAAAAGTGATTCGCTCAAATAATGTTAGTTCCTATTCACTCTGTGATTGTTAAAGATACCTTAGAGTTTTTTTGTTTGCTTTGTTTGGTTTTGTTTGTTTTCAGTTTCCGGGACTGCAAAGGAAAAGAGGATTATTATTCCTTGGATTTGAATAAATCATGTCTTCCTCTCCAGACAAATCTGACATATCTAGTTTCAACAAGTCATACAGCTAAATGTCCTGTATTTCCTGAGATGATTTTCATTTCAAGTAACCTCTTACGATACTTATAAGTACCCTTGTCCTTGTCATCAACCATATATTCATCCATCAGATATTTATTAATCACTTTCTATGGGGAAGACAAAATTTCAGTCCAAAATGGTGACTCAGACTTAATGCCTGGCCTCATGGAAATCCTTCTGGCTCTGGAAGCATATCGCATGGAGTCAAATCCCAGGTATCAGCCCCATGGCAGCATCAGCATCGTCAAGAGAACACTGCAATTCATCCCTCTCAAACCAAGGTTGTAATTTTCTGCTCTGCAGGAAGCTGGGGTCACTGCGTGACCTCAGTAACTTGAGGTTAAAAACCAATTAGTCATAATCCCACAACTATTTAACTGAGCTTAAAACAGTCTCTAGTCACTGAAAAATTCCAAATTCACCTATTCCCTCTACTCACTATTGAGCATCTGGCTTGAATTTTTGCCTCACATGACCACTAGGGGGCATTTAATCCCCAACTATATTCTTAAACACTGGTTCTGAGAATGGTGTTGGTATACCGTCAGTACCTGTGGGGAAGAGGCGCAGGTGGAAAGCCTGTGAGGCTCAAGTGAAATTTCAGCAGACTGGAACTGAAAATAGGACAAAGAGGGTAAATTCAAGCATCATTCTTAAAAAGTAGTGAGTTATTTATAAATCACTGCTCAAACCTAAGTGTAGTCCATGAAACTAAGAAAGGAGATAAACCAAGTTTTATTTTGCATGTACTATGCATCAGTCACTGAGCTAGAAATCTCCATTTTTGTCATCATATCTATCCATCACAAGTATCCTGAGACAGATTTTATTTCTGTCTTCATTTTATAAACGAGAAAACAGGCTCAGAGAGGTTATCATTTACTGATGTGTCACACATCTAGCAAGTAGTAAAGAATCTGATTCCAAATCAGGCTGGTTTGAATGCCCACTCACTTTTCTACTAAATGGCTCACTTGACTGTGATGCTCAAATGCCTCTACACTTGTTTCCCCAATTCCTATTGTCATAATTCTCCAAATCCTCGTATTACCCTGGGATGCGTGTGTGTTTAGGTGTATGTGCAAGCATGGGTTTAAGTATACTATGAATAAATGATCCTACAACTATGTAATTGTTTTCATACTTAATGACCTTTGTACAACTTGATGAAACAGGACTTAATTCTGGCTGGGTATAATTTATACAATCTACATGTTTTAGTCTCCTTTGTAGTGCCAACACTTTCTACTAGAGACAATTCACTGATACTGAATGAATTAACAAATAAAGAAACATGGCTCTTGGAAAGCAACAGTAGGGAACTTCTCTCACCTGGAAATTTCCTGGAGCCAGTGACTTAAGGTTGAGATTGTCTTTCAATAGAAAACTCCAAAGCAGGAGTGGACCTGATTTCACAGGATTTGTTCAACCTGCTCCGTACACATCATCGAATCCCAAGGAGAACAGACCCTGACCTGTTCACAGAGCACCCTGGGACGCCCAGCCCAAAGCACAGTTACTGCAAGCTCCTAAGAAAAGGCTCAGGCGAGCCAGCACTGACTGCTCCAGCCCTCCTGAGGCTTGACCTCCAAGTCACTGATACATCTAACCGGGATAATTTGATTTGCAGTGTTTCAGAGTGGCAAGTCTGAAATCCTTAAAGGATATAGCAGGCTGGAAACTTAGGCTTGATTTCTATGTCCCACAAGGAATTCTTGAGGAAGCATTCCTTCTTCCCGGAGAAACCTCGGCTTTTGCTCTCAAGGCTTTCAACTCATTGGTTGAAGTCCACCCATATTAGGGAGGGTAATCTGCCTTTATTTAAAGTCGAGCGATTGTAGATGTTGATCACATCTATAAAACACCTTCACAACGACCACCTTACACTAGGGTTTGACCACACAGTTGGGTCCTCTAGCCTGGTCAGGTTGACACATACAATTTTACCATCACAAGGGGTTTCTTCAGGCTCTTCTTACCATCTTCTCCAAACAGAAGCACTTCTCATTCCAGTCTTAGACGTGTGCATTCTTACCAGGACTCTGCCCAGACCTTTTGGGCTGAAGTCTCTTGGCTTCTGATTTCCGACTTGCCTCTGGATCCCCTTGGCTCCCTGTTCCTCACCCACAGCTCAGCCCACCCCGTCCTTATGTCCAACCCATCCTGTTCCCCCGGGCTTCTGCTTATTCTGTGCTATGGACTTTAGGTAGATGGAAAGTTCCATTTGAAGGAAGAGTGGAAAACTTTTTATGAAGAACTTGACATTTTAAATGAGTAGCATTCCTGCTTTATTCATCTTTACTAATTATACACTATTCAGTGGAACTTTAATATTACTATATTATATAATTCTGTCAAAGGAGAAATAGTAAGATAACCCATAATCACACTACCCTAAAATAACCACGCTTAACATTTTAGTATACTTCAGTCTTTTCCCTGCATGTATAATTTTGCAGAGTTGTAATCACACCCAACATACAATTTTATTATGTTTTTCCATTTACCATTATATTATAAGCATTTTTAATGTTGCCACATAATCTTCATGTCTGTCATTGTTAATAGCTACATAATAGTTCACTGAATTGACGTGCTTTATTTACTTAACTATCCTATTATCTTTCAACAGTTTCCAATTTCTTCTTACAGTAAATATGCGTAGTGATTGTAGTGTTCTTTTTCAAACTTAGAATTCTTTCACATAGGCTTAAAATTGTTTGGCAAGAATACTGTGTATACATTTTTGTCTCTTGACATATATTTCCAAATGGATCTTTTTAAAGGTTGCATCAATTTACACTGCTGCCAGTGTAAATAAGGACAACTGTGTCTTTGTTCTCTTGAGAGTAGAGCTTTGACAGGTGGGGATAGGAGACCAGGAGGAAGACATTTCAACACCAAAGCCTGAGCCTTGCATTCTGTAAAGTACCCTGATCCTCACTGATACACCAGTTTTGTGTTGCTTTGTTTCTCACAGACTGAGCAGTTGATAACTCTGTGGGTCCTCTGTGTTTTTACCATTGTTGGAAATGCCATCATGCTGTTCTCTACACTGAGAAGGAAGAGGAAGTCGAGAATGACCTTTGTGGCTCAGCTGGCCATCACAGGTACATAACTGCAGTGTGTGCAGAATTCCAATGGCTCCTCACTTTCAATTATTTTACCAATAGAATTGGTGTATTATCAGTCCAAAATGCAACCGCAAATTTGGGAGAAATTTCTACAGGGATATAAAACTCAAATTTGAATTTTTCTTCCAGCAAATTTAACATATTTAAATATTTATAAGATTCCATTATAAAAATAACTCCTTATACAACAAACTTGAAAATATCATTATCAGTGCTACCAAAGCATTCTAAAGAGTTCTACTTTCCCTATACACAGCAGCCTCCATGGTTCACTAAGGTGATATTACCATATCATACCGTCTTATGAGCTTAAAGAATATATCCCAGAAAATAGAGTAAAGGGTAATTAGGATTATCGAGTAAATGCAAAATTCTTGGATGAGGGTATAATAACTTTCTTTCACCATATTTTTTCAATTACAGTGTTGTAACCAACATTCTACAAAACTATGTGTTCTTCTAGAGTGTAAGAATTTAGAGGTGGTAAGGATATCAGCTTAGAATTTAAAGTACTGTCAAGAATAATAATAAATGAACTGAAATTTCACCATCTATTGTCAAAAAGAAGAGTTGCATGTTCTAGTCAAATCCATAGTCTGCTATGTTAACCTGGGCTTAATTTCTCACGAATGTTCTAGATAGTCTAGATAGTCTAGATAAATTAATTTGTTAATACCCTCTGGAAAAACTCAAGAGGTCAGATCAGGAGCATTTCAACTGAAGAATTCTTGGAGAGAGAAAGTTTGCCTAGAGTCTGAGATTAGGCTAACTTCTTACTTAAAGTGTTAAAATTTCCTTCATACACATTTCACCATGATCTCAGATCCTGTAGTAAGGGATTTGAGAATACATATCTGAGTCTTTAGTATGTATAAAAAGGTTACTCTGGTATCAGCTGAAGGATCCTATTCTTTCAGCTTTACATAAATTTGATTTGAGTCCCTTATCCTATGCTAATGGCCTCCCCAAGATTTCTTCAAATTTTCTGGACTTTATATTTTTAGTCATCACTTCTGGTTCTTACTTGCTAACTCTGCTGAACCTTTGCTCTCTTTTACAGGCATCTCACCTTCCCTAGTCTTTTTTTTTTCTTTTTAAGCCATACTGACCCTAACAGGGCACTCAGCTCCCCTTTCTTTTATATTCTTTAAAATCATCCACAGAAACATAACTTTCTATGTTTAAAAGACTTTGTCAAATGTTTCTGGCAACAGAGGGAGATTGCATTATAGCAAAGCAAATATATTAAAATTGAATATTATATATTTTTGAAACTTTCAGCTACGACCAATTGTGTCTTTGACTCTCCAATGTTGTTTTATAGGATAACCAAATTTTTTCACATAAACATATTCTTGAATCATCAGATTCAATTGACATCATCAGTGACACACATATTTGGAAAATTAAATTCAGAGACATTAATTCTTGGCTCTTCTGATAGAGAAAAGTAAGAGTTAACAGTTATTACTGGGCAAGGCAATATTAATGCCCTTCATTAAATAATATTTTCCATAATGACTCACCTCCTAAGAGCAGCTTCCTACTTACAGGCCGGTATCCTTGAGTGATTCTTTAAGGAACATTTTGATTTCCATTTAGTAGGTGAATCAATTGGAGTCAGATTCATCTGCACATCTATAAAATCCAGATAATGGTGGCTTAAGTTTACAAGGATTTATTTTCACCTATGTAAAGAATTCTGGAGGTAGACGGTCCAGGGCTCATATTTTATTTTCTTATCACTGGGGTCTCAGGCTCCTGTATATATATTTTTACTCTATTAAAGGATTTTCATACTCAAGGTCACCTCATGGTATGGATGGCTCCTGGTTCAAGGTGGCTGCTAGAACTCCTGCCATAATCCCCAGATTCTAGTCTAACAAAAAGGACGAGAGGAGGAAGGACAAGAGGGGCTCACGCCAGCTATGTGTCCTCTTAACTGGCATTCCTAGAACTCCCACCCATTAATTTTTGCTTGCATCTCATTTGTTATCTCTAACTGAAGAAAAGCTGGTAAATGTTTTTGTTTGTTCATTTTTAACCCATTGGCCAGAATAAAATCAAGCTTCTTTTCCTAAGGAAGAATGAGAGAACAGAGATAAGTAGCAGTCTCTGGCATAGCTTGTCTTCCATATTCCAGTTTCCATTGAGAACTCAGAAGTTTAGACAATGAATCTCTGTTTGACTACCCATTTGACTGCTTTGAAGGTGCTTCCTCCAGAGTACCATGCTTTCTTCTTTAGACCTCATGTCTTGGAAGGCCAGCACTTCGCATGTTGTCCAAACACTGCAGTGACCCATTGGATGACTGCCCCATTAAGTAGATAAACTCCTATTGTTGACTATTCACATAACCTCCCCCCCACCCAGTTTTTGGCTATTATTAGCAATTCTGCAATGAATATTCTCACAATTAAATCTTGTGAGCATTCTTTATTATTTACTTAAGAAAATTTATAGACATGAACTTACTGCATCAAAAGAAGACACTTCAAACTGGCCAATGTCCTGTTAGGTCACCCAAGATTAAAAGATGATGAAAAATGTCACGGGACAAATGCTCTAGAAACTACCAACACAGATCCACACTGAGTCTTGTTTAAAAAGGACCCTGAAAACAAAAGCCCTACTGGCTTGCAATAGTTATGAGGACACGGATTCTCTTTGTTCGCCTATAAATGTTCTATCTGTACCTACTCAAGTCTAATTTGCTTATTTTAAAAAGGAGCATTTTCTTCCACCCTAGCCGGTGTATCAGAGAAGAAGCCACACCTAATCTGGCCTTTCTTTCCCCCACAGTAATTATAGCAGCACTCGTATTTGTGAAAACAAAAAACACATCATTTACAAGACATTTGAAGAATTGTTTTTATTTTGCATCTGTATATTTTAATTCACTTCCCTCTTCTCCATATTTCTTATCCCTTCAAAAAATCTTACCTAATTCTTCTCTATATCTTCCATTAGGAATTTTGACTGTAGGTTTAGTCTTGAGAACGGAAGGAAACCAGAAGTTCTTAAAGCTGCTATTTTGGCATATTCTGCCATTCTTAGCACTTCCATTTTAACAATCTATTGGATGAATTTAATGACTGTTTATATTTTATGAGCTAAAGTGCCAATTAAAATTTATTAGTCATTTATCATCTTCAAGACTGACTTGTCTTTTATTCAAATGCCATAAAGAAGGGGAGCTAATGAGAGTAACTCCCATTGAGTGTTCAACCAAGGAAAGACAGAAAATATATATTTTTTGGCACATATTCAAATAACGTCCTTCTTCTGATAGGACCAAATCTTCTCACATTGGTGGAAATTAGCTTTGCTTCAAAGCACTTTCTGGAGAGCAATTTACTAATAAACGAAGGTATGTGCCACCCTCAAAGCCTTCCTGTTAATTATCTGACAGCAGAGAAAATTGAGAGGTTCAGGCAGGGAGGTGAGACCAGGAAGACTGAGGTATTCAAGGCCATCCATGGAGTTCACTACCACTTCCAATGCTAATTTCACTCACTTTTTCGCTGGGGTTTTGAGTTGCATACTCAGTTCATTTATTTATTTTAATTCTGCTCATTCGTTTTTTAAATATTTTTTCAGCTTTATTGAGATAAAGTTGACATAGACTATGTAAAGGCTTAATATGTACAAAGTAATGATATGCTGTATGTACCTATTGCAATAAATTCAGTTAGCATCCATCACCTCACATAGTTATAATCTGTGTTTGGCAGGGGAGGGAGGTATGTTAAGAACTTTTAAAATCTACTCTCTAAGCAACTTTCAAATATACAATACAGTATTGTTAATGACGGTCACCATGTTGTACATTACATCCCCAGAACTTATTCTTCTCATAACCAGAAATTTGTTCCCTTCGACCGTCTTCACCCATTTTCCCCAATCCCCACCTCTGGTAACCACCAATTTGTCCTCTGTTTCTATGAGTTCTTTTTTTTTTTTTTTTTTTTTCAGATTCCACATATAGCATTTGTCTTTGACATTTCATAATGCCTTCAAGATTCATTTATGTTGTCACAAATGGGAGGATCTCTTTCTTTTTATGGTTGAATAATATTCCATTGTGTATGTGTACCATGTATTCTTTTTTTTATAAATTTATTTATTTTATTTATTTATTTTTGCCTGCATTGGGTCTTCGTTGCTGCGTGTGGGCTTTCTCCAGTTGCGGCGAGCGGGGGCTACTGTTTATTGCAGTGCGCAGGATTCTCATGGAGGTGGCTTCTCTTGTTGCGGAGTGTGGTCTCTAGGCGCGCGGGCTTCAGTAGCTGTGGCGCTCGGGTTTAGTTGCTCCGCGGCATGTGGGATCTTCCCGGACCAGGGCTCGAACCTGTGTTCCCTGAACTGGCAGACAGATTCTTAACCACTGCGCCACCAGAGAAGCCCTATACCATGTAGTCTTTATCCATTAATCCACTGATGAAAACTTAGGTTGTTTCCATGTTTTGGTTATTGTATATAATGCTGCCATAAACATGGAGGTACAGATACTTTGAAGATAGAGATTTAATTTCCTTTGGATATATATACACAGGAGTGAAATTGCTGGATCATATGGGAGTTTTTAATTTCTTAAGGAAACTCCATACTGTTTTCCATAGTGGCTACACCAATTTACATTCCCACCAAAAATGTACAGAAGTCCCCTTTTCTCCACATCCTCACCAATACTTACCTCTTGTCTTTCTGATAATAGCCATTCTAACGTTTGTGGTGATAACTCTTTGTGGTTTTGATTTGTGTTTCCCTGGTGATTAGTGATGTTGAGTATCTTTTCTTGTACCTGTTGGCCATTTGAATATTTTCTTTGGAAAAATGTCTATTTATGTTCTGTGCCCATAATTTAAATGGATTATTTCTATTTTGGCTATTGAGTTGTATGAGTTTCTTATATATTTTGGATATTAACCCCTTATCAGATATATTGTTTGCAAATATTTTCTCCCATTCCATATGTTGCCTTTTCATTTTGTTGATCATTTCTTTTTTTATGTATAAGCATTTTAGTTTGATATATTCCTGCCTGGTTATTTTGCTTTTGTTACCTATGCTTTGGGTGTCATATCCATAAAATTATCACCAAGAACAATATTGAGGAGTTTTTCCCTATGTATTCTTCTAGGAGTTTGATGGTTTCAAGATCTTACATTTTTCTTTAATCCACTTCAAATTAATCTTTGTGAGCAGTGTAAGATACGGGGTCCAGTTTCAGTTTTTTGTATGTGAATATCCAGTTTTCCCAGCACACTTATTGAAGAAATTATCTTTTATCCATTGAGTATTCTTGGCTCCCTACAGTCAACTATTAGTTGACTTTATATTCATGGGTTTATTTCTGGTCTCTCAATTCTGTTTCAATGGTCTATGTGTCTATATTTATGCCAGTACCATACTGTTTTGATTATTACAGGTTTGTAGTATATTTTGAAATCAGAATGTGTAATGCCTCCAGTTTTGTTCTTCTTTCTCAGAATTTCTTTGGGTATTTGAGGTCTTTTGTGGTTTGATATGAATTTTAGGAATTTTTTTCTATTTCTGTGGAAAAATGCCATTGAAATCTTGACAGGGATTGCATTGAATCTATAGATTGTTTTGGGTATTATGGACATTTTAACAACATTAAATTTTCCAATCCATGAACAGGGGGTATCTTTCTATTTATTCGTGTCTTCTTCAATTTCTTTAATCAGTATCTTACAATTTTCTGTGTGCAGATCTTTCACCTCCTTCATTAAATTTATTAATAAGTATTTTATTGTTTTGGATGCTATTGAAAATGGGATTGTTTCCTTTATTTCTTTTTCAGATAATTGTTAGTGCATCAAAATGCAGCTGACTTTTGTATGTTGATTTTATATCCTGCAACCCAAATCAGGCAAAAATACCAACTAAGCTCCCTAGCCAAATGGGGTCACCATCTGTGATCTTTGCTCTGGTGCATGTGTGAAGAGAAATGTCATCTGCCAAGATCTGAGCACTGGTTGTTATAAGCTCCACCTTTCTTCTCTGCTTGTTTCTGATCCACAGTGGTCAAGCCCTGCAGATTTTCCCAGTGATTCTTGTGAGTTGAGACCAGAGAGGGCATCCTGGGAAGCATCCTGCAACACTGGGGGAAGTGGATGCTCACTTTGGGATATTTTTTCCCCACTGGAGAAATTGTAGGCCCAGTAGGGCCCTCTCAGTGTGGCCTTGTGCCTGCCTGGGGGAAGGATGATGCTGTCAGGGTGTAGTTCTTCAAATTACCCTTCTAACGTGGTCCTTCTTGGTCTCTGTGGTCCAGGGGGTTGTTTCACATCACCCCTGTGTTCTAGAGTTTTCACAATCATGTCTTGTCTATGGACACTTGCTAGTTGGTCTTCTTGTGAGGGGGACTGAAGTCAGGAATGATCTATGTTGCCATCTTGATGACATTACTTGTAATTCTTCCCTTTCATAATGAAAATGCTTAAGACTAAGGATTTTTTTCTAAATGTATAAATTTTATGAGATAATTCTTATTGTTTTTATTTTCCAAATATTTTAGTGTTGAATTTTTAATTTCCTCTTTCACTACTAAATAACTATTTAGTAGTTTTTGGTTATTCTTATCTTTAATTTCTAGGCAACTTTATTTTTCTTTAACATTTTGTAATTCACATTTAATTTTATTGCCTTGAAGTCAGAGAATATTTTTAGAAGGATTCCTGCTCTTTGGAATTTACTAAAAGTACCTTTGAGGTATAACACATAATTATTTATTTTGAAAAATATCTAACGTTTACTAAAAATTAGGACATAATAATTAAAATTGGGGAAATTAAAAAAAAAATCACCTAAATGAAAAAAAGCAATGGTTGTTTACTTTAGAGCTTACTATAGCAAGGAAGTCAGTCAGTATCATTTGGGTTGGCAGGACTCAAAGGTAGGCAGAGGAGTGGGAAAGCTTTGTAACACACACAAAAAAAGGAAAGGCTGCAGGTGTGCCCTGATTGGAAACTGTTGGCATGGGAAGCAGTAGGCAGACTAAACAGAAGCACAGCATCCTATGTGATTGGTTAGCATTGCATATTTGTCTTTCTCTGTTTGGTCCTAAGTTGGAAGCAGAGTCGGTTATTAATAAGGGAAGCTGTCAGTTATTAATCAAGTGCTTCCTATTTGGGGCAGATCACTAGAGCAGTTATTGTTTGGCTTTCTGGACTGGTTGCTACAGATAGTAGGCTGGCTTCCTGAGCTGGTTACTTCAGGTTGCAGTTCAGAGTTCCATTTTTATATACAGTCTGGTCATTGTCCATATGTATATTCAGTCTCTCAATGTATTCTTTGTGCTTATCTTTCTGAATTTGCCCTTATTAATTACAGTCTTCAGATTTTCTCTATTTCCATATATGTACTTCTTGCCTATTTGATATGTCATGAGTGACTAAAAGTGCTGTTAAAAAGTTTCACACTTTGTCTAATTTTCTCCCAGTATTTTTTATCAATATTTATTTTATAAATTTTAACATTTTGTTATTTGGCTCCTAAAGGCTCCTGACTAATATATCTTTAATATAGGTCTGAGTGCTTAATGTTACAAACACACACACACACACACACACACACACACACACACACACACAATCCTTCTAGTTTCATTTATTAGCTTGCTTAAATTTTATTTATGTGATATTAATATTAAATGCATCTATTTAATTTTTATTGCACTTGTTTTCCAAGCGGGACCAAGCATTTTAATAAAATCTCATTTAAAAAATATATTTATCTCATTTGTCTTCTGCTTTGTGACTATGCTTGCAATAATTATCAGCAAGTATTTCTATATTTGAATGTTTCAATGCTCACCAATAGTTGGCTTCCCCATTCTTGGTTCCTTTATTTTGATAGAGCTTCCAATTTTCTGGAGTACTTTGAGTGCTAATATTTTTCCTCATTCAGCCTGGATAGGATTCTCAAGCACCCGGCATCAATGAAAAAGACTTTCTCTTGCCTCCAAGACAATGGCAGTATAGATGAGGAAATCTTGAATTCACAACTCAGATCACCATAGATGTTGCTCCACGGACTTCTGGCACCCCATGTTACAGAGGAGTCTAAAGTCAGCCTGGAATTTCTTCCTTTATAGCTTACCAGATTTTTTCTTTTGTTTCCAGATTTTCTTTTCCTTTTTTTGCTGCGCTGAGCTGGGTATGGGATCTTAGTTCCCTTACCAGGGAACAAACCTGCACCCCCTGCAATGGAAGCTCAGAGTCTTAACCACTGGACCTCCAGGGAAGTCCCCTAATTTTTGTTTTTTTTGAGGATTCATACTTTTACCTGGTTATATCTATTTATTGATCCACTATATCAGTTCTGTTTTTTGCCAAGTAAGCTCTTTGGATCTGCAGATTAAAGTGATTTCTTAGCTCATTTTATTTATGTCTGAATATTGATTATCTTCCATTTATTCTTATCTTATGTTCAGGAGCACTAACTATTCATACATCAGTAACTATGGTCCTTCTCTCTCACCATTTATATATCTTGGTCCTATTCTTCTAACTATTAAAACTTTTTCTAATTATTGATTTGATTTTGATTAGCAGTGTTAACTCTACCTTTTAATGTTTCTAAAGTATCTTAAAAGTTGCCTTTCCTTTGAGCAGTTTCAAAACATTCATTCCTTATATTATCCAGTACCTTTTTATTTCTGTCAACTTCTCAGTATTTCTCTTTTCACAACTTACCTAATGTCTTATTATCTCATCTTTCACCTTTTATGCCACAATGTCAAAGTTTTTCTTAAGTGTAAAAAGAACACAAAACACACTGCTTAAGATTTAAGTATGTTTCCTGAACTAAAAGGGTTTTAAAGGATTTTTTTTTCTGACATTTGTGTATTCTTTTCTACTTAATATTACAAAATTTCTCTACCATATGACTCACTCATTCCACTAAAAGTTGCTTGATTGGCTAACATCTGAATAAATGTGCATGCTTTTCATTTAGATTACTCATACAGTGGCTATACAATACCATCATTGTTTCCCACTCTGAGAAGAGATGGTCTATGTTTGTAAAGAAAATCAGTTTCTCTTGAGCAGGAAAAGAAGGTATTGTCCTATCACTATGGGAATAATTTAACTAAAAGGAATGAACTCTTATCCCAGGAAAACTTTTTCTTCTTTAGAGAAATTGGGTTTCTTTATTGTTCCCTCCGTAAATTGGGTTTCTTTATTGTTCCCTCCGTTTGCTCCACCATTATCACACTGTGTGACCTGGAAAGGGCACTTAACCTCACTAAGTGTTCGTTTTCTCATCTCTAAAATGAAGGAGTTATCTGGATGATATTAAGAGACCAGAAATGATCTGGCTCTAGTAGTCCTGTGCTTCTAATTAGAAATTTCCAGTTGTAGAAATTGAGGGGAATTTTTACATTTTCATATGTCTGCCAATTAAACAACTTTTGTTATAATGAGTACGGGTCACCTTTATGAATTAGCTCTGTTGCCTAAAAATGGTAATATCTGTCTCCTGGTCCACACAGAACGTGTCCAGTGGAATGTAGTAATAATAGTAATAATAATAAGATTGACTCACTCCTCTGCTGCTTGCTACCTCACTGGGCTTCCCAGATCAACACACTACAATTCCTTTTGTGGCTTATTCTTTCATTCCTTCCTCTAGTCATTTAACAAATACTATTAAGCACTTACTATGATGAGGCTTGGTTCTAGGTTACTAAGGACACAGTGGCGTACTTGGTTATTAGTTACAGTTGAAACAATAAAGCAAAAAGGGGGACAATTTTGCTTTTGTCATGCAAAGTTCAGTGACAGAATAAGCTCTGGGCTTGATTTGCTTAGCGATTCGGGAATGCCACCAAGGACCCTGTCTCTGACGTGGTAGAAGGCATCACTCTCAGCCTTGTTCCTCATCCTGGTTGTAGGATGCTGTATTCATTTGCTAGGGCTGCCATAACAATTACCACAGACTGCGTGGCTTAAACAACAGAAATTTTTTCTCACAGATCTGGAGGCTAGAGGTCCAGGATGACGATGTTGCCAAGTTTGGTTTCTTCTGAGGCCTCTCTCCTTGAAGTGGTGGCCATCTTCTTCTTTTGTCTTCTGTTGACCTATAACAAATAGACTGCCAATTATTTCTCCAGAAAAAAAATAGGGTTTATTCAGGATCAGTAAAGAACTGCCATTCAGGGTGTGCAAGTACGGCAAGCCATGTGCAAGTCCTCTCACAGGAAGGAGAGGAGAACTCTTTTAAAGAGGGGAAAGGGAAGCTGGGAGGGCTATAGGAAACAAAGGGTCCACCGGAGGACTTGAGAGTTCAAACGATAATGGCTTTTCATTGGCTGAGTTGTGCTGACGTTTTCTCATTAGCTGAGCTCTTGCCAGGAGAGAAGAGAAAGTCTTTCTTCTTCCTGTTGGGCTCTGCTGTCTTCATAGGACAGGAGAGCTCCCCCTTCTGGCTTCCTGACTATTTTAATTGAGGTTGCTGTTTATCAATTTTGACACTTCACATGGTCTTTCTTTGAGTGTGTGAATGTCTGTGTCCTAGTCTCCTCTTCTTATAAGGACATTAGTCAGGTGGATTAAGTCCAACCCATATGACCTCATTTTACCTTAATTACCTTTGTAAAGGCCCTATCTCCAAATACTTTCATGTTCTGAAGTACTGGGAATTAGGACTTCAACAAATACATTTTGTCGGGGGTGGGGGTAGGGGGACACAAGTGAACCCATAACGGATGCTTACTAATGACTCCTGGGGAACTCTTGTCCACATGCACAGAGAAAGACTGTGATTTTTAGAAATTTTCTTAGAAATGTAGGAAGCCACCCTTCCCAGCAGTGCTTAGCAAACACGTACATGACCCTCACCAACCTAACTTGAGCTATATGCTCATATATGAACTAATCAGTGTGAACAAGATATGCAATTACTGATGAGCTCACATTGAAGTCAAATGCCCCACTCCTAGGGATTCAGCTTTCCCCAGAGCACACTGGCTGGGATGAGATATTTGAACTAAAAGTTGGGTTCTTACTAAAAGAAGAAGTAGATGTTGGAGAGATAACCTCATTACAAATGGTAGGGGGGGAAAGACAGAGTGCTTAATCCTCAGGAGCTTCTATTCAGGGGAGGGGTCGGGGGGAGATTTTTCTCAGGGCTTCAGGACTGGGGCAGCTGGGCAGTTAATGCCTGGAATCCAGAGCAGGACAGAATGTATCTCTACCCAAGAGCTGGGAGCCTTCCAAATATCTTTGAAGATTAAAAACATTAAAACTCTGCCTGAGAAAAGTAAAATTTATGAAGTTATAAAGTTAGCTTATTCGATTCAACTCGGGAACTTACACAGATCAAATGAACTGCAATTGTGTTTGTCTCCTGATATTCAAATAGAAGGGTGATTGGTGAGCACAACCCTTCAGGATGTTTACAAATATCATCACTTTCAACTTTATACAGGCTTGTGAGATAAATATTCCCGTTTTCCAGATGAGGACAACAAGGCTCAGAGAGGGTAAGTGGCCTGGCAAAAGTTTTCGAGTGCCTTCTGCCCTGCCCCATAGCCCCTCTGCAGCGTGAGGACGCAAGAATGAGCAACCTGGAGTTGCAGGTGGTCCTTTTCCCCTAAATGGGTTTGAGAGCCACCAGCACCTGTTCAAGGGGTCCTTGTGGTCACACCTTGAGGATCCTCCGAGTAGAGCAACTTAGTATACAGACAGGCACCACAACTCTGTCCTGTGCAACTCTGTCCTTGGCTCAGCAATTATTGGCTCCATTCTAGATGACCTCTGCCAAAAATTTTAACATTAAGAATTGTTGCCTGTTTCTAATTTTAATAATTAATGGAAGTTTTACAACTCTCAGTGACTTTTAACTCAGTTTTCTTTGGCTTACTGTTTCTTGGGCAGTAACAGTGTGATCACTGTTATACAAAGAAAGGCTGGACATGATCTATGACCAACTTCTTCCTCCATGGTAATATCATTGCATGCTTCTGAATTCCCCAGCTTTTTGTACAATCGGGTCACTGTCTCAAAATTCGAGCAATCAACACTTGAGTTTAAAACGTGTCCTTGTAGCATACTTTTTAGGCTAATCCAATTCACGATGCTCTGACTTTTGTTGCCAACCGCTTACTTGACACGTCTAAAAATGCCCTTCTTCATGCACAGCTTTCCACACCTCAATTGCTGCCAGCACATCTTTATCGTTGCTTAGAACAAACAAGAAGTCATCCTAGACTCCTCTCTTTCTCTCACACCACACATGCAATTCATCAGAAAATCATCTGCCTTAAAAAAAATTCAACCACTTCTTGCCATCTCTATTGCTTCCACTCAGTTCTGAGCTTTCAGCATCTCCTGCATGGATTACTTCAATAGCCTCCTGATAGGTCTTCCTGTTTCTATAGTTGCCTCTTTATAGTCTATGCCAAGGGTGGCAAACTATAGTCCATAAGTCAAACTCTGTCAACTGCCTGTTTTTGTAAATAAAGTTTTATTACAACACAAATAGGCCCATTTGTCTACATATTGTCCATGGCTATTTATGTGCTACAATGGCACAGAAATGAACAGATTTGACAGAGATCATATGGCCCACAAAGCCTAAAATGTTTACTATCTGACCCTTTAAAGAGAAGGTTTTCTTCTCTTTAGGTCCCTGGAATACTCTCAACTTGGCAATCTGAAACGTCCTTTTGAAATAAAAATCAGATCAGGTGATGCCACTGCTCACATCCCTCCTATGACTCCCCAGTTTACCATGAGTAAAATCCAAAAAGCTTTACAAAGACCTTTTAAGGTTACATGATCTGGCTTTTCCATTACCTCTCTGATTTATTCTACTGCTATCTCCCTCATTCACTCTGCTCCAGCCCAAAGGACCCCTTGCTGTTCTCCCAACATGCCAGGTACAATCTTACCTCAGAACCTTTGCACATGCTGTATCTTCAGCTTAGAGAGCTCTTTCCTCAGATGTCTGCATGGCTCACTCTCTCGTGTTCCTCAAATCTTTGCTCAAATATCAGTTGCTTGTGGGTTTCTAATTAATACAACCCACCAGCCCTAGATCCCAGAATTCCTGAGACTTCCTTCACACTGTTCTATTTTTCCTTTTTTTTGCATAGCAATTGTTACATTCTACTATGCTATAATTTACTTATGCATTGAGTTTATTGTTTATTGTTTGCCTACACTCCCTAAAATATAGGGCAGGGATTTTTTGTTAGATAACAACTTAGAAAGGACCTGGACACATAGTAGTCATTCAATAAATATTTGTTGAGAAAATGAATGAACAAATGAATAAATGAAAAATGAATATAAAATATTTACAGGTCCTAACATTCTGCTAAGCACTATGGGGGAATACACACACACACACACACACACACACACACACACACACAAACACTCCCCAATATGTGACATGTTCCTCTATCTCAAGAATTTATTATCACACACAAAGTTGAAGGAATTTAGGAAAAGTATAATGGAATATAATTAGCACTAAAATGACTAGTATAGGCAACTGTACAGAGTAGATTAGAATAAAAGAGAACAAAGTAGGACAGAGTTGTTTGGGAAGGCTCCTTGAAACACCATGAACCACTCCCAAAAAAGTAGAGAGAATTAAACTCAATTAAACAGTGGGTGGCAGGAGGAGCTCACAGTATTGCATATGAAGGGCACAGCATAAGCAAAGCCAGGGAAGCGAGGAAGAACAATCTTTACCACACCTGTTGCTCAGCAAATTATTAGTCAGCCCTAGCTTAACAATCCAGTGTTGAAGTTTTGATCTTCCTCCATCAATCATCAATCAATCAATCAATCAATCAATGGGACATTGAGGAGCTTGGTCTAATCCACCTAGAGAGTCAGTACAGAGAAAACAGGCTATAGAAGGGAACATGGAGCCCTCTGGAAGACCCCTGGCCAGGTAGTGCTGGAAGAGCACAAGTGCAGGGTATGCCTTTAGTAGAGCTTCTTGGCATCTGCATGTAGGAAATCCTGATGAACATTCACAAAGCTCCAAGCCCCGGACGTAAAAGAAAGGGAAAGAAGGTTTCCATTTAACAGTTAAATTTATTAAACCGATCCATGATGGGAAAAGGCAGAGTCTTCTAGATCCACTGAAATAGTTACTTTGTTATAGATTATTCAGTAATATGCAATCCTCCAAATAGTAATATGATAAGTTAATATGTAATAATACATGTATATACATTAGATATATACATTATATAATATATATCTATAACTGTATATATAATATATAGAGAAATATATATAATATACAGAGATACAGTTTCTAATACATGCAGATACATTATATCATATATATATGGATATATATTATACCTATATGTCTATATATCACATATCATATATATCCATATATATCTATAGATTCAAAAAGACTGACAATATGAAATTTTTTAATAAAAGGAGAGAAACCATGGAACTAAGTATCTACTACCGACCAAGAGAGAGAAGTACTAAATCAGGTCACTAGTGTAGTGTTCTGTCCTTTGAATCAAGGATACGTCATCAGGCCTCACGATGATTATGTATCCATTCAATTAATCAAAGTTCATGGAACATCTACCATGCACGAGGCTTATGCTAAGTGCCAGGGATTGAGTGGTGAGCAAAACAGACAGTGTGCCAAGCCCTGAGGAACAGAAGTCTCGTGCGGGTGCAGATATTAAACACACACTGGTCTAGGACAGTTTGGAGGGGTCTCCAAGACCAGCCACCAATTCTTTCTCTGATTATATGATCATGAAAACACCTTCTGATGACTACTTAAGTCTCTCGTATGGATTGTTCAGGCAGCTGGGAGGTTTGGGGGAGGTGGCTACAGATTGAAAACCTAATTTCTGAATCTGCCGTGCTGAGGACTAAACCATAGATTTCAAACCACCGCAGGAAAGTCACTCTGTGAGCCTCGTGGGGGCACCTTCCTGCTGGCTACATACTCTGCTTTCAAGAGAAATTTTTTCTTGAGCTTTCTTTCTTTTTCCCATTCACATTTTTTCTCACATCTTCTTTTTTCCCCCCTCTAGGTCTTCCCCCTAATAAGCTTGTCTTGACTTACCTTGAGTTCATTTTGTCAGATTGTCTGTTGTTAATTCCATGTCATCACTGCCTCTCTCCAGGTTTTGCTTTGCGTCACAGGGGAGAAGGCTGCATTTCCCAGAATTGTTTTTCCCATTTACTTCCAGGTCACATTCTGCCACTGAGGGGTACAGACATGAAATCTGGAAGATAGTTGAGAAGGAGAAACCACTTTCTCCAGTGGCAGTTCTGCCAGAACACGAGCAGATGGCAAACACGCGATTATCAGCAGCAACTTCTAAGCAAGTTCTTGGAAGTTACCTGATTTCCTGGTGCTTCCGAAGATTCTTGAAGTTTGCAGGCTCCTGGTGAGCCCCTGTAAACCACCTGCTTTGGTGCCACGGGCAAACTAAGGTCATCTGCAGGTGCTTTGTAGCCACTCGGGTGCTTTCTGATTTTATGAACTCAAGCCGAAGCTTCCCTAAGCCCTCTTAAGTCTCATTCCCTTTATCTAAAACCTTTCCTACTTGGAATACCTAGAAAGGCTACTTTCTGACCAAACTTGAAAAGTTCAGTAAGTTTGTATGGGAAGGACTATCCCCAGTTATTTTGGCCCTCTCCCCAAGATCCTTAAACTAAATATACAATGGCCTCCCTTCAGGTAGAGAAGAGAAAACAGAGGGAGGAAATGTAAAGTACCTATTTCAAGATTTCACGATTAGTGACTAATGTGCTCTTTGTGCTTCCTATACTGGAGCCTCACAGACTAATCAGAAGCTTGAAAAGAAGTCCTTTAGCCAATAAGAGAAAAACCTTTTTACCTGACCTCATATTGGATAATTGAGAAGCTCTCCTTGGCCTGTGGGTCTTCTTAGTGATGTTTTCAGGATATGGCAAACAGGCTTGCTTGGCTAGGGAACAGGGACTCCATAAAGGAGTCAGTAGGTTTATAAAAATATGATCACCTAGTGGACTCCAAAGCTGGTGGTTCTCAACATCCTGCAGATAATCAACTGCAAGAGCAGTTACAAAAAAAAAAAAAAAAAAATATGTCCAGACTCATACCAAAGATTTGATTTAATTGTTCTGGAGCCAAACCAAGACGTTAGTAGTTTTTCAAAGTTCTCAGATTATTTTAATATGCAGCCAGGGTTGAGAAACACTAAGAAGATGTCCATGAAATGCTCGGCACAGATCCTGCTCAAGAAATGTTAGCTCTATCCTCTGCTGTCATTGTTGGGAAATCTGAGACTTGAGCCCAGGCTTCTTGGAGGAGTGTCCCTTCCATTTCCCCACAGCAGCCCGGAAGCGTGGATAAGACCATACAACACACTCCTTGGCACTGACTGAACATTCCAGTCAATGGAGACTTTGCAAAAGTACTGATGCCTGGTAATCCTGACCCATTAAATCAGCGCCACTGGGGTGGGACCCACGCGTCAGTATTATTATTAATTATTCCACAAACATCGCCACATGATCTGATCTCTATTCCCCCATTATAATTTATTTGTAGCTCTTTATGCCACTTCAGTTACAGCTGCTTGTTTATATCCTCTCTCTCACTGTACTGTGAACCACCTGATGTCAAGGTGGATGTTTTGTTTCGTATTGTTTTTATACATTCTCTTTCCCCTTACGCTCAGAACCCACCAGAGTTCTAACATTTTGTATATATTTAAGTAATATTAATTTAATTAATTGTCTAATGCTGCAGATACCCATCTGAAGCTCTCCCACTTCTCCAATCTACTTTTTCACTTACATTCCCAGCTGTACTTTCTTCTGTTGCTGTTTTATAATATCTTTTCTCACACTGTAGCCAAAATGATCTTTTCAAAATTCAACTCTATCATTGAAGTCTGTTGGTGGGTACGATAGTATATAGACAATGATATAATTAGCATGCATGTGAGTTATAATATTTGGTCTATTTTTGTGTATGTGAGAAGGCATCCACAATTTACAAATGTCCCCAGTGATTCAAAAATGCACCCAAGGTTAAGAATCACTATTCTAGGGGTAGACTGAGGCCAGATTGCAGAAGCACCTGAGACCCAAGACCAACTCTAGGAGTTGGAGTGTAATAAATGCGGGCACTGGGTCATCACTGATGTCTTTGAGCAGAGATGCAGTGGAACCGGAGACGTGTTTAAGTGTATAAGCCAGAATGCAGCATGTGGATATAAGAGAGACTTAATTACTTCTGAGAGGGTCCTTTATTCATTTCTCAAAGGACTTACATAATCATCTCAGTTCTGTTTCCAGTTTCCTTCCTTCTATAATTATTTTTTCCTCCATTCACTTGCCCTGATAGCCTTATACTCATTTGAGCAACTGTCAAAGGGCCACATTTCAGTATATTAATTCCCTTGCTGAATGTTACAGATGAATTCCCATCTGCTAGTTTTATTAAAATATAAATGGGGAAAAAACCCTCTACATTATCTAGGAGATCCATGAGAGCAGCCTGGCTCCATGAGCTGTTGTCTACAGTGGATATGGGTTATGAGCGGTCATGATCCTAAGGACACAGCTCTTTGTTAAAAAGAAGACCAGACTGGGCAGAGACGGTGCCTCCCTGATCTGTGACTGCCATTGCTGGTCCCCACAGCTAATAGAATTTCAATTGTCAGAGCCATCCTGGAACAATAGACTACAACTATGAATTTAATCATCTAGAAACCAACGACATAGTTTCATTTTTCTGAAAGAATTTGCATCTTTTAAAAGCGTTAGCACAGCCATGGCTTTGCTAGCACAGTCTTGCGACGTAGGGGGCAAATAACCAAAAATATTCCAGAAAGAAGATAAGGTAATGAGGTTAAAATATCAGATGGAGCAGCCTCTGGAACTCCTCCTTTGCAGCCCACCTTCACCCCCACCCCAAATTAAAACTTCTAGAAGAAAAAAACATATATTTTTAAAAATTAATAACTTATCATAAAGGCAGAAGGTGAAACCTTCACGTGCCAGAAATAAAGAGCAAATCCTTAGGCTGGAAGGCTATGGGAGCTGAACCTCTGCAGAATATAGTGGGAATCAAGATGTGATATTTTAGGTGCCGTGCTGTCACATCTCTGAGACGGTCAAGGCTTCAGGACTCGAGCACGGAACTGGACTGCCTGAATGAAGCCTGGAATTGGGGAAACTGCATCGTCTGTAACTGAGAAATGGAAAATCTCCTCACTGGCTGGGAAGCCAACCATTTGTCCTAGGCCTTGTTTCAGGACCCTCCAGATATGAGAGCCTCAGGAAATAGGATCTCAAACCCACTGTGCACCACACACCAGGCACCAAGTCCACTGGACACCTCTGGAGGACATCTTTCACATAAACAAGGGTCCCCTGTTCTGGTCATTGATTGCTATGTGACAAATAATCCCAAAAGATAGTGGCTTAAAATATCAGTTTACTGCCCCTCATGTTTCTGAGGGTTAGGAAATCAAGCAGGACACAGCAAGGTCCATGACGTGGACTCCATGACGTCTGGGACTTGTCTAGGAATAGCTTGAATGGTGTGGCTGGCATGGTGACGCTCACTGACCACGGGAGCTTAGCAAGGACTGTAAGACAGCTTCCTCAGCTCCTCTTCACATGGGTGTCTCCAGAGCTTCCTTGGAGGGTGGCAGCTGGGTTCCAAGAACACGGGGTAGAAGCTGAAAGGATACCTATGGACCAGGCTTAGAAGTCATGACGTGTCACTTCTGCCAGATTTCATTGACCAGGCACGAGCCACACACCAGCCAGGATTCAAGACGAGACCACACAAGGGTGTGAATAACAGGAAACATGGTTCTTGCCGTGGGAGGCGGGCCGGGAGTGGATTTTTAGAGACTAGTGACATGCTACTGGAATCAGGCAATGTGTCAGTCCTTGGCTGCAGTTGTGGAAATTCCCATGCAAAAGCCAAATAGAAACATGGATCCAGAATAAGACAGTCCAATGGTGCCCTTCAGAAATCATCGTAAAACTCCTCCCATAGAAGGACCTCTTCTCATTAGAGCACCTGCAGGACTGCCTCGGAATTCCCAAAGGTGATAGGTCCCCTGGAAGATGAAGTCAGGTAGGATGTAGGTGCCATTTAGCTGGGATGTGAGCTCCAAGGCTGACGAAGTGGGGATCTGCAGGGTTGTTCACCACCGAAGACCCAGACCCAGTTCCTGATTAGCCTTAGGAGTAAAGCAGAGCTGGGGTCGGGGCTAGATGGGTAGATGGGCTACCAAGTGAATTTAACTATGCATCAAGGAGTGCCACAGAGACCAGGAGTCAAATGAATGAAGATGTGCCATTGTTTTGAAGGACATAAGACCACATGCACGTTTATAAGAAATTTTACTAGGATCACAGACCTCCCATGTCAGCCCAGCATTGATCTCTGAACAGAAGCCCCAGGGTAGCACAATTCACAGTGGAGATGTGTGCTCAGATTAGCACAAATGACAAGTCCTACTGTGTTTCCTCTGTCTGGAAGAAGAGTAACGGAGGACAGCCTATGTGGGGGAGAGCGTGAGAGGAGCATAGCTGTCAAGGTTGTGGCAGGTTCCTTTCTGCCCTGCTGATGCTTCAGAATAGAGTGGAGATCTATGACTGCCTCACAATTCGGACTGCTTGAAAGGCAGCAAAGAAAGAATACCTAATTTAATAAATCAAGAAGCTCAAGCATGGAAAGGCAATGCTATCCCAAGCCAGCATTCCTGTTGGAATAAGCACATGGGAATGTGAATTCAGAAAGTCCTTCTCCCAAGGAAATCCCCTTTTTGACAGCTAATCCAGCACAAGTGGATTATAAAGTAGCTCATGCAGTGAAACGTTTAGAAATGCTTCAGAAAATCATATCATCGGAGCCTCTACCAAGGAATTGTCAGTCAGCCATACAGAATATTCTGTGTGACCTTACCTTAAATGCTTGGCAGAAATATTTCTTCCCTTCTGGATGGGGTCATATAATTCGTTCAAGCCAATGAAATGTGAGCAGAAGTGATTGTGTCACCTCCAGGCTGAAGCCACGAAAAAGTCCCTTTAAGATTACCTTGTCTGGAATGGCCATCATCAAAATATCTACAAACAATAAATACTGGAGAGGGTGTGGAGAAAAGGGAACACTTTTGCACTGTTGGTGGGAATGTAAACTGATACAGCCACTATGGAGAACAGTATGGAGGTTCCTTAAAAAAACTGAAAATAGAACTACCATACGGCCCAGCAATCCCACTACTGGGCATACACCCTGAGAAAACCATAATTCAAAAAGAGTCAGGTACCAAAATGTTCACTGCAGCTCTATTTACAATAGCCAGGACATGGAAGCAACCTAAGTGTCCATCAACAGGTGAATGAATAAAGAAGATGTGGCACATATATACAATGGAATATTACTCAGCCATAAAAAGAAATGAAATTGAGTTATTTGTAGTGAGGTGGATGGACCTAGAGTCTGTCATACAGAGTGAAGTAAGTCAGAAAGAGAAAAACAAATATCGTATGCTAACACATATATATGGAATCTAAAAGAAAAAGAAAAAAATGGCTCTGAAGAACCTAGGGGCAGGACGGGAATAAAGACGCAGACATACAGAATGGACTTGAGGACATGGGGAGGGGGAAGGGTAAGCTGGGACGAAGTGAGAGAGTGGCATGGACATATATACACTACCAAATGTAAAATAGAGAGCTAGTGGGAAGCAGCTGCATAGCACACGGAGATCAGCTCGGTGATTTGTGACCACCTAGAGGGGTGGGATAGGGAGGGTGGGAGGGAGACACAGAGGGAGGAGATATGGGAATATATGTATAAGTATAGCTGATTCACTTTGTTATAAAGCAGAAACTAACACACCATTGTAAAGCAATTATACTCCAATAAAGATGTTTAAAAAAAAAAAAAAGATTACCCTGTCTGTCTCTCCACTTGCAATAATGAGTATGGAGGCTGTGTTGACACATCAGGGTCTTTAGAGCAAAGCAGCCTGACTCACTCTGCATTTGGAGGTCGTCTGCTACTGCAGGCAGCATAAGCCTCATCTATGCTGTTACTCTGGAGACCTGGTGGGCTCATTTTGTAACCCTAGAGGTGCCCTGATGCTGGAGCCCTCTCATGGGAGAGCTATTGGTGGGGGCAGCACAGGGGTGGGAAAGCTTGTTGTTCAGCTTGGAGAGGTGTTAGCAGAAGCAATCCTAGGATGTGCCTCCAAGAGAAGAAAGCTGAGTGAAGCCACAGTCAGAATGAGGGAAATAGTATTGGTTAAACTCAAAGAAGGAAGCATAGAAAACCTGGAGAAGGAGTGATGATGTGGTGGCCCCCAGAGTTGAGGTGCCAGGACATGGTGTAAATTGTGCTCGGGATTCAGCTGTTCAGGTCTCAGCTTACAAACAGGTAAGACATGCTTCAGTGCCCATTCAGAGAACGTACTTCAGATGAAGGTTGTGCTCTAAATTCTACTAATGGAGAGTCTTGTTACTTGAAGCGTGAGATGATTATAACAAAGGCATCGTCATCCATCCACCACAGAGTAAATGAGCCCATGTATGGTATTTACCAATGTATAAAATGATGACAAACATCACACTCCTCTGGGCACTTTAGCTGGTACCTTGGAAAAGTTGAGCATTGTCACAAAAATGCTGTCTTCCTACATCAATCCTGGCCTGAGAAGAGCAGGAGAGCATACATACTGGCAGCAGGTTGCAGAGACAGTGTTTCTGCTTCAAATCCTTGCTCTCCCACTTTCTATTGGGAGATCTTGCAAGGTGGTTATTTGACTTCTTTCTGCTTCTATTTCCTCATCTGTCAAATGGAGATGAAAGTGTTTCTTTTTTCATGAGGTCAGTACGAGAATTATACTGGATCAGGAAGAAAAGTGCTAAGTACCGTGTCTGATACATGAGTCCTAAATAATGCTAGATATCATGATTTAAACAGGACCCTTTAAAGTACTGGACAGGTATCCCTACCCACCCCCTTTCCCCTCTTTTCCCATCTAAATGCCTAAGACAGGTCATTTCTCCCCTCTCCACACCTGCCACACAGTTCCTGGGAGTACAGAACTGCACTGTGGGGTCTCGCTCTGGAATGAGGGCATCACAACTTGAGGGTCTTAATTCCCTTCTGTCTCTAACTTGCCACTATTCTTGTCTGCTTCACGCCTAACCGGGGTGTTCAGGAGCAGATTACACGCGGCCCTGCAGCTGCTGCTTTGTGAACGAGGGCTTCTCTTAGAGGGAGAGAAGTCAGACAATTCCCTTCTTGTGCGCTTTACTGGATACCAGAAAATTCCCACTACCAATAACATTTTACCACCATTCACATTCTCATGTCTAAAATTCTGTAAGGCAGGGCACATTCGTTTAGCTAAAATATAAGAATTCCAGGGAGAAGATATATAGCAAGAGTTATCGGTCACATTTACCTCGGTACAAATGAATTTCTCAGATTTCTTTTCTGAAAGCAGGTTAGACAAGGGGGAGATATAAGAGAGGATGAAAAGCCTGAGGATTTGAGAAGCAGCTGAGAAGGAAAAGGATCCAAATGAGAGCCCTGGGAACTCCAGAGATGCTCACTGTGGAAGTACCATTTGGAGCAGGGCTGCTCTGAATGGGCCATGTCCCCAAATGAGTCGTACCCCCAGAGGCCTCGTAGGGTTCTCAGGGTCTCACCCGAGGAGGAGACTACTTTCAGATCCTGGGATTGCAGAGTGTATAACAGTAATCTGAGGAGCTATTCATCAGTGAACAGGAAGTAATCAGAGTGCACAGCCAGCAAGTGTGGGCTTTGGAACCAAAGGCATTTGTTTTAGGACACGTCCCGCATGGGGGATTTTGAGGGCCAATAAATATGTCAAATGCCCACCCTGCCCCTCAGTTAAAGGATTTGAGATCGCCTGGACCTCTAAATGTGCCACTGTGGCCCTTTGGGGGAGTATAAACATAGGAATAAACACAATGGATGAGCAAATCTAGCTGGGATTTATTTGGGCATCGTATTTTAGAGGAGAAGTTTAAAATTTTTTAGTTTACGCACTTTAAAATAATATCGAGGCTCCCAAAGAACTTTTGTTTATGTGGATTAACTTATCTCTAGAATTATTTACCATTTTGGAAAGTAAAATTGAGAAATTAAAAATATTTTTATTAATTTATTTTAAATAACAGTAATAAAATATTAACAGAAATAACATACATTATGAAAAGTAACTTTTTTTCCAAAAAAAAATGATTGCTTTGTTTCTTCATCAGTCAGCTATGATATTATATGTGTGATATAGTAGGAAATACATATATTTAATCTTTGTCCCATCCTTGGCTCAGAGCTCCTAAAACCCCTGGAATTTCCTGAGCGATGGGGGTGAGAGAAGCACTTTTTGTTATTCCTAAGAAGCCCTTTTCAACTGTACCTGTGTTTATACTAATGAGGTGACTCTTGGAGGGCCCCCAGGTAGCTTCAGGGTGAGAGCTGGTACACAGAGGAACCAACCTTGTGATTAGAGGGTCGGAAATTTCAGCTCCACCCCTTCTGGAGGGACTGGAGATTGAGTTCAATCAACAATGACCAATGATTTGATGTAATGTAATGAATGTAATGAAACCTCCATAAAATCCCCTAAACAGGGTTTGAGAAGCTTCCTGGTTGGTGAACACATGAAAGTGGTGAAGGGCGGTGCTCCTGTAGAGGGTATGGGAGCCATGTGTGCACACCTACACATTGCCCTGTGCTTCTCTTCTGTTTCCTGAGTTGCATCGGCTATAATAAACTGGTGAACATAAGTAAAGGGTTTTCTTGAGATTTGTGAGTTGTTCTAATGAATTATCAAACAGGGGCAGGGAAGGTTGTGGGAGCTCCCAAATCTGCAGGCAGCCAGGCAGAAGTGTGGGTCACCTGAGCTCCCCATTTGTGGCAGGTGTCTGAGGTGGGCATTCTTGTGGGACTGAACTGTTAACCTGTGAAGTCCATACCAACTCTGACAGTCAGCGTCAGGATTGAGTCGGACCGTTGAATACCCAGTTGGTGTCAGAGAAACAGAGGCATATCATGTAGCCTCTGGAAAACACCATATGAAAGAATGAGAGAAAAAGCAGTAACATCTTAGCATTGTTGTAAAAATAGTTTTGACTTTGCAGACCACACCCCCTCCCCAGAAAGGGACTCAAGGGACCCCAGGAGTCCCTAGACCCCACCTGAAGACCTCTGTGTTAGAGGATTGTTTTCTGTGATTGGACTGTTCTGAAACTATCCATTCCTTAGCTCCAGAATACATCATACAAGTCTCAAAGGTCCAAAAAAGGTTAAAAATCGCTTTTTCATAATTAAGATTTACGATGAAGACTCCAAGGAGTCCTTGGAGTTTGTGTCCAGAGACAGCACGGAGCAGAGAATGGTGGAAGATGGGATTTGTTCCGTAAGTTTATCCAGAGCTCATGGCGTATGGTGACTATGCCAGGAGTGAATGAGTACTCAGTACCTAATAACGGCACTGGGGAGGTATATACAATGAGTGGGAAATGAAACGGTAACCTCACTGGTTGTCAGTGGGCTAGAGCGAGGAGAAAGGCCCTCAGAGCACGTGTGCTGGGTATGCAAAACCCTCCCATCCCTGTACCTCTCAAGGGAAGGGTGGGAGGGAAGCCTGTCCCTCCTTTCATTTAAATGCTGATGCCTGCCATAATTTGCTGCAAAGCCGTTTTCTCTCTCACGACTTAGGAGAATGGAGTCAGATGGTTAGCATGCTAGACTGTTCAGAGCTATGTCGAAGCAGCAGGTGACCTAGAAAAGATCTGCCCCCCAAAAAAAGCGATAACACGCTGTCCCTGCATAATGATGATATTTTGCCTCTATGCACTGTTAAGAAGTTTCAGAAATATTATGGGAAACAAGAAAGGGATTTTTCATACAGCTGGCACCTGACTAAATAAATGTATATTTCATACCTGATTCTTTAACTAGGATCCCAAATGCATTCTCATACTTCTGCCAGACAGACTGTTATCCTTTTCTTATGCAAAAAATCTAGATGGACTTCCAGCTCAAGACTGTGCCTGGTTAACAGCCCTCAATACCACCTGTCTCATTTTCTCTCCTTAAAAATATGGGAAAAAATGAAAACTCTCACTACTGTTGAAAACCGTCATTGACAGACAACCTAATGTCTGAATCAGAGAGGAACAGACACTACTTATAAAGCAGATGGAGCCGCACTGAGAAACACTAAGCCAACGAGCCTCTGCACCATGCAAAACACAGGCTGTCAACAAACGTGAGACAGAGGCATTGTCTGCAGCCTGATCTGACCCACCCATAGAGGAGAAGCTCATGCTTAGATGCTGCCAGGCTCTGAGGCAAGCAGAGGATGGACTCTGCCTCATTAGCTACTTTCTAGAAAGAATACAAGTCCCAGGGGAAAAATGGTCCGGATGTAGGAGCGGACTCAGGATATAACGTGATGTGTAGTCCCACAAGTGAGGAGCTGGGTGTATGAGCAGAGAGAAGTCCCCTGGTAACGGGCCACACTGGGAGTGGGTGGGAGTTGTGTGGTTTTGTGTGGTGTGGTATGTGTGTGGGTGTGGCACGTAGGGCACGTAGTATATGTGTGTATGCCTGTTCACGCATGTAGCATGTGTAATGTGTGGTATGTGTTGCATTGTATTGTGTGGTGAGTGTGTGTATGATGTACTGAGTGAATATGTATGTGTGAGTATGCAGTGTGTGATACGTGTATGTGGTATGTGTTTGGTGTATATATGTATGTGGATGTGGTATGTGTAGGGTGTGTGTGTATATACCTAACTACTATAATAAAGACTCCTAAAGAATAAGGCAATTGAAAGAGAGGGATGAGTTCCCTTGGAGAAAGACCCATCAGAAACTTGGCCTGGAGCTGTTTGCGCACGTTGACCTGGCCTCTGGATGCAATAAAGGGTGGTTATTATTGGTTCACCATATGCTGAACAGAGAGTGGGAATAGGAGTCTTTCATTTACACTATCTGCTTCTAAGCATCAGATCTGAAAAGAAATCTGGTTATTTTTTGAGAAAAAGAAGAAATCCATCAAATAATGTGTAACTATAGAAGCATAATTTATACCAAGAAAAAAGAAATAACATCTGGAAGGCTCCGAAGAAAAAGACATCTCTAAAAAAGTATACCTCAATGACTAGAGAAAAAGATATTTCAAGGAAATGTTTTAGTGTCATGAAGAGATGGAAGAAGGCATAAGCAGGAACAGTGCTGTAAGCAAAAAGGCAGGGAGAGGAAAGGAAGACGCTGTCATGAAAGGCGCCATTGTGGGGAAAGGAGCCACTAAAACAAAGCTTGAGGCAGCGACAACCAAAACAGGTCAATTCGTGGTGCAGAAAATCCCATCACCTACTGGAAGTGCAGGTTTGAGAAGCCTTTCCAGAATGCCAGGTGAAAGGATAAGGGAGTCAAAACAAAGTAAGAGGAGATAGGAATAAAGTCAGCAAAGAGTGTTCCTGGAAGAGAAACAAAAATAGAGAAAAGCTGAATCAAACCTATAACATAAGAAATCTTTCCTGAGCTTGCAAAAAAGGGGAGAAAGAGGCTTGTGGAAGCAGATTCCAAGAGCTTACCATACTTAGGCACAGTAACTGAAAATATACCTGGGGTATCCCCACCTCCACCATCATCTAGTCATGTCTTATCAAATCATTTTTATTCATTCACTCAACAAATACTTATTTTAGTGCCAGGCACTGCAATTATAAAGATCAAAGGAAAAGTCCTCAAAGATTTAGGCAGAACAAAATTGTTTACCTACAATACCCACCGTAAACCAAATATTAGATCATTAGAAGAAGACATCTATCATCTTAAGGGATAGTTTGGGGGCTCAGGGATTTCTTAGGCTTCCAAGCTACCTTTCCTGTATGAACGTAACAAAACGACAAATGCAGGTATACATTTGTTACCAAACCAAACTTGGATCCACTTGCTTGCCTCACAGCCAAGCCAATCTACTTACACCAGGTTGTGGTGGAAGAAACTGCAGCATTTATTGCAGGTGCCAAGCAAGGAGAATGAGCAGCTCATGCTCAAAAGACCCAAACACCCCATGGCTTTCAGGCAAGCGTTTTTAAAGACAGTGTTAGGGGAGGGGATCATAGGAGCATGGCCATCTCATGGACCTTCTTCTGACTGGTTCATGCTGAGGTAACAGGGTGGTGTTTCAGGAATCTTAATCATCAACTTTCTGTTTCCAACCAGTCTGGGGTATACCACCATGCTCCACCTGGGCAGTGGCGGGGGTCTTCGATCTTGCAGAACAACTTAAAGATACATGTCAGATTGTTATATATATATATCACTTGAGGAGGAACTATTGCTGAACTGTTGATCTTGACTACTTTTCCTTTGTTTCTGCATTCCCTCACTTCCCTAATTAGTAACTGGTTGAGTCTGGTCTTTGGAACTCAGAGAAGGGCTGGGAGACTAAAGCTTCTTTTCTACAAACAAAAAATGGGGGACATGAGGGGCTTTTGTACCCGGGACAGCCCCACAGGTTCCTGCTTGGTTTCACAGAGGTGTAAAAACCATGGCATCAGTATTGAATATTTAAAAATATATGTAAATGTTTTCCACAACTAGTGGAGAATTGGAGCAGAGTTAAAGGCCTAAAACTGAAGAAGTCATTCATGTACAGAAGTCCTAAAATTATTAAAACACAGATAATCATAAATAATTGGTACATGTGGTTGTAAACTGAAAACATGTACCAAATATTATACTAGAAAAAGGATGTATATAAATGTACATACCCTTAGCGCAACAATTCTATGAGTAGAAAAATTTCCCCCAAGCCATTACTTAAGGATGGTTTAATGGTTTCTAAACAAGGATATAATTTAGTGTTAGTTACAAAATGAGAAAAAACAAAAGAATAAGAATAAAACAGTGGTGGCATTGGTTATATAAACAAAAATTTATATCTACGATGAAATAAAATACAACAATGTAGATGATGTAGATAATGTCCATTTATAGGGTAATAAGCTGCGATATTGTTATCTAAAATATGGGTTCACTTCTTGGTAGGTGTCAAGCCAAAAGACATAACCAAGCCAAAGATCGGGAGAGGGAAGGATTTCTTATTACTTGCAGCAAATAAGGAGAACACAGAGACTCTTTCCCAAAGCAGTGTCTCCCCAGCAGCAAAACTGGGGAAGTTTTAAGCTAAGGGTACTTGCATATTCATGAAGGGGCTTGGGTGGTCCACTGAGTCCAAGCTTTAATTGATAGAAGTCACGAGGGTCAGAAAACGTCAACATCATCATCCGTTGGGTTCCAGTTGATCTGGTGGTTGAACACTTTAGGATAATCTTTACCATTGAAACAAAACTGGGAGTCTTTAACAACTGATATATAATCTTTGCTATTGCTTCTCTTTTGCCTGATAATAGTTGTTTGTTCTTTTGTTCCTTTAAGATCATTAATTACTGAGACATGTTCAAGGGCAAGCATTGTGGCCAGGCCTAGATCATAAAATGGTTTAGGCCAAAAATGGCTTCTCTTATGTCAAAAAAGCCACGCCTGGTTCTCTTCCTCCAGGGATCCCCTGTCCTGTTTGTTTACAATATGTTGTCATGTTAAAAAGAAAAAAGCAACTTAAAACCCAATATTTACTGTATAATTCTACTTTAGAAAAAAATATATGGGGCTTCCCTGGTGGCGCAGTGGTTGAGAGTCCGCCTTCCGATGCAGAGGACGCAGGTTCGTGCCTGGATCCGGGAAGATCCCACATGCCATGGAGCAGCTGGGCCCGTGAGCCATGGCTGCTGAGCCTGCGCATCCGTGAGCCTGTGCTCCGCAACGGGAGAGGCTACAACAGTGAGACGCCCGCGTACCGCAAAAAAAATTAAAAAATTTTTTAAAAAAAGCATGTAAATAGAAAATAAATTCTAAAAATTTCTGCAGTTGAATGTTAATAGTTGTTATATCTAGATGGCAAGATTTTGCATGCTTGTTATTTTCTATTTTATCCTAGTTTGTTTGGCTCATCTGGATTTTCCAGTTTTTCTGCAAGTTGCATGTAAGCGATTTAAATAAGGCTGTGACATAATTAGATTTTCAAGGGTAGAAACAGGATTGCAGGGCCAATATAAGAGACAAAGTAATTGAAGCAAATCAGATGAGAGATGATGGCAGCCAGAAGCCAGGAAGTGGCAGTGGGAATGGGCAAAAGTGGTCAGACTTGAGTGATTCCAAAGACAAGAACTGATGAGCTTGAAGATTGGTTACTAATGGGAGTGAGGCTGCAGATACCTGCAGTGCAGTAAGAGATCATGCTTCCTTGGAGTTTAAAATAAGGATGAGTCAGCCAGATGGAGAGGGAGGGAAGGCCATTTCAGCCAGAAGTGTGTGTCCCATTATTTGACCTGTCTTACAGTGGCCTTTCCCAGCCAAATTGCAAACACACCCACCAAAGTTGAATTAACATTTTCAAAGGGAGAGGAAAGCATAATTCCCTCTGGAAACTCTGAGCACATTATGTCAAAGTGAATCCATCCATCCTGGCTACAGCAGTTTCCAGACAGGCTGCCCAAGGCTGCTTTGCAGAAAAGGCTTATTCTGTGCTGAGCACCTCATTTACACCTGAATGGAGAACTCCTGAGAATCCTGGACCAGCCAAGCACAGCAGAGTTACTATTTCCAGAAAATTTTCATTTGACCCCAATGACTTACAATAACAGAACAATGTCCCATTACCCAGTAATAATCACTGTGACCTTCACTGGGAATGAAGGGTCCTTTCCCACAAGGACCTGATCCAAAATACCATCCAGCAGATGGGAGCTCCTGTCAGAACATGAAGATCCATCACACTGACAGGTTCTCCCTGAAGACCCCAAGTGCCAGAGGATTTGAACAAAGCATCCTTTTATATGCAGGGTGAAGGAGGCACAAATTTCTAAATGGCACACAATACAGTAGCCTGTAATTATCTATTTTTAGCAGAATTTTTAAGTCAATAGGACAGGTCAATACGATTTCCATTCCAAATCTTCATTGAAGTTCTTTATCAAAAAAAGACTGTTTTTCACTTGACCTATTCAACATTTCTTACCAGATATAATTTCTAACAATGATAATGATAATCATAATGAAATAGTATGAATATTTCTTAGTTTGCCAGACCCTATTACAAACCTATCTCATTTTACCTTTATAACAATCAACATGAAGAAGGTAACAATTTCTACAGATGTCAGGGAGAAAATGTGTCCACTTGATTGAACCAAAACCCATCTACCTCCCACACTGAGGAGTTAGGCTTTTATTTTAAAGAATATGCTGTTATCAAGAAAGACCTATTAAACATTTGCTTTGACCTTTGCCCTCAAAGTCATCCAAACCTGAGTTACCGGCTGGTTTCTCGAAAAATGTAATTGTTGACTTTTCTTTTCACCACCTTCGGCATAACTAGTATAAAGGAAAACCTCTAAAATAGTATAGCCATATTGCCACAGAAACAGATTCAGAAAAACAAACCTGAGAATGCTAGAGAAAGGAAACATATTATGTAAGTTTTCCCTTAGAGTTTGGCAGCCTTTGTTCATAGTTGGCTATAAACTCATTTAGTTCTACCAATAAGCCCACACAACTTTACTTCCTGACATCTGTTCTCTCCTCCAATGATCTGGAAGTTTTCTTTCTTCTGATAAGTGTAAAACATTTGTGGGGATAAGATGTGTTCAGAAAGGGACAGAAAGCAGACAGCCTGATTCAATAGGTCTTGGCGGGGGGGAATCCCAGGAAGCTGGATTTCTTTAAACAACCCCTTCAAAGTTTTCCTTACCCAGGTGGTTTTGGAACAATGTTTTGAGAATCTCGAGTCAGGTATTTGGTGGTGGTATGCACATAGTGATTAGGAACATGGCATCATAGGGTCCAGAGTCAAATCCCAGCTCTTTGTGTCACCAACTGGGTGAAGGTGGCAAGCCAATTAACTAAGTCTCAGTTTTCCCATTTATCAAGTGGGTGTGATAATAATGTATGTAAATTAATGAGCTAATATATATATGTGCAAAGTGGTTAGCCCAGCGTCAGGATTACAGCAGGTAATCAATAAATGGAAGTAATTATTATCATCATTATATTATATGAAAAGTTAGATAGTAATATAGTATGCAGTGAAGCCCTCATTTTCTTGGACAGAACTAAGCACAAATCCCCATGTCTGTTGCCCGTGGAGTTAGGTGAGAGAAATGTCTAATGGTAACACACAACACGTGTTAACAAGCTACCCAAATTAATAATCCAATTAAATTCCACTTTAAACAGGAACAAAAAAGGGAGGGGACCTCTAAACCCCTTCTCAGCACAAGCTCTCAGAACAGTAGACTGCTGACTGTCACCAGGGTGACTGTAGATACAGCTTTCATAACCATTCCTGAAATCACTCATATTCCAAAAAGAGAACATACTTCTAAGAGTAAAACTTAGTAATTAAGACACTCAGCCAAAAAAAGACATCACAATACATATCATAACACCCATAATAACACTTTTAGAGAATTGACTATGTCCCATCAACTGTGCCATGCCAAATCCCCTCCTGGAATTAGCTCATTCTATCCTGACAGCCACCCTAGGATGAGTGTTGGTTTGATCTCCATTTGCGACTGAGGGTACTGAGGACAGAGAGATTAAGTAAGTATTTATGAACACCTCATGGGCAGTAGAACCAGGTTAAACCCAGGATAACACATCCCAAAGCCTGTGCTCCTAATCAGAAACCACACACAGAGCTGCTCATGTAGTCAAGAGAACAGGAGTTTCCCCAGAATGTGGGCAAAACCCAGTGGAGAGGCTGTTTAGTGCACTATGCAAGCTAATTGTTGTCACCAGCTTGTTAATGAACAGGAAGTGGGTCAAGATAATGAGAAGACAAGCCACAGACTGGGAAAAAATATTTGCAAAAGACACATCTGATAAAAGACTGTTAATCAAAATATACAAAGAACTCTTAAAACTGAATAGTTAGAAAAAAAAAACAACCCAATTTAAAAATTGGGCAAAAGACCTGAATAGCCACCCCACCAAGGAAGATATACAGATGGCAAATAAGCATATGAAAAAACACTCCACATATGTCATTATGGAATTGCAAATTAAAACAACAAGATACTGCTATATACCTATTAGGATGGCCAAAATCCAAAACACAGAAAATATCAAATGCTAGTGAGGATATGGAATAACAGGAACTCTCATTCATTGCTGGTGGGAATGCAAAACGGTACAGCCACTTTTGATGACAGTGTGGTAATTTCTTACAAAACTAAACATACTCTTACGACACAATCCAGCAATCACACTCCTTGGTATTTACCCAAAGAGCTGAAAATTTATATCCCCACAAAAACCTGCACATGGATTTTTATAACAGCTTTATTCATAATTGCCAAAACTTGAAAGCAACCAAGATGTCCCTCAGTAGATGAATGGATAAATAAACTGTGGAACATCTATACAATGGCGTATTATTCAGCGCTAAAAAGAAATGAGCTATCAAGCCATAAAAAGACGTGGAAGAAAACGTAAATGCATATTACTAAGTGAAAGAAGCCAATCTGAAAAGGCTACATATTGTATGAATTCAACTATATGACATTTTGGAAAAGGTAAAACTATTCTAAAACCATTCTATTCTAAAATTAAACTGGAAAGAATAAAACGATCAGTGGTTGCCAGGGGTTAGAAGAGAGGGAGGGATGAATAGGCAGAGTGCAGAGGATTTTTAGGGCAGTGAGACTATTCTGTATGATACTACAATGATAGATTCATGTCATTATATACATTTATCAAAACCCATAGAATGTACAACATCAAGCATGAATCCTAATGTAAACCATGGACTTTGGAGGTTCATTGATTGTAACAAATGCACCACTCTGGCGGGGGATGTTGATAGGGGGAGAGGTTGTGCATGTCGGGGGTGGGGGGTATATGGGAACTCTGTACCTTCCTCTCCATTTTGTTGTGAACCTAAAACTGCTCTAAAAAATTAAATCTATTTTTTTTTAAAAAAAAGAAGTGGGGCTTCCCTGGTAGCGCAGTGGTTGAGAGTTCGCCTGCCGATGCAGGGGACACGGATTCGTGCCCCGGTCCGGGAAGATCCCACAAGCCGCGGAGCGGCTGGGCCCGTGAGCCATGGCCGCTGAGCCTGCGCGACCGGAGACTGTGCTCCGCAACGGGAGAGGCCACAACAGTGAGAGGCCCGCGTACCGCATAAAAAAAAAAGAGAAGTGGATGCTAATCTTCAACACGTGCAGCTTTTTATAATTCATTTATAAACAATGATCTCCAAGTGGGGAAAGAGTCATGTTCATCTTGCTAGCTTTTTGAAAATTTATTTTGAAATAATAATAAATTCAAAGGAAGTTCAAAAACAGTAGGGTGAGGTCCTCATACCTTTTATCTAGTTTCCCCAATGATGTTTGTATGACATTTTGCATAACTCTGATACAATATCAAATCAGGAAACTGACATAGGTAAAATGTGTGTGTATAGCTCTATGCCATTTTGCCACATATGTAAATTCGTATAACCACCACCACAATATCTTGATCAAGTGCCGACTAAGATACTCAATGAAGATACTATTAAAGACTCATTGAATGAACAAATAAGCAAGTGGCTGATTGAATGCATGAGATAAATAAACGGCACATAGATCTTATTTGAATATAGGGTCAGTCAATCTCACAAATCATTTTTATAAAGTCTTGATCTGAGGGTTGTTTATAAATGCATGGATTGGAAGCACACCGCCACACTATTAAGAGCCATTTCAACTTGGCTAATTGAGCCTACGTGTGTTTAGTTGCCCTCCCCAAAAACATTGTTATTGAAATAATATAACATAAATATAGGGGGAAATGTGTACATATATATATACATATCCTTGATGATAGGAAAGAGTGCTATCCATGTGGCAAAAGAAGAAAAAATTGAGACTTTCTTACCATATTCAGAGCAATTTGTGGGAAGAAAAACAAAAACCTTTGTAGTAAGTGGAAGGGATACCCGTCAAGAATCCATTCTCCATCCCAGAACTCAGAAAACCAAGAGATGGGGCAGTGTCTCAGCCCTTGACAAAGTTCAAAAGCTCTAGGTGGAGCTAGTGCTCTGGTCTTAGTCTCCAAAAATAACTGGACTTTGAACTGGCCCAAATTCTCCCTCAACTCTTGTCTGCTCATCCAAGGTTTTTTCAGAAACCATCCAAGTATCTGAACAAAAGCAACAGCATCTCTGTAGAAATACTCTCAGCTCCAAATTTGATGTTATGAAAGACCCTCAGGAAAAACCCCTCTGCTGGGCTTGAGATCCCTGACAACTATATCCACTGTTTTTCTTCTCACAGGAAGCCCATCGGCCTGAAGACTGTGGCACTTAACCACGGTTTCTGTGGGTCATTTCTCAGGTAAGCTGCAAACAGGAGCAGACAGAGAACGTAAACGTTCTCATTGCAGCTCTTTGTTTAGAACGCATTTTTGCTTGCTTTTTTAAGGAGAGTAGAGAAACTTACTCCTCTGCTTCCCGAGAGAAAACTGAAAGTTAGATTCGATTTCAGAGGGTGCCCACAGTTTCTGACCTAAGGATATTAATCAGGGTGTCTTAACCCCTCCCATCTACCCTTTGCAAGAACCATCACCTATTTCCCCCGTCGGAGGTTCAGTTCTGAGTAAAACACTCCTGAGCACATCATCCTCTCCCAAGGAGCCTTGTCAGCCCCAGGATCCAGTCTATGCAAGCATCCCACCTGCCCTGAAGTTGTGGCAGTGCGGTGATCTCTGGAGACTTCCACTTGAAAGGGAATAGAGGAGGAGCAAAGCCCATTGGCTGATCTCTATTTGCCTCTCTGTGTCGTAAAATTTCCATCTCCTTGTGAATAAAAGAATCAAAGTATGTTCAATCCCAGTGCAGAGCTATATCCCTGAACTTTACAGGATTTAAACATCTTGAAAAAGTAGAACAACCTCTGATAGAAAAATCAATGAACACGTACAAAGTTTCTGTAGTTCAAAAGGAAACTCTCTAATGAATTTAGCTAATACAATCCAAAAAGAAGAGAACAGAATAAATGGTGTAAGTGAAAAAAAATGAGTGAAATTATCAGTTTGAAAATGATGTGACTATTTTAGAAGGAAACACAGATTGTTTGGAAATCCCATTGGTCCTAATAAGAGATTTAATTAAAGTAGCTGATTATAAAACCAACAAATATAAAAAGCAATTAGCTTTTCTATATACTAGCAATAACCTATTAGAAAACATAATAAAAAACTAAAGATTGCATTTTCAATAACACAAAATGCATATGAATCCACTTTAAAATTAATGTAGTGACTTATGTGAAGAAAATTATATCAATAGAAGTTAACTTAGTGACATTTTTTAAATTTAATAATTGAAAATTCATTCAATGTTTCTGGTCAGAAAAGTCCACATTGTAGACTGCAGTTAAAATTGTGGTTCCATGCAATTCAGATGAAGACTCAATTGGATTTTTAATTTTAAAACTAGCAGATACTATTTTAAAGCACATCTGGAAACACATATTCTTGATATTTTTCCAAGAAATTTATAACAAGGGAAACAATAAGTAAAATGTAACTGTTCATCTTGAAACAAGGCTATGTTGGCTTAAGATTCAAAAATGAAGGAACAGAATGAAAAGCCGGAAAAAATCAAATATACATAGGAATTTAGGAAATAAGAAAAATGCTTTTGAAATGAACAAGGGGAAAGAAAGGTGGTTGAATAATCAGAGCAGGATGTGTGCTCCAGCAGATTAGCCCTGCTGCTTTCCTGCACATACTTAACTCTGTGCTGCCTGCAGCCCTCTGTGCTGGCTTGGCCCTCTGACTTGAAGTCTTCCCCCAAAGCTATTCCTTGTCTCTGCTCAGTGTTCCCTCCACAGAGAGGTCTTCCTTGGTCTTCCTAACTAAAATAGCACCCTGTAGAGGGTTTAAGGGATTTGGGGGTTGATCAATGAAAAAGATGTGACCACAAGGTACCAGTAACACACACAAGCTTTATTTAGGTGCCGCTTTGACAAGTTTGCGTGTGAGGAAGTCCCTCACAGCCAGACTGTCAAGTGGCTACGGTGCAGGGGTCACCGTTCAGAAGGGAAGGAAGGTAAGGTGGGAGTGAGATCAGAGAGGGGTTTATGTGTCTAGGTGATGTCGTTCAGCAGCACAGCAGGGAGTCTAGGTCGGGGAGTTCCAAAGTTGACAGCATCTGCTTGAGGTCTTTTTAGTCTATGGCTATAGCTATGGCTATAAAGCTAACAGATGTTGGGCACAGTTTTTTAGGGTATACAAAACAGGAAGGCTGTCAGTGGCTAAAAATCTGCTTATATGGGCTATATATAAAATAATTAGATGTAAAAACTTGAGGTGGTGTCAGTGCGCCTTTGAGCTAACGGATCTCAGTCTGCAATGAAGAAACAAGCAACCTAGGAGCTAATATACAGAGACCATCTTTGGCTTATTTATATAACACACTTCCACCTAATTCAATGTCAATACCCCGCTTGATATTTTGTTATAGCACTTATCCCTCTGTGCCATTATAATCTATATTATTTGGTTTTTGTGTTTTTATCTGTTTTTCTCATTACAATGTTAACTCTATGAAGATAAAACTGTGTCATCCTTATACATCGATGTTTCCTCAGTGCCAAAAAATTGAGTGTTTGAACAGAATGGGTACTTAAAAAACATTTGCTGGAGGAATGAAGAAAGGAAAGGAAGAAAGGAGGAAGCCATACTAAGATAAGCATCAAAATAGAGTTAAAATTCCAACGTAAACATGAAATTGTTTTTAGGAAAAATATTTCAATAATTAGGGTGGGGAAGAATTTTTCTAAGTGGGACATCAAGGTAGAAATTATTAAGGAAAACTAACAGATTTGAATTCAAAAATATAAAACATAAAATTTAAATTATGAGGTTCAAATTTTTAAAAATAAAATTATAAACTAATTTAAATATTTACAGTATAAGTAGTATTTGCATAGCTGATAGAGAGTTGATATCCTCACCAAATAAGGACTTCCTACAAATCAATAATAAAAAGAAAAATACCTAATAGAAAAACAAACACAAATATGTGAATAGGAAAACATAAAAAGGAAATGCCATTCCCCACTGTCTATTTTAAATGTTTAACGTCATGAACTAAATAAATGCAAAAAACAATAACAATGAGATGCCATGTCTGCCTACTAAGAAAAGAAAGTAGGTTTCAGGAAACTGGTACTGCATCAGGCCATTTCTATGAAATACAATCTGAAAAGGTATCAACAAAGCGTTGGAAAGCGTTTATCTATGGGTCATGTTTTGTTTTTCGATACTTTAAAATTTTTCATCATTACATATTACTTATGCAATAAAAAAGTAATTGTACATTAAAAATGAAGAGTTAGGGTAAATCCCTGGCTCCTAGGGTGGGCCAATCACGGAAAACAATGTCCCAATACTGAGAACGGTCTAGGTCTGTTGCAACTTTGGTAGCACAGAGGAGAGGGCGATGATTTTCTCTGCTTTAGATGAAGGCCAGGGGACGAGAGTTAATTCTGAACAGATGGATCTTGAAGTCTCAGAAGAGGTTTTCCAGGTGCCCAAAGGAGGAATGGATTGTAGGCAAAATAGAATGTGCAAGAAGGAGATGGGCATAGGACGGCATGGGGCGCAGTAACAACTTGAACTCTCAGTTTCCAGAATTCACACTTGACACTGAATGTCTATCAGGTAATAGGGCTCAGGTTGGAGTTCACCTCACTGGTTATGGGTAAAAGACAGATTTTTTTGATGAAATTTGCAAAGCGAGGGTTAGTAAAAAGAGCACATTTCCCTAATGTCTTACCCCGGGGAGTGCTGGGACTGACCAGAGTGTACCTTCCAGGGGAGGGACCCAGCTTCCCCAGTTGTTCACCTTTGTTATTTATCAAGGGATAGAACAAGTTTATCAATGGGGGGAAGGGTGTGGTGGTGGCAGAAAAAGGGCCTCGACCACTAGGCAGTCTGGTGTAGAGGTCAGTTGTTTACCGCAGTTGTTTAGGAAAGCCAGCTGCCAGCTTGAGACCCATGGGAGCTGAGTTCAGGTGCAGTCCCGCCTCTTGACCTGGAGAAAACCCACTGTCCCCACTGGCTCATCACCTAGGCCACTCGGTGAGAATTCCCAAGTTGCTTTTGGACTATTCTATTTATCCGTAAAAGAATCTTAGGGTCACTTTTGGACTATTCTGGTGTCCATACATTTCATTGATTTTAATTTCACTGAGACTGGATTTGACTCACCCATGCTTTAAGGGTAGTGTGCAGAATACATCACAAAACTAGTGCCTGAAGTTAACTACATGCCCAGCAGTCACGTATCTATTAGACGTCTTTTTGTGTATTTGTCAGCACATACACACACACGCTTATGATACAAGGCTGTTCTTTTGTGAAAAGTAGCCACAAAACTACTTTTTTGTACTAACTGCCAATGCTAGGTGACAGAGAGTGAAGGGTTAACAGTTCTTGGACAGAAAAGAGAAGTTCTAGATAAATGACAAAGAAGAGAAATATTAACCCATGTTATCGGTTAAAGTTTGAGTGATAACAAGGGCAACATTTAGAAAGAGGTAAAGGGGATCCATGAAACCGTTTTAATGATTGCCTCACTAATTCAAAAACTGCTCATCCAGTTAGAGATAAAATAAATGAATGATAAAATGGTGATTAACTTAGAGTGTTAGTAGGCGTTTGACTGTACAGGAACCCCTGCCCAGCAAAAGTGCCATAACGGCTTTAAATAGTATGTGTTGAAAAATAAAAGTTGGTTGGAAATTTTAAAAATATATTTTTTCCTTGCAGAATGTGGATAATAGGCCCTTGTGAGGTGAGGTCACCTTAATCACACACCTCTGTACAAATGTGGATTCTATAAGAATAGTTAACGTCATTCAACATTCTTGGTTAGTGTTACTGTAGAGATGTAATGCAATATTGTGTGGAGATTATTTTCATGACAAATATACTGTGATTGCTATTTAAATTACCTTAGTCCTGCATTTATAGAGTCATGGAAGTCACAAATTTTTCAGTTATAGAAAGAAATTATGTGACATTCAAGAAAACAGAGTTTCACAACTGTCTTGAGATATTTCTGTCTTAGAATATCAAAGACTACATTGGTACCGCTACAGAACAAACTGGGAGGGGGAAGTCATGGGAGATGATACTGAGGAGATGGGAGGTGGGAAGCCGACCATGAGTTGAGTTTCAAGCCATGTATAGGGATTCAGTCGGAAGGCTCACAACCATAAGAGTGATGAAATCAGATTGGTTCTCCTGGAAACCAATTTCACTGAAAGATTCCCCTGGAAATGGACAGACAGATTGGTGGAAGACAGACTGGTAAGAAACCAGACTGGAGGAGTCAAGGTAACAGCTTAAGAGACTATTTTCATTGTCCTAAAAAGATGATAAGGATCTCAAATCCAATGGTCCTCAACCCTGGTTGGATCATAGAGTCAGCTGGGGAGCTTTGGAAACTATGGATTCCTGAATACCATTCCAGATCAAACACATCAGAATCTCTGGGGCATCACTATTTTTTTAAGTTCCCCATATGATTCTGGTGCAAGATGAGAAGTGAGAATGCTGCTCTGAACTACGCAATCGCAATAGGTGTGGATATATTCAAAAAACATTCAGGAGGTAAACCTTCATGATGGCTGACTGATGGAAATGGAGGAACAGGAAGTGTCTAACTTCATGGTGTAGGTCTTGGACAGCTTGGGGGATGGGGTGGCACTTATTAGATGGAAAATATGGAGAACTTCTTGAATATATTTCAAACTTTGAATACATGTGTAGTCTCTTCAAAACCTAACCTGCCCTGCAAATCTACAAACTTGGAGTGGCAATCAGCAAAGAAAGCTTATATAATTTGAAAAATAATTCTTTGCTAATGTCGGGAAAATTATATTCTTTCAAAAGTTACAAGAAAAATATGGCTTGACTATAGATGCCTGTTCTCAACGGAGATCTGGATATTGAAATAGCAACATCTCATTGTGAAGATTTTGCTCCTATCTGAGATTAGATTCATCATTTCTTTTCTTTAAGACTGAGTTGGAGTATCTCATCAGAGGACACTATTTCTCAGCAAACTGGTCTATATGGCTATAAAGTTTCATAGCAATTCTTAGATTTCAGTCTTCTTGAAAACCCACATCCAGCTGCAAATGTGTTCTCTGTCAATTCCTACTGGTCTTATCTGTTTTTCTCTTGCTTGTTCCCTCATTTAATGGTTGTATTTTTCCCTGCGAAGGTATTTCTCTCAGGCAGGATCTCTCCACAAGGAACCCCAGCAGCATTAGGTTTACATTATCCTTAATGCTAATAAACAATCACTATGACAATGGAGTAGACAACTCTGATTGGGTCATGAGTCCACACTAGGTGGGGGGCATGGAGTCAACACCACCTAAGTCATGTGGATTAAGGCCTTCTCTGGGAAAGGTAATTGAGATACTGTCATCGGGAGAAGAAATATATGTACGGTAAGCAAAACCAACAGATGACCAGTAAAACCTCAGAGAGTCTCTGACTTTCCATTTCCCTGAGCCTCACCATGACTGAGTGATTCACAGGAATAATCCATGGTTTACTGTGTTCCCTCCCCAGTCTCCACGCATACCCATGTGTGGAGGCAGAGATGGTCATGCTTCATGGGGAGGCCCTGGAAGTTTCAGAGAAAAGACTACCCTGGAGGTTAAAGCTAAAGTGAAGGCCAACTTGTTGGGCCATTCATGGCAGGCCATCCCTCTTGTTTCTTATCCTGGAGCCCTGTTCCTCTCCTCCTTTTTGCTGACTTTGATAACTCAATGAGTGAATAAATGAAAGTATATTTGGGTGCCACACATATGGTCCCTACAAACCCCATGCCAGCCTTCCTTCTTTCTTCCAAAAGATGAACTGAGTGATTATTGGAATAAAAGAGCTGGAAAAGTGAGAGCTCTCAACTCCAGACCCAGAGAAAAAAGAATGGGGCTTGTGAAAAGTAATGCTTAATGAGTTAATTTCCAAAAGCCTAAAACAGAGCTTTAAAAATGTTCATTTCTTTTAAATAGTGGTTAAGGTTTTGATAATCTACCCTGAGGAGGTCATATAAAACTGCTGATAAAGCTTTTTGCAAAGAAATTTTGCAAAGCTATTTATAAAGTAGAAAACTGTAAACAAATTACATGTCCAACTTTGAAAGAACAGTTAAATAACATATGCTACATCCATTCAAAGAATATAGTTTACCATTAAAAATAATTTTAGTAATAAATTTATAATAATTTTGAAAAAATCTCCTAAATAAGTGAAAAGCAAGATAGAAAATTATATATGCACAGTGAACTCCAGCTATATAAAAAAGTAAAGACCGGGCTTCCCTGGTGGCACAGTGGTTGAGAGTCCGCCTGCCAATGCAGGGGACGCGGGTTTGTGCCCCGGTCCGGGAAGATCCCACGTGCCGCGGAGCGGCTGGGCCTGTGGGCCATGGCCGCTGGGCCTGCGCGTCCGGAGCCTGTGCTCCGCAACGGGAGAGGCCACAACAGTGAGAGGCCCGCGTACCGCCAAAAAAAAAGTAAAGACTTACATGGAAAAATGAACTCAAATGACTGTTGTTTTTGGTGATGATACAACGTATGATCCTCCTCTTCCAATTTTCTACTTTTCTTTAGTTTCCATATTTTTGGTAAGCATAACCGATGTTCAGTTCTCAATCATCTTAATTGACCTGTCAGCAGAATTTGACACAGTTGATCACTCCCTCCTCCCTAAAAAACTTTCCAAACTTGCCTTCTAGAGCACCATACCCTGCTGGGGTTTTTTTTTTTTTTTTTTTGGCGGTACGCGGGCTTCTCACTGTTGTGGCCTCTCCCGTTGTGGAGCACAGGCTCCGGACGCGCAGCCTCAGTGGCCATGGCTCACGGGCCTAGCGGCTCCGCGGCATGTGGCATCCTCCCGGACCGGGGCACGAACCCGCGTCCCCTGCATCGGCAGGCGGACTCTCAACCACTGCGCCACCAGGGAAGCCCCTACCCTGCTGGCTTTTCACTCACCCACTGGTCCCTCCTTCCATCTCCTTTCCTTGCTCCTCATCTTCCCCCTTATCTCTTAGTGTTGGGTGTCCCAGAACTTGGTCCACAGATCTTTACTCTTAACTAGCCACACTTCCTTAATGGCCTCACACAGCAGCATGACTTTATGTACCATCTATATGCCAACAAGTCTCCCACTTATATCTCCAGACTAGTCCTTGCTCCTGAACTCTAGACTTGAATACGCAACCCTACTATACATGGCTGCAAAAAGATATCTCAAACAATTCATGTCCCAAACTAATTCCTGATCTTCCCTCCCCAAACCTATTCCATTTGGGTTCTTTCTCATCTGTACCAGTCAAGATTTGGTCTGTAAATCAGTTACTCTAATTATTATAGGAATCAAGGGATTGAGTAGATAAATTGGTGCTTTCCTAAGTGTGAGCAGAGTTACAAGAGTGAAGATCAAGAAGACTGAAGCCAGAAGATCAAAGAAATACCTCCAAAGCTTGTGGTTCTTAAATGTTCTTTGGGGAACTTCAGCATTTCTCAGGGTCTATGCCAAAGCTCCCATCAACTGTCTCAACTGCAGAAGCAAAGCAGGCTCTTCCAGAAGCCTGAGAAGCTATACACCTTGCAGTTGCTCATACATCTGCCTTCTATGGATACTGACAATAATGGCCTCTCCTCACTTTTCCTTTTCAAATTTCTCATTGAAAAACTCTAACCTGGAACCACATGGGGAAAGAGAATCTAGAAAATATGGTTCCTAGATTCTTCTCCATCATGCAGAGGAGTCCCCTAGACGTAGACAGACAGGTCAAAACAAACAACCACAGCTCTTTGAGAGTAAGATTTGTATTGCTCCCTGTGGCACTAGCAACCTGCACTAGGTGTGCAGTGTCTTCGTGGCCACTGTTGACCGGGGAGTGGAGGATGGCAAGTGGGAAATTTAAAATTTTGTAGCAATGGGAGAAAATATTTGCAAATGAAGCAACTGACAAAGGATTAATCTCCAAAATTTATAAGCAGCTCATGCAGCTCAATAACAAAAAAACAAACCACCCAATCCAAAAATGGGCAGAAGACCTAAATAGACATTTCTCCAAAGAAGATATACAGATTGCCAACAAACACATGAAAGGATGCTCAACATCACTAATCATTAGAGAAATGCAAATCAAAACTACAATGAGGTATCACCTCACACCAGTCAGAATGGCCATCATCAAAAAATCTAGAAACAATAAATTCTGGAGAGGGTGTGGAGAAAAGGGAACCCTCTTGCACTGTTGGTGGGAATGTAAATTGATACAGCCACTGTGGAGAACAGTATGGAGGTTCCTTAAAAACCTACAAATAGAACTACCATATGACCCAGCAATCCCACTATTGGGCATATACCCTGAGAAAACCATAATTCAAAAAGAGTCATGTAGCAAAATGTTCATTGCAGCTCTATTTACAATAGCCATGAGATGGAAACAACCTAAGTGTCCATCATCAGATGAATGGATAAAGAAGATGTGGCACATATATATACAATGGAATATTACTCAGCCATAAAAAGAAACGAAATTGAGTTATTTGTAATGAGGTGGATAGCCCTAGAGTCTGTCATACAGAGTGAAGTAAGTCAGAAAGAGAGAGACAAATACTGTATGCTAACACATATATATGGAATTTAAGAAAAAAAAACGTCATGAAGAGCCTAGGGGTAAGACAGGAATAAAGACACAGACCTACTAGAGAATGGACTTGAGGATATGGGGAGGGGGAAGGGTAAGCTGTGACAAAGCAAGAGAGAGGCATGGACATATATACACTACCAAACGTAAGGTAGATAGCTAGTGGGAAGCAGCCGCATAGCACAGGGAGATCAGCTTGGTGCTTTGTGACCGCCTGGAGGGGTGGGATAGAGAGGGTGGGAGGGAGGGAGATGCAAGAGGGAAGAGATATGGGAACATATGTATATGTATAACTGATTCACTTTGTTATAAAGCAGAAACTAACACACCATTGTAAAGCAATTATACTCCAATAAAAATGTAAAAAAAAAAAAATTTTGTAGCACTCTCTTACTACAGTGCACCAACTTCTTTCTTCACTAAGCTTTCTCCTGCTTGTTGTAAGTTATTTACTATTGGGTTGGCCAAAAAGTTCGTTTGAGTTTTTCCATAAGATGTTATGGAAAAAGCCGAACGAACTTTTTGGCCAACCCCACGTATTCCAGAGTTCTGTGGAAGTTGATCCTGACAGTTTTCCCCAGCGCGTTAGCTGCTGGAATGATGGAGCACTGGAGTTCCCTACCCTGTCATGTTCAGCAACATCACCCCCATCTTTTTTATGTTCTTAACTTAGATACTTGGATAATTTGGCTTCACGCTTTCCTCTTTTCTATTACAGGCATTTAGGTACCGTAAGTATTTGTGAAAAATGCTTTAATTTCATCTCACAAGTCCTGATAGATATTATTTTCATTCTATCTCATTATGATTAATTAATCTAAAATTTCTATTATGATTTCTTTCTTGACAATTTTGACAAATTTTTCTTAGAACTTTAATTTTCAAAAGCACCAGTCTTGTCTTTGTTATTATTCTCTAGCTTAACTTCTTCTATGTTTTAGGTTTTATGAAATTGGAGGAAACTTGACATACCGTGTAATGCATAACATTTTTAGAATGTGCCATGTGCCTTTGAAAATATGTGTGCTCCGGATTTGAGAAGTATCATTAATTATTTACATCAGATCAAGGTTGTTTTCTGCATGATTCAAATTTCCTCTATCCTTAGTGATTTTTTATCTACTTGATCTATAGATAACTAAAAGAGGTTGCTAAAATCTGCAGTTATGGTGGTGGATTTGTCAATTTCTCCCTGCAGTTTTTTTTTTAAATTTATTTATTTTATTGATTTTTTTTTTTTTTTTTTGGCTGCATTGGGTCTTTGTTGCTGCACATGGGCTTTCTCTAGTTGCGGTAAGCAGGGGTTACTCTTCGTTGCAGCGTGTGGGCTTCTCATTGCTGTGGCTTCTCTTGTTGCAGAGCACGGGCTCTAGGTGCGTGGGCCTCAGTAGTTGCAGCACACAGACTCAGTAGTTGTGGTTCGCAGGCTCTAGAGCACAGACAGTAGTTGTGGCGTACGGGCTTAGTTGCTCTGTGGCGTGTGGGACCTTCCTAGACCAGGGCTTGAACCCGTGTCCCCTGCACTGGCAGGCAGATTCTTAACCACTGCGCCCCCAGGGAAGCCCACCCCTGCAGTTTTATTAAGTTTTTACTTTATTTATCCTAACAGGTTTAGAATCGATACATCTTCCTGGCGTATTCAGTAACTCTCTTTGTCTCTAGTAATGCTTTTAACCTTAAGGATTTTATCTTACATTGGTGTAGCTATAGTGTCTTTCTTTTACTTAATATTTGCCTGATATGTCATTTTTATTTTAATATTTTTAGCTTTTATGTTTTAGGTGCTTCCTTTTCCTGCTTTCCTGAGAACAAGTACTCATGTATCTAGCCCTGTGTCCGGTTTGACCACCTGCTCCCAAGGGGTGGGGGTAGATCTCAGGATAAGAGGAACAGGGAGAGCAGAGGAGATGCGAAGAAGCCCTGATCCTTCATCTGGCATCAAAATGAATTAAATGACCAGGCCTTCTCTCCAGTGTTGGCCCTGGAGTCAGATAAAGTTTCCTCATGACCTCTTTGTATTTGAAACTCTAGGTGTCCAATGAAGAAGCCCTGATCCCCAAGTGTTCTGTTCACGATAAACACTCCATTTGGTTTGTGATTCAAAACAACATCCATTATCTCTGTGAAACCATTTCCTCTTCCAAAAGTTGTGACGTTGTCTGAAAATGGTATGAGATATTTTAAATGGGGACTTTTTCAGGTTTCCTGTACCTGAGACTGACATCCTACATTGATTGTATAAAATTCCTAGGCACTATCTTTTTGCATAATGCCTCTTTTCCATTCTCTTTATCATCTCCTCCTGGAACTCCAGTGAGATTTTTATTAGACTTTCTCATTCTGTTCACTATGTCTCTTAATTTCTCTTTGATCTACCTCTTTGTCTCTCTCTATTGCCTTTAATTTGATTTTTTCAGCTCTCTCTTCAAGCTTACTGATTCTCTTTTCATCTGTTTCCAGTCTTCTCTTTATCATGTTTATGGAGATACTAATTTTAATTATTATGTAATTTTTTGTAATTTCTAAAAGTTTTACTTTGTTCTTGTTTTAATATACCTGGTCAATTAGAGAGTCACTTTTTAATATCATCAAATTTATAATTCCCTCCTTTATTGCTTTTAATGTATTTTTAAGTGCTATATAATATCATTTTTCTGATATTTCCAATACATGAAATCTCTGAACACTTAATTTCTGTGTGTACACAGATGTTCATGTTTGCACAGTGGAGTTTTTCAAAGGTCATAGTACACTCATGACAGATGAAAGTAAAAAAGGCAAATAAAGTTTTAGTATTATTATGAAAATAATTTTGACCCGATACATTGAGGGTCTCAGGGACCCTTGGGGATACTCAGATCACTCTGAGAATCACCTCCCTAAAGCATCCATTGATTTAAATGAATTCTTTCTCTCCTATGCCTTGAGAATTACCCTTGGGACTTGCCCTTGGCACTTTTAGGAAGATGCCAACGCTGAGAACATTGAGAAAATGAAAGCTGCAATCATCTTCTCTGGAACTCTGGTTGAGATAGACTGCAAGCAATTAAAAAATACATCATATAGCTATATAATATTTTTGATTCTTAACCAATGTGTTTTCCCCTTCTCCTCTTTAGAATTTCTATCACTACACAATCCTCCATTTGGACAGCTATATCATGAGGTTTTTGCTGCTACAATGAAGGTTTATTAAAGGAACATGAAAGCAAAATAGTGTACTTCTTGACTTTTGAGTTTCAAATGATTTGGAAGAAAAAATGAAAAGCCAGGCTATGCGGATCTAAGAATGGGAAGGGATGCAGAGAGCACGTGCAGGAGACAGGAGCTTGAACATCAGGGCATTGCTGGGAAGGAGACCTTGAGCCCTGAGCCACCACAGGACAAACACCGCAGAGGATATGGGAGGGGAGATACAAGCTGGAGAAATTCAAGAGGAAGAAGGTCTGTGACTCACTCTACCCACTTTCTCAAGAGGCAGTCCAGGGAATGAGTGAGGCACTGGGTTCCCCCTCCACGTAGCGCTGAAAGTGAGAAGAAATGTGTATGTGGGTATCTAGGCAGAGAGCCTGAAACAGCCACATATGATCTCTGGACACCTGCATTCTGTTGTGGGGACAGAGAATGTATTCTGAGCAACCAAGAGCAGAGAGAGCTGGTGCCTTAAAGGGGTCCTGCAGTTAGAAAAAAGGGAGGTACCACTTTGATCTACTGACAACCAAATGCAAGATGGAGTTGGGGACATCATCTCAGTAGATGTCAATGAGGGTAAGGAATGATGCCAATGACCAGACCCCACCCCCGCACACACACACAGGACTTGACACTGAGTAAGCTTTCCAGAACTTTAAGAGGACTACAGAGACAAAAGAAGGGTAAACACTTAATTGACTGCAATTAAGTTTTGACATCCAGCAGAGTAAGAGTTCATAGTAGCATTTAATTTCAGTTTTAGAAGATGAAGAATGTTATTTTTCCTGTACAACTACAAACAGAAGTGTAACGATTGCTCGGATTCCAGGATTCCTTAGCTGGGTGACAGGTAGGAAGAGATGAAGAGGGGATGCAGGGAAGGGATCTGGGTACCGCTGCCTCGCTGCTTTCTTTCTATGGAGAACACATCACAATGAGGCTCATCGTGGCTCCAGGAATGTTTACCGTCTGGTTCTGCTCAGCAAGGCTCTCAGTCAGAGAACATAACTGATGTGCACAAAGCCGGGCCTCTTGCCAGCTCATGGAGCAAGGGCCTCTAATTCAGAGAAAAAGGAACTGGGCCTCTGCCAGTCACGTACCTTTTATGCTTCATACGGGCATCAGTCAGACCCTGATTTCAGGCTGACAAACCAGGAAAAATAAAACCGTCAGAATGCAGGCAGGCTCTTGACGGGGACTGTTAGCTTGGTAATGGAAGGGAATGTTATTGCTCTAGGCATTTGCATAATATTTATTGATCAAGCCTCCTCAATGCTACTATTCTTCCTGAGAGGTTCTGGCAGTGCAGGTGGATGGTTTAGGCTCCCATTACAGCCTCTGCACACTCAAGCTGGGCCACAGTCACTGATGCAGCTCAAGAATGGGGCAGGGAGTCCCAGTGTGACCAAACAAGAGGCAGAGCCTCCATCAGTGTGAGACTGGAAGTCGAGGTAGCTGGGTTTTACTCACAGCTCTGCCACCACCTCGCTGTGTGACCTTGGGCAAGCGCCAGCACATTCTGTTCCTCTCTGCATTCCACACCACCTGGAATCCCTCCGTTAGGGAGTCCCTCCTGGGCCAAGGTTTGAAGCCCCCATTAAAACGAAAATGCTGTTGTGAGAATTAAGTGCCTTTAGCCATTAGCTCCCGAGAATTAGTTTGTCAGTTTGATTTGTTTACAGCTGAGAGCTCTTTGGCTTTGGTGGGCTGACATGGGGGTGGGAGCAGGTGGGAGAAGGCTAAGTGGAGCGTTGGGAATCTCCTGCCTGGGAGTGGGATGGATGACGCAGGGAAGGATCCTAGTGAGTCATTATAGAACCATAGATGCAGGTGCATCCCTCTCCCTGCAGTGCCTGAATTCTTGACAAGTGAACTGAGGATCTGCGGTTAATCATCTCCTCCTAAGGCAAGCTACTTGGAAGCTCCAAGATAATAGAAGACCCTGAGCCCAGCCCTATATTAGCCTGAAGTCTAATGCTCCTCCCAGGTGACAGCCTCGAAGGGAAGGCGTGACAGGCACAGGCTGAAGTCAAGAGTGTGGCCTTGAGTCTCCTCTTCTTCTGGATAAATCATGCCCTATCCCTTCCCTGCAGCCCTAACAACTCCGAGCCCCCTTTGTGGCTGATCCTGGCCTGATGTTTCTTCCAAAGAAACCTCCACCTTCGGTCTCAAGGAAACCTCTCAGAGGCAACGGCATTTACCTGCGGCAGTAAACTGCACGAAACATGGCAAAATGTCTTAAACTGCCTCTGGGTCCATCCATTTACCTCTCCCAAGGTCTCCATAAGCTGCTCAGAATCTCTTCATTCACCGCCTTCTAGCCTCTCTCTTCCCCCAAATTTCCTCCTGAACATTCCAAGGAAAAAGGGAAGAGGGTAGAAAAGAAGGTGAGAAGAAGAAAGGAAGGAAAGCTTACATTATTGAGAGTCTATTATGTTTCAAACACTTATACCATTTAATCTTTACGAAGTAAGTATACTTACTTCAGTTTTATAAGGTAGCCACTGAGACCCAAGATGTCTAAGTAAGTTGCCCGAGGTCACAGAGCAACTCAGTGGCCAACAATGGATTCAGATAGTGACTCTGTCACAGGTCAGGCCCAATTACAATCAAAATAATTCCTGTCCTCCTGAGAACCTGAGAGCCAAGCCGCAGGGACTCAAGGGTGGGGCGTTGAATGGGGCAGAAAGTGAGGAGGACACCAGCTGCTCATCAAAGTTTGGCCCTGATTATAATGACTGCTCCAATTAAAGTTCAATTTTATCTCTTTAGAAGGTTTCCTTTATATTCCAAATCTGATGAGAAGTTCACATTCTAAAAATGCAAATCTGTTAGAATATTTAAAATTCAGGTCTTTGGTTACATCTTTTAAGAAGACTCTACCTGTGTTTGCCCTTACTCTTGTGTCTATCTAATTTAATAACTAGAATTTTACTAGATTTTTGGGGAAATGGGGGATAAAGAAGCCTAAGTTATGAGTCTTATCCATGAGTCTCTCACAATCTGGTTGGAAAGACTAGTAAATTTAATGACATAGACATATTAAATGGTGAGCCCTTCTCTCACTCTGGTCTAACAAAGCCCGGCTCATTCTTCAAGGTGCAGAGCTCAAGGGGTACCTCTGTGAAGCTTGCCTTGTACTCTTGGTTCCTACTGTAGCAGATTTAATCAATTACTGCATCTTTTATACCAATATCATGCAATACTCTTTGATATTTTACACGCCTCCCTTTGACACTGGAATGTGAGCTACTTGAGGACAGAAATAGAGTATTCTTTCTTGAATTCCCAGCATGGTATTTGAAGCTTAGTAGACAGAAATCAATAATTATAGACTGATGATTATGTAAATAAGTGCTAAATAAAGTGATGCAAATCAGAGACCTCCAGGGAAACCTGATGGAAACTTCATGGAGGGGGTAGAGCTTGCATTGAGTCTTAGAGGATGAATAACATTTGGGGTTGTTGATGCTGCCAAAAGTATCGGAGAAAGTTACCAGCTACAAGGGTAAGACAGAATAAAAGACCAGAAATACAAGCATATCTTCCCAGATGTTTCATGGTGGTCCTGGTTTCAAATATCTCACCCTATTGTCAGACATTGCCAGCTTCAGAATAAGGAACATTGTTTCACAGAGAAGAGGCTGTTATTCTGAATCACAACCTGAGCTGAATGTTCACCATGAACAGAAGGCCTGGGGAACAGGACTGCCCAATGGGATACCTAGAGTTTTAAACACGAAGAAAGCATAGGATGACTTTATCTGGGGCCCAGCCCAACACTAGGAAGAAGGCCCAGCCATCTTGAAGCACTTAAATTCCCTTTGACAGTTCAACGAACATTTGTGGAAACCTTGCCAGGTCCAAGGGGGTCACCCAGCATCAGGACCCCTTCTCATCTCCTCTGCTCTACCTGACCTTCTCCTAAGATCTACTATCCCCTTTGCAGCAGGTGGTTGACTGAACATAAGACTAGGTACATCAGAACTTGCTCTCAGACAGAGGATTTTCAGGGCAGTGAAGGATACTATAATGACGGATACTAGTTATTATACTTTGGCGCAAACCTCTAGGATGTACAACACCAGGAGTGAACCCTCATATTGAGGACGCTCTGTACTTCCTTTCGATTTTGCTGTAACCCTAAAACCTCCCTAAAAAAATAAAGTCCTTATAAAATAAAACAAAAACTTGTTTTCAAGAAAGAAGAATAACAGTAATAATGCACATATTACATACAGGCAGACACGTTCTTATACACTGTGACTGTCTCCGGATATTCAGTTTGATGGTAACAGTGGCTGCTTCTGAAGAGGGGACTGAGTGACTAGGAGTCAAGAGCAGGAGGAGGGTGCCTTTTTATTTTTAGGTTTTATTATTTTGTCAAAATACGAAGTTTAATCCTGTGCAAGCATTTACAAGAATCAGCTGATGAATTTTCACAAACTGAACACACCTGTGTAACCAGCACCCAAATCAAGAAACAGAGCATTACTAGCTGCCCCCCAAGCCTCCTCCCATCAGCTTCCCATCAACACCCCTCACCTGCACCCAGGGTAATCCCTGAGGCAAAGGTGAGATTTCTCCTGATTCTGTACCTTATCTAAATGGAATCTAGGTGTGTGCTTTGCTGTCTGGCTTCTTTTGCTCAGCATTTGTCCAAGAGATTCGTCATCATTGTTGCCTGTAGTTATAGACCATTCACTCTGTTGAACGGCATTCCATTGTATAATTATACCACAGTCGATTTCTCTGTTCTACTAGTGATGGGCATTTGGGTAATTTCCAGTTTAGAGCTATTATGACTATTACTGCCTTGAACATCTCAGACTCATTCTTTGCTGAGACATTTATTTTTATTATTTGTACTATTTGAATTTTGTATTGTGTGTTTGCATTACTTTTTTAAAAAAAACACAGAAAACATGTTTTAAAAACACCTTCTAGGGCTTCCCTGGTGGCGCAGTGGTTGAGAGTCCACCTGCCGATGCAGGGGATACGGGTTCGTGCCCTGGTCCGGGAGGATCCCACATGCTGCGGAGCGGCTGGGCCCGTGAGCCATGGCCGCTGAGCCTGTGCGTCCGGAGCCCGTGCTCCACAACGGGAGAGGCCACAACAGAGAGAGGCCCGCGTACCGCAAAAAAAAAAAAAACAACCAACCAAACAAACAAAGAAAAAAAACACCTTCTAGGGCATTTTAACTTGAATCACAGACTTCCCTCCTTCCCTGATGACAAGTAAGCAGAAAAATTAATAACAATAGCTAATATTTATTGAATGCTTACTGAACCAACTCTTTGCAAAACAACAAAAAACCTTTTTATCTTCTCATTTAATCCTCCAAATTATCTGAGCTATAGATACTCTTTTTTTTTTTTTTTCAGTACGTGGGCCTCTCATTGTTGTGGCCTCTCCCGTTGCAGAGCACAGGCTCCGGACATGCAGGCTCAGCGGCCATGGCTCACAGGCCCAGCCGCTCTGCGGCATGTGGGATCTTCCCGGACCGGGGCACGAACCCGTGTCCCCTGCATTGGCAGGAGGACTCTCCACCACTGCACCACCAGGGACGCCCTATAGATACTCTTATCACTCTCATTTTTGACCTATGGAAACTGAGACTGAGGGAGTTTAAATAACTTGCCCAGAGTCGTAGTTAGCAAGCAGAGTTCAAACACAGGCCCTGACTCTTGTACTTTAACCTCTGGTGCGCAGTCTCCATTAGACAGGGCTGGGCGTCCAGGGAACCGGTCAGAAGTGATGAGGAGGAGCTGAAATACAGCAGCTCCAAACGCCCGCTCAGCCCAGCCCCACAGCATGGATTGTTCTTTTCCCCATTCACGTCCTAGTTAATCAGATCCTTTTGAACATGAAAGAGAGTGAGATTGGATTTTGGCTAAGGTGAAGGAAGGGAATCTGTCCCATCTGATACCTTCAAACCTCTCCAATGTAAGCCAGCAGGAAGCACTTCAGTGCAACCTGCATGGCAATTTAATAATTCCCCAAGAATGCGGGAAGATTTGTAAAGTCACAAGCAATCTGGATCCACCAGCACTTGGGCATAATGAAAAGAGCAGGAGTCAGCCAGCTTTTTCTGTTAAGGGCCAGATATTAAACATTTTAGGCTTTGGGGGGTCATATGGTCTCTGTCTCAACCAACCACCTCTGCCTTTGTAGCATGAAAGCAGTCATGGACAACATGTGACTGAATGGGCATGGCTGTGTTCCAATAGAACTTTAGCTGTGGATACTGAAATTTGAATTTCATATAATTTTCATGTGCCACAAAAAATTTTTCTTCTCTTGATTTTTTCAAAAATTAAAACATTTTTAAAGATTCTTCATCTGAGATAGATATAAGTCTTTATATTTTATCTTTTTTATTAGAGAATCCTTGATATGAAATTACTGAGTAGAAAAAAATGTTTTCAAAATTCTTGAACAAAAAAGAAGATTCTTAGTCTGACAGCTGTACAAAAACAGGCGGCAGAGTCTAGAGATCTGGGTTTGAAGCCTGGCTCTACCATTTATTATTTCTGTGGCTTTCAAAACATTACTTAAATTCTCCTAGCTTCCTCCTCTCTGGGGAAATGAGAAGAGCAGGAACCATGCATTCAGGTCCTCCTTTGCGGTTAGCACTGAGACGTGCTTTACTTAAGCAGAAATTATATTACTGCCTTTCTTTGGACAGTTACGGTGTTTGTTAGAAAGAGATTATGTACATCATTTTGTCTGCCCTGGCCTTCATTGTTTATTGAGGTTCATCCTCATCATATGCAGAAGTCTCTATGTTGGTTCAATGATAGTGTTCCTGCTTCTTCTAAGATTCTGTGATTTTTTTTTTTTTTGGGTATCTGTAGTTGTACTGCACTTTAGAGTGAATCGTTTCATCTGATTAGAATTATTCTATTCAATTAGAAGTAGGTAAAAGTCCAATTTATACTCCAAATTTCACTGAACCAAAGTTGAATGCACACTCTGAGGGGTCACTAATTCTATTTATGTGCAAAGTAGAGTTTGGCTCAGATACATTCATACAAAACACTGCATTAAATAAGAGAATGTCTGTGAGTTGCCTAGCACAATGCCTGGCACAAGGATAGGCTGCCAATATTTGTCCCCATCCTGCTTAAAGACAAGGATCAGAATCAGAGAGCTATTTCTTGGGAAAGGCATCACCTGGAAAGTTGAGGCCAACGCACTTCTTTACTTCCAGGCTCATCTTGTACTCTTCCCAGCCCCAGGCCTGAAATCAACCAACTCCAAGGAGCCACGTAGACCAGGATACATTTGAGTGAAAGCGCTACAGGAACTGTGAATGTTCTAGGGACATCAGCTTATATTCTCAATCTAAGCCCAAATGTCCTTTCATACTTCAGTGATTCTCAACTAGAAGCAGTCCTTGGGCATTTAGAAATGGTGGGGCATTTGGAGTTATCACAGAGTCCAGGGATGCGAAATTTCCTGTAATGCACAGAGCCGTCTAGCCTAACAAAGCATGGCTCCACAAACAGCATCCCTGCTAACAAATAGCTCTCCAATCCCTGAGCCACTCCTCACAGCTCGTCTATCTTGACTTCTGTTCCCTCAAGTATTGGCTTGGTTCTACTCCCCTTGTCAGGCACTCAGTTAACTTAATCACCACCCTCTTCTTAGTGGATGCCAAATGTATTAAATTAACTACCGTGACTTACAGCAGATAAAACAGCCGGTCTTTACTGTTGATCTAGTTTAATCAGAGCCTCAACCACTTATTTATTAATTATTTTCAGAAAACTATCTTCCAGAAATTGGTTACCTTACAATGAAGCCCCTTTCATTTCCAGTCCATGCAGCACTCCGTCTAGTCATTCAGCCCTATTCATTGCATCACCCCCAATCAGAGGTACTCAGGGTTTACACCAAGCGTTTTACCAAGCAGTTTACATGCATTATCTCATTTAACCTTCACAATAGCCCTATAAATCACGTACTCTTAGTATCATATTTTTACAAAGAACCTGATGTTCAGCATGGTTAGTGACATGCCTAAGATGGCACAGCTATTACGGGGCAGAACCTGCATTCTAATCCCTACAGTCAGGCTCCAGGACCCGTGCTGCATCCACTGCCTATAACACGTAAGACATGCCCAATAAAATGAGAAATACAAAATAAAATATGAGAGTCATGGAAAATATTAAACTCTACAGAGACAACAAAATCAAAAACAAATTTAAGCTTTGAGGTACTACAAAGTTACTGCGACTGAGCATATTTCATTCTGTGCTTCCTAGTAGCCAAAACTAAGGGTAAAAACTTCTCAGATATGATTCCTTCCAGCCTTGAGGGAAATGCACCATAAGATGTTTCCTGAGCATGAACACTGATTCTGTGGAGCTTATATACAGGACTTGGATAAGACTTCAGTAGAATGTTCTCAACAACATCTTTACAGTAAGTGAATCAGTGATTCTCACAGACCTTCAATAGGATCTGAAAGCATGAAGCCTGTTGGAGGACAGAGGGAATGAAAAGTGCCCAATGAACTGAGAAGGCATCTTTTTTTTTTTTTTTTTTTTTTGCGGTACGAGGGCCTCTCACTGTTGTGGCCTCTCCCGTTGCAGAGCACAGGCTCTGGACGCGCAGGCTCAGTGGCCATGGCTCACGGGCCCAGCGGCTCCGCGGCACATCGGACCTTCCCGGACCGGGGCACGAACCCGTGTCCCCTGCATCGGCAGGCGGACTCTCCACCACTGCGCCATCAGGGAAGCTCCCTGAGAAGGCATCTTGTAGACCAAAAACACGAGGCAGGAAGCTCCATATACACAATGGATCCGTTAATTATAGGGTAACTTACTCACAGGATGGGACCAGGTTCAGGCAGACAACGATCCAGAAGCATTCGCAGCTGTAGTCCACACTGACGAAGGGCGACTGAGACAATTTTATAGTTAATCTAGGGTATGGGGGTAGGTGCTTGGAAACAGGACATGCATTCCTAACTTAAGATTTATGGATGGGTAACTAGTCTAATGGGCGTCAGGAATATACCAGCGAAGGTTTTCATTGTTTGGGGATTAACAGAGCATAGAGGCTACCTGGTACTCTATGATTATTAAACAATATATATTAACTACAAAGCCTTTGATGACAGAGAAGTGCACAGTACAGTCCTGGGTAGGGTCAGTGAAATAGGATATTTGCTAAGATCTTAGATTATGCAAAAGGACAGCCATAAAGACCATCCCAAGACAATGAATGATCTTGTGTCCCTTCCTGCCTTACTTCCTGTTACAAGTTGGATTCTTTGGGAAACAGATGTTAGAATAGAATTAGGCATGCAAAGGTTTTGGGGGAAGTAACACCTATGAAAAGAAAAGGAAAGAAAAAGGAATGGTCTGGAGGACCCATCAAAGCATGATGGCAACCTACCAGATTCTGCCAGCTCATTAAAGGATTCCCATGTTGCATAGAAATGACTAGACCCTTCTACCTGCACCTCAGGCACTGGCAGAGCTTGGATTAAGAATAACATGATCTCAAGCTGAGGCAGACCTTGAGAATCTAACAGCTGGAGGATGCCAGTGAACCACACTCCTTGCAGCTCAACAGCAATTTCTTTCCTGAAGAGGGATCTGAGTAGTGTATCTCCGTGTCTGCCTCATGTCCCTATGTACAAATTTATACCTGGTTTCAGCAGGATGAGATGAGAACCAAATATTTCTTGTTACTATTGACCACTTCCGTTCCAACCTGTTACAACTCAGCTGTCCTTGGGCAAGACTGCAAAGGGAAAAAAAAAGACATTCAAAGAACTGTCTCTTGGATAACTGCAAATGGAACTCCCCACCCCTACACTTAGATTTCTAAACATCCCAGGTCATTGATGTCAATTCTTCTTACTAGGAAAACACAATCTCATTAAAAGAGGAAACAAGTTGTCCATTTCTTATATTTATACTGAGTCAATTTGAGTCCCATGTTGTGCAATGATGACTGAGTACAACCCTGCCTCAAGAAATTTCCCCTTAAAGTGGAGTGAAGAGGAGAAATAGCAGTGACTCAGTGCCTTATCTTCCCTCATTTCAAGCAAACATTTTCTCTTGCTGAATCTGATGTTTGCACGTACCAGTGTAAGACTTCTTCACCACTCAGCAATGATCAGTGACCCAGGCTGGCTAGTTGGCCTCATTCAATGAGATTCTTGGCTTTTGAACACAACAGAAGCAAAGGGAATAGGTTTTAGGAGGACTTGGGTTTCTTTAATTAGACACATGATTTTTATTTGTTTGGTGGACCAATGGAGAAAGGAAGACATTAGTGGCATTTTATGACTTGTTAAGACTAATTGAAAAATCTCAGGAACAAAGCTTTCTGTGAAGAGAGTGCTCTAATGAGAATGGATGTGATGATTATTTACCTAACTGAGCAGTAATGACCGAGGTACAGGCCACTTTCCCGGGATTAATAAAGAGCTGGGGAGTGACAGTTTAGGCCATTAAGCTCAGCTAGTACTTAATCTTGGCGGAAGGGCACAGTGCCAGAATCATATTAGTACTGTAAAATGAGCCCAAAGCTTAGAGACACAAGAACTTACTTTTTTGAGAAATAATTTTAATTGGCAGTTAAGCACCTGACATCAGTTTGGGCAATGCAAGTTCTATCATTAAAAATCTTTCACATAATGTCTTGAAATCTTGTTTCATTTAGAGTGTTCTCAAGCATATGGTTGTTAAAAAAGAAAAGTGGGAGAGAGTGGGATCCTTAGTAATATCAAAAATAGTTTCTTGTACAACTGCAAGCAAACTATTATCACCTCCTCTGCTTTAAAAACAAAACAAACAACACTAAAGACACTGAATTGAGCTAGAAGCATCAAACCCTGGAGATTCACAGTTGAAACTGTTACCCAGAGTGGCCCTACAGTAAAACCAGAGCACCTCTCATCCGTAACCCATAGTTGGAGCTAAAAGGATCTTACATTATCAGACATGTTGATGTTATAAATATTGTGTTTGTATTCAATAGCCCCTTATCCAGTGCAACAAATGTTCATGTACTACTCACTTACCAAGAAAAAGAGTTACTCAGCTTGCTAGGTGTTCATTGTTCCTATAGTTCTGCTCTGCATGGGAAAGTTCAAACATCAACTCAGAGCAAGTAGAAATCTAAGAAGTGGAGCCTCAACTTGCTCTGTATGCAGAGTGAATCCTACCCTGGTGGCCTTGCATTTTCAAGACGTTTGCAAATCTGTTTTATAAGCCAACGTTTCCTTCTTTACCTAGCAAGCACTGAGTATCTTGCAAGACACCATAAAAAGGGATGAGACTATAAACATGAGTAAGGCACAGCCACTGTGCTCTTGCAACCTAGCAGAGATCTTAGAATCGAGAGAGCTCTTTTAGAAATCTGCTGAGGGATCAAAATTTCCAATCATGTTCTTCCTTCCAGCATCTGGATTCTGTAATCATTATCTTAATCTACATTGAAGGAGATCGTTAATGTGGCCCAGTCTGCTCTGTGGCACCACCTCTGCTGCAGCCAGCCAATCAAGCAACAGCAGTAATAATGTAGTCATTCACTGAGTGGAAAGTTACCAAGCTCTTACCACGAAATAAGACAATGTTAGGGTCCGGAGACGTGAAGGTGAATAAAAGAATCTCTATCCTCCCACGGTATAGCGGAATTAGAAAGAAAATTTTAACATGTTAATGTGTTACAGGTACTTCGATAGTACGGTAGGGAGAAGCCCAGAAGAGGGAATCAGCCAATCTCAGTAGTCTTCAGGAAGAAGAGAAGAAAAGGCATCATAAAGGAGGTAACATTGAACTAAACCTAAAAAAAGTTAGGAGATGTCCTTCAGGTAGAGGTGCACAAAGAACATCCTAAGTCAAGGGACCAACATAAAGAAAGGGGCTGGCAGAGGGAACAGCTGGGGACAGTCAAGGCAGTAAGGGCTTCTCAGTGGAAGCTCTCTCAGCTACATCTTAAGCGCCTCACTGGATTAACTAACACTTCCACTCTTTCTGCAAACTAGCAGAAAACACCCTGACTAACTAGCATCCATGACAAGATGGATGGACCCTAATGAGCCCGTCCATATCTGCTTCCACCTCTTGGGTTATCTGAGTCACAGATGTTTGTTTCTAGTCAGTTTATGCCAGTTGTACTCATTACTGAAATTATATAATGAACATAAACAACATCGAAGAGTTGTTGTTTCTGTGAAAATTAAGTTGGATACTTTGAAAAGACTTGACTTTTTTATTTTTACTGAGTCACTAAAAGAAGTTGCAATAGAATTAAGCCCAGAGAATGGAACTATAAAAGAATGAAGGAGGATTATTAAAAATCCCTACAATGAAATTCTGTCTCAAATTGCTTTGCTGATATCTCAAGTTCTCATTCTAATCTAAAGAAACCAGAACTGGCAATCATAAAAAATGCATCAGGCACACAAAAAAAGATGAGGCATAAAATCAAATAAAAGTCTTGGCCCTAGGTTAAAGAAAAGACAAATAAATGTCCGTGAATGTTTTATGTTAAGATATTTTAAGATGAGTTTGCGGGTGCGCTTCCTTTCTTTAACCAATGTTTTGACCAACTAACTGGATGTCACTATTAATGTGCTGGTTGAAAGGGTTTCTCTTGAAGTATGAATTTAGGATAGGATGAGAAAAGATCACACTGAAGAGAAAGGCAGGAAGGATCGCAAAGTCACAACAAGGCATTTGGAGTTTATTCTGTAGACCAGGGGTTGGCAAACTACAGCCCACAGGCCAATTTCAGCCCAAAGCCCATGTTTATAAATAAAGTTTTATTGGGACACAGCCATGCCCATTCAGTTAGAGGAGTGCCCATGGCTGCTTCCACACTGCAATGGCAGAATTGAGGCGTTGTTATAGAGACGGCGTGCAGGTATACAGGAAGGTTTAGGCCATGCCTGCAGGATAGGCATGAAATGCTGCCCTCCTGCCAGTCACTTCTCTCAATAAAAACCGTAGGCCACCGTGGGACCAAATTCTATTGCCCCCAAAGCACAGAGAAGGGCACAGAAACATTAAAAACCCTCAGTCTTTGGGATGGAGGTATAAAGCAGCTGGTCCAGGATACTATACCAATGCCATTAGAAGTCTCCTACCACTAGAGGAAGAGATTGAAACTCTCTCCCACACACGACCCACCACAGATACAAGGCAGGAGTTTGATTGCCATGGGAGGGAGGAATTGGAACACTGAAAATGTCCCAGCCCCAAGGCCCAGGTGCACAGGTCTATGTGAGACTGAGGCTGAGCCAGGACAAAACAGAGCATTACAACCACCAGCTTAGCAAGCATTGCATGGTAAATCGTAACAGTGCTACAGGAATAGAGATGCATCTGAAAGCTGAGAGTGCAGCATTAAAACTCTCCAGTACCCCAGCTCCCACCATAACAGAGCATCCAAAGAGGAATCTGAAGCCTGTACAGGGTGAGGATGACCATAGCAACAATGTCATTAACCATTAGGGAAATGCACACTGAAGCCATAATGAGCGGCCACTGCATACATTGTCAAATGACTGAAAGAAAACATACAGACAATACCAAGTGCTGATAAGGATGCAGAAGCACTGAATCATACTTTTTTGGTGAGCATCACTGTGGTGCAGCAACTCCGTAAAACTGTTGAGCAGTTTCTCATGAAAAGCCATGCTTACCCTATGGCCCAACAGTCTACTCCTGAGCTTTTACCCTGAGGACATGAAAACTTATGTTCACACAAAATCTTAGGAAGCCTGGAAGCAACCCAGAGTGAGCTTATCCTCCTGTATTTGCAGGAGGCGCCATCATCTACCAGGGCCGCGTAAGCCAGGACCTTAACATTGGGTTGGCCCGAAAGTTTGTTTGGCTTCTTCCGTAAGATGTCACAAAAAACCTGAACGAAATTTTTGGCCAACTCAATACGTTGTCAACTTCTCCCTCTACCTCACCTTTAAAACATCTAATAGTCACCAAATCCTTCTTATTTTACCTTATAAAATACATGTCAATTTTGCATCTTTCTCTATATTTTTACTCCAATTTGATATATACTAGGTACCAGCGATCTCTTTCTTTTTCTTTTTTTTCTAACATCTTTATTGGAGTATAATTGCTTTACAATGGTGTGTTAGTTTCTGCTTTATAACAAAGTGAATCAGTTATACATATAAATATATCCCCATATCTCTTCCCTCTCGGGTCACCCTCACTCCCACCCTCCCTATCCCACCTCTCTAGGTGGTCACAAAACACAGAGCTGATCTCCCTGTGCTCTGCGGTTGCTTCCCACTAGCTATCTATTTTATATTTGGTAATGTATATATGACCATGCCACTCTCTCACTTTGTCCCAGCTTACCCCTCCCCCTCCCCATTACCTCAAGTCCATTCTCTAGTAGGTCTGCGTCTTTATTTCCATCTTGCCCCTAGGTTCTTCATGACCATTTCTTTTTTTCTTAGATTCCATATATATATATTAGCATACAGTATTTGTTTTTCTCTTTCTGACTTTCCTCACTCTGTATGACAGACTCTAGGTCCATCCACCTCACTACAAATAACTCAATTTCATTCTTTTTATGGCTGAGTAATATTCCATTGTATATATGTGCCACATCTTCTTTATCCATTCATCTGTTGATGGACACTTAGGTTGCTTCCATGCCCTGGCTATTGTAAATAGAGCTGCAATGAACATTGAGGTACATGACTCTTTGTGAATTATGGTTTTCTCAGGGTATATGCCCAGTAGTGGGATTGCTGGGTCGTATGGTAGTTCTATTTTTAGTTTTTTAAGGAACCTCCATACTGTTCTCCAAAGTGGCTGTATCAATTTACATTCGCACCAACAGTGCAAGAGGGTTCCTTTTTCTCCACACCCTCTCCAACGTTTATTGTTTCTAGATTTCTTGATGACGGCCATTCTGACCAGTGTGAGGTGATACCTCATTATAGTTTTGATTTGCATTTCTCTAATTAATGATGTTGAGCATTCTTTCATGTGTCTGTTGGCAATCTGTACACCTTCTTTGGAGAAATGTCTATTTAGGTCTTCTGCCCATTTTTGGATTGGGTTGTTTGTTTTTTTGATATTGAGCTGCATGTGCTGCTTATAAATTTTGGAGATTAATCCTTTGTCAGTTGCTTCATTTGCAAATATTTTCTCCCATTCTGAGGGTTGTCTTTTGGTCCTGTTTATGGTTTCCTTTGCTGTGCAAAAGCTTTTAAGTTTCATTAGGTCCCATTTGTTTATTTTTATTTCCATTTCTCTAGGAGGTGGGTCAAAAAGGATCTTGCTGTGATTTATGTCATGGAGTGTTCTGCTACGTTTTCCTCTAAGAGTTTAATAGTGTCTGGCCTTACATTTAGGTTTTTAATCCATTTTGAGTTTATTTTTGTGTACGGTGTTAGGGAGTGTTCTAATTTAATTCTTTTACATGTAGCTGTCCAGTTTTCCCAGCACCACTTATTGAAGAATCTGTCCTTTCTCCACTGTTTATTCTTGCCTCCTTTATCAAGAAAAGGTGACCATATGTGTGTGGGTCTATCTCTGGGCTTTCTATCCTGTTCCATTGATCTATATTTCCGTTTGGTTTTTTTTTGGCGGTACACAGGCCTCTCACTGTCGCGGCCTCTCCCGTTGCAGAGCACAGGCTCCGGACATGCAGGCTCAGTGGCCATGGCCCAGCTGCTCCGCAGCATGTGGGATCTTCCCAAACCAGGGCACGAATCCGTGTGCCCTGCATTGGCAGGCGGACTCTCAACCACTGTGCCACCAGGGAAGCCCTCTATTTCTGTTTTTGTGCCAGTACCATACTGTCTTGATTACTGTAGCTTTGTAGTATAGTCTGAAGTCAGGAAGCCTGATTCCTCCAGCTCTGTTTTTCTTTCTCAAGATTGCTTTGGCTATTCGGGGTCTTTTGTGTTTCCATACAAATTGTGAGATTTATTTTCTAGTTCTGTGAAAAATGCCAGTGGTAGTTTGATAGGGAGTGCATTGAATCTGTAGATTGCTTTGGGTAGTATAGTCATTTTCACAATGTTGACTCTTCCAATCCATGAACATGGTATATCTCTCCATCTATTTGTATCATCTTTAATTTCTTTCATCAGTGTCTTATAATTTTCTGCATACAGGTCTTTTGTCTCCTTAGGTAGGTTTGTTCCTAGATATTTTATTCTTTTTGTTGCAATGGTAAATGGGAGCGTTTTCTTAACTCCACTTTCAGATTTTTCACCATTAGTGTATAGGAATGCCAGAGATTTCTGTGCATTAATTTTGTATCCTGCTACTTTACCAAATTCATTGATTAGCTCCACTAGTTTTCTGGTAGCATCTTTAGGATTCTCTATGTATAGTATCATATCATCTGCAAACACTGACAGCTTTACTTCTTCTTTTCCGATTTGGATTCCTTTTATTTCTTTTTCTTCTCTGATTGCTGTGGCTAAAACTTCCAAAACTATGTTGAATAATAGTGGTGAGAGTGGGCAACCTTGTCTTTTTCCTGATCTTAGTGGAAATGGTTTCAGTTTTTCACCATTGAGGACGATGTTGGCTGTGGGTTTGTCATATGTGGCCTTTATCATGTTAAGGTAAGTTCCCTGTATGCCTACTTTCTGGAGGGTTTTTATCATAAATGGGTGTTGAATTTTGTTAAAAGCTTTCTCTGCATCTATTGAGATGATCATATGGTTTTTCTCCTTCAATCTGTTAATATGGTGTATCATATTGATTGATTTTCGTATATTGAAGAATCCTTGCATTCCTGGGATAAATCCCACTTGATCATGGTGTATGATCCTTTTAATGTGCTGTTGGATTCTGTTTACCCGTATTTTGTTGAGGAGTTTTGCATCTATGTTCATCAGTGATATTGGCCTGTAGTTTTCTTTCTTTGTGACATCTTTGCCTGGTTTTGGTATCAGGGTGATGGTGGCCTCGTAGAATGAGTTTGGGAGTGTCCTCCCTCTGCTATATTTTGGAAGAGTTTGAGAAGGATAGGTGTTAGCTCTTCTCTAAATGTTTCATAGAATTCGCCTGTGAAGCCATCTGGTCCTGGGCTTTTGTTTGTTGGAAGATTTTTAATCACAGTCTCAATTTCAGTGCTTGTGATTGGTCTGTTCATATTTTCTATTTCTTCCTGGTTCAATCTCAGAAGGCTGTGCATTTCTAAGAATTTGTCCATTTTTTCCAGGTTGTCCATTTCATTGGCATAGAGTTGCTTGTAGCAATCTCTCATGATCCTTTGTATTTCTGCAGTGTCAGTTGTTACTTCTCCTTTTCCATTTCTAAATCTATTGATCTGCGTCTTCTCCCCCTTTTTTTTTTTTTGATGAGTCTGGCTAATGGTTTATCAATTTTGTTTATCTTCTCAAAGAACCAGCTTTTAGTTTTATTGATCTTTGCTATAGCTTCCTTCATTTCTTTTTCATTTATTTCTGATCTGATCCATATGATTTCTTTCCTTCTGCTAACTTTGGGGTTTTTTTGTTCTTCTTTCTCTAATTGCTTTAGGTGTAAGGTTAGGTTGTTTATTTGAGATGTTTCTTGTTTCTTAAGGTAGGATTGTATTGCTATAAACTCCCCTCTTAGAACTGCTTTTGCTGCATCCTATAGGTTTTGGGTCATCGTGTTTTCATTGTCATGATCTCTTTCTTGAACTTCTGCACAGTTCCCTAACAAATCTAAATGGTAATTCCAGTACTGGAACTACCAAACTGATCTCCCCCTCCCTCCCTGCCACAACCACTACAGTAACTAAAAAAATCTATTTAAAACATGTCTGAGTACATAAACATTTAATTGTTCCCTCAGTATATGAAAAAACAAAAGCTCCTTTAATTGGCACATAAGACCCTTCCCTGGATTCTTGTCTCTCCATGCCCATTTCTTGCCACTTTCAAGCACCTATTTTATGCTTCAACAAATTGTTGTTGTTTCATATGCACAAGCCATTTAATTTCTCATCTCACTTTGTCTCACCTCCATAACTTTGTTCATGCTGTCATCTGTGCCAGAATCAATGTCCTTCCCTCCCTTTCCCCTGACCTATCCTTACTGACCCTTCAGGGTTCAGCTCAGGTGTCATCTCATTTTGACTTCTCCCCACTCCAACCATATTCAGGCTCGGACTGGGCACCCTCAAGAACCTGTCAAAGGAACACTAAAGCGTGCCGGGAGATGGTTTTGGCTTTTCTGAGTGTAACAGTTTCCTAGAATCGTTCAGAGAAGAAATTTTAAAAAGCAAGAGTAATACATGGAAGTAATTAGCCTTTAAAGTGTACACTTTGTTCCTAAGGTCCTGTTAATTACCATTTAGGAAAGGCTTATTTGCATTGTCCTCAATTACTTAGGCAACTAAATAGCTTTTACTGATCAGATTGAGCAGCATTTGCTTAATAACAAATAACAAATGCAGTGGCACAGTCTATTGATAGTCTCCTCCCTGAGATGGGCTTCTTTAAGCTTGAGCTCCAAGGGGAAAGTTTTTTTACTGGAGCGCATTATAATTGTTCATAGAACACTTAGATCTAGAGAAACATAAGCTTGGTTTTCTTTTTTTCTCATTATTTTTAAATTAAGGAATAAGTAAACCAAAAGAGCATATCCAAGTAATTCCAATGTCCATTCCACTCATACAATGAGTCCACATCTGTCATGAAAAGCTCTGTAAAATTCCTATTTGATCAAATCACAAGCCCACATCTCTGAAGACCCTGCTCTCATCTGACTTTCTCAGTTAGAACTTCTCTGATTACCCGGAACTGCCATGAGATTTCTCTCCTCCAATATTTCTGACAATTTTCTGGTAGTTCCCATGTGCTTGCCAATGCTTCTAATTGTTGTTACTTATAGAGAAACAAAAAGGAAGAGACAGGCAGAACACTGGTGTTCAATATAAAAATGCCAGCTGGGGACTTGGCAAGAGGCAGGCAACACCAGATCGTGGAAGGCTTTGATGCTAAACTAGGGGCTCAGACTTCACCCTATTAATGGTGAAGATCCAGAAAGAGAAGATTTACCCTCCTGCCTCTCAGGTGTTATAACTCATCTCCCAAGTGTTATAACTCATCTCCCAAGAAAGTGACAAAGTGTTATAACTCATCTCCCAAGAAAGTGACCCTAAGTCAGTGAATCAGTCTTAAGTTCCAGTCCTATTCATCAATCAGCAGAGAATCCCTGAAGCACTGTTTTGAGAAAGATTCTGGATCACATAATCAATTAAAGATATTTGTCATGGGGATGGGGGGAGAAGGAACTTCCAGACATATAGCATATTTTACCATAGCTTCTGGAGACATCCGTACAACTTATATAGTCTGTAACTTTAGAAATGAGCACAAAATCTCTAACCTTGGTCTCATATCTTGGCCTCAATTCCTCTGTAGTTTAACCAACTAAGTCAATGAAATTGACAAATCACGCACTTGACTTTTTCCAAAGGTGGATTTGAAAGGGGAAAGAAGAAGAAAGCAGAGGAAACTGGGGAAGGGGGCCGTACCTGGATGTAGGGAGGTAACGAGAGGTCCAAGTTGTAAAATGATGGGTGCAGAAAGGGAAATTTTGAGGGGCTTCATGAGAATAAATATTTTCCTTTTCTCAGTTTTGCACTTTATTGATCCTCACACAGTCCTTGTTTTAGTACAGGTCTAAACACCTTTAAAACTCCTCTCCTCTGACTTAAAAGGTCAACTCTGTGATTAATATAATTCCTCTTTAGTCATTTCAAAACTCCTTCCTAAGTAGGTACATCTGAGTGGCGAGAGGCTCCAGTAATAAAGTCAAGTAACTCCTGCCTTGTCTTACATTCCCTTAACGGCCACCTAACAAATCAGAAAAAAAAAAAAAAAAATCTCCCCAGGAATTCATTTCTACTGTAGCATAGCTGCAAATTTGAAAGAGGCTGAAATCAACCACTTGTGTGTTTTTGTTAGACTCTTTCACAGGACTGGTTAACATCTTGACAGATATCATTGGGAGATTCACTGGAGACTTCATGGCACCTGATCTGGTTTGCTGAGTAGTCCACTATGTGCAGGTATGTAGCATCTTCCAAATGTGATGAGACAAACTGACACCAAAATTAGCTCTCGGATTCTTCATAAGGAAGATAATATAAAACCCTGCACTCTGATGCAACAAACTGCTCACTTCTTCCTAGTTGAAAGGAGAAGCAAAATTTCTAAGATTTCTTTCATGGTTTTTTTTTTTTTGGTTGTTAAAAATAATACCTATATAAAGAAAATACAAATAAGAAACAAGAACATAAACATTCATATTTCAAGCATTAGGTAAAATTTCTGGGTTACTATTCCTTTTGACGTATTCTGGCTGTCTTAGTCCATTCAGGCTGCTATAACAAAAATACCACAGAGTAGGTGGCTTATAAAAAATAAACATTTATCTCTCACAGTTCTGGCAGCTGGAAATCCAAGATCAGTGTGCCAGCATGGTCAGGTGAGGGCCGCCTTCCAGACTGCAGACTTCTCATTATTTCCTCATACACTATGACCAAGTGGGGTTTATTCCAGGTATGCAAGGCCAGTTCAACATTCAAAATTCAATTGATGTAATTCATAACAACAAAAGGTAAGAAAAGATTATATGATCATATCAATAGATACAGAAAAAGCATTTGACAAAATCCAATACCCCCTCATGATAAAAACTCTCAGAAAACTATGCATAGAGAAAAGCTTCCTCAACTTGATAATAAACATTTACAAAAAACCTACAACTAACCTCATACTTAATGGTGAGAAACTAGAAGCTTTCCTCTTAAGATTGGAAAAGGCAAGGATGTCTCCTCTCAACACTCTTATCCAGCATCATACTGGAAGTTCCAACTAATTCCAAAGAACTAGAAAAAGAAATAAAAGGTACATAGATTGGGAAAGATGAAATAAAAACATCTTTGTTCACAGATGAGAAGTTTGTCTATGTAGACAATTAAGTGAAAAATAGCAAGGTTGCAGAATACAAGGTTAATATACAGAAGCCAGTTGTTTTTTCATATACCAGCAATAAACAATTTGAAGTTAAAGTTAAAAACACAGCACCATTTATGTTAGCACCAGATATATGAAATATTTAGGTATAAATCTAACAAAATATATGCAAGATCAATATGAAGAAAACTGGGAAAACTCTGTTTAAAAAAAATCAAACAATATCTTAAAATGTATAGATATTCCATGTTCATAGATAGGAAGGCTCACTATTGTTAAGATGTCAATTCTTCCCAATGTGATTTATAAATTCAATGCAATCCCAATCAAAATCCCACCAAGTTATTTTATAGATATGGACAAATGCTGAAGTTTAAGGCAAAAGACACAGAATAGCAGATACAATATTGAAAAAGAAGAACATGGTTGGAAGATTGACACTATCTGATTTCAAGAATTACTATAAAGCTACAGAAATCAAGACAGCATGATATTGGAAAAGAATCAACAAACAGATCAACAGAACAGAATAGACGGCCCAGAAACAGATACACACAAAAAGTCTAACTGATCTTTGACAAAGGAGCAAAGACAATTCAATGGAGAAAGGATAGCCTGTTTAAGAAATGCTGCTGGAGTCATTGGACATCCACTTGCAAAAATAAATAAATAAGAATCCAACAAACTTTACACATTTCACAAAAATTCACTAAATATGGATCACAGACTGGAATGAAATATGCAGTACTATAAAACTACTAGAAAATAACATAGGAGAAAATCTAGGGGACTTTGGGTCTTTCAAGGATTTTTTTAGATACAACATTAAAAGCACAATCCATAAAAGAAAAAATTGAAAGTTGGGGTTTTATGAAAATTTAAAATTTATTCTCTGCAAAAGACACTGTCAAGAGACTGGAGAAACAAGGCACAGATGGGAAAAAATATGCAAAACATACATTTGATAAAGAATTTATATCCAAAATATACAACAAAATCCTAAAACTCAACAATAAGAAAACAAACAACCCTCTTCAAAATGGGCAAAAGAACTGAACAGACACTTCACCAAAGAAGATACACAGATAACAAACAAGCATATGAAAAGAAGTTCAACATTACATGGCATTAGGGAATTACAAAGAAAAACAACAATGAGATACCACTACACACCTATTAGAATGGCTAAAAAAATTTTTTTAATTGAAGATATGAAATGGTACTGAGAATGTGTAGCTACAGGAGGTCTCATTCATTTCTTGTGGGAATGCAAAATGGTACACTTTAGAAGACAGTTTCATAGTTTCTTATAAAATTTAACATACTCTTACCATACGATCTAGCAATTGTGCTCCTAGGTATTTACCTAATTGAGTTGACAACTTATATCCACACGAAAGCCTGCACAAGAATGTTTATAGCAGTTTTATTCATAATTGCCAGAATCTAAAAGTAAGATACCCCTCAAAAGCTGAATGGATAAATAAGCCAAAATGAGCTATCAAGCCATGAAAAGTCATGGAGGAATCTTAAACGCACATTGCTAGGTGAAAGAAGTGATTCTAAAAAGGCTACTTTTGTATGATTATAACTACATGACATTGGAAAAGGAAAAACCATGGAGACAGTAAAAAGATCAGTGGTTGCCAGGGATTTGGAGGGATTGAATAGATAAAGCACAAGGGATTTTTAGGACAGTGAAACTCTTCTGCATGATACTGTAATAATGGATAAATGACATTATGCATTTGTCAAAACCCATGGAACTGTACAACACAAAGAGCGAATCTCAATATAAACCTTGGACTTTAGTTAATAATAATGTATCAATATTGGATCATCAATTTTAAAAAATTGACCACACTAACGTAAGATGTTAATAAGAGGAGAAAGTGTGGGGAAGGGGGGCTAATATGGAAACTCTCTGTCTTATCTGCTCAATTTTTTCTGTAAAAGTAAAATTGTTCTAAAAAATAAAGTATATTGACTTTTTTTAAAAGTCGGTTCAGAGATTCTACTTTAAATGAATCCAATCTGGCATTTTTCTAAATAAAATTTTTTAAGTTTTCTGCATTTAAGTCTCACTTTTCTGCAAGAATTTTTTTGTTTTTTTGGTTTCATATTTCCTAGGTCATTTTTGTCAGAATTGAGGGTGGGGTAGTGAGAATTTAGACATATGTCCTCAAGCTGCCATCTGTTCTACAAATGGTATCCCATATGTTGTTGACATGTAGAATTTTCATTGTTGACATTTATGAATTGACTATAATTATACTTTAATTTCCTTCTTGACTCAAGTTAATTATAAGGGTGTTTACATTTCCAAGTGGTATTTTAAAAAAAAGAAGATACTAATTTCAGCTTTTACTGCTTGTTGTTTTAGATATGTGAATTGTATAAATTCCACTTTTTGGAATCTATTGAGGGTTTTTCTTCTTGGTAGTTTAGTTTATGACTAATTTTTGAAATATTGCCTAGATATTTTACAATAATGTGTATTATTCTTACAGTTTGTTTAATTATTTCTACCTATGTATTATTGTGTTATTTTCCTCTGTAGAACTTTGAACATCTTATATATTTAGTGTTATGTTACTTGTTACATTTAGGTTTATTAATATTCTATTGCCATTGTGTCTTGTATCTATTATCACTATAAATAATCCCTTTATTCCATGTAGTGCTTTTTGCTTTGAATTTAATTTGTCTAACAGTAGTACTGTAATGAATGCCTTCTTTTAGTTTTCAGTTGCTCAGTATACGTTTGGTCATCACTCTATTTTTTTTTTAACATCTTTATTGAGGTATAATTGCTTTACATTGTTGTGTTAGTTGCTGCTGTATAACAAAGTGAATCAGCTATACATATACATATATCCCCATATCCCCTCCCTCTTGCATCTCCCTCCCACCCTGCCTAGATGTTTGAAGACTCCTGAAGTTAAATACTCTTTTTGACTGTGTCTCAAAGTAGATATCTTTTTATTGACTTTGCCTGCTCCTCTGGGCACTCTACTGTGACCTTTCCTCCTGCTTCAGATTCTGAACTTGTGTGAGCCATCTCACTCAACACAGCCGCGGATGCCGCTATTCTTATGACCGTCTCATCACAACATTCTACCCGATGGGGTTCTGCCCTTGGGAGCTCTCCTTCCCAACCTTCTCTGATGCCATCTCTTCAACTGAGTGTGGCCAGCCTTAACAATTCTGAATTCATGGATCCCACATAAAAATCCCAGTTTTCTCTAAGGAGACAGTCATCTTAATTTTGTTGTTGTAAAATTTGGCCATCATTTATCTCTCTGACCGTTCATCACCTTTTTAGCAAGACTAGCATTTCTTCTTATATCCCTCAGGGGAGCCTTCAATCTCTGATCGGTCTTCAGAACGCCCTCCCTATGACACCTTCTACAACACTGATGCTGGGATGCATTTGTGGTAGTGTTACAGAGATAAAAATAATAAAGAACAACGATGTAGTTGATCGTTGTTTGTCTGAGCCAGGGAATGAACAAAAAGATACAAATTCAGACAAAGGTTACTACCAAAGTCATGTTATTTCTATTTCATCTTATAAGAAATTCAGACACTCACCCTTAGATTTCGCTCTTCGAGTTACTTTTCTACCACTCTGAATTTGACCCAAAGGTTACAAAGCAGTGATATGGCTAGACTCCTGGTAGAAATGAGGCTCAAAGTTATTAGAAAAATTTCCACCCTGATCATCTTTTCAGGGGTATTTCATTTAATTACCTTTTGACTATGCTCTTCACAGAAGAGATATTAACCTCTTATATCCCAATTTCCTTCTCTGCAAAGTATGCAAATATCACTAAAGGGCATGGGTAAGCTTAATAAAAGAGAGGGTGGGAAGAAAGAAGAGGGGACCCAAGGGCTGACCCTAGTGAACAGCTCTGCTGCAGAAGTGGATGAGGAAGGGGAGCTCTGAAAGTGTCAGCACAGATGGTGATAAATGATTCAAAACAGCACATGGGCTCCCTGAAGCCAGATCCCTTCTATCATCTCTCAACTCACATTGATTAAAGGCAAATGAATGTTTGTTTCTAATTATTCTGGAATGTCAATTGTGGCAGAGAAAATTAGTTTAGCTTTAAAAGTCAATTACAAACACATGTACCACGCAAATGTCAAGAGGGACTGATCCTTGGAGAAATGCAGCGTCTCCGAAAAGCCAAGTGAATGAGTGAGCAAGTGAGAGCTGGAAGCACTCTCACTTGTCACAGCTAGCAGTGCAAATCCCAGCACCACGAACAGCAATCTTCTTCCTGACATGGGAGTCAGTCATTCCTGTCCATACTCCAAACGTCATCCATCCCTTGGTTCAGTGCCAAGGTTTCTAAATAGCACAAAATGCTCTTCTTTCCATGATGTGCATTTCCTCACCTCTGTGAGGCCACTCACCTCTCATTTCTGTCTTCAGGTTGTGCTGCTCTATGCCTCTACCTATGTCCTGGGGTCCCTCCGCATAGACAGGTACCATGCCATCATCTACCCCATGAAGTTCCTGCAAGGAGGTGAGCTGGCTCAAACAAGTACGATCCTTGGGTGAGGGTTTTCACTGATATTATCCTCTTAGTGATGGTCTTTTCCTCCCCCTTTCTTCTCCTCTTCCACTTCCTCCCCAACTTCATGAGTCTGATTGTCCAAAAAGATGTAGAAAAGAAAGTTTGGGTGCCTGGGAAAATGCTGATGGCTTCTATGGATGGCCAAGAGCCACTAGGAAAGGTGCTTTGCTGGGCCTACTTTGTGACCATTTACCTTGATGCTGACGCTGCCAGGTTTTTGTTTTTTGTTTTTAAGAGCAGTGTCAACACGCATACCTATCCAAACTAATGAACACTCCCACTTCTATTTGCTTACTTTGCAGAAAAAAGCACCTTGCTCTCCTTACCCTAAAACCATGGAAATAATTGGAAAGATGTTTCAATTTATAATTATAATTGAAACAAGGAAAACCCTCTTTGATCCAGAGGTAGCAAAGAATCCCTGAAAGAAGGAAGCAGATGGGTCAGAGGGAAGGCTGAAACCACACAACCCACAATACACACAGATGATGATGCAGCGATATGGCAGAGGTCTTCCTAAATAGATCGTGTAAATGTCCAGAGCAAGAAGGACTCCAGGAAACTGGCAGGATGATTCCTGGAGTACAATGAGGACATTTCATCACAGCACATCTCCCTTCCCACTGCTCTTCCCCTTCCCAGGCGTGCAGGAGGGATGGAGGTCTCTGCTTCCAAGTAGTGGAGATATTGGATTTGGAGAAACAGAGTGGGGCCCTGGGAAGCAATGACAGCTTGGAGGGATGGTGGGTACCTAGTCACAGGACTAATTGTCCATTCCTCCACCCACAGGCAGAGCCCACTTACCTCTTTGACCCCCAAAAGCAAATAAGAAGCCAACATACTACACTTTCCCAAGCAGGCTGTGAAAATAATAAAATGAAGAACCTAATAGGAAACCTTGCCTACAAAAATGAGGTGCAATCAAATATCACAAAAAATGTGACAAAAGCCAAACTGTGGAAAATAGATAGTACGTTTAAAATACCATTCTGCAGAATTTACAACTAAGGAAGCAAAATTAATAGAGCAAGCAGAACTTTAGAATAAGTAGAATTAATGTCATCAGATACTACTCAATACATCAGGCAGTACTGACACAGATACTTTGAATGGCAACTTAATAATATCTAATAAAATATAAAATGTGCAGCCTTTTGACATAAAAATTCTACTTCTTGGTATCTTCTCTGGACAAATACTCACATGTGTGCATGCACACGCATGTGCTGTGTGTTGCAGCATTGCTTAGAATAGCAGGAATTCAATGCTAACCTTGGTGTCTCTCAATGGAGGAAAGGCTAGCATCCTATGTAGAAGTTTCAGTAGATTAGGTTCATTGATTGCATACTATGTGCTATTCGTGATTCTAAGTTCTTTACATATGTTAAATACTTTAATCCTCACAACAGCTCTGTGATGTCGATTCTATTATTATTTGCATCTTAATCTGGGCAATTACAATTCAAAGAGTTAAAGTAGTTTGCCCAAGGTCACACAGCTAGTAGGTGCAGAGGCAGGATTTGAACCCAGATGGTCTGGGTTCAGTTTCGGTGTCCTTGATTACTGTCTCTCAGTGAGGAGGTGTCAGAGCCATGGAGAGTAATATGCACTGACATGAAAATATCTACATCATATATTGAGTAATAAAAACAACATACATGCAGTATCATACTGTATGATAACATTATTGTAAAGAAAAACTCAAAACAATGCTAGATATTGTGTACAGACAGAGAGAGAAGAGTGTGAGAGAATGCAAGAAAATGTGAGGTCTCAGAATAACAAACAACTGCCTGCAAAAATGTAAACCAACTAGTCCTCACGTCTGGGGATGGGAGCTGGACTCTCCATAGAGAACACAGGGACTTACATGCCTTTAGGGAAGTTTTATACCAGAAACATATCAGTGTGTTGTGTGCAATTGAAAGTAATTTTAAGATCGAATTTATACCTGTTTCTCAGGCTTTTTTAGGTTGTGTGAGTGTAGGAAGGTGTGCAATTCGCACCAAGCTTTCCAGACAGTGTCATGCTCTAGCATCTTCTCCGGCAGAGAAGGATGCAGGGGAGGGCACGAGGGTAAATGGGAGAGACATTTTATGATACATGTATGCAAAAGTGTGATACTCTTACTCAGCCAAACACTTATTTACGTCCTGCAGGCTCTGGGAAGGATTGCATTTGGTGTACAAAAAGACACCCACACCAGAGTATTTCAAGGCGAAAGAAATAGGAGTAAAGTGAACTTAAGTATAAGAAAACATGTGAGGGGTGTCCCAGGACACTTGCTGGAGGTCGAGGCTTTGGGCTCCACAGTCAAGAGGGAAACATGGTCAGTTACATGTCTCACCACCATATTCATTAGATAAAAATTAATCAACTGTTTAGCTTATGGGAAATAGGACTGGTTCTGGGAGATACTGCGCAATATTATAAATCATGTCCTAAATTACAGGAAAGGCAGGAATGAATATTATAGTGTTCTTTAAAAGATGTAAAGCAATTTGCTTCCTCACTATAAAATTAATAGACGCTTCATTTAGGGCACTTGGAAAATAATCATCTCCAATAGTTTCAGGGAAAGATGCAAGCTTGGAAACAGAAATTCGCCGTTTTCCCTTCCTCTGCCCAATCCCAACTGAAGTCATAGAAGAAGCCTACAAATAGGAGGAGACCTGCAGCTGGGATGGGAGCCAAGGAAAGACGCCATCCAAAGACCAGAAACTTCAAGGAATTCCCAGCACACAGGCAGCAGATTAAATATTAACAAGGATGCCAAGCCCCCTAGGAAAGCTGCATGGCCTTTCAGGAAGCTGAAAAGATCCGCACGGTTATAGGATGTGGTAGTTGGTGGAACAGGGTGTAAGAAGGTCCGGAGAACCTTGGGCTAGAGTCATCTTGCTGCTCCAGCACGTTAGAATGTAAGGGCAGCTGTGAGGGGCAGGGTTGGGGGTTTATGTGACGGAGCTGAGAGAAGGCGGGAGAAAGAGATTCCCCACAGAGCAGCACAGAAAATGGAGCCAGTGGAAGCCAGGAGGAACTCTCCTGTGGCTGAGCAAGCACATGGCAATGGTAACAAAACCAAGGGAAGGAGAGCAGAAATGGGGGGAGCACATTTTTACTGACGTTTTATTGCTTTTTACTAAAGTGGTTATTTCCTTAGCCAGCAACTGCAGAGGAGTTGTCAGTTTTAAAGCTCTTTAGTAAAAATAACTGTGAGAATAATTAGAAAACCATCAACCCATAATGAAGAGAGATATATAGTGCCAGGTATGAAAATACAATATACAACTTTGATAATTATAACAATATGATACTAGAACCTATCTAAAGCATATAGAATACCAAATCAGTTAGAAAAGAATGAATTTGCCAGTGTATCGTGTTAGAATAGCTGTCTAGCCATTTAAAAAAAATAGATCACTACATGTCACAGTTAATTACAAAGTAAATTCCAATTGGATTGAAAAAGCAAAAATTTTAAACATAAGAGGGTATGGGTATGGGTAAAACATTCATCATTTTGGTGAGGAAAATATCTTTCTAGGAAAGAAATCTTGCAGTTCTTTAGTAGTCAAAAAGATCATTTCTATATATCGTTCATTTACTTGTTGCTTTGTTTCTTAAAAATTTCTCAAAATTTTTTCATGTCCTTTGCCCACTTTTTCAATTGGTGTGATCTTATTTCTTTGCCAGAGTTCTTTATAAGAAGGATATTAGCCCTTTGCTTGTCATATACAAATATTTCCTATTTGTCATTTTGCTTTTTTTTTTTTTTGAGGTTCGCGGGCCTCTCACTGTTGTGGCCTCTCCCGTTGCGGAGCACAGGCTCCGGACGTGCAGGCCCAGCGGCCATGGCTCACGGGCCTAGCCGCTCCGCGGCATGTGGGATCATCCCGAACCGGGGCACGAACCCGTGTCCCCTGCATCGGCAGGCGGACTCTCAACCACTGCGCCACCAGGGAAGCCCTCATTTTGCTTTTTAAGTATGTTTACAATGTTTACTATTTATAAATAATTTAAAAATTTTTATTTAGTAAAAACTATTTTTACTTCTCTTATTGTTTCTGCTAATTGAAGAACTGCAAGATTAAATATTTGGATAGGAAATCTTACCAACAAGATAACTAGACTAAGAGGAAAAATCCTCAGTGATGGGCAACTATAAGGAAAAGGACACTTCTGTACACTTCCAGTGGGAGCCATAAATTGTAGACACTTTTGGGGAAACTTAGCTATATTTGCCCCAATCTTCAGTTTCTAAGAGTTCATCCTAAGGAAATAACCAGAGCCGTGCAAAGAGATGCATATGAATTATTTATAATACAAAATAATTGGAAACAATTTAAATACTCAATACTTTGAAAAATTGGAGTTTAGTCTAACCATGGAAAAATTTTATTTTGTCCGTGTTTTTTATTTTATTTATTTATTTATTTATTTATTTATTTATTTATTGTGGTACGCGGGCCTCTTACCGTTGTGGCCTCTCCCGTTGCGGAGCACAGGCTCCGGACGCGCAGGCTCAGCGGCCATGGCTCACGGGCCCAGCCACTCCGCGGCATGTGGGATCTTCCCAGACCGGGGCACGAACACGCGTCCCCTGCATCGGCAGGTGGACTCTCAACCACTGCAACACCAGGGAAGCCCATCTACTTATTAATTTTTAAGTTCATTACTACATTGAAGCACTGTTTACCACGTAAGGTGACTGCAGGCGCTTTTAAACTACCTAATTATCACTGACATCAAGGGGCTGAGTTTTCAAACAGGAGCAGAAGAGCTCCCACTCCACTGGATCACTTGATCCATGTACGGTGACGACAGAAAGACATAAAAAGACTGTATTATAATTCCACCCCAAGGTTCCTGCTTGTTCAGTGTGCCAGTAATATGTTTTCTAAATCTTTCTAGTAACTCTTTTCAGAGTGACAATTCAGCAAGAACAGAACCCCAGATATTATTCTCCCAAGTATTTGGGATTGAAGATTCTACTAGAGTCCCTAGTTTCTTCCAGAATTGTTCTCACTTCTTATAGCTCCTTGACCACACCCTACACACCTCTCTACGATACCACCAGACTCTACATTTCCCTCCCCACCCAGAAACATGCAACTGCTTTCCAATTTGAAACTTGGAAGGTAGAGGGAGGTCTCCTGTCCCTGGATGAAGAAGGGCCGCCAGGACCAGTGAGCACAGACAGCACAGCTACAATGGGGATGAAGATGAAGACCTTCAACAACAGCTTAACAGAAAGCATCACATCAAAACAACTCTTTTCAAAAAGCTCTCTCATGTATATTAATTGTCTCTCTCTAGCCCCATCATGACTTCATTAGGTGAGCAAAGTGTGTATTTTTTTTTTAAATCCCACTTTAGAGAAGAACTCAGGCTGAGACTGAGTGATTTGCCCAAGGTCAAAATATCACATCTGAAAGAGCCCAAATCTAGTGTGTAGGGTCATATCTACCAGACTTCGGGGCTTGGTTTGAATGAACCCTGCTCTCCAGAACCAAGCCCAGTGTTCTTTCTCTGCCTTACAATTCCTCCCTTGTTCCTTCAAATGAAAGAAGGCTACTTAACATTTGGCAAACAGCTTTCAAACACTGTCACAGTGCTTCACAGTGCTAGGTACAAGAGAAGGATGACAGACAGACCAAAGTCCCATGCCTGCCTTTGAGGATGGGCAAGGTACAAGAGACAAGCATTCGCACAGCAACCTATCAAATGTATGTGGTACAAACTGAGCTCCGTAGTACTTTAGGAATGGGTGCATCAACATCTCAATCAAGCAGGTAAATCGGGGAAGCAAAAGAGGAGAAACTGGGGAACACTGACCTTATACCAGGCAGTGTTCCAGCTTCTGTGTAAGCATACTCTTTTTAATCCCTGCATCAGCCTTAGATGCTGGTCCTATTATCCCCTTTTTATGCATGAGGAAACTGAGGCTCTGAGAGTTCCAGAATCCCTCTTCCACCATGATATTTTTTCACACTAGATGCCAAGCGTGCTCCCAAAGGATGTTTCCAGATGCCCAAGCATCCCTCTCTTTTCTCTGAGCAGAAAAGCAGGCCAAGGTCCTCAGCGTGATTGCCTGGAGCTTCTCTTTCCTATTCTCCATTCCCACCCTTATCATATTTGGGAAAAGGAAACTCTCCAATGGTGAAGTGCAGTGCTGGGCCCTGTGACCCGACGACTCCTACCAGACCCCACACATGACCATCGTGGCCTTCCTGGTGTACTTCATCCCCCTGACAATCATCAGGTAAGAGGCCAGCAGGCCAGACCCATACAGGGGCTTTCCCGGTTCACCAACTGCTGCTCTCCTCCCCTATAGGTCACTCATTGCTCCTAGTGTCCTTTGGGGAACGGGCTAGGTGACAAGATTTTATCTAAAGATGCTACGTGCTAAGCTCAACTCCTCCAAAGTGGGACAAGGAGGAGGGAACTAACATTTTCTGAGTATGTGCTGTGGGGCAGGCATTTTACCAGGTGGTTAACATTGATCTCATCAACCACACTACAACTCTGTGAAATAACTATTATCCCCATCTTATAAATGATAAAACTCAAACTCAGAGAGATTAAGTAACTTACCCAACATTATGCAGGATTTAACCCCAGGTTTGTCTGATTCCATATCCTGTTCTTTCTCCTATGTCATGCAACCTTTCAAATATAAGACATAGTACCAGTTTCAGAGATCTTATAATCGAAAAAACAGACAAACTTGAAACAAAACTGAGCAAAAAAATGCAATACACACAAAAATATGTTAGACAATGTACGCGATGAGGTCAAATAATGGCAGGGAACACTTCCTGGAAGCATCCTTTGAAGGAAGAAAGGCTTCAGATAGGAGAAGGGGACGGTGGAGAGAAAGCAGTTTCCCTGGTAACCGGGGGTCAGAGTGCGTATGGTGACAGGAAAGGACAGGCAGGCAGTGCCGATGGAAAGGAAGTTGGCAATAAGCTCTTTCTGGATGGGGTGAGACTCAATTGTGAAGGGCCTTAGGAACCAAGCCATAGTATGTTCCCTTTGTCCTGCAGCCAATGGTGGGCCAAAGATGGTCTTTCAACAAAGAAGACCACAACCACCTGGACAAGGCAGGGTCTCCCTTGGTCACATGGCAGGATCATCTCTGAAAGAGTGGCTCTGCACGGGTGGACGGGATCAGGAATTGCAGGGAGATACCTGGCATGTTGAGTATGTATATGGGTCTTGCTCATCCTGCACCTTCTGAGTGTCCCCAAGCCTGCCATCGAGTGTCACGTAATTCGTCCTGGGCAAAGGAAGATCAGCCTTTGGGTTTCAATAGTATAAATAATGCTGTGATAAAAATCTTTGTACTTAAAATTATTCATGAGTCTCTGATTATTTCCTCAGAACTCATGCTAATAGAATTGCCAGATCACAGATGATGCTCATTTTGAGACTTTTGATGCATCTGCATAAACCGCCCTATTAAAAAATGTGTATTCCTGCCGACAGCAAACAAGAGCTCTCATTTTTCCTCCCCTGACCCAGAGGAAGGTGGTGTCATTTCTTTATTAAGTCTTTGCTGACCACAGAGGTTTAAAAAAGTATCTCATTGTTTCAATATGCATTTCTTAGATTAAGTGGTTGCGTATTCTTCAAGTGTTTTCTGACATTATAGGAATCTCTTGTTCTTGCTCTTTGTTCGTCTTTAGTCTCTTAAGATGCTAAAGCTGGAAAAATGTTATCCACCACATAGTCCAGCCCCTAAACTTTTCACGAGTAGACTTAGGGCTAAAAGAAGCAAAATGACTTGCTCTCCATCAGCAGCAGAGGTTGAGCTGGACAGGAGCAGAGTGATTCCCACTGTTAGCCCCTCAGCCTTACTGAGATTGGATATTGTCCAGTCATCTCTGCTGAATCTACAAGTTAACATCTATATTGTATTTCAACTTACTGCTCTCCTCTCCACCAAGCTGAATCTGGGGGGAAGCCTGAAGGGAAGATGAAGGTTATTTAGACAATCAATCAAAGGTAAGTAACAGCCACATTAAAAGAAGCCCATGGAAGAGGAAAGAGGCCAGTTGCAGCGGTAAGAAAGTATTTGGAAAGAAGTGACTCATGACGTCACAGGCAACTGACACATCGATTTCGGTGGCAGCAAATGTCCCAGCTTCTCTCCTGATTAATTTCCCATCAGCTCCTGAAATCAGTCAAAACCCCTGCTCAGCAGGGCAGATGCAGCCATGAACCACAGGCTCCCAACGTGCTGTCTGGCCAAATTCCTCATGCGGGGCTTTCACTGTCTGAAATTTCCCCCATTAATTCGAGCTGCCTCTTCTTTTCCTCCAACTTGCCTACCGCCCAACTTGTGCATTTTTGTAGTGTCTTTGGAAAATGCAAAGTCTAATTTAATGATTAAAGGGGATGATTTCAAAATCACTCAGCCCTTGTCAGACAAAACAAAGGCCTCAGTAAACCCTGCTCCTTGCTCCTTGCTTCCAGCTGGGGTAGAACCATGAAAATTCAAAGTGACCTTGCTCTGTCTGTCCTTGAGCTTCCCTGAAGCATTTCCTACCTACTCAGTCATCATCTTCCCTCTTCCTCTTCCATGGTCAGGCTTCTGCAGGAGAGAAAGCTTCTCTCTGGGGGATGCAGCATAGCAACTCCCCGCTTCTTGAACCAAGACCAGGCCCAGATGGAGTTTTGTGAAGAATTTGTTTGCCAGCTAGTTGAGGGATAAGTTGCTATAATTTCATCTCTCTCAGAGCTAAAGCTCAACTCTTTTTTTTTGTTGTTGTTTTTCTTAATCACACTTTGTTACCCTGAGCTTGATTCTGTTGCTAGTGACTCTTTCAGATAAGGTTAAATTCTTAATTCCAAGACTGAGTAGACAAAAGAAACAACACAGATAAGGTGTTCATGCTCTTTATTAACCATGCCTCATGCTTTATTGTCCCTCATGCGTGATACATATATACATATATATATACATATATGTACATACATATATATACATATATGTATATATACATATATATGTATATTCTTTCCAAATTGATAGGCAAAAATACATATATACTATTGTTTTAATTCGCATTTCGTTCATCACAGATGAGGTTGAACACATTTTGTATGTTCGTTATTATTTTTGTTTTTTAAGTAAATTACCTATTCGTATTCTTTTACCCGTTTTTCTCCATTTTATTTTATTTTCTCTATTCTCTGTCTTTAGAGATATTTTTTATATAAAAACTTTTCCTGTTTTTATATGATTAGGATATTTCCCTAGTTTGTCCCTAGTTTGCCTTTTTATTTTGAATGTGATTTTATTTTGCTTTCAGTTAATAAGAGTGACATAATTAAGGAGAGAAATCATGAATACCTAAATTAGAAAGTCAAATGACTCGATTTAAAAAAAGAATCATAGGAAAGCACTTTGCAAAACTTTATATAAATGCATGTGAAAATATGAATGAAATGTATATGGCTTTTCTGTAATATATAAGCATTTTATATTTTAGTATATTCACATCGACACACAATTTTCTTTACATTTTTTTCATTTCTTTTCTTTCTTAGGAAATTGTCCCTTCACAAACTTATCTATACTTTAACTTTTTAATGATTTATAATTTTAATTATTTGAAAATAATTTCAGTGTTGAGAGCATGTTAAAAATATCACCTTAAAATATTTGATTTTGATGTTTAATTTGATTTTTATGTAATATGAATTAGAGATCTAAGTTAAATTTTTTTTTTTTTTTTTAGTGCTGGGTCATTTGTTCCAATATCACTTACTGAATGATTTATCTTTTCTCTACGGTATGAAATGGTAATTTTATCATATGCATATTTATATTATAAACGCTCTTATTGTTTCTGAGCTTTCTATTCCCTTCACTTTATTCTGTTTTTATTTTCTCTATTCTCTATCTTTAGAGAATTCTTTATGCAATAACCTTTTTCTTTTTTAATATATTGCAAAAATTTCCCTAGTTTGTCGTTTGTTTCTTCACTTTGAATATGGTTTCATTTTGTTTCCAGTTTGTAGTGATTGACATAATTAAGAAAAGGAGAAAACACACAAATAACTAAATTAGTGGTTTTTCTGCCCCTAACACCACATTGTTTTCATTACTGTAGCTTTATATACATTTAATATCTGCTAAGACAGATCGCTGGTCCTTTTCAGATTCCGTGGCTATTCCTGGAGAAGTTGCTCACACACTCTCCTTGCACCCACTACTGCAGCCAGAACAAGCCATCTCTTGTTTCCGGGACACCCCACACTCCTCTCACCCCTGGGCTTTTGTGCACATCATTCCTTATGCCTGAGCACTCCTCCAGTCTCACCCTGCCTTGCTTCTGGCAAAATGATTCACATTCTTTCTGTCTCATCTCAAATACCAAACCCCACATGGAGCTGCCCCTGCCAATCCTAGGCCGCATCCCGCCTCAGCTTGTCCATGTTGCCATTAAGGCTTCACGGGAGAGTCATTGCCTGCTAGTGTGGCTACATTTCTTGAGTACATGGACTCTTGTCTCTTAATCTCTAGACTCCAAACCCAGCACATAACGTACACTTCATAAATGTTTGATTAAATAAACAATGCAGACCTGACTGAAGAACTTCATCAATCAGACAGAAGTGTCATGTCACTCCATCTCTCTCTCTCACTCTCTCACACACACAGACACACACACCCCTAGTATGTACATTTCTGGTTATTTAGTGCCTAGATCAGCTTCTGGCATATGGTAGATACTCCATAAATATATGTGAAAGGAAAGAAGGAAGGAAGAAAGGCAGAGAGGGAGGGAAAGAGAGGAAGGAAGGAGTTGTATTGTCAGTGGCAAACTGTCATGAGAGCTGTGTATGGATAAAGATTTAGCTGTTCTGTCATTAATTAAATCAGGCTGCCAAGACTTGAAACCACAGTGACTGACAATAAAGGCAATACACTGTTTTTCTGGGTCAACACAACTCCTGTTGTTTCAAAATTTACTTGACACAACTGTCTAACTGTTGCTGGGAAAGGTTTTTAGCCCTGGTGTAATTGCTTTACTTTAGCTATGGTTATTTTCTTGCTACCTAATTGATTTCTCATTCTCCTATCATTTTTACTCTGTGAGACAAAGGCAGAGGCTTAAAAGATCCAGAGCCGACAATTGCAAAGGAATAAGAGGAAGAAAGCACACTTGTCATGGAGTACTGATTTACGTTACACGAAAAAAAAATCCATCTTATTTTGCTTGGGGAAAGGGGAACAGACCGTGGGAAAGCCCCAAGCTGAGGTCAGTACAGTTCTATGGACTACAAGGCCATGGTGGGTAAAAGGGCCCAAGATCCTAGCCAGCACTGTCCATGACATGAAGTCCAGGGCCAAGGTCGGATGACCCATCGCATCGGTCAAGGAAGTGACATCCTATATATTTTTACCTGAGGGGTGGCAAGAGTTAGGTCTTTTGAAAAAGCCAATATCACTAGCCTGCCAGGTTATGGTAGATGCTTGTGTTTGAATTTCCCATATCCATTCCACTCTAAGCCACCCATGGCAACCCCTCCCCTCGGCATGTGAATGGTTCAGGAACGGCCACGTCATCCAATTCTAGCCAATGAAATGTGAGCTCTCTGAAGAGCTTTTGGAAAGATTTCCCCATTCGAAGCAACAACAGAGTATGAAATGAAAAATAAAAATCTTCCTTCCACTTCTGCCCTGTCCCCCTCCTCAGAAGTAGCACTGTTAAGAATTTCTTATATACCAGCGGTTTCCAACCTTTTTGGCACCAGGCACCAGTTTTGTGGAAGGCAATTTTTCCACGGGCGGGGGTGGGGGGGATGGGGGAATGGGAAGGGAGGGGCTGGTTTGGGCGGAATTGCGAGCGATGGGGAGCGGCAGATGAAGCTTCACTCCCTCACCTGCCGCTCACCTCCTACCGTGTGGCCTGGCTCCTAACAGGTCATGCACCACTACCGGTCCACGGCCCGGTGGTTGGGGACCCCTACTATATACCCTTCCAGGACTGTTCAATTCATATACCAGCATATACACATGTATAGAAACAAATTATACACGCTTAACAATGTCTGATCTTTAAAAAAACATGTTAATCAATCATTTTACTTTCCTATTTAGAGCCATTCAGTGGATTTCCATTGTTTCAGGATAAAGTCCAAGACCTCTAACCCTGCACTAAAGGCCATGTGTGATTTGGTTCTTGCCTCACTCTCCATCCTTATCTTAAGGCACACAAGCTGCCTTACTCACCATGCTTCAGCCATGCTGGCCTTCCCTAAGTTCTTCAAATGCACATGATCCCTCCTGTTTCAGCAACTTTGCACATGCTGTTCCCTCTGCCTGAGTGATCATCCTCTTTTGCATTTAAAAAATCAATTTTATCCTTCAGATCTTAGCTGAAATTTCACCTCCTCTGGGAAGGCTTCCATGATCCCCAGAACAAGCCTTCTATTATATACTCTTGTATCTCCCTATATTTTATCTTCATAGCATTAGTATTAGTGAAATTAACTAATAAAGGGGAGAGACGCTTTTGGTCAGGGAGCATCCTTAAGCCCCTGCTAGGAGAAGAGTAAAAAGGACTGTGCTAAGTGAAGCATCCGCTCCCCCTACACCCCCTCCCTATGCTTGGCCTCTAATGAGAACTTCAGAGCACAACTGGACATCATCCTCAGGCCCCAAAATGAGGCAAAGATGCAGGCAGAGATGGAGCCTGTGGCTCCAAGACTGTGATGGGCCTTCAAGTCCCCAGGCCTGTGCTGAGTCCTGCAGCGTTTGTGAAAGGGACACTTTTGGTCTGAGTGGAATGCTCTCCGTGTGTCTTGAGGACAGAGAGAATTTTTGTTCTGTTTCCTGACGCTCCTCATACACAATCCAGAAGCAAGACTCAGGAACTGGCCTCAGGCATCCACTTAAGTACTTAATGCCACTTGAAAGGTCTTCCTCTGGCTTAGACTCCCTCACTCTCCCACCGCCAGGAGCTGCCTTCATGAAGGTAATGAAGGAAAACGGGTCTGTGTCTGGACTGTCTTCCATAAAATCAAGAAATAAACCAGCCAGTTGCAGGGAAGAGGTATTTTACTCAATCTTAGTGACCCTTAGGTTTTCAGATTTCTAAGAAACTTGAAGAAAAGCAACAACTGCTGAGGGAGTGGAGATAAAGAAAAGACATGGAAGAAGTTGACCCAAAAGAATGGAGGTGCTATTCCTCAGCTCTGTTTCTGAGAATGGGCTATTTCTAGGTCTGCTTGACCTTTAAGATACAACTGCCATAGACAAAATTCAGCGTGCCTAGTGTTACACCAGCATGGAAGCCCCAAGGAAGGGGGAGCGAACTGTCACTGAGGAACAGAGGCAGCTCAGAAAGGTTTCACAGCAAAGTGATATATAGAGAATGGGCTAAAAAAAAAAAAAAAAGAATGTATTTTCAGGAAGAAAGGAAAGCAAACACAGAGAAATGGAAGACCTTGGATCTCACATTCACCCAAAGTCAACCACATACTAAGCATGGAATCGGGGTTAGGTTAGTTGGTTTCTCCTGTTGCCCACATGGAAAAAATGTGTTGAGAGACAGTGGGGAGGGAGGGAGGCAGGATGATAATCATAGAGATGAAGAAAGCAGAGACAGATTGTGGGAGACTTTGGGTGCCCTGCTTGAGAGACTGGATACCATCTTATAGGAAAGTGGAGGCACTGGAGGGTTTTTAAGCCAGGGAATGATGCTCTGTCCCAGAGCTCCAGTTCTGATGGCGGGAGGTGTGGGCATTCAAGATGCTAGCAGAGTGGAGGTGTTTAGAAGACTATGGCAAATAATCAGGCAAGAGATTATAAGGGGTGCTTGCTTTGTCAGCATGTATACTAAAATTAGAATGATACAGAGAAGATTGGTATGGCCCCTGCATAAGGATGACACATTAATTTGTGAAGTAATGCACACTTCTGTGTTTAATGGGTACAGAGTTTCAGTTGCGGAAGATGAGAAAGTTCTGGGGATGGATGATGGTGACAGCTGCAGAGCAATGTCAGTGTGCTTAATGCCACCGAACTATACACTTAAAAATGGATTAAATGGTAAATTTTATGTTATGTTTATTTTACCACAATAAAAATATCATCAAAATATCAATATTAAACAAAAAGAGATCATAAGGGTCCGAAGTGATAGTGAAGAGCAGGAACGGAGAGGAGGGTACAGGTGATGGAGACATTTTGAAGGACAGTCCATAGAACTTGTTGACTAATTAGGTGAAAGAAATCAGCAAGAAGAAGGAAATGAATGTATTCAGAGTGCTCTCTGACGCATGACTGTTACACCCTGAGAAGTGGCTGGATTTGGGGAATAAGCTAAAGAGGCATCTTACTTATTAGTTTTCCTGGCTAACAGTAAAGCTGGTACTGGCTTTCCACCTGCCTGACTGATCCTAAGGAGACGAGGTGGGGGTGACTAAAGCCCAAACCCCTAACACATAAAATCTTTCTTAATTTTCCATTGTACATATGGCTGATGGTCAATAAGTATTTGAATTATTGATCAGTTAAGCCCTGGGGTTGCAATTGTAGTACACAATTAATGCTTGATGGTGGTTGTAACCTTTCCTTGTATTTCATTTACCTGGGAAAAAGTTTCCCTCCTCTAACAAATATTCAACTTAGGGTAAAGAATAGACTCATTAGCAGTTTTCTTTCTCATTTTTTCTTTAATGTAGACAAACAATTTCCAGGAAAGTCCCTGGGCAGGTATATGAGAAGGAGTGAGGATGCTCCAAAAAGGCCCCGAGCTTTCCTGGAACACTCAGAGGGGTTCTCTGAGCAGGGGAAAATCAATAAGGAGGGTTTTACCACAGCCATTAATTGAAGTATATTCTAAAGATCATTAAAAGCAATTAGTGCTTTGTCAGCTACTGCAAAATAGAACTCTGATTTTTTTTCAACCAAGTGATTCTCAAGAGGGAAGTTGGTGCAGTTTTAAACTGAAGAAGTGCTTTGTCTCAAAGTTTTTAGTCAAGGTTCTTAATAAATTAGAAATGTCAAATAGCTAATTAAAGGCATGCATGTTTACATTTATCAAAGGGAACAAAGGATACAAAATTTGCTAATGCTTTTGAGTCATTAACACTTTTTTCCCTTTTAGGTACAGATTATATCATGTAAAGGTAGGTGTGATATTATGTGAAAATTGGGGAAGAAAGAGACGAAAGAAAATGGCATTTATTGAGCCTCTGCTACTTTTCAAGCCCGTGCATAGCACTTTAAATGCTGTCACATTTGATCCCTATAAACCTCTTAAGAGGTTTGTACTACTACCTCGATTTGACAGTCTCAACTGAGGCCCAGTGTCTTAGTGGGTTCGGGCTGCTATAACAAAATATCACAGAGTAGGTGACTTCTAAACAGCACAACTGTATTTCTCACAGTTCTGGAGGCTGGAAGTCTGAGATCAGTACAGTACATCTGAGATCAGTACAGTACATCTGAGATCAGTACAGTACATCTGAGATCAGTACAGATCAGATCTGCCAGTACATTTGGGTGAGGGCTGTCCTCCAGGTTGCAGACTTCTCCTTGTAGCCTCACATGGCAGAAGGGTCAAGAAAGTTCTGTGGGGTCTCCTCTTATAAAGGCACTAATCCCATTCATGAGGACTTCACCCTCCTTATGATCTAAGCACCTCCCAAAGGCCTCACCTCCTTATACCATCACATTGGGCATTAGGATTTCAACATGTAAATTGGGAGAGGAGAGGGACACAAACATTCCTCCTATTTCGCTCAGTGTATTAGCTATGTATTGTTGGGTAACATATTATCATGAACCTGGTGACTTAAAATATATACTTATTATCTCACAGTTTCTGTGGGTCATGAGTCTGGACAGTTAACTGGGTCCTCTGCTTAGGCAAGGCAGCCATCAAGGTGTCTGCCAAGGCTGGGGTGTCATCAGAGGCTCAACTGAGGAAGGATCTTCCTCCAAGCTCCCCTGGGCTCCTGGCGGAATTGATTTCCTGGGGCTGTAGGACTCACAGCAACTTGCTTTTTCAAAGCTAGGAATACAGAGAGACACTAGCAAGACAGGTGCTACACAATTATGTAATCACAGACATCCCATCACTTTCACCCCAATGCATTGATTAGAAGCAAGTCACAGGTCCAGCCACCCTCAAGGGGAGAGGATGACACAGTGATGTGAACACTAGAGGCGGGAATCATGGAGGCACATGAAAGCCTATCTAAAATCAAGGTCATATAACCAGCAAGTAGTAGAGCTGGTTACAAATCTAAATCTTTCTGACCCCAAACCCTGTGTTTTGATTCCAGTCTAAGCTATACCTCTGACCACATGAGTTATCTTGGAGAAATCAGTTAAATTCACCAGGTCCAAGCCTCCTGGCTTAAAAAAAAAGAAGGAGCTGCCATCTACTGTGATTCTACAGAGGTGGGCAGACCGTGGTTCAGAGACCCCTGACTCCACACCTCACACTCAGGAAACTCGGAGTGGTCTTCACAGTATGGACCCACCAGACATTTTATAGTATCTTTGGTCCTTTCCGCAGTGTCATCTATGCCATTGTGATCAGAATGATTTGGGTCAAAAGCAAAGCCCATGAGACAGCGATTTCCAGCTGCTCAGGTAAGTCTCTCATCTGCATTACCCAACTCTTAGCTAATTTTGCTTCTGTACAGGTTTTCCTCTAGCAAATGTGAGCTTGGGTTTTATAACAAGCCTGCTCTGTTATATCAGGGCCCAGCTGGCAGGTCAGACCCCCAAAGGCTGTCCCCGGCAGGCTCTGCTTTCTCCACGTGGCTTCCCTAAAAACTGAGGAAGGAGGACTTTGGGCCTGGCCAAGTTGTGCCAGCAGAGTCCTTCAGAGCAGCCTTTGAGCCAGGATCTGAGGGTCACCCTAGTCTGGCAGGTCTGGCAGAGAGGCCTCCTGGAGGACTCTGGGATGAAAAGAGAGGACAGTGCAGGGAGGAAGCCGCACATTCAGCAAAACATGAGGACAAACATTTCTACTTGGCTTACATTCTACAAGAAAACTGCTGTCTATCCACAGAACAGTCCTGGACCCTAGGACAGTCAAGGCATGGTTCATGCCTTCCCCACTGTCCCAGCACACCACCGCACAGCAGAATGAGCCCGAGGCTGCCAGCTACAACCCTTCCCCAAATCCCGCTTCAGCAAACCTTAATGCTGAGCACCGCCTACACAATAGGTGCTGAGACTTGGAACGCCATCCTGCTTCCCAGGCAGACATTGCTGGGCCTCTGAGGACAACCTGGAGAGAACACAGCAAACCAACGTGCCCGAAAGAAAAGAGAAAGTGTTCCTGGGTGTCTAGTTACTTTAATGCGACTAGTTCTGAAGGAGGGGACCAGCTCTGCTCCCATGGAGCTTCCACACCTCCTCCCATTCCATGTACACACACAAACGCACACACTGAAACACCCAGTCTCACATACACACACACACACTTACACGCCCATATGCACACACATATACATACTCACCCACATAGGCTCACACAAGGGCAGCAAGGTATAACACCGATCCCTGGAGTAAGAAGTGCTCGTTTCTGTTCCAGATGTGCCACTAAGAGCTGTGCCACCTTTGCAAAGTCATTTAACCTCTCTGGACTCCAAGGGGTTAAAATGAGGGGACAGATTAGATTCTCTCTAAGTCTTCCTCTTTTCAGACTTTCAGCTGTTACCTTTACTGGACGAAGACAGAGCTCGTTTTCCTCCACATCGAAGCTACTTCTTTTAGTGTTACTGAGAGAAAGTTAAGAGGTTCATTATTGAGCACTAATAATCTGTATCCCTTTCCCTAGGAGAATTAGTAGAGATGTATAAGTCTTGGTGTCTTCAGCTGAATTCAGTTCAATTCTGCTGTGTTCCAACACGTGTCAGGAGTGGTCCAAAGGACCATGAATGCCAAGGAGTAAATAGCATGGATCTTGACTATAGGAAGCCTACAGTCTTGTGCACTGGGTCTCAGCCCTAGCTGCACAAGAGTGTTTCCCAGGGAGCTTTTCAAATGCACCAGTACCCAGAAACTGCTGCCTGAGAGATTCTGATTTACTTCATCTGGGGTGGGGTCTGGGCATCATTACTTTGGAAAAGCTCTTTGGATGATCTTAATGTGGATCCATGTTTGACAGCCTCTGGTCTAATAGGAGACACTGTCACAGGCAGCTGACTTCCACTCTGAGTGACGAGTATAACCCAGAGGTGTTCACAGGCTGCTGGGAAATTTTCTACCCATGAAGAATCTATCATTTGCTTGTGGCTCAGCACAGATCTTTGTGCCTCCCTCATGCTGGTCTAGTCTTTGCACTCTGGTTCTTCTAAAAGAACAAGAGTAATCAGAGGGGATAAACACAAATGCATTCATTTTATTCTCTGTGGGTGGCTGGCGATGGTCAAAGATCAGAATATTTATCTGAAAAAAAAAGATGGATGAAGGCATCCTTCCTATATCAGATATCAAAGAAATACACCAAATAGTTGTTGAACAATCATAGAATTACATGAAAGGGGGAATAGAACAGGACAGAAGCTCTAAAGGAAACCTAAGGTATTTAGGGTATGATGAAGTAGTTCAGACTGATAGGAAAATAGAGATTGTTTGAAAATTAGTGTTGTTGAGAAAACTAACCAACTATTTTGAAATAGATGGATAGGTAAATAAATAAAAAAAAACACATGATTGCTACCTTATATGCTATAAGGAAATAAACTTCTGATTAAGGGAAAGAAAAGAAAATATACAAATTATTGTTTATAATCAGGAAAAATTGAAAAAGGTATGAACATCCTACAATGAGGGATTAAGTACATTAATTATACAGCCATACAATGAAATACTACAGCTCTAAAAATTATTGTATAGTATGCTTATTGCCTTAGAAAGATGTTTACGATGTATTAGATTAAGATGGAGAAAGCTGTATGGTGTTGCCTTTATAAATGTGTGAATATATAATATACAATAGAATATATAAGTGCATGTACAGATAGATGATAGCTGGATGGACAGATAGATAGAAAATGTCAGGGAGGACAAGTACTAAATGTTATAGTGATTAACTCTGAGTGGTAGAATCTTAGTTGACTTTTATTTTCTTCTTTTATTTATTTATTTTTGTGTGTGCTTGGACACTGAGAGGTCTAACGCTGAGACTGTATACATATATTCATTTTGTAAAAATTATCATCTATCTTTTACAAATGGAAATCATATTAATTTTTAAATTATACATATCTGTATAGATATATCATTGCCTGGGGAGCTTTTCAAGTGAGTTGTCACTTAACAGAGTGCATGACCCTAGTGTGATGGTGAACAGATCAAGTGTAGTGTGACCAGAAGGCTTTGGAAGGTCCAGAGCTTTGGGTTGGAAGGATGCATGGGGAAAAGGAGGATGTTTTAGTATGCTCAGGCACCACAACAATATACCACAGTGAGTGGCTTAAAGAACAAATTATTTTATCACAGTTTTAGAGACTCGAAATCCAAGATCAAGGTACCAGCCAGTTCTGTTCCTGGTAAGAGCTCTCTTCTTGGATTGCAGATGTCCGCTGCTGCCTTCTTGCTATCTCCTCACATGGCAGAGAGGAGAGAGACAGAGAAATCTTTCTAATGTCTCTTCTTATAAGGGCACTAATCCCATTGTAGGGTTCCTGCTCTCGTGATCTCATCTAACTCTATTTCCCAAAGGCCCCATCTCCAAATACCATCACATTGGGGATTAGGGCTTCAACCTATGAATTTTGTGGGGACACAAAAATTCAGTCCATAACAGGGGAAGAGTCAGGAAAAAAAAAGAGATGGTGGAAAAAAACAAAGACTGACCAAATGAGAATAGACAAAAGCTATTTTTTCAAAGCTTGCTATAGCAACGGAGTCAGCCACCATCACTTGCCTCTTGGCAGAAATACAAAAGCAGGCAGTGGAGTGAGAAAGTCTCCAGGACGTCCTGATTGGTGGCTGTTGGCATGTGGAAGCTGTAAGTGTGCTGACTAGAAGCATGGCATCCTGTGTGATGTGTTAGGGGTGTGTATTTGGCTTTCTCAGGATGGCTTTAAGTAAAAAACAGGGGCAAATATTATAGAAGCTGTCAGTCATTTATCAAGTCTTGGCTATTTGGGGTAGACTGTTACAGGTATTCTTATTTGGCTTATGGACTGTGAGATAGAGACAGTGGTCTGACTTCCTCCAAGTCTGAGTTGCACATAGCAGATTGGCTTCCTGGTCTGGTTACTGTAGATAATGGGTTGGTTTCCTGGGCTGGTTGCTACAGAGTGTGGGTCAGAGTTCCATCTTAAATATGATCTGGCCACCATCCATTTGTTTGTTCAGTCTGTCAACACAGACTGACAAGACAGAGGGACAGACAGAGCACTTACTGTCAGCCACTTCTGGGTCCTTTCCATACTTTACCTCCCTGAATCCTTACAGAACCCTGAAAGGTGATATTATCATCTATCTTTTGCACATGGAAGACAGGCTCGAGGGTAAAGCAATTTGCTTGTTTTCATAGGTAGCGCATGACACAGCAGGATTCAAATGCACATATGATTGGCTAGAAAGCCTATGTTTTCTCCTCTACATCAAGCTCCCTCTCAGGAAGAAGGACATGACAGAAAGGAAGGTGGTGAATGACTGAAAAAAGAGTTCAAACTAAAAGAAACCAAACCAACCATTTTTTTAATTAAAAAACCCAAACAGGATTGTTGGCATGGCTGTCTTTCACCAGCCTCCCTGCTGTGCTTGGCCTTCAGAGCACTATTCCAGAGTCACCTCCCGAAGTGTTTTGTTTTGATATATTTAAAAATCTAAAAGGTGACCTAATTTTGTTTAAGTAGGCTGAGCTCTTCCTGTACTTTCAGATTTAAATCAGATTGCTTTAAACCCTTGTCCTGTGATTTCTGCAGGTTCCAGGAGACTGCTGTGTCCTCTCTCCCTGTCCCTCTGAGTTCTTACCCCACTGTCTCACCTCCAACAGCTCTTCTGTTCCCTCTGATCCTGGTCCAACGAACCATGGAATTCACCTTATTTTCCTTAGGTTTGAGGTGATGAAAAGTTTCCACATTCTGTCAGCTACCCCACCACCCGGGGTATCTCCCACCCCTTTTTTCTCAGCAGGACTTTCACCATTGTGGTTGGGCCCCTGTCTCTCTCCAGAGTGCCCCATTTCTCACTGCTACTTGATTTTCCAGTCCCTGCACTCTTGGGTTTCCCCCATCCTCTAGTCCCTGAGATACTACAAAGCCACATAGAGATCCATTTTCCCACTGATACACAGTATGCCATTACTCCTCCCCAGAGGTGGAAATGGCTACAGTCAGTTTTTATTCTTTAATAAAGTTTATATGTCCATCACACCTATGTTTTAGTTGTCTGTATCTTTATATCAGCATCACTGACCCCTTTCTGGAATGAGGAGCAGGCAGATGGTGGTTTCAAAAGCCTGTATACTCTCTACATCTTATTCATAAGCAGAACTCACTTGGTTTTCTATCTGTCATTACAGCCAAGTAGCTCTGGAGTTGGCTGGTAAGTAGGATCTCCAGTGGTGTTAGTACCCCAGGATTACTGCTCATCAATGAGGGGACATAAGCAATGATTAGCGTGAACAGAAGCTCACTTTGTAAACACAGGCTGCAAAATTCAAGTTTAAGAATCACTCTTCTTTCTGGCAAGTATGTCTATTTCTCCCCCTCAAAGGCTGACAGAAAGGAAAGGAAAGAACTATTTAATAAATGATCTACAGACTTTCCCAAAAACAAGTGCGTGGAAGGCGAGAGGTAGAGAATATGAGGTTTCCAATTCCGTAGGTTATCTTTCATAAATGAGCTTGCTCTTGATGCCCAGGGGTGTTTACTCCTATAAAACAGAACATTTATCGCATGGGGGCAGGAGATGGGGGAGGTGCACCCATGAAATATATGAAGTATAAGATATCTGATATAACTGAGTCTGTCCATTATGACTTGGAAGATGTGATGTGATCCATGCTATATCCAAAGTACACGTTTCCAATTAAATGGGGCAGAAAGAGGTGAAGAAAAATTTTTGGATTAGGAAGTGGGTTAGAGTCCTGTTCACCTCTAACTAAATGAACTTGAAATAAGCTCATTAAGTACCTTTCTTCATCAGTACATGAGAGTAAAATGGCTTCTTTGCAATCAACACCATCAGCAAAAGACATAAAGAACTTTATGAAAAATATATACATATATAAATAAATGACACTTATAGCATGTTCGTGGATAGTAAGATTCAGTACCATAAAGATGTCAATTCTCCTCAAATGATCTACAGATTAATGCAGTTCCAATCAAAACTGAAATGGGACATTTTACTGAGCTTGACAAGCCAATTTAAAAACATACATGGAAATTTCAAGTACCAAGAAAAAGCCATGAAGACAGTTCTGGAGAAGTAGAACAAGGTAGTAGAGGTTTACTGAACCAAATATTGATTTATCATAAAGTTAGAATGATTAATAGAGTATGGTATTGACACAATTCAATAGAAAAATGGAAAATAAAACAGCCCCCAAATAGACCTACACATATATGAGAACTTGCTACATGTCAGAAGATCATAGGGAAAGAAATGAAATTGGAACTTCACCTTAATTCTTAGGCAAAATTACATTCCAGGAAGTTATAGACTTAAATGTGAAATGTAAGACTTTAAAAAATTTTTAAAGAAAATGTAGGGTGTTATTTTTATGACATTAGAATAAAGGAATTCTTAAACGAGATACAAGATACAAGGTACATTAAACCAAAAAATTGATGGATAAATTTGACTCTATTTATATTTAAAAGTCAAGCCAAAAGGTGGGAGAAGCTATTTGCAACACGTAATCTGGGAAAATGTATGAAGAATGTATGAAGAACTCCTAAAAATCAATCAAATATATTTTTTAAAAAGATAAATAGAAGAAAAATGAGCAAGGCACAAACAGACATTTCACAGGAGGGAAAAGAGAAACAGCCAAAAATAAGATTCTCAACCTCATTGATAAATCAGGAAAGTGTGCATTTAAACTTCAATTAGATACAATTTTCCACTCACAGGACTGGTAAAAAATTTGAAGTCTGTTATTTCTAAGTATTGACAAAGATATAAACCTCATGGTTCATCTGGCAATATCACTCCTAAAAAACTCAGTAGACTTCTGATTTATTTGCTTCCAGTCAGTTTCACATGCCAGCAATCACCATATTCAAAAAGTCTTTCTGAAAATAATTCTCAGGTCTGACTTGTTTCTTTGCTTCCTCATCCAATCCCTTTCCCCTATCTGAATAGAAGCTAGCTTGAAGCCATCTGAAACAATAGGTGGGAGGCCACATCCTTAGTCTGGTCTTCCCCTCATTGCTGGTTTAAACTCCTCACTGTAATAACTGAATTTGGGTTCAGGCTTCATCGGCACAAGACCTGCACACTCAGAAGCTATACACATTCGCATTTTCATTTTGTACCCGGCCACGCAAAGTATACAGCTGGTGCCACGAGGGGCTAGGAGCAATTGACCCTTGCAACTCTACAAGATCCCAAATTTTAGGACATACTTTTAACTTCCTTTCATTTTTGTTCATAAACCAACCAACTTTTGTCTGAGTTCATCTCTTTTTTCTAATACTTTGCTAAACACAGCTGGTGGCAATCAACACACACTATTAACATTCTGTTTATCAACTATGGTAGTTAATTTTGTGTCAACTTGATTGCCCTAGACAGACAGCTGGCAAAACATTATTTCTAGGTGTGTCTGGAGTACATTCCTGGAAGCATTTGAATCTGTAGACTAAGTAAAGAAGATTGTCCTTACCAATGCCAGTGAGAATCATCCAATTCACTGAAGGCTTGAAGAGAATAAAAAGGCAAAGGAAGTGTAAATTTGCTCGAGCTGGGCCATCCATCTTGTCCTGCTCTCGTGCATCAGCATTTCTGGTTCTTGGGACTTCAGACTAGGATTTAGAGATTTACACCATTGGTTGCCTGTTTCTCCAGCATTTGGACTTAGACTTATACCATCATCTCCCCTGGTATTTCTCCCATGAAAATGCCTTTGGATTTGGGCTGAATTATACCACCAGCTTTCCTGGTTCTCCAGCTTGCAGACAGCAGATTATGGGATTTCTCAGCCTCCATAACTGCATGAGTCAATTTCTATTACAAATTTCCACATATATATATCCTATTGGTTCTGTTTCTCTGGAGAGTCCTAACTCCACACCACCCTTGTCCCCTCCCTGGGGGTCCAGTCTCAGTAGGCACACAATCTGCCTTCCAAAGCATCACATATAACAGTTCTATCCAATGCATCTGTAGTGTCCCAGCTTTCCCTATCAGTTTCCTTATGACCTGCTGCCTGCTCACTAGGCCAATGCCACATGTTTTAGGTTTGTGTTATGACAGCGCTGCACATGAAGCACCAATCTCTGCTTTAGTTAAGGAAACTCTAGCAGCTATACCAGAGAAACCCCCAAATACAGTAGCCTTAAAATAGAAGTTTGTTTCTTGTTCAATTAAAGTCCAATTAACAGTAAAGGTCAAAGGGATGGATACACAGTCATTCAGAAACTCAAGCAGATGGAGATTCTGCCACTCTTATCAGATGGCTGCTAAGGTATTGCTTAGCATCAGCATCCAGCAGTCTGGGGAGGGGGGAAGAGAGAGTCAAGGATTACTCAGGGGGTTTATCTGAGCCAGGCCTGGGAATGGTACATATGGATTCTTCCCATGTTCCTAGAGGCAGAACTTAGTCACATGACTACCCCCTGCTGAAAGGGAGACTGGGAAATGTTGTCTCTCTGTGTGCCCCGGGGGCAAAGAAAGGATTTGGTGTATAGCTAACCTGTCTCTGCCACAATTATTTTAGGTCTGTCAGGGTTCCTGGTTCTGCCTGAGCTGAGGCGCTGAGGAACAGAAAAGGCTGTGAGTTAGGTAAGTTAGGTCATACCTCCTCCTATCTAGCTATGACCTCCTATAAAAAACAAAAGGAAGTGGCCAAAGTCCTGCAGCTAAGCAGATGAGACATAACATGCTAAAAATAGTTAACATTCAGGTTATATTCGTAGATAAAGAAGTCATCAATGATCAGAAATTGAAAATGAATTTTAAGTTTAAAAATTTTAGAAATCAGGCAATCAGGCATAACAGCTAAAATGTTTAATTTTTAAAATAAACCTGAAGTACATAAAGTTCCCAACATATGAAAACATACTTATTTTAAAATATTAACCAGGTAGTCTTCCTTGTTAACAAACAAATCACCTGGACTCATTGTAGGTCCATTGTAGGTCCCCTCCACCCACCAGGAATAAATTCTGCTTCACTTAAAATCCCTAGATACCACTGGTTCCCCTTCATGGGCTCAGCGCACAAGAAAAATAGGTTCCCAGTGACTCTGCAAGGGGCATGAAGCATGGGAAGGTAAGGAGCAGGAACTGGCCACTTGGACACTAACCCTCCAGCGTGGGCCCCTACTAGGGATGCATCCTTGAACTAAGACAGCCTAAGGCAGCATGCTGCTTTCAGTCCTGAATCTAATCGACCCACCGCCTCTCGGCTACCCCCTATTAATGCACAGTGACTGCTGAATTTAACTGCTTTTCTGGCTCCAGCTCAGCCCCATGGCCTGAGTAGAAATAATCCTTTCATCTCCCAATAAAGGAGAATACTGGGATTTTATAGCTCAGCTCACTTTGAAGAGCCATCTTTAGGAGCTGGAGGCTTTGCATTTCCTAGAGTGGTCAGATTAAATATGCTTTTCACTGATCTCATTGGGAGATCGAAGGGCAGGAGTTGATTATATTGTCACCCATTTGCTCTATGGAAAGTACTGCAAGTTTCCATTTTAAGCAGATTTCAGAGCACAAATGTCATTCTCGAGAAGTTTTCTGAAAAACCAACTAAGTCTTCAGAGCCATACTGTTTAGGAGCCAGCTGTTAGTCCAGCAAATGGAGATACTTTGAAAAGACACAATTTAAAAAAAAAATAAATTTATTAATTTTATTTATTTTTCTATTTTTGGCTGCATTGGGTCTTTGTTGCTGCACATGGGCTTTCTCTAGTTGCAGCGAGTGGGGGCTACTCTTCGTTGGGGTGCGTGGGCTTCTCATCAGGTGGTTCTCTTGGTGCGAAGCACAGGCTCTAGGCATGCGGGCTTCAGTAGTTGTGGCACTCGGGCTCAGTAGTTGTGGCTCACAGGCTCTAGAGCACAGGCTCAGTAGCTGTAGTGCATGGGCTTAGTTGCTCCGCGACATGTGGGATCTTCCCAGACCAGGGCTCGAACCTGTGTCCCCTGCATTGGCAGGCGGATTCTTAACCAATGCGCCACCAGGGAAACCCAAAAAGATACAATTTGATCTGCTGTCTTTTTTTTTTTTTAAAGAAGATGTTGGGGGTAGGAGTTTATTAATTCATTTATTTATTTTTGCTGTGTTGGGTCTTCGTTTCTGTGCGAGGGCTTTCTCTAGTTGTGGCAAGCAGGGGCCACTCTTCATCGCGGTGCATGTGCCTCTCACTATCGTGGCCTCTCTTGTTGTGGAGCACAGGCTCCAGACGCCCAGGCTCAGTAGTTGTGGCTCACGGGCCTAGTTGTTCCGCGGCGTGTGGGATCCTCCCAGACCAGGGCTCGAACCCGTGTCCCCTGCATTAGCAGGCAGATTCTCAACCACTGCGCCACCAGGGAAGCCCTGATCTGCTGTCTTTTACTTGCCTCCCATGGCTATAATCCCACCCTGATAATTATTTGATGTATACAATTCCTATATACAGATAACATTGTATAATAGCCTATCTAAATGTATATGGTAATATCTTCTGTTCACTTCCATAAAGGCAGCTCATACCTCCTGAAATACCATTAAAACCTATTCATCCCAACTAATAAGGGAATTGACATTCTCAGTGTAGGGCTTGGCATCTTGAATACATTATTTTATTTTAATTATCAAAATAACTCTGTGAGTTTGATGTTTTATGCTTCATGTTTGAAAGTGGGAAACGGAGGCTAGAAACAGTAGGCAATTTGCATAAGGTGACACCGCTAGTAAGTTGTGGAGCTGGAGGGTGTATTCAGGTTTGACCCTAAAGTCTGTATCCTTCCCAAGATATCACCTTGAAAATCAAGGCTTTTCAGCCTTGACACTATCAGTGTTTTGAACTAGATAATTCTTTTTTGTGAGGGGCTGTTCTGTGTACTGAAGGATGTTTAGCAGCATCCTGGCCTCTGCCCACTAGATGCCAGTAGCACCCACCCCCAATCATTTGTGACAATCAAAAATGTGTCCAGGGCTTCCCTGGTGGCGCAGTGGTTGAGAGTCCGCCTGCCGATGCAGGGGACACGGGTTCGTGCCCTGGTCTGGGAAGATCCCACATGCCGCAGAGCGGCTGGGCCCATGAAGCCATGGCCGCTGAGCCTGCGCGTCCGGAGCCTGTGCTCCGCAAGGGGGGAGGCCACAACAGTGAGAGGCCTGCGTACTGCAAAAAGACATTTCCAAATATAACCCAGGGGGCAATATCGCCCTCACTTGAGAACCACGGCTGTAAATGCTTCTGAAGCACTTGCTTCCTTACACCGCTGAAGTTTTGTGGTGCTGTGAAATGCACGGAATGACTTGAAGGCCCTAATAGTGCCTAGGAGTGGCCTTCCAGGGGAGACATTAAGAAATAAAAATCAATTCTAATTAGCATTTCAGTTCATTGCACATAAAAAGCCCCTTATTCCTATGATTCCTGCTAACAGTTTGTCCTCTCCAGTGAGTAAGTGTTCCCGCTGTGAAAACACTCAGAAGCTTCGATGGCTGGTAGCTGTCTCAGAAATTCAGCCCAAACTCCTCAGGGAGACATTCAAGGTCTTCCCACTTTGGCCTCAGTTCTTCTCCCCACTCTCAAATCCAGCGTCCTCTCAGGCTCCAGCCAAGCGAGATGACTCACCGAGGTCCAAACGCTTCCTACATTTTCTTGTTTCCGTGTCTTGGCTGAGGACGTTCCCTCTGCTTCACACGTCTTTCCCAATCCCACGCCCCTACCCCCGGCTCTGCCTTGGGAATCTCTGCCTCTGCCACGCGGCCTCCTCTGCCTAACGGTAAGGGGGTGGCTTACTTCTTCGTTCATAGTCGGTTTTTGGTTTTCGTCGCTCTCATCTCACCCAGCCATGTGCGGAGTGTGTGATCTTTCCTGCTGGATTGAAAGTTCCTAGAGAAGAGGAACTGTATTTTAGCCTATTTTGTTCGGTCCTTATCTCTTAGCAGATGTGCTATGCTTGGTGGGTTGGACTGGATTGGATTGGCGAGGGGGTAGAATAAATAGTGCAAAGGTAAATTTCACACCAGTTTCCATGAGGATTTAAATACACTTCAAACGTGAAATCTGAACGATGTAGTGAGGACCAGCGAGCACAGTAGTTGGCCTCTAGGGTATAACCGCCCTGCCCCATATGACTCAGGTGCCCTGGGTGGGCCTCTGGCCTGGGCCACCACTAGAGTTGTGCCCCTTGAGCCTTAATCAATGGCACACTGCTGAGGGTGTGTGGGGCTAGCATTCTATCCATGACTCCCTCATTGAGGGTATGCCCTGGGGCAGGTCTGCATATATCCAGAGAGAGGGCACCTTTTCACAATTTTCACAAAGGCACCATATGGTCTGGTAGAAGCCCTGACAGTAAAAACTCTCCCACAACATCAAGGCACCTTATGTACAACATCTCCATCCCCAAATTTGTCATCTAACTACTCCTTCTACTAAGAATTATTGCACTGAATTCTGCCCATCCTAATCAGTATTTGTTTCACCACTACTTCTTGACTAGAGAGAGGTTTATATTAACTCGTTCAACAAATATTTATTCATCATTCACTAAGTTTAGAGGATGCAGAAACAACAAAGTCTCTGTCTCCATTAAGCTTACATTCTAGTGGATCCTTATCCTTAACCCTCTCACGTTTTACTATCAAACAACCCACATAGGCTTAAAGTTATAACCAGGCTCCTACTTGGGACAGGTTTTTATTATAGCCCCGCTGGAGCTTTTCTCGAGAGTAGGGTTTCTGAGTTAAATGAGTACGTTAGTCTGGGGTAACAATTCTAGGCAAACCGCTTTGCCCTAGGTTGCTGAAGGGACAAGACGGGTGTCTCAGCATCGCCCCCTGTGGTCACATGGCTAATTCCAGCTTCAGTTGATTCAGGGCATCCAGCCAAGCCTGTTGAGAGAGTATGGATGTCCCAATGCATTTGCATTTTATATTAAGCTGCAAACTGAGCAGTTTCCAGCATCCAGCCCAGAGTCATCTTTAGGAAAATGTCCAAGGAGGGTCTTCCTGGGCATAGGTGAGGAAGATGGAAGTGGTCCCATGACAACTGTGGGTGTAACCTATGATGCTTCTATTGGCAGAAGCAGCATTTATTTTACCATTCTCCTTTTGTGCCTGCAGATGGAAAGCGGTGCACCATTTCCAACTGAGGGCTCATCTCAAAGGCAAAAATCAATGCCATCAAGTATAGCATTGTCATCATTCTTGGTAAGCAACGTCCCTCCTTTTGTTGCAGAACTGTGTGGACGTTCCAAAAGCAAATTTGTACCTAGAACCTGGTAGGTAGAGAGCCCATACAATTAAAAAATCTGTCTACGGGCACTTCTACCTTTGTCTGTTTAGATAAGAATATGTGAAGCTAATCAGTCCATCTATGCCTCCTTCAAGGGCGGACATTTGGTTTCTAATCACTCTCTTTATGAATATTGTTGTCCACCACAGCCCTGGGGTGTGTAATGTGGAGAAAATCAATTAGGACATAACTAGCTGAAGCTGATGCTCACCATCATCCCGTTGACCCAGTTGCTTTCCTGAAGGCACACTCTCCCCAGGGCTGAAGTCCATCAACCAGAGGAAGACAAAAGTGGCATTCCATTTCTTCTGGATAGTTAATGTCAAGGTCACTATAAATCCTTCCCTAATGGATGCCTTATCTTCTCTCCACCCTACTGTCGTCTTCCCTTTCCTTTTCCTTTCTCTCTACCCTTAACACCCATAAAGTCACCTCATCTCAGGAAAAAAAAAAAAAAAGGTATTTCTAGAGTACCTAATATATGTCAGATTGGTGTACGTTCTTTGTTATTCTCAAACCTTCAAAATTTTCTCTCCCTTCCACCCTCTCAGTTAATGACCCTGATTCTTATTTCACTGAGAAAATACTCTATCAGAATAGAACTTCCTCATTCTCCTGCCTTCACATCCATGGACCTACCTGCATCTCTATCTGTCTGTTCTCCTATTACCATGGATAAACTGTCTCTGCTTCTTTCTAAATCCAAAATGCTCACTTGAGCCCTGTATCCCATTCCTTCCTGCCAACTCAAGATTTGCTTCTCCAGTCATCTCCTCACCCCCACAGATGTCTCCCTTGCCTGGATCGTATGCACACAAGCATACTGTAATAGCTCCCTCGATAAACTCTCCCATAACAGACCCTCTTTAACACTCTCTTTTCTAGCAGAACTCCTCCACTTTTCACCTCTCATTCTCTGGAGTCTATTTCTGTTAGCTTTCTTTCCTATTACTCTAGTAAAGGCATCCTTATCAAGGTCACCACAACCAACAAAATGCCAAGTATCAATTCTCAATCTTTACCTTACTTGACTTCTAAGCAACATTTGATTCGTCCTTCTTTGGAACACTTCCTTTGCTTGGAAATTATATCTATGATTTCTACTTGAAATCTCCGTGTATAATTTCTAATAAGCTTATCATACTCGACATGAAAACCCAGAAGTCTCATGCTCTCCTACCTCCTGCAAGATAACTCTTCCTCCTATTGACCCCAGTTCAGTAAATGACAGCATCTTTCACCCAGTGTCCACACCAAAAACCTAAGAATCATCTGTCTGTCATGATTCTATTTCTCTCCCATCTCACATACCTAGTCCATCAGTAAGGCCTAGAGGCTTTACCTACAAAAGAGATCTCGAATTCAACCATTTCTCAGCATCTATGCAATTATTTTTTTGGTCTAAGCTCCCACCAACTTCTCCCTGGAACACTGCAGCTGATCTTCTCTTATTCCTTCCCTGCAAAGCAGCCAATGTGATCTTTTTAAAAATGTAAATCAGACACTATCACTACCCTGCAAACCCACATATAGCTTCCCATTACATTGGAATAAAGTCCTACTTTTTCCCATGTCTTAGATGGCCTCTGTGATCTATCCCCCAGCCAAGTCTCCAACCCCATTCCCCTGCTCTCCCCCTTTCCTATTCTATAACAGTCACAACGGTTTTCTTGCTATTTCTTCAAAATGTCAACTTGTTCATACCTTGCACCGTTTCTCCCACCTGTAATGTTCTGCCTTCAGATGGTGGCATGGCTTATCCCTCACATCATCTTGTTTTCCAACAATACCACCTCTTCAGAAAAACCTCCTTGATAAGTCTTAAATAGCTCTCCTGTAATCTTTACCCTACCTTATTTTTCTTCAGATTTCTACTTCTACCTGACAGTATAGGATAGATATTGATCTGCTTATTGTCTGTCTCCCCTGCTGGCATAAGAAATCCATGAGAGCAATGACTTTTGCTTTTGTTTTCCTTACATTATTATCCAAGGCCTTAGGGGGTCCACGCACACTAGGTGCTTAATTAATATTAGTTGAATGAATGAATGAGCTTATGTAAGAAGGAAAGGGATTTGTACCATTTCCTTTTTATTTAGCTCAAATACTACCCCTCCCTACCCTTCTTGCAGCTCTTGGGAGCTCTGGGAGCATAGCTCTCATGTTAGCTCTTCTAGTATATCAAATCACCAGAACCGTCCAGCTCACCTTTCTAAAATGCAGCTGCAAAATGCCAAACAGACCACAAACAGTGTGACTCAGCAAGCAGAACACAGTCACAAAACAACACTGCAGGCAGACCTGGGAATAAAGCATATACCACCCACCAGGGCTCAAAATCCTTTCCCAGAAGCTTCTGAAGTAGATCAAAGATTATCTTGCCTTCCCAGATAATCAGAAGCACAGATGCGCATTCCCCGGATGTTGAGTTAGGAAACATATCTTATACATGTGTTTCAGAGCCAATATAGCCTTTCGTAATCAGGCACTATATTCCCAGGCACTGGGCTCCCTTTAGTCAGAGAGCAGTGCTGTCCACAAGGAGGTCAGCCAGTGTCAACAGCCCAATCAGACCCAAACGCTCCTTCCTATAACATTTTGTAATGCCCCTTTACCACGCTGAAATGAAATGTATACATAAAACTATCTAGTTAACATAATTCTTAAAGGATCAATATACAATAATATAAAGGAGGAATAGAAAGAAAATAATTTATAATAAAATAACACAGATTTCAATATAGAAATACTTGGGCACAGCCCAATGAAGTAGTAATAGCTCCAAATGAAAACCAATGCACGTGTGTTTTCATGGAGACATGAAAACTAAGCAGCATTGCTGCCAGTGACTTTATTTTCCCAGCAGGTGAGCAAATCCTGCTAAAGTTCCAAATTAAACAAAGTAATCTTTCCTCTATTTGCAAGGGAATTACACTTCTGGAAGACTCAGTATTTATTTAAAATATTGTATTCATATATAAAACAGAGTTAAGTTTCTAGATTGGGATCATTATAAACAGGCTTCTCTGTCACATAACATTTGAAGGATGTATGGGACATGGGTGGGACTGCCCGTATCGTGCAGGAGGACCGGTATCCCTAGGAAAACCAGAATCCTCCCCTAACACACACAAATACATAAACATGCATTTTAAAAATTCCCCCAAATGGAAGCTTTGCCCCTCCATGCCCCAGAACCACTATTCTGGGCCAATGCCAGACTTCACCACCTGAGCCCAGAATGTTTAGTGGTCTTTGTGTTTGAATTGCTCCATTTTAATAGATTGCCAAGGTCTGGGGTAAAAAATGTGTCAGTCTGGGCTTCCCTGGTGGCGCAGTGGTTGGGAGTCCGCCTGCCGATGCAGGGGACGCAGGTTTGTGCCCCAGTCTGGGAGGATCCCACGAGCTGCGGAGCGGCTGGGCCTGTGGGCCATGGCCGCTGGGCCTGCGCGTCCAGAGCCTGTGCTCCACGGCGGGAGGGGTCATAGCAGTGAGAGGCCCGCGTACCGCAAAAAAAAAAAAAAAAAAAGTCAGTCAAACCGTTACGGAGGAAAGTTGGTTCCTGCAGCCAGATGGCAAAGGAAGCCTGACTTCTCTGAGGAAAAATCTATGCGTGAGAAAGGGGGAGAAAAAGGGTGGAGAGGATGCAGCAAGAAAGTAGGGGAGCACATGTGTGTGTCCAGTCAACCCCAAGAAGGATTATCTCTGTGGTAATAATCTGGGTTCTCCAGAGAAATAAAAGATAGATATATATGTAAAGAGATTATTATAAGCAATTGGCTCACATGATTGTGGAGCTGAGAAGTCCCCAAATCTATAGACCCAGGAGAGCTAAAGGTATAGTTTCAGTCTGAGTCAAAGTGAGAAGCTAGAAGATAGTCAAGCAGACAGAGTGACTCACCTCTCACTCAGCCTTTTTTATTTATTTAAATTTTTTCCCCTAACCAGTGTTAGGAAGATATTTTCTTTTTTAAAAAAATTAATTAATTAATTAATTAATTTTTGGCTACGTTGGGTCTCCATTGCTGAGCACGGACTTTCTCTAGTTGCAGCAAGCGGGGGCTACTCTTTGTTGCAGTGTGCGGGCTTCTCATTGCAGTGGCTTCTCTTGTTGTGGAGCATGGGCTCTAGGTGTGCAGGCTTCAGTAGTTGTGGCACGTGGGCTCAGTAGTTGTGTCTCGTGGGCTCTAGAGTGCAGGTTCAGTAGTTGTGTCTCCTGGGCTCTAGAGCACAGGCTCAGTAGTTGCGGCACGCAGGCTTAGTTGTCCGTGGCATGGGGGATCTTCCTGGACCAGGGATCAAACTCATGTCCCCTGCATTGGCAGGTGGATTCTTAACCACTAGCCACCAGGGAAGTCCCACTCAGCCTTTTCATTGTATTCAAGACTTCAGTGGATAGAATAATGCCCACTCATAGTGGAGAAGACAATCTGCTTTTTTTAGTTTACAAATTCAAATGGTAATCTCATTCAGAAACAGTCTCACAGAAACAACCAGAAATAGCGTTTAACCAAATATCTGGGCACCCCATGACCCAGTTAAGGTGACACATAAAACTGGCCATCACACTCTGCATCTCCATTTCTCATCCCTTTCCTCTGAGGATTTGGATCCAAACAGAAATCAGACAGAGTCTTACCCACACCAACTGATTTGTAAGAGGTATAGGGTGGGTGTTTTCTGGAGTGGCTGACTTAGAAATGGAAAAGAAAATTGAGAATCTTGTGACTTAGCCAGGCTGTGTTTTGAAACATTAGGTACCACCCTTCGCCTCATCTACCGCAAATCAGGAGTCACTATCTGGGCAAAGTGCTCCCTTTTCTGTCTTTTCCCATAAAGTCTCCAAAGGGATTTGCTGGGTTTTCTTTCACACTGTGTAGAATGAGAGGCTAAGGCCATGCTGAACAGTTCCCAGCCTTTCAGTAATCCCTACAGTGGTCAGATTGGAGCCTCCCTTTACAAATAGAGAAGCTCCAGCAAATTTACTCAATTTTAGCAATGCATCTGTGGGATGTAATGTATGTATGTGTAGATGTGTGTGTTTAAGTAAATATGACATTAACGTAACACACACACAACTGTTCTAAGTATTTCTGAGAGATTCCAGGTGCTAAGGAAGCTCCTAGTTGAAGCTGCAATCAGGGCCAACACAGAGGGCCCCCTGGGCTGTGGGCTGCTATGGTGCTAACGGCTCTTTTCTCCCCAGCCTTCATCTGCTGTTGGAGTCCGTACTTCCTCTTCGATATCTTGGACAATTTCAGCCTCCTTCCAAACACTAAGGAGCGTTTCTATGCCTCTGTGATCATTCAGAACCTGCCGGCCTTGAATAACGCCATCAACCCCCTCATCTACTGTGTTTTCAGCAGCTCCATCTGCTTCCCCTGCGGGTAAGGGGCATTCCTGCCTGGGTCAGACATGGGGATGCCCACTGCAGTCACCTCCAACCTGTGTCTTCCTCATGCCAGAGCTCCCTGGCAGATTATAGATGAGACACTGGAGGGTCAAAAATGTCCCGCTAGTATGACAAATTCAAATCCAGCCTCATCCATGGCTCATGCTTTCTCCTATATTACATCACCTCTTATAGCAACCATCCTAATCAGGTCACATACAGAAGACCTTTTTTTTTAGTTCAAAGCTTCTCTACGTGAGTTGTCGCAATACAATGCCTTGGTGATAGCAGAACATGAAGCATTATTATCATTTTACAGATAAATTCAGGCTCACAAGGTTACATGACATTATTGAGATTATATGAATAATTAGTTGCAGAGCTGAAATTAGATCCCTCCCACATCTACTCAGTCTGCTGTTTTTCAGCTGTTTTTCAGCTGTTTTACTGCACAAGCTACAGGGAATAGGTGGAAAAATCCATAGGATATAGAACAGTAGAATGGTTTCAGGTTTGGGTTTGATGCCCTCCACTGGATCTCTCCTCCATCAACTGACAAGATCTTTCAAGTCCTCCTAGAATTATGGCTGGTAGCATTTCTCAATGATCCTAAAAATCTTTGATAAGTACTAGAATGGCTACCATCCCCTGCCCCCCCTTGCCTCTGGCCTCTCGCTCGTTGCCGCACTCCCCTCCCCTCCCCTTTCCTCTTGTCTCCGTGATAGAATCGTAGAATGGTTTCAGGCTTGGGTTTGATGCTGCCATTGCTGATTCACAGCTACACGTGACCTAGGGAAAGTTATTTAACTTCCATAAACCTCTGTTTCCTCACGTGTAAAAAGGGGCTAACAGCAGTGCCTACCTCTTAGCCAGTGATGTCTCTGTCCATTGGGCTCTGGTCCTGACCAGTAGGAAGGAGGGCTGTGAGTGGTGGGGAAGGAAGGTGAGGGGTATTACATATAAAGTGCTTAGCATAATGTCTGATTCTTAATACAGTCTCCATAACTGTTAGCTCTTAACATCCCTACTTCCCTTTTCATCAGGTCAAATTATTTTTCCTCTGTGCTCTGTTCTTTCTCTAGGGAGCAAAGATCACGGGATTCCAGAATGACATGTCAGGAGAGAACTGAGAGGCATGAGATGCAGATTCTGTCCAAGCCAGAATTCATGTAGACCCTGAGGCAGTGGTATTGCTAGCCTGAGCCCCATCGGCTCTCCTGGGTCCCCATCAGCACCCTGGGCATGTGCACGAGGCCTGAGCCAACTTCTCCACCCTGCACTTTTCATCACTTGGGGGATGCACAAGGAAAACACCCTAATGAGTGTGTGTCACCTGCATTGGCAAGTTCTAGCCAATATGAAGTCACATACTATTCACACCAGCCAGGAAAGATGCCCTATCTTTCCCCACCACTCCCAGCTGTCTGTCCCACTGGTCAGCACCAGAATCAATGGACAGAGAATTCACTGGCCCAGGGCCTAGGCTTGGGCAAGCAGAAGGGACTAAAGAAGCATGGTACATGTGTCTTACAATTACAGTTTAAGAAGTCAATAAAAGTCTTACCTGGGCCTAGATTTTCCTCCCATTTTTGGATTTAAGTTTCAGTAGTTGTAGCCAAAGAGATGTTTGTCTTGAAATGCCAACAAATTCACTTCCAGGCATTGAAGCTTTGCGTCTCCTCTGCAGATGGCCTTGGTTGACAGATGGATGTGTTGGCAGCAGCCAACCTCACAGTCTCATTGTATCAACAAATGATTTGTAGAAAGAACACAAATGCTGGCCCTCCAGAGCAAGGTTGAAATTGAGGGGTACTTTCTCTGGTAGGAAAAGAAATAGTACAAAAAGTCATGGGTCCCTGACCTCCAGGCTCTGCGAGTTGGGACCTGGGTCTCAACACATGGCTTTTCGGCTCTCTGAGGGCTCCTCCCTTTGCATTCTACATTTAGACCACTCTGGGCTCCATTCCTCATACCTCAGGGACACTTCTCTCTCTTTAGCTGGGAGCTGAATTCCTGTGGCTTTTCCAGGCACGATGTTGCTGTAAGATCTTTATCATTTTTGCATGTCGCACCCATTGTCTATCTAACACCTTGGCTGGGAAGCACTGGTGAGGCTTATTTTGACAAGTCCGGAGTTTGGTATATATAAGCATAATCCAAGTGAAATATGACTAAATGTTTTCTAGTCAACTTTTATCATCAGATTTTTCCATAAGTTGAAGTGGAATAATTTAATTTGATTATATATACATCCACACCCACGGCTCTGGGATGCGCGTGAGCTCCTTATTTTTAGCCTCACATACATTCTTGACATTAAAATCTCCTTGGCAAAACCCTTCTTCCCAGAATTATTCTGAGCTTAAGCCTTTTTTTTTTTTTTTGGTCTACTGCTAGTGGAGTTATTAAAATCTGCAATATATTTTAATAGCACCCTATTCCTCATTATGGTGTCAACCCAAAGATTTCACATTTAAGGTCACAGTGGCATTTTTCCCATAAACTCTCTTTCCAATTCCATCTGACCTTAGGGAAAGTATTTCTTAGCCAGAAATCAGATTCTTCGGTCACCATCTCTCCGAATTATTTTCTGAATTTGAAGAGACTGAATAATCTAGTCGTACGTCTATAGAACAGTTTTGAAGGCTGCCTTCCTTTCTGTCCAATCAGTTAAAAGTGAGAAACCCTGGAAGCTTTGAGTGGTTGAGAAGTGCTTTTTGACATTTCACTTTAAATCAAGATGTGCCACAGAAGACCCACAGAATCATTGCTAAAATAACTGCCTGCATGGGAGCCTATTAACAGCAAAATCTGGCGGCTGTCCTCACTGGCAAAACGGGAGGCCTGGGTTCTTTTGACAGATGCTTTCAACCTCTGTCAAGCTCTGGTCTGCAAAAGACATTACAAGCCTACCTCACCCATCAATAGACCCTGAAAGTTAAGGAGAGAGTTGAGTGAGGGGCTTTGTGCTCCTTAAAAACTGTGAATGTGATTTTGTAGTTGTTGTGGTGCTGTGTCTCCCATTCCCAGTGAAGACTGGAGATCAGTAAGATGCTGGTACAGGCTGCTGCAGGGTAAGCTGCCGTTAAAATGAAACTTGCTTCATATTGGGGTGGATTCTAGAATCTTCATTGTCATGTATTTTCTGAGCTTGAGGAAACATGATTTAAACACTGAGGAACACTGGTAATTGTTCCATAGTCTTATGACCTTGGACAAATTATTTAATGTCTCTGAGCATCAACTGTCTCATCTGTAGGATGGGAACAAAATAAGTCTGGAGCAGAGGGTCTTGTGGGTTCTTTAGAGATACAGGTTCTGAGATTGTAAAGACTTAAATTACATCCAGAGAGTCAGAGCTTCTGGAATTTCTTCCCCAGGGGACCAATGACTGTATGACTCAAAGCTGAGTTATTTGCTCTTTAGAAGTTGTAACTTCCCCCTCTATCACCATGAAGTGAGAGAAACATCATTTCCTAATTGGGAAATACAGTTTGAGCTCTTGGAGAAAGTGAGCAGCTTAGTGTTGTGATGTCACCGCTTGTAGCCTTGGATGCCCAAGTTGGGGCAGAGAAGCCAGCAGGGTGCTATATAAAATAAAGGTGCTTACTTCCCACATCAAGATGTCAAAGAAATGGTTACATTATCTCATAGCTTTAGGCACAGTTGAAAATTTAGGATAACGAGGATAAGTTGTGTTTAATATATTTAGCCATGCTAGAGAAAATGTGTCTCCGCTTTACTGAACTAAATTAAATATAAATGGTAAAAACTTCTCTACTTTCAGGGCTTGTGTTGAGCATAATTTAATGGAAGTTTAATTTTGCCAAGCAACATCTCCCACTTTTCCCCCCCAGAAACTGGTAATACCTTTTTAATGGCTTTAGTTTGTGATTATGATGAGAAAAAATGTATTCCTTCTCAACCAAACAAACATGCAGCTTAAATTTGCTTCCTCATTTCATTTGGACATATCCGTACATCCATATACAGAAAGGACTTTGTCTCTTCCTTCTGCATCCACAGTGTCAAAAGGGACCACAAGCCTGGGTCTGCTGGGGAAACAGGAAAACAAAAATATTTTTGGCAGGAAATAAAGCAGTTCTGCTCTTCTAGGATCATCTTGGGTGAACTACAGGGCTACTGGCAACTACAGTTCTTTTATCATCATCTGAATATACCTCATTTTATATGCAGATATACCAGTGTTTTCTGCAGCTTTTCGATTGTATTTGATTGAAAGGAGATGGTCCTGTTTAGGGGCCAACCTCCTCGCTTTTGGAAACCTGAAAAACACATGCTTCATTTCTCTGCAGTTGCATTTTAAGAATGCATTATCCTCAACAGGGCTGGTTTGGTTAACATTTTTAAAGTGCAATTCCACGCGTATAGAATGTTAAGGTGGATGGAGGCTTGGGTCATGTCGTCTCATGGTTTTCAGTCTGCTCAGGGACCCCCTGGGAAGTCCCAGAGAGGTGACTCAGTATTCATATTTGTACACACAAAAATAGTACATGTGTAAGTCTAGAAGAAACTAAAGATAGTTAAATTGCTTAAAATCCTTGAGTTACCTAGAATGAGGGTAGAATATAGATTACCATTAGACATTGATACACCAAGAATGCATGTTTTAATTTCAAGAATCCATGTTGTAATCACTAAAATAATAGAAATAAAGTATATAACTTCGAAACTAAAAGAGAAGAAAAACAAATGATAAAATCACTCTACCAGTCCAAAAGAAGGCAAGACAAAAGATATAGGAACATGAACAGCTGGGACAAATAGAAAGCACATAGGAAAATGGTGGATTTTCTTTTGTCCAAATATATCAGTAACTGTAATAATGTAAGCAGATTAAATGCTCCAGTTAATAATCAAAGATCATCAGACTAGACTTTTGTTTGCAAAAGACATGCCTAAAACACAATGACACAGAAAATTTGGAAGTAAAAGAGTGGACAAAGGCATTCTATGGAAACAGTACTAAAAGAAAGCTGGTGAGACTATATTAATAAAACCTAAATAAATTTTAAGGCAAAAAGCACTAGTAGAGTTAAACAGGGACATTTCAAGTGATAAATGTTTTAGTTCAATAAGATGATATAATAATTCTGAATTTCTATGCATTTACAATATGGCCTCAAAGTATGTATTCCAAAAAGTCAGAACTACAAAACAAATAGATAAATCCACAGCCGTAGTGGGGAATTTTATCACTCTTAATTCCAGTAATTGAAGCAGGCAAAAATAAGGAATGATCTGCATAACTGGAACAACATGAGTAACACAGGTAGGTCACTTTATCCTACCACCCCAGAGTAAACAGTCTTTTCAAGCACATGTGAAGCAGTTATAAAAGTTGACCATACACCAGGCCATAAAACAGGCTTCAAAACTTTCAAAAGATTGAGGAGGCTTCCCTGGTGGCACAGAGGTTAAGAATCCGCCTGCCAATGCAGGGGACGCAGGTTCAAGCCCTGGTCTGGGAAGATCCCACATGTCGCGGGGCAACTAAGCCCATGCACCACAACTACTTAGCCTGCGCTCAAGAGCCCGTGCTCTGCAACAGGAGAAGCCACAGCAATGAGAAGCCCACGCACCACGACGAAGAGTAGCCCCTGCTCGCCACAATTAGAGAAAGCCCACGTGCAGTAACAAAATCCCAACGCAGCCAAAAATAAAAAAAAATTTTTAAATAAAAAGTTTTCAAAAGATTGAGCTCATATAGTCTGGTTTCTCTGATCACAATGCAATTATGCTAGAACTCAAGAGCAAGAGTATAACTAGAAAATTACCATATGTTTGGAAATTAGGAAATATGTTTCTTAATAACTTATGGTCAAAGAAGAAAATACATGAAATTAGAAAATAATTGTACTGAATGATAATGAAATTATATAAAATGTGCGGGATACAAACTAACACTAGAAAGAAGAATTTTTCTTCTTTTTCTTTAAGTCAATGAATAAATCATCTATCTTACGAACGTAGGAAAATTCACCAAAATAGACCCAGAGGAAATATAAGGAAGAAATTAATAAAAGGAGTAAAATTAATGAAATAGAAAACAAACATATGGGAACTCCCTGGTGATCCAGTGGTTAGGACTCTGAGCTTTCACTGCCAAGGGTGCAGGTTCAATCCCTGGTCTGGGAACTAAGACCCAGCATGCTGTGCATAGCATGGCAAAAAAAGAAAAAGAAAACAAACATATAATTTTAAAAGCTCAAAAGATAAAATTCTGTTTTTTGAAAAAATAACAAAATTATAAACCTCTTGTGAGACTGGCAAAGGAGAAAAAAAGAGGGAAGGCACAAATAAGCAGTATCATTTATTTTAAGGATATCACTGTAGGTCCTAAGGTCAATAAAGAGATAATAAAAAGATATTATGATCAAGCTTATACTAAAACAAACTGAAAATATAAATGAACAGGACAACTTGCTATAACTGACAGAAGAAGAAACAGAAAATATGAGTAGTAAGTATCATAACTACTAAAGAAAGACTATGGCTTCATTGGTGAGTTCTACCACCACTGAAGTACAAAGCAACTCCAATTTTATACAGTCTTCAGGAGGCTACAAAAAGGGTGACTTTTAAAATATTTATGAGACTAAAAAAGCCTTAATGCCAAAACCCTACAAAGATATTACCAAAAGGAAAATTACAAGTGAACTTCTGTCATGAAAATTAAAAGTTCCAAATAAAATGTTAGCAAACCAAATCCAGCAAAATATAAAAAGACTAAAGCATGTGGCCAAGTTGTATTCATTCCAGGAATGCAAAGCTGGCTTAATATTAGAAAAGCACTTAAATAACTCATTACACTAATAGATTACAAGATTAAAAAAAAATCAGTGTAATAGATACAGGAAAATGTTTGATAAAATTACTGGGCATTTAGGCATGATAAAAGATTTTCAAAAACTTGAGATAAAAAGAAATTCCTAACTCTAAAGGCTATTACCAAAAAACCTAATGATAAAACTTTGAGGTGGTCCCTTTGAAATAAAGAATGGATGAGTAAAGAATGCCAGCATCATCACTTTTATTCAATATCATATTGAGATCCTAGCCAATACAGTGGAGCAAGCAAAAAAAAGAAGAAGAAAGGTGTAAGAACTGGTAATGAATAATAAAAATCAGTATTATTGATATAAATGTATAGTAGAATATCAAAAATAATATACAATTATTAGAATTATTAATTCTATTATAATCTAAATGAGATAAATTATTAGAAGTAATCATGAGGTTTAGTAAGGTTGCAGAATACAAAATCAATATACAAAAACCTACATCATTTCCACACGACAGCAACAAATAAAATTTATTTTTTTAAATTATTATTTACAATCCTTAAAAGATGAAGTTCATAAATGGTATATAAATCTCTATGGAGAAATCATGATACTATTATTAAGAGGTATTAAAGAAGAACTAATTAAATGTAGAAATAAATACATCATGATTATTATTTGGAGGACTGAATACCATAAAATCATCCATTCTTCTCCAATCAATCCATAAAATTAATACAATGACAATCAAAGCTCCAGCAGGAATTTTATAGAACTTTACAAGGTGCCTCTAAAAATTTATATATAAAAGCAGAGGGCCAAAATTAGCCAAGATACTCTTGACCAAGAAGAAAAAAATGGGAATGTTTGATTGACCACATACCAAAACTTATCACAAAGCCATAATAATAAAAGTTGTGGTATTGTGTCAGAGTAGACAAATTAACAAACGCAACAGAAAAAAGAGTCCAGAAAAAGATGTCCACATATAGGAAAACTTGACTTATTTCACAGATAGCATTGCAGAGGAATGGGAAAAGGGTGCTCCTTTCAATACATGATGTGAGGACAATTGTGCATTTACATGGGAAAAATTGAAAATGAAAGCCTGGTGGATTATATGCAAAAGTGGTTCCAGGTGGATTCTGGATCTAACTGCATGAGACAAAATGCCTTGAAGAAACAATGTAGGAAAATATCTTTAAGATCTCTGAATAGGGAAAGCGCTCTTTAAACAAAACAAAAAAACTGCTGCTCTAAAAGGAAAAGACTGATAAATTTGACTACCTAAAATTAGAAACTCTGTTCACCAAAAGACATCATAAAAGGGTGAAAAGGCAAGCTACAGAATGAGAAATGATATTTGCAAATGACCAAGATGTAGTATTTAGAATATATAAAAACTCATACAAATCAGTAAGAAAAAACAATAGAAGGCAGATAGAAAAATGGGCAAGGCTTGACTTCAGAAAAGAGATTTTCCAAATGGCCAATAAACACATGAAAATGGATGTTAAATCTCATTAAAAGTCAGGGAAAAGTAAATTAAACCACAATGAAATACTAAATGCACCCACCAGATTGACAAAAATTAAAAAACTTTGACAATATTAAGTGTTGGTGAGGATGTGAAGTATCAGAAATTCTCGTTCTGTTCTTGTGGGTAAATAATTAGTACAACCATTCTAGCCTTTAACTAATAAAAATTAAGGATGCATGTACCCTGTAGCCTTGAAATTCCATTCCTAAGTACAGATACTACAGAAGAGTATAATTATTTGTGCCTTGATATCTGTGAAAGCATATTCATAATAGCATTGATTTTAAGAACCCCAACTGGAGGAAAACAAATGCCCACCAGTACAACAGATAAATAGATTGTGGTATATTTCATACAATAGACTACTTTGCAGCAGCAGAAATGACCAAAACTCCCACGATAGCTGCCTGCCACAACATGAAAAATTCTTTAAAAACATAATATAAAAGTAAAGAAGATAGATACCAAAAGTTACTATATGATTTCATTTATGTAAAATTCAAAAACAGCCAAATTATACTATTGTATTTGGGGATGCACCCACGGACATTAAAATTCTAAAGCGAAGCAAGGAAACTACTTTTTATAAAAGCCAAGATTGGGGCACCTTTGTGGGGAGGGAAGAGCTGTGCTTAGGAGGGAGCCTGCAGAAAAGAGGCTGGCAGGGTTCTACTTCTTGCTCTGGGTGTTCACTTTCTAATTACTCATTAAGCGATACGTTTAAGTTTTGTGCACTTTTATGAGTGTGTGTTACATTGCACAATAAAAAGAGTTTCTAAGACTGTATTTTTTAAAAGCCTTTTAGGACCATTATTCTGGAAGCTGTGCAGAGAAGGGAGCCAGACTGGAAACAGAGAGGTGATCAATTGGGTCTCAGTTACATACAAGAAACAGCAGAGATGAGATGGTTGAAAGATCCTTCTGGGTTCCTTCTCTGCATCCGAGCCAGCATGTATCATTAGCATCCAGTAGTAGGAATATTTGATGCCAACATTTTTCAGAATCTGCAGAAAATATATCTTTGCTCCTCCACAGAGCCTTGGGTGTCAGTTCAGCAGAAATCAATAACTAGCTTCTGTTCTCTTGTTGCCTATTCAGGGGTCCTTGAGTCCTGAAGATTTTACTCCTAGCCTCCCATGTACTTACAAAGAGTCTCCTCCTCCTGTTTCCATCCATTCTGCCCTTTCTCCTCCCTCATGTATAGCAGATAGATAATACACGTGCTACGTTACTCCCAGATCACAGCTGAATCAGCATTCCTCCAGATAGGGTTTCATGTAAATAGGGAACATTTGAGGTGGTGTTACCTATCCCCAAAGAACTAACTGCTAAAAAGTAGGTACTTTGGGCCTGCAGGAGGGGGCTAGAAGAAATATTTGGGGCCCAAATCATGTAGTTCATCTCTATAACGATTTGACAGGGTTTAAGAAGGCTGATCAAATGGTCTCAAATCTGGCTGCATCACAGAATCACCCAAGGGGTTAGAAAAAATGTACAGATTTTGAGATCCCCAACCGCATTCTGAATCACTGGTTTCTGGGTAGAGCCTGGAAATCTGTATGTACAGCAAGCAACTCAGATGATTCTGGTGCAGGGGGCTCTGGTGCAGCTCTTCAATGGGCCAGTACTGAGGAGCCAGCACTCAAAAGCATGCCGGGTCATTAGAGCCCACGTTCCTCATGGCCAGGAAATGTGTAGGCCACCTTTGCTTACCTCCGTCCAGTTGCCCTGGGTCCAACCTGAGGACAAATGTTCCTCTAAGAGTCCAACTTGATCACCTTGCAACTCTCCAGATATCTGTTAGGTAAACCCAGGACAACTCTAATTTATTCCCTCCACTCTGAACTAAATGCTGTTCCGCCCCCACCCAAGAAGACAGACCTTAGTATAAAGTAGTTCTGCATGCAGGTAGATACCCAAAAGAAAGTCAGGTGGGGAAGTATGGCCACAAGTTTATGTGATGTCTGGGAACAAAGAAGGATGCCTCTGAAGGGATGTTTTGGGAGCCGTAACAACATGCAAATGGGGTATCACATTGAAGCCCTTGAGAGCAGCCTTTCTTAACTTTTTGATCTCAGGACCCCTTTATGCTTGTTTATGTGGATTATACCCATAGATATTTACGGCATTAAAAATTAAAAGTGAGAAAGGGCTTCCCTGGTGGTGAAGTGGTTGAGTCCGCCTGTCGATGCAGGGGACGCGGGTTCGTGCCCCGGTCCGGGAGGATCCCACATGCTGCGAAGCGGCTGGGCCCGTGAGCCATGGCCACTGAGCCTGCGCGTCCGGAGCCTGTGCTCCACAATGGAAGAGACCACAACAGTGAGAGGCCCACGTACCGCAAAAAAAAAAAAAAAAAAAAAAAATTAAAAGTGAGAAAATGTTTAATATTTACTTATGAATTAATTTATAAATAACAATAATAAACTCATTACATATTAACATAAATATCTCCTATATGGAACGTAACTGTATTTCCCCCTTCAAAAAAAAAATTTAGCGAGAAGAGTGACTTGTTTTAACTTTTTGCAAATCTCTTTAAGTTTGGCTTGATAGAAGACAGCTGGATTTTCAGATCTTCTGCATTCAATCTGTGGCAATATGTTGTTTTGATAGAAATATATAAAGAAAATCAGGCTTCACACAAATATGTAGTTAGGGAAAAAAGGAGTATTTTAATCTGCTTCTGCACTCAATCTGTTGTGCTAGTCCATGCCATGTAACCTCTGGAAAATTCCACTGTACACATGAGAGAATGAAAATGAAAAAGGCAAAAACATTCTAGTGCTACTATGAAAATAGTTTTAATCTCACAGACCCTCCCTGAAAGGTTCTCTCCACCCACCAGGATCAGGACCACACTTTGAGGACTGCTGCCTTAAAGAAAAACAGTGTGCACATTTGTTTGCCAATAGCAATAGCTATTGCTTTGATACTGCTGTCTTGGCTGCACAACTGAGGCAGGGTGAGGTGGGTAGGCTAATGGACCACATGCCTCTGTTTGCAAAGCTGGGTAAAGCACTAATTATAGGCAATTATGATTGAGGCTTTGGTCCAAGACGACACCTCAACAGGTAAACCTAGTGATTAAACCTGTCTCTGCTGGGAGACACAGCCCATAGTCCTACTCAAACAAGATACTCAGGGCATGTCCAGGCCTGGGGACAAGTGGTACTTGGACTGAGAAACAGACTGGCCAGTATTCAAAACACCTCAAAAGCTGTGGTGTTTACAGGGTTCTGAGTGTGGGCAGACAAATGGCTCTCCTCATTTGCTCAATGCACTTGCTAGGTGAGCCTACCCAGACCACATTCTTTAATACTGCAGCTGCCAACCCCGCAATCCTGATCTCTCATGCCGTTCTGTGTTTTTCTTTGCACCAGCACTTATCACCTCCCAATACACTATATAATGTACTTATTGATTATGTTTATTGCTTATTGCCTGCATCTCCCATGAGACAAGTATCTTTGTCTATTTTGTTCACTGCTATATCCTCAGGACCAGAACAGTGCCTGGGATAGAGTAGGTGTCAATAAATATTAGTGAACTAGTAAGATTTACAGAAGAAGGGGCAGAGAAGAACATCACCAACCTGCAAGCAGCCTGCACCCAAGAGAGGAGGAGGGCTGAGCCGAGCATGCCCAGTTTATTCTCTCCAAATTCCTGACGCAGATTAGACCATTCCTTCCCCTTTGGGTGACTGAAGAGCAAATAAAAGTTGAAAATGTGGCATCTCCACATAAAAGGAAACATCAGAAATGGACAAGCATCACCCACCATCGACTTTCAATTGTTTGTTCTCAATCCCTTTGTGTTTTAACTATTTAGCCTATGGTCAACCAGGGGTGTGGTGATCCTCAGATGAGGAGACCAGAAGTTCTATCAAGACCTTTCTACTCCTCTTTCATCAGACACTCCCCCAATGCCATCCACAGCATCTGGGCCCTTTATGTCCCTACTGTTTCTCAGCTCCAAGCCCACCCTCCACTCCACTTTTGATGCTGAAGGTGGGGCAGGGACTCTGCAAACCACATTTCCCAATTCCTTTGACAGTTGTTTCTTGTTAGGTAGGGTCCGCCAAAGGGAGATGGGCAGGACATTGTACAAAAAGAACACATCTTGGGGAGTATGGGGGGCTCATTTCCTGTCTTCCAATCATCAGCTTCATCATCTCCTCAGAGTTACTAGCAGGATTCAGACCACACTTCTCCTCGGGTGCATAGAGCTTGCCCCAGGAATCCCAGCATCTGCCCTGGGGGACCTCCTCTGAACTCGTAGGGTAACTCCACGTCTCTCCTTTTGTTCCCCCAGTCTGAGGGATGGTAGCTGCTTTCTGCAGTTGTTAATCTCTATGTTACCATTCTTCTTTGCTATTTAAGCTCTCCAGCACCTGTGTACCCAATTCCCTGCACTGAGACCCTTCTATTTGAAATATCTACCATGGTTCCTCTTTCCCTTGGATGGCCCCTGACTGGTACAGCTCCTTTGTGGATCCTCCTGGGACCACTGGTGGACAAGTTAGAATTGATCCCCAGAGGTTTCCTACATGAGTCAGAAAATCTCCATTAATTAAATCTCTACATTGCTGGAAATTAATTCCCTATTCCATTTCTCTTTCCTAATGATGTCCCTCCACATTGTCCAATATAGCTAGAGTGACTGTACAGCCCAGTTCAATCCAAACAGTATAGGTTTATGCCTGTTGTCCCAGCATAATTATTAATAGAGCCTCCTTTCTCTCTCAAAACTATCCTAGTTTGGGTGATAAATTATATCGTCACTCTAAATATAGATCATTATATGTTCTACAAAGAAATTAAATGACGGTAAGATACTCCAGCAATAAAATACCAATTACAAGATGTTCCAAGTTTGAATATCATCCCCTTTTCACCACGAATTTTCTGGGAAGAAATTAAATTTCAATGATTAAAGCCAATGATTAAGTTAAAGTCCAAAGATATTAAAGTCCAAAGGATTTAAGGTCTCAAATCATATTCTCTTCCCCTTGTGACTTAAGGTTCGAGGAAAATTAGAGTCCAATTCCCTCCCAATTTGTTATTCAACTCCTATGTTTTATTCCTCAATGTTCCAAGGACCTGCACCAAATGTTGGAGTTGAGGGGTCCAAAAATAGCCTCTCTCTTCCCATGAGAGCTTTGAACAGATTATAAAATAAAACAAAGGATGACAGAAGGGAAATTAAAACAACACCCTTATGTGCTCCCTTTTAGCACGATCCGTAAAAACTTCCCATGAGTATTTCTCATGCTCTCTCCAACCCCATCTGCAAGCTGAATGGAAAGAACTCTGAGGACTTAGAAAAGGGTGAAGCTAAGAAATTTCCAGAAGTTGTTTCTTGCAGCACTTAGGTCACCCTGCCTGATATACCCACCAGGTTCCTGGAAGCACTGACCCAGGACAGGTATTCCTACAGCAGGGAGTTAGCTGTGCAGGGGAGACTTAAAGGAGCAGAAGAAGACTTCTGTACCCTGTGGACAGCCCAAGCCCAGGAGAGAGAGAGTGGAGCTGAGGTGACCATGCTCAGCAACATCTTCCCACATTCAAGCCAGTCAGATTAAACTCCACCGGGGAGGACTGAGGGATCCTCTTTCCAGAGACTAAGGTGATCACACCTTCCCAGGGAAGGATCTATCTCCCCACCAAAAGAGTGTTTTCTTTTTGTGCACCCCCTGTTTTGACCTCCAACAATCTTTCCTTTGCTCCCCACCCAGATTCAATTAGCTCTTTCTCAAGACACACCCCCTCCTAACTTCCTTAGGTATAAAATAGAGAACTACATTTGCTTCTCTCTTGTGACTAGCCCACGGCAAGCCAGCCAAATAGTCCTCGTTGGACAAAGTTGGGTGAACGTTAAAACAACCCTTCTTGACCTGCCTCTCTACCTGCTCCCAATTTCAGAGTCCACAAAGGGTCATTCTTAGTAGACATAACAGGAGATCCTTAACACATTCTTTTATTGTTTTTCTTTTAAAGAATAGAGGCATTTTCTTACAAATCACCAGGCTTTTTCTGAGGGAAGCTTGTGCCCTCAGCAATTCCCTGCCTCAGAGTCCACCTGCCCTGGAGACCACTTTCCTTTGCTTGAAATGGAGAGAGAAAAGCTCAGATCCTCACCATAGCAGAAATAATGCTGGCCTGGGCTCCCTTTAGTGTGCCTACCAGTCTTTTCTGAAGGACACTGTCCTGCATAGCCTTTAATACTCAGGCCAACGTTTGGTCCCATGTGGCCTAGCACCTCATGGCCAAAGCGGATTAGACCAAGGTAGACCCCCAATCCATGGGGGCTCATCCACAGACTGGTCAGCATACTATGGACAAGAGACTGAGTCATTTAGTGGGAATTGAAACCCAAATTTCATATGATTCAAATGGGAGAGGTCACAATGGACACTTTCAAGCCCATAAGACAGCAGGACCCATGAGTAAGCAGAGGAAGTTGACTGATAGAGAAAGGACAATGGGGTAGTTGTACAGAGAAATGCAAATGGAGAGAGGCGGGGGGGAGAGAGGCCCGAGAGAAAGAAAGAGAGAGAGAGGACACAGTTTGGAGGAACCTATCCATGGCGGTATCTTCGATCCTGACAGTTGTTCAGTTCCTTCTACATCTGTCCTTATAATAACCCTCTTTTTCCTTGACTAACTTGAGTGCATCACTGTGCCTTGTCTGACTAGAACAATTCATTTCCATAAATGTTTCCAGACTGTGATGAGGGATCCCCTAGAAGACCATGAACATGTGGGCTTCTTCCTACCTACCTGTCAGGTGGCTTGAGCAACTAGCTTTGGGAAGAAGTTGTGAATAAATAATAGAGAGTTTGGCAAGATCGGCACTTTGGGAAGAAAGGAGAATAAGTAGGTGAATCTTTGCTTTCTTCTTTAGGTTATTATGAGGCTCAGAGTTTAGGGTAAAGGAGAAGACATCACAGCAAGAAGAATTCTCCAGGCCACATGGGGAAACAAAGGAGGTTTCTTCAAGGACATCGTGGTGCTGGACATTGTGCGTGTGCATAGTCTCACATTCAATAAGGGAGTTCAGATATGAAAAGGAGGCACTTTGAAATCTGTGGAATGAATAAACTAATGAGGCACGTCTACCCCAGATGGAGAAAGCCCGTCAGTTTCATTAGAAGTTTCCAATCTTGGGACTTCCCTGGTGGTCCAATGGTTAATACTCTGCGCTTCCATTGCAGGGGGTGCTGATTCGATCCCTGGCCGGGGAACTAAGATCCCTCATGCCGTGCGGTGCCGCCAAAAAAAAAAAAAAAAAAAAAAAAAAATCCCAATCTCTAAAATTTATAACATGGGAAGCTATAATATATTGAATTATGTCAATCTTCTGCCCCCCAAATAAAGAAGTTAGTGAGGCCATCAAATGAGATGAATTTGACTGAGTTCAAACTAGCCAAGTAGCCAAATAATCTGGTGTACATTAGAATACTATTATATAAACCTCTGGTGAGTTTCCTTTATTAAAGAGCAAGAAGTCAGCAGGAGAAAGGCAGCTTTCAGGGGGTATGCAGAAGTAAAAGCGAGCTGGAGTCAGGAACCCCTCATCATCCTCCACTGGAGAGCTAGGGAGAGATGAGGCGGCAGTACCCCTCGGCACCTCCCCTCAGCATCCCCCAGCCAGCACCTCCCAGCACTCCCTTATGCCTGCCTGGCTCATCCATCTCTGAGTAGCTCTGACCCAGCTGGGGAGAACTGAGACTGGGAATTGCAGCATCCCTGACCAATGAGAGTTGAAGGTCCCTCAGCAGAGAGTAATCCCCCAAGTCAAAGGAAGGGATGAGATCTGAACATAGAGCTGCACTAGACACCCAGCGCCCACCCTAGCAGGGCCCACCTCTGGGACACAGCAGCATCTGTGCTTGCCTAGGAGAGGGGTGGTGGTGAGCCTGCTCTTGGCATGAGAGAGAGTGAACTCCCACTAAAGGGAAGAGCTGGGTGCCCAGCATGGCCCAGTAACACAGGCCTGGTTCTTCAGAGGGGAGCAACTTGGGAGTCCTGTGGTATCTGTCAATGTGTTTGCCACCTTAGCAACTCCAGTTTAAACCCATCAGGGCTGCTTTGTCCCCCCCTGTCAAAATAGAATACAGATGGGGAAAGAGGCACTGCCAGTCCTCACATTGCCAAAGGCCTGGGTGGGGATGGTCAGAAAGACGAGGGGCCCCGGCTGCAACACCAAGCATGTTTGAAGGAAGTAGCAGCTCCAGGTGGAGCTGAGACGAACCTCTCATAAGGAATTGGAAAGACCTCACAGGAAAGCTCACTGTGCGTAGCATTTCGGGCCAGGGTTCTGAGGAAGCGAGTCCCATAATGACCACGGAAAGAAGACTGTCCACCTTGCCACCCTCCGAGACAGGGCTGACCCAGGACCCAGTATGATAGCAGACAGAACTGTTTCTGAATAACACTCTCTGGAAACTGCGAGGAAGGAATTGTCCTCATTGCCAGGTGAGGGCAAGAATCAGTGAAACAGGGATTGGACAGTAAAACAATTCAAGTGAAACAATAAAACAATTCAAGGGGAGAAATCACAGGCCTAGTCATTCAGAGTGCTTGAAAGTGATTATTCTAAAATGCAAATTTGGTGACATCAGATCCTGTTTAAAATCGCTGCCTTTTCTCCATTCCCACACGCCCCGCCTTAGCTCAGACCATAATTAACTACCACTAGGATAATTGCCATAGTCTTCTAACTACCACCAGACTTGCCTCGCGCCCTCCCCACACACTGACTGCTTTTGGGAATCACAACTTGAACCTTTCTTAGAGGGTGAAACCGGCAGGGCTGGGGGGGTGGTGTGTATTAGTTGAGAGGCAACAGAAAGCAACATCTTTCTGAACTAGAACTCATGATTTTTGTGCCAAGTATGCTAGATACTTTCTCATGCTCTATTTCATTTAATTTCATTGTCACATCCCCTCAAGAGGCACATGTCAGTATCTGCACTTTAGAGATGAGGAAAATGAGACTCAAAAAGGGCACGCAAAATGTCCAAGCCACATAGCCCTAAGGGGTATGGGGTTTGAACTCGGGCTTCCTGATATCCTGTCTCATGGTGTGAACCAGTGGTGACATTTCCCTGCCCTCATCTGCCCTCTTCTTTCTCTCTCCTCAAAGCCCCAGGACAACATATATCGATCTGGCTCCCAACATCTCTTCCTTGATCTGCTGTGGTCTATGACCTAACCAACCCTGTCACCTTCTTCTGTCCACATGTCCTTTGCCCCTTCATCTCCCCCTCCCCACTCCCCCTCCCAAGACTCCATCAGAGTTTGCTGTAGCTTCACCCCCATTTTCTGGAGAAGAGCTGAATAGATCTCAGCATGTCCAAGGCCTACAGTATTTCTGAGGAAGGTGATAGGGCCCAGGCTGGGGCTATGTGAACAAAGGCTGTTACAATAATGCTTTCAGGGCTGGACTAAGTGTGGTGTGCACACAATGCCTTGCATTTTGTCTCTTAATCATCCCCTCGCCTATCTGGCTGGTTCCTGACATTGAAATCCTGTAACATCCAGTGAAAAGAGAGCCATTGTTTCTTTCCAAAACAGAATCTGGCCTGTCATTCCAAATACAGATAGGAGCCTCGCCTTTTTAGTCAGTATCTGCAGTGCCACTGTCCCTGCTGGCCCTATTCTCCCCTAACAATAGCAGCCAGGTGTCACCGAGGGCATGAGCCAGCACAGCTGGAGGCCTCCAGGAAGTGCTGGGGCTTGACACCCTCTTGGAGAATGGCTTCATTCCTCACCTTAAACTTGGGGATCTCCAGGCCAATCCAGTGATGGAGCTGCAGGTCCGGGTGCCCTTACTGGGCCTCTCAGTGGCTTGCCTGAACTTGCAGCCTCTGATCTCACCCCTCAAATCAGGCCCTTGAGTGTAGGGCACCGGAAGCAGCTATGCTCTTTAGAAGATGTTACCCCTTAGAACAGAGCTTCAGTGTGTATAGGAATCCCTTGTCATCTTGTGAAAATGCAGGTTTGGATTCAGTCCGAGATTCTGCATTTCTAACAAACTTCCAGGTGAGATTACTGTTGCTGGTCTGGGACTATGTGTTTACTCACAAGGGCGTAGAGATTTGCTCAGTCCCCAGGGACAGGATTAGAACTGACATATGAGGGGCATCTGTGAGGCTGTGAGGAAGCCACTCTGCTGGAGTCGGCCATGATGCCATTGTCCCCTCAGCAGACCCAGACACAGCAGCAGGGTCCAGCCCTTGGGAAAGAGTTGAAGAGGATGAAAGAAATGATCAGAGATGCTCACAGAATAAAAAGGGGTAGGGGGAAGGACATCTGTGGTGGTATTAGTTGGAAGGTGAGAAACAGGGTGGAGTGTGGGCTATAGGTCCTGTGAGGAGCTATCAAAATGAGGTCACACATAGGAAGACCCTGGCACTTATTCATTCTGATAAACCTTTCCTCTTTTCCGGAGTCCTCTCTTCCGTGTCAGCTCCAGGAGGCTAACTGTGTGATGCACTCAAGGAGAAAGCCAGAAGCCCAGCCAGCGGGGCCTTCCTGGCTCCTCTGCTCTAACCACAGGCTGCAGGTGGTCCTGGGCCCTCTGCTACTTCCTACTGCTCACGACGGCACACGGACACCAGTGGTTCTGCAAATGGGTCACAGCAGGTTGGGCTATGTCAGAACCAGCAGGGAGGCTTGTGAAATTGCAGCGTTCAAACCTAGAAATTCTGACATAGCAGCATGTGGGAAAGAGCCCAGGAATTTACAAAAAGGTTTAAGCTCCTCAGGCTGTTATGAAGCACAGCCAAACTTGAAAAGTATTGATTTATGCAAAATAATACTACCATCCAACTGTGCAAAGTGCTAACAAAAGGGAGTTAAATGCCAATGTTATAGTGTAACTCCAATTGTGTTTGTGTGTGTGTGTATGTATATGTTTTGTAGTATATAATAAACAGTATACTTCCAAGTTTATAAATACACACTCATTAGACATATAGATGCATAGATATCTGGGTGGTAGGATGATAGGACTATAGGGTTTTCTCTTCTTTATTCCTTTCTCTTCTTTACTTCTGTTCTCCACCCCCACTGCCCAAAGGACGGGGGTGACCTCAGGCTCCCTTGTCCCTGTGTGCACATCTGATGACGTCACTCTGGTCTAGAGACAACGGGCGGATGGGGTCAGGGAGGCCTTGGAGCAACACACATGTGCCCCAGTCCCAGCCTCACCACTTACAAGCTGGGCAATGGACTTCCATGACCCAGTTTCACCATTTGTAACAAAAGGCTAAATAGTACCTTCTTTAGGAGGCTGTTGTGTCCCTGACACAAGCACAATGTAGATACTCAACAGAATGTTTTCTTTTCTGACGCTTTTACTGGAAATTCCTGCAAATTTGATCCCAGTTAAGTCTCGAGGGTATTAAATAGTATTTTTTCCACTTATTTCTGAGTCGTACAGATAGTCTTCTGTGCATCAGCATGAAATTCATGAACCCTTCGCAGGGTCTGAGGCCACTGTCCACATAGCCTCTGCCACTGAATGTCCTCTAAGAAGATGAGAAGGGGGTTCTTTGTTATCCTCCCTCCAACATACGCACACCCTTCCACCCACCCCCACCCAGAGCTTTCGGTCCTGGGGTCTGTTTCTGTGTTAAAATGTACCCAGGTTTGCTTCAGTCAGGTATGACACAGACTGTCACAGAGGAAGAAATTTATACTCATGGATCCCTAGAAACAAGAGGTACACCATGCCATACCATGAAGGGCCACATGAGAAGCACCAGGGTAGGTTAGGAGGCAGAAGAGAACATGGCCCAGAGCGTTTATTAGGGTTTTCCCCAGAGGGGATGGGCCAGGCAGGGTAGGTACAATGAGTAAACTTAGGATGGGAAAGTTTGAAGAATTTCAGCAGTCTCTGGGTGGGTGGTCTCTAGGTGTCTGGCACCTGGCTCTAGGGTGATTAAGGGCAGGAGGAATACTGACTTGTTGTGTGCAAGTTTGGTAAAGGAGATGATGTATGTGTGGGCTCTGGGTTGGTTGGTTTGTATATGACAGGTGCACTCTTGGGGAAATCATTTGCTATTTTTAGGAATTAGCTGGCACTGGGAGGGGCAGTCTCTCCAAGATCAAGGCACCAAATGCCAGAGTATTAAGGATACAAAAAATTTTTAAAATATAGTCAATACAAAAACAAACAATCCAACCAAAAAATGGGCAAAAGACCTACCTAAATAGAGATTTCTCTAAAGAAGACATACAGATGGCCAAGAGGCACATGAAAAGCTGCTCAACGTCACTAATTATTAGAGAAATGCAAATCAAAACTACAATGAGGTATCACCTCACACCAGTTAGAATGGGCATCATCAGAAAATCTACAAACAACAAATGCTGGAGAGGGTGTGGAGAAAAGGGAACCCTCTTGCACTGTTGGTGAGAATGTAAATTGATACAGCCACTATGGAGAACAGTATGGAGGTTCCTTAAAAAACTACAAATAGAATTACCATATGATCCAGCAATCCTACTACTGGGCATACACCCTGAGAAAACCATAATTCAAAAAGACACATGCACCCCAATGTTCATTGCAGCACTATTTACAATACCCAGGTCATGGAAGCAACCTAAATGCCCATCAACAGACGAATGGATAAAGAGGATGTCGTACATATATACAATGGTATATTACTCAGCCATAAAAAAGGAACAAAATTGGGTCACTTGTAGAGATGTGGATGGATCTAGAGACTGTCATACAGAGTGAAGTAAGTCAGAAAGAGAAAAACAAATATTGTATGTTAACACATATAGGTGGAATCTAGATGGTACAGATGAACCAGTTTGCAAGGCAGAAATAGAGACACAGATGTAGAGAACAAACATATGGACACCAAGGGCGGAAAGCAGTGGGGCGGGGCTGGTGGTGGTGGGATGAATTGGGAGATTGGGATTGACATGTACACGCTAATATGTATAAAATAGATAACTAATAAAAAAAATTAAAAAAAATAGTCAATACAGCTTTGCATAATCTACCCTCAAAAATGCCACTGAGGTCTTTAAATGACACAGAGCAAAATCAATTGCAGGGTAAGAAGGTTTGTGTATTTTGGAAAATCTTGTGAGGTAGACACAGACTTCAGGACTCTTCTACCTGCCTCTTTAAAGGACGGCCCTCGTAATTTTAGCACCAACTTTTACATAGCACCTTCTTTCACAAATTTTACTTTATTTAATTTCCATAACCATTCTATGAGATAAGCCTTTGGTCCCCATCTGATTTATAAAGAAACAGTCTGGTGGGGTGTTTGGAGTCAGGGGAGTGAAAAATAAGGGACCCACTAACATGTGTGAGAGCTTAACACATAGCCCTCCTAAAGGGTAGGTAGTGTTCTCCTCATTTTACAGATGGAGATTTGGAGGCTCAGAGAGGTTCAATGGCCCTGGTCAAAGCCGGAAACTGAAAGGTCCTCCTGGGTTAGGCACTGAACCCATATTGGTTTGATCTCAAAACCTATACCCTTTCCACCATATTCACTGATTCAAGCAATAGTGGTGAACCCCCGTGTGTTCCAGATGCTACTCTGGATGCTGGATGTACAAAGCTAAGCAAAATAGATGGCATGTTCCTAAGTCTTGGGGAATTTACAGAATAGTAAGCGGAAAGATATTAATCAATTAATCATCAAAAAATACAAAATTAGAACTGTGTTCAATACTTTGAAGGAACACTTCAGTGGCCCGGAGCCCACCTCTAAAATCCTGGGCCAGGAGTCCAGGTCTAGGGTCTATTTTACCAACAATGCAGCCCTGGTTGGGGCGCTGAAGCTGTTTCCTGGTCCATAATAACCACCAGGGCACCAGGGGCGCGCAACCTCCTTCATAACGGGTACTGCTTGACCCTTCAATGCCCACCTCCTCCAGCAGGTCCAGAAGGTGATGGCCACTCAAACCAGATTCCAGCAATACCAGAAGACATGGCAGAGAAGAGCCAACAAATAAATTGTTGAGGGCAGTTAGGAGGAAAATCCCTGGAATGTGAGCCTCATACGTTCACCTGCCCGAAAGAGTTTTCCTTCCTTAGGAGGAGTGACAGCATTTGTCAATGACACAAAGATACCAAGACTCTTCCCTTCCCTTGTTCAATTCTGACTCAGGGGATGTGAAGGGAAGACTTTTTTGAGAGGGGGAAGCTGCTGAGAAGGTTCCCTTGCTCTTTAGGGGGAGCCACAGGAAGAGACACTCTGAGTATTGAAAGGTCGGGGAGTGATGCTTCAATGTGGTTGCTGGCACTGAGGACACAGTCAGCGCCCAGGGGGCCTGAGCAGACAGTCAGACCTAGGTCCTCAATGCCATCACTGGGCCACCAAATTAGCTGTGCCTGAAGTCCACCTACCTCAGAACTTCCTGTAACCTGAGATAATAAAGTCCTTGTTTAAACCAGCTTGAGATGGGGTTTCTTAAAGACAAATATATATATGTATATATATATATATATATATATATATATATATATATATATTTTTTTTTTTTTTGCGGTACGCGGACCTCTCACTGTTGTGGCCTCTCCCATTGCGGAGCACAGGCTCCGGACACGCAGGCTCAGTGGCCATGGCTCATGGACCCAGCCGCTCCACGGCATGTGGGATCTTCCCGGACCGGGGCATGAACCCGTGTCCCCTGCATCGGCAGGCGGACTCTCAACCACTGCGTCACCAGGGAAGCCCCAAGACAAATATATTTTAACTGATGGCTAAGAATAAGTTTTATTTTTAGTATCATGAAGTTTACTTACAATCTCATGGGAGCAAAGTCATTGACGCCGTCTACCTAGATCAAAGGTATCTTTTTAAGTAAACGTTTTATTGAAGTATAGCCAACATTTAAAAATTTGTGCAAATTCTAGATGTACAATTTGATGAATCATGATAATGGGAACACACCCATGCAACCACCCAGGTTGGACCTAGAAAAATGGGGAAAATTTGGATAAGTAGAAGGTAAAGGGCCAGCCAGGCATGGTAGGTAAAATGAACAACGTTAAGTCTAAGTCCCAAGGTAGGACCTTATGAGGTACACTAGGGAGGCTATAAGAGTGCAGACTTGACAAACATGGATAATTAGGATAAAGAAAGAAAGCGCATCCAGACTCATTCATTATGTGCATTTTAATAGACTTGTCCTGCTGATGCACCCTTTTGTCTGGACCCAACAATATCTATTCCTATTAGGAATATAAAGAGGAGGAATCCAAGAAGTACCTAATCTAAGGTCAACAGCAACTTAGAAAAACGCTGGTTAGTAAGCACACATATATTTTCTTGCTCTGCCAGCTAAGAGGGACTAAAAGCTGTGACACTCCAGTAGAGATGAGCACACAGTGATTTCTAATACCATTCTCTAATTCAAAAAGCCAGGGTTTATCCAGAGCTGATTCTACGGCTGGGGCAGGAAATATACAAGATGAGCCTGGAGCATCTTGTAGTGCCAGAAATAAGGGAGTTCTTGGGAAGGAAAAAACCCCACAGTGATGGGGATATCTCAAAAGGACTGAGGAGCCAACTGAAAGAGCCCCCATAGCCAAGCTGGAACAACTTGAACAACAACATAGTAATGTTGGATCATAATCCACAGTGTAGAATAAATATCCATGAGTCCATATTCATATTAAAATAATTAAATAAATTAATAAGTAGAGAAGAAGAGACAAATCTTCCATACAGAAGAATTCTAAATAAGGTTGGTAGGTATTTCACCCTCAAGGATGTGGATTATAACTTCCCATCTCTTAAGTGTGGGCTGCAGATACTGACTTCCTTCCAAAGAGCACAGTAGGAAAAGGGAGAATAAGCATTTTTCTCTGTGGTAGAGAAAACTGACAAACACTACCTCAGCCAGGTGGTGAAGGTCGGCACCAGTAGTCATAAATCATATTGATAGTATGCACCCTTGATATGATGTGATTAGAACCCCCAAAATACATAACCCCAGTGCAATCATGAGAAAATCATCAGACGAATTCCACTAGAAGGACACTACAAAATCCAAGTTTATCAAGAACAAGGAACGTCTGAGAAACTGTCACAGACAAGAGGAGCCTGAGCAGACATGACAACTGTATTAGTTTCCTAGGCCTGCTATAACAAACCACCACAAAATGAGTGGCTTAACAGAGCAGAGGTTTATTCTCTCACAGTTTTGGAGTCAAGAGGTCTGAAATCAAGGTGTTGTCAGGGCCATGTTCCCTCTGAAGCCTCTAGGGGAGGATCCTCCCTTACCTCTTCCAGCTTCTGGTAGTCCCAGGCATTCCTTGGGTTGTAGATGCTCCACCCCCATCTCTGCCCCCATCGTCACACGACTATCTTCTCCCTGTGTGTCTGCTCCTCTTCTTATAAGGACACCAGTCATGTTGGATTAGGGGCCCCCCTACTCCAGTATGACTTCATCTTAACACCTTACAGCAGCACCAACCCCATTCCCAAATAAGGTCACCTTCACAGGTACCAGGGATTAGGACTTAGCATCTCCTTTTGTGTGGTACAATTCAACCCAGAAACAATCCTCACACCAACTGCCGTTCCCATTTTACAGATGAGGAGCCAGGGACTCAGAAAGGGAAAGCAACTTGCTCAAGAGCACCTGAGTAGCAGAGTGTCAGAGGCAGGTTTCTAACTCAGGGCTGCCTGGTTCTCAGGCTTGAGCTTCTCCACTACCTTATACAGTCTTTTTCACATTAGACATCCCTTCCTGCCTCTGCCCTCTCTGTTCATTCCCTTCAAATTACAAGGGAGCAAATTGAGGTCTAGAAAGGGGTAGTGATTTTCCCAATGTCAAATAGAGGGGAAAAGGGCAACAAATTTTGATACTGAGACTTTGAATTGATGTATTTCAATTACAAATTCTTATTAAAAATCTTACCACTCAGCCATGTACAGGGAGAGGGAGAAAGAGTAAGAGAGAGAGAGAGAGAGGAAAAAAGCCTTGGGAATTGGTAGGATCTGGATCTGAGGGCCCTGTGTTTACAACAGAAGAGTTGCCTATGGCATTAGGTCTTCAATTGCTTCCACAGTTTTTCCTCCCATGATACTATCTCTGAAAACAGTGACCAGAAGAGAAAAGAACCAAAGAAAAGGAATTCTTAGAACAGGTCATCTGTCTTCCATCATCTGTCAAAAAGTTGGTACATTGAGGGCTTCATGGTGTACTTAACAAGGAACCCATGCCATAGGTCCATAGACACATCCTCTGTCTTCTTAGCCTGGGAAAGTTCTGTGCATTTTTCTCTAAGAATGTCAGGGTCATCATCATTGGCACTCACCTCGTGATTGATTTTACAAAGGTCACAGCTATGATGAGAGGCTGGAAATGCAGTCACTTATCCCCCTTCCTTGCTGATGGCCATTGACAAGGCTGGTGTAAAGATGGTGTCATGTGTTGAAAACTGGTCACACAAATATACCAGGTTCTAACTACTGAGACCTGTAAATGTTATAAGGAAAAAGAATCATTGTAGGTATGACTAAAGTAAGGATTTTGACACAGGAAGATTATCCTAGATTATCAGGATGGGCTCTAAATGTGATTACAAGTACCCTTATAAAAGAGCACAGTGAGAGATCACACGCAGAGGAGAGGAAATGTTACCACAGAGGCAGAGACTGACGTAGCTACAAGTCAGAGGCAGAGATTGAAGTAGCCACAAGTCAAGGAAAGCCGGCTGCCACCAGAAGCTGGAAGAGTCAAGGAACAGATTCTCCCCAAAGCGCCGAGAGAGAGCACAGTCCTATGCCTTGTTACCAGCTCACTGATACTGATTTCAGATTTCTCATCTCCAGAACTGTGAGAGAATAAATTTCTGTTCTTTTAAGCCACTGAGTTTTGGGGAATTTGTTACAGCAGCCTCAGGAAACTAATACACGTGGTAAAAGATGGATTCCACTAGTAAGTGAGAAAACTCACCCTCCCATGTTCCTGATCTTCTCTGGTTGGTCCAGGTCTTGTCTTGGGTTCATAGTCTGTCCTCCTGGGACCCCACCCCCACCCCCGCCAGCTGCCCTAAGCAGTGACTGTCTCCTCTGTCCCAGAGACAACACTTCCTGAGCAGAGGTCTCATCGGCATCCCCTGGGGGTTTCTCATTCATTTTCAGATCTTTCTTAAGCAGGTCTCACCTTGAGGCACCCTCACCTATGACAAATCTCTGCTTCCTGCCCCCAAGTTGTCCCACTGGTTCTACTTCTGCTCTGCCCTTGGTCATCATGCCCGAAGCACTGAGACCTCATCCCTCTTCCCACATGCTACCCTCAGATTTTATCTTTGGCTTCAAGAGATGGTATATTTCTGCATTTCTGTTGTAACATTAATGTTTTCAAACTTCACAGAACTTCTTGGGCCATGGTAAGCTTTCTGGAGAAAATGTTCAATTGAGTAGGGCCACAGGGAGGATAAGTGGGACATGGATAAGAGAATCCAAGGATAGAACAAAGGAAATGGCACAACCTGATCACTCTAGTGATGAAGAAAAAGTCCGAAAGGAGAGAAGGAGCTGCAAGGTCACTTGCCAGCAGAGTAAAGATGAGCAGCCTCAGGTTCAGTAGAGAGGTCATGGAAAGTGGCTAGGGTAGGCCTGTCCTAGCAAGTGGGGTCCAGAGCTGCCCTTTGACACGGTGTCCGGTGCCGCCACACTGAAGGAGGCATTGCTGGGCTGGGTGAGGCAAGGTTTGATGAGGTCTCCCCGTCCCACACCACCACCAGCTGTGGTCCCCCTGCAGTAGGTTGAGAAATAACCCTCCAAAGATGTTCAGCTCTCAGTCCTGGAACCTTTTACCTTACAGTATAGGGAACTTTGCAGATATGAGTAAGTTAAGGAGCTCTGGATGGGGAGATTATGCCCAATGTAATCACAAGGGTCCTGACAAGAGAGACACAGGAGGCTCAGAGTCTGTAGCAGGAGATGCGATGACAGAAGCAAGAAGCTGGAGTGGAGTGGAATACAGATGGCTTCTAGATTTTGAAAAAGAGAAGGTAATAGATTCTCCTCTGAAGCCTCCAGAAAGAACACAGCCCTGCTAAGATCTTGGTTTTCGCTTTCTGACTTTCAGAACTGTAAAAGAATAGATGTGTGTTGTTTTAAGCCACTAAATCTGATTTAATTTGTTGCAGTGGCTGTAGGGGATGAATACACCTCCATACAGTGCAGGGAGGGTTGATGGGAGCACATGGGGGCTTTGGACATTTTCCAAAACTTCATGGGCCAAGATATGCTGCAAATGGCAACATCCGTACCTTCTGCGGTCCCCAGGCCATCTCTGGGTCACTCACTCACTTGGTAAAATGCTTTTTATGTTGCCAACAAGGTCATCCACCTAGATGGTGAGGCCAGTGTCCACCCAGAGCCTGTTGGAATCCTCCAGGTTGACAGCATTGTGTATGTTAGCGCCAGTGGGACACAGCCATTCCACCTGTCACCAGGTCTCTTAACTAAAGCGTGACCTGCCTCACCCTGGCACTGTGGGGACAATGGGGTCTGTTCTTCTTTCCTGACTCTCACCCAGAGAGAGGAAAGAGAGCCAGGGAAAGCAAGTTCAGGCAGACCGTGCGATGCAGGGAAGGCACTTCTCCAGGCCCAGTCAGCCTGCCAGGCCAGCACCAGCACCCTGCCAATCGTAGCTGGCATCCCAGATGCTTGCAAATCGAAAGTGAAGAGCTAGGAGACCTCTGGCTGCCAGCAGGCTCCATTTCTCCACTCTGTGTTCCATTCCCTTAATAAAAGCAATTTCAAGCTACCACCCTGCAGAGCAATAGCGTAACCGGCCGAACCCTGGCAGTACCATCCTGATTCTTTCATTTGAAGCACATGTTCATTATAGACTTTCTTTCAAATAAATCATATTACTGGCTCCCAAGAGAATATTCCTCTGGGCTCACATGGCAACCCAGGAAACAACAGCACCACAGCCTCTGTGACATGCCAGGTACTCAGGCCTTACTATCAAAAGCTGGAGAGTGCCTGGAATCAGAGCAATGTTCCTACTGTGTTCCTAAAATAATGACCACCGATCTGCAGGTGCATTTTCTGCAGGGAATAGTAATTTGCATGCACCTGCCCTGCTTGAAAGGGGCTGGAACACCACGCTGTAGGACAGCAGGGGGCAGGACAGTGGCTTAGATCCTGGAAAGCTATCTAAGGCAGCCTTCCCAGGCGGAGGTGAGCCAGCACCAGAACACAGAACCTTCTGATTCCAATACCAGTACTCTCTCCACCGCCCATTCTGTACCGCCACTGGTAACCTCAATCCTTTTGCTGAAGGCCCCCAAATTCCAACACGCCTCCTAAGGGTAATCTAACTCTCCAATATCTACCTAAGCTCATGTTAGCTTTTTTTTTTAACCTAATTTTCTAAGTTGATCTAAGGGAGCAGACAGTGATGGGTCCTTTGGCAGGGAGACCTGGGCGGGGCCTCAGTCTCTCGGCAGGCCCAGCCAGAGTTCCTTCTCTTCCACCTCCACTCTGCCTGTAACTGGGTGGGAAATTTAGGCTGAGGTCTTACATCTTCAGGGAAGGGGAGTGAAGCCTCTCTTGGATTCCTATCTTTACACTGAGAGTTGTGGCATCTGGCACTTAACGAAAAGGCACCTTGAGTTCCGTTTGGCTATTGATGCTTGTGTGTAAACCTCTTACCAGGTATTGACACTGGGAGGCCAGTGTAGTTGAGCCCAGAGCCCTTAACAAGTCCTACAGCTCAGGAAATAATGCCATAGGAGGTCATATGGTAGGCCTCGATCAGTAAGTAACTATAATTGAAGGGGAATGAAATCAATTATATATCTTGAGCCGTCCACACATAATTATTTTAAAATCATATCATGGTATTTGGGCATTACTTAAATGACTTGAAAACTGGTCTTGATAAAGCCAGTAAATGCATTTGATTTAGGATTGTGTTGTGGCCAATACTTGTAGGACATGGACAGACCTCTGTGGTAGGCAGAATAATGGCCCCCAAAGATACGCACATCCTAATTTCCAAACCTATGAGTATGTAAGGTTCCAGGGCAAAGAAGAATTAAGGTTACTGGTTACAGAAGGTTACAGGTGGAATTAAGGTTGCTAATCAGATGACCTGAAAAGAGAGAGATTATTGCGGCTTATCTGGAGAGACCCATCATAATCACAGGGGTCCTTAAGTGAAAGAGGGAGGCAGCAGAGGGAGAACCCGAGGCATGGCACCTGAGAACTTGGCCTGACATTGCTGAAGAAAGAGGGCAGGAGAAACAAGTGCGAAATGTGAGTGGCCTCTAGAAGCTGGAAAAGGCAAGGACATGTTTTCTCCCTTAGAACCTCCAGAAGGAACGTAGCCCTGCTGACACCTTGATTTTAGCCCAGTGAGACCCATTCAGATTTCTGACCTCCAGAACTATAATATCATAAATGTGTGTTGTTTTAAGCCACGGTGTTTGTGGAAATTTGTTACAGTAGCAATAGGAAACCCTCTCAACCTGAGTTTCTCAACTTCAGAGTTACTGACATTTTGGGTTGGAAAATTCTGTGTTGTGGGGCTGTCTTGTGAACTGTGGGATATTTTGTAGGATCCCTCACCTCTACCCACTAGATGTCAGTAGAAGGTCCCTCCCCAAGTTACAACAACCAAGAATGTCTTCAGACATTGCTTTGAGGGGGAAAGAAAGGGGGAAAATCACCCCTGGTTCAGTACCTCTGCTCTGAACTCACCATGGTTGTCCATTTTAATATGCACTGGCCCTCACACACATGGGATTCTGGTCACTGACCTTTTCTACGTGGATGCTTCTGGATGAGGTCTTTGATGCCAATTGAAAATTAAGTACCACACAAAATCGGCATTAGTCTCTGATGCCTCAGAGTAAGTTTCTATCATTTCAACCAAGCTGGTTTAATGGTGACAGAGAAAAAGGAAACTGAACATGCTATTAAGTAAAGAGAACTGATATCTAAATGGATGCAAGACAAACTCTGCCCACTCCATGCAATGCTCTTTATCATTTAAGCTGGGCTGCAGCACGAATATGAGTAAGATGTGATTTCTGCTCTTAGGACCTCATTGTCTCATAAGGGAGACTCATGTGCAATTAAAAAAACCCAAACTCTCAGTAGAGATTAAAAGGACTGTACACACACCATGGCCATATATTTTGAATCAAGAATCCATGGTCTGGACACAAGCTGTGAGAAAGTATAACGATAGGACCAAATATTTGAAATCAAGACTGCCTCAGAAAATGTGCCCATGCCACCTATAAGAGGCATATGCAGCAACATGGATGGACCTGGAGATTAGCATACAAAGTGAAGTAAGTCAGACAGAGAGAGACCAATATCATATGATACTGCTTATATGTGGAATCTAAAACAAATGATACAAATTAACTGATATGCAAAACAGAAACAGACCCACAGACATAAAAAACAAACTCATGGTTACCAAAGGGGAAAGGCGGTGGGGGGAGGGAGGGATAAATTATGAGGTTGGGATTAACATATACACACTACTGTATATAAAATAGATAACCAATAAGGACCTACTATACAGCACAGGGAACTATACCCAATATTTTGTAATAACCTACAAGGGAAAAGAATCTGAAAAACAACATATACATATATACATATATATATATATATAGAGAGAGAGAGAGAGAGAGAGAGAGAGGGAGAGAGAGAGAGGGAGAGAGAGATCATATATGTATATATATATATATCTGAATCACTTTGCTGTACACCTGAAAGAACACAACATTGTGAATCAACTATACTTCAGTAAAAAAATAAGATTAATTAAAAAAAATTTTTAAAGAGGCATATGCAAATTGCTACTGGAAGCTTCCAGAGCAGAGATTCACATGGGCGAAGAGGAGGAGGAGGAGGGGACCACAACCCAAGCAAGAGAAACACGTGCACAAAGAGGCAGGACAGGAAAGCATATGGCCCACTATGTAGAGTTAATCAGCAATTCCAGATAGATGTGGCTGTTTAAAGATAATTCCAAACATGCATAATACTAAGGTTTAAAAAAAATAGATGTAAGAAGAATAATTTTTATTTAAAAATACATAATCTGTCAAGAAATTTTTCAAGGGTAGGTGCTAAGGATTTAACCTAGATTCTCCTCTCTCCCTAATCACCCATGGTGTAACCCTATGCGAGGTACTTCTCTGTACCTCTGTTTCCACATCTGTAGCCTGGGAATAATAATGTCTACCCTGAGGTGCACTGAAGGAGTCGTATATCTAGACTAAGTGCTTTATAATTGTTCCTATTAATATCACGGAAAGTGTTATTGCCAACAGTGCTTAAATAACAGATAGGCTGCAGTTCACCTGCAGGACTCCTTGCTACAGGGCAGAGTGTTGGGTTTGACCCCATCAGGGCACATGCTGCTGGGGGAGAGACTCAGGAGTGGGGAGAGCAGCCACGGCGCGGGGCACTCCAGGACCAGGCACCTGCAGGGGAGGTGTGGGGGAAGATCCAAGCCTTCTGAACCAGAGAAGGATGACTGTGTTTACGACCTCACCTGTGTGCCGCATGGTCTCACACGTGTCCCTGCAAGCACTGCACAAGAGCCCTTTTACAGAACAGTCACGGAGGACTTCTCAATCTGCTGTCCAGATGGACATTAGGGAGCGGTGGGGCCCCTGGTGAACTTGAGGGGCAGACGTCTTTGGAAAGACAGAGTCACCCCTCAGTTCCAGCCAATCGGTGTTATGAACATTTTAGCAGATCTCATTTTTAATTAAGAGAAGCTGGAAATCAGAAATTTCAGGGGGGAACTTCCTATGTTTTAAAAAGACAGCTCATTGGTCTGTAAGACAGATTCAGACCATAGTCCACCCCTGTGAGACCCCAGGTTAGAGGCTTATGAAATTACGTTTCTTGCCATGTCTTCTGATGTCAGAATACCACTGGCAAGAAGTCTGGGTACTTTTTTTGTAAGACTCGGATGAGCCCCAGAGGAAGAAATTATTTCTGAGTTTCTCTGGAAGAATCTATATATTGATTAAAGTAGTATTACTACCTTAACACCATTTTACTGCTACTTTTACTGCCTCAGATGGCAGCTCGCCAAACCCTTCAAGGCCAGGAGGCTGGGAGTCATTTGCTATCTCCTTCTCCTGGCCCTCACAGCCAGGTCCTAGAGAATGGATCACTTCAGTGTCTTGCAGATCCATCACTCCCACTGACACTTCAGGTTATGCCATCCTGTTGCTGAAGCCCTGCTGATGTTTCCTAAAAGATCCTCATGCATCCACCTGACCAGGTCCTCCTGCACACTCCACTCTGCAGTTACCATCCAAAGAATACATTGTCTGAGCTTGTGTCACTGCCTCACTTGGAACTACTCCAAGGTACCAGCAGCAGCAAGTCAAAATCTGAGCTCCTTGGCATTACATACATGTCCAGGGAGTGCTGAATATATACATGTGTCTGAGTGTTGGGGGCAAAGGAAGATGGGAATATCAGGTAGGGGCCATATTATAAAGAACCTGGAATGTCATGCTGAGGAGTTGGGCTTCATTATGTAAGCAATGCAGAGCTATGGATGGTTTGAAGAGAAAAGAACCTTGTCTGGTCTAAATTTTATAAATCTCAACACTGTTTGCTTCCTTTATAGCGCTTATCACAGTTTGTAATTATTTCATTGACTTGTTTATTTTTTTCCATATCTCCCATTAAACTTCCAACTATGAGAGGAAAGGAACCGTGTGTGTTTTGTTCACATTTATTTCTCTTCTACCCTGTAAGTGCCTGGAATATAGTAGGAATTCAATAAAAAGTTGTTGAATAAATGAGTAAATGAATGATGAATGCAGGAATGAATGAGTAGAAAGAGCACAAAATTAACCATGGCTTCCATCCAACCCATACCTCACCATTGCTATTTATATAAAGACCTTTCAGAAATATGTCAAGATAAGCTGTGTATCACAGTGAAGTTTTGTAATGCAGGATAGAGCAGCAGTGACTGGACATGAATGATGTGCATTTTTATTGAATATCCGCACAATGTAGAGCAGCAAGTAGTAAGTGATTAAAGGAGTAAGACTTTCAAAAGTGCATACATGCCATAATTAATTGAAAAATCTGCTCACTGTTACTAGGAGCATAAATGCCAAGATTTGGTATTCAACTTGTTCTGTAAGCATGAAATATCAAGAGACGTAGCAACAGACTTTATTCAGGTATGCCTTCTTTTAATTCAAATCGATCAAGTTCTTTAACAATTTGGATATATGCTGAAATGCTATCAGGGGTCTTCTTCGGGCAGTGAGATTTTCTCAATTTTGCAAATTTTCAGTTATAAGCATGCATTACTTTAAAAAATCAGAAAAACAGGATAAACAACAAGGTCCTACTGTATGGCACAGGGAACTATATTCAATATCCTGTGATAAACCACAATGGAAAAGAATATAAAAAAGAATGTATATATGTGTATAACTGAGTCACTTTGCTGTACAGCAGAAATTAACACAACATTGTAAATCAACTATATGTCAATTTAAAAAATTCAGAAAAATAAAACCTTAAGAAATGCTTCCTAAGAAGGGAATCAATTTACTGTGTGTTGTCTTAAGCCCTATAATTGATATTTTTCAAATCCTTTCTATATTCATTTTGATCCTTACAATGATGAATTTTTAGAGTAGGTGGAAATCTTGTAAGATCATCTCATATAGCTCTCCCATGTTTCATGGGTAAAATTTTGACTACCCACTCCCTCCCTCCCCCACTGCATGTAATTCTAATAAAACTGTCAATCGTGGGGATGGGTAGGGTTGGAGGGGAGTGTGGAGATGCTGAGAAACAAGATCCAAACTAAACCACCAGAGAGTAATTTAAATCATTTCTCTAGAAACAATAATTAATCTGGCAGTGTTCACATGACTTAAATGGCCATTCAGATTACTTCTGCTGGGGAGAGGATTATTCTCTCTGTGTTGGCCCTCGAGTTAAGGAAAGGTGTGGATCTAGAATGGCCATTCATATCTTGAATGACAGATGTGCTTGGTCCAACTCCTCGGACTTCCCAGAAAAGTAGTAAGCCAATAAATGACTTTTTTTGCTGAAGGTTGGAATTTATTTTCTGTCACATACATCAGACAGAAATCTTAATAAATAACCACCCATTACTAATGCCATTTGTCCACTTTATTGCATTTATTTTATTTTTTAAAGAAAGGCAGACTGCCACATGCGGCACCGCATTTGGATGTATCTGCAATCTTGGAAGCTTGACTACCCTACATTTTCCTGCAGATGGACCTGGAGAGCTTGATTGGAGGTTCTAGCAGGGGAGTGCAGCTACTCATGCAGCCTTGACTAAAGGCTGGTTCTCCTCTATAAGTGAAGGTTGTCCTCTTCAACTAAGTGTGCAGCTTTCGGAGGGATGCTTGTGGAGCAGTGAGGGAGGAAGGGGACACCTGCCTAGCCAGCCAGATCAGCCAAATCAACCCTTGTGATCAGTGGGGTGACAGATGTCACAGTCAGATTGCCCTCACATTCTGTCCCCTTTATTAAGGCCTCCAAGACGAGGACTCCAAAATATCTCTGAGTCTCCTATCTCTATGATTTTTTTCCTAATAGTCAGAGAAATAAACATTTGCTTATGTTGAACTTAAACTTTCTGCTACAATTTTAAGTTAAAGACTTTTGCTTCTACCTGAGATAGAGTGAAAGGAACTGGATTTACTCTCCTACTGAAATAACAACAAAGACGTAATATATGAAAAAAAGATTTTTAAGTCACTGGATATTAGGCAATGACGGACAGTGATCCCAGAGATAGCTAACTAATGAGGTGAGCCCTAGAATTGCCTCAGATTACAGCCTTGAGAGAGTTTACAGTCTACAGCCTATGAAGGGGGAAGTCAGAAAGAGGATCATGGACTCCCTGAACTGAGAGTCTGGGGAGATGAAGGAGCTTGAGCTTGCAAGACAGAGTACCAAAAAGGAGAGAATTGCTCAGAGGGTCATCTGTAGAGGTTCCCTGGGTATTCAGCACAGTACTGATAAGCATAGACACTTAAGGAAACTACCCAATGCTGGGGGCAAACCATCTTGAAGGATTAGAGAACAGTGCCCAGTGCTCACACAGGACTGTGAATAGTGACTGTTTCTACCAGCCAGAGAGAAAAACACATAATTCATACATATTGGGTAGAGTACCCAGGAAAAACGTGTAGTAGAGAATAAATGGTCCTAGACTGAGCACAGCTCTGAACCCACCTAAAAAAGTCATAAAAGCAAGACATATAAGATCTGTTTCAAAGTAACTTAATTGCATCACAGAACAAAGTTCAAGGATATTTATAGGAATATAAAAATAATCAGCACCAAACAGGATGAAATTCACAATGTTTGGCATAATCAAAGATCTTCAGATATGCAAAGAAGCAAGAAATCATGACCCATGATGAGAAGATTAATCTTCAATAGAAACTGACCCCAAACTAACATAGATAGTAGAACAAGCAGAGAAGGACATTAAATCATTTATTAAAATGTATTTTACACAATATGCTCAAAAGTTCTGGAGAGACATGGAAATATTTTTTAAAGACCCACATAGAAATTCAGGGCATGAAAACTATAATGTCTAAGATGTAAAGTACACTGAATGGTATTCACAGCAGATTAGACATTTCAGGGAGGAAGATTAGTGAACTTAAAGGCACAGCAATAGAAACCATCTGAAATGAAACACAGAGAGTAAAAAGAATCCCTCCCTCCTGCCCCCCACCCCCCCAAAAAAAATAGGTAAGCTGCAGGACAATTACAGGCAGCCTAAAATGTAAGTAGCTGGAGTCTCCAAAAGAGACAACAGAGAAAGGGGTATGGACAGAAAATTTATTTGAAGAACTAATGGCTTAAAATTTTCCAAATTTGATGACTACTATAAACCCATGGATCAAAGAAAGCTCAATGAAGCCCAAGGTCAAGAAACATGAAGAAAACTATACCAAGACCCATCCCAATCAAATTGCTAAGAAGCAAGTGAGAAAGGGCAAATTTTAAAAGCAACCAGAGAATTCTTCCATATTACATATGGAGGAATAAAAATAAGAATTACAGCAAATTTCTTCTTGGAGATGGTGAAAGCAGGAAGACGGTGGAGCAACATCTTTAAAGTACTGAAAGAAAAAACTGTCTACCTAGAATTCTTCACTCTGTAAAACTATATTTCAAAACAAAGGAAAAATAAGACCATTTCGGTCATACAGAAGCTGAAAGAATACCTCACCAGCAGACCTGCACCACAGGAAGTGTGAAGGAAGTCCTTCCTGTAGAAGGAAAATGATACCAGCTGGAAATCCTGAGCTACACAAAGGCATGAAGAGCAAACATGGAACTGAGCAAACATGTAAGATTTTTTTTCTTATTATTTAAATTTCAAGTCATTCTACCTTTAATTGGTCCTCCATGACCTCCAACTCTTCATTAAAGCCCTTCATATAAGTGAATATCAGTCAACTTGCCTTTTATCCAGCTCTCCTTCTAACTTCACATCCTCATTTCTATTGATTTTTATTCTCATGGGACTCACTTTCTTTACCTTCAGGACTGGTGCTGCTCTGCTTTATACTCCTCTAGCTTCTCTCCACCTTCCTGAACTGTGTAACTAAATGTCCAGAACAAGTTTCATTTAGTACCAATAAAGTCATAAGTGGCTTGACTGCCACCTCCTCCACTAAAGGGCTTTAAATTGCTTATGAGAACTTGCAGGTTATCCTTGTCCTGGAAAGTCATTGTGCATATTGGCATATTAAAGGTTCTGAGAAGGTTATTACTGAAGTGTTCTAAGTCATTTATTCCAGCATTTCCCCAACTTATGGACACATAGGACCCTAGGAACACAATTTGAAAATTATTGTTCCCATTCAACATCCTCATTTTATAGGCGAGAAAAAGTTCAGAGAAGTAATTTGCCCAATAACACACATAATGTTAGTGTCAAAGTGGAAACTAACACTTAAGTCTTCCAGAGTAAGTCCAGTGTTCTTTCCTCAGCATTCACTCAGAAATCTTGGAATTCTTGAAACTTTCCTTAGGAATTTCCTATCCTTCTATAACCAAGCAGGATCCTATGGGGCCTGGGACAGACCCCTCCCCCATATCCTCTGCTTTAGTTCCTCTCTGAAGTACCTAGATAACAGTATCTGATGCACATTTCCTGAGTTGTTTTACAGATGCTAAAACCTCTGCCACGTGGAAGAAGTAAACCACTTGAAAATCAGGGAGCACATAGCCCCCAGGCCTACTGGTACCTGAGGACTGAGAACCTAACCCCTGTGACACCACCGTTACCTCACCACCAACCAATTAGACAACTGTGCGCAAGCTAATCACATACCCTGCAACTCGCCTCCCTCACTTTGCTTTAAAAATACCTCCCTGAAACCCCTCGAGGAGCCCGGGTCTTTTGAGCATGGTTGTCCTGGACTTCACATCTGGCACCTTAGGATAAATGCTGCACTTTCTTTCACCACAACCCAGTGTCAGTAGGTTGGCTGTATTATGCCAGCAAGTGGACCCAGGTTTGGTTCGGTAACACCTCCAAAACCAATTTCACAGCTTATAACTTTGCCTTTCACTCCAAAGGATTTTTCCCAGCATAAAACTCTACAGCTCTAGGAGTCAGTGGATGCCTGGGCATTTGGTTAGGAATCAAATTTTCAGATCATAAGCCTCTGCAGGGAGTGCAAGGTCGTTGTGAAAATACCATGTGAAAAGGCAATGCTGTGCGTTCTCCAAGGTGGCAATTCTACTTGGAATTAGCAGCCACTTCTCTGTCATCACTTAGTCATTTTCCTGTTCATCTCAGAAGGCATCCCTAGCTCTGCAGGGAGTGACAGATGCTGTGCTGAGCAGAGCTCCCGGCCCATCCATCTCAACCAGCCAGGCCCACTTTAAGCAAAGGCTGAGTGAAAGGGGCAGATGTGGGAGCCAGACTATTTTGACAGGAGATTGATTTTCTCCTCCCTTCCCCCACAAAGCTTTTTTTCCTCTCCTTATGTTTGGATGAATTATTCCTACTCTCAATGAACAGCAAAGAGGAACAGCAAAAAATTATTCTGGGGGGGTTGGGGAGACATCTGGGAGGAAAAGCACAAAAATAAAACCTCAGAGGTTTTCAGTATTAAGAATGGTTAGGGCTTCCCTGGTGGCGCAGTGGTTGAGAGTCCGCCTGCCGATGCAGGGGACACAGGTTCGTGCCCCGGTCTGGGAAGATCCCACATGCCGTAGAGCAGCTAGGCCCGTGAGCCATGGCCGCTGAGCCTGCACGTCCACAGCCTGTGCTCCACAAAGGGAGAGGCCACAACAGTGAGAGGCCCACGTACCGCAAAAAAAAAAAAAAAAGAATGGTTAGTGATTAGTTCCACCCTGATTTGCTGATCTGTGCTCAGCACTATGATTAAGGGAAGGGAAATGGAGGGAGAATTTTTTTGTTTATGATTTATTTTATTTTATTTTATTTATTTATTTTTGGCTGCATTAGGTCTTCGTTGTTGCTCATGGGCTTTCTCTAATTGCGGCGAGCAGGGGCTACTATTCGTTGCACTGTGCGGGCTTCTCATTGTGGTGGCTTCTCTTATTTCAGAGCATGGGCTCAAGGGCATGTAGGCTTCAGTAGTTGTGGCACGTGGGCTCAGTAGTTGTGGCGCACAGGCTTACTTGCTCTGCAGCATGTGGGATCTTCCCGGACCAGGGATCGAACCTATGTGCCCTGCACTGGCAGGCGGATTCTTAACTATTGCGCCACCAAGGAAGTCCCAGAGGGAGAAAGTTTTTAAGGTGTCTGCTATTTAAGCTTGACAGGGAATTCTTTTCAAAGAGATTCCTGATCCTCTGGTTGGGAAAAATAACCTAACAGAAATGTTTGGTTATGAATGAGAAGCCCCCTGGGAATAGATAACCTAGATAAGAAGGTTAGAGAGAAAAGAATTGAAATCAGGATCTCACAGAGATATTAGCACTGCCATGTTCACTGCGTTCATAATAACCAACTTGTGGAAACAACCTAAATGTCTATCAACAAATGAACGGATTTAGAAAATGTGGTATATACATACCATGGAATATTATTCGGCCTTTTTAAAAAGGAGGAAATCCTGCTATATGTGACAACATGGATGGACCTTGAAGACATTATGCTAAGTGAAATAAACCAGTCACAGGCCCAATACTGCATGATTCTACTTATATCACGTATCTAAAATAGTCAAACTCATGGAAGCAAAGAATAGAATGGTGGTTGCCATGGGCTTGTGGGAGAGGGAGATGGGGAATTACTAACCAACACGTGTAAGTTTCACTTAACCAAGATGAAAAAGTTCTAGAGAACTGCTGTACAACATTGTGCCTACTGTTAACAATACTCTATTGTACTCTTAAAATTTGTTAGGAAGGCAGATCTCATGTTAAGTGTTCTTACCGCAATTTTTTAAAAAAAGGGTTAGGCAATGAGGAGATAAATTGCTCTGCGCAATGAAGGGGAACTTAGGATTTGACCAGAGGGGGCTCACTAGTGGCTGGAAGTGGGGGGCTGTTGACCAGAGGAGGAAGGAGAGTGAAACAGAGCAAGGACAGCATCCAGCAGCCCGGCAGAGGGCAGGGCCAAGGGAGGAAGCCTAGCCAGTGAAACATTTCCCGAGGTCTTAATGGGAGCACAATGGCAGCACCACCACCCAGGCCCTCCTTTCACCCCAGACCTCAGGGGAAGTGTGTGATGTGGTGGCTCTGGTGTCTGGCCAGCTGTGTTCAGGGGCTTAAAGGAAAAGAGCTGCCTGCTGAGTTCAGGGTGAGGAGGAAAGAACAGCCATAGGAAAGAAGATGAAAGAAGGTGTTGGTGTGATTGACAGGCCAGCGAGGTGAAACAACAGCAGGTGGGAAGAGATCCCTAGATCATTTTTATTCTTATGTTAAATGGAAGACTGAGCACAGAGAGCTGGCAGTAACTTGGTCACAAAAATTAGATCTCATTTAAACCTCACACCCAGGCTACGAAGAATCATTATTCCTACTTTACGGACTTGAAAACAGAAATTTACAAAGGTTAATGTGTTGCCTAAGATCCCTTAGCCTTTTCCAGAGAATGGCAAAGCCAGGCTGCATGCCCTGATCTGACCCTCAGCAGCACATGTGCTCCTAACCAGTGTGCTTGGGATAAAACTTGCACGTCCCTGAACTTAATTCTGGCTCTCCTTGACAGCAGGGAGTGTGACTTATTTATTCTATGATGATTTCCCAGTGCCTGGCATACAGCAGGTACTCAATATATGCACGTTAAACTGCAAAAAAAAAAAGAAACTAAATCCTACAATTTCTGTCATGGAGAATATTCTCCAGATACTCAGAAGTTAATTAGTTTGCCTGAGATCACATAGCTAAAACGTGACCCAGATCTGCCTCAAGTAAACATTTCCTGAGGACCTTCAGCCAACCTCCCAGTGGCCCTTTGGGGGCACCACAAAGCCCCCCAGCCTGCCACACCTGTGCTCCCGGCCAAGCTAAAAGGTCCCAGCGCTGGGGTGAGTTGGCTTTTGCACAGCACCTCCTTGGGTAGGGAGTGTCTCGCCAATTCTTTACCACCCAGGGTAAGATTCCAAAAGTCAGGGGGAAACAGCAAGCAATGGGAGGCTGGGTGAACGGAGAAATCAATAAAGGAGGCTATCGTGCATTTAAAAAAAAAAAAGCTTTGCACACAGACTGTGAATGATAAGGCCTCCTGACTTCAGGAAATTGATTCTTGGCAGAAATCTTTTCTCAGCATGATTCTTCTGTTACCATAGGGATCTTTTGGTGCTAAAAAAAGGTCTTTGGAGTAAACAGGGAACCACAATAATCATTTGCACAAATGCAAAGTGAATGTTTAGTCACCTGGAACCAGAAATAAATTCTGTATAAGTATCAAAAACACGAAGCAAGGGGCACGAAGACACACTTAACTAGAAACCCCAATGTGCCCTTGTGTGTGCCAGTGCACACAGGAGTCTCTTTCACTCTCCAGTGTGGTGCCTTCCTGCCTGGGTGTGGGGAGGCTGATGAGGCCACATCATTTCAGCCTCCTTATCCACTGCCATCATAGGTAGGAGGCAAAGGAGGGAACGGGCATTTATTACACTTTGACTACAAAACTTTTACATACAATACCTCATGTAATCTACATAACAGCCATGTGAGACTGGCATTATTTCTTATCCCCACTTTACCCAGGGGGAAATTGGGCTTTCCAGAGGTAACTGACTCGGTGCTTGTAGAGCTGAGGGTCAGAGTCTGGATTCCAACCTCATTAACTGTGTTCCCAAGGCCAAGGCCGTGTTCTTCCTACCACACCAAGGTGAATGGGGTGCCTCGGGCTAGGCCCTGGGGAGCAACTTTCTAATTTCAGCTTTACTACTGAGTACTAGCCCCAACTGGGGCAAGTCACTTCCCCTCTCACAGCCTCAGCTTCTCCATTTATAAAAAGATGTTGACTTCAACCTTGCCAGCAAACACTTTCTTCTAACAGCCTGTGGTTTTGGAACCCAGCAGAACCTTGTGCCCCCAGCCCCCCTCAAGTACAATACAAAGACCGCTCCATGTCTCCTGTCTCGTTTGTAGATAAGCTGAAATCTCCCACGCCTCCGAGTCAAAAAAAAAGCAGGCTTAAGCAGTTAAGGATTAGGACAGTAGAGTCACAGACCCACTGTCTGATTCAGTTGTTTTACAGGTACTGTAACCACCCTCAGCAGGAAACCCCCTTTGCTTTGTCATTTTTTTTTATATGATTTTTTTAAACATCCTTATTGGAGTATAACTGCTTTACAATGTTGTGTTAGTTTCTGCTTTATAACAAAGTGAATCAGCTATATGTATACACATATCCTCGCATCCCCTCCCTCTTGCGTCTCCCTACCGCCCTCCTTATCCCACCGCACTAGGTGGTCACAAAGCACCAAGCTGATCTCCCTGTGCTATGGTGGCTGCTTCCCACTGGCTATCTATTTTACATTTGGTAGTGTATATATGTCAATGCCGCTCGCTCACTTCATCCCAGCTTCCCCTCCCCCTCCCCATGTCCTCAAATCCATTCTCTATGTCTTTTTTTTTTTTTTTAGATTCCATATATATGTGTTAGCATACGGTATTTTTCTCTATCTGACTTACTTCACTCTGTATGACAGACTCTAGGTCCATCCACCTCACTACAAATAACTCAATTTGGTTTCTTTATATGGCTGAGCAATATTCCATTGTATATATGTGCCACATCTTCTTTATCCATTCATTTGTCAATGGACACTTAGGTTGCTTCCATGTCCTGGCTAGTGTAAATAGTGCTGCAATGAATATTGTGGTACATGACTCTTCTTGAATTATGGTTTTCTCAGGGTATATGCCCAGTAGTGGGATTGCTGGGTCATATGGTAGTTTTGCTTTTAGTTTTTTAAGGAACCTCCATGCTGTTCTCCATAGTGGCTGTATCAATTTACATTCGCACCAACAGTGCAAGAGGGTTCCCTTTTCTCCACACCCTCTCCAGCACTTACTGTTTGTAGATTTTTGGCCATTAATGGTCATTCTGACCGGTGTGAGGTGATACATTGTAATTTTGATTGGCATTTCTCTAATGATTAGTGATGTTGAGCATCCTTTCATGTGTTTGTTGGCAATCTGTATATCTTCTTTGGAGAAATGTCTACTTAGATCTTCTGCCCATTTTTGGATCGGGGTGTTTGTATTTTTGATATTGAGCTGAATAAGCTGCTTGTATATTTTGGAGATTAATCCTTTGTCATTAGCTTCATTTGCAAATATTTTTTCCCATTCTGAGGGTTGTCTGTTTTGTCTTGTTTCCTTTGCTGTGCAAAAGCTTTTAAGTTTCATTAGGTTCCATTTATTTATTTTTATTTCCATTTCTCTAGGAGGTGGGTCAAAAAGGATCTCGCTGTAATTTATGTCAAAGAGTGTTCTTCCTATGTTTACCTCTAAGAGTTTTATAGTATCTGGCCTTACATTTAAGTCTTTAATCCATTTTGAGTTTATTTTTGTGTATGGTGTTTATTTTTGTGTATTGTGTTCTAATTTCATTCTTTTACATGTAGCTGTCCAATTTTCCCAGCACCACTTATTGAAGAGGCTGTCTTTTCTCCATTGTATATTCTTGCCTCCTTTATCAAAGATAAGGTGACCATAGGTGTGTGGGTTTATCTCTGGGCTTTCTATCCTGTTCCATTGATCTATATTTCTGTTTTTGTGCCAGTACCATACAGTCTTGATTACTGTAGCTTTGTAGTATAGTCTGAAGTCAGGGAGCCTGATTCCTCCAGCTCCGTTTTTCTTTCTCAAAACTGCTTTGGCTATTCAGGGTCTTTTGTGTTTCCATACAAATTGTAAAATTTTTTGTTCTAGTTCTGTGAAAAATGCCATTCGTAGTTTGATAGGGATTGCAATGAATCTGTAGATAGCTTTGGGTTGTATAGTCATTTTCACAATATTGATTCTTCCAATCCAAGAACATGGTATATCTCTCCATCTGTCTGTATCATCTTTAATTTCTTTCATCAGTGTCTTATAATTTTCTGCATACAGGTCTTTTGTCTCCTTAGGTAGGTTTATTCCTAGGTATTTTATTTTTTTTGTTGCAATGGTAAATGGAGGTGTTTCCTTCATTTCTCTTTCAGATTTTTCATCATTAGTGTATAGGAATGCAGGAGATTTCTGTGCATTAATTTTGTATCCTGCTACTTTACCAAGTTCATTGATTAGCTCTAGTAGTTTTCTGACGGCATCTTTAGGATTCTCTGTGTATAGTATCATGTCATCTGCAAACAGTGACAGCTTTACTTCTTCTTTTCCGATTTGGATTCCCTTTATTTCTTTTGCTTCTCTGATTGCTGTGGCTAAAACTTCCAAAACTGTGTTGAATAACAGTGGTGAAAGTGGGCATTCTTGTCTTGTTCCTGATTTTAGAGGAAATGGTTTCAGTTTTTCAACATTGCGAATGATGTTGGCTGTGGGTTTGTCATATATGGCCTTTATAATGTTGAGGTAAGTTCCCTCTATGCCTACTTCCTGGAGAGTTTTTATCATATATCGGTGTTGAATTCTGTCAAAAGCTTTTTCTGCATCTATTAAGATTATCATATGGTTTTTATCCTTCAATTTGTTACTGTGGTGTATCACATTGTTTGATTTGTGTATATTGAAGAATCCTTGCATTCCTGGGATAAACCCCACTTGATCATGGTGTATGATCCTTTTAATGTGCTGTTGTATTCTGTTTGCTAGTATTTTGTTGAGAATTTTTGCATCTATGTTCATCAGTGATATTGGTCTATAGTTTTCTTTATTGGTGACATCTTTTTCTGGTTTTGGTATCAGGGTGATGGTGGCCTCGTAGAATGAGTTTGGGAGTGTTCTCCCTCTGCTATATTTTGGAAGAGTTTGAGCAGTACTGGCATTAGCTCTCCTCTAAATGTTTGATAGAATTCATCTGTCCTGCGCTTTTGTTTGTTGGAAGATTTCTAATCACAGTTTCAATTTCAATGCTTGTGATTGGTCTGTTTATATGTTCTATTTCTTCCTGGTTCAGTCTCAGAAGGTTGTGCTTTTCTAAGAATTTGTCCATTTGGCATATAGTTGCTTGTAGTAAACGCTCACGATTCTTTGTATTTCTGCAGGGTCAGTTGTTACTTCTCCTTTTCCATTTCTAATCTTGTTGATTTGAGTCTTCTCCCTTTTTTCCTTGATGAGTCTGGCTAGTGGTTTATCAATTTTGTTTATCTTCTCAATGAACCAGCTTTTAGTTTTATTGATCTTTGCTATTGTTTCCTTCATTTCTTTTTCATTTATTTCTGATCTGATCTTTATTATTTCTTTCCTTCTGCTAACTTTGGGGTTTTTTTGGTTCTTTTTTCTCTAATTGCTTTAGGTGTAAGGTTAGGTTGTTTATCTGAGATGTTTCTTGTTTCTTGAGGTAGGATTGTATTGCTATAAACTTCCCTCTTCGAACTGCTTTTGCTGCATCCCATAGGTTTTGGGTCATTGTGTTTTCATTGTTATTTGTTTATAGGAATTTTTTGATTTCCTCTGATTTCTTCAGTGATCTCTTGGTTATTTAGTAGCGTATTGTTTAGCCTCCATGTGTTTGTATTTTTTACAGTTTTTTCCTGTAATTGATATCTAATCTCATAGCATTGTGGTCGGAAAAGATACTTGAAACAATTTCAATTTTCTTAAATTTACCAAGGCTTGATTTGTGACCAAAGATATGATCTATCCTGGAGAGTGTTCCATGAACACTTGAGAAGAAAGTGTATTCTGTTGTTTTTGGATGGAATGTCCTATAAATATCAATTACGTCCACCTTGTTTAATGTGTCATTTAAAGCTAGTGTTTCCTTATTTATCTTCATTTTGGATGATCTGTCTATTGGTGAATGTGGGGTGTTAAAGTCCCCTACTATGATTGTGTTACTGTCTGCCTTGTCACTTTAGCAAAGCTATATTGTAACTAAACTTCGTTTCAGGCACTCCCGTGCTCTGCTCATCTCCAGCCCTAGCACACTTTTCAAATCTGATCACACGATATGTTGCCTAGCCTGTTGGTTCTTTCTGTAGATCAAAGAAGTAGAAATGAAGAATAAGTAATTAACAGATGACCAGATCTCTTCCCTAGCTTCACCTTCAGTAATCTTGAGAACAAAGTGTGTGAACAAACTGTTTGAACAAGATAACGTCTAGAGGAAGATCACAAGAGGACGAGCCTGCACACAATGGGTGGGGGGTGGGGTGGCGACTCCACTGACCCCGTATCTCAATGATTAACTGAGATTCCTTCCCCTTTTCCCTTTAAAACTTTCATGGCCGAGCAGAATCTTCATAGTTGGTTTTGGGGGACACAGGTCTGCCTTCTTCCCAGATTGCTGGCTTTCTGATTAAAAGCAACTTTCCTTTCCACCACCAACTGCATCTGGGGTATTGATTTTTGAGCAGTGAGCAGCTGGACCTGAGTTCAGTAACAGATTTTATCATCCTAAATGGTTGCTGCTGGCCTTTTAAATGAGACACCTGTTTCCCTTCTCCCTCTGTTCCCTTCATATTGAACTGAAGGCCAATGGTATGCCAGGCACCAAGGGAAATATTATTTACAAATTGTGATTGCCAGAGAAATTGAGGATTTTCTCTCAACAACCTGCCACACCTATGATGGGGCTCTTCTTTTCATGTGTATTAGTATCTGAGAGTGTCTATTTGTTTTTTCAATATTGAATATTTTTTGAAGAATAATTATAAAATATGCATAAAGTATAAATAATTATAGTAAAATCACATCCATGTACCCACTATCGCATTTCAAAGAAGAACACATACACTTCAACTTTGAAGACCCCTTTGTGCCTTCCATCCTCTGAGAGACAGTCACTAATATAATTTTACTTATAATTTACTTGTTTTTCTTCATATTTTACCATGTTTTAATCCCTTAAAAATGTGTTGTTTAACTTTACATGTTATTGAACTTTCTCTAACTGAACTCACATCACATGCATTCTTCTGCAAATTAGTGGGGGTTTTTTGGCTTAATATTTCCCCAGGAGTCATCCATGTTGTTGCCTACAGCTGTTTTAGTTTTACATATTCAATAGGACACTGCTGGATGACTATACTTCAATGTCTTTATCCATTCTATTTACTCCAGACACATGTGCAAGTGATTTCCTGATTTTCTGCTGTTATGAACACTTGGCAGTAAATATCTTAGGCATGTATCTTGATGCACATGTAGGAATTTTTCTGGGGTATAAATCTAAGGCATGGAGAAGTTGGGTCTTAGTATGTATAATCTCAGATTTATCAGGAAATGCCATTTATTTCCAAAATAATTACCCTCTACTGGGAAGGAAAAAGACTTCGTGTTGTCCCACCCTTTTCCTAGTACATTAAAATTTTAACCAATGTTGCAAGTTATAAATGTTGTCATTGTGGTTGCATTTTGAATTTCCCTGATTATGAATAGGTTGGATTTTTTTAAAGATTATGAGCCATTTGCACTTCTTTTTCAGGAAATGCCATGTTTTTGGCCAATTTTTCTTTTCATTATTTTTACTCTTTGTAGGAGTTCTTTATTCTGTATACTAATCTTTTGTCAGGTAGACAAGTTGCATATATCTTCTACACATCATGGCTTGCTTCACTCTCTTCATGTCTTTTAGTGAATAGAAGTTATTAACCATAACATAGTGAATTGATCGCTCCTTTCCTTTAAAGTCAGTGTTTTGGACTTCCCTGTTAGCGCAGTGGTTAAGAATCCGCCTGCCAATGCAGGGGACATGGGTTCAAGACCTGGTCCGGGAAGATCCCACATGCCGTGGAGCAACTAAGCTCGTGTGCCACAACTACTGAAGCCCACGCACCCTAGAGCCCGCACGTTGCAACTACTGAAGCCCACACGCCTAGAGCCCATGCTCTGCAGCAAGAGAAGCCACCGCAATGAGAAGACTATGCACCGCAACCAAGAGTAGTCCCCGCTTGCCGCAACTAGAGAAAGCCTGCTCACGGCAACGAAGACCCAATGCAACCAAAAATAAATAAAATTAAAAACAAGAAGTTATTGTTTTGGGATTTTAGGAAGTCCTTCTTGGAGGAAATTCTCCTTGAGGACATAAAGATATTATCCTACATTGTATTCTAGATTTTATAGTATTATCTCTCATACTTAGGTCTTCATCTATCTGGAATTTTATTTTTATGTATGATGTGAGGTAGGGAAACAATTTATTGTTTTCCATATAGATAACCAATTGTCAGCTTCAGTTATTAAATATATGCACGTTTATTTTGAGCTATCGATTATTCTATTAGTCAATTTCCATATCCCTGTGCCAATACTTTTACTGCTGTTGTGATAAACCTTTCTAGATGATAGGCAAAAATGTCCTTTCGTGTCCTTCTTCAGATTTGTCTTGATTATTCATCCATAAAATTTTTACATTCAGCTTGTCAAGCTCTATAAAAAGCCTATTGGTATGTTGATTAAAATATAGGTCAATTTGAGGTAAACTAGTATTTTTACAACTTATATTCAATTCATTCTTGGTTCTTGTTTACATCTTTGTTCATGAATGTAATAGACCTGTAATTTTCCTATACTGCATTAATCCTACTCTGCTCTTGTTGCTTAATGTTACAGTTGCCAAAAAACTGGAGTTCTCTTATCTCCTATTCTCTGGGTGTTTGTACAAAATTGATATAGTCGGTATCTTGAATGTTTAGTAGAAGAGGTCTGCAAAACTCTCTGGATTTGTTGTTTTCTTTGAGGGAAGATCTTAAAATATTATTAATTCAATTTCTTTGCTAGGGATAAGATTATTCCTAATTTCTATTTCTTTTTGGACTAGTATTTTTCTAGGAATTTAACCATTTATCTAAGTGTTCAAACTTATTGACAAAGTTTTTCATAACATCTCCTCCACCTACTCTCTGCAGCTTCTGTAATTTGCCATTCCTAATTTTTATGCCTTCTTATTTTCTCTCAATTATGAATTATTTCAAATAACCAACTCTGGCTTTGATATCGTTGTTTTCTATTTCATCAAGTTCTGCTCGTTATTTCCTTCAGTTTGGGGAGGGAGTATTCCGCTGTTCTTTGTCTATATTCCTGACATTGACATTTGAATTCATTTTTAGTTTAATATGTGCATTTTAGACTAAATAGGAAAAAAGCAAATTTCTAGATTTGCTTTAATTATATCCCAAGTAGTTTGTAGTACACCATTGTTCTATTTTTTTCCTCAAATTTTCATCATAAGATTCTTCTTTGATTCATGGAGTATTTAAAACTGTTTTTTAAATTTTGTATTGATTTTTCACATTAAGGGGTTTTAATCGTTAATTTTTTTTCAAGAATCACTATTTGGCCCCCCGTAGGATCAATTTTTTTCATTCAACAAATATTGAGCACACATATATGCCAGGTACTATTCTAGGTTATATCAGTGAAAAAAATAGACAAAAAATTTATGCCTCCCTGGAGTTCATGCTTTGTCAGTTCTTGAAAACGTCCCACATGTTAGAATAGAACGTGTATTTTTCATTTGTTCAGTGTAGTTGTTCTATATATGACCATTACATCAACATTATTTTATTACTCAAATCATGTATATCCTTACTGACCTTTTTGCCTGCTTATTACATCAATTTCTAAGACAGGTATGTTAAAATTTCCTGCTGTGTTTGTGAATTTGTCTACTTCTCGTTTTTAACCACCCTTGGAGGCATATCCTTTTTAAAAGAAGACTGATTCTCAAATAAACATGTCTTATCTTAAAAAGTTTGTAAAGAATGGATCGAGGATTCTAATTTAGTTGTCTCAATTATGGTAATATTAATTGTATGACTGCTGTCATCTGTTTTGTCTTAACATCCTCATCTAGTGATAACGTGAGTCTCTCCCCATCCTTTGGGAATCCCCTCCTCCCAGACTTGAACTAAATTCCTAATCAGAGTTCCCTGCTTCCTGACCAGCAGTGAATGTGCCCAGGACCGGCCATCATAGTATCCTAGGACCAGCCATCATAGTATCCTGGGCCACACAACCCAAACTAGGCCAAAGAGAATCCTTCCTTTGGAGACAGACATATCCATCTTTGCCATATTGCTTCCCAGCAGTTATTTGTTTACCAGCCATTTCTGAATGTATCAAGGTAGCTAGCTAGGATATGTTGTGAGGTTCATTTTTGTTTAGCTGCTTATCAAGGACATTTTTTTCCTATATATGATATTAATCTAATCTGGAGATACTGCGTTTCCTTATTATTTCATCTCCACAGTTGGAATACATAATCTTCCATTTCTTTTAGTTTAAAAAAATAAATTTTAGTGCCATCTACAATGGAATTGACTGCATTGTTGAACAAAGTATGGTTTATTTAAAAAATCATTAAGTGTTACCACTTGCTAGGCATGGTGCTAGGAGGCACTGTGGATTCGGAATGGAATAAGACACAGGTCCCGTCTGACAGGACACAATGCAGTAGAAAAAGTCATGTTAAATGTGCAGAATTTAGGGGTTATAGGAGTGTGGACAGTAGAGGCAGTTCGCTCAGCCAAAGGATAGGCAGTCAGGGAAGGCTTCACAGAGGAGGTGACATTTGAGTTGAGTTGTATCTTGAAAGTAAAACTGATCAAGAAAGCATATTCCACGAAAAAGAAAAACAAATCAGCAAAGAACAGAAACCTGATTCTCCACAACTAATATTAAATTGTCAAAGTGATTTTTAAATTAGTCTCTTTTTCTTCCTTTTTGGTTTTTGTTTGTTGGCTGCTATATCCCCATTTCTCACTGTCACTCAAATCAGGGTTCACACATATACATACTTATGCTGCCACTCTCCCGCTGCCCACAGCCACCATGGCACTCATCTCTAATCAAACACAGAATTCTTTCCTTAGAGACTCTACTCAACACTACATTCCATTATTCATAAAGTAGGAAGAGTCAATCATTATTAATAAAGGAGACTGTGTGTGAGAAACTTGCTTACCGTTTCTAATTCGATTGGGCAGAGACATGCAAAGGGTGGACATACAGATGTAAGGCAGAGAGGCCTGGTTCTAAAACGTCACTTGGGCATTTTTTTGAAGTTCCAAATCTTAGGACACACCCCAGACTGATTAAATCTCAATCTGTGGAGGTGAGGAAAAGGCTTCAGTATTTTCAAAGCTTCGCAAATTATTTACAATGTACAGACAAGTATGAGGACGACTGCCATAAAGAGTCTTTGTTAGAAAAAGCCAAATTCATCATAGTTTGGAGTGAATAACCGAATTGCAGCTCCTAGGAAGAGGATGTTCTAGGGCAAGAGGGAGGCCTCTGAATCTGGACTCTGGTTAATAAGCAGATACCAAGAGTGAAGACCAGAGGGGGCATCATCACCAAGGGGGGCAGAACCAGGGATGTTAGCTGTGTCCATAAAGCTGAGCTGAAGAGCTGGCCTTCAGGCACCATTTAAAAAAAATCAGTTTTCATGGCCTGATGCCAAATCTTCTTAGAAATGGTCATTTTTTATTTTCAGTTCTATTTTTTTAGAAATGGGTAAGTACTAAAGCTTTAAAAGCAATCAGCATAACAACTGAATGAGCATAATTCTGTTACATTCAACTTTCTTTCAAGGTATTAAATCTGCATACAGGGGAAAAAAAGTCCAGCTACTTTTAAAAAATCAATGAAATTATATTATGCTGAATTTAAATGCACATGCTGCATAAACAGAATACTTGATAGTGCTACCGTTTATCTGAAAGTCATTTTGACAACTCATTACTTAATTAGAATTTTGGGTTAGATTTAAAAGTAGAAAGCATTGCTCTGAAAGCAGAGCCAATATCAATAGTATCTTAATCTCTTTGCAAAAAAAAAAAAAAATCTACCTTTTAATTACACTACAATGACTCAAAATCTTGAGAAAAAGTCTCCAACTCTCACATTCATTCAGAATTTTAAAATCTCTCTCATGGGAGGAAAGGTAAGAGGAAAGAGTTTTCAAGACTTTTCTATATCTTAATGTCCTTTTTAACTTCGAATGTAAAAATGTATTTGTACTGATACAGTACTGTGAAATAAAAATCAAGAATGTAATGAGGGCTTCCCTGGTGACGCAGTGATTGAGAGTCCGCCTGCCGATGCAGGGGACACGGGTTCGTGCCCCAGTCCGGGAAGATCTCACATGCCACAGAGCGGCTGGGCCCGTGAGCCATGGCCGCTGAGCCTGTGCGTCCGGAGCCTGTGCTCCGCAACGGGAGAGGCCACAACAGTGAGAGGCCCGCGTACCGGAAAAAAAAAAAAAAAAAAAAAAAGAATGTGATGAAGTTCAAAAGCACCTCCTCTTTTTCCGCACAGGGAACAATTTTACTGATTTAAATTAGAAAGGTCTAGTTGGGGGAGGGAGAAAGGGAAGGCAGAAGAGAGAAACAGGTGATCTGTGAACCAGAGCTTATCCTTAACTGCTCCCTAATTGAGGGAGAAGACTAAGGATTTTTGGAGCCAAACAAAAGTAATAAAGTGGAAAATGAAGTTTTAAAATCCACACACATCACTGAATATATCTATTTTCTTTTAGGCAAAGTAATTTTACAAAAGTAAATTTGATCTCAAGTGATTTCACTCTTTTTCCATCTCTGAACTGAAAAGAAACAGGTCTAAGCCCAGTCTAGTGTACAAGTTCAAAATAATTAAATGACCCATACCACCTATTCAGAAAACACAATGCAAGTGAGCTGTATTAGTGTCTGGTTAAAAATTACCTTATCTGTTCTTGGTTAAAAATCACCTTATCTATGTTCCTTGCAAGTTCCGTTGAAGCACGCTCCCTAAGAGACAAAGAAAGGACTCCGTAAAATTCAGTTCCCAATATAGGGACCCTCTAGCCTGTCCTGTTGGGATAAGTGCTCTCAGGAATGGAGCACCCTCTAGAGGCCAGGATTCCAGATAGTCTCTTCCCATCCATTAGAGCCACTTTTCTCAAGTACAATCCCTGCAGGAACATCATCAGCATTATCTGAGAACTGGTTAGAATGCAAATTCAGGGGCCCTACCTGACTTACTACTTTGGGGCTACTATAACAAAATACCACAAACTGGGTACCTTATTAAGAACAGAAATTTATTTCTTACAGTTCTGGAGGGTGGAAGTCTAAGATCAAGGTGCCAGCTGATTCAGCATCTGGTGGGAGCCCACTTCCTAGCTTATAGATTACACCTTGTAGCTGTGATCTCACATGGTGGAGGAGGAAAGGGAGTTTTCTTGGGCCTCTTTTATAAGGGCACTAATCTTATTCATCAGAGCTCCATCCTCATGACCTGATCACCCCCAAGTGTCCCACCTCCTAATATCATCTCCTTGGGGATTAGGATTTCAACATATGAATTTTGGGGACACAATCATTCAGATCATATAGCACCACCTTAGGCCAACTGAATCAGAAACCTCTGTGGTGGGATGCAGCAATCTGTGTTTTAACAAGCCCTCCAGGTGATTCTGATGCACACTATATTTGAGAATAACTGACCTCAAACATGTCAGAGAATGAAGGTGTTACTGTGTAAAAATATTATACAGGCATGAATTAAGCTAAACTGTCCTCCAAGCAGATTAAAAACAAAACAAACAAAAACTAAGTTGATGCTTATATCAAGCAAATACAAGGAGCTATAATTTAGGAAATGTCATGAGACCAAACTGTGGTTTAGAACTAATGTATGAAAAAAAGGTTTCAGCAATTCTGGAATTATCCTCAAAATATGGCTTTAAAGAATGATTGTGTCCCTTCATGGAAATGATAAAGGAAATGTTAGTGTATAATGCCATAAACATAAGAAGAGTATGGGGAACCTCAACACCTATACCACCACTGATGGAGAGGACTAAGTGGTGTCATGGACCTTTAACCCTTCCCATTTATTCAGGACTGCAATCTGTCACAAACCAGTTCATGGTTATCTGACTACAGAATGAGGCTGAACATGTCCACAGCCAAGGAGGAAATGAAAATAACAATCAAAAAAACACTTTCTATATTTTTCATGATCTTTTTTATTTAACATATATAGTACATGTAAACTGGCATAAAATTCATAAAAATACAATTCCCCTATGCATTATCACTTTATTTCTGATACATCCTTTCATTTTCTCCTTAATATCATTGTTCTATTTTAACACTACGCTGTTTCTGCTAAGCACTTTTAGAGGCTTATCTTTTTATAGAAATAATGCCCCAACTTTGCTTTTTTTTTATGTCATAGCAATAGCTATTTTATCACTTCCTTGCCCATCCTAACCTTCCTCACACTAAAGCAAAATATTTTTAAATGCTAAAAATGCATAAAATACTGAGCTTTAATACTATTTTGTCATGTATATCAAACCTACCACTACTCTGTGCTGCCATAAAAGATATTAATAATCTACAGCACCGGCTGCTACCAGATGTGACCAAGGCTGAGTGTGCAGTGTAGCCCAAGGCCTCTGTTCTAAACTGACTGGCCTAAAATATACTCATAGTTTGCTGGTGGAGTTACATCAATAAATACTGTTACAAAAGGAGTCTTCTGGCAAAAAAAAAAAAAAAAAAACTAATTTGATTACTTTTGTCTTTTCCCAGCACATGAAACAGTTATAACAGTATTTTAATGTGTTTCCTATATAGAATTTCAAATAATTACATGTGAACTTACTGGGAAAGGAATTCCTGAAAGGTGGGAAGAATAGAGAACTTTAAAGTAAAATTTTTTTAAAAAAATTGTAACTGCTGGATGTATAAAACATATTTACGCGAGAAACAATGGCAAATAAAGCAGAGCACACACTTCCGCTCTTCCTGCCCATGGTGCCTCTCATCCTCCTCGACCTCAAGTGCCCACTTGCCATTTTTCTGCATTGCTTCATCATTGCTCAAATTCTACTCCTAATCCACAACTCCCCAGATGCTTCCTTGTTTTCTGACTGGCAAAAGACCAAGAAATAAGTCACCTGGTAAGTGAGAAAGAGGGGGCAGGCACCTGAAGACACTGACAATCTCCGCTGGAAGGAGGCTCCCTGGGAGAGGCGGGCTCTGGGGAAGGCTGGGGGCTGCACAGTCCTCAGCCCAGGCTGTCTCGGCAGCTGTCTGCTCTAAGCAAGCTAGTGCCTCCCCCAGACCAGGCTTGTCCTTGGGCTCTGGTGAGAAGGCAGAAAGAGAACAGCTCTTCACTGGCTCCCCGGAGTGGGCACCGGAAACCATCCCTGAGGACTCAGGTCTCAAGGACAATCCACAATGAGGTTAATCTGCCTGTGGTTAATAAAGAGAACACTGTGTAATTAAACGTGTAGTCCACCAGAGTCATGGTTTGCTTAGAACGTTAAATCTTAAAACCATTTCTCAAAACTATGAGGATTCACTGTTTTGAAGAATCTCATTTCACACAAATTAACTTTTAAGAAACAAAAATTCATACTAGAAATTTAAAGCAGGTTGGAAAATTTTCCAAATAAAAATAAACAGGAAAGAAAAAAAACAAAGAGGAAGGCTGAATATACTCATTCCTCATACTGAAATGATGCTTTTTGGAACCAAAATTATAACATAAGGTTTAAGGCTTCGTCTTATTAAAGACAGGCAATTTTAAAAGTAAAATATAAAAACTCCATTCACTTATCATTATTCATTTACTTATTTGACAAAAAAATTAGTCATATTTTATTGTATCTTAATAGTAAAAGAAAAATTACCACATACTACAGTCTACTGTTCCACTATAAATTATGTCTACTCAAATATACATTAGTTTCTAGATGCATTATATTTGTGGTTGTTCAAAATAGTTTTCTTAAGTCTACAATTCTACATGAAAAATTTTAAGTGGTTTAAAGTTATTAAAATATAAACATTTGAACAATACTAAAAATGAATACTAAAAATACACAATTGTCATTAAATTTTTTAAACCAAGAATAAGTACTTGCTAAGCAACTAAATGTGTAAATAGCACTTATTTGACAAAGAATATTGAGAAAGAGAGAGACAGACAGACAGACGCACACACACTAATGCCACATGGTTGGCAGTTAACAGGAATTTGGTCTTAAGGACTAGGTCCAAGAGCTTGGATTAATAACAGACAGGAAATGCTTCATTAACGAGAGCAACAGAGAAAAGAATGTGAAGAAGTGAAACAAACAGAGTTCTACATAGCAAATACGCATGTCTGCCCCATCTATTCTTACTGAAGTTGATGACAGGGGCTGACTTGACTGAGGAACTTACAATAATCGCTGAAATGTTCAAAAGACAACAGCAAAACGCAGAGAATAAAGCAAGTGGCATCAATAGTCCACGAACTGTAAAATGAGCCCCTAAACAGTCCGTAAGTGACTATATTTTCATATCACCCTTGTCACGACCCATCATATTTTTTATACAGGTAGCTTTGCTCACTTTAGGACAAATATTTAAGTCAAGTACAAGCATATACTCATTTGCATAGCAAATTTTAAGGGGTGCATTGAAATAGTAACCAACTGATAAACGTATAAGTATTTTTACAATCAGAATGACATTCAAATTGACCAAATAAGATGTTTTTCATTTGAAAACAGTTACTTATAAAAGTTTTGGGGATTTGAATTAAAAACAAGGCATAAGCTATTAGCAAAACATGATAACCATTACTGGTGGACTTCTCTGTAGGCAGCGGTCATTCCTCTATAACTTCTAAGACTTTGTAAACACTATTCTGGAATACAGTGGTGAAGTGAGGCTTGGACTCCTTTACTAAGAGGGTACATAAGGGAGGTTTCCCAGCATTAGCAGGATCTTCCACATCCCAGATTTCAGGCATACTGCAACCAGGCCTAGAAAAGTTAATGTGCAGATTAAAAATCAATGTACATTATATAATGGCAGATAAAGGAACACACTTTTTATGTTCCTGCTCTCATGTCATTTTTTTCTTAGTTTTTTTTTTAAATCCTATCATAGTTATTTATATTTATGTAAGCTACCATAAATCCTCTTGAGAATAAGGTGAACACAGCGAAGGTAACTATAAAGAAAGAAAAGACATATAATATACATGAATTCAGGTGTTGGGGTAGGAAATCTCCATTGAATTCTGCCTCAGCTACTTACCAAGAATTTTGTATTGGGTAGTTCACTCAGTCTCCCTCTCCACATTTGTAAAATGGGAAGTACCCATGACATAAGCGATTAAGGGAGAGACTGTATCAAGCACATACTCAGTGGTAATATACTGACACAGAACATCATACAGGCGTACCTCCGGGAGATCGCAGGTTTGGCTCCAGACCACCACAATAAAGCAAACATTGCAATAAAGTGAGTTACATTTTTTAGTTTCCAAGTGCATATAAAAGTTATGTTTATATTGAAGTCTATTAAGTGTGCAGTAGAATTACATACCTTAATTTAAAAATTCTTTATTGCTAAAATAACGTTAACCATCACTGAGACTTCAGTGATAAGGCTTCACAATCTTTTTGCTGGCGGGGGGCCTTGCTTTGATGTTGATGGCTACTGACTGATCAGGGTGATGGTTGCAGACAGCGGGGGTGGCTGTGGCAATTTCTTAAAATAAGACAATAATGAAGTTTGCCACCTTGATGGACTTTTCCTTTCATGAATGATTTCTCTGTAGCGTGCAATGCTGTTTGACAGTGTTTTACCCACAGTAGAACTTCCTTCAAAATTGGAATCAGTAGTCTCAAACCCTGCTGCTGCTTTATCAACTGAGTTTATATAATATTCTAAATCCTTTGTTGTCATTTTAACAATCTTCACAGCATCTTCACCAGGAGTAGATTCCATCCAAAAAATTACTTTCTTTGCTTATGCATAAGAAGTAACTCCTCATCCATTAGTCTTATCATGAGATTACAGCAATTCAGTCACATCTTCAGGCTCCACTTCTACTTCTGGTTGTCTTGCTATTTCTACCACATCTGCAGTTACTGCCTCCACTGAAGCCTTGAACCCCTCAAAGTCATCCATGAGGGCTGGAATCAGCTTCTTCCAAGCTCCTGCTAATGTTGAGACTTTGAGCTCTTCCCATGAATCACAAAGGTTCTTAATGGTATCTAGAATGGTGGATCCTTTCCAAAAAGGTTTTCAACTGACTTTGCCCAGATCCATCAGAGGAATCACTAGCTATGGCAGTTATAGCCTTACAAAATATATTTCTTAAATTATAAGACTTGGAAATTACTCTTGATCTATGGGCTGCAGAATGGATGTTGCATGAGCAGGCATGAAAACGTTAATCTTGTCGTACATCCACCAGAGCTCTTGGGTGACCAGGTGCATTGTCAATGAGCAGTCATATTTTGAAATGAATCTTTTTTTCCCGAGCAGTAGGTCTCAACAGCGGGCTTAACAAAATCAGTAAACCATGTTGTAAATAAACAGTTGTGCTGTCACCCAGGCTCTGTTGTTCCATTTATAGAGTGCAGGCAAAACAGGTTTAGCATAATTCATAAGGGCCCTAGGATTTTCAGAATGATAAATGGAGCACTGGCTTCAACGTCAAGTCATCAGCTGCTTTAGCCTCTAATAAGAGTCAGCCTGTTCTTTGAAGCTTTGAAGCCAGGCATGGACTTATCCTCTCTAGCTATGAAAGTCCTAGATGGCATCTTCTTCCAATAGAAGGCGATTTCATCATTGAAAATCTGTTGTTTAGGGTAGCCACCTTCATTAATGATCTTAGCTAGATCTTCTGGATAACTTGCTGCAGCTTCTACATCAGCACTTGCCACTTCACCTTGCGCTTTGATGTTATGGAGACCGCTTCTTTCCTTAAATCTCATGAACCAAACTCTATAGTTTCAAACTTTTCTTCTGCAGCTTCCTTACCTTCTCAGCCTTCATAGAACTGAAGAGAGTTAGGGCCTTGCTCTGAATTAGGCTTTGGGTTAAGGAAATGTTGTGACTGGTCTGATCTTCCATCCAGACCACTAAAACTTTCTCCATATCAGCAATAAGGCTGTTTCACTTTCTTATCGTTCATGTATTCATTGGAGTAGCACTTTTAATTTCTTTCAAGAACGTTTCCTTTGCATTCACAATGTGGCTAACTGTTTGGCACAAGAGACCTAGCTTTTGGCCAATCTTGGCTTTTGACATGCTTTCCTTACTAAACTTAAACATTTCTAACTTTTGATTTAAAGTGAGAGACATGCAGCTCTTTCACTTGAACACTTAGAGGCCACTGAAAGGTTATTAATTGGCCTGTGTCTCAGGGAGTAGGGAGGCCCAAGGAGAGGGAGAGAGATGGGAATGGCTGGTTGGTAGAACAGTCAGGACACACACACCCATCAAGTTTGCCATCTTATATGGGTACAGTACATGGTGCCCCCAAACAATTACAATAGTAACGTCAAAGATCACCTAATCAGTAACTGATATATTACTTTCAAATCTATATTACCTAACTATTTTATAATCATCAATGTAATAACTGATTCAGGGAATTATAAGAAGTGGATGCAAGAACTACCTGGTGAAAGGCTATTGATTATAAAGGAGATTTGTCTACTTAAAATGGAGAGAATTGGGGAACATTCTTTAATCAAGTGATCAAACTTAGCATCACCAATAATAGAACAAAGTGACAGGTACCTACCAAAGTGACATAATGGAAAGTACACATCTTCTATGTACTATTCTTGCCAAATTTTGTCAAACTGAATCTAATCATGTGGAATAAATTAGACAAATCCAAATGTGGGACATTCTTACAAGACAACTGGGCTGGACTCTTCCAAATATCAATAGAAACAAAAAAGGTGAAAGGAATTTCACAATGTTTATGTTTTTTTTAAATATTAAAAACAGAAAAATCAAGGAAAAATTATAGAGATTTGCAACAGCTTATGTTTTGTCATAGTTGTTTCACTTTTCTTTATAAGAGAAAAAACCATTTCCAACAAGTCCCTTTTATTCCCAATGGCAGTCCCACTCCCCTGCTCTCCACCACGAGGCAAGCACTAGACAGAAATGCACATGCTTTCTCCTTTTCAATAACATTTTTAATTTAAAGGTAACCTTCACCCAAAAAGTGTCAAAATACAAACCTATCAAAATAAATAAGTGAGTCACTGTCACCTCCAACACCGTTTCTCAGAGGTGGCTTCTATAAACAATGCAGCATACATTCTGCTAGACCTTTTCACGTTCAGACATACAAGCACACAAAAACATAGGCACAGACATATTCGTATTCACAGATGCTCCTGGGTTGCTTTTACAAAAACAAGATTAATCTGGGACTCCTCACTTAGGAATGAAAAGTGGTCATTGTTGCATTTCATAAAGACCTACTTTATTCTTTTTCATAGACGCTAGTAATTCTATGTATTGTTTAACCATTCTTTTATGGATGGATATTTTGTTTCTCATTTTGTCATTATAAAACAATGCTGATATAAACAATGTTATGCCCATATTTTTCTGTAAGCTAAACTTCTAGAAGCAGCACTATCACTATGTCAAAAGGCTATACAATTTTCACTTTGCTTCTATCAAAGTATCTCCCAAAAAGGTATTACCAGTGAGTGTTCCTGCAGAGTGTTCAGTGCACACTTTTTTGCACACCCTTGTCGACACTAGATTCTATCGATGTACGAAAATATGACTGAACTTGGATTTTCTATGTTTTAATTTTCTCACACATACTAAGGCCAAACCATTATTACACTGCAGGCCAATGACAGTAGAGAGTAAAACATATATGAAGTACCAGCTACTGAGTTCAATTGCTTTCAGGAAAAGAAGAGGGCAAAGAGCTGCCTTTGTGAGCTCTGTCTAACATCCTTTAGTCCTTTTCCGAGTTTTCTGAAGTTTCCCCAGGCCAGCCAGCTACATCTTTAAAATGGCATTAGTGAAAATCTGAATAATTTTCTTCTGAATTCACGTATTTTCATTTTATGTCAACTCTATTATGGGAATTAATGAGAAAGAGAGCAGAGAACTGAGAATAAAAAAGGAGTTAATTAAAAACTCATCTACAACTTGCATTTGAGTATATTTTTCTACTTGTATTTGAACACAGGGTATCAAGTATTTAAGGAATAATCAAGCACACAATTAACCCACTCTGTTAATGAGAGCACATAAATACAGTGCCCACCAAGGTGCCAAGCACAGTTTAAGCTCCAGATAGATATTAGTCCCTCTTCCCTTTCTTCTCCTATTTGAATTCCCCACTTGCTCCCCCTGTTCTGCCATAGCTTTCTTTTCCAGTAACATACAGCTGTCTCAGGCTGGCATAACAGAAAGAATTGGAGAGTGAGGGCCAAGGGAATAAAGAAGATCCCGATTCTGGTAGAGAGCTCTCTGGCCAGAAACTCAGTTCTTCCTTCTGCAAAGGTATGTGCTAAGTATTAGTCCTTCTTCCCTTTCCTCTTCTGTCTGAGCCCTCCACCTGCTTCCCTGTCAGGACAGAAAGCACAGCTGTGTTTTGTCTCCAGCTTTAAGCAGAGTGCACCTATCTAAGACTTCCTGAGACTTATAATCCTGTAGTAGATAGTGTTCTTTCAGTAACTGAGCAGGGAAACCAGATGAATGGAAGCCACTTCTTCAGCTTCCTCCCTCCCCACTCCTGCTGCAACAAATACAACAAGGGCAAGTCAAGGTCCAGAGGCGGGGAAGCTGGCACACACCTCTACCCCTCTCAACTCTCAGTCTTAATGCCTGTAAGTGAGCTCTAAATGGAGATGATCAGAAGCCAGTTACTTTACTGCTGACTTTGTTTAGTGTGCAAGATTTATTGCCATACTTCCTAAATTTGTCTTTTGATCCTTTCTTGTGTACAAAAACCAGTGCTCTGCCCATCAGAACATGAGACTACTACAACTATGCAAATCCAAGGAGCTCCATCAACATCTTAGCTCCATCAACATCAACGGGCTTAGTTGTTCCACAGCATGTGGATCTTCCCGGACCAGGGATTGAACCCATGTCCCCTGCACTGGCAGGCGGATTTTTAACCACTGCACCACCAGGAAAGTCCCTTTTTTCTTTTCAGAATGAAGCACCTTAGCCTCTGCAATTTCCACATATTCAAAACACTATGCAGGAGGCTAGGAAAAAATGAAGAATCTTGAATCAAGGTTCATCATTAGCTTGGAGAAAAAAGGTCATGAAATAATTTTTATGTTCCAGTAACCTACAGGTGTTTCAGGCTGGCATCACTGAACTGGAGAGTTGGAGAGTAAACCCTAAGTCAGTAAAGAAGATCCCAATGCTGGTGGAAATCTCTGCCAAAAAACAGTCCTTCTGACTGCAAATGTCAGCCCACCATTCATTTATTACAGTGTCTTCATCAAATTGTTATGAGAGATGCTTATGACTTTTTGTCCTAAATTTATATAACAAAGTTAAAGTTTATGTATATAAGTTTCACATATATTCTTACGTTCATAAAGACTTAAAGCGTTTTCTAAATTATGACTCAATAACATTTTCTGTAGATCCTGATTAAATTCAATCACCTGTGACATATTCAATGGAAAATCATTCAACAATAAAAATTTATTTGAGTTTCCTTGTGGGCAATGCTTGATAGGTACTGTGTCACAGAACTATCTTTACTCCTAAGTCAATATTTAATCATTTCATCTTAACACCCTTGTGTATTGTTGAAATACACGGTAAATGAGTATGATTAAGCCACAGATACAGCAATCTCCTGGAGACTTCTGCTTACTTAAAGAGTAGTGAGAATTTTAAAAATAATAGTATTCCATAAAATATCCTTGATTTCTGATAAAACTATTCCTTTTTGTATTCCTCATGGGGTGAATGCTCTGATATTTTAATAGCAAGCTATCATCTGCTGTCTAGTCATCCAAGTGTAACATTTCTAAATAGTCAACTTTAGAATTCACATTTGCTTTTAAAATCTTACTCTTATTGCTCTACTCTGCTTAGTGAACTTCTCTGTGGAAATAGATACTTTTTAAAACTATAAACCCAAGAGAATACGGGTCACCGTAAGGTTAATTATTTTCCCACTCAAATAAGATGCAAAACAGAAAGAAAGAAGTTCACTCTGAGTTGATGCTGGGGGGAGGGGGTCCCATCTATCACAGGATATGGTATGGTGCAGAGATGTGGTATGGACGAAGCTGCCTGACTTCATTATAATGAGACTCTCCATTATCTGGTTTCAGACTCCACAAGTCTTTTGAAAGAAAATACATCCAACTTTAAATAAAAGTTTCTCAAAAAAACAGCAAAGGCAAATATGAACAATTTGGGAAATTATCAATAAGTGCCAATACCTTTAAGGTAATGTGCACATGTAAATCATTATAAAATAAATAGATGTTTAAAATGACTAGAAAAGAAAAGACTCCAAATAATTATCAAAAAAGTTTTTTCTGCTTATACCTTGCTATTATATACATCTCACACATACAACTAGTAAAGCACTTGCCATGAGACTGAATTAACTTTAATGTCTTCTGAATATAAAATACTGTATTGAGTACTCACTTGGATCTTCTTATACACCAGGACTCTTCCAGAACGTAGTAATTCACTTGTAACTTTATCAATTCTCGCTTCACTTCTTCAGCTGCTTTTCGACTATACATTGAATATACTATTTTTGTTCTGGCTCTAAAGAAAAATAATTAGGCAGAAGATTTTCAAGATCAAAAAAATGCAATCAACCTATTTGGACAAAAGCACTGAATGGAACTAGAAGAAAGACTGTACAGAAGAATCAGGTCAAGGGAACATTCTGCACAGGAGTTCCTGCTGAGGGGCACTGGGGAGGTCAATGGAGAAAAGCACAGGTAGCACAAGAGTCCTGAGAGAAAAAGTTCAGTTTAATGAATCTCTTCATTTCCAAACTTAGTCTTTTGGTTTGTTTGAGTGCTTGTTTTTGTTTTAAATTCTCCATCACTCTATCACAAGTAAGAGTATGAGCTACACAGACACAACTACAGGACTACTATAAAGGTACAACAGTCCTAACTTTGAGAACAAACGATTAGCATTAAATGGCTCTTCATTTTATTCCTAATTTAAAAAAAAAAACAAAATACAAAAAATGAAACTTATTCAATACAATTGCTCTGGAAATTAGTTTGCTAACATTGATTTTTTAATGAAAAAGCTTTTTATTTATAAAAGGTATGACTTGCTGTTATACAAAATATTAATAAGGATTCACCAATTACTTAGGAAATGACTAGCTGATCAACCTAGAAATTGCATGAAAATTAAATCTATTTCCTTTACAAAGAGAACACAACACTCTAACTTATAAAAAATTAGTAAAAAAAAAAACAAAAGAACAAGATCATTCTAGTAGGTTATATTGGTGAAAATGAGAAAAAAATCCTCTTTGAATGGGATTCCATCTCAACTGACTCCTCAGAATTCAAGAAAAATAGCCTATAAGAAAATCTTAATAAAAACTATAGGCTAGTGAATCTTCTGGGGAGCTTAAAAGGTGATGATAACTAATAAGGACCTGGGTGTTTGGAGCCCTGTAACCTGTATAAAACAGACATGGGGTGATTTCTTTTTACTGCCTAGCAGAGAAGATAACCCCAAAGACTGTAGTTTTATTGTCCTATGGGGCCTTAACAGTTTGTATTGAACTTAGCCATCTTATTTCAGCATTCTTTGTCCCCAAACTCTATAAACCCCAGTTCACCATATCCTTTTGAAACACTTCTCATTATTTTGCTGGTTCCCTCACTCACTATTTGTAAGAAAAATTTGTTTTCAACAATGTGATATTTGTGTACTAACCTCAAACCTGCATCTTCATAATGTGGATGATTCACAATGGGCCGAAGTGCGGAGAGTTTAACACTTGCCATTGTAGGCATGGCACCTGCAAACACTGCATCTGCAAAGCAGGAAGGAAGGTCTTAGGAAGACACCTGGTGAGCATGACAAGGGGTCTCCTTCTGGTCAAATCAGTTACTTCCCAGGTGAAAAAGCTGAGGCCCGAATCATGATACAGAGTCAATGACAGAACCAGAATGAAGTCAGGTAGCTAATAAAATGGTGGTCAGCAACCAAGCCTGGATAAACTATTTTCCTTGGAAGATAAAGCCTCATCATATGTCTCATCATTGAGGATTTCTGTTTCTTTTGTTTGTTTTTAATGTCTTTTCTTGCTTCTAGGAAAGAAGTAACAAATTGACTAGGGAAGTTTTATAGCACCTAGGAATTCTGGAAGATGATTTAATATTCAGTCACTTGATACTCAGATGACAACAAAAACCTCTTTTTCTATACATGAATAAAATATCACATTCCATGAGTTCATTTCAAAAAGGAATGTGAAGGGCTAAGATTAAAAATTAATTAGGAAAATAAGGATAACATAAATTATTTTAAATTGTGCCATGCAAAACTTTGTATATACTTTGAAAAAAATTAGAATTTATGTAAAATAGAGAAATAAATTACTAAGAAAATAGATGTAACATTTCCTTTGCAAACTACATAAGCAAGACAGACATCTCTCTCTTTCTGGATAATCTAGAAGCAGGACTGCTTAGAAAGATTGAAAGTAACTTGGGTTCAGGATTGTGCAGTTGTACATAGAACTGTAGGGAAAACCACAGTTTTCCTGGAAGTAAAACCATTGGAAGTAACTTGGGTTGAGGATTGTGCAGTTGTACATACAACTGTAGGGAAAACCACAGCTAAATAATATGACCTTTTTTTACCTGGTTTAGTGCTATATTTAATCCACTCTATAAGTTCTTCTTGCGGCAAATTGCTGAACTCCCCTACAATATTCCACTGGGTTTGCAGATTTGCTGAACCTTGTATTGACATGGCTGCTAACACAGCAAAAACAACAGCACCAGGATGTACTTTGCAAAAGAGCCATCCAAACAGCTGAAACCAAATTAAGAATACATTGACAACTGTTAGTACAAACCAGCCTGCATCCAACTTCCCAGAGAAGAATACAGTCTCTGCTAGAATCCCTGATACAAGACTAATAATTCTAAGGAAAAGTTCCAGAAACAATAACCTGAGGGATCAAAACAATTCTACCATTAGCCTAATATAGGTGGGACATGATTTAAGAAACTCTTCTGTCAACTTGCTCTACTCCCAGATTCGGGTAAGGCCAGGCCTACCTACATAATTTGCCAGACTCAGTGCAAAATAAAAATGTGGGTTCCTTGGGACTTTCCTGGCAGTCCAGTGGTTGAGATTCCATGCTCCCACTGCAGGGGGCATGGGTTCAATCCCTGGTCAAGAACTAAGATCCCACATGCCATGTGGTGCAGCCAAAAAACAAAAAAAAATGTGGGTTCCTTGTCTGACATTTTTTAAGAAGTTCAAAACAGCAACAGCAGAGCATCAATCTAGGTGCAGAGTCCTTCTGAGTGTGGGCCCCTGTGCGATCACTGCTTTCTATCAATATCTGTAGTTATCATTCATGAATTCAGCCTGCACTGAATGAGTGTTTGTTGTACACCAAGGACTATTTTAGAAGTTAAAAGGATAAGGGATCTGCTTTGGCCCTTACCCCTTAGGAAAGGTTAGTACAAAACCATGAAGAACTTTAATTATAAACAATTTAAAGAACTTTGGGTCATTTAATATTATTTTAGGGCCACTCAATAACAAAGGCTGGGGTAAAATTATCATAGCAGCTATAATGCCAACATAACAATCATCTCACCTGTCTTGAGCAGATCAAGGAAGCCATAACGCACATGTGTGGCGTCAAAAAGAGTTTTAGTCTCATAATTAAAACACCAAGAACTGTATATGCTAACAGCTGCAATGCATGATAAACCAGCTGAAAGAAAGAGAAAATATTTTTACTCCTACTATTTGTGAAGTTTAAGAATATATTGTTAAATTGGTGAATATATGGAAAAGGGTACTTTTTCTTAGTAACAATATTTTGATTTCTGAAATATTTAATAATATTTAATATAATAATCAATATTTTGATTTCTGAAAGTCTTAAAATTCACTTTCAAACTTGTCCCTTTTATTAGAGGGCTAAAATTATAAAGTCCCTAAGGGAAGTGGTCCTATAATTCTGCTCAGAATGAAGCCTAGGGTTAATAAAGCCCACATTTCTGAACCAGATGGAAATATGAGATACAGTATCATGAACTATAGTCACCATGCTGTTGCTGAGAGAATAGATCTTAAAAGTCCTCTTCACAAGAAAAAAAAGAAAAAAAATTTGAGTAACTATGTATGGTAATGGATGTTAACTAGACTTATCATGGTGATCATTCCACAATATATACAAATTCTAGTCATTATGTTGTACATCTGAAACTAACATAATATGTCAATTATACCTCAATTAAAAAAAAAAAACCAGGCTGAATCACCAGGAGATGAGAACAGCAACCAGTCACATCTCTGAGGCCTCAGGGCAAGGTGAGCAGAGAGAAAAGTGATCCCTAATCATGCGAAAGACACTCTGCATACGCGTCTAAATGGTCTCCAGCAATGAACTGCTATTACCTTGAGGATGATCAGAGCCGACCAAATGAGTTTCCTACCTAACTGCTCTAACAAATGAATGGTCATGTTTGTAGTATTCTCGTAAAAACACATAGAGGCCTATTTTGAAGATGATTACTGACTTACCAATAAAGTTAGAAAATGGAACTAGAAAGAAAAATCCAAACATATACAAACATTAAAACAAGCCAAATTTTGGTAATATTAAGTCTTTACCTCTCCATGATCAAGTTGGTGTTTTCTGAAATGGAAAAAGAAATACTATCATTGAATCACTACTGAAGCACTTACTTCAATCATACGCATTTTTATCTTACAAATATGAGTTTTACAACTTCTGTAATATGCCCTCAGGACACATACATGAAATCAAAATAACTGAAAGTTATAAACCAAAACTGGTGCTACAGTCTTTTAAAACAGTTTATTTTGCATATCCCATATCTGACTACACGGGTATTTATTAGGCCAACAAGGCTCGCTGGCTGTGTATCAGGTACCTCACTGGTAATATAACCTGGCAAAGCAGGGAGTGAAAAGAAACTCTGCAGCCCTCACAGTCCCATACCCCTACTTCCTGTCCTCAGCAGCCCCTCAGCTCTGCCGTAAATTCTAGCTGCTTTAGGGACAATTTAGGAAGCCACACACAAGATTTTTTTTCAGCAGCAGCTCTGGAATATAAAAATAGCCACATAATGCCAGCTTTACCTTTGCTTGACAGTTTTAATTTCCTAAGAAAGGCTGCATCTTTATAGGCCCATATATCCTCCCCACATCTCACTCCGGTCCCCTTCCCGCACCCCGACCCCGTGTTGAGTCTCATCACAGCAGTGAGAGCAACCGTTTGAAAATGGGAATCCAGACATGCCACTCACTCCCTTACTTAAAACTTTCCAATCGGCTATGGGGTTTTTTGTAATTAAAGTAAACTCTCAAATCCTTACCATGCTACACATAGTCCTCCTAATCTGGTTCCCCACCTCCCATCCTGGAAACTCATCTCCTACCAGGTTCCCTCTTGATCACTGTGCTCCAGTCACACTAGACTAATTTTATACCTTAAAACATCAGAGAGCCACCTTTGACTCCCATATTCAGTGCCCCTTACCTTGATCACTCCCACTCCATTTCCCTGTTTTATCTTCTCACAGAAAACACAGTTTTCACTTATTGGTTTATTTGATTATCATATGTCTCTCCTAACTAAAATGAACCCTTCAGGAGGACCAGGTACAAATCCATCCATCCACTCAATTTCATTGAGCCTTGAGCAGTAAACAAGATGGAAAAAAATCCATGCCCTCACAGAGTTTACATATAAGTTGAAGGAGACAAACAAAAAGCAAATAAACATACATCACATGGCGATAAATACTGTGGGGAAAAAAGGAAACAGGGTAAAAGATGCAGGGAGTGCTGGGTGACTGGGATGGCATATATTATCAGTGTGGTCACCAACTGAGTGACATCTGAGCATAGCCTGAAGGAGCTGAGAGTTTGAGCCTGAGGATCCCTCAGGGAAGAAGAGCACTTGAGGCAAGGAGAACAGACATGGCAAAGCCTCATGGTGGCAGGCTCCCTGATAGGCTAACAACAAAGACGGCATGATTAGGGAGAAGAGAGAGCAAGGAGCAGAATGAGATGAGGGAGATCCAGGAGAACGGTACTGACAGGGAAGCACATTCTGAGGCTCAGTATTGTGTTCACAAAATTTGAGATTCTCATTAGACACCCAAGTAGAAATGACAAACAGGGAATCGTATGTATAAATCTGGAGTTCAAGGGAGAAGTCTGGATCAGAGACACAAATGTACGACTTGATAACACATACCTTCTCTATCCTAAACACTGATATATTTCGAAGACCTAGAAAACAATGCCTAGCACATAGAGTTCAATCTTTTTTTTTTGAATGAATGAGCAAATGATTCAATTAGGTAGGTTAATTGAATAGGTAGCACACAATCTGATTTGAGGACTTGCTTTCAAATATATTGATGTGTTAGCAAACAGTAAAATTACTGGGCAAATGAAGGAAGTGAAATGGATCCTCCTTTATTCTTCTTTCATGCCAAGTAAAAATTATCAGTTACCATTTACCGAGCACCTAAAATGTTAATATGATCATTACATTCCATTAACTCTGATCTTACAACTATTTATTATCCTACTTACAACTGTTTATTATCCTAACTGGCAGCTAAGGAAAACAGGTTACAGAGGTAGTAAGAGGCGAAGCCAGGTCTATATATTGACTGGTTTCAGAGTCAATATATTTTCTACTTCATCATGCTGTCTCTATCCTACTTTATCCCCTAGTTCCCTGAATAAAGGAGATACTGATACTCACACCTTGAGAATTAAAATGTATGTCCTACCTCTCCCCTTTTTACATTGGCATATGACTTGGGTACTTATGCAAAATGAAATGTCGATGTGCCATTCTCCTTTCCAAAAAGCTCTGATCCTACCTGAATTGAGAGCCCCGTGAAGCTCAGTGCTTTTCTATAGTTACTTCTATAGTTGAGTTATTATTGAAAAGACTGTTTTGTTTCTGTGAAAAGTTCCACCTTTCTCTTCCAGAGGTGCATAGTATAGTTATAACGGTAGTCCCCTTCTGAACTCTTAAAAAAACTTCATCTCAATTGAAGAGAAATTTTGGCATTACATACCAGAAGCTTTTTTCTTTTCCCTGGCCCTCAAAGGCATCAGGTAGAAGTAAGGGCACAGTTACAGTAAATTGTTTCTAAACGAGAACAAGGATTGTCTCAAGAGTGCATGCAATAATTTATCACTGGTGAGGTGAAAGAACAATAGATAAGGCTGTGTGTTATAAAAGAAAATATATAGACACACAAATTCAATAATCTCTACTCCCCAAAAAAATCCCACAAAAGAATGAAATTAGAATTAAAACTTCCTTTGCTCCATCCTCTAATCCCATGCTCCTAACAGTTACAAGTTTTATCCTTCCATATCCCTCCGATGTACAAAGACACATACAAAATCTTTATATTTTAAACAAAAGTGTAATCATCATGTATACGTCTTGTAATTTTTTAATTCAAGGATGTATGATGAAATATTTCCATAAAGAAATTCCACTTTATGACTGGGTCATAAGTAAATCAATCCCGCACTAGTGGATATTTTGGTTGTTCACATTTTCCACATTACATACACCACCACAGTGGGCATCTCTGTACCATCACCTCTGCATTTCCGTGAGCATTTCTAGGGGACACATTTGCACTGGTGAAACTGCAGAGTTAAAGGACAGGCCCACCGTATGTTTTGCTTGTATTGCCTAACTGCCCTACCACCCACTTCCTCCCACGCTTGCAAGCACTGGGTATTATTAATTTTTACAAACTTGATAAGTAAAAAGGCTTTCACTTTTATCTTTACCATGGGACGGAGCACTTTTTTCATGTATCTGTAAGTCATGCGTAAGTCTTTGCTCACTCAACTACTATTCTTTCCTATGTGCCAGGCACTGCATATAAACCACTGAACTGAACAGAAATGACCCCATCCCCCTTCAGGAGACACAGGCAACACATCAGTATGTAAGCACACACGGTGACAAATGCCGAGAGAAAGAAAAAGGGTGTGATGGTGGAGAATAACAAGGAAGGAGACAAGGGATCTACTCAGAAATGATGGTCAGGAAAGCCTTCTTGAAGGAGGTGGCATTTAAGCAAGGATTAAAGGAGTGAGTCATGCCAAGCCAGGCTGCGGAAAGCAGGAGGCACAACTACGGACTTAGGGTACAACCACTGCAAAATTGCAGAGGCAGGAAACTACTTGTCATGGTCAAAGAGCAGAAAGGAGATCTGTGGGACATTAGTGTAGCGGAAAAGGGAAAATGGGAATTTTTTTTTTTCTCAATTGCCCATTTGAGTCTTTCACTCATTTTTCAAATGGGTTTTTAGTATTTTTCTTATTAATTTATAGCAGTTCTTTATGTATGATGGTCATTAGGCGCTTGTTATAATTTCCAACTATTTTCTCCAAGTTGTATTTTTCTTTGAACAGTGCTTACAGTATCTTACCAAACCAAAGAATTTATCTGGTCAACCTTGTCAATCTTTCTTTCTAGCTTATAGGCTTTATGTCATACTTAACAAGGCATCTCTAACCCTAAAATTATAAAAATAATCTCTTGGTTTATTTGGGAGTTTCATTTTTTTTTCTATATTTAAATCTTTGCTCCATCTGGAATTTATTTTATGTAAAAATGAGGTGTGGGTCCACTTTTACATTTTCCTGCTCTTCTCTCAAAAAGCTGTCCATTGGTCCTAAAACCATCAACAGAGTAATTTGTTTTCCCTGCCAAACTGAAGCACAAAGCTGTATCCTTCAAGCATAGATTAGTATAGGGCTACAGTCAGATCATACTGGATGCGATTTGGGGAATGAACAAGTGATGTGCTGAGCTCTACATAAATGGGGAATAATGAGAAAAGCGGAGAAGGGGGATGGCAACAATCGAAACATCAATTAACAAATGTTGAGTGTACAACATGTAACTATAAAATTAATATACTGTAAATAACTACTTAATAAACAGAGGAGGTAACAAAATCATTAATGGCATATTTACCTTATATGTGTTTGTTGTTTAGTTAAGACACCCCACATGTCACTAACAATCTGCAAATAGATTTTTAAACATTTTATAACAGCCGTATTGGGAAAAAGAAAATTTCAAATAATGTATCTTCTAAACTTTCAAACTTTTATTTACTTAAAAATACAGAAGTATGGAGATAAGAAGTAATTCAGAAAATAGTAATTACAACAACAAAATCTTACGTTTGTACAGTACTTCATCATATCTATATCCAACCCTGTTCAGATAAGTTTTATTATCCTCATTTTAAAAATGAGCAACAGGCTCAGAAGGATTAAATGATCTCCCTAAAGGTGGACAACAACTAAGAAGGGTCTTGAAACTTCACCTTTTGGCTTCCGATTCACCTTTAAGAGAATTCCACCATGCCCAGGTTGTTGGCAATGCCTCTTCTTAATTATACACACACATAACTGGAGAACTGGCTCAGAGACTGATAAACACAACTAACTAAACACTGTGTTTTCATATTTAGCAGTCACTGGGAGGTCATCTAATCTGAAATCCTGTCCCCAATGTGGATGTCCTCTGTGACACTGCCTGATAGGTTTTAATTCAGCCCTTGGAAGAACCACCTAGCTGCTGATTAAACCTATAACACTTTCCTAATCAGTCCAGATCAACGCTGGTCAAAAGCCCTAACTCTTAGAATTGGCCATAATATTAAGGAGCCAAAATGAGTATCATCTTATTTCCAAGTGGTAGCCTTTTAAGTCTTTGAAAAGAATTATCCTCTTTCCATTTAAGTCTTTCTTCTTTACATCAAACATCCCACTTTCTTTGACCCCAATCTAGTCATTTTCATCATCTCTAGCCATCCAGGTTGCTATCTTTTTAATACATTCTGGATTGCCAACATCTAGTATTTTTTTATTACCTACTGGGTGCCCACCCACATAAAGAAAACAAAGGAAGCAAAGAGCACAGAGCCTGGCATACAGCAGAAATTGACTAACCATCAACTGACAAGACTTAAAAAGTGCTGTGAGACTACAAAGCTGAATACTATACAACACTCAATGAGGGGGGGTAAAGGTACAGTCTGATTCTCACTCTTCCCTTGCTTTTTTAACGGACATGATGTGAGGCTGGTAATAACCTCACTGACCTTATAATTTTGCACTTGTCAAAATGGAAATAATAATATCTGTGTACCCCATAATGCTGTTGAAGAACCAATTGAAATAAGGTAGATGAAATGTTTGGGGAGATTACAAATATATGATGTAAATAATAATTATAGTACAGAATATTCTACAAATATATGACACTGTATTAACACAAAAATAATAGCTACAAATCAGAAAACTTTTAGGGTCTATCATTTTGATTACAGACTAACCCCAATTCATTCTCTTAAAACACCTGTACTTACAGAGTTCACCAACTCTTAAAAGAAGAAAAGAGGGACTATTACATCACTCTTTACTGAAGATTGGAACTTCCTTGGCCTGATTTATATGTGGACTTAAAATTTCATTATCAAAGTCAAGTTGGGAGTCTATTTTATCAAGTTTAGTAATACACTGTTAATATTCTATTTTTTCCTTTTGATTAATAATAAACTCTATCCAGAAGTTAATGAATACTGCACAAATGACTTAGAAAGGCATATATTAAATATTTTAAAGAAATATTACATAAAAGTTAAAAGTGAATCAGTAATAATTCACATAAGCAAAAACAATTGTATCTGCGTCAAGAGGGTTCCTCTGATCCTATCTTTCAAAATACATGACTATCAAAACTTGAGCATCCTTTCCCTAGATCTACTTTATGCTGGCAACTAGCACAATGTTTTTAAGGCTTATAAATGTTCATCAAAGGCTATTAGTAAGAAAATACAGAATGTGTTTCAATAAATCTATATAAAATATTGTATTAGATTAACATGTAGCCTAGTATATGTAACTACACAAGAAATGAAGAAATAAGAAAATGTTCTATTATGAGAAAGTGCTCTTAAGTGATAGACCTACCTTTCTAATGATTGCAATAAACACGACAAGAACAACTGGAAGCAATAATGTCTTTGTATACCTCAGTGGAGTCTGAAATTCAAAGAGATGTTTTGTTAGAAGAAAAGATGATTTCAAATGAAATTTCAGATCATGATCCAAGTGAATTTTAAAACATGTTAGTATAGAAACATAAGCATTCACCCATCTAGGGTCCAATCTACTCACTGACTCCCATTGTAAAAATGAAGGTGCATTTCCATAGAAACGAACTTGCCCAAAATGTTGAGTTGAAAACACTAACAAACACAGTTCCCAAACACTTGTAAAACATGACTAGAAAGACTACTGTTCACTTTTGCACACTACTTTTCTAACTAGAGAGCATAACTTATTATTCACCTAGGGTCAGCAGAAATCCTTTAAATGGCATGAGCTTTACTGTGCATTTTATCTGGGATAAAAATCATAACCATGATCTCCAGATACACACACACACACACACACACACACACACACAATAATGACTAATGTTTATAAGAGGAATAAAAACATTTTTACGTTTTCTTTGGTAACAGATAAAAAACTATAGAAAAATTTTTTTTATTAGAAAAGCCCCACACATTGTAATTCTATACACTTCTCGATAATTTGAGATCACAGTCTTAAACAATCCTGGGCTTGAAATTTCTAAATTGCAATTGATTTGCTTATTACCAACACTTTCCCCCAGACAAATAATCTTACATCATTAAGTAAAATGATGTATGCTTTCCCCAATATGTTTATAAAGAGAAATCTAGCTTCAACCATATTAAAAATGCTGGTACATTTTAATTCTACAAAGTATACAGTAAGTAGCATTTTCTGATTTCCCTCTCCTTAGTCCAATTTTCTCACTATTCTGTATTAGACAAGTAATTTTCATAATTCATTATACAAAATGCTTCTTCATGAGTTAGAAATTCCATTAAAAAGAGAATTTTTATGTTTTCATTTTACTATTTACCTTTATAAACATTTGCATGCTATTATTTTAAAATAATAAATATATTTCTATTTTGTAATTTTTAAGTTATGTTTTAACCTACACAAAAGTCATAACTAAAACTATTTTTTTATAGATCTAAACTTTCAAATTTTATTTACTTTTTTGGCCGCACTGAATGGCATGCAGGATTTTAGTTCCCCAACCAGGGATCAAACCCATGCCCCCTGCAGTGGAAGCACAGTCTTAACCACTGGACCACCAAGGAAGTCCCCTAAAATTATTTTATTATTTTAAAAGTTAGACATTTGCTAATAACAGTTAACAATAAATGTAAGTAGTAAGATACAGATGTTTAGTTTAAAAAGGAAGTATGTCAAAATTGTGTTAAAAGTATTTAACAAAATTTAATAAGGAGTTCAAACAATTTTAACATTATATTCTAAAAGTTTATTTAAAAGGTGTTTTTTAAATATTTCTTTTAAAAAGAAAATCATATTAGCATCAGATTTTCAAAGCAACACTTTAGACCAGAAGATAGTAGAGTAATTTATTTAGGATTCTCAAGGAAAGATAGGTGAGCCAAAGATTTTGTATCTAGCCAAACTGACCTTCACACATAAAAGCCACTGATAAAATATTTTGAGCATGTAAAAATTCAGGGATTACTGCTCCCATGAGCCCTTCCTGAGGAATCCACTGGAGAGTAATCCTCACACAGCCAAGAAATGTGTTCTTCGATCCTACAACTCATAGTGTACAATAAAAACAATGATCTACAGAACTACGACAATGACGGGGATATAAAGGTGACAGAAGAGTATGAGAGGTTATACGTGCTGACAATGAAGATACAATGGGACTCTTAAAAATGGGGTAAAAGGGGGAGAGTATATAAGAAGCAAAATAATCTCCCTGATTATAGTATTATAGTATTAAGTTCAGTATAACTCCCAGGAGGAAACCAATAGAAGGGACTAAGGTTAATATATACAAGTATTAATATAAAGGAAACAAAATTATAAAACTTCCTCAATGCCAAAAGATACACCAGAGAGAGGGTATGCACAGAACAAATGCAAACCACACAGAGAGAGATGTATGCACGTGTGTGTGTGTTCTATTAGAACTGTAAGTTCTTTTAATATTTCTTGTAATTGTTGATTTTATTCTAAGCATAAAAGTTACATATGCTCATTGTGAAAACTAGAAAATGGAGAAAAAATAAAGGAGACAATGAATTTCACATTTTAATCAGTTATCAGCATTTCCTCCCGGATGGATTGTATGTTCACATTTGCTCATTTCTGCATATGTGGTGGGGGAGGGTGGAGGGGGGATGTGTTTTTGGTGCTGGGAAAGGGTGAGAGCCCTTGGTAACTTTTTTTATTGATTTGAACAAGCTCCTATACTAATTATATTAATCTCTAGTTTCATTTATTATATTTATTGCAAGAATCATCCCAGTTAGTCATTTCCTTTTTAATTTTTATAATATTTAATGTACAGATGTTTTAAGTTACATGCAGACAAATCTATTAATCATTCTCATATATGTTTTACACTTGTATTATGCTCATTAATAATGAAGTTAATATTCATTCAAATTTTTCTCAGATTAATTTTTCAGGCTTCATTTATATTTAACACATTAACTGAAATGAAGTTTGGTGTATAATATGATACAAGGCCTTAAGCTGACTCCCCACCCCAATTCAATTTTTCAAATAATATTCATGAAACAATGCATCTTTTAACCATTTATTGATATATTATGTGGTGCTCTCTTCACTTCATACTAAGTACATACACATAAACATAGTTAAGTACCTACACATGGGTCTATCCAGCATTGTCTGTTTTTGGTCATAATGTTCCTGTTTTGGTATCCCTGTACTTTAAATACTATTGCTTTCCATTTTCATATCTAAAAAGCAAAGATCCCCCTCACTGTTTTAACTTTTTTTTTAGTAGCACAATACAATTAGAATATGATTATTATAGAAAATTTAGAAGACACAAATTACAAAAAAAGTTAATCACTGATTATCTCTCCACCAAAAAAAAACAACTGTTAAAATTTTGGTCTCTTACACTTTATTCTATGTGTGTTAATTATAGGTCAATAAGATCGGACCATTTTGCTCATCCCATTATACATCTTAAGTGTCTTTCCATATCGGTATGATATCATGTTAAATTTTTCCCTCTTCCCCACTATATGGACGTACCATACAAGAGATGCCCTCTCTGAACTGGCACCGTGCCCTGTCTCTACAGCATCGTCCCTGTGAAGGTACCTATGGAGATGAGGAATGGCAGGCTGGACACAGCTTTGCCATTTTCTTCAAATTGACTGAAGGCATCTTATGCCTCAATAAACAATTTCTTCTATCACATAACTGATGGTTCATACTCTCAGGTTGTAAAGGTGTGTATATCCTCAGTAATGTTAAAGGATTTCCACTGAGTCCTAATTTCTCTGTTGATGTCTATACTCTACTTCCTTTACCACCTCCTTGAAAGAGGCTTGGTCTGCTATTAAGCATGCATTTTAAAGCCTTGCAAGATACTTTTCCTTAGTTTCTTTCAGCAGGTTCAACACTACCATTTGTACACTTTTTATCAAAACCATTTGCCAGAACACAGGAAATGAAGACTGATAGGTCACTGGAGGAAACAGTACATCTGCAGGACACGCTCAACTCAGAATGTCTGGTTGGTAAAAGTCTGCTGTGGGCTGCACTCTCCTCCACTGGTCTGTAATTTAGGACATGGGCTGACCCAGTGGGGATCGGGGAAAATGAATGTGTCAACAGAGGACTGTTGGCCACTTCCATATATATACACACACACAGCTTTGAAGAAAAATGTCTGACAGATAATAAAATATCATCATAAATCGGGGCCACATGGGTGGTGTGAAAAAAAGGCATATATATACACGTCTGTTGAACCAAACTAGCTCATAAAGTATTGCAAAATGGTATTTAATATAAAATATCTTAAAATATCAAAGTACTTTCCTATGTATCTCCTTTCGTCCTCACAATATCTACCTGTAGCATACTACCAGAAACTAGTAAGCTACAACTCCAAGAATGAGAGTCACTTGTTCAAGAACATCAAGTAATATCGCAGACTTCTGTCTCACTATCCACTAAACTACTCTCTGGTTTCCTTCTAAACACCTGAATACAGTTTTAGGAACAAAATGTTGTTGGAATGAAAAACTTATACTCAATGATATTTCAAAGCAATGAGATCATTCAAACAAACAATCACAAAGTGAGTGGAAACTTAAAAGCTTGAGAGCTTCACTGAACTAATGCTATCCCTAAAAAGAGGCGACTTGAAATGCCTCTGTTTTTACTCAATCCTAAAAACTATTGCTAGACTGAATGCATGTTTCTAAATTATCAAAATAAGAAAAGACTATATATTTCAGGAAGCTGTACTAATGTAAATAGGAATATCTTCCTTTAAGCTGCCAGGTTTTCCTTTTCCTTCAAACTGAGATAAGAGCACAGAGGTAAGAGTCTGAATAACAGGAGCACCCTTTATGAAAAATGAATGGACCAAAAACTAAGGAAAGAAAGGAGAAATCACATCTTACCTCCTTCTCCATAAAATCAAACTCCGCTGCACAGGTATACAGTAAAGTGTCAAAATCCTTGTAACTGAAGAATTTTGATGTTAATAAGTTGCCAATATGAGCCTAGTAAGGAATAAAGGGAGGTACCATTAGATTATGCCGTATATTGTAATAATGCATTTTAATCTTAATAGTACCTAAAAATAGTTTCCACTGCATGACAGAGCTCGCTGTTCCCACACCTGGCTACTTCTGGACCCTCCAACTTCACAGTCTCCCTTCAACTGCTGACAAGTGATAGCTCCAACAACACCCTGCCGTCCACGCTCCATCATCAACATTCCAAAGGTTTTTACCCTTGGGTTTTCCCTGCTCAAGGTGTTAAACCTGGTGAAATACACTACACAGTATCGGGTAGGCTTGGTAACACACACAGGCATCTGTCAATCACAAAGGGACAACGTGTGATAGAGCAAAGCAAAGCAAACGTTAATTCAGATTTCTGAAAAGCGGTTGGAAAAGACTTTTTGAAAGAAGTAGAAAATGGGCAGGCCTTGGAATAAAACACACTTTTGCCTCACAATCAGCAACTGTGTAATTCTTCATATGTCACCAAGTGCTCACAGTTATATCACCTAACTTACTTCCCACAAGAAGCCATGTGAGGAAGCTGGAATTGTTTTCATTTAACAAATGAGAAAACATTTGCCAAACTTTCAATTCATTATTGTCTAAAAGAGCAAGAAGAGCAAGAACCATAGAAAAGGGGATAAATTATAACTGAAACACATCATGACTAAAACCCTAAACGATACCTAAATGAAGTAGGGGGTCAGGGAGTGAGTAGGAACTATAAAGGGTGATGGGATATGCTGAAGAATCTCAAATGCTCTGTCTCCTGGGGAAGAAATGTATTCTGATAAGTTTAAGAAATCAATAGGAGGGAGAGTACATAGGTCTAAAATACACAAAGTACCTAACCACTGAAAAGGAAAAGAATCTAAAAAGAAAGTAAAATGTTTGGAAAATCTCAAATAAAATGAAAGAAGTAAGTCCTAATATAATGATAACTGCCATAAATGTAAAGAGGTTAAATTCACTAACTAAAGGACAGATGCTCAAGTTGGATTTAAGGGGAAAAATTCAATATCATATTATCTACAAAAGACAAACTTAAAAGTATGCAGAAAGGTTGCAGAAAGGTTGAAAACAGACGAAGAGAACAAGATATACCAGATAAAATGAACCAAAGAAATCTGGGTTAGCTACTGTGATGTCTCACAAAACTAAATTCAAACAAAAATATATGAAAAAAGACAACAAAATGACATTATATGCTGATAAAACAAACAGCAAAGCAAGGTTATACATATCACGAACATATAATATTTGCAATTTGCAATTAACAGTATCGATTCAAAGCATATAGAAGAACAACTGAAAAACTCTGTAGGAAGAAAAAGTTGACAGTGTTCATTGGAAATGTTAAATATTTCCCTCTAAAGTAGAAAAAGCAGATAAATGTTAACATAAAATCTGAACAATATTAATAAGCTCACAAACAGAGAATACAAACTTCACAAAGAGAGACTATATGTTACCCTCAAACACAAGTAAAGATTTTTTTAATGTTCACATCCTATGCCACAATAAATCTCAATGAATTTATATAATGCAAATTATTTTTTTCTAATCATAAATGCAGCAAAATTGGAAAATGGTAACTAGGAATGGCTTTAAAAATCCTTTCAGCTAGAAACTAAATAACATAAAGCTTTTTAGGTTAAAAAGAAAGTCGTAAAATAGTTAATTTGTAAGACACACAAAAAAGTACTACTTAGAGGGAAATTTATAGATTTAAAATGCATTTATCAGAAAATAAGAGAGGTGAAAACAAGAGCCAAGCACTTTCCATCAAGCATCAGAAAATGCTACAGAACAATCCCAAAGAAATGAGAAGACAAGAAATGAGGGTGACAGAATTCAATTACAAAGTGCAATACAAGAAAACCAAGGAAGACTTTAAAGAAGTGGTACTTTGAAAATATTAATATAATAAATAGAAAGTAGAAAAAATAGCAAAAAAATAAAAAGCAGGTCTTTACAGATTAATATAATATCAAATCCAAATAAGGAAAATTAAAGAGCATAAAAGCCAATTCACATATATGCAAAAAATTTCAATAAGAATTTTTCGCGAACTGAATTCTACAATAATTTTTTTTTAATTTGATGATATATATGAAATGGGTGAGTTTCCTCTAAAGACATAAAATGCCAAGACTCCTACAGAAAGTGGATTTGTAGTAGAAAAATCTCCCATGAACAAAACTCCATATCCTGAGGGCTTCACTGTCAAATTCTAACAAACCTTTAAGGAGGACATAATATCAATTCTATATAAATTCTCATTAAAAATAGGAGATTGAACATTTCCCAATAATTCTGGAAGGCTGCATTACCTTGAAACTAAAACCAGGCAAAAACATTACAAGAAAATAAAACTACAGACTAACATTCCCATACATATCAGCAAAAGTCCTTAAAAATATTAGCCAACCAAATGCAGCAATATTTAGAAAAACTAACACATTGTAAACAAGTGAGGTTATCTGAGAAATATAAGGCTGGATCAACACGCAAAAATCAGTGAATATGGGGACTTCCAGATATGGCAGAGGAAGAAGTTAGTAAATCCCCTTTTTCAATAACAACTATGAAATTGGACAAAACTGTCAAAAACCATATTAGGATCAAGTAATTGATCAAAAGGAAAACAAATGGAGAAACATGCATTCACAAAAAAACTGATGAGGGGGCTTCCCTGGTGGCGCAGTGGTTGGGAGTCTGCCTGCCGATGCAGGGGATGCGGGTTCGTGCCCCGGTCCGGAAAGATCCCCATGCCGTGGAGCGGCTGGGCCCGTGAGCCATGGCCGCTGAGCCTGCGCGGACAGCAGTGAGAGGCCCGCGTACCGCAAAAAAAAAAAAAAAAAAAAAAAAAAACTGATGAGGGACTTCCCAGGTGGGGTAGTGGTTAAGAATTCACCTGACAATGCAGGGGACATGGGTTCGAGCCCTGGTCCGGGAAGATCCCACATGCTGTGGAGCAACGACACAACTACTGAGCCTGCCCTCTAGAGCCTGCAAACCACAACCACTGAGCCTATGTGCCACAAGTACTGAAGCCCGCATGCTCTAGGGCCCACGTGCCACAACTACTGAGCCCTCATGCTGCAACTACTGAAGTCCACGTGCCTAGAGCCCGTGCTCCACAACAAGAGAAGCCACTGCAATGAGAAGCCCGCACACCGCAACGAATAGTCCCTGCTTGCTGTAACTAGAGAAAGCCCACGCACAGCAACGAAGACCCTATGCAGCCAAAAAAACCAAAAAAAAAAAAACTGATGAGCTCTGGGTGGAAATAGTGGGAGTCTGTGGCATTGTTGCTTTGGCCGCTCCCTCCCACCATTACATCACCTCTGCTTCCCCCAGCTTGGTCAGCCCAACGGTCCTACCCGGGTGGGGTTGGCCATGAAAAGCAGAACCTTTGCTACTGCAAGGAGCTGACTTGTTTGGGGGCAGAGAGCAAAAAATTTATGCACCATCAGTAAAAGCATCAAACTCAGGAGGAAATGAAAGGCGGAAATTCACAGTTCTGCCAGCTTAGGGTTACAGTACTCGTTTGGTGAACAGTAGACTGGCAGACTAGCTAGACATTTTACAGAGATTCTGAAAAGGAGACAACCAATGACAGGAGACAAGTTCTCACATCCCTGGTGCACTGGAAAGTTGTCCACAGACGCTGGTGGATCCAAGAGAGCCCAAGCTCTCTACAAATCTATGACTGACTGGGAAGTGGTATGCATATTCATGGGAGATCCAAGGTGGGCATGGCAGAAAGGAAAAGATGAGACAAACTTGTTGTTCAGATGAGAGTTAACATAGTAGGTCTGAAGGGGATCCTTTGAAAAACCTGCTTGCAAGGTTGACCCTTAGCTGGCATCAGGGAACTTGAATTCCGGAAGGCTCCCATCACCCTAAATGATAATAGTGGCTTATACTGAACACCTACATTCTTTCTGGGAGTTTGGAATTTTGATAACGTGCTAGGCAGAGGATGCTTATGTTACCAGCCCCCAATAAAAACCTTGGGGCACTTAGTACTGAGCTTCCCTGGTATACAACATCAGAATTTTACCACGAAAAATGTTGATAGGAGCAAGGATGGGAAATCCAGGATAGACCGAGAAATGCCTCGCTGGGTTCCTAAAGGACAGGAAGTGTGTGTCTAATTAACAGAGAAGGGTGGGTGGAAATGCTTCTCAAGAGCCGTGTGGCCTTGCCATTCTCTTCCTTTGACCAATGTTAAAATTAAGAATTTATTTATAACATTGATGTCCTTGATCAATGTTACAGATTTCTAGAAATACTAAAGCTGCAACTAACTTATTTCTGATTTGGAAATAACTTTTTACAGCATTTTTTTTTTTTTTTTTTTTGGCCCTGGTGCAACATCGGGCTGTGATAGAAATGACAATAGTCACTTTAACCTGAATTAAAACTCTAACCAGCTTGTCTTCCCCCAATGAGTAGACAGATTCCATAAACCCAGGACTTGGGCTCTTTCCCTTTTCTTCCTGCTCATTCTCTGCCTCCTGGCTGACTCAATCACCACTTAGTGCTCATCTTCACAGTTGACTTCTAGGAGCTTTCCCTGAATCTCCCTGGGTATTCCTGTGGCACTCTATACTTATTTTTTTTAATAAATTTTTTTAAATACATTTTGAATTTTTAAAATTTTATTTTATATTTTTATTTTATTTTATTTTTGGCCATGCCATGTGGCATGCAGGATCTTTAGTTGCCTGACCAGGGGTAGAACCTGTGCCCCCTGCAGTGGAAGCACAGAGTCTTAACCACTGGACCACCAGGGAAGTCCCACTCTGTACTTATTTTTATCAGAGCTTTCATTACACTGTATTATAGTTGCTAGAAATTGTCCCTGTCTCCCACTAGACCATGTCTTATTCAGTTCTGTATCTCTAGGATGCATTCTACTATCAGGCACATAGCAGGTACATTGAATGAATGAATAAATAAATGCATTTTAGACTATGCTTTTAAACTTTTAAAATGTCTTTCACAGGTTGTAGACCACCCCTTTAATAGCCCATTGTTTTCCATCTTTTTTAAGCAAACAATTCCTTTGTTCATATGAAAACATGTATAAATGTCCACTATGTAAGAGATTAAAGCAAGACTATCCTGGGTGAAGAGGGGCTGGCAGGGGGACTGAGAAGTAGATGGACCCCACCAAAGAGTCCTTGAAGTCCCAGAACTTCACAGAACTCAGTTTCAAAACCACAACTTTAATCTAATACAGAAGGAAGAAAGACCATCAATTAAAATAAATTACAGAAGAAAATATGTGGCTTACTTTACTCTTTCCATGTTGGTTGGTGTCCTGCTCTCTCTTTTAATTTAATTAATGTGCTTACCAAAACATCAAAATAAAATAGGCAATACAAAATTATAGATAGAGTGAATCTCTACAGTTATAAAGCAGAATTCTTCTCATTTTATTTTCTCTCCTACCCAAATACCAAAAAAAAGCAAAACCAATAACAATAATATCTCTTAATAAGACTAACTTGGATTAAATTACCTACAAACCTTTCACAAGCATTGACTAGAAAACTGGAAGAAAAAGAGAATAAGTTATATGATCTATTCTTTAAGAGCCTCTGAAGATGGCATCTTTATCTGTTACAAAAGGGGATTATAAAGAAACCAGAGAAAAATGACTGTAGAGGCCTTAAAATTTGAGCTTAAGTCTCTAGAGCTTTCTTACTTTAAAATTTTAAAATCTTTGTGGAAGACCAATAAAATATGAGAGTTATGTCAAGAAATTAATTTTGGAGAATGGACTACAGACATAGTCATATTTACTCTCTATTGTAGTAAATAGATAAAATAACAGGTGAATAGACTTCACCTTAGAATTTGCCTTAAATAGTAGTACTTTAACAACTCTAGTAATTCATTCTTAGCCTGTTTGATTTATTTCAAGTCTTCCAAGTTTAAGCAAAAATACACTTACATCATCTGCAATGCCAAAGATTTTAGATGTCAAATACTTGAGTATGACAGTTCCAAATAACCAAAAACATCCTTGGATAACCTACAAAAGAAAAATATAGCAAAACAAAACTAAACTGATGCATCATATAGCCATTGCACAGACATAGCCTAGGAAGAAAAAAATAAATGCTTTAATCACACGTGAAGTAACTATCTCTAGATCCAAGAGAAAATGTCAAAAAAAAAACGCACCTTAAATTAAAGAATGTTACTCCAAAATCAAGGGGCTAACATCAAAAAGAAAAATATACACAATCTTGTTGTCAAAATTAATATATTTTATAGGAGATTTATACAGCAATTGCAGTTAAATTCCCCTTCTACTAACAGTTTCTTACACATGCACTGCTCCTCAGAAAAAACATGGGTCATACATAAAACTGAAATTCTTTAACTACCTATCCAATATTAATCTTAACTTGCTTCACAAAAAGAGCAATTTGGCACATTAAAATTGAGCCTTAATATGTTATAAAACTGTTAGATCCTCTGCATTATATAGGATAGTTCCTTGAAAGTAAAACATAAAACCAATGATATATTTTGGAGAAGGAAAAACATATACATTCAAATAGATTGATTCTTACCCATAAACTAAGTTCAGATACATTTACTTTCAGGAAACATGGTTTCATTGCCAGTAAACCCTGCATGCAGAAAATAACATAGCATACAGTTAATACTTACAGACACAAATTCAGGTACCAAAAAAATACTTCTAAATAATAAGACTCTCAAGAATCTAAACTTCAGCACACTTTCAGTGTTTCACATAGAATCACCACAAGCTCATTTGATTTCAAGAAGCCCTGTTTTATCCAGAGTATTTTAGGTCAGTTAGTCACTCTGTAAAGTTGAAAACAGAATCTCCATACGTAAATTTCTATGATTGATTTCTATGACTGGTTCTGATTTACCAAAGAACCAAGAAGTATATAATAATTTCAGAATTTTAGACAGGTGTCTAATAGTTATAAGATTTTCCTTAAGTTAAATATTACTAACTCCTTGAATAAACTACAAATGAGTTTTTAACAGATCAACTAAATACTTCTCCTCTATCAAATCTTATTTCTTTCCAGGTACATAATAGACTCCCAAAGTATAGTACCTATACAGATCTAAATCTACTTCAAACCTGGCAAAAATATGCTTAGAATCAAAACATAAATACATGAACCCAAATTAAATCTTTTCAGAAGTTTCTGAATATCTGAGAACACAAAATGTGTTACGATTGTTTCAAAGTGATAACTAGAAATAAAAACAGGCAAATGTGTTTATAGTTAAATATGCAAAAACATGCTATATTCTGTACCTGTTGCCATTATTTATTTGTATACACCAAAATACGTGAAATATGCATAATGCTTAATTCATACCTAAGACACACCTCAGTGTCAAGCACCTAGTAGGAAACCTGACACACTGTAGGTGCTCAATAGAACTGAAGAGAAATTTCCTGCAAAATGTACTTAAGATTAGATTTACTGACAGGAAATCTTCCATTCAATGTACTTGTGTACTGTACACAAGTAACAAGAGTCATGTACTTTACTCTGAGTAATAGCAGGACTTCCCCATGTACATATTTAAATATAGAATTGAGTCCATTGACACATTTCCTAATTACAAACAAAATTCATGACTGTAAGAACTATCACTAATCTCACAGCACAGCAACTCAGTTACTGGGTTTTTGTTTTTGTTTTGTCATTGTTGAAAACACAGCATCACCACATGCTAACTGCTAATTTCTGTGCCTAAGTATACTCAAGTCACACAACCTGAAAAGGGTGGTGGCCCAGATTGGGAAGAGGCATACTCCTGGGAAATGGGATCTTAAATAAATATTACTTGTAAAATCAGACAAAGAAATAGCAGATTCCAAATCTGTTAATGGGTTCTAGAAATCAAGAAAGACAAAATGATCTGAGTTACTTAAATGATTATTCAAGAAGTAGAAACCATTTCAGTTAAGACAGTGCAGTGTGCTTTTTCATCTTCAAAAAAACAGCCTAATCCTAAAGCACATGCATGTTAAATATAAGGAATAATTTTTTTCCTCTTAGGTTTGCAAAACATTGTAATGGAGAAACCCACCGGCAAAAAAAAAAAGAGTAACCACCTCTGGAAGTCCTTAAATTTAGAGAGACTTATATTTAGAAAGTCATCCTGCCAAAAGTGGCAGAAGGAGTTAGATAACCTTTTACCTTTTGCTCTAATTCTATAAGACAGTCTCCCCATAGTCTAAATCTGTTCTTGGTAGTGATCTAGTAAAATATAACTGAATCATCACCTGATTTAAACTATCTGAATAATTCAAATAGACACGAGGGGAAAAAACTAAAAATATAAGGCCTTGAGCCTCTGATCACAGTGGAACAAGGAGAGACTGCTTGAGATGCCAGAGGGAGGAAAGGGGGTCAGAAAGTAGAGCAGGAGTAGGATAAACACTGAAAAGAGGGGAGGAAACAAGAAAAAGACGAAAGCATAGAAACCATTCTAAAATGAACTCCAGGACCAAAAGTCAGGTGACAGAAAAGATGAGGAAAGGACAGATTAGGACTGTGAAACAAAGCACTATGTTTTCCAGTATTAACTTTTGTTGTGTTTCTTTGGAAACGAGAACTTAAATACATTATCACATATAGATGTATTCAGTAAGACACTTGAAACAGTTCTTGTAGAAAATCCCTCACGAATCTCAAGCCAGTGATAAAGAAACTGGTAAACCATTAGTTTCAAAAACAGACATTTACTTAAGGAACACTTACCCAAATAATTACCAAAGAGGAAGCATAATAAGAAGTTAATAACATTGAGTTTCCAAACATCAAAACAAAACAAAGTGCAAGAGAAATCTGGAAAAATCCAAGAAAAATGTAATTAATACACAGAAAACAAAAAAAATGATTTTATTCTGAAAATTGCACATGCCCATGATAAACAAAATTCAAACTGTTCAAAAGAGAATATACAAGGAAAACAGCCCGAATTCTATGCCACACTTCAAAACCCCAGAGATCACCACCACCACCAATTTTCTGTGCATCCTTATAGACATTCACATGTACAAATTCCAGTTTATAATTTTTTTTTTTTAAAGAATCGATTTTATTTATTTTTGGTTGTGTTGGGTCTTCGTTGCTGTGCGTGGGCTTTCTCTAGTTGTGTCGAGCGGGGGCTACTCTTAGTTGCGGTGCGCGGGCTTCTCATTGTGGTAGCTTCTCTTGTTGTGGAGCATGGGCTCCAGGTGCACAGGCTTCAGAAGTTGTGGCACATAGGCTCAGTAGTTGTGGCTCCCGGGTTCTAGAGCGCAGGCTCAGTAGTCGTGGCACATGGGCTTAGTTGCTCTGTGGCATGTGGGAATCTTCCTGGACCAGGGCTCGAACCCGTGTCCCCTGCATCAGCAGGCGGATTCTTAACCACTGTGCCACCAGGGAAGTCCCCAGTTTATAATTTTTTAAAACCACAAATGGAAACTTGGCGCAGAAGCTATGCTATTGCTTGCTTTTACTCTCAGTTTGTTTCAAAGAGCTTTACCTATCAATTCAAACCAATCTAACTCATTCTGTTGAATAACTGAAAAAAGTACTCCACTCTAGAGATGTACTACAGTCCTCTGACTACTTCTGAAAACTTAAGTGCTTTCCAGTTTTGTTTTGTTTTGTTGTTAGTTTTGTTTTTCCTATTACAAACACTGCTATGAAAAACACCCTTATTTATGTATCTTATGTACATGTCAACATATTTATGGGATAAATTACTATCATGGAATTAATGAATCAACAATACACATATTTTAAAATTTGAGAAAATACTGACAAATTGCAATACAAAATATTGTACTCTCCACCAATAGGGCATGAGAGTTCCTGCTGATACGCACTCCTGCCAACACGGTGTATTATTCTTTCAAGTATTTGCCAATCTAATCCAAAAAAAGATGTTGCCTCATTGTTTCATTGTTCCATTCTTTTATTAGTGGGTGAGACACAGCATCTTTTCTTCTATTTACTGTTTATATTGTTTTGTGTGTACATGAATTGTCTATTCCTAGTGCCCATTTTTCTATTGGGCTTTGGTATTTTCCTTAAGCACTCTCTTCATATATGATAGAGCATAACTCCTTACCAAGCAAACATATTATAAATATTTTCCCAGTTCACTTTTATCTTTCTTTGTAGTATTTCTCTATTGTAGTTGCTTTCTACATTTTTATGTTAGTCAGTTTTTCATTCATTTCCTCTAAGTCTTCAGGATTTAACTCCATTATTAGAAAGCCTTTAAAAATAAAAGAATCCATGTTTTCTTCTGGAAGTTTTATTTTTGATCCACATATATAAATTTCCATATGAATTTTATAATCAGCCTAAGTTTCAAAAATTGACATTTTTATTAGAATTGTCGTATTCTACAAATGTACATTGCATTATATTTTAGTTACATCTGTCCAATATTGAATCTTTACATCTGAAAATAATACATGTTGTTTCCATTTCCTTTTTTTTTTTTTTTTTTGGCCACACCATGCGGCTTGCAGCTTCTTATTTCCCAGACCAGGGATTGAACCCGTGCCCCCTGCAGTGGAAGCACAGAGTCCTAACAACTGAACCACCAGGGAATTTCCTGTTTCCATTTCTTTAAGTCTTCTTTTACCTACATCAGTAGAAGTATAAAGTTTTCTTTATATAGATCCTGCATATTAAGTTTATTTCAAAGTATATTACTTGTTTTGCTATTATATCAGAAATCTTTTCATATTTTCTGATTTTTTATATTTAAAAAAGTTACATTAAGTATGCATAAATGAATATAAACTTTCATTGTTTCTAGTAGTAATTAGTTCATTAATTTGGGTTTTTTAAGTATTCAAAAGCATACTTACAATGATACTTTTACATCTTATTTCCTCTTTTTAGTCAATTTTATTAGTTAATATTTATGCAACAATGTTAAGAGTGGCAGTAGGCATATTTGTCAAGTTTCTGGCATTAATGGGAATAGTTCTACTGATTCATCATTTTGTGTGATACTAGCTTTTGGTTTAAGGTATATGTATGTATTAAAAGTTCAGTGAAATATCCACCTATTTTCATTTAATTAAGATCTTAAAAATCAGAAACAGATGTTGACCTTTATCAAATGCCATTACAATATCAAAGGAAATGATCACATTGTTGATCTTTTTAAAATCTATTAATGAGATATATTATGTTAACATAATTTCTAATAATAAGCCAATCTTGCATTCTTGGAATAAATTTACCGTCACGTTACTTTTTTCTTATATGCTTACTAAATGTTAACTGCCCAGGTCCTTGGACTCTTTAACCAATAGAAGTTGATAAGAGGCCAGATGAGAATTTCAGGCAATGCTTAATCAGGGCTCATGCTGCAGCACAAGGGAGTGAAAGCGAGAAAAAGGTACCCCTGCCCACTCCCAGAGAAGAGCTGCTTGGATCCTTACATGGGGTAACAATGGGGGTGGACCCATGGGCTGGGCAGGAGGCCTAACTTAGGCGGTCTGTCCATGCCCTTGGAGGTGCTATGTGCAGGAATCATGTGCAGTACCCTGCTTTTTGCTCCCAGCACCTCAAAAACTTGTAGTTTATTTCTGGCCTTTTTGTATCCTGTTGCTCATAATTGCTCCAACTGTGCATGGTGTAGTTATTTTAGTCACTTATAGTTTCTTTGTATCTTATTGCTCAACGGAGACTTTTGTCCACGTGCAAGCACTCCAGTAGAAGATTCCAGGTCCCGGCCTATCTCAAATGGATAAGGAACCAAATTCTCAAAATTTTATAACAATAGCCTTTTTCCTTAAGTGCCACAATTTAAAACCAACTTTAAAATTTTCCCAATCAATTTTGGCAGAAACTAGCAAAATATCATCACTTTGAATAAACAGATTCATAACCAAGAATCAGGCAAAGCACTGCTAAGGGTATTCAAGAGAAATATAAGGTAGTATTAAGAAAGGATGTGTCAAGGGTCTGGAGAGATATTTGGGGTCCATTTTCCCAATTTTTTTCCCACTGTTCAAGGTTTATTTATTGTTTTAGTTGGTATAACACTTAGATAGTTGGCTGCATTATTTATGTCGATTTTTCTTTTTTACATTGCATGGCAATGTACACTATTCTGATACATATGGTACATAAAATAAGATTCTTTAGAACAGTTATGCACAAGACATGCAATACTGGATTTATAATCAATCCCAGGATGTGATTAATTGGAGAAAAAAAAGTTGGACTTGGCATCTTGGCTAAAGGAACCAGCAGTTATATAACACAGAGTTAAATACACATCTGGTTTGAAGGGCAACTGCAGCATCTGCAACATTGTCAGTGGTACCTCTTGAGGAAGTAGAACTATTTTACACGAACCAATTTAGGACCACACAAGATAGTGCCGTGCAGCATCAGGACACAGCTGCAGGGTTTTATGAACCATTCCTATTGCTAACGTTAGGAAATTGATGCTCTTCCTAGGCTGTCTTAACATTACTGCTTTAGTCACAGATCAGATATAAAGGACAATATGCACAACCTCCATTCCCAACTCTGGTAACTTCTCTGCTCAAACTCTCTAAGGGCTTTGATTCTCACTTCAAGGAAAAACCAAAGACCTTTCAAAGTCTTACACGACCCTATAGAGTCTGCCCACTAACCTCTGGGACCTCATTTCTAATGACCCCTTCCCTTCTCACTCAATCCAGCCACACTCTGCAGATTCTAGAACACATCAGTATATTCCCACCTCAGAGCACTTATGCTTGCTGCTTCTTTTAACTTAATGGATGCTCCCTCATCTAACCCCATGTAACCTTCTCAGTGAGGCCTTCTTTTCTCACTCTTTTAAATTACCACCTCCCCTACCTACTCAGTAAATCCCACTCTCCTTGTCTGCTTTGTTTTCCATAATAGTGTTTATTCCCATTTAACATACTGTTTATCTTATATATTTGATTTATTTCTGTCTATGTACACTAGAATATAAGCTCCACGAGGGAAGAGATTTTTTAAATTGTTTTTATCACTGTTGTATGCTAAGGGCCTAGGAAATGTTTGACAAACAACTGGTGCTCAAAAACATCGGTTAATTTAAATGTGAAGAATAAAATTTGAGGAGTATTATACTGAGAAAATTGAGAACTTAGAAGGTACATAATGAAAGAGAGATATTACAAGTTATTTTAGTATCTATATCTTTTTTGAGTATCTATATTTTAGCAGATTAAAAAAAACACTGTGAACTTCATGTCATGTGACATGTGAACTTCATGTGACATGTGAACTTCATGTCAATGAATTTTAAAACTGAGATGAATGGGAAAATTCCTAACAACATAAAAGTGCTAAAAAATGACTTAAGAAAAAATCTAAATTGTCCTATTATCATTAAACAACTTAGATCACAAATTTAAAATCTGTCCACAAAAAAAAAAATAACAGGTCCATATAGTTTAACAGGCAAGCTCTGCCAAACTTTCAGGGAATATTCCTCCCAATCTTACAAAAAATCTACCCCAGACAGAGAAAGTAGAAACAATTTAATTCTATAGGGCTAGAATAAATCTGGTATCAAAATCAGGCAAGTGTAGCTGGAGGATTCTGGAGAAATGGCAGCATAGGGAGCACTACGAAGAATCTGTCTCCCCACCCAGACAACAAATGCAACTTGACAAACTATCTGATGGAACTATTTTGGAACTCGGGCATCTATCAAAACACACAACTTCCAGGAGAACCCCTAGATGGCAAATTGTAGTCAATTTCAGTAAACTTTAGCTCTTAGTTCACCAACAGCTATCCATCCCTCATAAATCAGCCCTAATGCAAACAGTCATGCATGAGTTTAAAAACAGACAACGAAAGCAAAATCACAGCAAGTGGAGCCAACCTAAAAAGCTTCTGCACAGCTAAAGAAACAATCAATGATAAGAAGAAGCAACCTACAGAATGGGAGAAAATATTTGCAAACTATATACCAGCTACAGTTAATATCCAAAATATACAAGGAACTCTTACAACTCAGTAGCAAAAAACCCCAAAATAATCTGATTAAAAAATGGGCAGGGCTTCCCTGGTGGCGCAGTGGTTGAGAGTCCGCCTGCCGATGCAGGGGACACAGGTTCATGCCCCGGTCTGGGAAGATCCCACATGCCGCGGAGCCGCTGGGCCCGGGAGCCATGGCCGCTGAGCCTGCGCGTCCGGAGCCTGTGCTCCGCAATGGGAGAGGCCGCAGCGGTGAGAGGCCCGCGTACCGCAAAAAAAAAAAAAAAAAAAAAAAAAAAAGTGGGCAGAAGACCTGAATTGATGGTTTTTCCAAGAAAGACATACAAATGACCAACAGGTACATGAAAAGGTGCTCGACATCACTAATCATTAGTAAATGCAAATCAAAACCACAATGAGACATCACCTCACACCGGTTAGAAAGACTTTTATCAAAAAGCCAAGAGATAAGTATTAGTGAGGATGTGGAGAAAAGGGAACCCTTTTCTCCACTGTTGGTGGGAATGTAAATTGGTACACTACGAAAAGAGTATGGAAGTTCCTTGAGAAATCTGCAGAGCAGAAATAGAGACACAGATGTAGAGAACAAACGTATGGACACCAAGCGGGGGAAAGCCGTGGGGGGCTGGGTGTATGAATTGGGAGATTGGGATTGACATGTATACACTGATGTGTATAAAATGGATGACTAATAAGAACCTGCTGTATAAAAAAATAAATAAAATTCAAAAAAAAAAAATTAAAAATAGAACTACCATATGATCCAGCAAATCCACCTCTGGGTATATACCCAAAAGAAAATAAAACAGGATATCAAAGATATATCTGCACTCCCATGTTCATTGCAGCATTAGTCACAACAGCCAAGACATGGAAACAGGGTAAGTTTCTATCCATGGACAAATGGATATTGAAAATGTGGTATATATACACAATAAAACAGTATTCAGCTATAAAAAAGAAGGAAGCCCCTGCCATTTGCATCAACATGGATGGATCTTGAGAACATTATGCCAGGCAAAGTAACCTATTCTGGAAAAGACAAATAATGCATGATTCCACTTATACAAGGTACTTAGAGTAGTTAAAAGCATAGACAGAGGACGCAGAATGAGGGTTTCCAGGGCTTGGGGGGAGGAAGGAGAATAGGGAGTTATAACTCTATAGGGTATAGAGTTTCATTTTTGCAAGATGAAGACTTGTGGAGATAGACGGTGGTGATGTTTGCACAGCAATAAGAATGTACTTAATATCACTGATATATAAACTTAAAATGCTTAAGACAGTAAATTTTATGTGTATTTTATCACAATAAAAAAATGGAAAAAATTTTTGGAAACAATTCCATATTTTTTTCCTTTTTAACTATAGGGATTTAGGAGTTTATAAAGCAACTATGGATAATAAGTGACTAGTTCCATAGTCAGTAAGTGACATAATAAAGTGTGTATAATTTACCCAGGATAGGTTCTACTACAAACTAAACCTGTGTAATGTTAGTACTTTTATAACTATAACTTTGAGTCAAAGTCCTCATTGATAGTTGCCTATGTGACTGTGTGATTGACAGACTCTAAATGCTTAACAATTACTTGAATTTTTATTGCTATGTAAAAAAAAAAACATATTAAACAGTTTGGGGAAAAAACTCAAGTCTAAAAAAGGATAAGTACTGTCCAATACCATTCATGAGATTTAAAACCCTAACAAAATAGCAAATGAATCCAGCAATATAATTAGTATAAAAATTGTTTAGTCCAGAAAAGCATGGTTTCTTAATGTAAAAAATCAATTAATGTAATTCACCACAGTAACATATTAAAGAGGGAAAAATACAGAGGATCATCTAGACAGATGCAGAAAAGCATTTGATGAAGCTGAGCCTTTATTAATTTCTTTGAAAAAGTGTTCAAAGCGTAATGAGGACATGTTAAAAGAACAAAGAAGCCAGCAGGAAGTAGCTGGCCAAATCAGGAACAATTCAAGCATCAAAGCAAATAATGAAAATAGGGGATTACATTGCAGTGAATAAAACAGATGCCATTTTTTCCTTGGACATAAGAGAAAAACTGATGAAAAGTCTGAATAGGAGTGACACAAAAAAGGAAACACAAAGGGCCCATAAACATAAGAAAAGATGTTCAACTTTATTGAAAACCAGAGAAAATGTAAATTAAGGCCATAAGATACCATTTTATACTCTCCAAATTGACAAAATAAAAAAAAGATATAGGATAAGAAGAACTGTTATACGTTACTGTTCAAAGTAGTCTAATCATTTTTGAAAAACAATGCAACATTAAATTGTGAGGTTGAACATGTATTTAATTTACCACCTAAAAATTCTACTACTATGTAAATACCCTAGAGAAACTCAATATATATTCCCCAGGAGGTACGTGTACACCATTATACATAAAAGGAAAACACCTAAATGTCTTTCAACAAGAATATGGATAAATATATCATGTTGTATTTATACAATGCAAAACATAAAGCAAAGAAAATGTCTGAACTCCAGCAACATACAAATTTCAAAAATCTGAGTGAAAACTTATGTCTCACAAAAAGGATTCCATTTTATAAACCTTAAAAACAATACTAATATTTAATAATAAAAATATATTATTTAGGAATAAGTAGATGGTAGAGTCATAAAGAAAAGCAAGTTAATTATAATTTTAAAAGTCAGGATAGTGGTTATGTCCAAGAGAAGTGAGGAGATGTGTTCGGGACACACAGGGCTTCAAAGTAATGATGGTTCCATTTTTCAATTGTAGGGTAGGCTCATGGTTGTTCATTTTAGAACTCTGTCCATAACTTCTCTATATGTTATAAATGTCCTATTTATATGTATCAATTATTAGAGAATAAAAAAGTATATGGGGCTTCCCTGGTGGCACAGTGGTTGAGAGTCCGTCTGCCGATGCAGGGGACACGGGTTCATGCCCTGGTCTGGGAAGATCCCACATGCCGCGGAGCGCCTGGGCCCATGAGCCATGGCCGCTGAGCCTGCGCGTCAGGAGCCTGTGCTCCGCAATGGGAGAGGCCACAACAGTGAGAGGCCCGCGTACCGCAAAAAAAAAAAAAAATATGGCTGTAGTATAAACCCTGACAGTTGGGGATTTTTTCTTCTTCGTAATACAAGTGTCTGACTTAAAGCTTTTATTGCAATCCACTCCAAACATGGCTATCTCTTGAATAAACATATTGCCAGCCACATGACTAGATAAAGGGTCAGGCCACCTGCCCCCACTGAGGCTCCTTTGTTTTAGAGATCTTGATTAACTTCAACAACTGACCTTTGGGCCAGTTTTTTTCTCTTCCTGTGATGTAAATTCCCACTCGTATGTTTTAAATTCACCCAAAAAAAAAAAAAAAAAAAGCCCTCAAAATCCTAGGCCCCCATCCTGGACCCCAGTAAAGGCAGAACTCCAGGGCATGCTTGTTCCCTAACTCTCCCATGCCTCCCCCCACACCCCACGACCTAACTGTGTGGTCCCAGGTGTGCTGTGTAATTTCCAGGTCCTGTAAGTAATAAACCTTGGTTTTTTTCAAAGTTTCCTGAAAATTATTGCTTAAGGGCATCTTGCAATCATAAGAACCACAAGTGCCTGTCCAACCACAACATTGTTATTGATAGGCTGAGACCAGCACAAAACAACAGCATGCTGTAATTACATTAAAATTATAGGAAAAAGAAAATATCAAAATTGTAAGAACTAATGACAGAGAAGACAAATGTTTTTAAAAATCAATATTCATCAAAATCAACCATCCAGCCTTAAGACCTTTGCCCTGGCTATTTCATCAAGCTAGAATATTCTTCTCCATGACATCTACTTAGCTGACTCCCTCTCCTCCTTCCAATCTTTGCTCCACTACCCCCTTCTCAATAAGCCCTCCTCCGACCTCCTCATGTGACACCTCAATCTCCCATCCCTTGACACTTGGCCAACCTGACCTCCTTGGGGTACCATGACTTGTCCTTTTCCATAGCCCTTACCACCTTCTAACATACTATATAATTTACCCATTTACTATGTTTATTATTTATCCATTTCTTCTCCCTCCACTCTTTTAGGATGTAATCCACATATACGCTGGGATCTTTGCAGTTTTATTCACTGATATGTCCCACATGCCTGGATAGTTTGTGCTCAATAAATGAATATTCCACTTCATTTTAACAGAAGGCTCCTGGATAATATACCATTCCATGTTTCTCTTTCACGAATTACCTCTTTTGCTGATAATGTATAAGTTGGGCACAAATTCAAATCAGATAATTAAATTTTCTGGGTGGCCTATTTAAAACAAGGTCTGTTAATTATATCACAGTTTTTGAATAACACTTGTTTTATTTATGGAATTATGTCAAAACTAGTTGCAACCATGAATAAATAAAATACTAATCAGGAGTTTGTTTTAAGGTCAAGGTAAATGGGAAAAAAAAATTAAAAACCATTACCATGTGCATGTAAATGATCTTCCGTAATTTGCATATATCAATGTATCCCACAACATATACTGCAAATAATGATGCAATCTGAAATTTAAAAAGAAGTTATAGTAAAATTATATATATAATGAATAGATTAAAAAATTAAGAAAAGATTATCTTTATTTTGCCTCAAATTTATATTTATATTGAAAGTAAGTTCTTTAGTTACCCTCTTACCTGCTAATTTATTATTTATTATGGTCAATATATTAATATAGCACATATCAGTTGATTTTTCTCTTCCATTCACATCTCTCTCAATTAACCATGTAAATTATCTACTTTACGGATTATCCAAACAATACTCCTTTTAATGTCAGAGTGACTCTACTGCCAACATGTACAATTACAAAGTGCCTTGCTCAACCAAAAAATATAAAAATTTAATTATAACGTGACAATACATAATTGGGGAAAGTACATTAAACTAAAAAATAATTATATAATGCGTGTGTGTGTAAAAATACACTGAGTTCTGCTTGTTAGTCAGTCTTTACGAGTATCTCCATTAGTGCTTTCTTTCATTTATACAAATATTCAAGTGTTGGGCATAATCAAATTTATCAAATTTCAAACTAGAAGTACTTTCACTACAAAGGTATTTTTAATTTTTTTAACAGTTTTGAAGAAAACTGTGTATGTATTTACCAAAAATTCTAAGAGTACTGGAGTTATTTATATGCATTAATTCATTATATGAATTAATTGATTAAATAATTTACCTCAGTAAAGTATAGAGAGGTATTATGTCAAACAATGCCTCTCCACCTTTCTTCATGGAAAAAGCAATTCAAATTAAATTCCACGCTTCTCCTACTACACAAATATGGTTTAAACAAATGGCAAAACAGCTGAAACTTAAACATGTAACTTAAGTTCCATTCATCAAGTTTTTTGTCTCCAAATAATCTACAACAAATTTTCCCAGTAGCAAGAAAAAGAAGGTCTCCCTTGACCCAGATTTCCCCATGGGGAACGTGGCACTGCTGAGTGACAGATATGACACAGTAACTGTGGAGAAGTGTGTTGTTATTCAATGTAAGCCCGACAGAGGAGCACAGTACTGCCTACCCTCACTCCATGCACCTCCCCCCAGTTCCTCCCCCTCCCGCACCAAAAAAACAAAAACTAAAACAAAAAGCAGGCCATCTCCAATAAGTGAAAGGATAGGAACTCTCCCTTTCCACTCCAGGGGCTAAGCAATACACAGCAGGCCTACAGGGTAGAATCTTATGGAGTGACCCTCAGGGACATTTTAAACCAGAAACATTTAAAATGTCCTCAAACTAAAGAAGACAAAGGAGTCTAAAAGATAAGATCAAAGAAAGAATGAAGTACAAATAGAGCCTCTTTAAAAAAAAAAATGATAGAAGCAGCAAACTTGATGTCTTAAGTAGCAGGTAATGTGTTAAGACTCTTACATACATGACCCCATCTGATCCTAAACGCAACCCAATACAGTAGGGTCTTTCATTTTCTCTACTTCATAAATGAAACAACTGAAACTAAGAAAAGTTATGCAGTTTGTCCAACTCAAGCAGCCAGTGAATAGAGTTAGGACACAAATCCAGGTCTGACTTCATTTCTCAAGCAAGACATCTCAAAGAACATTAAAAAGCGACTCTTATACTGCTTTATATGAATATGAACATGGCCAGTATAAGAAAGAAGTAGAAACAGTGGTGGCAGGGAGAAATGAGCACACATTTTACTCCCTCTCTCAATAAGCGACCTTTACCTTGCTTTATAGACCTCTATCTGAAGGGAAAGAGACAGACAGAGTACGTGGAAAGATGATAAATATATTACAGGCTGGTAAGGGAGTTATATAAAACATAAATTGTTTAGCTATTTTTCCTATGTTATCCTATGTGTATTTATCCTATGTGTAAGAAAGTCCAGTTATTCACAAAAACATTTTACTTAAGATAAATACTACAGTCTCCTTAAGAGAAATACTTAATGTTATAACACTAGTTCTCTTTTAAGCAAACTAACATTTTGCATTTTGAAAAAAGATAAGCATTCTTATAAACTTGAGTTCAATAAATGCACTCTACTAGTAAGTAAATAATTAACACCCATTAATAAGTAAATCATATATTTCCCTACCCCAAAATTTCTTTCAAAATATGGACTAAAAAAGCTTTTTAGGACTTAGAATCATATAACATCTCAGTTCTGTAATTTTAGACAAATGAGTTCTCATAATCAAGCTCACTAAGCTTAATTCGTTTTAAAAATGTAAGCACCTTACCTGAGTAAGAAGTACAAACTGAGCAAACTGCCATGGAAGCATAAAAAACACATTGGAAATGCAGAGTGCAATCAAGCTTCCTCTGTAAAGTTTTGTAGCCCTTAAAAAGATAAAATAAGTAAGTTTAACCAGAAAATATTCTAGCATGGCTCCAAACCACTGCAAATTAGAATCTCTAAACATGATCTGGTTATAACATAAACCAGATATATAACGAACCAGTGGATTAGAAATTATACCTCCTGACACTCAATTACAACAATTTCCTGTGAAAAGTAAATCCCCAATATAACTGTAAAAAACAAAGCTTTCCAAGGAGAGAGAGAGCACCTAGGTCAGTGTATCCATTGAGATTTTTCAAACTATATTTTGGTGAATTCATAACCAAACGTATTTAAAGCTGCATTCAATAGATTCATTTGGAGAGACAAACGATGTCTATGAAAAAATCACAGAAGTAGCAGATTCTAAGTGCTAAGTATTCTGCAGACAAGCAAGCAAGTATTCAGGATACAGGCTGAGCAGCTGAGGGAGGTTTTGTGGCGGATATGGGATAAAAGTTGGGTCCTGCACAGGTAGGACACAGAAAAGAGGCAATGGCAGGAGCCCTTCTGGAGTCACATTCAGAGGCTTTGCTTTGGTCCTGACTTGTATGCAAGGGATTTTTAGGAGGGTGAGGTGATTCTCTCATGCTAGTTTTAAGAAGTACTTTTCTCCTAAATCAGTGAACCACTGTGAAGCCCCCAACATGCCTAACATCTTCACTGTGGCTGTTATTAGGTGATTTATACAAAACTGAATTTCTAAAAATACTTAAAATTCAAAATTGGACAAAACCAATTTGTTAGGATAAAATATCTTTTTAACCTTATTTGTAAATGATTTTTAGCATTAGGAAAAGTCTATTCTAGCTTTATAACAGTATCCTTAGTACCTGCAGCCCACATGAACATTGCTCAGCTTCTTCCTGGCTCACTCAAGGCATTCACCTCTCTACCACCTCACATCAAGAGATGTCAACTCTAGGTGGAAACCGAGAACTAGAGGAAATGGCTGCTCTACCAAAGAGAGAGAATTCAGTAATAAAGATGAATATCAGAAGACTTAAAAGACCACTAGAAATTAGGCTGTCATCCTTCAGAAGAAAGGTAAGAAGTTTACCACAACTCTAGGAAAGGAGGATGTGCTTTTCCCCAGCAAAAAGGACTGCAGTTGCCAAGAAAGCAGAAGGAAGATGTCAACTAGAGAAAAACAAGGAGAATGATAAAAGCCCTTGAAGGAAGGAAATTCCATTACCTAACACTTTTTTATAAAAACCAAAAGTAAAGACAAGAATGAGGAGGTGGATGAGGCTGAAATGACAATGATTAGGAGGCTAAAGAAAACATAAAGAGCTTACCACAAAAGCACGTGACAAACAAGACAAAAGAACCTAACAGAACTCAGTCCCTGAAGCCAAGAAACAGGAGTTAGAGTAGCTCCACTTTGGTCAGTAGAATAATAGCCTCCGAAGAGGCCCACTACATGGCAAAGGGGAATTAAGGTTACCAATCAGCTGATCTTCAAATAGGGAGATTATCCTGGATTATCCAGGGGGGCCCAATGTAATCACAAGGGTCCTTAAAGTCAAAGAAGGTTGGAGTAAAATGACTGCTAAGAACTCAATCCACCATTGCTAGCTTTGAAGATAGAGGGGGCCACAGGTCAAGGAATGCAAGCAGTCCTCTAGAAGCGAAAAAAGGCAAGAAAACTGGTTCTTCCTTAGACTCTGCAGAAGAAGTGCAGCCCTGCCGACACCCCTATCTTAGGATTTCTGAGTTACAGAACTGTAAGATGTAACATGATAAATCTGTTTGTGGTGATTTGTTACAGCAGCAATAGCAAAGTAGCAGAACCCTCTACAGTACACCCCTCGGTATGGATTAAAGGAAGCAACCCTTCGCAGGTGGAGCAGCACCGCACACAGCTGCTCAGATCACAGCACATCAGCAAGGGAATATGGGAAGAATCAAAAGTTTGCCATCACTGGATTGAAGACAGAAGCAGAGGCAGAACAAAAGCAGAAAGTAGAGATTGATGGGCAGTCCACTGTATTGGAGAAAATACTGTATTGGAGAATACAGTATTGTATTGTATTGGAGAAAAAAGCCAAGATCAAGAACGCGGATGTGGAAACACAGCATGTGCAGTGATGAATCAGACACTCATACGGCACAACACTTCCTCCTGAAGTGTTTGAGAAGGAAACCTCTATCAAAGTGCCCCAGAACTAAAGGTTATGAATTCAGAGTTCATCTTATGTGAAGATGCTAAAAAAGTTCTAATTTTCATAATAAAAGAGGAATTTAAGGGACAGCAATCAGGCTGGAGTTGCAGAGACTTTAAAAGTTAATACAAAAGCTGCCACCCATCCCACATTCTGTGAAAGGCTGGTCTAAAAACCCTACATAAGAGACAAAGCCATGTAATGGCTCTGTTCCTGTTGAGATCATCACGGTAAATAGATCATTCAAAGGGCTTGATGTAACAGACTTCAACCAGTTCTCCTGAATTCTGCTGATCACTGAAAGGAGTTCTTAGTCTGGGTCATCTTCAGATTTTCATCATGCTCTGTTCTGTTCTTTCATAGACCCCGTTTTGTTTTATCTTCACCCTCTGAAACAAGGCAGCATCAATCTAAATTCAATATCTGTCAATAACGAGGGGAGGGAAATATTCTCGGTCCAACTCTCTCCACTCTTGTAGTGAGAAACATGGGAGGGCTCAATCCAATCCTGAGTTTCTAGCAGGAATTATCCTAGCATACCTTTGTCTACTCATGTGGTTTCTTTCTACCCCTACTATCCAGTTCTCAGGGATGCTAAACAAACACAGAAAGAAGAACTACGTGTATTAATGTACCTGACCACACCTATTCTATGAACCGTTCTTTGCTTTGAAGGGCTATAGCTTATGGGATACACCCTACTGCCACCAGCTTTCCCTCTTCTATTTTTGGGAGGCTGCTGTGGTGGCAGAAAATGGCTTGGGAAAGTAGAGATTGCAGAAGAAGTGGAAGCAGCTTTGCTGCTCCTCGAGCAGTACCTGTGGACCACTAATTAAAGGAAAGAAGACTAAAAGGCAGATCAAGAAAATGTTTTGGGTAGTAAATATTTTGAAGTTATACTTTTTTTTTTTTTTTGCGGTACGAGGGCCTCTCACTGTTGTGGCCTCTCCCGTTGCGGAGCACAGGCTCCGGACGCACAGGCTCAGCGGCCATGGCTCACGGGCTCAGCCACTCCGCAGCATGTGGGATCTTCCCGGACCGGGGCACGAACCCGTATCCCCTGCATCAGCAGGCGGACCCTCAACCACTGTGCCACCTGGGAAGCCCCTGAAGTTAAACTCTTAAAACCCCTTTATGAATTCAACCTAGCAACTGCATCAACTTAATTATTTTATTACACTTTTTATACTGGAAGTTTAAAAAATTCTAGCTTAAGTTATTCAATGCAAAACAAACAAACAACTACTAAAGATAAGACAAAGTTACCTGAGAATATGAGTCACAAGCAGCATCTGAAGTACAAGGAATGGATACGAGAAGCTTTCGCGGAGAGGAGGTGTCCACATCACACGGGTACACTGAAAAAAAATTCATAGTGCATGGTATCTTTGCTAAAATTGCTGAGTAAGAAACACCAAGCGAAAGCTGCTATGAAGTTTTTTCTACAACTTAATGGTGTGCTGGAAAACAAGCTACTAACTTTTCTACCAACAGCAAAACTGGAAGATACACATGGCATAAGCTCTTGAGCAACAGTAACATCATGAACTGTCAACAACGAAGTCCTAAAAAACTTCAACTGTAGCCTAAAAGGGAAGTAGGGAAAGCACCAGCAAGAAAATGTTCTGCCAAAAGTAAAAACACTACATTTGAACTGGTTTTGAAAATGAACTATAGTTTGTCTTCTTTCACGTGAATTTCAGCAAAACTCTCCATAAGCAATATTTCAAAACTCCCTGTGGTCATCACTGTTAGTATTTTTACTGACAATGCTGCTTAAAAGGAGCACTCCATCTTTGTTTTTACTTCTTCTTTGCCCAAGCCACCCTGGGCTGCAAAATATTTAAAAGCGGCACAGGGGATCAAATAAAATCACAGAAGTCCTAAAATAGTTAAGTATCAACCTTTCTGAAAAGCTTACTTTAGACTTAATTAAATAATGTAGTATCCCAGTATGAGACTCCATCATGTTTCTGCATATATACTAAATATATTAATAAGTCCATCTTTCAATTTAAAGAAAACTGCACCGGATTAAATGTAAACAATTTGATATTACTACTACTAAGCTCGTCACACTAAAAGAAATAATTATATCTTTCACGTCAAGCAGGGCTACTTCAGAGACTATGTAGTATTACAAAGACCACAGTGGCAATAAGTCTTTCCTTTATTTTAGCTCTACCTCAGACTATTAGATATTTCTTCTACTGCTACAGAAAGTCTGAGCCAATTTATTCCTCTTTTTTTACCAAAACTCACCATTCTCTATGAAATTAACATAAATATCTATTTATAAATGAACTGTACATACAAGAGAATATGAAAAGATTGAAAAAGTCTTTAAAAATGTATATTTGTTTTTACTGAAATGCAAAGTAAAAAATCTGTTAGTTTATTAGATTAACTAGAGATTTCAGTATGATTGACAGTAGAGATATATAAAATTTATAAGGCTACCAATCTCTATGCAAAAATGAATAAGAAAATATTTAAACTATGTAATACACAATTTGAAAACTTTCTTCATACAGACTGTTCACCCATATTTATTTTGTTACCAAATACAACTATGTTGTCATCTCTTAGAAATTCATTTCTCTTAATAGCAGGAGTAACTCAGTTTGCTAAAACTCGATTACATCCTCTGTAAAGTAAGGATAAGAAGGCTCAATTATAAATTAGTAACAAAAAGCAAGGTTTTCTCCTTCTAAAAAGTTAAGAGTGAATGAATTCATATGTATGTGAAAGTGCTTCTTATTGTTTCTCCAATAACACAGGGTGCTTTACGAGATCTGGTACTAACATAATTGCTGTTCCAGATGACACCATATAATATGAGAATAGTAAACAGATTTGTCTTAATCATACCTTAAATTTCAACAAATAAATATTTTTTATTTAACTATAATTTTAAATAGAAAATAAAAATCTATCGTTCTCTTTATAGGTTCAAATGTTAAGAATGAAAGGAGGAAATATACACACGTGAACTGCTTCAAAAAGGGTTACACAAATGTATTCTATACTCTGACAAAGAATAAGAAATTCTTTAATTGTGAAAGTAAACTCAATAAAAAATCTTACACTGTTTTAATTGTCATCATCCACTAAATAATTTTCAGCACACACTTCATAGCATTGAAAAATACTGCAACATAACACTGCCTAGATATTGATGACAACAGGCTTTTAATCTATTTTCTGCTTGGTGAAGGCTGAATTTTTTAATCATCTACTCAAGAATCAAAAATGAAGAATTTTAGCAATAAACAGCTTCATTTTTCAACCTCTACTTTCAAATAGTTTACTTATACTCTTAGAGATCTAGCATAATCTAATTGATTTCTCTTCACAATTTAAAAATAGGAATAGAACTGACTAGTCAATTGTAAGTTATAGTTAGTATCAAACAGATCATGTTTAAGGCTTGTTCAAGAGTTTTAACTACAGTTAGCCTTTGTAGGATCAATTGTAACTTGTTCGTATAATGTTTGGGTTTAAAACAAATTATCCCACCTCTGACTGCTGCACTGCTATGTTAGCTATAATATTGCTGTAAACACTATACTTACAAGCGATTCCAAAAAAGATTTCTGACCACCATGGGTTTGGCTACTCTTTTTCTGAGAATGGTGTAGGTTTAAGGATTCAGCTATCCAGATGTCAACCATAATAACGCTAGGTGCAACACCTATCGTTTGAACATCTTCCATCTGATGTTACTTAGGGCAGTCCCATTGTCTAGGTAGACCCTTAGCTTGGCATGGGCTTTGTGAGGCTGATGGGACTGCACCTTGATAATAAGTCAGGTAGCTTTCTTGGAGTTTGTCTCTTTCTATACCATGTACTGACATGCTGCCCAAATAACCAGTCAGTTACAATTTGAATCTGTAATACAATTTTGGCTCACACAAAAATTAATGTTTCAGTGATGTATAATTGTTATTAGTAAGCTTTACCATCTTAATAAAGAATTTCTACTGGTTCTATGAAAACCTTTTTTATCTCTGAACTTCTAGGATATCACCATATCCTACCATAAAGTTTGCACAGAACTTCAGTGAAATCAGTCAGCTTTGTTGGATAAGCAATAAATTACATCTTCATGACTCTATCCTTTATAGCAATGACACAACCTGACCATTCCTTACTTATTTAAAATATAAAAAGCTGACAAGATGTTATCAATATCAACTCTACCACCTTACCATGTGGTTGTAAACTAAACTTCTCAAGGTTATCAACATAATCAGAATTCTGTATACAGTATGAAGGTATTTGTCAAGATACAAAGGCAGTATAAACTGAAACAAATGATTCTAACTGTATTAAATGGTAACATAACAGAGAAGCAAAAATAATCTATGTATATTTTGAGCTGTTTTACTTTTGAACTCTGTACCCCCTTAGTAGAATATAATCTTAGGAAAAAAAACAACAGCAAAGAAACCTTAAACCTTACTTAGTAGGTTTGTTATTGGTAATCGTAATGTATTAATTCTGAAACTATTTTGTGTATATTACAGAATAAAGCAAGTAAGTAAATACATTTAGATTGTGGGGAGGGAGGGGATACAAATATGGAGTGGGAGAAGGCAGGGTTTATACTACTAGATTACTAGATTAGAATTATTGGAAGAATCAGTATGAATTAATGATTTTTGCTAAAAGGACCTAAAAGTCATTACATCCAAGCAGTAATAAGCACATCAAGCACCCCACTTGTGGTCTCTAGTTACCATTTTCCACTAACAGGATCCAAGATTCCTTGGAAAATAGCTGATTCCACATCTGGGGGCAAGACAGTACGAGGTGATCTTGAAACACCTTTTTGTGCAAGAAAGTAAGTGTTGAAAGAACACTGAGGACATATCAAAAGGGCAGAGAATAGTACCCCTCCCTCCCAAAAATACACACACACACACACACACACACACACACACACACACACACACACACACACACTTGTTAGGAATTAATCTAATAAAAAATTTGCAAGACACAAAACACTGCTGAAAGAAATTGAAGAAGATTGATATAAATGAAAGATTACCAATGTTTATAGATGGGAAGATCTGATATATTTAGAATGTCACTTCTCCCTAAATTGATCTAGAGATCAAGGCAATCATAACTAAAGTCCTAGCAGGTTGTAAATCTACTGGGGGAAGGAGGAATCATGGAAAGCTGATTCTAAAATTTATACGGAAATACAAAAACCTGGACTAGCTAAAGCAACACCGGAGAACAGAGTTGGAGACTTTTTACTACCAGATATCAAACTTTTAAAGTTACAATATTTAAGATAGTGTGATACTGGCTTAAAGATAAATAGAAAAATAGAACAGATTTGAGAGTCTAAAAACAAATCTACAAATATACAGTTACTTGATTAATGACAAAAGCACCACTACAATTCAATGGAAAAAGAATGGTCTTTTCAACAAACAGTACTAAGTTAATTGGATATTCAGATTGGGGTGAAGAAGCAGTGAAGAACAGGGAGGAAGCAGAGAGAAGTCACAGTCTCACACAGTGCTTAGCTTCCAGGAACTTGCTGAAGTCGAATCCAGTGATGGACTGAAACTAAAAAGCTAAAACTTCACCCCCTCCAGATTCAATTGCTGGTAAGATCAAAGAGATCATGCCCTGGGCTGAGCATCTGGGAAACTGGAGATTGAGCCACAGAGCAGAAATCTCCTTAATTCATTTGAAACTGGAGGTAAACTAAAACAAATTAAAACCACAGCCCTGCCCAGCTTAGCAAGACTCATGGTGGGATCAAATTGCTCAGGCCCTTACCCTACATACCTGACACAGGAAAAGATAATCCCTCTCTGGGAAAAAAACAAGCAAAAACAATTATCTACTTCAGGCTTTATCATTCTTTTATACAAAATGTCTTGCAAATCTATGAGACATGCAAAATACAAAAATATAACCCACAATCAAAAGGTAAATTCTAGTTAAATCCACAGATAATGTGAATGTTGGAATTAGCAGACAAGGACTTTAAATTTAAACTTAATAATTAGGTTTAAAAATTTGCAGGAAAAGATGGACAGAATGGGTAAACAGACAAAAATTTTCAACAGAGAAATGGAAGCTCAGGAAAACAATGAAATTCTAAAATTGAAATTTATAATATCTAAAATAAACAAGTCACTGGATGGGCATTAAAGCAGACTGAATATCAGAATAAAATACCAATGAACTCAGGGATATAGCAAAATAATATATCCAAATAGAGACAAAGAGAGAAAAAATTAAAATTAAAAAAAAATGAAGAGAGTATCAAAAACCTATGGGATAACATCAAAAGTTGAACATACATAGAATGAGAATCCTCAAAGACAATAAGAGAGAGAATGGGGAAGACAAAATATTTGAAGAAAAGATATTTGCTAAAAGGTTTCCGAAAACTGATTTAAATTAAAAAAAAAAAACCCACGGAACAAAGATGTTCAGTGAAACTTAAGCAGGATACATACAAAAAAGACCAAATTTAAGTTCATCACCATCAAACCAATAAAAATCAAATATAAAAACAAAGCTTTAAGGACTTCCCTGGTGGCGCATTGTTTAAGAATATGCCTGCCAATGCAGGGGACATGGGTTCGATCCCTAGTCAGGGAAAATCCCACATGCCGTGAAGCAACTCAGCCTGTGAGCCACAACTACTGAGCCTGCGCTGTACAGCCCGTGAGCCACAACTACTGAAGCCTGTGCACCTGGAGCCCATGCTCCACAACAAGAGAAGCCACCGCAATAAGAAGCCCGTGCACCACAACGAAGAGTAGCCCCCTGCTCACGGCAACTAGAGAAAGAAAGCCTGCATGCAGCAACGAAGACCCAACACAGCCAAAAATATAATTAATTAAATTTTAAAACAATGACCAAAAAAAAAGAAAAAAAACAAAGCTTCAAACCACCACAGAAGATACACATTACATTCAGGACAACAATAATAAGAGTGACAGATGACTTATGAAACAATGGAAGCCAGAACACAAAACAATGACACTTAAAGTGCTTAAAGATAAAGCTTTCAATCCAGAATTCTTATCCAGCAAAAATATACTTTAAAAAAAATGAAGGCAAAATAAGGATGTTTTTAGAAAGGCAAAAGCTAAGAGAACTTATGGGCAGCAGATCTTCACCACAATGCTAAATAAAGTTCTTAGACCAAAGAGAAATGATACCAGATGAAAACCCAGATCTGCAGGAAGAAATGAAGAACACCACTGAAACCCAAACTAAAACATCCAGTTATTAAAGATGACTAAGAGTTAACTAGGCACAGATTAAGAGATACAGGGGGAGGGAAGTATACAGGGCTAGGAAACAGCATGTGCAAAGGCCCTGAGGAAGGAAAAGGAACAGTCCTTTCTGGGAACTAGAGGAAGGAAGGACAGCAGGACTGGCAAAAAGAAAATGCCCTGGAGTAGTGAGACGCAGAAAGGGCCAGGTCACGAAAGATACTGCAGGCTAGTTTTCTACTACATTAGAAGCTAGTTTTCAAATCTACATCAACAGATTCATTTCCAGCTAAGACTAGCACACTCTCTGTTTTTGGACTTTTGGAGTTACTGTAAGTTTCACAAATAGGCACACCACTCAATAGTCTGAATAACACATCTTGCACTTACACTATAGTCCAAATTAATGTAAAAAATATTTAAATCATGTCCCTCTTCTGCAGGTAACCCTCCATGGCCTTTCCACGTGCTCCAAATGAACTTTACAATGACTGACAAGACTACAGAATTGGCTCCTTCCACACATCACCTCCCGTCTTTCACTGTTGGCCTTATCCCTTCCACTCTCTGCTCTTCCACAATGGCCTCCTTGCTTCTCCCCAAATAAACCAGTATTCCCCCCACCTTAAGCAGAGGATTGTTCCACCTTCACATGATTATCCACAAGGACAGGGGTCTTTGTTTTACTAACTGACACATCCCCAGCATCTACAAGTCCTGACATACAGTAGGACCTCAGTATATGTTGTTTTAATTGAGTTGAATAAACAGAAGACTCAGAATAAATATCCTGGCCAAAACCTTACCATCATTAGAAAGGAAAGCAAGGGAGGGAGGGAGGAAGGAAAAGAAATTAACAGTCAAAAATTGCAGAAAAAGGGCTTCCCTGGTGGTGCAGTGGTTGAGAATCCGCCTGCCGATGTAGGGGACACAGGTTCGTGCCCCGGTCCGGGAAGATCCCACATGCCGCAGAGCGGCTAGGCCCGTGAGCCATGGCCGCTGAGCCCGTGCGTCCGGAGCCTGTGCTCCGCAACGGGAGAGGCCACAACAGTGAGAGGCCCACGTACCGCAAAAAAAAAAAAAAAATTGCAGAAAAATATTGCATTTAGTTTTTTTTTTAATGTACCCATCTAAATGCTTTAAAAGCTAAGCAAAATTGTTAGCTTTCATCTTAGCAATAATTCTCAATAGGGACAGAATCAACATTTAATTAAAAAGCTTGGTAAGTGAAAACATCTGCATAATTTTTATTATGAAATATATAACCTCAATATTATTGATAATTACTATGAGCAATTAATAGCTCCTTTACTGTGTTTTCACACTTTTTAGATTTGAAGGTTTTAAATTTCTGTTTTAAATAATTTGATTAATTATTTACACTACATAATTTGCAGTTCTTTTATTAAAGCAAATATTTTCCCTTGTAAAATCATCTGAGAAAAAAATATTTTAAAAAGTACATCTTACACTATCTTAGACTCAAGTACAGAGCAAACTAAATAATGGAAATAGAAAAAAGCAGGTAACAATTCACAACTGTTTTTTGGCACATAAACCACTCACTCACATGATTTAAATAACTCTTCTAAGAAAGAAGGGTACCAATTAGAAACTGGCTAGAAATTCCCGTGAAGCAAACACTGACTCTCCGGAAAAGTTCACTAAATGCATTAATAGGTACTATCAGAGTAGATGCTTCCCCCCTTACAAAAACTATGTACTTTAGGCAACATTTTTAAAAATCAGAAGAAAACAAGGGTCTGAAAATTGTACAATCTGAAAACCAAAATAAATATAAAATTATAATAAAATAGATTTTAGTTACTTGAGTTCTCAAGATTATTTTACCCAAAACTGCAGTTTATGTTCTAAATTTTAATGTCATTACTCAAAATGGTTACTTTTCTACTCTAAAGCTATAGTTACTGATATAAATACAATTATCTACTTGACTAATTCAGTAAAACCACAATTCTAATTCTAATCTCATTTAGTTTACCTTTTCCTAAGTGGAATGTGTTCCCTAAGCATGTTTCAGTGTACCAAGTAGCTAAAAAGTATCAAAAAAAAACCTCTCAACCTGAAAAATGAACTGAATTGTCTGAATTTCATTGTTAAAAACTGAAAAGACTTTGTCAAGAATGATGTTCATGCTACATGAGTATCAAAATTATTAGAAAAATGTAAGATCAGGAATTAATAACCTCTAATTTACACTGAGAATATTTCTGCTTAAAGACAGTAGTATTTAAAACTGTGCCTTGGCTTCAAAATTTACAACAGTCCCTTTCCTCTCAACATCTCATTGTGAACCCTCAATGTTCCTTTCTTCCATTGTTAAGCAGTTATTACCTATTTCTTAGGTCATTCTCACAGATCTGTGCTTCCAAAAGGTTTATGGTCCAACGACAGCACTGAGCAGCATCCACAGTCAAAAAGAGCCAAATAATTCTTTTTTTCTTTGCTCAAAATTCAGATCAAATCAAGTAATTGATGTCATACTGCAATCATTTGTCAAATGCTCTAATCCATAAAGCTTTAAGTTTCTGTGATTCTAAATACTAAGCATGTGTTAGTTCAATTTCCATCAGTAATCCACTGAATAATATAAAATTCAACCTTAAGTCTACAGTTAAGTTTTTGCATGACTACTCTTAGAGCTTTGTAACATGTGCATATTCAAATGCTGTAGACACTTAGTGTAGAAACACATAAAAGGAATGAGTTACTTCACACAAAGCAACCTGACCTTTCTTTTCTTTCCCTTCATACAAAACTTACCATGAAAGAAAACTGGACAGAGATATATTACTAGAAATTCATTTACAACTATAATTAATTTCCTGGAAGGATTTCACTGGCATCTTGAATTTATATTAAAATTTAATCTAAAATAAGTTACTAATGATAATATAAACAATTACACAAACTAAATTATTTAGCAGTAACTGTGTGTCAAACATTGTTCTAGGCACATTACGCATACGAATTCATTTAATCTCCCCAATAATCCCATGAAATGGATAACATCATTATGCCCGTTTACAAAGAGGAAACTAAGGTGAGATTAAATGGCTTGCCTAGGTCACTCAGTCACTAAATGGAAGAGCCAGGATTTGAACACAGGTAACCTGGATCCAGAGTCTATGCTTTTTACAATGCTGTTCTCTTTGGAAAGCCCTTGGATACGTGAAAATTTATAGATACAATAAAATATTCTGCAAAGGATACTCAAAAGTATATCAAAGTTGAATTGAAATGCATTAAACTAGAAACATACACTATAGCTCCTACATCGAAGTTACCCCGACACAGGAAGTTAATGGATACATGGCTAGCTTATTTGCGTCATAGTTAGAACACAGTGTTAAATTATATATAGAATTAACACAGACCCACTATTTCTTCAGGCCACTAAGAGATGTATCACATAAAAGATATAATGGTCATGAAAAGTTAACTAAAGATAAGTGCTGGTGTTTAAAAAAATGAATCAAAATAAGATCAAACATTTAAAGAATGCTACTATAGATCACATTTAAAGAAATTAAGGAAGAAATTTATATTTCTATTAGTAAAATCTCCTAAAATTTTAAAAAATACTTGACTGACTACCTAAAGAAGAAACTCATATTTCTAGAAGTAAAATTCCCTAAAGATTTTGAAAATATTTGTTGACTACCTACCTCTCCATGATTGAAAAAGAAGCACAACACTGTAACCAGGCCTCCTAATCGACTGCCGCTGGAAAAGAGAATAAGAAAATGTAACTTGAATAACAGAAAGCAGGTCAATCTTAATAAAACCTTGAAATAACAGAGCATGATAATCTGCCAGTACTACAAGAAGTTTTAGCCACACTAGAACTCTACTATACTTATTTACAAAACAGCTTATTTCCTCTAAGGTATCATTAGCCAAAACAAGTTTTATTTTAAAAAAAATCATTTTCCATCTTCAAAATGTACAGAAAAACACAAACTGACAAGAAATAAAAAATTCTTAATAGTCATGTTACTGTGCGTCATGCAACCTGACCTGTCTTTCTCTTCTTTTTTTTTTTTATCCTTTAGTACACATATTAATTTGTGTCCCTCAGCATTTCTCAAAGTATTTTTCTTGGCATATAATATATATTCAGAAGAGGGGATGGGAGCAAGTACAGAAAAGTGCTTAATGGTCATAAAGCTGGAAATCACCACACTGTCTCCTGCTCTTGGAAATTCACAAAGCATGTTAGCACATTAAAGATTTAATTAATTCAGTATTTCCCAAACGCAAGCTACTTTTATACATGCTTGGGAAACCTAGTTTACAGATAAAGTTTTATCGTTCATTTGTTTTCCAAAAATTGGGAAATACAACACAAATATCAAAATATGAAAATCTGGCGTATAACTCTAGCTAAGAAACCACAGTGGTATAGTTTGGCAGTCCTAACAGTTAAACCTTCATTTGATCACGTAAGAGTGAAAACATCCCCATTCTCCTCATCCCCTGGCCAGAAGCATTTGGGCAGGTGAAAGTAAGGCTGTTTTTAGGTTTGTTCCATCGTTTCTTTCATCTCTACTATTGAGGTCTTTTTACTCTCTTTAGCTCATGCTGCTTTCTTGTTATTTTACCCAAATATCCTTCTTTCTTTCTTTCTATCCATCCAGCAAATACGTATATAACACAGAGAAGTAACAAAGAATCAGACATAGGTATTCTAGGCCATTATATTTATTCTTCAGGATGTATGAATGAGGAAACACAGAAGAGATACATGAGATGGCAGGGATAATCCATGTAGCAAGAACATACACCTTCTGCATCACCCCCAGAAGGAGAAAGGAAGGGCTGGGATCCCCAGCACATGGGGCCAGTCAGCCAAGAGGAAGGTGAAGTTTGCATGTTTAGTGGCAAGGAGTTTACAGAGTTGCCATTTTCCCTAGAGTCAGGGCACAGAGTCACTTGCTGCTGAAGAGAACTGGTAGCAGGGCTAAAGGCTTGAGGAAAGGGGGGAAGGGGATGTCTGAAATACCACTTGCATTTAAGGAGAGAGGTAAGGAGGGAAAACAGAAGGACTGTAGAGCCATCTTTTTTTTTTTTTTTTTTTTTTTTTTTTTGCGGTACGCGGGCCTCTCACTGTTGTGGTCTCTCCCGTTGTGGAGCACAGGCTCTGGACGTGCAGGCTCAGCGGCCATGGCTCACGGGCCCAGCCACTCCCCGGCATGTGGGATCTTCCCGGACCGGGGCACGAACCCGTGTCCCCTGCATCGGCAGGCGGACTCTCAACCACTGCGCCACCAGGGAAGCCCCAAGGCATTCTTTTTATTTTAATAGATGTCAAATATTGCACAGTACAAACACACTGCAATTTTTTCAGCCCTTTTCCTGTTATTGGTCATACGAATGTTTTTCAATTCCTTGCTATAGTTTTTAAAATGTTAAAATAACATCGCTGTACATGTAAAAAAAAAATGGTGCCTTTATTTCTATTGAATAGACGTGTGAGACTGCCAAGTCAAAGAACGTGAACTTTCCAGAGAAGCCATTCCAGTCCACACCCTCACCAATGTATGAGGGGTCCGTATCTCTATAACACAGCACCCAATATGCCCAGATCCTTTTACATTTTGCCCATAGGAAGGGTGAAAATGTTTTTCTCACTGTTATTTTGATTTGTTCTTCCTGCCTATTTGTACAAGGCATCATTTTACTTTTTTAAAAATTTTTTTATTAATTTTTATTGGAGTATAGTTGCTTTACAACAAAGCATCATTTTAGTGGGCTGTTTTGTTCTGTTTTCTTCATTTACTCTTCTGTGAATTGTATATTCACATTCTTGTCTGTTTTCCTATTGGATTCTCTGTTTCCCTATTTAAAGATTAGGGATACAAATTTTTTTTACTGTCATGTGTGGCAAAATCTTCTGATATAATTTACAGTGTATTCTGTCAGAAAAAAATTTTAATTTTATGTAGTTAATTTCATAGTAAAATGTCAATATTTTAATTTATTTCTTCTGCATTTCCTGTCTTGTCTGTGAAGGTCTTCCTTACCTCAAAATTATATAGTGTTCTAATATACTATAGGTTATGGCGCAGCATCTTCCATGATTATGTAGACACCTTTGCTTAACTAATAAAGCAGGGAGGCAGACTTTCTGGTATATTCAGGCCCTGCATAGCCAGGAGGAGAGAATAAACTTTGCTTATCTACGAGGAATGTTCTAAGTTACAATCACTAGGAAATGATATGACTTGCAATAAATCCAAAGTAGTGTTCCCAGCATTTACCTTCCTACCCTCCGATCCTTAATGACTATCACATAGGTCATTTTATTTTGCTAAACAGAAAAGATGTAGTAATCAGAATACTTAAAATTGATTTTTTTTTCCATTACAGTTGATATTTCAGCATTCCCTAGTGGTTAAAAAAAAAGTTTCTTCTGCAATATTACCAACTACCACCTGTGAGAAAATATGAAAGTTCCTACTGTGCAAATTTGAAAGGATTCTGAGCTTGGCAAACAATTACCACATTTACTCATACATCCCATTAATCTTTTGAGCCTTGATTTCCTTAGATATAAAATAAGGGGGTGAGAATGTAAAAGATCTTAAAAACACTTTTCAGTTCTAACGTTTAATAATTTTATAATTCTCTTCTTTCCCAAACTTTTCAGTGAAGCAGATTCAAACCAATCATCACATTTTGGTAGGCTGTGTTAATCTCAGAGGTTTCTACCTCTATTTACCAAAGAATGATGAAACACGCAAAGTTCAAAGAGAAAATGAAAGTAGTAATTCAAAATGATATTAAATTACCCTTGGAGTGAGTTTTCTTGCTGTATAAATCCTTAAGAAACAGCATATGAGAGAATATTTTGGAAAGAAATCAATTAAGAGGATTTCCAGTCTCAAGTTTGAGATGTAATCCTCAGCACCTGCTAGCCCACCAGGCCTGGTTGAGAGCTGAGCATCTTCCCTTAAACTTAGAGGCAGGGATATTTTGGAGCATTAAGGAAAGAGAAAGTAAAGGTGAGAGAAAGAATGAGAATCAGGAAGGCTGAGAAAAGTTCTCAGCTTGGTCCTGCCAGTCTGTTATAAGCAAATCATTAATGCCTTTAAATTAACTCTTTGTCTGCCAGGGCCAAGAAAAATAATATTTTATTTACTAGATTGTGAACTTTCGATACATCACTGCAGCTGTTGGAGTGCCTAATACTGAGCCTCTCCTAGGGCAGAGATTCAAAAGGTATCTGAAGAGTAAGTGAAAACATAAAAACTATTCAATCAGAAGACTGTTGGCATTCATTTTGGGGGAATCTTGTGGTCAAACATACAACACCTCACGTCATTGCTACTGGGACCTCCATTCCATGGTGAAAAACTTCTTTCCTCATCAGCCTTAGCCTCTACCCAGATGCTTCCTTCTCCTGCCTTGAAACCTCACCTTGCTGTGAGAGTCACTCTGTCATGCTCCTGTATTGGCTCTTGACCTGGAGGTGAGGCCAGCAGCCACCTCTATTGTCACTTCCAGACACTGCTCCTGAGCCCTTCATTAAACCCTGCTCATCTCAGCTCATTTCTTCACTTGCCCTCCTCAGGGCTGTTATCTCCCAACACTCCAGCTCATTCCCCACTATTCACAGCTTTCTCCTTCCTCACAGGCACTCCTAGCTTCTCAACCCTCTGTTGAGCACCACTGGAGAAAATTACACCAACGTGCAAACCTGTGCTGTCCTAAAATTATTTTAAAAAGAACAACTCAATCACAAAGCCTCATGAACTCTGCCTCCCAAATATCATGGAGTCTGTCCGCTTCTCTCCATCCAACCCCCACTATACTAGCTCAGGCCACCATCCCCTTCCACATGGACAATGGCAGCACCTTCCTGCACACCTTCACTATATCCAGGCTCACTCCTCCTACAGTGTATTCTCTACATCATGCCATCATTAAAAATAAATTAATACGATCACACTAACACTATCCACTCAGTCCTTCGTTGGCATCCCATTGTTCTCAGGAGGAAATTCAAACCCCTAAACACGTCTAAAATGCCATGTGGGATCTGGTCCTGCATACGCTTCCAGACCCCTTTCACTATTCTTCCTTCTTCCCCAAAACTTGTGCTCCTGTTGCACTGTCCTTGTCACAGTCCCACAGTGTACAAATAGCCCTGTGGGGGACTGGACTGATGGCAGAGCTGAGGCAGTCCTAGGGAGAGAGAATACCATGGTATCCTAGTAAGAGAGATGCTGGGATGTCCCAGAGAGACAGAGAATGCCAGGGTGTCCCAGGGAGGCAAAATGATAGGGTACAAATAAAGAAGTGCAAGGACGCCAGAGATATTCTGAAGGAAGAAACCAATGGGATTTTGTGACTACTTGGATTTCAGAGGTAACTAAAGGGGATAGTCATGGATATCTTCCCAGGGTTAGACCTGGACAACAAACAGTGTGGTCAAGTGTCATTTGCTGAGGGACTTCCCTGGTGGTGCAGTGGTTAAGAATCCGCCTGCCAGTGCAGGGGACACGAATTCAATCCATGGTCCGGGAAGATCCCACCTGCCGCGGAGCAACTAAGCCCGTGTGTCACAAATACTGAGTCTGTGCTCTAGAGCCCCCAAGCCACAACTACTGAGCCCACACGCCACAACTACTGAAGCCTGTGTGCCTAGAGCCCATGCTCCACCACAAGAGAAGCCACCGCAATGAGAAGCCCACGCACTGCAACCAAGAGTAGCCCCAGCCTGCGCAACTAGAGAAAGCCAGCGCACAGCAACAAAGACCCGACGCAGCCAAAAATTTTAAATTTAAAAAAAAATGTCATTTGCTGAGATAATGACATCAAAGGGGGCAGATTTTGTAGAAAAGACACCAATATTTTTAACCAATAACTTTCATCAATTTAAGCATGCTGAAGAGAAATACACATCTTTTAAATATTCATATACAACTGTTAGACCAAATGATTAAAGATGTGCTAGCAGGCCAAGTTAATAGAACATTCAAAAAACCAAAAAAAACCATGGAGCTGGAAAAGTTTGAGCTGGTTCAATTCACAGCCTACTTAAGACACGTTTTTAACCAAAAATCCAGCCTGCATAAACAGTAAATGCTTGATTTATTAATGAAGAACAAAAAAATGTCAAATAAAACAATGCAAGTGAAATTAGCATACAGAATAAGAAATTCAACTTTTCCTTAAAACAGGTGGAGGGCGGGGAAGGAGTAAGAAATTGATGTAAAAAGTTAGTCTATTCTGCCACAGAGCCTAAAAAAAACACTGAGTCACTTCATAGGTGACTTGGGTTGGATCATGAGAAGACAGTGTTGGAAAACTGGTTATATTAATTATGACTATTCATTTCAGGTTAGAAAGGGGGTTATTAAGCAAAATTAAAAGGAGGTTTTGACATACAGACTAATCTTCCAGTCCCTCAAGGCTTCTGGAACCTATCTATAAATAAAGTAGTTCTAAAAAAAATTCTGGTATCAAAGAAGCCACTATGAACCTCCAATGGCCAAAGATAATAGAGAAAAACAGAAAACCAGAATTGGATTTTCTTTGTACTCTGTGAGTGGTTGGTTCCTCATGTGGAAGGCATTTTCTGATGAGTAGCTATGTCTACAAAAGAGTGGCCAGGCTTTTCTCACAAAAGCTGAGAAGCAGTAAAGGACTTAGCAGAAACAGGTAGAGAAAGGTAAATATTCAAAGGAGAAGGAGAGTCAGGGACAGATCCGAGTGGTCACATAGGTACTGAGCAGCAAACATTAAATGTAGAGACCTTCATAAAGAAAATCATTTAAAAGTTCTCCTCAAAAAGCTCCCTTAATGCAATAAAGGGAATGGAAAAGAGAGACGGGGAATACTGCTTCCTGCCTTTGTGAGTGGACTTGAGCCCTCACACATAAGTGTCCACAAGAGGTGGGGGTGGGCAATTGTCACTGGTACCTGGTGTCACTTCTGCACTGAAGTGATTAAGAATCCAATGTGCCTCCACTCTCCGTATAGAGGCTTCTGAGGCTGGTAAATGAAGAAGCTACAAGATGATCCCGACCTGTTCATTCTATAATAAAAGCCACTAGTCAGTAAGTCCCATCCACCTTACACCCTTCCAACGGGCTTTTACAAGCTACCTCGTTCTTAAAAATAAATGTCAAGCTAAGGATCACCAGGTTGTGAGGAAGCTTTCAGCGTGAAAAACAGAAACAAATACAAATTGAAGGGGGACCTGCAGTCAAGAGACAATGCAAGAAGCAGAAGAAAACTTCAAGCTCAAAACTCTTTAGGAGAGTTGGAAACCTCATAGAAAGTACTATAAAGTATAACAGATAAAATAAGGGAGGGAAAAAACTAGAAATTAGATTTCAATCCAAGAGTTCCATATCCAAACAATAGGATTTTGAGAAAAACAGAGACAATAGAGAAGAGAAAGTCATCCAAGGAATAATACTAGAAAATTTTCCCCAGAACAGAAGAATACACATGTCCAAATGAACAGAACCCACAGGGTATCCAATGAAAAGGATGAAACGAAATCTACCACATCATGACCTTTATTTAAGACATGAAAAAGAAGAACCCAAAAGCTGCCAGAGGGAAAAAAAAGCCACGTACAAAAGGAATTGATGGCAAAACAGAACTAAATTTTGAAAAGCCAAATTGAATTCTTAGAAGACAGTGGAACAAAGTCTGAGGAAAATAAAATACTAAAATCAGTCAACTCAAGTGAAAAAGTAAAATATAAAGTTCCAACATGCAAGCCTAGAGAGTGATCAGCCTAGTGTGGAACCAGAAGACAGGACTCTAAGAGGGAGGCCCCAGGGACTGGGGGGGGAGAACTGAAACGGTGAATTTTATACATTTGGCAACATATAAATTAAGCATTTTACAGTTTAGTTGTGGTTCAGAATTAATCAGTATACAGAAACCAAAGGAAAACAAAATAATAGGCAATTACTAACTACAGGAAAGAAACTCTTACCATGTAAACAATTAATTACCCTACGTGACTCAGCAGTGAGCAATATTTACATGGTTATAAGAACCTAAGTATGGGCTACTGGTTTCCATGGTAGAATTGCTGAGATTTCAAAGATGTGAAAGTGGTTTCTCTGGACAAAGGAATGGATGGGTTATGGAGACAGACGGGGTAAGAAACTGCTGCTGCATGTTATCACAAAAAGCCAATAAGCCAAGGTCATGTACGTACACACAAAATAATGACAATTAACTTTAAAAACACACTAATAAGTCTCTTACCCAGCTGTAGAATATAATTAAAAAAGTAGTTCAATAAACTTATTTGGGGACCTGTTGATATTTGTCAGACAAAGAGCTATGAGTAAAACAATCATAAAAATCTTCCAGACAACATTAAAACAGATGTTCTTATTCATCACTAAAGGAAATAAAATAGTATATTTTATTAATTTTGGCTTGAAAAACCATTAGAACAGAAACTTCAAAAAACAAACTGAAACATCACAAATCGTCAGACCATCCCAAACTATGGGGCACACTTCTATAGGGAGGAGGATGAATTGGGGAGAGATGTGCAATCAAAGAAATACACATTCAGGGAAACTGAAATGCCACACACAGCCTGCTACCTTTCATTTCAATTTGTAATGTGTCAACAAAATTATTCTAAGAAAAATTAATGGATCACAAAATCACATATATGAGTACTAAAAACAGAGCAAAATAGGATCCTAAAAAATAGTAATATTAAAAAGAGTAAACTTACACGTGTCAAACTAAAAAAACAATGTCCACAGTTTTTCAAAACTAAACAATATACCATATTTAAGAATATATACATAGGTGGTAAAGTTATAAAGAAAAGCAAGGAAAAACTTAGACCAAAAGTTAGGATGCCATTTCCTCTGAGGCCTGGGAGAAGGGAAGAAAATGCATTAAGGAGGAATTTTAAGTGAATGAAAGCTTCCAATAATGATATTTCTTAATTTGAGTGATGGGCACACAGGTGTTCACTTTACTATTGTTTAAAAATATATGTAAATATTTTATACAATTCCACAGGGAGGACACATTTCACACATAAAAAAGTTTCCTAAGAGAGGATAGTGGGTACTACAGTAGGTAATGTACTCAAACCACAGAGATGCACGAAACATAAAGTAAGGAATTTCATATAGTTGTTTCTTTTAAGACCCTAAAAGTAAAGTTCAGTAAAAGTATTTTCCATGGAGGACAACAAACAAGTGTGCAAGTAGGCAGCAGGGCCTGGAGAGTTACCAGACCGTATAAGTGGACTCAGAGTCATCAACTCTACTCAATGCTCAATGATTTCTAAAGAAGATCTGCTCAGATGATCTAGAACAGAGAGCTACATGCTGAAAGAGCCTAAAAATCAAAAAGGGGTATTCTCTGGGCACCCTGCAGTAGAACAGTGAATGGAAAAGGGCTCAAAGATTCTATTACAAGATCTAAAAATCATACTCAAACTTAGGTGCTTTAATGATTCTCCTCTATTTCTCGCCTTAAGAATTGTGGGAGGGACTTTCCTGGTGGTACAGTGGTTAAGAATCCACCTGCCAATGCAGGGGACATGGGTTCGAGCCCTGGTCCGGGAAGATCCCACATGCCACGGAGCAACTAAGCCCATGAGCCACAACTACTGAGCCCACGTGCCACAACTACTGAAGCCCACATGCCTAGAGCCCGTGCTCCACAACAAGAGAAGCCACCGCAATGAGAAGCCTGCACACCACAACAAAGAGTAGCCCCTACTCACCACAACTAGAGAAAGCCCGCTTGCAGCAACGAAGACCCAACGCAGCCATTAATTAATTAATTAATTAATTTTTAAAAAAGAATTGTGGGAAAGGAATTTTTGTCCATCCTTCAGCTACAGTTTCTATGAGAGGTGTAGAAATTCTAAAGATGGCCATAATCAGTGAGAAACTAAAGAGAAAATTAAGCACAAAAAGACAGGAACAGAGTCCCTATAGGTTGTTCACAGCACTTCTCCGTGAAAACCTTGAGTGGTTTTATGCATTATTTTACCATCCTTAGATTAAAACCAAACAAAAGAATGGCTTGGCTGGCTGCCAGGTAATCACTGTAAAAGGGGCAGGTGGTACAGGTGGATGGGACCACACCCTCACCACTGGTGAGACCAGACTGCAGTAGAGAAAGGAACAGGAGTTTTAAAGATTAGATTGGGGGTGACAAGGATACCCAATGGGTAGACCAATTAAAAAATCTTGCTTCAATTTTGTCCTTTGAGAGGGAAAGGTAAGAGATGTACATATTCCTTGGCAGAAGGGAAGGAACCAAGAAAGACAGACTGAAGGATGGTGACAAATAAAGAATAACAAATAAAGAATAACTACGTGGGCTTCCCTGGTGGCGCAGTGGTTGAGACTCCGCCTGCCGATGCAGGGGACACAGGTTCGTGCCCCGGTCTGGAAAGATCCCACATGCCGCGGAGCGGCTCGGCCCGTGAGCCATGGCTACTGAGCCTGGGTGTCCGGAGCCTGTGCTCCGCAATGGGAGAGGCCACAACAGTGAGAGGGTCACATACCGAAAAAAAAAAAAAAAAAAAAGAATAACTACGTGGTAGCAAGTAGGGATGAACTCTGTAACAGCAACAGGGGGATGAGCCTTAAAACAAAAACACATCTTCAAATGGACATCCCTTTTTCAGGACTAATTCTGTCCTAAATTAATTTTCCACTAATAGAAATATTCACCCTCAAAAAACAAAGTTTGTTTTGACTTCCTTTGAATTTCAAAGCAAGGCAAAAGGACGAAACCAACTAACTGGGGAAATAAACATACTTCTGACAGACACCTCTATCAGAAGTAATAGAGACAAGAAACACGTGGAGTAGGAGGAGGGAAGGAGAGAGAGTTGATATGGAGAGGACAGGCCTCCTTGGTTAAAAGGGCTTTCAAATTCCCACTTTCAGTTTTCATGAGGCCCAAATACTTTGTTTCCTGTCCCTAATACCACAAGACCTCTGTATCCCAGTACCACACTCCTTCTTTTATTTGAGCTAGTCAGAGTATTTCTGGTGAGCTATTTCCAAAAAGAACTAAAAAATCCTGTTTAGAAACTCTGTTATTATTTGTACACATCTTTTATATCAATAAAATTTATAATAAATTTTAGGTATATGTATATTTTTTCCCGAGAGTTGGCTATTAAACATTTACCAGCACACCACTGCTTCAGGGTAAATATTAATAGCTATACATACCATCCAATCTACTCTTACTTAACAATGCACAGTGGACTAGTGAAGAAGCATCCCACACTCCAGAATAATATTAAAATCAAACTGAATGACAAAGAACGAAAGGATTAATATTACTTGCATGATATCTGCCCTTCAGGTCCAACAAGAAAAGCTTGCATTTATCAATAAGAGATTCCACTCCTCAGGAATGTATTGAATTCCCCTCAAAAGCAGCAATGGGGACTTCCGTAACAGCCTACTAACTACTCTCCTACGTTCCCTCCCCCTGGCAGAACAGAGACTTGCACACGCGGGGTCTTGAGAAACTGGCCTCCAGAAACTGTCAGTCTGTGGCTGAGAAATACCAGGGCATCTTATGAAATAAATAACTGTAACTATGTCTTCACAACACAGCTTTTAGAAAACAATCAACAATAGGTGTTTTAAAGAAATACCAAAATCCTGAGAATTCCAGACAAAAAGGTACATCAGAAATAGGTTGTGTTTGCAAAAACACAACAAAAACATCTTACTTCATCTCCTTAAGTCAGAGGTTGGCAGCCCAGCCCCATTTCACCATTTGGCTATGTTTTCTATTTTCCCTTCTACTTCCATTTCCGGTGAAATAAACTGGCTTATTTGACTTCAGGAAACGTGTGTGTGTGTGTGGGGTGTGTGTGTGTGTGTGTGTGTGTGTGTGTGTGTGTGTGTGTGTGTGTGTGTGTGTGTGTGTGTGTGTGTGTGTGTGTGTGTGTATTTAGTTTAAAAACAAATATACTTCTGGATTTTAAAATGTCATACTCAATCTGCCTATAAATTTCTAATCTGCTAAACAAATATCAACTTTTATTTCTCAATAGAAACACAATTTATAAAAAAGATTCTAAACTCAACTGAAGATATCCTCCTCTTTATTCTTAACCTACATGTTAAGAAGCCTGCAGCTTTATCCCACTTTATAAAATTAGAAGGGTGACAGACATAACAATCAAGGAAGAAAACATTAAGAACTACCTCTAATTGGACACCTCTAAAAATACTCATGTCAAGAACACTTAAAAATGCAATAAAAAAACTGATAGAAAAAGTGACAGAAGACTTGATTCAACATATTATAGACCAAGGTCACTACTGGAGTATAATTTACACACCTGGGCCCCCAGGGTGCAGTGCAACAGTCAAGAGAATACAAGTGGCTCCACAATGCACAAGAACTGGGTGTCATTTGGGGATGGGTGGATGATCCTAGAGTTTCGGATGTGTTTGGACAGGACTAAAGACATTATTTAGGGAAAAGAAAATGTGTGACACTAGTGGGGTCTCTATATCCAAGCACAGCTCCAGAGGGTAAACCACCAGGTACAAGAGTCGGACAACATCAAAGGAGCCAGCTGGGGCACAAAGCAGTAAAGTGGGTGAAGCTGAAACAGGATGCAGCCCTCAGAGCTGGGAGAAGAACCAGAGACAGCTAGTTGGCAAGACCCAAATCCTCTTATGGTAAAGTCACTCCCTCCTGCTACCCTAAGCAGTGAATGGTCTTGGATTTTTTTTTTTTTATCCTAAAACTACAATAAGAAATTAGACTTTACACCACAACTCAGCACATGTACATCTACACACATATATACAATAAGCAACAAACAGAAGTTTCTCTAAGTAACACCTATTTTATAATGGTATACTTTATTTTTTACATTTGTGTTTTCATGTAAAAAAGTTGCTGGGCCTAACTCACTAAATTGATTTTAAAATCCCCTAGGTAAAGCCCTGCAATTTGACAGACTCTGTGCTGAAGTAGTCACTGGCTGACTTTGGGGGCAGGTGGGTGTCAAGGGTCACATGAGATCATAGCTCACCTTGAATCCTGTCCCTCTATTGGTCAAATTTCTGATTTCCTTCACTTGCTTTGGAAGTGGTTTCAAACCAGCCTGGCATTAAGGTCATTCATCAACCAGCCCAACTCATTTCTCCAATCTTACTCTTCCACAACGCCTCCTCAATCATCTGCGTCCCAGTAAAACTGATCTGCTTGTAACCCCTCCATATCCCAGATTTTCCACCTTTGCTCGCCCCTGGGATTCTTTTCTCCTCCACCTATCCAAAATGCTCTGACCCTCCAAGGCGGAGCTAAATCAACTGCTCCACACAGAACAAATTTCTCCTGCCCCCAGAACTGTAAGCACTTCATCCTTGCTGTCTATCTTCTACTGACACACGCCTACCACCACTGCCATCTCTCACCTCACCCCACCACCATGCTCTCAGAACCCAAACACGCAGTCTCAAAAAGAGACCACTTGGTACGCACTTTATGTGCTGACTGAACAAATGAACATGTAGGGAGCACACTGCTGTCTGCGGACTAAAAAATCTCAGGCCAGGGCCCAAACCACCAAGAATCCCTCAACCAAAACTAGAACCTCATATTCTCTGCGGCAGATATTGTGCCTTCAGCCTCTGAAACAGTTGTTATAGCAAGCATTATACGAAAATGATACTGAATGTTCACTTTAATAAATGTTTAGAAATTCTTTCAATTGCAAAACAGCATAACTACAGATTAGCAATTTAGTAATAATGCCATGTTCCATGTTTTAACTTCTCTTACTTAAAATCTAATTTCCCAAATGTAATAAAGCTCTCCATAAGACAGCTGGGTAGTACTTAGCAAAATGGATAGATCCCCTCAAACTCATCTAACTTTGGCTTCTCATGAGACAAGGCACACTGGCCTTGCTTTCCTTCAAGTCAGCCCCCTCTCCTGATGATCAGATACTTTTGTTAAGTTATTTCTGTGTGTCTTGTTTCAAAAACAAAATTTTTCACATCATCTTTTAATCATGAGTTTTCATTTCGGTCTCCCCCAATTACATAATTAAAAGAACTTTCTTTGATGCTAATATTTCTGACTTTGCTCTAAGTATCTTAAATCTCTATGCAAATATATTTTAAGTTGATCTTCTAATAGCTTCCTCATTTGACAAATATTTATCAAGCAACTGCTATACACTCAAACACTGAGCTAGGATGCAATAGACTCTTTGAGGCACTAAACTAAGAATGCCACACTTCCAAAGCAAAGAAGATAACAGGATAATAGCAGATTCACACTCATTAACCCAAATTGAAAATCACATACATACGCTATACTTCTGTACCGCAAAGAATCAGTAAGAAGTAAAAAAGAAAATTCTAAAGATACTCTGAAGGTAAAATAGTTCAAGCAAGTAATGTAAGGAATGGTCAAAAAAAAGAAGAAACAGAAATACAAAACACAGAAAGTTTGTCTATCTTTTAGTTTTAGAAATGTTGCTCAACTATGAAGTAAATGAGGTCAGATATTCAATATCTGTATAGAATATATTTCTATTTAACATCAGCAAAATAGTCATTAACACCATTTGATAATGAGTGGTTCTTTCCTTTATATTTTATGTAAACAGTATATACTGCTTATGCACAAATGCCTATGAATATTTAATATTTATCAAATATCCCCATCTTGCTCTACTTAAACCTTTAAAATTATTTTAAATGTGGCTAGCTAAGCCAATGGTAAAATCATTCAAATGGGAAATAATTTTGTATCTACAAATAGATATATTAGAAATGACATTGTTATAAAACTGAACTATAAGTCAATCATTATCCCACTATTCTTACTATTCTAGTATATAATATTATAAACACATATGAAAAATGAATAGTCTTACCTTAAATATGTGCCATATATGAAGAATAATGCCATCATTAGTCCATTTAAAATAAAAATTACAGCAACATAAAAGCAAGCAGGATCTCCCAATCCTTTAAAAATAAAGAAAAAATATGCTCTAACTATAAATTATGTGTCTGGCAATTTACATTAAAATGTGCTTATTTTGAAAATGGTTGCCATATATATTAAATGGTTGCCTTGGTTCCCATATGAACACATGACACTAGTGTGGAACACAGATGAGAGCAGAGTAGTAACTACTGTGGTTTCAAAACAGGGCTGAAAATTCATGGACACTCCTCCTGTAGAGGTATGGGGTCTATGCCCCTGCTTCTGAGTCTGGCTGGGCTTGTGACTGCTTCAATAGATCATGGCAGAAGCCATACAGAAGACGTCATGCAGTATCAACTTAGAGCCCTGAGCTACCACATGAAAAGCCTAACTATCCTGAGGTACTATGCTACACAAAAGCCCAAGTTACATGAAAAGGGCACATGTAGGTGTCACAGTTGAGTCTCAGTTGGGCCCAGCCTTGCAGGTACAAGTACCATGCAGGTACTTACATTCTGGCTCTAAGTGAAGTAGCCCCAAGTTAATTCCAGTCTTCCCAGCCATTTGAGTCTAGCAGAGTCCTCTGACATAGTGGAAACCAACCAACCATCCTATACCCTGCCCAAATTCCCTACTTTCAGAAGCTGTACACCACTAAGTTTGCAGGAAATTTATGATGCTGCAACAGACAACTGGACAATATCATAGAAACTTGCCTTCACAGCTTTCAATAGGGCTGAGTCCTTCTCCTCTGGTAACTGTCCAACATATCTTGGTTTGAATACCAATCAAGTCCATTATTTTGATATAAATCCTGTACCAGCTGGCTAAGACTACCTAATTTTTTTAAAAAAAGAGAGACACCATAAGAAAAAAATATTATCCTCAATAGTTTCCTTACTAGAATATTTTTGAGATATTTTGATAATTATCAAACTTTCCCTTCCTGTACCATCCACTTGGGTCCCTTTAAATCTAGTAAATGGACCTTCACAATCCCCTGTGTAGATTCTTCACTGGTCAGTCTTCACCAGTGCATGGCCTCTCATGGGTAAGAATAAAATATAACAAGAAATATGCAAATCTGTAATTTTCAAAAGCTATAAAACTCGACTAAGGGACATAAAGGAAGAGTTGAACAAACAGAAAGATAATCTGTCTTCCTGAATAGATCTAATTTTTCAAGATGTGAATTCTTCCTCAAATTAATTCATAAACATAACACAATGCTAAGCAAAATCCCAAGTGTCTACTGAGATGCATTATATGGAAAAATGACAAAAAGGAGATAACTGAAGAAAATGTCCTAACAGATTAACAAAATTTGTTACTTACATAATTAAATAGTGTGATACTGGCACAAGAATAGCCAGACAGATCAACGTAACCATGGTGGAGGCAGTGGAGCGCCACCCAGATCCCCCTTCAAGGCTGAGGCACTCATTCCCCTAGCAGCTGGGAGGGTTGGTGGCCGACAGCTCCCAGCTGAGTCCCTCTCTGGGAGCTACCCTCTGCTGAAGAGAGTAAATTCACTGAAGATCATACCCCTCCCAAGGGCAACTGCATCCAATGTCTAACTACTCAACAGGGGGAGGTATAAAGGCCAGGGGCCCTTGCCTCAGGTAGGACAACTCTGCGGGGTCATCCCAGTTCCAGAGCTTCCCAGGGGATTGGCTGAGGCCTTTGCTGTGACTGCATCACAGCTCAGCTCTCCTCCTCCTCCTCCTACTTCCTTCATCCCCCTTCAGATGTTGCCCCCAAGGGCTTTCCCCTATACACTTCCTGTGTGCACATCTCCTCTTTTCCAGGACCTCAACCTAAGGTAACACTGAACACGAAGTCCAAAAGCAGATGCAAGCATATATGTATAATAATTCTGGATATAATAAAGAAGCAGGGAGAAGACGGACCACTCATCCAAGTGTTAGGTTACACAGAAGACCACTTTGAAAACATATAACGTTAGATCCCTACCCCAACGCTGAGCATCCAGACGAATTCCAGATAAATTAAAAATGTAAATCTCAAAAACATAATTATAACAATTAAGAATGAAGATTTTTTACATATGAATGACTAAAAACCATAAATCTAAAAGCTTCACAGATATCTCTGAACAGAAAAAATACATTCTCATCATACTGTACAAAACTAAAAGGCAATAAAAAGCTGGAGAAAATATCTTATCATATAGCATAGTATTAACATCCCGCATATAATAAATGAGCGCTTATAAAATATCAATAAAAACATAGACAAAGGGCATGAATAAGCAATTATTTTTAAAAGTGAAAATGCATTTTAAGATATAGCATTAAATAAAATATACATACACACACATATATACAGCAATGAACAAAATACTTCATGTGATCTTAACTTTTTTCAGCCTATTAAATTAGCAAGGATGCAGGGAAACAAGCATTTTCAGAAAAACTGCTAGTGGGAATATAACCTATCTAGAAAGCACTTTGGCAACATGTACCAAAATCATTAAAGCATATATTCTGTTGAACTAAATAGTTCCACATCAACATATTCATAGTTTAAAAAAACATAAGAATGTATGTAAAGATTTCGCTTCAAGGATGCTTATTGCAGCTTTAGATCTTTAAAAGTTGAAAACAACCCAAGTTTTCATAAAAGATGGACTAAATAAACAATGGTAGATTGTATATACAGCCATAAACATGATGCTGTTGAAGAAAAGATGACTTAGGAAGATGGTTTTAAATATTCTTAAAAGACAGGGCTTCCCTGGTGGCGCAGTGGTTGAGAGTCCGCCTGCCGATGCAGGGGACGCGGGTTCGTGCTGCAGTCTGGGAAGATCCCACATGCCGCAGAGCGGCTGGGCCCGTGGGCTATGGCCACTGAGCCTGCGCGTCCGGAGCCTGTGCTCCGCAAGGGGAGAGGCCACAACAGTGAGAGGCCCGCGTACCACAAAAAAAATATATATATATATTCTTAAAAGACAAAAAGCACTTATAAAAAATGTTATGTGTTGTGTGATCCCATTGCTGTAAAAGTAAATGTGTACATGGTTATAGAAAGTACTCAATAAGTACTTTGGTGATTATTTATTGGTCTCTGTCTCCTCTATCTCTATTGCCTTACTAATCAATCAGGCTAAGTAACTCAGTTGATCTGGAAGTTGGACTCCACTCACTCAATGCGAAATGACCAAAAGCCCTGCTTCGTGCTGGTACTGAGCCCGGGCTTGAGATCCCACAGAGACCATGGCCCTGGCATCAGGCAGCATGCCTTCTAGAAGCATCAGCACGCTAAGAAGGGGGAGCCCAGGGGACGTACGCTTAACAGGAGAACCTCAAGGAGGAGTCACTGAGGAAGTTACATCTCAGGTTGGTCCTGGAGAATGCTTAGGGATGCATCAAATGAAGGAGGGATGGTGAAGGAGAGGCCAAAGGTTACTGATATCACTGCCTTCCTATCTCAGGTCCTTTCTTCCACTCCCACAGGGGAAAAGTGCATTCAATTAAATGAAGAATCCCAGATAAGGAAGAAACATTATTTGGCAAATGACATGTACAAGGAATGGCACTCCTCTGCTATAATCCCTATAAACATACCAAATCTAGACAGTTTTCATACTTTGTAAACCATGCAATCATACTAATCATTCCCATAAAATCAGTTAAAGACCCCCAAAATTAATAATGATCTTTTTTCCATATTCCTTTCCAAGAAAAGATACACGTTTTCTTTAAAAAAAAAAAGAAAATTTAATATACTGAACTACATCTTAGATTTAGAATCAGCATTTAATATAAGTAATACTTTAAAAAGTAAAAAAAAAAAAATCACAATTGAAAAAGTATCTTACCTCAGGGTAAAGATTGAACCTTTTTAATGTATTAATAACAAGGGGATATTCAGTCAGCTTATCATTCATAATCATCCATACTCCATCCAAAAATGAGGGTGCTTCCACAATAGTCTTAAAGTAGGAATAATACAGTCCCTGAAACAAGCACATGTTATGATTAAAAGGACATAATCACTATGCCTCTTATTAGGTTAAAAAAAAAACTTAAATATACTGCTTTTGAAAAATAAAGCAATCAAGAAAGTAACAGCTACAATTAATTTCATAGGTTTCTGATCACTAATAAATGCTCAGGTTGCAAAAAACTTACATATCTTAGTATAACCTTGTCTTAATTGAAACAATTGATCTCAAAATAGCTTCAAAAATAGTTTCAACATTTAAAAAGTAATATAGGGCTTCCCTGGTGGCGCACTGGTTGAGAGTCCACCTGCCGACGCAGGGGACACGGGTTTGTGCTCCGGTCCGGGAAGATCCCACATGCCGCGGAGCGGCTGGGCCCATGAGCCATGGCCGCTGAGCCTGCGCGTCCGGAGCCTGTGCTCCGCAATGGGAGAGGCCACAACAGTGAGAGGCCCGCGTACCGCAAAAAAATTTTTAAAAAAGAATAAAAAGTAATATAACTCAGACAGCACGCTTCATTTAAGAAACCCCTATAACCCATACTAACTGAAGTGTTAGTAAAGGCTATCTTACGAACAGGATGAGTTTACTATGGAACCTAAGTTTACCATGAACCAACACAATCATCCTCAGCCAAAAACGTTTCCCCCTAAATGCTTATTTGAATCCTCAAAATGGTGCTATCAGCCACCTTTCCTCCAGAGTTATATGTAAAAATACAAATATATTAGGAAGGCTACACACTGATGTATTACATGTAAGTTACATTCAGATGCCAGCTAGTTTTACAGACTATTTTCCTTCTTCTCAGCTCAGCATAAGGTAAGTACCCTGCAGGACCAGGGCTCTGAGGGTGGAGAGAGGGACAGTGGTAGTACTCCCATTTTGAGGAAAATAATTTTTTACTTTGACATGCTAATTATGAAAGATATCAAGGTTGGAATACTACATGGGACAAAAAACAAGCAAGTACTAGAAGCCTTATGAGGGAGCAGAAGTGGCAGCATAGGGCAAAACAGATGAACCAATTCCATCTGCTATACAGTTTTGTCTAGAGCTCCCCTGGTAGCCAGTACCATTAGCTATCAAACTCTAAACTCACCTTAAGGTTTATAAATATCAAAGTGATTTGCCTATCCAGAAAAGGAAAAGAATGGTTCTTGATACCATGGTATTTAGCTCTCATATCACTGTTTTTTTAAATACTTCCTACTGTACTAGGTTGAATAATGTCCCCCAATATTTCATGTCCACTAAAACCTGTGAATGTGACCTATGTGGAATAGGCTCCTTGCAAATGTAATCAAAATGAAATGAGGTAATACTGGATTAGGTGGACTCCAAATGCAAAATAACTGATATCCTTATAACAGCAGGGAAATTTAAACACAGAGGTATAACGGAAAACTGCATGAAGACCGAGGCAGAGATTGGAGTGATTGTACCTCCAATGCAAGCCAAGGATTGCCAGAACCATGAGAAGCTAGGAAGGAGTCTCAGAGAAAACATGGGACAGCCAGCACCTTGATTTCAGACTTCTAGCCTCCAGAACCGTGAGAGAATAAACTTCTGCTCTTTTAAGGCACCTAGTTTATTGTACTTTGTTATGAGAGCCCCAGGAAACTACAACCTACCTTGTAGGTTTGATTTTGGAACCATGTGAATATCTTATATAATTAAAATTTAAAAACAAAATATTTTACATGCCTAAATAGCAAAAAAAAAAAAAAAAAAGAAGAAGAAGAAGAATTAATTATTTATCTAGTTGGGAGAGGATTTCAAACAACTTTAAGACATATCAATAGTAATTTTACTGTACACCTCTAATGGAATATATCCTAAAGTCAAAAAGAGCTGCAAGAAAGTTTTAAATTATTTTCAGTAATCATTTTGAATAATATCTTTGATACTTCTACTCCTCAAGTATAAGTAATTTGAAACCAAGATTCTCAAGCTAACAGAAAAGATACAAATTTAATATCAAAAAAGTAAAAACCACCTAAAACTAAATTTGAATTTAGAAATATAAATCAATAATTTATTTTCTCCTTTTAAAAAACTGTTTCCTAATTCTGTTTACTAAAAAGGCCTAGACACAATGGCCAATCTAATATAAAGTATTATCAGTGAGCACCTCTAGAACCAAAATTGTGGTCTCTAAATACCATGTGCTACTGAAAGGAATCAGGGCTCCTTGGAAAACTGGATGATTCCAGGTCTGGAGAGGAAACGTCTTGTAGTACCAGCAAGTAAGGAAGCTACAGAATACTAGTGAGGTCATGTCAAGGAGACAGAGAGAACTGCAAGGGCTCTCACCAGCTAAAGACAGGTAAGTTTAAAAAATATGTTAAAATCTATCAGGCCATAATGGTACTCCAAAAGGAGTACCAACAGAACTCCATTGGTCACCAGTAGAAGATGCTAGGGAACCAACTCATTTTTCTGAAAAGTTGTAATAAAAAGAAAGAATCAAGCATTTTCCTGTCTTTCCTGTGAAGTGTACCTCAGAGAAACAAACCAAATAAGTATTGTGGGAAAGTTCTTCTCTACAGAGGAATTATGGTTACTAAACGCCCATTCCCCCAGGTAATTTAAACACTGGTTGATCTTTGATGACATTAAGTAATTGCTCTTCATTATTTTCAAGTATGACAATGATACTGTAGTTAACAAAAAAAAGTCCTTTCTTTTGAGACACATATGAAAAATATTTACAGATGAAACGATATCTGAGGTTTCCTTTAAAAAGAGATGGGTGTGTGAAGATGTAGATGACAGAAAAATGGGTATGTGTCCTCAGTTGTTGAAGCTGGGAGAATGGGTAGGGGGAGTTGTCTACTCTTCCTACTTTGGAACATCTTTGAAAACTTCCAGGATGAAAAGCTTAAAATGTTTAGATTACTAAACTACTATAATAAAATATTACATGAAAACTAACCATTTCAGTGCGAAAAGCCATCTCCCTTTCCAATGTTGAGAGGTGAGAAAAATGACGATCATTTTCAAAGAGGTGTGTGATATGGCTCCTGTAAAACAAAAGAGTAACAAAGCAACAGTGTTGAAACTTATACTAAGTATAATTCTAAAAGAAACTCTAAAAGCAAAAAACAAAAAATCTATATATTTGCAACTCATTTTGTGATAAAACTCAAACACAATGGTATGCATATTTGTTTTTCCACTCAGTATATCTTACATTTCTACTAAACTTTCTCTCTATAAGAATTTTAAAAGCTAATTCAAATTAGATTTTAAAATTAGAATGAACCAGAATAATGACGTTTTAAGCCAAGTAAAATAAAATTATAGATTAAACTATAAATGTCATTGGGTTACCATTTCAGAAACGTCTGATTTATGAAATTCATATTTCTTTCTATCCAGAAAATTAAAAGAATGAATCTTCCTCTCAACATGAACACTATATTAATGTTAAGGGAAGGAGAGTCTCAAATATAACCTCTTTAATAATAGATCTTTTTTATTAAAAAATTGCATTATTCTGGCTCTGATTTATGAATTAAACTACATTTCCAGACTAGTGTGCTGCATGTAATAATATACATTCATCCTTAAACTGAAATTATTCATATATATATGAGAAATAGTTTGGTAGGCTATAAACATCTGCATAAAATATACCATAGGAGAAAAACAATCTTACCAGTGCAACACTGCTGCAAAGGCAGCTGCAAGAAAAAAGAAACGTAAATTATTACTTTATTATTAAAAAATGTTTTCACCCTACAGAAAAGCATTACAAAGATAAGCATGGTAAAGTTTGGGAACTGTAAATCTTGAACTCTTAGGGACTGGGCAAAGAATAGGGACTCTTCAAAAGAAGTCCCAGGGCTCTGCTTAAAATACCAATAGACTAAATTATAAAAGAATTAAGCATATATCTACAATTTTCATTCATACACTCATTCAACAAAATAAATGAGGAGCTATTATTTGCCAACAACTATACAAGAAACCCTCAGACGGAAAGTTCCACAAACTCAACTGCAAAGCGAATAGAACCAATGGTGAGAGGCAACAGAATAAAGAAATATGGTGACCTCAGGGAACAGGACTGGGGATGGACAAAAAGAGGGAACCATCACTTTCGATATGTGCTGCAATATCTTAATTTCTATAATACATTTTACTTTTTTTTTATTTTTTGCGGTACGCGGGCCTCTCGCTGTTGTGGCCTCTCCCGTTGCGGACGCGCAAGCTCAGCGGCCATGGCTCACGGGCCTAGCCGCTCCGTGGCATGTGGGATCTTCCCAGCATGTGGGATCTTCCCGGACCGGGGCATGAATCCATGTCCCCTGCATCAGCAGGCGGACTCTCAACCACTGCGCCACCAGGGAAGCCCATATTTTACTATTTTTTAAACAAATTTAAAACAAAAGAAGAAGGAAGAAGGAGATGGAGGGGGGTAAGGAAAATAGAAAAGAGAGAGAAAACAAGCTAGTAATAAAACCAGTCTCATAGTTTGCTTTCTGTACAAGTACAAAGAACACATTAAAATGAATCCAGAAAATACCATTCAGTTTCCTTGTATCACAAGATTCACTGTATTGCAGGCTTCTGATTAAATAACTACTAAGGAAATGAACTATAAAGTACTCTTAGAAATGAAAGACAAACAGCTCAGATCTTATTGTCTTATTTTTAAAGAAGTATTCATATTTTTAAAAATTAAAAAATGCATTTTACCTAGAAGATAGTTACAAAAGAAAAAGATTTACTCTTTCCAGATCACTGAAACTACAAATATTTAACTAGGTTTGCCATTTATTTGTACATGGTACTTTGACCTTTTGAAATTTTGATTTTTTTTTTCTTATTGACAAATCTAGTATCCACTCCCTTTTTGGTTTTTACCTTTAAAAACTTCACACCACCATAATATAATCTGGGCTTTATTTTCTCAATGATCTAACTATCATGTTGCTGAATAAATCATTCTTCTATCATAGAATGTAAATACCACCTTATACTGAAGACTTGTCACATTATACTTTGGTAATCCCTTAGAGCTTATAATTTTGATTTCATTCATAAATTAATATGGGAAGAATCTACATATTTATAATATATATGTATATGTTAGTATCCATAAACATGATATATAACTTCAATTATTCAACTCTCTTTTCAACTGCCGTCGACAAAAATCCTATCAGTAGAGCTAATACACGATAAATAGTTAACTCATATTTCTTACTAAGTCTTACCTGGGAGTTTAACATCTTTTTGTTCCTGCTAATAACCATGAAATTTTGTTTTCATTATACTTTACTGGATATTGTTAATGTATTTATTTTTGAAGTGTATTTATTTTGTAATGTATTTCTTTTGGGCTCATTTACTAAACTATTAAGTCTTTTATTTATTTATTTTTTTGGTTTATCATCTTCAATTCTCCATTTTAAATAATATTTTAAAAAGATAACTTTGCTCATGTTTTATAATTTTACTATTAGTTTCTTCTTCCCATCTGACAATAATAATAAACTTCTAGAATAATACCAAGTAATTCTGGTAAAAGAGGGCATCCAGTATTCTGCTGACTTTAACAGAAATGCATTTCACATTATGCCTTTAAATTAGTCTTTGACCTTCACAATTCTGCAGCGATACATAGGATTTCTCAAGATCATCATCTCTCTACTTCCTCAGAATACTACAACTTCTCAGAAGGATGGAAGATACAAAGTGCCTTTTGGTGCCTTCCTTTAATTCAATCCGTGCAGCACTAGACAATTCTTGGATTTCTTGGCATTTGAATGACCCTCTTTCATAGTTTCCAGGGTCGATTCATAATCTGCCCAATGTTTTGAAGTCCTTTGTTCATTTCAATTTAATAATAGTAATAAAGCAGCTAACATTTGAATTCTTATTACCTGCCAGGCATTTTTAAGTGCTTTACTTGAACTAACTCAATAAATCCTCGCAACCATCCGATGTGTTAGGTACCAACCTTCCCTGGTATACAGATAATACGTTGATTCCCAGAGAACTTTAGGAACTTGCCCAAGAAACAAAGTGGATAAACAGAGAAAGGGAGGTTGGAAGCAGGAATTCCGACCTAAGATCCCTGTGCTGTGTGGCCTCTTGTGGAGGAGGGAGGGGCTGACACAAAGGCCAGAGCCTCCTTACCCTAAGTATCTTATTCCCCTTCCCTCTTTCTTTATTTATTTTAAAGATAAAAGAAAAAAGTTACAATTCATCTGTTGATAAAGGCAGTATGTTTTATAGAAGCTATTATTTTTTATAAAAGTGTAGAGTTATACTTTAATTTATTCAAAATTGAGATAAATTATATGCATGTCATTTGAAAATGAAAGCCCCAGCAAGTAAAGCAGATACTGCCTTGTGAGCATAATTTAAGCATAAAGACATAAAATGACAAAAACTTCCTCAAGTATCCCTAAAGAGCTTTTCTTGCCTTCTTGCCTACAGAAAAGATTATAAATGATTTTCTCTAAATGTATTCCAGTGATTATCAATCCTGTGTATAGTCTTCTGGGAGTGTCACAAAATTGATAACCAATTTTTCCAGTTTAACACATATGCTATTCTTGTCATTCTAAGGTACTGAGGTAAATACAGCATTTTTTTAAAAAAATCAGAAGATAAAGAAAACTTTCAAAAAATCCAAAACTATTCTATAAGAAAAAGGTGTTCAAGGAAAGAAGGTTTGCTTTGTAACATAATTCAAAAGATTGCAATCCTGTGGCTGAGAATTCTGAAAGGCTCTTAAGTTTTGCTAGAAGCACACAAATTACCAATACTCTGAAACTAAATTGGCCACTCCTTCCACTTTCTGATTAACGAAATTTTGTACAAGATTATATGTCACATTATATCAATTTTCAGCCTTATGCGATTTGAGCTGCTTCTTCACTGAAAATTATTCTTCTCCTGTTATTAGAATCTTGTTTAAACAAAATAGAATGTAATTCCCTGAGGGTACAAACAATGTTTCACTGAATTTTACTACAGCAGTACTTAGCAAGAAGCTGAGCACATAGCCAGACTCAAATGTTTGCTGAATTAACGCATATAATTAAGGTGGGAAATTAAATAATCCTAAACCATGTCCACATAATAAACCAGAGTTGAATGTACTTTGATTGATGGATAGCTACACACACACACACACACACACACACACACACACACACACACTCGTGTGCACATAATAGTTTTCTTTTTTTTTTTTCTAAAATAGAGTCCCAGCGATCAGTGCATATTAGACCCCTCGTCTACGCGCAGCCCGCTGCCTAAGCCTGCCATTCTCAGTCTGGAACCCCGGCACAGTGGAGTTCCCGAGGTCCTGCCCCAGCTCTGCTCCCTCTGACACCCCTCCTTCCAGCCACAGCTCGGAAAGTGGGAAGGGGACACCCCCTGCTTCCCCCTCTCGATCTTGCCTGGCCCGCAGAGCTTTCCAAGCAGTAAAGAGGGCAGGAGGAACGGGGAAAGAAATGGAGGAGGGGGTCCTTCCACGCTGTTCTGCTCAGTCCTCAAGGGTTCCTAGATCCCATCCCCTCTCCAACCAGCACCAGATCCCCCAGACCTCTCTCACCAACTCTCCCAGCCTCCTACCTTCCCCCAGGTCGCCTCGCCCCAGCAGGTGACTCAGAAGTCCTCCCACCCACCCAGTTAGGATTGCTGGGAAGTCGAGCCCCGCGATCTGCTTTCCTAAGATTCCTCAGCTGAGTCTTCTGCACGCTAAAGTTGGAGACCCACTGTCCTTTCTCTCTTCCTCCTCCTCAAGGCAGGAGAGCAGGAACTGTGAAGCCAGGGTGGGCTGCTTCTCCCCTTGCCCCCCTCTGGTAACCTGCCAGCCACCCTCCTGCAACCGCAGCCAGGACTACAGTTTCCCATCGACCCTACATTTAATCCCTCACACGTGTACTTCATAACTAGTACTTGACTTAATTCACAGAATACCTTCACAAGCCCTCTTATTTGAGTCTCACAACAATCCTGTATTTATTCCCATTTTACAAATGAAAAACTGGGCCTCTGAGAGGTTATTTCCCCAAAAGCAAGAACCTGGACCCAGAAGTTCTAATTCCAAGCCTCAGTTTCTTTCCACAGTGACAGAGCTGCCTCCCTTCCCATCTGTAGGCATTTGATGACCTCATCTCGTAACAATATTTATACAGAGAAATATATTGTAAGTCCAAAATGACTTGCAAAATTTAAAAATACATCTTATTCTTAAATTGAGGTTAATCCATACTTAAAGCATTCTGCACAGTTTTGGCCTCCCTAATGCTCAAGTAACAAAACGACATAAAAAGAAGTTAAGAACTCTTCTTAAATCCACTGGACAAGGTTTTAAAATCAACCTTGACAAGTTCCACACTCAACCTCTTCCTAATATTACTAACAATTGTTCTCAAGGGTCCATTCAGAGTTTAAAAGTTTCTTCCCAGAAGATGAAGTCACCAGTAAATAGTCTCCCTATTCCACACCAACAATCCATCCTGGAGAAGGAAGTCAGTTTCTAAATGTACAGACTTAAGCATCTCCTCCCCCCGTCTAAAAAGTCCCATGACTTTCCATGGCCCACACCATGGAGTCCACATTCTGGCCTTTTTCCAGTTAATCCCACCACACACCCTTCATGCTTGGCTGCACTGGGCAATGATCCCCTAAAATGACAAGTGTTTTTTGGTTTTGTTTCGTTTTGCTTTTGGCTGCGTTGGGTCTTCATTGCTACGCATGTGGGCTTTCTCTGGTTGCGGTGAGCGGGGGCTACTCTCCGTTGAGGTGCATGGGCTTCTCTTGTTGCAGAGCACGGGCTCTAGACGCGCGGGCTTCAGTCCTTGTGGCACGTGGGTTCAGCAGTTGTGGCGCACAGGCTTGCTTGCTCTGCGGCATGTGGGATCTTCCCGGACCAGGGATCGAACCCGCGTCCCCTGCATTGGCAGGTAGATTCTTAACCACTGCGCCACCAGGGAAGTCCCTACCAAGTGTTTTAATGATGCTATGCCTTTGCTCCTGCCTGAAAACTACTAATTCATCCTTCAAAGTCAAAGGAATTCAAATGTGGCATTTTGTGAAGCTTGTCCTGCCAACATAGCTATTATACTTTTATTAGAGCACCTAAACAGTTCCCTATGCTAGGATGAGAAGGCTTGAGGCTGAGCTTGTGTTTAATTCATCTTAATATCTACATCTTCTAGCATTGTGCCTGGCACCTCACTGGGTTGAACTGTTAAATGACTATCACCATGTGAGAGAAATTAGAGAATATACTCAATTAAGTCACAACCTAAACACCTAAAGACAATATCTAAGCATTCCAAACTGCTCGAAGGGTTCCAATTATGTGAAGGTAAAACAGATATAACAAAATTAATATATTGAAGGAAATCATGTTTCTAGTCTACAGTACCTAGAAAAAATCAAAGCCCAGTTTCTGTATAGTAAACTAATAAGTAAAAAGACATTCTTTAGGACCCAGTTTGGGAAAGAGAAAACGGTCGTGTATACCTCAGGCTTGGCCCCTTCCTTCTTTCTACACCTAGACTGTGTGTTATCAAGGGCTTTAAAGCCAACAAGTACCTAAATGCCTCCTAGATGCACAACACATTTTCCTAGAAACTGAGGACATTAAAGTGATAGTAGCCAGCATCTGGGCCCTTAAAGATAAAATCTTTGAGAGAGAAGATTTAGGTGCATAAAATAATGAGAGAACACATTAGGCACCCAAGCAAATAGCACAAAGTCTATGAACTGTAAGAAATCTGAGAAGGCAGATCAATAGTGGCCCTCTCAGCACAGGGTTTATTAAAGTGGGATTGGGTGGGGGGGGAGGGGGGATGGATTACAGGACATGATTACAATTTAGGTGAGGATTTATGGTGCGTAGCCAGAAAAGAAGACAGTTACAATAAGGCTGTATGTGGACTCTGATCCAACATCACAAAAGAATTCCCATCACTGATACTGGTGATACAAAATACACATGATATTGACAATAATGAGACTGAAGGCTCACTCACTATATATACAGTGTGTCAGGCTCTCAGAGCTCTAGGAACACCAGGAGGGGAGTTTGGCAGAGCCACTCAACCAGTGGTATCAAGAACGGTAGGGCTTCCCTGGTGGCGCAGTGGTTGAGAGTCCGCCTGCCGATGCAGGGGACACGGGTTTGTGCCCCGGTTCAGGAAGATCCCACATGCCGTGGAGCGGCTGGGCCCGTGAGCCATGGCCGCTGAGCCTGTGCGTCCGGAGCCTGCGCTCCGCAATGGGAGGGGCCACAGTGAGAGGACCGCGTACCGCAAAAAAATAAATAAATAAAATTTTAAAAAAAATTAAGAATCGAATTCTTTTTTACCTTCCATGGTAAGAAAGTCATTCTTAAGAAGAAATATTCCTTAGATTTTATATGACTTATTTAGCTTCAGTCTCATCTTCACCAAATGTGAAATGAGGGGTTTTCACCTGGTTGTCTCTATTCCTAGCATGTAATGACCTTGTATAGCTACAACTACTAACACTTAGGACTTCACACTGTCCAAGGGGCCTCCATGGCTATTTTCTGTTTTCCTTTTAGATCTTTCTGCTCCCCAAACTAAAAGCCTTGGCAGGTTTGACTCTTTTAATTTGTTTTTTCAATAGGGAAAAAAGGAATGCACTCAATTTATTAATAGAGACATTAAGTCTCAAAGTGAGAAGTAGGACTACTTTAAAATTCCATCACGATTGGAAGAAACTATATAGCTCCCAGGTAGAATTCACAGTGGTCTATGTAATAATGCTTGTAACGTTGACCTTAGTTAATTTGAATCTCCTCCGTATATTTGGCACTGAGCAAAATAATACCTTACAACAGTTAGGGAAAAATTAAGAAATTCTCAATTATAATGAATAAATCTAACAACTGTTTATCAGTTGCAGTTCACAGAGCACTTTCACATATTAAGCAAAAAGATCCAGGAGCCCTTTTGAGGCAAAAATGGCTCTTATTTTCCCATGAGGCCCAAGGTCACATGATTGGGATAAACCAAGGCCTCGTGGATTGCCTGGGTTCTATGCCTCTGGTGCCCTTCTAAATGGAAGCTTAAGCATTAAAAAATGTTAATAAGCACATTTAACCAAAAGGGTACACTGACGTAAAGGAGGAAACTTCTTAGAAATAATTTAAAAATCAAGGACAAAGGTTTATTTTGAAGTGAAATTATAAAAACAGAACCTGGAAAATGTATATCACCACCCCCAAGCAGTATAAAATTAGGCCTCTAAACAAAGAAATAGACAAAGAAAATGTTCACATTTAAAATATTTATGTATATACATATATTAAAGTAGGCAATACTTAATACAATTACCCAACATATGGGTTTTTAAAGCAATAAATTCTAACTTCCTTCTAAAATCATATCCTCACATAATATGGACACAAATATTTCTAAATCAAACAGTAACCTACATTACCAATTTTCATAAAGTAACTTTCTCCTTACTAAAAAAAAATTCCATTCAGTTTTTAAAGAACAAGTATCTAGATAAAATATACACCTGAAATAATATGCTAGCTCATTAAATGCCCCTGAGCAAGCATAGTGAAACTGTAAAGCTTTAATAAATCTAATGGGAAAAAATGTAGAAGCTGCATCTCTTCACCAGAGGAAAAAAAAAAAAAGATCCATATATACACAATATACACCCAGGCCCAGCATATTATTAAGCAAGAGATTTTAACAAGTTCATTAATCGATAAGCCATTTAAAGTTTCAAGGCTATGGTTATGGATTCTCAAGGTTATGCATTCTCCCCAAACTGCAAACTGCCCTTGGGTAGCACAATGTTTTGCTTAGTCTTTAAATGATTAAGAAAACTGTGATACTGTTTTTTACTATTTTATTCTGTTTTTTTTTTTTTGTAACAATGCCAAACAACCAACTAACACAATCAAAAACAATTCAGAATTTAGTAGTTTCCGAAAAAAGGTTATGCAAAGACAAAATGGAGACTGACAGGTTGACCATAAGGATTTAACAATCAGATCAATTCCCCATAAGCCACCAAAGTAGTGCTCTTGCTAAAAAAGTTATCAGGTCTTGGAACACATGAGATCATCTTCCCATTAAAGCATCTGTGACAGTTGCCTTAGATTGTAGATCTGAAACCTACAATTTGACAGATGTGCTTAACAAGCCAAGATACCTTAACTTTAATCCCAAACTTCACCCAGTGAACTCACTAGAGATGTCAGACCATTCCCCTGGCCCATTTTAGTTTCCTCACATATCAAATTCCAGGAGTTAACTTTTAAGTTCTAGATTCCCATGAAACTTCCATGAAGATCAAAGATGAGAAGAGTGAGGAATCAGGTCTTATTTTAAAAACACTTTTAAACATAAGTAGAAAACAGTAGCTCTCTGCTAGTTATGTAAGTACTTTATGATTAGTATTAAAACGTGGGGAAAATATTCTGAGGTGTGACATTTTCAGCACTGAAAGGCTGCACTACAAAAAGCAGTGGTTACTGTTAGGAAGTAATAGGAAAATGCAATGCAGAGCAGTAGTATATTAGGCAAATTTGAGTTGGCGTGAACATACGAATAAAGCCTCACTCTTCTCAATTATAACAATATTCTCAAATTAAAAATCTGTCAAGATGGCAAGTTTTCAAAAGTTATTGGCCAAGTGATTTATAAACTGTGTTTTAAGATATAGTTGGTGCTATTGTAAACTAGAAGATAAAATCACCTCCATCCTTGGTCAGTACAATGAATCACTCAGAACTTCTGTGAATGGTTTTGGTGACTGTGCTGTTATGTTAACATTTGCTGCTATGATTAAAATACAAAATGCCATCCAAGAATCAATTACGTGTAGTGAAAGTACTGAAAAACACACCTGATAATTGGTTACTTTGGAAAGGAAGTCAAATATGAGGAAATATGCCAGGAAAACATGAAGATATATGAGCTCTTAAATGCATTCGGGGGTGGGGGGAGACAGTAATAATGCTGAGAAAATGAAAATTAGTATCAAAACAAAAATAAAAGTTACAATAGTTGTAGATTTATGTACTCTAAAAATTAATTCTTCCACTTTTTAAACTTAATCGTACTCAATGATTCTTGAATTATGAAAGATCACCCATGGAGAACTGATCTTTCCTATGAAACAGGACTGCTTTTTATGGGATTAAACAATAATATAAAGGTTTTGACCTAGAAAGAGGTGTAATTTTTACTAACTTTTATGACTAGTAATCATCAGAATGGTAACTAAAGAAAACTAGCAGACTCTTGAGCTTGGAAGAATAATGTTCCAATGGTTTGGGCAAAGTATAATCTGATGGTAAAAGATGAACTAGCAAAACAAGAATTTAAGATTAAACATATAAATTATAAAGCCTATGCTACCCCATTTGGAAACAAGCACACAGGCTTGTAGTCTCCATGATAATGTAAATATCTCATTAACATAAGCTTTAAGAGACATTATAATATAGCCTAATCTTACAAAGTGTGTAAAGCTTACAAAAATAGCTACAGTGAAAATTTTAGCAACATCCAAATACACACATGTAGATAATAAAGTTTTATCTGCTTTCAGTATTGATGCCATATCATGGGCCAAAAATCAATCACGAGTTGGTAATATATCCTTATATTTACACAAATTAAACTTATCACATTTGTTATTTATTTGAGCTCTCATGAATATCACATATTCAGAACCCTCCTAATTGTATATTTTAATAATAAAATATATTTAAGTGATTATAAACATTCTTTAAAGTTAACCAGAAGTGTACTTTAGAAAGAAAAAACTGGTTTTAAACAGAGGAAACTCTCTAAAAGCCCAAATACCCATCCAACTCACTGGCTTTCAGGGAACTGTATTGGCCCAACATCTATGTATTAACACACCCTCAGGGCTGGTGCTCAGGTGTGTCTAAGTGTTTGTCTGAAAGCCATTCCACAAGATGGCCAGTGGCCCCTGTGCCTGTCGGTTCCTCAGCTTTTCTTGCCCATTAAGCCAACCCCAATATGCTCTTTTTCCACTTCTATTCCCTTATCTCTAGTTATGATCCCTCTCTTCCTTATTTCCCCTGAAGAAGGAAGAAACAAGAAAGCTAATGCTTACTGAGCACTAAATGTTGAGGTTTCTCTGAACTGGACCCTGGGGCTTCATTTCTCTTCTTGCTATTCTCACCCTAGAGAAGATGAAATATAAGCATAGCAGTTAAGAGCATGAACTCTGGAGCCACACTGCCTGGGTTCAAGTCCTGACCCTTCCACATTCTAGGGGTGACCTTGGGCAAGTTACTTAACATCTGTGTGCCTCAGGTCCCCAATCTGGTAAAATGGGTATGACAATCACAGTGTCATGGTGAGGACTGACTTAATAGTTAAATGAATTTGAGATAAGTCAGTTAATCTAAAATACTTAGAACTATGCCTGGCACAGAGTAAACCCCATATCAGGAGAAGATACTATCATCAAGTCCCATGAATTTAATACCACCCATTCGCTGATGACTCCCTGTTTTATGTCTCCACTCAGATCTCTTCTCTTATGTCCCATTGCCTACTTGACATTTCTACTTGGACATCTCACGAATGTCTCAAAGGTAACATGTCCAAGATAGAATTCTTGATCTTTTCCCTTAAATCTGTCGGCTCACCACACCCCTAGTCTTCACCATCTCCGTGAATGCTACTCCAATTAAAATAACAGACATATCAGATGATAAATAGCAACTCACAGCCCGTTTTGGGAAAACAATAGAGATTAGGAGAAACTTTGGCAAACTGGGCTGTGTCCCCATTTAAAAGAGGGGAGGGGTAGATACACTTAGTTCCAGGGGATTGCTGTCAGGTAGGAATGTCAGCTCTGTGATGCTAGACAGTCAGCTCCTAAAGGGAAGCAGAACATCAGACTTTAAAGCTACTAATGCTTCCCTCCACCTCACCCCACCCCAGATTCTCATTTAATTGGTCTGACATGTGGCTTAGCTTTCGGGATTTTTTGAAGTTTCCAGGTGACACTAGTATAGAGCTAAGGTTGGGAACCACTAGTCTAGTCCGGGTCTCCCATTTTTACATGTGTACAAACTGAGGCTCAGAGAAGCTAAATGCTTTGCTCAGGCACCAATGAGTTTGAAACAGGTACAGAATCAGAAAACAGTTCCTCTAAGGCAGTGTTTTCAAACTGTGGGTCATAATACTAGATCATGAAATCAGCTTAATGGTTTATAAACAGCATTTTTAAAAAAAGGACAGAACAGAAAATCAAAATGCACTGTATATTATAGAGTGAGTACAGTGCATGACCTTTTTATTTTAAATGTATGCACATACTGCTCTTAGTCTCCATTTCCCTTTTCAAATCCGTTCTCCTCCCTTCTCTGCCTTGTTCCCAGCCCCAGGAGGCTGACCCTACAGAAAGATTCAGCTGGACCCCTTGCCTAAGGATTTCCCGTTGGACAGCCAGTGAGAGGCACCAGTGGGAGATCAGAGGGTGGGCAGAGTGTCTGGGGTCACTCTTCTTGGGTGATCCTGCCCCCACTCCACAGCTCTCCTTGGGTTCAGCTCCGGAGGAAGCTCCCTTTCCCCTTCAGGCCCAGAGGTGGTAGCACCTTCCCACTGGTGACAATCCCTGGGTGCTTCAGTGTCCTTTTTGGGTTCCTTAAACCTGCTCACACTTTTGAAAACAGGCCACTTGTTAAATCTGTTTCCTGCCAGGACACTGACATAAAACAGTTTGACAGACAGAGAGACACATGCATAAATATACAGGGTTGGATTTTCAGAAGTGTGAGCAGTTTAACGTAAATTGTGTTGCTTGCTGTGGGTTGTGGTCAAAAAAGTTAGGAAAACACTGTGTCATGGTTCTTCTTACTACACCACTGCCTCCCCTGGCTGATATAGGGAGCTACTGGGTTGAAACATCTAAAAATAAACATTTCAAAGACCTTCTTTATGACTGTTACCATTAAATGGTAAATAATGTCTAAAAAAAAGAAAAACACGTTTATTAAAATGGATTTTTTAACAGGGCTTAAGACTGCCCAACAGTGGTAAGGGCCATCCTGGTAGGTTGTGAGTCCCCCATCAGAGCTTCACACACGTGGAGGAGATGAGAGACTAGGGACCCCTAGTCAGCCTCTCTTTAAAAGGTGTGCTTCTATCAGGGAGCCTCAAGTTGTAAAATTTCTTCCAAAACACAAATGAAACAATTTTTGTCATAGTAAAATCCTGTACTAAAAAACCATACCATGTCAGCTCAGTTCTCACTCATTCTGGGAGGGAAGAAGAGTGAAAATGAGGCAGCTTTCAAAAATGTCTAAACTCTGCTCCTCTTTACAGGTTTTGAGAGTACAGATCCAGAGAAAGAACCAAACATTCCAGATCTGGTTATTCTCCAGAATCATCTTTCAAGCTGCCCCGTGTCCTCATGTAAACGGTTAGCAAGGACAGAAAGTCTCTAGACCTTGGTCTGGTCATCCAACCTCCATCCATCTGATGGCCAGTGTCCAGAGTACATCCAAAAATGTGGGACAGCACCTTCACTGTACCTCTTTCCAATACCCAAAGGGATGAGTCAAGTAAAGTGTCACACTGTTACATTAATACAAAACTTAGGTATGAATCATTACTAGATTACTAGATCCAAATATAAGCCATCCAATATAAGATTCAAAGGAAATGAAATTACAAGCAAAGAAAATATGCACATAAGAAAATGGCAATAGATATTACTCTATGATTTGTTACTGTAACCTCCCTTAAGGAGTGATGCCCTTCCATATTTTGCTACAAAGTGGTTAATGTTTATAGTAGCTATCTATTCAAGAAAAATGCAACTTCATTCTGTCACCAGATATCAAATCAATATTATGCTTGTGCTTTTAGTTTAACAGCAACTAAAACTTGTTAAATGTTTTAGATACAAAGTGTCTAGCCATATAGTACCCACCCCTTTTAGTTCTGCTCCTCAGGATGTGCCCTGGAGTAAGTAGGGCAGGTGATAATCCCATGTCACAGAGAAGGCAAGGCTCGCAAAGGAAATAACTTGAAACTTAAACCAAACTTAAACACAGTGAACTGGATCAGGAGCCTCTGTCTCATCCACTGTACCATGCTGCCTCCCCAAGGTGAATTGAACTAACCTGCACACTGGCAAGGTTTTTCAAGCTCGCTACTGAAAAAAAGGAGAAATGTACTGAAAATACTGAATTTCTCTAGTCTTGAATCTACAATAGAAAAAAAAAAAAAGTACCCCATAAGCAATATCAACATTTCTGAGCCCATTAAAATGTGTGCGTGTGCAGGCGCACACACACGGTGATGACTGGCTTTCTATGATTGAGTGGTTGTGATCTCAGGGGAAGCCGATTTGTTGTATTTTATTCCCTGGTCTATACTGAACTCCAAATTCTTTGGGGTCACTAAAGGAATTTGAAAGGACCAAGAGTTAAATAATTCAGTAGCCAAAGCCCATTAATGACATTATATAGGAAAAGGCAGTGTTACAGCATTTTACTTGCTGACTTAGACTTAGAAAAATTAGGCCTATTATCCAAACTGCTATAACTTGCCTTATCAGAATGTCGACCAGAAAACAAAGGAAACCTGAAGTCGGTCCACAACATGTGAATGTTTCAACTTTATTTTTTTCAGCACATCACTACATATCATCCGTTAGGTCAAGGCAGCGGATGAGGGGGAGCCCTCCATACCAATCTTTCCCAGGTCAGCAGGGTCCCAGCTTGGGGGCCCAAAACACAACACAACCGGGAAGGTGACGTGCGGAAGGGAATCACAAAGTGCCATCGGCGGTGTCTGCAGCCAAGAAGAAAAACAGCACGCCAAAATTTAATTATAAGTTTAGCAACTTTCTAGAACAGGGGACGTGCTTTTGCTTTGAGTTCAGTGGAATCGCTTCCAACCCAAAGCAAACCATCCTCCCGGACAGGAGGCGAGATAACTGGAAGGCTGCCGGCCCGCGCCAATCAGCAGCGTCCAATCTCGTTAGCGCAGACCTGCCAATTCGCTGCCAGGCCGGGCAGCTGTTGATCTCGGGGCCATTTTTTTTTTTTTTTAAAGCAGAGACAGAGAGCAAGTAGGAAGGGAGCGAGGAAGACTGAGCCTAGGGGAGGGAGAGGGAAGGAAGAGGTAAGGATGTCCCAGGAAAACTCGGAGAGGGCTGCGAACTGGCAGGGACCGACCGGCGGGGCTCGGCGGCACGGAAGCCGGAGGAGAGCGGAGGGGAAGGGGAGAGGGGGCCCGCGCCTCAAAGTTCCGCGTCCCGGCGGCGCCCGCGCGCTGGGCTGCTCACCTAGCAGGAGCGTGGTCCAGGTCCGGCCGCGCCCCGAGAGCCGCAGGCCCAGCGCCCCGCGCAGCCCGGCCGCCAAGCGCCCCCCGAGGCCGCCCCCGGCGAGCGGCGGGGCGGGCTCGGCGCGGGGCCCCTTTCTGCCCGCGGCGCCCTTGCGCCGAGGGGACGGGGGCGCGCGCTCGGGCCCGGGCTCCCCGGCGCCGACATCTGGCGACCCCCTCAGCGGCGACTGCGAGGCACGGGGTGGCTGGGGCGGCTTGGGGGCCGCCTCCCGGTGCTTGTTCCGCGCCTGCAGGACCATCTTGGCATAGTCGCGCCCGCTCGCTGCGCGCGCCCGGACGGCGGCCGGGGAACGGCGGGCTGGCGGGGCGGCCCCGGCGCCGCTCACTCTCAGGCGGGCGGGCGGAGGGCGGGCCGGCCCCTCCCCGCCGGCGGGGAGGCGGGGAAAGCTGCAAGGCCTGGCGGCGGCTGCCTGCCTGGCGGTGCGGCCGGGAGGCGGCGCCGGACTCGTGCGCCCGCCGCCGCTGCCGGTTGTCACGGCGACCGCGGAACGCCGGGGGGCGGGGGCGGGGGCGGGGACACCCTGTGAGCGGCTGCGGTCCCGCTCCCCCCGCCCCTCCGCGCCGGACGCGCGCTCCCGGACAGCCAACGCGCACGCGCGGACTTCCGGCGAGGGCGGGGGCTGACCTGGGGCAGCCCGGCGACCCCGGCCCTACGTGGGACCTGTGCAGGACTCAGCCAGGGCGAGGGCACGGATCGCCTCCCGGGAGCGGCTGTCCCTCCCTTTGGGAGCGGCCGGGAAGAAGAAAGGGCCCTCTCGGCGCGGGGGCCGCTGGTCGAAGTTTCGGACCCGATTAAGGCTGCAAGTGGACCCCGAGAAAGCCCGCGTGGCCCAAGCAGCTCGTCTCGGGGACGGCCAGACCGGGGAGGAGACGCTCGGGAATGCCCACGCGGGGGCGCTGTGCGTGCGCTCTGGAGCCTCGGTGGCCCTGCCGCTGGAAGAAGAGCAGAACAAAGTAGAGCCACTGGGTCACGTTACTCCACAATGTGTGGCCTTGCAGTTTAGAGCGCTGCCGAGTGCAGCTCCCGCATTCGCTGATACGACGAGCGGGGCAACCCGATTTTAAATGGCAGCAGAGTATCTCAAGGGGAGCTGTTAAGGGTCGAGACACAAGTGTGTGCCTGACATTAAAACTGAAAACCAGGGTAGGAGCCCAGGCTGAGGGTGATAAAATTGAGTGGACCGAGAAGAAAAAATTATCGTATGTTCTGTTACTTTTAAATGCTGTAACCTTGTGGCTTGAAAGAAAGCAGAAAAACTTTATTTGCTGTTAAAATACAAAACCTTAGTCGAAAACGCATTTTCTTACACGTAGCAAGCGGAAGGCATGACTGAAGGAAGCCCAGGAAGATTGGGAAAACCAGGCAGATCCCAGTTACCCTTCTCCCCCCCCCCCACCCACCCTTGCATTCTTTGGACAAAACCCTACAGCCTCCTGGATAACTAAGTTCCTTTACTTGCCGTGTCCAGTGGGCTTGTTCCAAAAAGTTGTCCTTAATTCCCAATTTTGTAAATCAAGCCACATCGTTCTGATTATCTCCATTGTAATTCCAGGTGCTTCACGTGGCTGTGGATCCTTGCCCTTAAGTTTCTTTGTCCAGTGATTTCGTTATTTAAGGAAGTTAATTAATATCGGCATCCATTCACTGTTATGCCTTTTTAAGGGCAATTAATTATTTTGTAAAGGGAAAAAATTTGCCATGCTAATTAATAATCCCTCATACTCTATATATTTTGTGAATTTGAATTTTCACCTGTCTTTCATCAGAACAGGGAACAACTATTTTTAGACACTTTTTAAAAAATTATTGAAGTGATATTACACAATGCTTGTATTCTGAAATTATGTGTCAGATGGATCCAGTGTGTTTCCCTCTTGGATTCAACTGGTACCATTTTGCCAGAGAAAACACTTGTTGAAAAAATAAATGAGTGATTGAGTGAATGAATGCAGGAGATAACATAATCAGATGAAGATTAAATATGCTGTGTTCTGTAGTTCACTTGAAAGTTACTTAGTTCTAGCCCTCCTCCCATGGTCTCGAATTTCTAGAAAACAAAGAAGCTTTCCTACTCAACTTCATATTGTCCCCCAGAGCCTAACCCAGAGCTTGACTGTGAAAATTTGTTGAACTGTATTGAAAGAGGAACACCTATTGTTTAAGCCATACCCAGTGGGTTTTGATCAGTTCCACCAGTGCTGAGGAGTCCCTTCTCTTCTTGGCGACCAAGTGGGGGCAGTCTAGCATATTGGTCAAAACACATGGTGACAATAGGCCCATATTCCAGTCTTTGCTCTGACGTGTACCAACCCTATGACCTTGGCCAAGTTACTAGACCTTTTTTTTTTTTTTTTTTTTTTTTTTTTGCGGTATGCGGGCCTCTCACTGTTGTGGCCTCTCCCGTTGCGGAGCACAGGCTCCAGACATGCAGGCTCAGCGGCAATGGCTCACGGGTCCAGCCACTCCGCGGCATGTGGGATCTTCCCGGACCGGGGCACGAACCCATGTCCCCTGCATCGGCAGGCGGACTCTCAACCACTGTGCCACCAGGGAAGCCCTACCAGACCTTTTTGAGTCTCGGTCTCCTCATCCCTAAAATAAGAGTAATAAAAACATCTACCCTACAGATTAGTAAAAATTAAGTAAGACAGTATATGTAAGGTATCTAACAATTACTTCCATCAAAGTAATTGCTCGATAAATGTTCAAAGCAGTGGATGCTGTATAGGGAGGGTGGCAAGTCTTCTGTCCTCCCGAAGCCTGAAGCTGACAGTCCAGAATGGATGTGAAGATGCAGAGGAACAGAGTGCTGAGGAGCAAGGACAGCTGTGTGATGTTTAGACCAGACCCACACGCTCTGGGCTTCAAGTTTCTCAGCTGTCTGAGCAGTTGCTCCTCCCCTTGAAGTTTCCTGCTTCCCACACATGCTTTACAAAGGATGACCATTTCATGGGTCATTAAGCTTGGATAAAATAGTAGGCAACTGCTCTTACTTCTCTCTCCCCTCCCCCCAAGAAAGGAGGATGTTTCACACAGGGAGAGTGGTAGGGCAAAAAATGAAATAGTCATGAAAGTTATGTGCCAGATTTCATTTTGTCTTTATAACTCTGAGACCAAAAGAGCAGAGAATGCAGTTTATTCATATTCATATCTTTAGGCTAAGGGCTGCCACATAGTGGTGGACAGACGCTAAAGAGAGAGAGAGAGAAAGGGGGTGGGGGGGACTGAAAGCTGCTTTTAAAAAAAAAAATGTGTGTAGATGATCCTAAGAAGTAATTCAAGATTATAATGAATACAGATTAAAGTATTACAATTACTGGCCACCTTTAATGCCTTTTTTTCAGGAGTTCCAGATGTACCAGAAAGGTACTTCCTTATGTGACATTATAGAAATACTGGATCAAAGCAGACAAATTCCAAGGATAGAAACCCTACAGAGCAACCACTCATGAAAAATCCCTGGTCTGGTCACCGGGATACAAGCCCAGTCCTTTTCTCACTAAAAGCTACATCTTGGGCATTTGAAATAAAAATTTTTAATTAAAAAACTAATTTTGTAAAAGCTTTGGGGATGGAGAAATAGGAAGTTAAAAGGAAATGTGCATAAAATAATAAAGACAAGTAAATGCCCCAAAATAAAGCCTAGCGATATTAAAGTATAGGGACCAGAGAAACATTGTTAAATGGACAATGAAAAGCAAAATTTGGTCAAGGGAAGACTGCCGGGAACCAATTTCCTTATTTCTTTACATTTGCATTTTCAAGGCCCTAATTAAAACTTCCAAATTTCCGCCTTTTCCTCCCACTCGCTCTCCTACCCACAGGAGTGACAGCAAAAGGAGGATCTTGACTGTGGCATCTGTTTCTCATTTCCTTGAACTAGGTCACTTGATCTGTTTATTGCAGAAGTGTCTGGGGGTCAAGTTCTAGATTCTGACAGTTGTGTCCCTCAGCAGTTGCTCATATCAAGAGAGGAACCTGCATAATCCAGGCACACTTCACAGAAACCTAAAATGGGTGCAACAAAGTATATCTGTATAACATTCAACTTTCCACAAAGCCCCAACATTAGCTTGTCACTGTTATAATGAATGTATTTCTTTAGTCTCTGGTGAGAACAAATGTAAATTGCCACTTTATTGCTTTTCACATTTTATCTTCTGTCTTTCTAGTAGCTGGCCTTGTAATTTAAACTGTTCATGCTCCAATGACTGTTCCTGAGAAACTCAGAAAGTTCATTATTAGTCCTAGTTCTAGTGCACTGTCAAGAAACACTCCATTACAGAGGGGCTTGTCTCCCTAAAATGCAGTTCCTGTTACTGAGGGCTTACTATGTCCTTGGTGTCTTAGTGGATTTCAGAGACATTAAAAATTCACATAAAGTCCTTATCCCCAAAGGTCTTACAGTTTCAATGGAGAGGTAGGGTAAGCTAGGAGAAAATATGATTGCGTAGGGAAATATGTAATTCAGAGCACAAGTACTGAAAGAGTTCCAAAGAGAAAAGACCACATCTGATACGACTGAGGAGTTTTCAGGGAGGAGATAAAACTTGTCTAGGCCTTGTTGGAACGATAGATCTTTGAACAGAAGGAAACTTGGAAAACACGTTATAGAGAGGGAACAACATATATCCGAAACCCTTGTGTGCTTGACCCATAGTAAGTGCTAACAGGAACATCTTAAATCCTTTTTGGAATGAGGAAGGGAAGAAACAACTAATATAAGTTTGAGGAATAAATAAAAGGATTAAAGAGATTGGAGCATGAAATGCTTAGAGTGCCCAGACATGGATCCTGGGTCTCAGAGCCCCCAAATCTATCTACCCCTGAGCAGACTCCTCGCCAAATGAGGCTGAGCACCTCTGTCCCGCAAACACACACACACACACACACACACACACACACACACACACACACACACACAAACACACGTGGCCTTAGGAACACTGGGAGCGAATGAATCCCACTGTTAGCCTCTAATGTGAACAGGGACTTGCTCGCATCCAGCGGGCCTTTGCTGACTCATAGCCTGAGCCTCGCCCTCACCTGCTGCCAGATGCAGATAAGGGGGGAGACTGATTCATCTGGACATTGAATGGTCAGTCCTCCGAGCCCATTCTCCAGGGTCAGCACCTGGATGTATCACACAATTTATCCTCTCCCCACTAAGCTGTTTCCTCCACCCGACCTTACCTTGTGCTCTCTAATACACTCAGCTCATCTCAGTGCTCTGTACCTCTTGGCTCTTTTCAGAGGCCCTTTCTCCTGTAACAGGTTCATTCCCTCATATCTCCACCCCCTTCTTTCCCTGGAGCTCCTTTCTGCCTCTGGAAAGCTCCTCTGAAGCCCTTGTCATCTCTACCCTTCAATCGTTGCTGTCCTCTACAGATTACCTGGTAACACTTCCCCCACCATTTACTGTAGCTCTGGCCCCCCATCCTCTCACTTCCTACTATTGCTGCAAATGACTTAAGCACCTAACACTGAACCTCTCTGCTCCCTGAAATCCTCATCTCTGGTGACCTGCATTCCGACTCCATGTCATTGCCCCACTCCAATGGCCCCATCCTGCTTCTTGTCATTACCTCAATCTGGCTTTGCTCCTGCATTTAAAATCCAAGCAACCCACCTCCAATGCCTCTAAGTCTCCTTGTTATTCCATCTCAAGTGCCAGGGCCCAGCCCATCACTGCGACTCTCTCTGTCAGGATCTCCCCCCGCATTCCCTGCATGGTCCTTCCATCTCACTGACCTGGCAAAATCCCACTGTCCAACTTTGGGTCTATGCCCATGCTACTGGAGTTCTGGAGAAATCCCATGGCTTGGAAGGCAGGAACTCATATGAATTCTTAGATTCCATTGGCAACTGGACCTGAGTGCTGCCCTGAAATCTTCCTTCATTCCCCTGGTCCCATTCTCCAGAGCAGATGCAGCAAATGTTCGCTAATGCTGTGGACTGAATTTCCTCCTCCTCAGATTCATGTGTCAAAACCAAATCCCCAGTGTGATGGTGTTTGAAGATGAGGCCTTTGGGATGTGATTAGAACATGAAGGCAGAACCCTGAGGAATGGGATTAGTGCCCATGAAAGAGACTTAGAACTCCTTCTCCTGCTTCCACCATGTGAGGACACAGCAAAAAGAGGGCCATCTCTGAATGGGGAATGAGGCCCTCGCCAGACACTGAATTTCCCAGCACCCTGATCCTGGACTTCCCAGCCTCCAGAACTGTAAGAAATAAACGTCTGTTTTTTATAGGCCGCCTAGTCTATGGTATTCTGTAGAGCAGCCTGAGCTGGCCATGACAGCTAGTCTTGCAAACCTGCCACACCTGTCTCACCAACTCCCATACTCCCAGCAGACGAGGGCTTTCCCCCTACTCCACGGAGAAACTGGACACTATCAGGACTTGCCTCCCTGTCCTCCCATATACCCACAAATTTACCCAAGACCCTCCTTCCTTCACATCACAAGAAGGAGCCCCTCTTCCATATGCAACCAACCTCTTCTCCAAGGGTTGGTTTACTCCATCCCACCATCTTGGTGCCTAACTCTACCAACTAACCGCTGGGTCATCTCTCTACTGTTTGGGTTGCCTTCCAACAGCCTCAATCTTGCCCAAGTGACTCCCGTCTTAATTAGAACTATCTCCCAAACTAACATCTCCCCAAAACAACTGCCCTCTCCCTCTCCTTACTTCATTCATAGATATTCCTGGTAGAGTTCCTTATACCTGTCATCTCTGCTTCCTCATTTCCCAGTCAGTCAAGCTCATGGATGTCTGGCATTGTATCTAACATACCACAAAACTGCTCTCATTGAGATCACTAATGACCTCCACGTTGCTAAATTCACAGGACACACGAGTCTTTATCTTGGCATCTGACCTCTCCCTTCCTTTGGTTTCTCTGACACACATGTTCTTGGGTTTTGTGTCTCTTTGTTCTTTTTCAGTCTCCCTTGAAGGTCCCTCTTGTTCACTAAATATTGATGTCTTCTAGGGTTTAAAACTGAGCCTTTCCTCCTTTGACTCCGTGCACATTCCCTGGGCAATCTCATTACTGCCTTTTTGCTAGAGATTTCCAAACATGTGTCCCCAGCCCAGATTTCCTCATTGAGCCTCAAATCCATATCTCCAACTGCCCATTCGATGCTCACACTGGGATGTCATTTTGGCACTTCGAACCCCCAAATCCAAATCTGTGTCATTTCCAGTCACCTAATCTCAGTGAATGACACCACGATTTTCCCTGTTCCCGTATCCAGGGAGTCATATTTATGTCTTCTCTCTTACTTCCAACATCCAATCAATCACAGAATCCTACTGATTCTATCCCATAATTGTCTCTCAAATTCCTTTCTTTCCATCCTCACTGCCATGGCCCACCATCAATTTCCCATGAGTTTCAGCATCATCTCCTATTTGGTTTTGCATCTTCTCTTGCTTCCCATCGTTATTCCAGAGAACCATTTCTAATATGCAAATCTGATGTCACTTCTTCTTAAAAAATCATTCAGCACTTCCAAATTCCTAAACATGACTCACTAGGCCTTCATGAACTGTGCTCTGTCATACCCTCTCCCTACTTTTTTCTTCTTCAGCCTTATCTCTCACCATTCCCCAACACTCTGTGTCCTCCATCCCCCTGGACCTCTACACATGCCATTCTCTTAAACTGTCATACCTTTGTCCTGCCCAGCCCCTGGCAGTTCTCCTGGATAACTGGCTTATCCTTAACACCTCACTTAGAAATCAGCTCCTGCAGGAACTTTCCTCCCCCCTCACCCTGAACCATACATCAAGTAACCTAGACTATCTCCTGTCATATCACTTACCACACTGTTGATTTGCCTGTTTATCTGTCTGACTTCTCTGTTAGACAGTAATTTTCTCAAGGGAGAGCTCTGTATTAGGTCAGGTTCCCCGAGAAGACTCTAAGATGAAAATTTGCAGGCAAGTGGTTTTGGGAGGGGGCACTTTCAAGAACAAAGGCTGTAAGGGAGTGAAGGAAGTGGAATTGGGCAAAGAGAAATTGAACTGCAATGTAATTGTAGCAGAAGCTTCAGCCAATCCAATAGGGAGACCTGGAGTTAGGATGGCCCTTCCTAATCATCCTAAATTGTGGCAAGGATCCCAAGTCTTTGACACCACACCAGCTGGTTATTGGTGGTGGCTGCTTGCAAGGAGTGAGCGAAACCTGGGCAGGCAGCTCCACAGAATGTGTACAACTGAAAGCTAGTCCCCAAAGGGATTCAGTGGTGAGCCCTCAGCCACCTACACCCCTGGCTTCAAACCTGAAGGGGAAATCTGGGTAGCATACCACAGTCCCCTCTGCCAACACCCTGTGGTGTCTCAAGGCCTGACACTCTACAGGTGCCCATTCTCTTTGTAGGTAAATGACTGAATGTATGATTAAATGAATTAATTAAACGGCAGAAAACAAAGTTAGTTAGATTAAATGAATTGAGATTTGGAGCCTTATGGAAGGACAAACTTTTCTATTTGAAAACAGTGAACTCTAGTGATCAAAAGATTGATGGGTTACAAATAGGATATGAAAAAATAGCAAGTAGACATGCTCTGAGGATGTAAACTTGTGGCATGAGGGTGGTGGGGATCGCTGAGATGATAGCAGGAAGATTGACAGGGGACAAAGCCCAGGGCCTGAGAGTCTGCTCCTATAACCAGGACAATGGAGTATAGAAGGCCTATAAGAGGATAGTGAGAGCATGACAGGACAAATATGAGACCAGCTAAAATGTTAAACTAACTCTTTGGAAGATATTTATGACTAGGTGTACTCGATCTCATTTATGAGTTATAAGCAGAGATTCACCGTTTGAAATGTAAGGACTATAAACTGGATGTAAGTCTAGCCTTCAAAGGTATTCACTATACATTTCTAAACTATAATTATTTTGGATTAATTTTGCAGATATATTTAAAAACTAAGAGATTTAGTTATTTTACTTCCCAAGCAGCTATTAATTCAACTCAGCTCGTGCCACTAATCCTGGTTTATTTTCAGAAACTGACATTAAGAAAATAGCTGGAGACAATTCATTGCCATCTCAAGATGACCCGAAGCCCACAATGTTCAGCAATGCTGGAGTGAAGGAACATCTTACTTTTGCTTGCTGAGTAGCTGCATGTTGCTACAGTGTCCATTTTGTCCCAGGCTACAGGTTAGGGAGAAGTAACAGGTAAGGAATCTTTAGCTCTTCAGAAAAAACTGACATGGGTTCCAGCACCTGATTTTGCATCCAGACAACGAACACTGTGTCTGGAGTCAAGGTTTCTCTTATAAGAACTGAAGTGCAAAGTGCAGTGAGATAGTGTGCTAGCCCTGGCACCTTGCTTGAGGGGCAGTGCAAACCGTGCCTGGTTGCTGGAAGCTTTGGGAGGCTATGTGGTATGGATTCTGTGCAGCCTCAGGAGGAATCAAGATCCAGTTGCCATTGGCCCTGAGTTAATGAGAGAAGAGGGGCACAAAGAAAAAGAGCTTATCCCAAGCCTTTCTGACCTACCCCAAATGGCCTATGTGTTGGGTTAGTGGACAAAGGAGCAAGAAGTGGCAGTGTCTGAGCACACAGCCCCAAATTTGAGGAGTTTCCGACTCAGGATGGGGGTCACTGGTGATGGGTGCAATGGTGTTAGTGATGCTTTGAGGCCAGTGCTTTTCCTGACACCGTTCAAAGTGTGAAAGTCAGAGGGGGCTAAGCTGGGCCTCCAGATTCCCCTGAACAGATGCCACAACAACCCAGTGATTGGCCCAAGTGTGCGTCTTGCTTTGTGCAGAGTTTTGTCACACTTGGATGTATTATGGTCCTGTGAGCAATTCTGCATGACCCTCTCTGCAGTTCCTCTGACAGCTTATCACAGCACGCTTGATTCACACAGAGACTAGATGTTTGCTCGTCTTTCTTCATCTCCCACCATGAAATAAACACAACCAGGACTTTAAGAAGTTACCTGCGGGCATGGAAAGCCTGATGCAACTTACTTGATATAACATAAAGAACGACATAATACAAGATCAGCCCTTGATAACAGTCCTGGACAACCAGAGAAATGTTTGGGCATGCTTGAAGTCCACTCCAGCCAGAGTAGATGCACAATGAAATGAGAACATTGGGAAGTTAAAAACTTTTATAATTCATTATGTATAAAATAAATAAGCTACAAGGTTGTATTATACAGCACAGGAAATACAGCCAATATTTTATAATAATTTCAAATGGAGTATAATCTATAAAAATATTGAATCACTATGTTATACACCTGAAACTAATATAATATTGGATATCAACTATACTTCAATTAAAAAAAACACTGTTGGGCTTCCCTGGTGGCGCAGTGGTTGAGAGTCCGCCTGCTGATGCAGGGGACGCGGGTTCGTGCCCCGGTCCGGGAGGATCCCACGTGCCGCGGAGTGGCTGGGCCCGTGGGCCGTGGCCGCTGAGCTTGCGCGTCCGGAGCCTGTGCTCCGCAGCAGGAGAGGCCACAGCAGTGAGAGGCCCGCGTACCGCAAAAAAAAGAAAGGGTTACAATTCAGCAAGTGCAAATGTTAAAAAAAATTATTTCACCTTAACATAACCTTACCATGTTCTAAATTTCTTTTCTTTTGTGACTGTTTGGACAAATGCATGTATTTCAGAAGCCATTGAGTGAATAGGATGGTTGAGGAAGAAAGAGTGTGGTAAGACAAGAAGAGTTCCAAGGACCTTAACAAGGATGGCCCTTGGAATGGAGAGAAGGCAGAAGGAGAGACAGAAGGCAACAAGTTAGGGAACAGGCAGCTCAGTGGAAGCACAGAGGCAGAGACGACACTGATGTTTGGAGTCCTTCAAGCAGCTGGGTGCAGTGCCTCTGGGAAGCTTCCCTGAACCCCCAGGACAGGCCACCTGCTGAACCCCAAGCCTGCCTCATCACTACTTTGCCCACTGGAGGAGCTCCACCTTCACTAGTTTATTTACTGGGATTCTGTGCACAATTTTATTTTAAAGATGGCACTGCTGCTTTAAAAAGTAAAGTCAAGCAAAATGCCTAAGAAGCTTGTTTAAAATGCAGATGACTGACCCTTGTCCCTAGAGAAGTTGGGACAAAGCCATAGGTAGACTGCCTGTCTAGCCAGGAGGCTCCTGACCACACCTTGTAAAACCTGGCCTGGATGGTGGTTTAAGACTCATTTACTCCATATGAATTTGTTCTGAGTGTTTGGAGGTCACACTTCCCAGTAAATTAAGATTCTTTCTTTTGCTTCTAATTTGCATTTTTTAAGACAAATAAATATTTTCTCAAATCCCTCTATTATTAATATTTAATAATCTGTACATTTGAGAAGGACATACGCAGGAGAAGCAAATAAACTGTGCCTATAGAAGAATAATGGACAAAGCAATAGAGATTCATCTTCACAAAGTTTATCCTTCATCCTTCTTTTTGGACCCACAGGCCTGCCAGGTCGCACTCTGCAGCTCTGGCAGCATTAACATTACCTGGGAGTCTTTAAGAAATGCCAATGCCTAGACCTCACGCAGACCAGTGAGATCAGAAAGGACTAGCATCTGTATTTATTAGAAGCTCCCCTGGTGACTCTACCAAACGGTGAGGCTGAGACCCAAAACCTTAGGGAAAGAAGGAATTGATCTCTATTTTTATTTCTTAGTTATAAGATAGATTTTTAACATATATTAATTTATCTTCATGCAGGGTCTGTGCAGTAAAGCAAAAACAATGACATGCAAGGAATGTGGGATGGCATGCTGATCAAAACAGAGAAGTGACTTTCACACATCAGAGGAAGACCTTGTCCATGGCACTGGTCTCTACCTAAATCCCTCTTTTGTAGCCTCTTCAACATTTAGATCAGGTTACAAATGTTAACTTAATCTGCAGAGCACAGTAGTACACAGCACTGGTTGAAAAAGTATTTGGAAATTCAACCTGGAACGCCAGGGGTTCATCTCCTACCTCCTGCTCCTCCCCTCAGCCCAGCCCCGGCTTTCCTACAGCTTGGAAACCCTGAGCAGGAATCTCCTCTTCCCCCTATGCCTACCCTGGACCGGCCAGAGACAGAAAGAGCCTGAAAATGATGGATGTAGGGAAGGAGCAATGAATCAAGGTGCAAGTATGAGAAGCCAGTGAAGAGAGTCATGGAGTATTTGGGAGAAAAGCTCCTTGTGCCAAATCTCATTTTTCCTGGAGATACCCAAGCCCAAGACATATTTCTGGAACCAGCCAAGGAAGAGACCCATGAAATTTTAAGTATCTTGAAAGCAAAAGAAATCCAGGCCGAGGCGTCCTGTGTATTTACATGCAGACACGGTGCAAAGCAGTAATGATGTATTTGTTCTTTACACCCCAAAACAACATGACAACATAAAACATCAAGGAAAAGGCTCAAAAAAAGAAAAGGCAGAGCGGCTGGGCCCGTGAGCCATGACTGCTGAGCCTGCGTGTCCGGAGCCTGTGCTCCGCAATGGGAGAGGCCACGACAGTGAGAGGCCCACGTACAGCAAAAAAAAAAAAGAAGAAAAGGCTCATAATAACAAATAATAGTAGCCGCTATAAAACTAGCCTCGGCCAGATCTCAGGCACTGTTCTATGTCTTTTATACACACCATTTAATCCTCACAATAACTTACAAGGTGCATACTTTTATTATCCCCAGTTTAAAGGGGAGAAACCACAGAGATGCTGGGTAACTTGCTCAAGGTCAGAGCTGGTTAGAGATGGAGCTGGGATATGAACTCAGATGGGGCCACTCTGCCTCACGCTTGAGTCTATGCTGTTTTGTGTGGTGGAACATTCATAAAAGACAGACACCGTGAATTGTGGTTTCCTTTAAGAGCTAAAAATTGCCTCCTTCAAAATAAAGGCTATCCAACAATTACAGGCTTTCACAAGAAAGTATGTTCAGGGTAACTGAGTGTGGCATATCATGGGGATTAACTTGAGTTCTCTTTAATTTGTATATTGTTTTCAATATGTCATTGGCAGACTTGGGAACTCTATTGTTAGTAACAAAAGACTTGCACCATCGCTGACAGCCTGCTGCAACACCCCAGTGGGTTGTGACACCACCGTTGTTGGGAACCACCAGCCTGGAAAATAGGCCTAAGCAGAAGATATTTATGTGACTGAGTTGGAAAAGGTAGCTGGAAGGTGCATGAAACTAGACATCAGCAGTTTGTGTCAGGCATCCCAGCTTAGTGCCTTTCTGGAAAAGTGGGCAAGAAAAGTAGCTGGCTTTGGAACATACACATTACATTGTTGCAGCTGAGCATACACATCACATTGTTGCAGCTGAGCATACACATCACATTGTTGCAGCTGAGCCTACAGAGATAAACTTCAGGGCACCCTGTAGCTGGCCAAGACTGCAGGACAGAAGTCCCAGAAGCCACAGTATTTATTGTATAAGATCAAATCACTCCTGGCTGAGAATTCTCCCCTTTGATACAACAAATGACAGGCACTGGGGGAAGAATGAGCCATTTCTTCCAGGATATCTAGAGGCTTCCACTTGGGCATTTTGGCCCCTTGACACCAGGTCAGCTAGGTGACTTTGGTCGTGAGTTCATCGCATTAGTCCTCTTTATCCTCCCATTCCCCCCAAAAAGATCTAGCCCAAGAAGTAGTATTATTTCCATTCAACACATCAAGAAACACAGGCTCCATGGAGGTTTAAAAGCAAACCTGTGAATTCTTTGACACTCTTGCCATCAAGAAGAGGGATCTATATCCTCTTCCCTGCAACATAGGCATGACTTTTCACACCTCCACAAAAACAATGAGGTGTGACCTGTGAGGCTGGGTCACAAAAGGCCATTGACTTCCACTTGCCACTCTCCTGGGACAAGTACCCCTGAAGCCTGGGCCTTCGTGTAAGAAGTCCAGCTGCCCTGAAGCCACCGTGCTGAAGAGTCCATATGGAGAGACCACACTGTGATAGGGAGAAGTGCCTGAGGAGCCCCAGATGTTCTAGACCCCTGCTGTTTAGGACTCCCCAGACCAGCTGCCAGACATATGAATGGAGCAAAGTTCAAGAAAACTGGACCCCAGCCACTGTGCAACTGTAATTGTAGAAGGACCAAAAGCTGCCTAGCTGGACTCCATCAACTCCCAAACAGTGAAAGATAATAAATGCTCATTTGTTTTATGCCACTAAGTTTGGAGTGATTTGCTGTGCAGCAGGCTCTAAGAGAAGTCACTTTCCAAGATCACTCAGGAACTTCCCAGTGGAGCTGGGGCTGGAATCACTTCATTCTATTCAATGCAGTATTAACCAGACAGTTGTGGCCCCTGGGGACCAGACAAGAATAAGGTACTGCCCAAGCCCTCTGCAACTGGGGCCTCCACCTTCCTCCTCCTCCTGAAGATAGCTCCTCCTTGCTGGAGGTGGATGAGCCCCACCGCCACTGGTTTCTAGAAGGAATTTACTTCAGGGCTCTCTGGCTATTCCTCTACACCGTGCTGTGTGCAGGTGGCTTCTGGCACCAGGAGGTGCCAAGCCTGCTGCCAGCCTTGGCTTTCCCTCTAGTCTTTCTCTGATGAGTTGGTTGGCTGTGTTTGCCATTGAAGGCAGACAGTACTGCAAAGGTATGTGGGTACCATACAGCCTGCCTGCAGAATATAGCTTGGCTCTGATGAATTATGCCCACTCCCTGGTCTCACGTTTGGCTGGATCTGCAGGAAAAATATGTGTGTTCTGGGCCCCAGCTGATCTTTTAACCTAGCTTCTGTTCTAAAGTAAACATTCTCTGTTAAAATTGCAGACTTTCACCTGCTTCTTCCAAATAGATTGGTAAAAAGGCATAAAATATACAAAAGTCATTTTTACTTGTAATAAGCTCAGGGTTGCTGGGTGACCAGCACTCACCCAGCATCCTCGGATTGTCCTGTAAGTCAAACCTGATTTCTATGTTTCCTTTAATCAAGGAATTCCTGTACATAAAGAAGAAGGAGGGGGTATTCCCTGGTGGTGCAGTGGTTAAGAATCCGCCTGCCAATGCAGAGGACACGGGTTCGAGCCCTGGTCCGGGAAGATCCCACATGCCGCAGAGCAACTAAGCCCGTGTGCCACAACTACTGAGCCTGTGCTCTAGAGCCCGCGAGCTACAACTACTAAAGCCCATGCACCTGGAGCCCGTGCTCCGCAACAAGAGAAGCCACCACAATGAGAAGGCTGCGCACCACAACGAAGAGTAGTCCCTGCTCGCCGCAACTAGAGAAAGCCCGTGTGCAGCAACGAAGACCCAACACAGCCAACAATAATAAATACATTTAAAAAAATAAAATGTTTTTTAAAAAAAGAAGGAGGGAAAGAAAAATAGGGATGATTCAGCATTGTGATAAGGAGTAAAAATTATGTTTAGAATATTATGCATAGTGCCTGGCCCATGATAGAGGCTCAATAAATGCTAATTATTGATCTTTACTATTCTGCCTTATCTTTCCAAGGCTTCTCTACCAGGAGGATACAAATGAGGTCAAACTTACTGGGCGACTTAAATTTCATTGACTGCTTGGCTGGCTCACATCTGCAGGACCTTCAGGCATCCTTCACTGTAAGTTCCACGCCATTTCTGGGACTCCCCGGACGTGTCTCTCAGGTGTCTAAGAACTAGCCCGCTGCCTGCCCTGCAGGTCTGCCTGTGCCCTGCCTATCACCAGAATGCCCTGCCTTCAGCTGCCATGGCCTGGGAAGCTACACCTGATGGAGACGGGGAGGTCCAACCTCTCTGCCACCCACCTGCTCTGATGTCCTGAGCAAAGCTGACAACAAGGTGTGGGGAGAGGACCAGCTCTGTGTTACCAGCTGTGGGAGGGATGCTGAGCAGGGCTGCTTGTGACCTCCTGTGTTAGAAATTTACAGACAGAATCACCATTTTTAAAAAGGTGTCAGGCTTCCCTGGCGGCGCGGTGGTTGGGAGTCCGCCTGCTGATGCAGGGGACGTGGGTTCGTGCCCTAGTCCGGGAGGGTCCCATGTGCCGCGGAGCGGCTGGGCCCATGAGCCATGGCCACTGGGCCTGTGCATCCGGAGCCTGTGTTCTGCAGCTGGAGAGGCCACAGCAGTGAGAGGTCCACGTACCGCAAAAAAAAAAAAAAATAGGTGTCGACGTTGTCTTTACTCTCCCTAGGAAACAGACAAGCACCTGCATCCCAGGGGCTGGGCTGGGCTGGGGATGAGTAACTACCTTTACACACGACTTGGATTCTTCACTGTCTTCAGCAGTGAAGGCTTTGCTGTCAGGGCCAGTTTATTGCCCTCAAACCTCTTCTCTTGGGAGGTCTTCTCCCCTGCGGGTCTGTTCAGCTCCCTACAGAGTCAGCCCATGGCGGGCCCAGCCAGCGTCTCCTCCAGCAGGCTCTTCTGCCTGTGCAAACAGGCTGCTGTAGGTCCACTCCTTGTCTGCTGGTCATTTAGGCTCAGACCCCGCCAACCACTGCTTCGGGCCTGTTCTATGGAGCACCCCACCTGCATCTCCATCCTCCAGGAACTGGCCACTGTGGCTGCCCCAGGTTCTGCCCAGCTCCTGCTGGGACTGGGCTCTTTCTGCCCCAAAGTGACAATTCTGATAAATGAGAAGCCTGGCCTCTCAGGCGGATGGAAAGAAACCAGTATGTAGTGAGCACCCCGCTAATGCCAGGCACGGGTCCAGCCACTCTCTCTCCTCACTGTCCTAGGATTCCCCTTTTGCAGCGGGGGTGACCAGAGCTTACTTGGCCCTAGGCAGTGGCCAGACCTCAAACCCAACTCTGGCTCAATCAAAAGTCCATGCTTCCCAGAGATTCGCTGTCTCTATGTCCCCTGAGGGAACCTCTGCTTGTAAATGGTCACACCTCATGGTGTCATGAGAGTTATTAGAACTCCCTTAAGAGCTAGGCTAAGTGTGACTCAGCGTAACACAGTTCTGGCCACATGTTCCTCCCACATGACCCCTAAACTGGCCCTGGACCCAGGCTCCAACCACTGGTTACTCTGGCACCTTTCTGGGGGTCTGCAGTAACTGTTCACGGCCCCTCCTTGAGTGTGTGCTTCATCCTGAACTCCAAGGTCCTGATACCTCCTTCAGTGAACCTCCAGTGTCTCCAAGGGACCTAGGTCCCCTGAGAACACTGGACCCCCTGGTGGCCTTCCTAGTGATATCTACTCTTTTATTCCTGATACTGGTAGTTTTTGCTCCCCATCACCCCTCTCTGTTAATTTAGCTAGAGCTTTATGCATTTTGTTGATATTTTCATTTACATTGTTTATTGTTTTTCTGGTTTCACTTTCATTGATTTTTGCTCTTATCTTTATATATTCCTTCCTTCCTTCTGCTTACTTTTGGTTTAGTTTGTTCTTCTTTTCCAATTTCTTAAAAATTTTTTTAAAATTTATTTATTTTACTTTTATTTTTGGTTGCGTTGGGTCTTTGTTGCTGCGCGCAGGCTTTCTCTAGTTGTGGTGAGCGGGGTCTACTCTTTGTTGAGGCGCACGGGCTTCTCATTGCGGTGCCTTCTCTTGTTGCAGAGCACGGGCTCTAGGCTCACGAGCTTCAGTAGTTGTGGCACATGGGCTCAGTAGTTGTGGCTTCCAGGCTCTAGAGCTCAGGCTCAGTAGTTGCAGCACATGGGCTTAGTTGCTCCGTGGCATGTGGGATTTCCTGGACCAGGGATCGAACCCGTGTCCCCTGCATTGGCAGGCGGATTCTTAACCACTGTGCCACCAGGGAAGCCCTCCCATTGGAAGCTTAGACTATTGATTTGAGACTTTATTTTCTAATATGAGCATTTGATGCTATAATTTTTTTTCTCTAAGCACTTCCAATTGTTATAACTTATATTTTCATTGTTATTCATTTAAAAATATTTTCTTATTTCCCTCAAAACTTCCCTTACTTCTTTGATCAACGGACTATTTAGAATAGTGTTATTTAGTTTCTAAATGTTTGGATCTTTTCTGGCTATCTTTCTGTTTTTGATTTTTTTCTTTAATTCTATTATGGTCGTACACACTTATTACTGTTAACATATTTAGTGTGTTTTCAATTATTTTTTTTTTAATTTAGGGTTTATTTAATGGCCCAGAATATGGCCCATATAGGTACTTTAAAAGAATGTGACTTTTGCTGTTTTGGAGTGGACTGGCATCTGTCGATAGAATTTCCCTGAGAACCAGTCAGTTTCCTGTTTTTTTGTTAACTTGTTTTAGATTGTATTCTAAACAATTTGGTATTATGTTGTAGGAGTCTGGGTCCTGTTCACATCCTCTGGAGATTTTTGGAGTTTTCCCCAGAAAAATATCTGGAGAATATTGATTTTGTTTGTTTGTTTTAGCAACTAATTAGCAACTAATTAACCTCATGAGGTACAAATCACAAGTTCTGTGAACAGTGGTCTCATCTCAGGTCAGGTCTCAAAGTGGTTGTGATGTTGCTTTGGGTCTGACTCATGCACGTCCAGCTTGGGCACTAAGCCCAGAACTTGTGTTAGTTTGTACACAGAATTAGTGTACAATTAATGTACAGAATTAGTGTACAATTCTGGCCTCTCCAGGGTTTCATGCACACTCTCCAGTTCCCAGGGCCATCGGTACCAGGTTCCTCTGGCTGGAAAGATGGGCTCCTCATAGCATTTATTTGGATCACTCTGTTCTACAGTTGCATGTGACTGACACTACATTCAGGGCAAAGCAGTGAGGTAAGAGAGAGAAGACAATAATAGAGATTTCTCCCATACTCTTTGGAACACAGAGAACCCTTTTGCCAGATCCTCTGACCAGAGAGACTGAGTTCCTTTTCTTTTTTTTTTCCTCAGTGCTTTAGGTGTTCATGCCATGGCCACTGCCATGAAGTTCCAGGCTGGGATCACATTTGTGTTAGAAGTAGGAGAAAAAGAAGAGGAAAAAATTGAGATGTGTTCCACATTTTTCAGGTTGCAGGGGGCCCCCTCTCTTGCTTTGGTTGAAAAAGGTAGGTTCAGAGTTCTGATGTCTGTGTCTGCTGCCCAGTTGCATAACTGGGGCCACTTTCCTGTGAGAGGAGTGAAATAAAGGAGGAGAAACAACCCAAAATACTGGTTTTTCTTCAATTTTTGACTTTCCTCTTCAACCTCCCTCCTATTGCTTATTTTTCAGATTCTTTAAGTAGTTGTGTTTTACTGTATTGGTTTTAGCCATAATTAGTGAGAGAAAGAGCGTGTAGAGGGCTTACTTCACCTTGACCAGCAATAGCAGCTGCAGAAACATTAATACCTAATTATTATTGAATTCTATATATAACTTGCATCTCCCTGTCCTTCCTTCTTTGGGAAGGCTTTTTTTTTTTTTTCGGTAGGCGGGCCTCTCACTGCTGTGGCCTCTCCCGTTGCGGAGCACAGGCTCCGGATGCGCAGGTTCAGCGGTCATGGCTCACGGGCCCGGCCGCTCCGTGGCACATGGGATCCTCCCGGACCGGGGCACGAACCCGTGTCCCCTGCATTGCAGGCAGACCCTCAACCACTGCGCCACCAGGGAAGCCCTGGGAAGGCTTTGAAAAACGCTGAATATGTGGGAATTGTGGAGACATGGGAATCTGACTTCTGCTTTTGCTAGGAGAGGTGCTGAGAACTTCATCAGGGGGGTGTTGTCTGTTAGTCCACATGCAGCTCCTTTGCAAATTGGTAGCTTCAACCTCCCATGAGTCATAATGATCCAGTGTCCCATCCAGTGTTCATATGTGTTTTTGTGTTTATGTTCACATTCTGGAAATATACCTGTGCCTGTAATACTAGGCAATTGTTGGTTTATTTGTCTGTTTCCTCCTTGAGGGTCATTGTTGGTTTATTTGTCTGTTTCCTCCTTGAGGGTCCCTGAGGGCAGAGAATTCATCACTGCCCTCTGAGCTCCTTCCATTTTCTGGCACATGGCAGGAATGTGATCATTTTTTTTTAAATAGTATGATTTTGCCTTAAAAATAACTTTCAGATTCTTGGCATGAGTGCCAGCAATTTTCTTGTCTGTTAACCGTGTCTGATAATAATGATCTGTCACATATCTCTGAGAACTATCCTGTAATCACAGGCTCTCATTCCTAAGAAAGGGTCAACAGTTCACAAACACCAGTGTCCTGGAGCTGCCGGACATGGTCACACTGAATATTCTCTATTTCAGAGACAGGCAAACTAAAGCCAAGTGTCTCTTTACTCAACCTAAAATTACTAGTCTCATGAAGAAGCTGAAATGGAGAATCTGAGTCAACCCAGACTCATAGTGGCAGTTCTGATCTCAATTGCCCTCAGCTGCCTAGCAGACAGCTCAATATACATTTACAAGCACTCATTTTTATTTTTGCATTAAGACATCACTTAAGAATAGGTTTTCAGACTTCCTCTGTGTCTCTGGCTGTATTAACAGTGAAATGCATGGTGTGCCATGCTTCACTGACATCACTGCGCTCCCCCACTGCCATATCATTTCCATCCTATTGTGGAGCAAAAGCCTTAAAAATAATTTTTAGTTTTAAAAAACAAAGCATTTACATTCTGCTGGTTTATGAGTGCAAGGCAATTTTATGTTATTTTCCAAGTCTTTTACATACTTGGGGAACTTTGCCTTCGAGAGAGATCAGCAAGATGTCACGTCAGCCATTCACCCATGTTCTAAAGTGAGCACCTGCCCTGTCCGGCTGAATGCATATCATTCACCGTATCACCAGGAACAGCTCCACACCCTCAGGAGCTACATGGAATCGCACACACAACTCAAACTGTCACGAAATTGCCGCAGATGGGAACTTGATTTCCTCCAGAGCATTTTAAATTCCAGCAAATGGGCACCAGTAAACAAATAAACAGGAAATGCTCAAAGGCCTGTGCCCTTGACTTTTGTTCAACGATAATCCTGTGCCTGATCCAGCAGGGAAGCCTATAGTTTGGACAGCAGAAACCTGAACTTCCCCAAGAGGAAGCAGGATCCCTCAAGCCTGCCAGTAAGCCCAGCACGGAGTCAGCTGTGGGACTCTGTGAGTGTCTGCAGCTCCCCACTGAGTCACTTCTTAATGAGGAATAGAAAGAACAGGAATCCCGCTATGGGCTAGAGCTCCTGGGTGTACATAATGACCCATATGCCTGCCTTCCTTTCCCTCTCCACTGCTGTACCAGCTGAGACTTGTTCCCCATCCCGAGGTTCAGCCCTGCCCTGCACCCCCAGGCCTACACCCTCAGGCTTACACCAACCCTGAGAAGGTTTGGGATGAGAAGAGCTGGGTCAATTACTTGGTCAGTAATTTCTGAAGGAATTCTTGAGATGATCTTTGGAACCCAATTTCTTTAACGTCAGGGTAGATCTATCATATTTTTCCCTTGCAAAAGTTCCAAGGCTCTTATTCTCAGCAATTATTCCTCATCCTTCATTTCTTTCACTATCCGGTCCCAAATATAAAATGACAACTCCTGGGTCCCTTACTTTCTAGATCTCTAGTTTTGTCTCCCCATCCAGGGCAGTTTGTTTTTTGTATGATTGTATCTGTGGATCAGACAGACCTGAATCTAATTTCCAGCCTTGCTCCTCTCTAGCTAAGGGATATTAGGAAGATATTTGACATCTCTGATATCCAAGTTTCTCGCCTGTGAAACATTACTAAGCTGTTCTAAAGATTAAATAGCTGATGTATAAAGTGACACAGTGCAGAGTAGGCCTATAAGTGATGGCTTATTATTATCATTATTACTATTATTATTCTTAGGAGAATAAGAATGTCCTTATTCTTATTCTCTTATTCTCTTATTCTTATTCTCTTATTCTTATGTCCATGTCCTCCATGACTGCTGGCCTGGTTTCCAATCTTCCTCAGATTCACTTTTCTTTTTTCTTTTTCTTTTATTGAAGTACAGTTGATTTACAATGCTGTGCCAATCTCTGCTGTACAGCAAAGTGACTTAGTTTCACACATATATACATTCTTTTTTAAATATTCTTTTCCATTATGGTTTATTCCAGGAGATTGGATAGAGTTCCCTGTGCTGTACAGTAGGACCTTGTTGTTTATCCACTCTAAATGTAATAGCTTGCATCCACCAACCCCCAATTCCCAGTCCATCCCTCTCCCTCCCTCTCCCTTGACAACCACAAGTCTGATCCCTATCAGACTCACCTTTCTTAATCACACATCACTGAGGCCATAACTTAAAGATCTGTCCTTGTCCCAGCTCTCACATTCAGATTTATTCTTTACTTTCACCTAAACTTGGTGGTCATCCATGGACTACTGGCCCTACCTGAATTACTTACCCTGCTTTTGCTCTGCCCGACCTGTCCTTTTATTTCCTGAGCCTCTAATTTATTTACACAAGAGAGAAAGATTACACAGTATAAATTCTGCTTCCCTCAAAGGTAAATATTAATGTCTTGTATTATTCAGTAAATGACTGGATGCTGGTTGTTGTGCATCCATCTATTAAAACAGTGGAATAAATAAATTGATTGTTCTGGTTTTCTCTACTTAACTGATGAGCTCTTTGTGTCTGAACAGACATTCACATTAAAACTATGGTCAATGGTTTTGTGGATATAACCAATAATGATAAAGTTTTTAATTGTCTTTGGATTTGAGTTAGTTCACATTTACTCTCTGAGATGGAAAGGCCTTTAATGGTACTGCCACACGGAGCATCAGATCGAGATTAGGTAGAGAGGGACCTTACACTGAGTCATAAGAGTAAGACCCCTTGCCTGGGCACTAGAATAATGACTGCATTAGTAGGATGGAGTCATCAATCTATAACACCGGAAAGGAAAGGCTCTCTAATCAACTTTATGAAGTTAATAAAGGTAGAGTTAAGAATGATTGGACACACATAGAAAAAGAAGTGTAAAAAGTTCATTATAGCATTAACTTGAGCAAAAGTATTTGCAACAACCCTAGGCATTATATTCTCACTTCCCCTCCCTTTAAAGGAGAGGATAGTTCTTTTAAATATGGATCACTCAGCTCCTTCTCTTCGGCATGCTTTGTGTCATTCATGTCCCATGTAGGTCTAAGCTTGATGGCATTCTTTGTGTCAAAACTATTTTTAATGACTGTAAAACCATCAAACTTCAAATTTTAAAGAAAAGAAGTTCTATCCTATACATTGCTAACAGGCCCTCCTCCTTTCTCCTCCTTTTCCTCCCTCCCTGCCTTCCTTCCTCCCTTCCTTCCTTCCTACCTCCCTGCCTCCCTCTCTCCCTTCCTCTCTCCTTTTCCTTCTCACTCTCCTTCTCCTTCTTCTTTATAAAACACATGCTGTTAAGTAGGTGTTATGGGTTGAATTACGTCTTTCTGAAATTCATATGTTGGAGTCCTAACCCCCAGTACCTCAGAATGTGACTATATTTGGAGACACGGTCTTTAAAGAGGTAATTAAAGTAAAATGAGGTCATTAGGGTGGTCCCTAATCCAGTATGACTGCTCTTATGAGAATAAGAGATTAGAACACAGAAACATACAGAGGGGAGACCATGTGAAGTCAGAGGGAGAAGACAGCCACCTGTAAGCCCAGGAGAGAGGCCTCAGAAGAAAGCAACCTTGCCAACACTGATCTCAGACTTTTAGCCTCCAGAATGGTAAGACAATTAAGTTTCTGTTGTTTAACCCACTCAGTCTAGGTATTCCCCAGGCGTGGTCGTTGTGTGTCATTTCACTGCTCTATGTTCTGGTCAAGAATGTCTGTCACCTTCCTTTGTGTGGAAATGGGTCACCAAAGGGCAAATGCATAGGCAATATTAAAAACCTACTATGATCTTGGATCTTTGAGGATTTAGTCCCAGGGATAAGTTAGTGAATATAAAGCTAATGTAAAGTACAGCCAGTAAAATATCAAATATGCTGTGTGGCACAAGAAGTATTGTAGTGGTTTAGCGAAGAGTTCACATTAAGTGACAAGAAAGGCTCCAAAGTGGGAAGATTTGAGCTGGACTTTCAAACGTAGGTAGGAATTGGTAGTGGAGAGATTGGGGAAAACAAAGAGAAATTAGTGTGAACCAAAATGTGGACATGCTCAGAAGATAGGGCAAAGTCTTCTGGTTCAATTTGTTTAGGTGAGCAGTGGGAGATGAGACTGGAAAGGTAGACCTAGACTGCACTGTGGAAAGGTCTTCAGTGTCAAGTAAAGACATTTGCCCTGTGAAGAGTGGGAAGCAATGGAAAGTTCTGAGTAGAAATGTAGCCTCAATGTATGGCAGCCAGTATTTAGGAAGATTAATCCATTATGAGATAGAAGATGGTACAAAGGGAGGAATTGCTGGAGACAGGGGCACAAGGTAAGTTCCTCCCATTGTCCTTATACAAAGTGAAAAGGAAGCTAATGAGGGTTGTGTATCTGAGTAGGAAAGGAAAGGACAAAGCAAGCTTTCCTGAAGGCATCAACAGGAGCTGGCTGCCCATAGGGCTGTAGGAGAGTGAGGTGACTGACTTTTCAAGTTTTGATTGAAAAAGGCCACATTAGCCATTATTATTTCCATTTTACTGATGGAAATATCAAGGCACAGTAGATTTGCCTACAGGTATTCAAATTACCTAAGCCAATGAAAACAGAAGTTCCTACTCATTTGTTCTTATTGGTAGGTAGCCTCTATCACATCTTCTACTGCCATGATCTCACTTTTAAAGTATTATCATTAAAATGTCCCTTACCAAATAACTCTTGTTGTTCCTTTATTGTTGCAATCTCTGTATGCCTTCACTCATAAGTCCTAATCTCTTTTACTCTCAAACCATCACATCTATTATTTTTCATTTTATCAGAGACATATGGAAGTGGTGATGATTCCCTCAGAAAAATTTTATCAGCTGCAACTACCACAAAATAGCTTTTTAGTAAGCACCTACTTTAAAGACTCTCTGATATATATGGCGTTTAATCTCCACAGGAGCCTGTGGGATAGGCAGTATTATACTCATTTTATAAATGATTAAATGGATGTTCATATGGATTAAATTACCTAAGGTCAAATGGCTATTAGGTGGCAGAGCCATGGCTCCAACCCAGATCTGCCTGTCCATGCTCTTCCAGCATGACCATTGCTAAGATAGAGAAGAAAGGATCAAGAAGACACTTTGCCACGGTTTTTAGGCTAGTTCTTCAAGGTTACCACTATCTGTCTCTTCTAAGTTTATCCAGGATTTTTTCCCCATTTTTAAAATTGGGTTGTTTGTCTTATTATTGAGTTGCAAGAATTCTTTGTAAGTGCTGGTTACAAGGTCTTTCACATGTATATATTTTTTAGAGTAGTTTTAGGTTCACAGCAAAATTGAGAGGAAGGTACAGGGATTTCCATATATCCCTGCACCCACACAGGCACAGCCTCCCTCAATATCAACATCCCCCACCAAAGGGGAATATTTATTACAGGTGATGAACCTACACTGATACATCATAATCACTCAAAGTCCATAGTTTACATTAGGGCTCACTCTTGGTATTGTACAGTCTATGGATTTGGATAAATATATAATGACTTATATCCATTATTATAGTATTATACTGAGTATTTTCATTGCCCTAAAATCCTCTGTGCTCCATTTATTCATCCCTCTTTCCCCACACCTTTACCCTTGGCAACTACTGAACCTTTTACTGTTTCCATAGTTTTGCCTTTTCCTGGTATCATACTATTGGAATCATATAGTATGTTGCTTTTTACGATTAGCTTCTTTCACTTAGAGATGTATATTTAAGGTTCCTCTATGTCTTTTCATGGCTCGATAGCTCATTTCTTTCTAGCACTGAATACTGTTCCATTATCTGGTTGTTTATTTATCCATTCACCTACTTAAGGTCATCTTGGTTGCTCCCAAGTTTTGGCAATTATGAATAAAACTGCTATAAACATGTACAGGGTTTTGTGCGGACCTAAGTTTTCAACTCCCTTGGGTAAACACCAAGGAGTGCAATTGCTGGATCGTATGGTAAGAGTGTGTTTGTAAGAAATTGCCCAACTGTCTTCCAAAGTGACTGAAGCATTTTGCATTCCCACCAGCAATGAACGAGTTCCTGTTGCTCCATATCCTCACCAGCATTTGGTGTTGTCACCGCTCTGGATTTTGGCCTCTGGGATTTGTTTTAAACATCTAAGGTAAGACACACAGACGTGGCAATGACTGTCATGAAAAAAGACGTTTACTCACAGCTCCCAAGAGGAGAGGGCACTCTATGCACCCACATGGAGAAGGATCAAGGCCCATCAGGAGGCAGAGGAAGGTGGGGGGAATGTACACATGCAAGAGGCTTGCTTGTGGTTTCTGTGGGAAGAAACAGGCAAAGTAGGGTAAATAAGTCTAGGATTGGCTAGTAGACTCTGGGGCATAGGGGCTGTCCCTAGTTGTCTGGAACCTGGCCCTGTGGTGATTAGGGCGGTTGGGTAATGGCCCGGAATCTGAGATCGTATAAGTAAGGACTTGCTGTATAGCACAGGGAACTCGGCTCAATATTCTGTAATAACCTAAATGGGAAAAGAATTTGAAAAAGAGTGGATACTTATATAGGTATAACTGAATCACTTTGCTGTACGCCTGTAACTAACACATCATTGTTAATCAATTATACTCCAATATAAAATAAAAATTAAAAATAACTAAATGAAGGGAGGAAATGGAAAGGAAAATAAAACTGTATCTGTATTGCTAAAAAAAAAAGACACCTGGAGGTATGGACTCAGGATTGGTTAGTTTGCATATGAAAGGTGTGCTTGCAGTTGTTTGAGATCTCTAGGAATTAGCTAACCCTGGGAGGGAGGGCCTGACCCAGTCCCTCCTGGGTCAGCAAGTCCCCAGATATCAAAGCATCAAAATGTAGAAAATAAAAATCATGGTTAATATACTGTCCTGATCACTGCCCCTTCTGTCACCAGCCATGTAAGAAGTGCTTACAAACTACTTAACTGAGTTAAACTGGATTGAATTCAGGGTCTATGTGTGTTATTAAAAAAAGTCACCAACATAAACTTCTTGAAGGCCTTCCTTGAAAACATATTGAATGGAAACTTCCTTACTTTTCAAATGACTGACAGCATATGCTGCTAGACAGTCTATTTGCTAACCATTTTCACTTTTGTTTTGCAACAATATTTTCATTATTTCATCTACCTCCTAAAATTTCTTGTGAAGATAGACTTCTCTAGAACTCCAGCACTTATGTACTTTCCACCTGAATCTAAGATTTTCTGCCATTTTGACATTTTTGTGTATTTTAAACTGCTTCACTTTTCTCCTCCCCCTGAAGTAAAGGTGTCAGTAGCAATGAGTCATTCACAGATGATGGGCATTTAAGAGCCAAAAGGCCTTAGAGATGATCTGAACTAGAGTGGGTTGCCTGCAAAAGAGGCTTCTGCTGGTCAGGTAAGAGAGAAGTAGCTGCAAACAGAAAAGATAGATATCCATCATGAAAGAGTGGATTCCATCTGAGCAATATTGTAATATGCTCAGTTATTTTTTAAATTTTAAGACCCCATTGATTTCCCTTATTTGCCCAGTTCTGGTTCTCCATGGAAACCATGCACGCAGGACCTGTTTGTATATATAAATTCATTCTGAAAATATTTACCAAGTACTTATGAAAGCCAGGCACTGAGCTAGGTCTTGGGCATGCAAAGAAATGTTTTCCTATTAAGGCATGTTTTGTACCCCTAGGGAAAACTTTCAACAGCAAAGCCCCCGGGGTCACAAAGGCCCCTGGGGACCCCGGGAAAAATAAGATGGAATCTAGATGATAAGACCTAACCTCTTCTTTTGTGCTTAGTCTAGTTCCACTTGCCTGTATGTGGTCATATGCAGAGGCCTTGCACCTAACATGTCAGATTAGTGTTCCCAGCGCGAACCGATGTGCTGAAGCGCTGAGCACTGACACTCAACTCAAGACAGCAGCAGCGGGCCGTGTGCAGAGACACTGCGCCCGGCACTGCGAGCTGGAGCCCCGAGCAGCGTGACTGCAACTGCCGGGCGAGAACTCCCTACCCCCCACCCCCAGACCCTATAAAGCAGCCCTGTCTGGAGAGCACGAACCTAGAACACAAGCTCGCACCTCTCCGTTCTCTGATTAAAGAATGAAGCTTTCCTTTGCTTCCGAATCAAACTCGGTCATATTCTATTGGCGTGAGCAGCACCGGGCAGGAAGACCCTTGTTGGGCTCCAACTCGAAAGGGTTGGAAACAAAATGAAGGTTAACAGAGTGAAAGCCACCAAAATGTTGTTGATCCTGCAGTGGGAGTCTTCATCACTACAGTGGAGACATAAAGGAGGAAGCAGAAATTTTATTCCTGCCTATTTTTCTGATCTGGAGAACTGAATAGGTGACTTTGTGAAAAGTCTTTGTATACTTTTGCTGAACTCTCGTATTTATCTTCTTTTTTAAAAAAAAATTTATTTAATTTTTGGCTGCATTGGGTCTTCGCTGCTGCACGCGCGTTTTCTCTAGTTGCTGAGAGCGGGGGCCACTCTTCATTGCTGTGGGTGGGCTTCTCATTGCAGTGGCTTCTCTTGTTGCGGAGCACGGGCTCTAGGTGCACGGGCTTCAGTAGTTGTGGCACACGGGCTTCAGTAGTTGTGGCTCGCGGGCTCCGGAGCACAGGCTCAGTAGTTGTGGCGCACGGGCTTAGTCGCTCCGCAGCATGTGGGATCTTCCCGGACCAGGGCTCAAACCCGTGTCCCCTGCATTGGTAGGTAGATTCCCAACCACTGTGCCACCAGGGAAGCCCTCATATTTATCTTTTAATATCTGATGCTGCCATAGACTCAAGACAGTTAAAAAAATTGTTATAATGCCAAATTTCTTGCCTTAACAATAATGTTCATTTTCCTGCAGGAAGGGGTGGTTCTAGACAAAACAATATCTCTTCATTGAGGGTCTCTTTCTTTCTTTTTATTTATTTATTTATTTTTGCAGTACGCGGGCCTCTCACTGTTGTGGCCTCTCCGTTTGCGGAGCACAGGCTCCGGATGCGCAGGCTCAGCGGCCATGGCTCACGGGCCCAGCTGCTCCGCGGCATGTGGGATCCTCTCGGACCGGGGCACGAACCCGCGTCGCCTGCACCGGCAGGCGGACTCTCAACCCTTGCACCACCTGGGAAGCCCTGAGGGTCTCTTTCTACTTCTCTATGACCTTACTTCTGGCTCAGGAGGGCTGTGGACACATCCAGTATGAGGATGGATTTGTGTGCGTGTCAGAAGATTTGTAAGTATGAAATTATCTAACAAAGAATATAATTTCATGTGAGTGTGTGTGAATCCATAATTACAAACCACCTAAGATGAGAAAGTGGCATTAGCTAAAATATTGTAAAGTCGAAGTTTAAGTTTCTTTTCTCTTGGGTGGTGGTAATAGTAGGAAAATAATGCCCAGAAAAAAATCACCTGTTGTGGTAAGTACAGCCATGGTCAATACAGTGAGCAGTGTCGAAAACCTGGGTAGGTTGAGATTGAATCCCCAGCCTAAGCAGATAATCTGAGAGATTGGTCTCACAAGCCAAGTTTTATACTATGACTGTCCACGTCATGGCTTTACCCAATTAAGTGAAAAGGGGCTTCTGGGAAGCGGTTCCAACAGGAGACAACCCAGACAACTACTGTCTTTCATCTGCCTCAACCACCAACCCCCTCCTACCTTTCCCTCCACATCTTCCCCTCTTCCACCATTCCTTCCCTTCTCCTCACCTTGCTTCCAGCAGCAGGAGTGAGAGGTAGGAAAAAGAGCGAGAACTACTTACTAAAGAACCAAGCCACAAACCTTTGCCTCTGTTTACCTTTTTTATATCTGACTCTCTCAAGGTAAAGTCATCTACAAGAACAGGAATTTAGAAAAATATTTGCAAACTCCATCTAGAAGTAAACCGAAACAGCCACCTTTGCCATTCTCCACCCAACTAGCCTGTGACATTAGGTAAAATATGTACACAGGACATCAACTCCCTTGATGGTATTCATTTCCATCTGAAAAGCAGTTATTTTTCTTTTTCAATTTGCTTTGCCTTTACTGGTGAGAAGTTAATCAGAAGCCAAACTCTGGAGGCCTGAGACTGTTGGGTTTCTTATTTTACACCTGAAGGGAAAGCCCACTGAGTAAATTCTGAGTTATTTTAAAACTTAAAGCAACATGATGCCACTACACTATAGTTACCAGCTCTTTTGCGGTATAAGCCATACGGTCATATATTTAGGCTGTGTGCATATTCTGTTTCCAGCATAATGGCTTTTTAAAATTAAAGACACAGAATTAGCCCTGACCAAAGAAATGACGCAGTAGCAAAGATTCCCCAAATTGACATAGCAAAATATTGATAACAGACTCTAGAGGGGACAGACAGTCCCTAAGGAATAAAGAAAATGTTGAGTGGAGAATAGAAACCCCACCCAAGCAGCAGTTGCTCTGTGCTGCGCTGATCTTCAATCAGTTCCTGGACTTTAGCAAGAACAACAACAACAAGAACAACAAACAGCTTAACTGGCCACTTACTCTGTTTTATATGCTTTACATGTATTACCTCATTTTTTTCTTCAAAAGATATACCTTTATTATCTCCATTTTGTAGATGATAAAACTTTAATATGTTAAATAAATTGCCCAGCTAGTAAGTGATAGAGCAGGGATTCAAACCCCATCTTAATTTAGATACTAATATTTTGAACTTGATCCCCAGAGCACCTAATACAGTGTTGGATACTTAAAAATAATTAAGAATATGTTGATCCATTTTGGGGATAATTTAGCTGTATAGTAGGGACAGCAAACAGGAAAAGTGACCTAGAGGGATCACTCACCATTCTATCTTTAAATTTTTCTGGTTATTTTCCACATTATTCCTTCATGCAATATTTGCTGAGCTTTTACTATGTGCCAGGTACTGTGCTGGGTGGAAAACAAATAAATGACACAAATCCTGCATGTAAGTAGCTCCCAACTCAGTGAAAGACTCCCAAGGGTAATCAGATAAATGATCAAAAAACATGGCAAGTGGGGTGTCACTAGCAGACCATGGAGGAGCTGGTCAGGACTGGCTTCCAGGAGGAGGAGGCTTCTGAGCAGAGATGTGAAGGATGAGCAAGAGGAGGAAGTGGGAGAACAGGTAAGACCCTAGTAGACTGAGAGGAGAGTGTGAGCAGGAAAAAGAGACGCTGGGGATTTCAAGCAGTTCATTGTTGCTGAAGTGAAAGTGCCGTGTTGGGAGTATCAATGGTCCTGAACAGGGAGGCAGGGACAAAATTGGGCAGAACCTTCTAAGGCATCGGAGGTGGGAGTTGGGTGGAAGAAATAGCAGAGATGTGGTGATTAAGGGAGAGAAGCCAGGAATTATTCTTCAATCACTATCTGCGAGATAATCACAACTGAAAAAGTGTAGTTCGTGTCCTTGAATTCTGTTCATTTCTCCCTGGATTTCTCCCATTTTCTATTAAAACACATGCAGACTAGCTCCTTAACACTTTTTGTACCTGTTTCATGACAAATGTTATAATATTTCATAGCCAGCAGATGGCACTAGGCATATATAAACATTTTGTGCACAGTAATTTTTTAGTGGACATTCCCTCCTACTTATTCCAAAAGAAAATTTTTTTATAGTGCAGCAAATCATTTTATTAAATATGGGGAATAAACATGAACTATATTCCAGCTTAAGATAGCTTTGCTTTTCGTAATATTGTAGAGAGTGTCTAATAAAGCCCAACTGTTCATTTAAGATAACTGGACTTAGAGTAATTTTGTGACCAAATTTCGGTGTTTAATTTACTAAGCTTCGATGGTTTGAATGCCTGGGCTGCTATGGTTCACAAAGGACTTTTCTCCATTCTGGGAACTCTGAGGTTTGACTAGGGTCCAGGGTGTGAGAAAGACTGGGCATCTGATAAGACATGCAGTCCCCTCTCCTGCCAACAGCTACCGTGATATAGCCCAAAAGGGCTCACACTCGGCCTCAGTGAGCTTCTAAAAAGAAATTTCCTTGGTGGCACCATCTCTAAGTGGTCAGGAAAATTCAGGGAAAACTAGCATATGGGTGAAGGAGTGAAACTAGGCTTTCCTATAGTCAGTCAGGTTTTTGTTTGTTTTAGTTTTGGGTTTTTTTGTTTTGTTTTTTTCTATTTATAAGCCCTGCACACACAGAGAATAGCAGAATCTCTCCAGAATCCCCGACAGACTGAGACAAAGGCCTGAACTTGCTCTGCTTGTGATCTGGGCTGGCAATCCACCTAGGTTAGTTCAGGTTCTCCAGGAAACACGCTGAGATGGAGTAGGGAGGGCAAGAGGCTTATTGGAAGGGGTAACAGCTGTTAGAGCAAGAGGGAGCTGGACTGGGTGGGAAAGATTTCAGGAGTGAGGCAGATCTGACACCTATGACAGGAGGCGCAAGCAAGGAGAGCCTGGGGATCTGACCAGGTCTTGGCTTACTCAGTGAGGAGCTCCAAAGTCCAGCACTGGGCAGAGACGGCCAGGCCCTGGTACCCTGCTATGCCCAGTCACTGGCTGGGGACTGCCCAGAAGAGTGTGACCTTGGCTTGAACGCTAGTGGCAGATGGAGAAGGGGCTGTAGTTGGAGGCTGTCAGTAAACTGTACTCCTGGACAGTTAGTTTTTTCCCAGAAGAAGATCCGAGGGCTAGTGCACCTTTGTGGCTGCCACACTAGCCTAGTTAAAACAATCACTATTCATGTTAAGATCCCCTTTGTATTCCTTAGGTCTTTCTAGGATGAAGCTGTGTGAATAGGCTACTTCTTTTCCAGTAGTTGAGGTGCTATTTCTGTACAGATGTTAACTCCTAGATGCTTGGGTCATGATTCAACCCAGAATATTCCATGAAGGGGCCTTCAGCTTCATTTGAAGAATTCTCAATATCCATATATGAATTATATACATGGCTCTTTTATGGAATTTAAAAAATAAAAGACCACTGTCTACAAGTGTTCAAAAGTTACAAATGAATTTTAATCTCAGGCAAGCATGATAAGGAAATCAGTATTTGCAAAGGCTCCTCTAACATAAGGCAAAGTCAAATATAAGTGATTTTGTCATTTGCTCTTTTGGATTAATAATTCTTAGATCTTCCTTGTTAACATCCTCAAAGTTGACTCAATGTCTAGATTGTGTGTGTGGTGCTTTATAATGCACCTCCGTGTGGAACATCTTGTTTGATGCTCACAATTCAAGGTATTCAAGGTGAGGAAGGTATTATAACCAATTTACAGATGAAGAAACAGAGCCTAAGAGTTAACATATTGGAGAGTAAGGCATGTACGACTTTCCACTCCAGAGGCCTAGCTTCCCTTGAGACCCTGCTACTTGCAGGATCTGCTCCTCTCTCTCCAACTTATGGTAAATACCTCAACGCCCATGTGCTCTCACTGAACCAAAATGCAGTTCCTGGATTGAGCCACCTCCCTCAATGGTCCTGTGCTGTTACACATGCTGCCACCTCTGCCTGGAAAGACCTCCCCGACCCTGGCTCCCTTTACTTGGTTACTTCCTACTTTCCCTTTAAGATCAGATCAAGCAGCACCTCTACTAGGAAATCTTACATGAAAGGAATCAGTCTTTCGTTCTGTTGTACCCCAGCACTGATCACAGGGTGATTATCACCTGCTATCTGAACAGACCCTTGTACATTGTATCTATACAGTTGGCAAACAACGTATTTTGAAAAGATCAAAGAAAGGACTCTTAAGAACCGCATGGCACACAAAGAGTATTACATAGCAAATATTAATACTTGGTTAGATCTCATTTCAAAGAAAAGCAATGTATCCTATTGAATATTACTGAAACTCATGCTAGAAATTTTGCTTTTGAAAAAAAAGTGTCTTAATGGACATATGCTTCTGTTAACTGGGTACACTTTGTATTTTTTCTAATCTTTGTAGTTAACCACAGGGGGAGAAAAGAAGGTAATTTAACACAATACAAAAGAAACAGGGAAACTAACTTGAGGTTCTAATCAAGGTACTACTGAAAGTTGAGTAATAAAAATGTTGACCTTTGCAAAAAATAAATATAATTTGTATTTTTCCTATCTATTAAAGAACATGAATGCTTGATATACAGAGGCTATCAAAGACTCTGATGGGTTGCAAAAACAGAATTCTCATCACATGGAGGCTATCTTAAGGCCATGAAGAAGCTACATTACATTGCACATCTTTTTTTTTTTTTAAAAGGAATCAAATAATTACTGTGAATTGTAACACAATTTCTATGAATGACGTCTTTCTTCAAAGTCTATGAAGTATAATGTAAAATTTTTTCACATTTTCTAGGGAAGTATAAGAGTTTCTTTATGTAAAACAAATAAGATGTAATTTTGACTAGAGAAGGGCAGACTGCAGAGGGGAAAATGGTGATAAAATCTTGGGAATTGCAGAGACTGGTATTTTTTTAACATTTCTAATGATGGAGAGAAGAATCAGACAAGAGTTGTGTTTAATCTGACACATAGCAGTTTTCCAGAAGGATTTAATATCTTCTCAAGACTTCACATATATTTAAGAATTGCTGCCTTAGCTTTACTAACACTAACATCACAAATTTTCATGCCAAAATTTATTCAATGCCATTTGTTACTTATTTATTTTTTAAATAGGCTTTATGTTTTACAGCAGTTTTTGGTTCACAGCAAAATTGAATGGAAAGTACAGAGACCTCCCATATACCACCTGCCCCCCAACACACACTATTTCCCCCATTATCAACGTCTCCCACCAAAGTGGTAGATTTATTACAATTGATGACCCTACATTGATGCATCATTATCACCCAAAGTCCATAGTTTATACTAGGGTACACGCTTGGTGTTTTACATTTTATGGGTTTTAACAAATGTATAATAGCACATATCCACCGCTACAGTATCATACAGAATAGTTTCACTGCCCTAAAAATCCTCTATGCTATGTCTATTCATTCCTCCCTCCTCCTTAACCCCTGGCAACCACTGACTTTTTAATTATCTCCAAAATTTTGCCTTTTCCAGAATGTCATATATCAATAGTTGGACTTACCCAGTATATATAGCCTTTTCAGATTGGCTTCTTTCACTTAATAATATGCATTTAAGATTCCTCCATGTCTTTTCATAATAATCGATAGCTCAGTTATTTTCAGTGCTGAATAATATTCCATTTCTGGATGTACCAAAGTTTATCCATTTATGTGCTGAAGGACATCTTGGTTGCTTCCATGTTCTGGAAATTATGAATAAAGCTACTATAAACATCCATGTGCAGGTTTTCTGTGGACATAGGTTTTCAACTCCTCTGGGTAAATACTACAGAGTGCAATTTCTGTATCATATGGTAAGAGTATGCTTACCAAACTCTCTTCTAAAGTGGCTGTACCATTTGGCATTCCTCCTGGTAATGAATAAGATTTTCTGTTGCTCCATATTCTTGTCAGCATTTGGTGTTGTTAGTGTTCAGGATTTTGGCCATTCTAACCTTTGTGATTTTTCATATTACTATTACTAAGCCCAGAGAATTAAACAGCTTTCATGAATATATATAAACCAGTTTCCACATGAAAGCTGATTCCCAAAACATAGCCAGAACAAGCAAACAGAGACCCAAGAAATTGTAAGTTATTAAGATAAGCTTAGTTATTTTCTGTATGCGTGAGCTATTTTCAAGGATTTAGCAATATTTGGTAGAATAGTACATCTATTTAAAGCACTAAAGAAGAGACCAAAGTGAAATGAGTCCTGAAACCAAGGATATAAGTTTGCAAATCTTCTGAATGATGAGGGCTTTGGGTACTAGAAGGTGTACAAATTGCTTGAAGGCATGTTAATTCAGTGTTTCCCCCAAACACTCTATCAAACAAATAAAATACATTAACACAATTTCTTTCACCACCAACCACAAAATTTAGGCAAACTTTTTTGATACTATACCTGCCAGGGAAGGAAACCGTGAGAACTGAAAAAAAGAGATTAGTGCTTTCTATGAAAGGGATGTGTTCACAGGGCTTGCTTTTTTGTTGCTGCTGTTGGGGATACTTAAAGGAAGCACCACATGTACACACACCCACATGTCCTACATTCTTTCCAAATCCCTATTTTACACTCTAATGCTCTGTGTAATAAAAGCTTCCTCCATGTGGTAAAATGCTTTTTAAGCATTAATAAGTGAATTTTAGATCTTGACAGCCTGGTCTCCCTCCCTCACCTCTAAACTGTTCATGTTTTTATCTCCATTCTTGTTTAATTACTTGTCTATTTTCTCTGTATTGCTTTGGCTTTTTATTATGCATAAACTTATGTTTTATATAAAAAATTACTGGTTCTCCACTACCAATATCACAAACCTCATCATGGGTAAGCAGTTTCAGACTCTCTGCAGACAGCTCAAATAAGTTTTGTGAATAAATTTCAAAATGATGCCAAGGATAGAGATTGTGAAACTTGTAGATTCATATAGTTTATAGGAAATTATATTCAGCCATTTGACTTGATATTTTAGGGTCATATTCAAAGAATAGAATAAACATTCATAAATACTACAAGTTATAAATGGTATACTCATACTTCAGCAAGTAAAAAAAATGATATTGACATCAACGTACCAAGAATTTAATATTAACAGTAACTTTGTGAGGAAGGTATTAGCATTCCCATTTTCTAATGGAAAGGACTTAGCAACAGACAGTGAATTGGGAACCTCAGTTTATATATTTAACGATTGGGTGACAATCAACTAACATACGATTACTTAGCAATGATATGCTCTAATATCTTATTATAAAGAAGAGTTATAAATTTTAGTTTTTTGAATTAATAACAGTAAAAGTAATGATTAAGGCTTTTCATAAACCAACTTTTTAGAAGATACCATAATGTAATTTTAAAGAAGCTATACCACTCCTGAATTTTCCAACTTTCCCTTAATGAATATGAACTATTTTTACAGGAAAAAATTTTAAATAAGAAAAAATAAAAAATAATAACTGCTTTCTATCCAGTTTGTGCTGTTCAATAAAGGCACTGTCATATCATCTGCCACTTGAAGAAACTAAGTAATACACTGCACAAATGGAAGATCATCTACAATTAGAGAATTTGTTTGACTAGCAGGACCCCAGTCTGATGATGCTTGTTGAAGCACCCTAGAGCTACTGAAAGAGAATTGTGGTTTAAGAACCGCTGATGATCAAAGCTTTTACTTTGAAGGGTGTAAAATATATCACATTATAAAGTATATGTACATCTTAATTACAAAATGAAAACTTATGTACTTAACACCCAGTTAAGAACTGGAACAGGAGCATTAAAGCACCCAGGGCTCCTCCTGGATTGCATTCTCTCTTAGAAGTGATTGCCAGCCTAACTCTTATATGAATTATGCTTATGCTTTTGTTTTGCTACACATATATCTCCTAATATTATTGTTGTTTTGTTTGCTTTTAGGCTATATACAAATACCATATATATTTACACATACATACACACACCACCTTTGATAACTTAGTTTTTTATTCTTAACCTTATATTTGAGATTCATTCCTATTGACGCATGAACAGATCATTTTCATTCCTGTACAATATTCCATTGTATGGAATTACTTTGTTTTGATTCATTCTATTGGTGGTCCTTTAGGTTGTTTTCAGCTCCCTCCACCAGGTACAAATAATGCTTCCATGAACATTCTTGTATTTGTTTTCCCTGGCATATTTGCACAGGCATTTCTTTAGGGGAAAGTTATTGGTTGCAGGGTCTATATACTTTAAAATGTATTAGGTAATAAATTATTTTCCAAGATGGCTGTATCAATATATACTCCTACTACAGCTTAGTGACAGTTCTTGTTGCCCCCTCTTCTCATAAATTCATATTATTACCAGACTTGAACATTTTGTCATGTGGTATTAATTTGCATTTTCCTATTTTCTTCTAAAAGTTTTAAAGTTCTACCTTTTTCGTTTAAGTTCTTGACCCATCTTAATTTGACTTTTGTGCCTGAAGTTATATTCCTACCCATTCTTTTCAGATTTTCCTTTTATGTATCACGGTTAACAGGAATTTTCAAACAAGAGATTTTTCTCTTTTCCCCTATCTTTAACCCCACTCCTTTTGAGGAGACTCAACAACTCAAAGAATATAAACAGAGCTCCAGAGAACATACTTTCTAATAAGAATACAGTGAGTTTTTACTGGACAACAACGTAATGTATAAAGCTCTACTAGTTCACATGAGGCCCAAAACTGTTGAAAATTTAATAATTCTGCTTTCTGTATTCTATAAAAAGCAGCCCAGATTAGATCAATAATAATGGTTTAAGAAGTTTCATACATAAGACACAACTTACAAAGTTGATGGTGTCCAACCATGAAGTTATGATTACTGAATCCTTATCTAAGCAGTGGCAGCATTGAGATTTTTAAACTTGGCATTTAATATTAAATATGACATACTGGATACAGTATAAAGTATATAGTATAAGTTATAAACGATTTCAGATAGCCTGAAGCATAATGTCCAGCCTATTGAGTAGTAAGAATACATATGGCATTTTTATCAACTTTATGGAATACTTAATGACAAGAGAGACTCACCAACAGTGAGTATCTGTAACACAGATGGTCTCAGGGCTAGATTGGGCTTACATAAATGTGGATGAATGTAAAGAGGCAATACATAAGAAGAAATGCAACCGTTTACAAACATGAATAAGTATCCAATCACACAAACCATGGAATAAATGCAACTTAAAATAATAATACCATTTTGGGGCTTCCGGGAAGATGGCGGAAGAGTAAGACACGGAGATCACCTTCCTCCCCACAGATACACCAGAAATACATCTACACGTGGAACAATTTCTACAAAACACCTACTGAATGCTGGCAGAAGACCTCAGACCTCCCAAAAGGCAAGAAACCCCTCACGTACCTGGATAGGGCAAAAGAAAAAAGAATAAACAGAGACAAAAGGATAGGGACGGGACCTGCACCAGTGGGAGGGAGCTGTGAAGGAGGAAAGGTTTCCACACACTAGAAGCCCCTTCGTGGGCGGAGGCTGCGGGTGGCGGAGGGGGAAAGCTTTGGAGCCGCAGGGGAGAGCACAGCAACAGGGGTGCGGAGGGCAAAGCGGGGAGAGATTCCCGCACAGAGGATAGGTGCTGACCGGCACTCACCAGCCCGAGAGGCTTGTCTGCTCCCCCGCCGGGGCGGGCGGGGTTGGGAGCTGAGGCTCGGGCTTCGGTTGGAGCGCAAGGAGAGGACTGGGGTCGGCAGCGTGAACGCGGCCTGAAGGGGGTTAGTGCACCATGGCTAGCCGGGAGGGAGTCCGGGGAAAAGCCTGGATCTGCCGAAGAGGCAACAGACTTTTTCTTCCCTCTGTGAGCGAGGAGAGGGGTTTAAGAGCACTGCTTGAAGGAGCTCCAGAGACGGGCGCGAGCCGCGGCTAAAAGCGCGGACCCCAGAGATGGGCAGGAGACGCTAAGGCTGCTGCTGCCGCCACCAAGAAGCCTGTGTGCGAGCACAGGTCACTCTCCACACCTCCCTTCTGGGGAGACCGTGCGGCCCGCCACTGCCAGGGTCCCGGGATCCAGGGACAACTTCCCCGGGAGAACGCACAGCGCGCCTCAGGTTGGCGCAACGTCATGCTGGCCTCTGCCGCCGCAGGCTCGCCCCGCACTCCGTGCCCCTCTCTCCCCCGGGCCTGAGTGAGCCAGAGCCCCCGAATCAGCGGCTCCTTTAACCCCGTCCTGTCTAAGAGAAGAACAGACGCCCTCCCGCGACCTACACGCAGAGGCGGGGCCAAATCCAAAGCTGAGCCCCTGGGAGCTGTGAGAACAAACAAGAGAAAGGGAAATCTCTTCCAGCAGCCTCAGAAGCAGCGGATTAAAGCTCCACAATCAACTTGATGTACCCTGCATCTGTGGAATACATGAATAGACAACGAATCATCCCTAATTGAGGAGGTGGACTTTGAGAGCAAGATTTATGATTTTTTTCCCCTTTTCCTCTTTTTGTGAGTGTGTATGTGTATGCTTCTGTGTGAGATTTTGTCTGTATAGCTTTGCTTCCACCATTTGTCCTAGGGTTCTATCCGTCGGTTTTTTTTTGTTTGTTTTTTTAAATTTTTTCTTTTTTTTGTTAATAATTATTTTTTATTTAATAACTCTATTATAGTTTATCTTACTTTATTTGATTTTACTTTATCTTCTTTCTTTCCTTTTTCCCTTCCTTCCCTCCTTCCTTCCTTCCTCCCTCCCTCCTTTCTTTCTTACTTTCTACTTCTACTAATTCTTTCTTTCTACTTTTTCTCCCTTTTATTCTGAGCTGTGTGGATGAAAGGCTCTTGGTGCTGCAGCCAGAAGTCAGTGCTGTGCCTCTGAGGTGGGAGAGCCAACTTCAGGACACTGGTCCACAAGAGACCTCCCAGCTCCACATAATATCAAACGGCGAAAATCTCCCAGAGATCTCCATCTCAACACCAGCACCCAGCTTCACTAAACGACCAGCAAGCTACAGTGCTGGATATCCTATGCCAAACAACTAGCAAGACAGGAACACAACCCTACCCATTAGCAGAGAGGCTGCCTAAAATCATAAGTCCACAGACACCTCAAAACACACCACCAGATGTGGACCTGCCCACCAGAAAGACAAGATCCAGCCTCATCCACCAGAACACAGGCACTAGTCCCCTGCACCAGGAAGCCTACACAACCCACTGAACCAACCTTAGCCCCTGGGGACAGACACCAAAAACAACGGAAACCATGAACCTGCAGCCTGCAAAAAGGAGACCCCAAACACAGTAAGATAAGCAAAATGAGAAGACAGAAAAACACACAGCAGATGAAGGAGCAAGGCAAAAACCCACCAGACCTAACAAATGAAGAGGAAATAGGCAGTCTACCTGAAAAAGAATTCAGAATAATGATAATAAAGATGATCCAAAATCTTGGAAATAGAATAGATAAAATGCAAGAAACATTTAACAAGGACCTAGAAGAACTTAAGATGAAACATTAATGATGAACAACACAATAAATGAAATTAAAAATACTGTAGATGGGATCAATAGCAGAATAACTGAGGCAGAAGAACAGATAAGTGACCTGGAAGATAAAATAGTGGAAATAACTACTGCAGAGCAGAATAAAGAAAAAAGAATGAAAAAAAGTGAGGACAGTCTCAGAGACCTCTGGGACAACATTAAACACACCAACATTCGAATTATAGGGGTTCCAGAAGAAGAGAAAAAGAAAGGGACTGAGAAAATATTTGAAGAGATTATAGTTGAAAACTCCCCTAATATGGGAAAGGAAATAGTTAATCAAGTCCAGGAAGCACAGAGAATCCCATACAGGATAAATCCAAGGAGAAACATGCCAAGACACATATTAATCCAACTGTCAAAAAGTAAATACAAAGAAAACATATTAAAAGCAGCAAGGGAAAAACAACAACTAACACACAAGGGAATCCCCATAAGGTTAACAGCTGATCTTTCAGCAGAAACTCTGCAAGCCAGAAGTGACTGCCAGGACATATTTAAAGTGATGAAGGAGAAAAACTTGCAACCAAGATTACTCTACACAGCAAAGATCTCATTCAGATTTGATGGAGAAATTAAAACCTTTACAGACAAGCAAAAGCTGAGAGAGTTCAGCACCACCGAACCATCTCTACAACAACTGCTAAAGGAACTTCTCTAGGCAAGAAACACAGGAGAAGGAAAAGACCTACAATAATGAACCCGAAACAATTAAGAAAATGGTAATAGGAACATACATACTGATAATTACCTTAAATGTAAATGGACTAAATGCTCCCACCAAAAGACACAGATTAGCTGAATGGATACAAAAACAAGACCCATATATTTGCTGTCTACCAGAGACCCACTTCAGAACTAGAGACACATACAGACTGAAAGTAAGGGGATGGAAAAAGATATTTCATGCAAATGGAAACCAAAAGAAAGCTGGAGTAGCAATTCTCATATCAGACAAAATAGACTTTAAAATAAAGACTATTAGAAGAGACAAAGAAGGACACTACATAATGATCAAGGGATTGATCCAAGAAGATATGACAATTGTACATATTTATGCACCCAACATAAAAGCACCTCAATACCTAAGGCAAATACTAACAGCCATAAAAGGGGAAATCGACAGTAACACATTCACAGTAGGGGACTTTAACACCCCACTTTGACCAATGGACAGATCATCCAAAATGAAAATAAATAAGGAAACACAAGCTTTAAATGATACATTAAACAAGATGGACTTAATTGATATTTATAGGACATTCCATCCAAAAACAACAGAATACACATTTTACTCAAGTGCTCATGGAACATTCTCCAGGATAGATCATATCTTAGGTCACAAATCAAGCCTTGGTATACTTAAGAAAATCGAAATTGTATCAAGTATCTTTTCCGGCCACAACACTATGAGAAGAGATATCAATTACAGGAAAAGATCTGTAAAAAATACAAACACATGGAGGCTGAACAATACACTACTTTAATAACGAAGTGATAACTGAAGATATCAAAGAAGAAATAAAAAAATACCTAGAAACAAATGAAAATGGAGACACAATAACCCAAAACCTATGGGATGCAGCAAAAGCAGTTCTAAGAGGGAAGTTTATAGCAATACAAGCCCACCTTAAGAAACAGGAAACATCTCGAATAAACAACCTAACCTTGCACCTAAAGCAATTAGAGAAAGAAGAACAAAAAAACCCCAAAGTTAGCAGAAGGAAAGAAATCATGAAGATCAGATCAGAAATAAATGAAAAAGAGATGAAGAAAACAATAGCAAAGATCAATAAAACCAAAAGCTGGTTCTTTGAGAAGATAAACAAAATAGATAAACCATTAGCCAGACTCATCAAGAAAAAAAGGGAGAAGATTCAAATCAATAGAATTAGAAATGAAAAAGGAGAAGTAACAACTGACACTGCAGAAATACAAAAGGTCATGAGAGATTACTACAAGCAACTCTATGCCAATAAAATGGACAACCTGGAAGAAATGGACAAATTCTTAGAAATGCACAACCTGCCAAGACTGAATCAGGAAGAAATAGAAAATATCAACAGACCAATCGCAAGCACTGAAATTGAGACTGTGATTAAAAATCTTCCAACAAACAAAAGCCCAAGACCAGATGGCTTCACAGGCGAATTCTATCAAACATTTAGAGAAGAGCTAACACCTATCCTTCTCAAACTCTTCCAAAATATAGCAGAGGGAGGAACACTCCCAAATTCATTCTACGAGGCCACCATCACCTTGATACCAAAACCAGACAAGGATGTCACAAAGAAAGAAAACTTTGAACTGATGAACACAGATACAATAATCCTCAACAAAATACTAGCAAACAGAATCCAACAGCACATTAAAAGGATCATACACCATGATCAAATGGGGTTTATTCCAGGAATGCAAGGATTCTTCAATATATGCAAATCAATCAATGTGATAAACCATATTAACAAACTGAAGGAGAAAAACCATATGATCATCTCAATAGATGCAGAGAAAGCTTTTGACAAAATTCAACACCCATTTATGATAAAAACCCTGCAGAAAGTAGGCATAGAGGGAACTTTCTTCAACATAATAAAGGCCATATATGACAAACCCACAGCCAACATCATCCTCAGTGGTGAAAAACTGAAAGCATTTCCACTAAGATCAGGAACAAGACAAGGTTGCCCACTCTCACCACTCTTATTCAACATAGTTTTGGAAGTTTTAGCCACAGCAATCAGAGAAGAAAAAGAAATAAAAGGAATCCAAATCAGAAAAGAAGAAGTAAAACTGTCACTGAAGATGACATGATAGGATACACAGAGAATCCTAAAGATGCTACCAGAAAACTACTAGAACTAATCAATGAATTTGGTAAAGTAGCAGGATACAAAATTAATGCACAGAAATCTCTGGCATTCCTATACACTAATGATGAAAAATCTGAAAGTGAAATCAAGAAAACACTCCCATTTACCATTGCAACAAAAAGAATAAAATATCTAGGTATAAACCTACCTAAGGAGACAAAAGACCTATATGCAGAAAATTATAAGACACTGATGAAAGAAATTAAGGATGATACAAATAGATGGAGAGATATACCATGTTCATGGATTGGAAGAATCAACAGTGTGAAAATGACTCTACTACCCAAAGCAATCTACAGATTCAATGCAATCCCTATCAAACTACCACTGGCATTTTTCACAAAACTAGAACAAAAAATTTCACAATTTGTATGGAAACACAAAAGAGCCCGAAGAGCCAAAGCAATCTTGAGAATGAAAAACGGAGCTGGAGGAATGAGGCTCCCTGACTTCAGACTATACTACAAAGCTACAGTAATCAAGACAGTATGGTACTGGCACAAAAACAGAAATATAGATCAATGGAACAGGATAGAAAGCCCAGAGATAAACCCATGCACATATGGTCACCTTATCTTTGATAAGGGAGGCAGGAATGTACAGTGGAGAAAGGACAGCCTCTTCAATAAGTGGTGCTGGGAAAACTGGACAGCTACATGTAAAAGTATGAGATTAGATCACTCCCTGACACCATATACAAAAATAAGCTCAAAATGGATTAAAGACCTAAATGTAAGGCCAGAAACTATCAAACTCTTAGAGGAAAACACAGGCAGAACACTCTATGACATAAATCACAGCAAGATCCTTTTTGACCCACCTCCTAGAGAAATGGAAATAAAAACAAAAATAAACAAATGGGACCTAATGAAACTTCAAAGCTTTTGCACAGCAAAGGAAACCATAAACAAGACCAAAATACAAGCCTCAGAATGGGAGAAAATATTTGCAAATGAAGCAACTGACACAGGATTAATTTCCAAAAGTTATAAGCAGCTCATGGAGCTCAATAACAAAAAAGCAAACAACCCAATCCAAAAATGGGCAGAAGACCTACATAGACATTTCTCCAAAGAAGACATGGACTGCCAACAAACACATGAAAGAATGCTCAACATCAATCATTAGAGAAATGCAGATCAAAAGTACAATGAGATATCATCTCACACCAGTCAGAATGGCCATCATCAAAAAATCTACAAACAATAAATGTTGGAGAGGGTGTGGAGAAAAGGGAACACTCTTGCACTGCTGGTGGGAATATGAATTGGTACAGCCACTATGGAGAACAGTATGGAGGTTCCTTAAAAAACTAAAAATAGAACTACCATATGACCCAGCAATCCCACTACTGGGCATATACCCTGAGAAAACCATAATTCAAAAAGAGTCATGTACCAAAATGTTCATTGCAGCTCTATTTACAATAGCCCGGAGATGGAAACAACCGAAATGCCCATCATCGGATGAATGGATAAAGAAGATGTGGCACATATATACAATGGACTAATACTCAGCCATAATAAGAAACGAAATAGAGCTATTTGTAATGAGGTGGATAGACCTAGAGTCTGTCATACAGAGTGAAGTCAGAAAGAGAAAGACAAATACCGTATGCTAACACATATATATGGAATTTAAGAAAAAAAAATGTCATGAAGAACCTAGGGGTAAGACAGGAATAAAGACACAGACCTCCTAGAGAATGGACTTGAGGATATGGGGACAGGGAAGGGTAAGCTGTGACAAAGTGAGAGAGAGGCCTGGACTGATATACACTACCAAACGTAAGGTAGATAGCTAGTGTGAAGCAGCCGCATATCACAGGGAGATGTAAGAGGGAAGAGATATGGGAACATATGTATATGTATAACTGATACACTTTGTTATAAAGAAGAAACTAACACACCATTGTAAAGCAATTATACTCCAATAAAGATGTAAAAAAAATAATAATACCATTTTGGGTGTCACAAATTAGCAAAAAATATTTTTAATAAGGCTAACCAATGCTAATGAGTGTTGTGAGATGAGCATTATCATACACTGATTTTTGGTGGTGCATACAATCCTTTTGCAGAGGTAATCTGAGGCGAACTGCATTGAAGGCTTTAAAGGTCTCAATATTCTCTTATTGAAATTTAACTTTGTGGAATATACCCTAAAGAAACAATTTGAAAATTAAAAAACTTAATGTACTAACATATTCATGGCAGTGTTCTATATATACATCCATGTAGTAGCAAAAATGGAAACAGCTAAACAATGGCTAAGATACAGGTATCTACGCATATATTTATATACAAAATAGGATGTTACGTAGCCATTAAAAACAGTCTGTATGTAACACTTCCACGTTTACTACATGAAGAACAAAACATAAAACTGTTTATGTTAAAAGAGGAAAAGAAGGAAAAAAATTATGCCTAAACATTGGAAGAAAACAAAGAAACATTAAATGCCTGGTGAATATTTTCCCCTTCTTTTAAATTTCCTGATTTTTTCAAAACTAATTTTCCATAATGAGTTTGTATTGCTTGTATAATAGAAACATATAAAATATAAGCATAGTTTTATTATTAAAATTAAAATGAAAACTACTCAATGATTTTTGATATAGTGTCTATTAGCAGCAAAAGAGTACAACACACATATTATTCATTGAAGCTGTACACCAGCTTCTGACAACTCGATGACGGAGGGAATTGCTGAGCTTGTGCACAACTCACTTCTACCATGATTTCAAATAAACGTGCAAACATATGACGACAGGAAACTAAGGAAAATGCTTCCTTGCACTGAGGAAAAATCTACTCATCACTCAACCCACAGCATTTGTGCATAGTTTTTCAGATTTCAAAAGAATAAACAATAAAATGTATGCAGGTAAGAATCTAATAGCATAATTTATATAAGAGTAAGCAGTAGTGCGGTATGCTTATTTTTTTAAATTAATTTATTTTTGGCTGCATTGGGTCTTTGTTGCTGCGCACAGGCTTTCTCTAGTTGTGGTGAGCGGGGGCTATTCTCTTGGTTGTGGAGCACAGGCTCTAGGGGTGCGGGCTTCAGTAGTTGTGGCACGCGGGGGCTCAGTGGTTGTGGTACATGGGCTTATTTGCTCCACAGCATGTGGGATCTTCCCGGACCAGGGCTTGAACCCGTGTCCCCTGCATTGGCAGGCGGATTCTTAACCACTGCGCCACCAAGGAAGCCCCACAGAATTGTTTTAAAATGGCCAAAAAAGATCACTGCCAATGTAAACATGGTCAATACATCCAGGAAACTATGATTTCTACCTTCATATCAGAATGATTTCGATTTTAAAATGTGTGTTTAGTAAAGAATGAGGAAAGATAGAAAACACACAAAAGAATCTTCAAGGGCTTTTTTAATTTAAAACATATATAGCACATGAAAATAACAAATTCATATTAATACATTATATTTATATAAAACTTGTTTCAGTTAATACAGCTCATCCATTTTTGTTGTTAAATTCTACCAACTTCTTTAAAATGTTGCCTATGAAAATACCATCCAAAATGTGTCACTTTAATTTCATGAATGTTAGGTGTTATAGCTCTTTGCCTTCTTTGCCCCACACTTACACCAAAATGAATTATTTGAAAATACTAAAGTAAAGCTTTCTTAGTGGCTTAGTGGCTTTGTATTTGTATTAAAATATTTTACAACTATAAAAAGTTTAAAATAATTATATTGGTTTCCCTATATATAAATCCACATAAATATATTTGTATTGCATATTTTATTAGCTAATACAGTTTTTAAAAATATTCTACCAACTTCTTTAAAATATTTCCTATGAAAACATCATCCAAAATCTGTTTTAATTTTTATGAATGTTAGGTGTTGTATCTCCTTTCTCTCTTTGCCCCATACTTATGCCAAAACAAATTATCTGAAATGCAAATATAAATAAAATTTGGTATGCTTTCTTAGCTGTTTTGTATCTTGTATTAAGATATTTTACAAGTATAAAAGTTAAGAATTTTATTGGTTTTCCTGTATATATTATATATATGTAATCTTCTACCTACTGTAAGTGAACTAATCTACAGAATTTAGTCATTTTGTTATCTCAAATGTAGAGGTCCAAAAAATCAGGGGATTACAAAAATTTCAAGGTGATTAAAGCAGATGCACATTAAAATACTACAGCTATGGCATATTTAACATCCATCAATCAAAGAAAGAGAGTGTTTATCTTTCCATTTGGCAACAATATCTTCAAGATAACTATTTACCACTTTTCAAAGCACTACTATCAGGTAGGTTTTATACTGGGAGAGAGGATCTACAAAACATAACTGTCCTCATCCAAAACCAAAAATAGATAAAGGACTTTAAAATACATTAATTATGAAAGATGATGACCAGAAAAAATGACTATGTCCAATGAGCTTACAGGGCTTCAAGATGAGAATGCCTTTGCTTCATTCAAGATCTAGAATCTTCAAATTTCATTTGATAAATTTAACTGGATTTTCATTTCTGATTATGTTTAACCCCTACATTTGGCTGTGTACTGTAACAACTTTTATCTTACTTGGATAGTAAAAGAAAAACCACTGAATTCTAAAGACAGATTAATAATCTGTTGAACTCAAATTGAGAACTAATCAGTGAAAAATACTTATCTGGCTTGGTAAATAAATTTAAAGAGATTGAAAACATTACAAAATAAGCTGTTTTTTAAAATATCTAACCTGAAATGATAAAAAAGATTTTAAAAGCTATTAAAGATCTTTCCTGAGGGCTACTAAAAGCAAAAACAACCTTAATAAACACATGGTTACAAATTTCCTCACAGAGGTAAAGAGGTTGTGATCAGTATCAGGATCTTAAGGAAGTGTCATTTCAGAGACTGCATTAATCTCTTCTAAGTGGTTTAAAGAGTCTGAGCTGGTACATCCTGGAACTAAGGAAAATCCGAAGCAATTCACCTAGTGGGATACCAAAAGGACTTACATATCCTTGATTTATTCAATTTCATTGTTGTTTTACATATATTTTTCTTCTTTAAAACTTTAAGATGATTTACTCATTTATATGACAAGCTTAATAAGGCTGACATTCAATGGAAAACAATGAAATAATTTACCTTTTAGCAATTAGAAAAATTTAAATCATTTTTATTATCTTCTTTTTAAGGGTCCCTTATTAAAGCTTGTGAATTTTATTAATGTAAATAAACTAAAGTGATTGTTTTTTATGCACCTCTTTGCACCACAGTGTAAAGGGTAGTCTCGTTAGCAGTTAACCTTTAACACTCTGTACATACTATTCTGAAACACTGTGGTGAAGTACGGCCTCTCATCCTTGAGCAAGACGCTACATAAGGGAGGGTTAGCTGAGTTGGAAGGGTCTTCCACATCCCAAATTTCAAGCATACTGCAACCAGGCCTGAAAAAAACAGGCACATATATCTGTATTAAAAATGCATTCATATCTAGAAGAAATATAATTATAAAATATCTCCTAGATTTTTAAAGACTAATTTAATAAATTAAAGATTTAAAAGCATCATTTCAAAAAACGTAAGTTTAAAATTTAGAGATAATAAAATGAAGGTACGCTGCATTTTCGTGTTCCACTTAGTGAAATAACTAATATATTATTGAATCAAATAATAAGGGCTCAATGCACATTCAGAAATATATATTTAAAAATCTACTTTCAAAGTAAAATATAAATGAATATTCTAACTGGTATTGCCATCCAAACATAAGGCCCATTTATAGCAGAATGAGACAAATTAAAGGAAAGTTAATCTAATTCCTGATGAAATTCATATTTCATATTTTTGAGCTTAAATTGACTTGGATTAGCATGAAAACATATATAGTCCAAAGCAGGGAAAAGAAGCTCTTCTGCCAACTTTATTCTCCTCAACTCTTTCCCTTCTGAATGGATTGAATGAAATAATACTTCTCACTAGGCAACAACCTGGCATGAGAGTCATTAAAGGGAAGAAGTCAGGCAAAACTGGTTTCTCGTTTTTTAACAGCTATATTGAGGTATAATTTATGTACGATAAAATTCACCCATTTTACGTGTAAAGTTTGATAAGTATGGGCAAATGTGTATAGGTGTGTGAGCACCATCATAATCATAGCACAGGGAATTTCCATCACCCCAACAAGTTCCCTTGTAGCAGCCTTTTAGAGTCAGTCCTCTCCCCCAAATATAAACCTAGGCAAGCACTGCACCCTTCTGCACTATAGTATTGCCTTTTTTAGAATATGCTAGATAATGCATATCTAGCATATATTACATACATGGTTACTCACATGGTAACATTGCTATCCTTTCTCCTTCAACCTTTCCTTCATGTATCTGTATTTACAATGCATCTCTTACAGAAGGACATAGTTGGGTTTTGCTTTTGTATTCAGTCTGTCAATCTCCGACATTTGATTGGAGTGTTTAGTCCCCATTCACATTTGCAAGTACTGATATGGTTTGATTTAGGGTTACCACTTTCCTGTTTTTCTTCTGTTTGTTTCGTATCTTTTTTGATCATCTGTTTCTTTCTTGATTTCTTTTATGTAAAGCAAAAAGGTTTTATTATACCATTCAATTCATCTACTGGCTTATTTGAGTTTTTTTGTTTTGTTTTTTGCTTTTGCATTTTTCAAGTGGTTTGCTCTAGGGATTACAACAGACATCTTCAATGTATCACAATTTACTTTACATTAAAATTGGATTATTTCCAAGGAGGTGTGCCAAGAAGGTGGAGTAGGAAGGCCCTGAGCTCACCCCCTCCCATGGGCACACTAAAATTACAACTATTTACAGAGTAACTATTGATGAGAAAGACCAGAATCTAGCAGAAAAGATCTTATACAACTAAAGATATAAAGAAAGAACCACAATGAGACAGGTAAGCGGGGCAGAGGTGTGGTAATAGTCAAGACTCATCATATACCCAGGTGGGTGACCCATAGATGGGAGGATAATTACAATTGCAGAGGTTCTCCCCAAAGAGTGAAGGATCAGAGCCCCACTTTGGGCTTGGGGTCCTATATCAGGAAGATGAGCCTCCAGGATATTCAGCTTTGAAGGCAAGCAGGGTTTACTTTTGGGAAAGACAGAGGGCTGTGGGAAAGAGAATCCACTCTTAAAGGGTGTACACAAAATCTCATACACTACAGGACCCAGGGTAAAAGCAGTAATCTGAAAGGAGCCTGGGTCAGACCTTCCTGCTGATCTTGGAAAGTCACCCAGAGAGGCAGGAGGCAACTGGAGCTCACCCTGGGGACGTAGATGCTGGTAGCAGCTATTCTGGGGAGCTTGTTCTACCACGTGGACACTGGTGCTGGTAAGTGCCATCGTGGAATTCTTCCTCTAGCTTATCAGCATGGGACCTGTCCCGACCCACCATCCTGTGAGTACCAGTACTGAGAAGACTCAGATCAAGCAGCTAGCCTGACACAGCCCCATCCACCAGCAGGCCAACATCAGCTTTGCTACACCCTGGAACCTATAGCCAGGTGCCTCATGATCTGGCTCCACCCACCACTGGCCAGTAGCCTCCACACAAGGTAGGGCCTGGCAACGAACAGGACTGGGGGCCAGCCACATCTACCTGACCATCCATAGTTCTCAGCCTGCCACAACAGAAGGGCCTGCGCAGCTGACACAGGGGGCAACCCTAGAGCATATAGCTCTGGTGACCAGAGGGGAGTGCACTTCTGGAACCCACAGGATGTCTCCTACAGAAGGTCACTTCACCAAGATTGGGAAGTGTAACCAAACTACCAAATACATAGAAATAATAATGGCAAATTAGGCAAAATGAGATGACAGAGAAATATGTTCCAAAGGAAAAAGATAAAAACCCTGGAAGAAGAATTAAGTGCAGTAGAGATAAGTAATTTCAAATAAAAAGTTCATGGTAATGATCACAAAGATGCTCGAAGAACTTGGGAGAAAAATGGATGAACACAGTGAGAAGTTTAACAACGAGATAGGAAATATAAAGAACCACCAAACAGCTGAATAATACAATAAGTGAAATAAAAAAAAACATACTACAAGGAATCAACAGTAGATTAGATGATACAGAGGAATGGATCAGTGAACTGGAAGACAGAGCTGTGGATGTCACTGATGCTGAACAGAAAAAAAGAAAAAAAAATTACTGAGGACAGTTTAAGAGACCTCTGAGACAACATCAAGCATACTAACATTCTCATTTGAGGGGTCCCAGAAGGAGGAGAGAGAGAAAAAGGGGCAGAGAACATATGTGAAGACACAATAGCTGAAAATTTCCCTAACCTGTGAAAGGAAACAGACTTCCAGGTACACAGAGAGTCCCAAACAGGATTAACCTGAAAGGTCCACACCAAGACACATTGTAATTAGAATGACAAAAATTAAACATAAAGAGAGATTCTTAAAAGCAGCAAGGGAAAAGCAACAAGTTACCTACAGGTTTTGAGCTATTATGAATAAAACTGCTCTGACACTCTTTCTAGAGAGATGGGGTTTTTTTGTTTGTTTGTTTGTTTGTTTTGCGGTACGCGGGCCTCTCACTGTTGTGGCCTCTCCCGTTGCGAAGCACAGACTCCGGACGCACAGGCTCAGCGGCCATGGCTCACGGGCCCAGCCGCTCCGTGGCATGTGGGATCTTCCCGGACCGGGGCACGAACCCGTGTCCCCTGCATCAGCAGGCGGACTCTCAACCACTGCGCCACCAGGGAAGCCCTAGAGAGATGTTTTAATTTCTCTTATTTAAATTCTTTGGAATGGAACTGCTGAGTAATAAGGTAGATGTGTGCTTAAAATTTTTTAAGATTCCTCCAAATAGTTCTCCAAAGTGGTTGTATCATGTTCACTCCCCTTAGCAATGTCAGAGATTTACAATTATTCTGTATCCTCTCCAATGTATGGTATTTTAGTTTTAAAAATTGTATTTATCGGTCAGTCACACATTTTCTTTGGTGAATTACGTCTTTCCAAGTCTTTTGCCCATTTTCAATTGTACGGTCATTTTATTATTAATTTATAGAATTTCTTTATATGAACTATATTTATAAATCCTTTATCAGATATATGCTATCAAATATTTTCTTCTAGTCTGTGGCTTGCCTTATCATTTTCCTAATGTCTTTTTGGTGAAAATTTTTCAATTTTGATATATACAATTTATTGATTTTTTAAATCGTTAGTACTCTGTGTTCTAAGAAATCTTTACAATTTTAGCTCTTACATTTAGTTCTATAATCCACATAAAGTTAATTTTTGTATATGGTGTAGTATGGGTCATGGTTTAATTTTTTTCTGTACATTATATCCAGTTAGATCAGCAATATTGTTAAAAGACCCCTTTTTCCATTCAAGTAAAAAATAGTGTTTTAAAATTTTCTTTGTGTTTTTTTTCCTTTGACCCATAAATTACCCATAAGTTTACTGCCTAATTTCCAAATATGCATGGATTTACTAGGTATCTGTTTATTATTGTTTTCTATTTTAATTCTGTATGATTTAAAACCTTTTAAACATATTGAAACCATTTTACAGCCCAGCATATGTTATCTCTTGGTGAACATTCCACATGCCCTTTAAAAGAATGTGTATTCCACAGCTGTTTCCTGTAGTGTTCAATAAATGTCAGTTGGGTCAGGTTATTTGATACTGTTTGTTGTTCATCTCTTTTATATGCTTACTGACTTTTTATCTACTTTTCCTAGTAGGGAAAAAAAATGTTAACTTTTCCAACTATAATTAAAGCCTTGCTTATTTTTTCTTTTAGTTCTACACATTTTTATTTTTTGTGCTTTGAAGCTCTGTTTAGAGGTATGCATATTTAAAACTGTTAGATATTTTTGATGAATTAATCCTTTTGTCATCATAAAATGTCCATCTTTATTTGTGACAATATGCCCTGTTTTGAAGTATGTTTTGTCTTAAGCTTTAAATTAATATGATACGCATATACATTATGATATTTCTGTTTCTTCTTTTGCAAGATGCCGTTTCTTCCTATACATATTTATTAGATCTTAAAATTAGATACAAAAATTAGCTACTAAAATTTACGAACTTAGCTCTTCAAAATCTGTTATAGCCAATTCTTAATTATCCATAGGAGAAATGAAAATTCTTAATGCTAAAATTAATATAACTAAGGACTTCTTAAATCAAGGAGACTAAACAAAGGTCTCAAGATATCCATTACACATCTTAGAATTTTATGTATTATTAGAGATTCAAAATTTAGAAATGAAAAAATGTTAATTAGAAACGTTTTCTTATTATGTCCTTTTGAGTTACGTGAAACTTTTCTTATGAGTCTTATAAATCCAATGTAAATCAGCTGTAGTAGCAGAATGCTAATATCTCACTTGGTTGTAAATTCAAATCTGTATTTCAGACATCTAATAAAAGTTATCAAAAAAATTTGAAGATTATGGAAAAAAGCTACATTTAAGATGTTAAATTAAAATGAAAAAATTAGGATAGCAAAATATACTATACTTTTAAAAAATTACATTATGCTTAAACAATAGTATAATTTTAATTTCCTACATGAAATAATTTTAAATAAAATACCAGGGCAACAATTTAATGGAATTAATTTAAAATAAAAATTTTTAAAGAATCAGGACTGCTGTAATAAAGTAAAACATTTGTTGTTTTAAAATATACCATATCATATACCACAGGACTCATACTCACTTAGTTCTTACAACACACCACGCCTCTTCTAAAATGTAGTAATTCACATGTAACTCCGCCAACTTATCTCTCACTTCTTTTGCAGATTTTCGACTATATGCAGAATAAACTATTTTTGTCCGAGCTCTTTAAATTCAAACAAGTTAAAAAATTTTTAAATAAATGATAATAGATTTGTTACCAAATTAAAACCTCAATGCTTACTGGATGGAGCATTGATTATATATGACCCCAAATAGCATGAATTATTTTGGGAATAGCAATTGCCACATATCTATTTATATTTTGCATGTGCTTAAACTTACAGCAATTTGATTTTTGCAGGTACTGCTTATTAGTGTATAATCCAGTTTAGAGTCTAGAGGTAGGTAGCAGTATAATAGTTCAGAATATAAAATTTGCTTTGCATAATTCATAAAATAATTAATCTGGAACAAATTCAGATAGAGGCTAAATATAGTGAAAATATAGATTTCAGTAGATAATTTCATTCATAGAAACTCTGAAAAGCATATGAGTTGAAGCTGAATGTAGCAAATAGAACAATTAGACAGTGGGCATCTAGGGTAGTAGTCATGTAGAGAAAGCAACTTAACAGAAGCTTGAGAGACAGGGATGCTTACCAAAATATGGTACAACAGATGGTTTAGCCCTAAATGGGTTTTTTTATAAAATCCTGAACAAATTATCAATTATGCATTAGACTTTTCTTAGGATTTCAAGCATACAGAATGCCCAATCTCCACAACCAAACATAAAACTTTAAATAATTTAAAATATTACCTCTAACAATAAGCCAAAAATACATTAAAAGGAAATGATTACCCAATTACTAGAATGATTAAAATAATTTTTAAAAGTCAGTCATTTAAGGAAAACAAAACTTTCAGACCTCAGTGGAAGCTAGAGTTCCCATAATCAGCTAGGAAAAGAGCACCCCAAAGTTTCATAAAAGCATTTAATATAGCAAATTTCATGTACCTTTTCTATCTGTTAAAAAAGGCTAATCATTGGCCACAAGTAAGATGAAGAATGGTTTCTTAAACTAGGCAGAGGGGCTGTGGAATCTAGAACAGGGGTTGGCAAACTATGGCCATGAGCCAAATCTATCCCCACTCTTATTACTATTACTTAGGAGTTTCACTGGAACACACACCCACATAAACACACAGAGGCTAGTCATAAATGTGACATATTTTTCACTTTGAGAAAAACTGGGTGTTGCTTCTTTCAGTTTTCAGAGGTTTATTAAGGTTACTTTAAGTCAACAGGTACGTATTGTAAGTTCTGAATGGTTATTATTCTTTAACTTCTAGCACAAATATGAGGATAAGAGTGGTTGTGTGTGTGTGTGTGCATGTGTATATAAAAATTTCCCTATTCCTATGAGTCAGGAGAAGTCGTTAGTGTGTCTGGTTGAAGTATTCTATCAGTTGCCCACCTCAAGCCTGCATCCTCATAATGTGGGTGATTCACAATGGGGTGAAGAGTGGAGAGCTTGACACTTGCCATTGTAGGCATGGCACCAGCAAAAACAGCATCTGGAAAACAAGATTATATTCCTTAACAACATGTTTTAAAGAAAACCAAAAGTTACCTATCTGTAATATTTGAGCCCAGATTAAGAAAGATGAAGTACATTTAAATAATAATCATTGGCAGCATTCTTTTTCTTCGCTTAATATTTACTGATGGTCTACACAATAGCCAACTTTCATTAAATGTTATCTTGGTGCCAGGAACTGCTAAATACTTTTACTAGGATTATAGAATTTAATTTGCACAGCTTTGAGGTGGGTTCTATGTATTCTTATTTTGTACATCAGGAAGCTGAGACACAGCAAAGTTAATTAAGTGACTTGCCCAAGACTGCACAGCTAGAAAGTATCAGGGCCTACCCTCTTAGCCACTTCACTACAGCATACTACCATGTTCAAGCGCTATACTAAGAGACAGCACTACAAAGACACACAGGACTGGAAAGAATTGTAAAATTTGATATCTTGTTCCAATAGTTTAAAGTTCTAGGAACTGGGAGACTATTATAAAGGGCAAGTCTTATGGTACATGTTTTAAAGTGACTTTTGTGGGTTGTGAACTGTAATCTTGAGAACTTTCCAGATGAAAGCATTGTTTTCTTCCCTCAGATCACCTTTAAATATTCATAAATAAGTTTTCTTAGTTTCTGTTTGACTTTATAAATGTATACATTTCATCAAACCATTTCATTACTTGTTAGTAGTACTTTCTGAAGTAATAGCTTGTATAAATGTATTGCCTTTTGGTTATAACTAGTCTTACACCAAAATCTACTGTCTGGCTTCAGTTTTAGTTCTGTCTCTTGGGAGACAAAAAGACCAAACGCTTACTTCCTGGCACTCGTGTACAATAAATGATTACATGATTAGCAAGGTTATCGTCATTTTTAATCAGCACAGTAAAATCACTAATAAGAACAAGGCATATTATTCAGATCTACTGTAAATAATTGAATGTTTACTTTCAAATGTAATTAAGCATTCTAAATGTAACTTTGGAGACTTCCCTGGTGGTGCAGTGGTTAGAAGTCTGCCTGCCAATGCGGGGGACCATGGGTTCGAGCCCTGGTCCGGGAAGATCCCACATGCCACAGAGTAACTAAGCCCGTGCGCCACGACTGCTGAGCCTGCGCTCTAGAGCCTGTGAGCCACAGCTGCTGAAGCCCACGTGCCTAGAGCCCATGCTCCGCAACAACAGAAGCCACTGCAATGAGAAGCCCGCGCGCTGCAACGAAGAGTAGCCCCTGCTCACTGCAACTAGAAAAAGCCCACGTGCAGCAACAAAGACCCAATGCAGCCAAAAATAAATAAATAAATGGATACATTTATTTAAAAATAAATAAGTAAATAAATATAACTTTGCATGAATATCTCTTTATATGCCTTAAATTAGAAAATACATAAATAAATTGAAGTAGATGTGTATTTATTATTGTAAGATTCAATAATTAATGATGAAAAGCTCTTAGGCTAGAGCAGTGGTTCTCAACCAGAAGTGATTTTGTTTCCTAGAGACACTGACAACTTCTGGAGATATATCTGGTTAGCACACTGTGGGGGGAGAGGGGCTACTGACATCTACGGGTAGAAGGAAGGAATGCTGCTCAATATGCTGCCAATGCACAGGGTAGCCCCAAATATCAACAGTGCCAAGCTTGAGAAACTCTGGGCTAGAAGGACCCAAAGCTCAGGGCCAGGGTCATCCAGAAGAAACTAGGTAAGCCTGTCCAGCAAGAACTGGAACCACTGAGAAGCAACCATCTATGAAACAGAGAGAAGGGGAGAGAGAATACTCCCCAAATGCTTCTTTCCTCTTGGGGGCAAAGTAAACATGAGTGTGACAGGGAAACAATAGGATCTTTTCTATAATATATTTAAATCTCCACTTAGCTTACCGCATGTATTAGAAAAAAATTATCCCTTTGACTTGACAGAGCCTCACTAATACATACATGACTTGGTAAGTGGACCACAGGCTGGATATCAGTTCCCACTTGTCCTCCCAACTGAGCACCTTTGTGCTGTGTACAAATTATACAACCTTACAGGGTAGACCTGAATGTAAGCTCTAGTTCCACCTTTACTATAGAATTTAATAACCCATGTGGTAACCATGACAGGACTCATAATACAGCGATGAGAAAGATTGGTAAGATCAAAGAAGAGGCAAAAATGAGGTAGGAGTTTGTGAGAGTTATCTCAGAAGGGTAAGTTGCCAAACATAGGCTCTCTCTGCCAAGAACCCAAGACAAACACTGGAACAAAGAAAGACACAAGCAAACATGGAAAGAGCAGGTATCTTTTAAAGCTTTGGAAAAACAGCTGTAAGTGGGGAGGGGCAAGGGAGAGTAAAGGGACTAGCTATCTTGTACTACTGTACTACAGGGAAAAAGTCAGTAAAGTGTTAATTCAAAAATTCTGATTAAACTAACCTGGAAGCTCTAAGTGATGAGGCACTGTCACCTACACCCTTTGAAAGCCATAGGCCAAATATCTGAGTTGAAGTTCATAAGAGTTTACCTTAATGATAGCTAGTTAGTAAAATGATGACTACCAAATAAGAGATAAGAAGAAACTGGCTCAAGGAGTCACAGGATAAATTTAAATAAACCATAGTGAAGAACTTGTGCCAGAAAAAAATTATGAAACGTCAAAAATTGTCTAGGACAAGACTATAGGTTACTTACAGAAAATAATGTACAATATATTTATCCTCTGGAAAGGTATTTAAAAGTGAAATAAATATCAATCTGCTTGAGGTGGTTTTGGACAAAGATAGCAAGAAAAGAAGATAAGCTAAAAGAATATTTTAAAGTATTTAAAAATAGCATGTATACTCATCTTTTTGAGATGAATTAGTGAAGAAAACAGAATATCCAAGATTTTAACTCTTCTCCATGTGACTGGTTTTACAGACATGGAGCAGAGAGTAGGCACTGAATGGAAGTGAAGGGAGGGGTATTGTTAACCTCCCCAGTCAAAACTATCTTCTCCAGTGGCCTGTCACAAGGTGTGAAAGTTGTCATTAAAGGTTTTTTTTTTTTTCTTTGAGGTGTCACTGTTATGGTTAAAATACAATAATCTCAGAGTTATAGCACATAACTTGTGGACAATCAATAACTCTTAAAGTCAGTTAAAATTCTTTTCGACAGGTACCTAGGAGGGGTTTAAAGATGACACAAAACCACCTTTTAAAAAGGTTTGATTTGGTGAACACTGCAATTACCATGCTCAAAATCTGTGAAGGTATGAATGCATATGTATTTTAAATTTTTATATATATACACACATACACATATATATGAAATGATAACTGTACAATATATGCAAATGTATAATGACATATAATAATAATGTGTGTGCGTGAGTGTGTGCTAGCTATACGTATAACCAAACAGCTACATACCCGGTCTGGTATTGTGTTTGATCCACTGTATCAGTTCTTCCTGGGGCAAATTATTAAATTCTCCTATTATGTTCCATTGATTATGGAGGTTTGTACAACCTTGTATTGACATCACTGTTAGAATGCCAAAGATAACATTCTCAAAACGAACTCTCCGAAAAAGCCAGCCAAAGAGCTGAAATGAAAGAAACCAATTATTTATAATTCTTATATGAAGGAGGCTATTGGGTCAATAATAAATTACCACCTTTCTACCTAAACCAAGGTGGATTACCATTTGATACTAACAATATACAGAATATAATAATCATCACCTATTGTTTAAAAACAGCAAATATTTTGGAATTGGAGTCCAGTTAAAAATGGAGCTTTCTCGGCTTCCCCGGTGGCACAGCGGTTGGGAGTCCGCCTGCCAATGCAGGGGACACGGGTTCGTGCCCCAGTCCGGGAAGATCCCACATGCCACAGAGCGGCTGGGCCCGTGAGCCATGGCCGCTGAGCCTGCGCGTCCGGAGCCTCTGCTCTGCAACAGGAGAGGCCACAACAGTGAGAGGCCCGCGTACCGCAAAAAAAAAAAAAAAAAGAGCTTTCTTTCCTCTTAAAAGAAATAAAGAAGGAATACCTGATCCTTCTGGTACTGATTTACTACCAGGAATTAAGATTAGCAAATCACAATTCTGAAACATCCTGGAACTAAATCCATAACATCTGGCTGCCTTTTATGGACATCTTGAATAACTAGGGAAACCTCATTAGTACTGACAAGTATATTCCTCTCAGGAATATAAGCATTATGATATTCTAAGGCAAGACACTTACAATCAAAACTAAATAAGGTGTCTCTAGAAGTAACTTGGTCCCAAAATTCTAGCTACTTTGTCTAGCTCTTTTGCATACAGTAACGGAACCCCAGAATTGACAATTTTCCCCCACGAATTATCCAAGCCCAACAAGACAACACTAGAGCAATTACGCTGCATCTTCTCTAGTATTACAAGAGCACTTGAGGATAGTTTTGACGGGCCAAGAATCTCTTACACTGACCTGAACTTCAAAAAACTATATTTGTGGAGAGGATACTAATAGAGGGGAAAGTCATAGAATTATCAGCTAAAATCTAGGAATAATTTTCAAAGCTACCTGAATTTACTTTTCTTACTCTATAATGAATCATGAACTAACATTTTACATCATTTAAGATAAAAACACCTAGTGTTTTTATGTTTTGGATTACTCAGCAAAGCCATGGTAACTACACCGTAGTTGCTGTAGTGTTATAGTGTAGTTATACAAGAATGAATACCTTACCCGCCGAGAGCATATCAAGGAAGCCATAACACACATGTGAGGTGTCAAAAAGAGCTTCAGCCTCATAATTAAAATGGCAAGGGAAGCAAATGCAAACAACTGCAATATGTGAAAAATTAGCTATAAAAACACAAAACAAAATTACATTTTCACTTTATATGTTTTTAAATTAATATATGTAAAATAAAGTACATTAAAACTATTATTCACTAGGACAAGGATCTTTTAAGTTATTAATAAGTCTACTAATATTTATTCATTCATTCAACAAAGATTTATCAAATGCCTGCTATATGCCAGGTGCTGTTCTGGATGCTTTGGATATAGTAGTGAACAAAACAACACTGAGCAATTCCTGTCCTATGAGGCTCACATTTTAGTACATTTACTAAGGAGAGACAAAATAAATAGACATAGCAAATAACAAAATCTATCATACAGTCTATCAGAAAGTGGTAAGTGCAATGGAAAGGGAAGCAGAGCCAGGAAAGGAGACTGAAGTGCAGGGTGTGGTGTGAGACCACAGGCAGGAGAAGTTGCAAGTGTAATTAGGATCATCAGAGTGGGCCTCTTCAAAGAGGTGGCATTTGAGCAAGGACTTACACCAGGTGAGAAAGGGAGTCACAGAGACATAAAAATATGGGATGCTTCACAAATTTGTGTCATTTAGTCAGCAACAAAAATCATAACACAAACTAGATTATTTTAGAAGTAGTGGAATTGTATAAATACTTGTACTAATTAGTAGGACACCCCATTTTAAGATGGGGTTCCTCTGAGCAAAGGTTTCAAACAAAACTTTTCTAACAGACATATTCATAAAATTTCAACAAACTCCTCACTAGAAAAATGGACAAAGAATTAATACAACCAAAAGTAAGCACAACTAAATATTCATGTTCTAATTCACTAATATTCAACCAAATTAAATAGTAAAGATAATATTTTCACCTATAAAATTGACAAATATTAAATTAATAGAGTGTTAGAGAGTATGCCATGAAACACACCGAAATAATTGGTATATTTCTGTAATTTAGTAATATTTATCAAGACCCTAGAAAAGAGCCAGCTCCTTTGACTAAAATTTTGGTTCTAGGAATTTAACTTAAGAGAATAATCAAAACACAAAAATGCTTCTACAAAGATGATCGCTGAAATGAATTTTTCACAGCAAAAACAGAAACAACCTAAGTGACCAATATAGAGGACTAAGTAAATTATTGCATTTTCACATGTATACAACCATTAAAAGATTACATACTGGAAGATTATTTAATGGCATGGAAAAGTTTTCAGAATATAAAACTCTATACTATAATAATATTAATTCTATGAAAACCATCTATGTGTGTATATACATGCACAGGGGGAAAAGGCTGTAAGAGAATATACCTAAAAAGTTAACAGAAATTATTTCTGAATGGTGATTTTTCTCATTTTTCAAATTTTAAAGACATGTGCTATTCTTATAATCAGAAATATATAATTTATATTTAAAACAGAATGGCAAAAACTGTACCTAAAGTTATCTTTTTTCCTTTTCTAAATGATATTTGAAATGGAAAATCTGTTAATTTTTTAAATAATTCTTGAACCCAGAGTTGGAATGTGGAACATTTATTTCAAAATCAATCCTTCATTTTTCTTTAGCCAAACTCACCTTTGGACAAAATTAGGAACATGTTTTGGAGAGAAGACAAGACATCAACACACTTCATCCTCAAATAGGTCCTTTTGTTTAGGACCGCTAAATCACAGATTGATAGGTTATGTGAGCCATCTACTTTAATCATCTATCCAAAACAGGGATCACTTCTATAAATCTATCAACTGAATATTCACTATTTCCTGAAAAGGAATATGCCATAGGAGTACCTATTACAAAGACGGATAGCTGTATATGTTAGAAAATCTTTTCTAAAACAGAACTAATGTTTTCCTGCAACTTCCACACCTCTGGAACTGCACAAAATTGGCCTAAACCCATTTGTGCATGACAGTTCTCGATTATCTAAATACTGTAATTATGACTTTGCATTATTCCCACCTTCAACCTTAGAAAGCTTTCTATCTTTAGAGTAAATATTCAGAAAAATTCAATTATTAGTTGTGTGTTGTCATAATTCTGGTTGCCCTGCTCTGAATGTGGTAGAGATTGTCCATCATCTTCTTAAAATGTGGCATCTAGAAACAGACCATAATAGATAACGGATAATCGATACAAATACACATCTGAATTCTCCCAGTATTCCTTCCTTTGGTTATTTTGAGCCACAGGATGACACTATCATTTCCTCCCCTAACTTCTGTTACTTCTACTTTAGCAACAATTTCTCACATGACCAAAATCAAATCCAAGGTAGTAATACTCCTTGACTTTCCTCTATCATCTAAAGGCTGAAGGAAGGACTGTTTTCATATGGAGACTTGAAAGATCCCCACCATTACCTTGTCTTCCCTGAATGATGCTTTTTGTGGCTGGATGACACAGAACAGCTATCCCAAATGGTATCACTTACGTTTGTTTTCTATTCTCACCCAAATGCTCCTAAGCATTCACTTACCCTCAGGCTACGACTTTCCATAAAGCTCTTTTGCCATAGTTATTTTATCTTCCATTCTGTAAGACAGCCTTCTTTTTAACTACCAAGTGGAGGACAGAAGGCTACAGTCAAAAAGTATAGTACAAAAATCACTATTGTATGTATGCCATTGTCAATCTGGTACCTCTTGCCATATAAAAATTACTAGGAAAATTCTCACAACATTTTTTAGAGGCTGGAAGGAAGGAAGAGAAGCTCAGGGAACTGTTTACTACTCATCTTTGGAATAAGTGAGCCCAACTGGGTAAAATGTGAGGTAGCAGCTACCGAGCAGAAAGAAAGCAAGGACTAACTAAAGCCAGTCCAAATAGCGAGTTGTTCCTGTCAAAAATACCTCACATGACAGTGTGAAGATATCTTGAGAACATGCTAAAGAGATGCCCTTCACTGGCACAGTTAACAGGGAGCAGAATATTAGATCTGAAATTTTGATCCAGAAGGCACACTAACTGTAAAAGTGGATATTTACACAATGCTTAACTTAGACTAGGCATTATTGTAAGGACCTTTCATGTAACTCATATAATCCCATAGCAACCATACGAAGATAAGTACTATTATGATTGTTGTTGTTTTTGTTGTTCCCCAAAAGATGTAAAATAACTTAGCCAATATCACATGCTGAGTAAGTGGAATAACAAAGATCTGAGTCCAGTCTAGCTTCTGAGTCATTGTCTTTAACTACTACCCTATACTTTCTCTCCAAACAATAAACTATTCAACAACATAGTTCTATTAGTCTGTGAATACAGAAGTGTACAGATTCCCAAAATATGTCACTCAATATCAGTTTCTCAAAAGAAGTAATTCTTCCCCCAAATTCCTTATCATTTCACTTCTTCAACTGAATAGCTCTATATAAGTTCAGATGCCTTCAGCTGTATGTCACAGAAAGCTCTTTGGCTGTAAGTAATAGAAAAACCTTGTTTATAATAGAAAACACAAACTAAACAGACTTCAAATATAAAGGATCTAATATAAACTAATCACATAATATAATAAACTAGGGATTAGAAAAAAGTGAAGGCTGATGCAGGACTTTCTGTCATGGACAAAATGAGATATGAGTGGGTCAAAAGAATATTCAGGAGTGAATACTCTGAATGTTCTCTCTCCCTAGCCAATCTTCTCACCAGTTCTTCATAGTATTAGGACATTCTGGGACTAAATATTTTTCCTAAATCTCTTTCCTTTCTTTTCTTCCCTGTGAATTACTAGGTACTCCTTCACTAATTTCTAAGCCCATAACATAGAAAAGTTGGCTAAAAGAAACAAATCTGATGTAATAAATAAAACACAAATACATTAAATTATGAGGAAAAATCACAACAGTATCCATTAATCTAACAAACTTTAATAATCAATATCATACCAGTAGGGGTTAATTTAGTGAGTTGAGGTTTGCAGACTATCCCTGATTCAGAGGGTTAGCACAAAGCGAGGAATTTAGAACTTACCCCCAGTGAAAAAATTATCCTAAGGGATCCTCACCTAATTTTGAAACAAGCTGGAATGTACAATCTTTTGCTATCATATCACATTCAGAGTGAATCAGGGTTTGTGCCTCTCACACCCTATCATCCCTAAGGTGAAAACAGTCCCATCCCAAACCAAACAGATATTTATCAAGTGTGAGTCACAAGTGGAAGTGGGATTAGGAGCCACTTCATTGCTACTGCCCAGAAATCTATCATCTCCTTCCATAAGACCTACTATTTTTAGAAATTTAAATCTCTAATCTGCCTATACATCAGGAGTTTAGCATACCCTCTTTAGTTTGAAAAAATTAAGAGATTTGCTATCACTGTCCTTTTTTCGGTCAGCTTGACTTCTTACTGCCTTTTAAAAAACCATCTTCTTTACTGCCAACAGACTTAAAGATCTGACCATACCATCTCCAACTTAACAACAAAGTCCAGAATGAAGTCCAGCTGCTTTGCATACAAAGGCATCATACTCTGAACGCTGCTTTCTTTTCCCATCTTCTTGTCTTTTTTATGCATCAGCAACACTGATTTGCCTGTAGCTCTGGATAAATTTACTACCTTCTGTCTTCTTTGCACATGTGCATCCTTTGACTTTGGTAAACTCTTCCTCTATAGTCATCTGAAAAGCCTTTCCCTAACTACCCCATCCCTTCCAAACACAGATTTAATCACTTCTTCTTCTGTACTACTTTTGTATCTTCCTTTGTCATTGCACATATAATTATGTGGTCACATTTTTTTCCCTCTACTATACCTTAAATTCCATAAAAGCAGAAACCTGGTGTATAGTAGGCACATAATAAAGACTGAACTGGTAAGTATGCAGAATTAATAGAAAAAAGAAAAATGGGCAAAACAAGGACAAATGGAGAAATGAAAGAAAATGAGAAGGTAGCAAACTATATGAGAAAGAGAGGCAGAAACTTAAGGAATACTATATTTCTAAAAAGAGGTGGGTTTTAAATATTGTATGATAAAATATGAAGTACGAATGTGTACTAGTAAGTAAAGCTGGATAATGTGACATGCCTAATTTACATAAACGCAGTTCACATTAGGTGGTATCAGAGTGAATGGCCAACAGCATGGATTTTGCTGCTAAACTGCCTGGGTTCATAGTCCTTGGCTCTACAGAGCTAAGGCCACTTTAGCTTTGTGACCTTAGGCAAGTTATCAATACTTAACCTCTCTATGCCACAGTTTTTTTCATCTGTAAAATAAAAAAATAATAGTACTTACCGTCAATGGGTTGCTGTGAGAATGAAATTATCAAATAACTTCCCCCAAAATGCCCTGCACATAGGAAGCAGTAAGTGCTGACTACTCCTCTGAGAGCACTGGAAATGGATTGCTAGTGGTTAAATGCAAGATTTACTGCAAATTAGCTATGAGACTTTAGGTAAACTACTTAATTTCTCTAGGTCTCTAGTCCTTGGCAGAGATCCCTTTGCTCTCTTTCCTACACACACAGCAAAACTCCATTTCCCAGCCTCCCTGGCAGTCAGGTGTGGCCATGTGCCTGAGTTCTGGCTGTGAGAAGGAAGTGATGTGCATCTATCTTTTCCAGTCTTACAAAGCCTCCAGTGCACAATCTTCCATGTTCTTTCTCCTTTGCTGCCTTGTACACATCAAGCCTGAACACCACATATTGAAGATGGCAGAGCCATAGATGGAAGGAGTCTGGGTCCCTCAAATACTGCTTGTTGGAGAACTACCTGCTAATCAGGAACTCCGGTTTTAACCTTATGTGAGCAAAGAATTAAATTTCTACTGATTTAAGTCATTTTAATGTTAGTGTTTATCTCTGTAACATCTAATATCATTTAATTAACATAATTTTCTTATTTGCAAAGTGGGAATAATATTATTATGAGAATCAAAACAGTACAGTACATGGCACATAGTAACTATTTAAAAAATATTAGTTATCATCATAAGCTATTCCTATTAAGTTCAAATTCAGTTGCCCTCTCTTGTAAATTTGACCTGCCACTTAAGACTCAAAGTTCTATTATTTAGGAAATTGTATTTCTAGCCCATGATGATCTTTCTCTTGTATGTCACAAAATAATTTAGCACCATAAGAAAGGCTATGTTGTTTTGCTCTCCATTGAAAAATTAGACATTTCTGAGAGCAGGAACATCGCTATACCATCTGTTGTATCCTGTAACACGGCTAAGCTTGTAACTGGTTGACCATCAGGTCTGTGTGTGGCAAAAACCCACCAGTTACAGGGCCACGGGTACCTACCCTGATGGCTTGTAGCTGATTAGCTCAGCGGGTTAGAAATTAATGTTTGTTATTGTTGAATGAATGAAGGAAGGTAATTTAATTTAATTATACTCTGTGGTCATAAATCAGCCTTCTGGCTGTCAAGTCCTTACTACTGTTCAAAACTGAGAGCAGATTAAAAAGTGGGAAGGATGAGCAGAAATTTATTACCAGTGCTGAAGCACTTAAGCACTGATGTTGGTGTATCAACAGCAGTTATACCTTTGTGAATTATCCTTGAACTAAAATATAATACACAAATCTAGCAGAGATTAAAAAGAAAGTTTTACCTCACCACGTTCAAGGAGATGTTTTCTGGAATAAAACAAAAATATTCTCTATTTACTGACTGTCCATTATACTATGATTACATCAAAATGAACTTCCATTTATTTGTTCTTATATTTTAAATAAATAAATATATAAATAAATAAAGCTATCAGATAATATTACTAAAAATTATGGCAATTTAAAAGGCATGATTTATAGTCATTCTATTTAAAGTATATCAAAATGCTGTTCTTTGGTTAACATAAAATGGGTTTTACTGATTGCTGAAAACTGTATCTCTGGAGACATAAATGAATAAAAAGAATATCTATTAAATATTCAACCATATACAGAATATATAATGCTTTATATAAGCACTGCTGTGACTTTTGAGTTGTTTTTATTTTTCACAATTACTAACATGAACATCCTTGTACTTAAAACTCTGTGAGCATCTCTGAGTATTTCCTTAGGATAAATTTCTAGAATAAAAGTTACTAGGTAAAGCTTATAAATATTTTTAGTTCCACAAAAGTTGTTTAACAAATTTTCTAAATATTTATGTCTAAAAATTTACTAAATTTTTATGGCATACCTACTGTGTTCCAGGCACTGTGCAGTGAGCACAGTGTGAACAGAATAGATACTGTTCTTATCCTCATAGAGTTTATGTTAGATCCAGACAAGAGATACAAGACTACTTATTTTATTGCCCATTGTAAAGACTGAATATTTCAGTCTTTGCAGGATAAGAGGCCTTCTCATATGGATTTTTGGGTTGGAGAGAGAAGTAAGACAGTATAAACAAGAAAGTAAGAAGTATAAGGAAGTTCAGGGGCACTCACAGATCCAGAGATTTTTTAAGAAGAGTAGTGGAGGGAAGGCCTCTTAGAATAGTAGTGAAATCACCAAATTATTTTTCCAACCTTGCAAGTCCTTCCTGAGTTTATGCAGTCAAGGGTGGAGGTGGGGGTGAATGGATGGGTTCCCACATGTCCTGAAATCTGCCAGTCACAACAGACTCTTATAGTGAGCTACTGCATGAAGGGAGAGGCCTGGTAGGTAAGTATTATAATCACCAATGACCCCAACAATAAGTATGGATACAAATAAATCTAGTAACTAATTTAGAATATCAATATACAACCAAATCATGAGACACAAATAGGATGAAAGAAAAACATCAAGATAAATGAGCAAATGAACTGAACACTCGAGAAAGAGTTAATATAAGGAATAATAGTATTAAATGAAAATTCCAATTATTATCTTCACAGAAGTCTAAGAAGATTCTGCATCCATTCAATTAAAACAAGCTGCAGTAAAAAAGAGCTTTCAGAAATTATGAAAAAACATATTTGCCTAATTTAAAACCTTAGAAGAAGGTTGAATAGCAGAATTTACACAGCTGAAATTGGTCATTTTGAAGACCCAATCATAGAATTCTCTGAGAACATAAGAAAAAAAGAAATAAAAAATATGATAAAAGCAATAATATATGTTCAAAAAAGAGAGGCTAAAGCAAAAAAAAAAAAAAAAAAAAAAAGAGAATAACTACCCCCTGAGCTAAAGAAAGATTTGAGTGTTCAGATTAAAATGCCCATGAATAAACATATAAATAACAGGGTAGAAATCTTATTTAGGGAACAATGGCTGAAACCTTGCTAACTCTGGGGAGATATGGACATCCAAGTAGAGGAGGCTCATACGTGACCTTTCCCAAATTTACTAGATACATTATAATAAAACTGTCAAAATCAAAGACAAAAACTGAACTTTGAAAACGCAAATCATCTCATATAAGGAAACCCCTGTAAGGCTATCAGCAGATTTCTCAAAGGAAACCTTGGAGGCCAGGAGAGAGTGGGATATTCTAAGTGCTCAAATAAAAAATCTGCCACCTAAGAATACTTTACCTAGCAAAGCTGTCCTTCAGATGAAGGTGAGAAAGACTTTCCCAGACAAACAAAAGCTGAGGGAGTTCATCATCACTAGACCTGCCTTATAAGAAATGCTAAAGGGAGTCCTTCAAGCTGAAACGAAAGAACGCTAATTAGTAACATGAACACACATCAAAGCACAAAACTTGCTAGTAAAAGTAACTACACAAATTCAGAATACGCTAATACTGTAGTAGTGGTCTGTAAATCACCTAACTCTAGTATAAAGACAAAAGACCAAAGCATTAAAAAATAAATATAGCTACAGTAATTTATTAATGGATACACAATATAAGAAGATCCACATTGTGACATCAAAAGCATAAAATGGGGACAAGGGAAGTAAAAAGGCAGAATTTTTATATGCAATTGAAGTTAAGTTGTTATCAGCTTAAAATAGACTCAAAACTGTAAGATGTATTATGTAAGCCTCATGATAACCACAAAGTAAAAACCTATAGTAGACACACAGAAGATAGAGGAATCAAAGCATACCACTATGAAAAATCATGAAGTGATAAAGGAAGATAGCATGAGAGGAAGAAAGAAACTACAAAACAGAAAGAAAACAAGATGGCAAAAATAAGTCCTCATCTATCAATAATTACTTTAAGTATAAATTGATTAAATTCTCTAATCTAAAGATACAGAGTGGCTAAATGAATAAAAAAACAAGACCCAATTATAATGCCTCTAAGAGTCTTATTTTAGCTTTAAGGATACACATGAAGTAAAAGTGAAGGGATGACAAAAGGTATTCCACACAAATGGAAATGAAAAGAAAGCAGGGGTAAATATATATATATATATATATATATAATATATTATATGTATATATAAAATCAGGTGAAACACACTAAGTTGAAAAATGTAACGAGACAAAGGAGAAAGTCACTATATAATGATAAAGGGGTCACTTCATCAAAAGGATATAACAATTCTAAATCTATATGCACCCAGCATTAAGACACTTAACTATATTAAGCAAATATTAATAGATAGGAGAGGAGAAATAGACAGCAGCACAATAATTCCAGGGGACTTAAGTACTCAATTTAACATTGGATAGATCATCCAGACAAAAAATCATTAAGGAAATGTTGGACTTGAACTACACTTTAGACTAACTGGACCTAAGCATACACACAGTGCATTCTATTCAACAGCAGCAGAGCACACATTCTCCTCAAGCACACATGGAACATTCTCCAGGATAAATCACATGTTAGGTCACAAAACGAGTTTTAACAAATTTAAGATTGAAATCATATCAAGTATTTTTTCTGCCCACAACAGTATGAAATTAGAAGTAGGAGAGCTGGAAAATTCACAAATATAATCCTGAACTATCAATGGGTTAAAGATGAAATCAAAAGGAAATCAAAAAGTATCTTGAAACAAATGAAAATAGAAACACAACATACCAAAATTTATGAGATGCAGCAAAAGCAATTCTAAGAGGGAAGTTTATAGCAATAAATGCCTACATTAAGAAAAAAGAGTTCAAATAAACAACTTAACTATACATCTCAAGGAACTAGAAGAAGAAGAACAAACTAAGCCCAAAATTAGAAGGAAGAAAATAAACATCAGAGAAGAAATAACTGAAATAGAAGAAATAATAGAAAAAAAATCAATGAAATTAAGAGGTTTTTTTTTTTTTTTGGAAAAGATAAACAAAATTGACAAGGCTTTAATTGAACTGAGGAAAAAAGACTCAAATAAAGAAAATCATAAATGCAAGAGAGGACATTACAACTAAATACAAAGAATCATAAGAAACTGTATAAACAATCATAAACCAGCATATTGGACAACCTGGAAGAAATGGATACTTTCCTAGAAACATACAATCTACCAGGACTGAATTGGAAGAAATAGAAACTCTGAACAGACTTAAAACTAGTAAGGAGATTGAATTAATAATCAAAAGTCTCCCAACAAAAAAACCTGCAAGACCAGATGGCTTCACTGGAGAATTCTATCAAACATTTAGACAAGAATTAATGCCAATCATTCTCAAACTCTTCCAAAAAATTTAAGAGAAAAGAAGACTTCCAAACTCATTTTACAAGGCTAGTATTACCTTGACATTGAAGTAAGACAAGGACAATAAAAATAAAAGAATATTGTAGGCCAATATCCCTGATGAATACAGATGCCAAAATCCTTAACAAATAGTAGAAACCAAATTCAACATCACATTAAAAGGATAATACACCATGATCAAGTGGGATTTATCTTTGCAATGTTAGGACGGTTCAACATATACAAATCAGTAAATGTGAAACACTACATTAACAGAATGAAAGATAAAAATCATGTGCTCATCGCAATAGAGACAGGAAAAGCATTTGACAAAATCCAAAACCCCTTCATGATAAAAACAAAAAAAACTCTCAACAAATTAGGTATAGACAATACAATACAGGCAATATATGACAAGCTCACAGCTAACTTCACACTCAATGGTGAAAAGCTCAAAGTTTTTCCTCTAAGATCAGGAGCAAAACAAGGATGCCCACTCTTGCCATTTATCTTCAACACAGTACTAAAAGTCTTAGCCAGGGCAATAAGGCAAGAAAAAGAAACAAAAGGGATCAAAGTCAGAAAGGAAGAAATAAAATTGTCCATGTTTGCAGTACCTAGAAATAAATTTAACTGAGGAGGAGACAGACTTGTATACTGAAAACTGTAAGACACTGATGAAAGAAATTGAAGAAGACACAATTAAATGGAGAGATACCCTATGCGTTTGGTTTGGAAAAATTAATGTTGTTAAAATGTCCATACTACCCCAAGTGATCTACAGATTCAATTCAATCCCTAACAAAATTCCAATGACATTTGTCACATATATAGAAAGAACAATCTTTTTTTTTTTTTTTGCATTGCAGTATGGGTAAGAATTGCTTTATGAAAATTCATTTACATATACATGAGTGTGCCTAAGAACAATCTTAAAATTCATAAACCACAAAAGACCCTGAATTTCCAAAATAATCTTGAGAAAAGCAGAACAAAGCTATAGGTATTACATTTCCTGATTTCAAACTATATTACAAAACTATAGTAGTCAAAACAGTGTGAGACTGGCATAAAAAAAGACACAAAGACCAATGGAACAGAAATAGAGAACCCAGAATTAAACCAATGCATAAACTGCCAATTTATCTTTGACAAAGGCACTAAGAACATGCACAGAGAAAGGACAGCATTTTCAATAAATAATGTTGGGAAAACTGGACAACCACATGCAAAAGAATGAAATTAACTCTTATCTTACACAACTCACTAAGATTGAGTAGAAATGGATGAAAGGCTTAAATTTAATACTTTAAACCATAAAACTACTATGAGAAAACAAAGGGGAAAAGCTTCTTGACAGTGGTCTTGGTAATAACTTTTTTGGACTTGACACCAAAAGCACAAGCAACAAAAGCAAAAATAAAAAAGGGTGACAATATCAACTTAAAAGCTTTTGCACAAAAAGGAAATAGAATGAAAAAGAAACCTACAGAATGGGGGAAAATATTTGCAAACTGTGTACCTGATAAGGGGTTAATATCTGAAGTATCTATCTATATATAAGGAACTCATACAACTAAATGGCAAAACAACAAAAAAAATCTGATTTTAAAATGGCAAAAAACCTGAACATTTTTCCAAAGAATATACATAAATTGTCAATAAATTGTCAACAGGTACATGAAAATGTGCTCAACATCATTAATTACCAGGGAAATGCAATTCAAAACCACAATGAGATATCACCTCATGTCTATTAGAATGGCTATTATCAAAAAGAAAAGAGATAACAAATGTTGATGAAGATGTAGAGAAAAGGACTGTTGATGGGAATGTAAATTGGTATAACATTGTGTAAAACAGTATGTAGGTTCCTCAAAAAAATAAAATAGAACTACCATATGATCAAGCCATCCCACTGCTGGGAACACATCCAAAGGAATAAAAATCCATATCCTGAAGAGATATCTGTACTTTCTTGTCCATTGCAGCATTATTCATCATAGCCAAGATATGGAAACACCCTAAGTGTCTGCTGATGGATGAATGGTGTATTTCTAAAAGCACTGCTGTTGGTCCTTCTAAATCTTAGATCCACCACTTTTGGAACCCTCACCCTGTGAGAGAGTCACAGGATTCTCAAGGCACTTGTCTCCTGCTTCTTTTGACTTACAGCTTACAAAGGGAGAGATACTCCAATATCACAAAGGCATAATTGCTTCTATTAAAAATAACCATGTTTTGGGGAATGGGCTTAAAGGAGAGATGTGAGGTCAGAAACAGCCAACAAAGGGGAGCAGGAAAGAAAAGTACCTAAAATAATAGACCTAAAGAGTAGCACTGGTAGCCTTAGAAGTTGCCAGGAACCAGATCTTTTGGTGGAGTCACTGTCATTCATTAAGGTTATGTAATCATCTCTACTGTGCAGAAGAGAGTGGAGACTGCTAGACCAACAGAGAGGTGTGAACCATAGAGCATATGCAGAGGAAAAACCAGGGAGTTGAGAATTCTTGATAAGAAACCATAATAGAGATTGACCATGGATTCCAGGCTGTGTCAGAAAGCAAACCGGGAATGCTGATTAGATTACAGCAGTTGACATCTTGGCGCCTTGAGGCAGCTGAAGAACAAACAGATTTAGTGAGCGGGGAGAAGAGGAATGCAAGCATGTGGATACCAGGTGGGATTTCTTAAAAGGAGCAGTTTCAGGCAATGGCAAGGTCTGGGCTGTGACCACAGAAGCAGAATTGGCAGCATGCAGTTCACCCATTGTCTTCTTCAGGGAGCCTTGCAAATAAGACAGGCTTCTGTTAAGGACATTGTTTAGATTCCAAATTAAAAGTGCCTTATAGCCACCAAATATTAGAGTGTTATTGTGAAGGGATGTGGGGAGATGGCTTCAGGTCATATGCTTGATGGTCACCTGGCACCTTCCCTGAAGCACTTAAACCTGAATACAAAAAACTACTGACCTATATTATCTTAGGAGGTGTTCTATTTAAGAATAATTTCTACCATTATGCCATGAAGAAACTAAAATCACTGTCTCAATTCAAAATGTCATTCTGTTGCTGACATCCAATTCTTACAACCCTTGGTTATTTTTCAATCTTGGATGAAATGCCTGTCAAGATCTCCGTTGGCCTATTGCAAGATGATTTCCCATTGGTTGTTGGTTGATTTGTTTTTTCAGTCAACCAGAGGTTTGGCTGTGGGATTTAGCTGAAAACCCAGGGACTGATTTGGAGAAGTGAAGATAACAAGTAGGAACTGAAGTCCCAAGCACATGGCTGTGAAAGGCAGCAGAGTGAAGAGTTAAGATCACTGGCTCGGTACTCAGATCTGGCATCAAACTCAATCTCCACCTGCCAGTTGAGTAGAAGAATCCCATTCTCAGTGTTGTCTTCTGTACTATGGGCTAATAATGTCTACTTTGCTGACTTTTTTCACAAAGATTAGACAAGATCAATTATGTAAAGCACTAAACACAGTTCATTAAACTGTAACATTAGCATTAAAAAATAAAATAAAATAACCATGTTTTATTAGAGCAATCTTTTCACAGTGTACTCTTGGGAGACAAAAACCTTAACCATCACACCGTGCAACCTGGAGATTTTACCTATTGGAAGAGACACCTCTAGAAGAACTCTCTTCAACCTTGCTGGAAGGACCCCTATCAGGTACTGCTAACCAACCCTTATGCCACCAGAATCCAAGGAACAGACTCTTGGATTCATGCGACACACCTAAAGAAAGTACAGAACCCTGACTGGACCTGCACATCATCTGGTGACTTGAAAGTAAAGATTTCCCAGAACTGACGTAGATGACATCTGATGAGACAGCTTTCCCAGGATACCCAGGCCAGGACTGTTGGAAGTTTGTCATCAAACTTTTAAGGATGACATAACACTTCAGATGATCACAGATATTTAGTATCTTGATAACATATGAACTTTAGATAAAAAAGTGCCTGTGAGTTCTCCCTCTCACCCCTCCTTGTTACTCGCATGTGACCTCAATAGGTTTCCAATCTGTGCATTTTTCCTCTGATGTGAGACACTACACTCAGGAAAGGTCCTTCCTGGCACTGAGGGACAAAAAGCTGCTGAAACTAGAAAACCTGACTCTTGATCAATGATGCTTTCAGAGAAAGGTCTTGATCAAAAGGGGGAAAGTAAAAAAAAATAATAAATAGAAATCTCAATTAAATAGAGTTGGAGACAAGAAGGAGGAACTTTCATGCCCTGTAAGAACAGCAGAGTCCAACAGGAAGAAGGAGGATTCCTCTTCTTTCCTGGCAAGGATTCAGCCAATGAAAAGCCATGGACTTTTGGTTTACTATAGCTCTCCCAACTTCGTTTTCCCCTCTATGAAAGTCATTGCTGTGCAGGGACTTGCATGTGGCTCACCATGGTTATAAAACTCAAAGTGCAATCCTCTGCTGACCCCCAATAAACCCATCTTTGTTGGAGAAATATCTGGCAGTCCATTTGTTTTAGGGCAACTATGAATAAAGAAAATGTGGCACATATATGCAATGGATTATTATTCACCCATAAAAAACAAGGAAATCCTGTCATTTGCAACTACATGGATGAACCTGGAAGGCATTACGCTATGTGAAACAGGGCAGACAGGGAAAGACAAATATTTTATGGTATCACTCACATGTGGAATCTAAAAAAGACAAAAAAAAAGTCAAACTCAGAAACAGAGAGTAGACTGGTGGTTGCCAGGGTCTGGGGACTGAGGGTAATGACGTGATGTTCTTTAAAGGGTACAAACTTTTAGTTATAAGATGAAGGAATTCTGAGGAAGCAATGTACAGCATAGTGACTACAGTTAATAAAACTGCATTATATACTTGACATCTGCTAAAAGCGTAGCCCTTAAGTGTTCTCACACACACACAAGGTAACTCTGTGAGGTGTTGGATGTGTTAATTAACTTGGTTGTGGTGATCACTTTACAACATATATGTATATCAAATCATTATATTATATACTTTATATATACACATATTTATTTGGCAAAAAATGAAAACTATGAAAGAGAATATGGGGAAATACTTCTACGATTTTGATGTGAAGTGTTTCTAAGCACAGACGTTAACACAGAAAACAGAGCAAGTGTACAGTTGTGATTGTATACGAATTTTAAACTTCTATAAAGCAATGACCATTAATAAACTATATATTGATATCCTAGAATAAACTATGTTATAGACATAATAGACAAAAGATTATTGTCTATAATATAAAAAGACACCACAAATCAATTTTCAAATGGTCAAAAAGAAACGCAGGGCTTCCCTGGTGGCGCAGTGGTTGAGAGTCCGCCTGCCGATGCAGGGGACACGGGTTCATGCCCCGGTCCGGGAAGATCCCACATGCCGCGGAGCGGCTGGGCCCATGAGCCATGGCCGCTGAGCCTGCGCGTCCGGAGCCTTTGCTCCGCAACGGGAGAGGCCACAACAGTGAGAGGCCCGCGTACCGCAAAAAAAAAGAAAAAAGAAAGAAAGAAACACAAATAGCCAACAGACTTATGGAAAGATGTAAAACTTCACTGGCAAAGACTTGTAAGGTGAGTTACTTTTAAAAAAACTATCAGTTAGAAAATGTTATAAGTTTAATAACAGTGGTGTTCATGGAGATGCAGAGAAATGGACACTCTCACCATTATAAGTTCTCAGTATCCATCAAATTATAAAAATTCATACCTTATGGTCTAGCAGTCCCATATCAAATATTTCAAATATTCAATATTTTAAATACTGAAATAAGTGTTCAAATGAATGTGTACAAGGATGTTAATTACTCATAGCACTGGTTGTTATGACAAAAAGGTAAATATAATCTAAATGTCCACTGATGTGGGAATGGCTAATTACATGATAGTCACTCATGATGCTGAACAATAAAACGTGGAGACTACCACAACGTATGAGGAAGATCTAGGCAGATGCCCAAGACACGCTGTTACATAAAAGTTACAGAATAATACCATTTAAACAATACATTGGGTTTTCAGAAGTGTTTTCTGGAATGATACATACAAAGCCACTTACAATCAGCACTAATTGAGGAGTACACTGAAGAGAGGGGAACATTTCCTCTTTTCTTGATATACTATTTTTTCTGATTGTATTACTATAAGCATATAGTTGACTCCTGAACAACATGGAGGTGAGGGGCGCAGTTGAAAGTCCGAGTATAAATTATAGTTGGCCCTCCATATACTTGGTCCCTCTGTATCCCGGGATTCAACCAACCACAGATCTAGTAATAGTGTAGTATTTATTATTGGGAAAAACATCTGCAAGTAAGTGGACCCATGCAGTTCAAATCCATGTTGTTCAACAGTCAACTGTATTATTTTTGTGATTTAAAGGCCACTCTGCCCATAGCCATCACTTTCAGGAATGTAATCGCCAAAAAGGACCTCCTAACTTTGAGCGAAGTATCTTCCTTCCACCAATTGGCTCCCTCAAGTCTGTCATCTTCCACATTATACTCTCTCAAATGTTTGAAGACAGCTGCCATGTACCCCTCAATCTTCTATTATTCAATTAAATATCCCAGGTCTTTTCATGCATTCCTTAAGTGAACAGTTTTCAGGGCTCTAAAAACATTCTTTTTAGAATGTCAAGACATGTTCCCCCAGGCTCCATCTGACCAGAACGAAGTAGAGTGGATCTACTAACCCTCTTGATTTGGAAACAATTTCAACAAACAAGATGTTACCATTTCAACCATAAGATTCTAATTAGCTCTTCTGGCTACCATACAAAACTGTTTACTGAAAATATAAGCATGGGGTACAGGGTTCATGGAAACTCTATTCTATCTTCAGAATTTTTTCTGTAAATCTAAAGCTGTCCTAAAATAAATTTTATTAAAAATAATCCATCTAATGAACATATCTACAAATATAAAATGTAATCTGAGTAAAATTTTCCTCAGAAGGAAGTTTTCTTCACAATTCTCATGTCCTATAGCAAAGTGTGATTTGAGTTATATTTTGCTCATATTTATCCCATAATTCTAGTGACTAATAAAACTACAAAGAAATGCAATAAAACAAGCAGTTTTAACAATAATGTAGGAAAAGTTATTTCATGAATATTCAGAAAAACAAGTATGTTTTCTCTGAAAGTTCAAAAAAAAAAAAAAAGAATCGCCAAAATAAAACTTTAGCTTACTTCTGTTTACTGACTTTAAATTGTAGTGGTATATTAAAATTAAACTAAATCAATTTAAACTTTGAGTTAATTCACAAATATAAACCCTTCAAAACAAGTCCAAATGCATAAAAGAGAGACAGCCATAAGAATAATACATTCGGTCTTTTTTTTTAAGAAGACATCTAAGTTTGGTTCATGTTTCCTGTTGTAATCATAATGCTTAAGTTTAATGTATATTCATTTGAAAAACTGATATTACAGTAAGTTATTTAATAACTGAATATAGTATGGTTTAAAAACAACTATGAAATAATTACCTCAGATAAGTGTTTGCAGATAAGACACGTAAAATATCACGAAAAGCCTGTGAATAGAATCAAATCGATGAAATTTCTAAGGAATTAAGCGATGTTTAAAATGTCCTGATTCATTAACAAAAATACCCCCACTAGAAAGAAGTATTTTTATTGTTAAAATGAGTCCTCAGAAACAGTTTAGTTCCAGCTCTACCTCAGGCAAAAGTTGTAACCTCCTTTTCTATTAAAAAAAAAAGTTTTGGAGTAAATCTTTCAGCTCTAAAATTCTAAGCTTTTTATATGTGGATAACTTCTTACCAGTGTTTAAGTTTATATTTTACTGGGAGGCAGGTGGGTTGTGGGGGATTGGTTTCCACAAAGGAGGCAGCTTCCTCCAGGTACTTTCAGAGACTATTTTATCTTGACCTTCTAAGCAAATTAGGAATTTCTCTCTATCTACACAGTCTATATGCCTGCTTCACTCAAACTCCTGATTATTATAAAATTAGCTATGGCGTATCTGCTTCCCTGATCTACCTCAGCCTGAAGTGACTGCTACAGAAGGCTTAAGAGCCCTTATCAAAATGGGACTTCCCTGGTGTACCAGATGATGATGAGAGAGGGAGAAGTGAAGGCAAAAAATGTGGAAGATAACTTTGGCCAAAGAGGTTTTAGCAGCAATTACACACAACTTAAGAAATTTACAGGGAACTTAAAATTTTGCACTCTGCATGATATGTGGCTTATAACCCACAGATAAACAATGAAAAAAATACGTAATAAAATTTCGACTCTAATGTTAAATTAAATCTAAGTTTAGAATTTTTAACTTCTCTCATTGATTCAAGGGCATCTGGCATGGACGAATGTTTCAAATAATGAAAATGAGATTATCAGTCTTTTTGGCAAGCAAAAGCCTATTCAAAGGTATAGATAACCGAATATATGCATTTATAGGAGACTAAGATTCAATAGTGTTACAGGAAATCATACTAGACATGCCTTCCTCCTTTCCTTCTCAGAAGTGATTTCACACAAGTGAAAAGTTAAATGAACATCAGAAGTAGCCCTGAGGTGGAAAATAAGCCATAATAGGACAATTAAAGACTGAGGTGTTTATGTGGATGCAGAAAGGAGTTAAGCTTTAATGGCTGCAGGGATGTGTGTGTGTGTGTGTGTGTGTGTGTGTGTGTGTGTGTGCATGCGTGAATGCATGCGTGAGTGCGCCTGCTACTGCACGTGCACGGTTTGAGCTGTGGTATGTTTGGGGGCTAGTATGATGTTTATGAGTCTTAGATCTTGTATCTTTATTTTTAAAATAGTTAATAGTAGATCTAGTTATCATTTTCTCCTGTGCTAGATATCTCCCCTCTGAACAGTTAATTCTTGCATTAGTCCCCCCCCAAGTGGAGCCTTGTAAGAATAACACAAATTGCCATGATGGAATAGAGAAATAGGCTAGTGGAGAAAATATGCAACTTGAGCTAAGTAGGGCCAAAGCAATGGAAAGCAGCAAACCTGTGTGTAGTTTACCCATTTGTATCTATCCTGACTCTTTCCACATGGTCCCTAGAGAACTGGATCAAGGGTGAAACAACAGAGATGTACAGGGAGATGCCTTTCTCACTCATAAATTATTCATCTTCTATGTGAAAACAAAGGAATGAGAAATGTGGGAACTGTAAATACATAGGGAAGATAGACAATTTGACTTTAAATTTAGAACACTGGCTTCAACAGAACCACACTTCGTATGACAGTAGAGAAATCATGTTATTGCTATCTGCTTAAAAGCATAAAATACATACTGACTTAAGGCAGGACAACTTTTAAACACTAAAAACAAAGATGGTTCAAAATTGCTAAAAACTGAGGACCCACTGTCTTTAACCAGACTTTTGGATAAACTACTCCCAGACCAAGAAAATCTTCCAGTGGTATTTTAAACATTATTTCTTCTACTGTGATAACATTTTGGTTTTTTGTGAACACAGTGAACAGTAGAGAATGATATTTTACTGGCTATACAAATTTCTCCTGTTCATGTCTCAAAATGGATCAAGACTTTTTTGAATGTGCTTTATATTTGAAAGATACCAAAGTGGTCATTGTACTTTTCTTTTTTAGTACCTATAACAATTGCAATTATTTAATCATTTGGGAAATTATTTGCTGAATGTTCCCCCTGGCTCAGACTGTGAGTTTCAAGATAGGGCTGGGCTTGTTTTATTTATCTCAGTGTACCTACTTTGTTAACGTAGTTCTTAGAACATGGTAACTGACAAATTTCTTTCGAAAGAATGAGTAAAAATATCTTTTCTAATGTGGCTTTCAGAAAAACACCCACATAATACTAGATAAAGAAAAATCTGAATAAAAAAAGTTTTTTAGGGAAGGAAGAGTTCATCCTAAAAGTAAGACAGAATTCTGAGCTATTAGCATTAATCTAAGTCCTTGTCGTGAACCCAAAAGCAAGTGAAAAAAATTTTAAATACCTTTTTAAAGATAAAATAAGTAATCGCAATAACGATTGGAAGCAACAATGTCTCTGTGTATCTCAGTGGCGTCTGAAATATAGCAAATTATTCAAAATAATTATTTATTAAATTTTACATTAAATGAATAAAAATGTATGTCAACTTGAGTGTCACAATAAGATTTCATAAAGGTAAAAGATATCTTTGTCATTAACAGACTATATATTTATTGAGTTTCATGTTCTAATACAAGAATCAAAAATATAAAATAGTTATACAAATATATCAAATAGTTTTAATGATAAAAACTATTAAAATTAGCTATGGATATTATTTTTTCCTTTCTTTTGGCTTTATCTTTGCTTTATTTATATAATAGTAAGTTTAAAATGCATGTTTACTGATCCCTGGGCCCTAGATTATCATTTCCTGGGCTGCAAATTCTATTATTTTCATTTGTGAAACTACAGAACTAACAATGAAGAAAGTTACATTAAGTAATTACTGTAAGTATGAATAAGTAATAAAATAATAGCAGCAGCTTAATAATTCTCATGAATTGTGATAAAGAGTGATTTACCATGTAACAAAATCATATATTTCTTGGAGGCAGGAATCAAGTAATTTTACTCTTCATAGTCCGACTACAAACTGCCTCACAGATAATTAGTGGTCAATAATTGTTTTTGAATAAATGTATGACTGATTGGATAGATAAGAGAATAATAGATGATTAGTAGTATATCTTTCTTGGCAATGTCTTATTTTAAAAGTTTGTAATATTTGGGATATTAAGTGAAAAAAACCCTGAATTTTTAAAAAACAAAAACAAGAATTTGGGTTTATATTTCCTGAGTGGTCCTCCAACTGACCCAGATTATTAAAAGTAATTGAACTGTAGTAACAGTAATTGACTATGGGTCATACAGTATGTTAGGCACTTGCCCTGGTAGGGGCCATTGTTTACTGATTTTACACATAAGAAACCAGGTGAGGAAGGCCATATAGTTAGCAAAAGTTACCGTAAAAAAATGATAGAGTAAGTAAATTGGGTGTTTCTGAATAAAACTTTTGAGTTTCAGATTAAAGGGAAAACTTAAGAGCAAGAACCCATCATACCTGTAGAGGAGAAAAAAAGAAACATTCATACCGCTTTTTCCATGAAGTCAAATTCAGGAGCACAGGTGTAAATTAAAGTATCAAAATCTGTATATCTTAAGATTCTGGCTGCAATAAGGTCACTCAGGCCAATCTGGAAGAAAATAAAAACAAATTAAAATTACACAAATAATTATAGTTAATAATAATTGGTTTGATGTAATAGTAACAAAGTCTACAGAGAAGATAAATCCAAGGTACATGGATGACTCTCCAAAAAAACAAAAAATACAGTGAATCACATTATGCGCTGAATTATGAAGAAAATTGAAAACAAACAGAAATAGCAAGAGAAATGAAAAGGAAAAAGAAGTTCAGAAAAAGCAAGCAGAGAAGGTGATAATGTAAAGAATGAGCTAAAATCAACATTTGCTGGGCACAAACCACCATGCAGTTGATCATGAGATTTTATAATCAGATCACTTATCAAGAAAAAACCAATTTCAGTTAACTCCTTTCACCACACATTGTAAATCATGAACAAATTTTCCATGCACTGTCATTTTCACAAAGCCTCATACATTAAGCACAATTTTTGGTGCTTCTTGAATTTTTCAGACATACATTCAAGCCATTAACTATGAGAGTTATTCTTCAAGAGAATTACAACAACTATACATACTCCTTTGATTTAGTTACTTGATCTCAAAGAACTTTAAAATAAACACCACCAACAAAATCCAATGTAGAGCTATTTTCTACTGATTATTTATTACCTACTTTGGTGAGACAATTGTTTTTATACTGCATTCTTAGAAGGCCAGATAAAGAAAAATATTTGGCATGTAAAACATTAACTCAAACTACTTTAAAAGGACATAAATTATTATATATCAACTTTGATGATTATCTATGGTTTTCATTTATTCATGATTCCCCTTATCTACCAGTAGCAAGGATAATTTACAGTTAACTTTATTTTTCTAATTTAGAATAGGCCTGGTGACTAATTACAATTTAACCAAGCCACTTTAGTTTCAAGTCTTTCTCACAGCTATCACACAGAAGTCACTTAAGAATACCAAGGGGTGTGTGTGTGTGTGTGTATGTGTGTGTCTTAGGATTTGTAAAGAGCTGGGTGACAATGTGGAGCAAGGCAAGAAAGAAAATAACAGACCAACTTAATAAATAACTTAGGAGGCCTAAATAAATTTACCATAAAATGTATACCCCCTACAGAATAAAAATTTAAGAACAACAAATAAACCTAATAAACCACTCTGCAGATCTAACAATAAATGGCAAATAAATCCTTACATTTTGAAATTTTATTTAACATGAACATGTATGCAGACTCAATTCTCCTGGATAGTGACAGCATTTGACATTTTAAGAGAGTAACTATCTATAATCCCTTGTTAAAGTTGAAGCAATTTCAGCATTAGACAGAGTCCTAATTGGAGAGTACTACATAAGGTAAATTTCAGAGTAGATTATTGTATGATACACTCATCTATCCTCATATCCAAACAGAGAGTGCTGAAAAATCAAAAGTTAAAATCATGCATTGTTTTCTATTCCCAAAACAAACTAGTAAATAGGAACTTTTGCTTTGAAAAGGGCCATTATTTGAGGTATTAGCCTTAAAACAGACAGAAACAACATGCATGAGGGATGTGGTCCATATATTTTCCAGAAGTTGAAAAGACAGAGAAGTTTTATCATTCTCTTTATACAAGAAAAACTTTAAAAATATCAAATCACATCTTAATTTTAATCTATAATTATAAATAAAATTATATTGAGATCTTGACTTCTATATTGCAAAGCTGAGTACAGACTCTTCATATGTTAACATTTACAATGAATTAATAACTTACTAAACAAACTACTTGTATTTTAACCAAAATATAAACAACTACTTAACATATTTTTTTCCTAGAAGGCTAAGTCACCATTCATTGATATACTTTCTTCTTAGTGGGTTGAAAAGATCTGCAGGGTATTAGTACTGACTCTGCCAATAACTAGTTTGGGACCTTGAAGAAGGCACTTAACCTCTATAAAATGAAGAGGTTTCATTTAAAAATAGATGGTTTCAAAGTCTTCATCCAACTAAATATGTATATAAATTCTAATGTTTTAACCAGAAAGTACTTACATGGTCTGAAACACCTAAAATTTTAGATGTCAGAAATTTCAGAATGATTGTCCCACAAAACCAAGCACTTCCTTGAATTATCTAGAAAATAAACAAAATAGATATAAGTCAGAAGACCAAAAGGCCCTCCTCCTGGAAATTAAACCTCCTATTAATAAGTCTTGAGTGAAAGGGAAATACAAACTCAAAAAAAAATTTTTTTAAATATGGTTATGAAAACTACATATTAGAAACTAAGGGATGCATGTAAAGCAATGATCAGAAGAAAATTCATGGCCTCATAAACTTTTATCAATAAAAATGAGAGTAAAGGAAATAAATGAAAAGCTGGACTCAAATATCTAGATAAAGAACAACAAAATAAACAAAAACACATGAAAGGAAATATTCAAGAGAAGAACAGTCTATTATATTTAGACCTATGTGCATCCATTTTGTTGTCCTTTACTTCTTCTGGATGTTCTAACATTCCTTCTCTCATCATTTACTTCCTGTTTCAAGGATTTCTATTAATCATTGTTTAAGGGTTGCTCTGCTAGCAACAAATTCTTAGTTTTCCTTCATCTGCGAATATGTTTTACTTTCCCCTTCATTCCTAAAAGACACTTTCATTGGATATATAACTTGTGGTTGACAATTCTTTCCAGCACTTGACAAATGTTGTGCCACCTCCTTCTGGCTCCCATAGTTTCAGATGAGAAGTCTGCTGTAAATTCGAATCAGTTTTGCCCTAAAGGTAATGCATCATTTCCCTCTGTCTGCTTTCAAGACTTTTTCTTTGCCTTTCGTTTGCAGAAGTTGAATTATGATGTGTCTTTGCATGGATTTTGTTGGCTTTATCCTACCTAGGATTAACTCAGTTTCTTGACTCTATAGAGTTACGTCTTTTACCAAATTTGGAAAGTTCTCAGCCATTACTTCTCTTTTTTTTTTTAACATCTTTATTGGAGTATAATTGCTTTACAATGGTGTGTTAGTTTATGCTTTATAACAAAGTGAATCAGTTATACATATACATATGTCCCCATATCTCTTCCCTGTTGCATCTCCCTCCCTCCCACCCTCCCTATCCCACCCCTCTAGGTGGTCACAAAGCACCAAGCTGATCTCCCTGTGCTATGTGGCTGCTTCCCACTAGCTATCTATTTTACGCCATTACTTCTTCAAATACTTTTTCAGCCCCACTCTTTTTCCTCTCCTGTGGAACTCGCACAATACAAATATTAAATCTTCTATTATTGTCCCACATTTCCCTAAGCCTCTATCATTTTTTTCCAGTTACTTTTCCTCTGTTGTTTAGATTGGGTAATTTCTATTATTCTATCTTCAAGTACACTGATTGCTTTCTTTGTTATATTCATTCTTCTATGAAGCTCATTCACTGAGTTTTTTATTTCAGTTACAGTATTTTTCAAGTTGTTATTTTTTTTTAAATTCCCAAGTTATTCCTTTTTTTAAAAAAAATTTTTGATTTCTTTGGTGATATTTTGTTTGCTTCTAGAGTACTTATAATTGCTCACTGAAGTATTTTTATGATGACTGCTTTAAAATTCTTGCCAAATAATCCCAACATCTTACTCATCTGGGTGTTAACATCTCTTTATTGCCTTTTCTCATTCAAGTTGTAATTTTCCTTATCCTTATTACATGATAAATGCTTTTACACATTTAAAAAAAATTTAAATTTCAAAAATATTAGATTTATTCAGATACTATGTATTTTTTTCTCCCTAATATATATAGCATATTTTCAAAAATATGTTTTTGTTTGTTGCCAAAGAACAGAAATGCAATTAACTTTTGAATATTAATCTTATACCTAGCCATGTTATTGAATTTTTATAATTTCTTATAAGTATTTTGTTTTACATGTAAATAATGATATAATAAACTTTGATTTTTCTTTCCATTTCTTTTCTAATCCTGTTATTTACTTTCTTGCTTTTACATGTTTGAACCTTTAATAAAATGTGAAAAAACATATTTATCTTGATCTTCATAAATGGAATACTCCAAATATCTCTCCTGCAAAACCAATGACTGCTGAAGAATTTTATTGGGTTAAGTAAACTCCCTGCTATTTCTTCTGTGCTAAGAGTTTTTATCATAAATGGGTGTTTAATTTTATGAAATTTATTTTCTGCATCTAATGAGATGATCATAAAGTATTTGTCTCCTTTAATTTGCTAGTGTGACAATTTATATTTATAAATTTTCCAGAAACATCTTTGCATTCGTGGGATGAACCCAATTTGACAAGAATGGATTATCCCTTTTTCCTACAAAAACAGGTGTTTTTGTAAGAAAAAGTGCTATTTCACAAAATAGCTTTGCTATTTCTTTTTGACGGTCTTCCAGAAAAAAGACATAAAAAGCCAGAATGTTTTCTGTGTTGTTCAGATGACTACCATGACTAATTTCTCCCTTTTGCAAGAGATTGATGGTATTAATTATATCAGTTTTAAAACGTAAGTATAAGCTGAACATTCAATATATCTTAACTATTCTCTCCTTAGATTTTTGTTTCTTTGAAATTCTTGACTTGAAAGCTTTTTATTCTTTGCAGTCTAAAACTGAAAATATTTAAGACAATAAAATTTCCTCTGAACACAACTTTGGCAGAATTCCCTAAACATCCACAGATACTGCTCTATTTGTTGTCATTTTTCAGTAATTTGTAATTAAAATTTTGACTTCCTTTTGAGTTAAATTATTAAATAAAAATCTTTAAATTTTCTGTTGATTTCTTGGTTTAATCTTTAAAAAAACAAGCTTTGCGAATTTTTCTGAAGAAAAAAATCAAAATATTAGAAGGGTCATATCATTCAATAACAAGTGTATTTTCACCATAGGGTATGGGAGAATGCTTCCAGCAATAAGAAACTGGCAACTCATTCCATTTTGTTTGTTTATATTCTGAGTGGCTATCTACCCTCTTATCATTTCCAGTTTTACCATACCAATATATAATATGTAATCACAGAGTTCTTTAATATGGTAGATTTTATTTTTTAGTAGGAGTACATTAAAGACCTAGAGAAAAAGAATGTCATCTGTCTGATATTACGAGAATTAGTCATTGCAGTGCCTACTTAATAAGGTACTTACTTTACTTTGTAACATAACATACAAATATAGAGATAACATGGGCCATCCATTTGTACATTTGCAAAGAAGTCAAACAAAGATCAGGTAGTGGCTGAGTTGAAATAAAAAGGAACCGGGAGATTGTAGGGAAAATGTTAAAAGGACAAAAATAAATAAGAGTCTAAAGTTGGAAGCCAAAGGAAAGATAGATGATGGATAAATGTAGAGAACAGAAAAAGGGAAAGTGGGGACAGAACTACGGACTGAGTTATTTTGAAGAGAAGGTTAGTAAATGTAAAGAAAGAAACTCAAAGCAAATAGAAAAAAAAATTAAAAGCAAGGTAGTAGGGTATATCAGAAGGAAAAGTAAAGAAGAAAGGCCTGAGGGTAGTGCTGAAATAAATGAACTAACTTCTTGAAAATGACTTGTAGATATTGGTAAGGAGTGTTTCCCACCTTATGTAAGTAGCTATTTATAACATTTACTAACTATAAATCATTCATTTTTAAAGCATATTATCTGTATTCAGTTTATAGAAATAAAAAAGGATTTGAAGAAATTGTGTTAAAAATGTTGACCCTTACCCAAAAGTGGAGTTCAGATGCATCCAATCTTTGAATTTTATTTTTCCTTAGAATTATCACCTAAAATGCATATGACATAAAATGACACAATCAAATTAAATTAACTTTTTAAAAATTACATTTCAAAAGTTACACAGCCACCCCCTTCCATCTTGGCTATCACCAGACATTTTCCTTCTTAATTGTTGATTTTTCTGAATTTGGACATGGAAAATTTCCTTGGGGTGAAAGCCAAATGCTTTGTGTACCAGAAAGTTGACCCTAGAATCAAGTTAATTCCTTACGAGTTACTTGGGATGTTTTATGCAGGGTAGTTCCTCTGAGGAGATAGATGGTGTGTGAAAGGTATGTCCATGCAAGCATACATGTAAGTTATCCAGAAAAATTAGTGGTCTAAATTAACATGAAAATCCTTCCTCTCCAAACCCACAAATATTTTAAAATGTTTAAAAATATATATATATCTAACTGAATTTATAAGAAAGAAAAGGAACTTTCCAGGTGCCAGAGAAAAGAAGGTGATTTTTAAAAAGCAAAACATTAATTAGGAGAGTTTTTAAGGAGTTGGCAGTTTTTAAGGAGGTCTGTAGAACAAGGTTACAACTATGGGCTTGTATTAAAAGGGAGGGCAGCAGAAGACTTGGGACTATGAAAGGTAAGAAACTGGAATTAAGACTCATGCATACAGCTGGGGTCCTCAAAAACTATACCCTTGGTGCTATCAACTGAATGTTTACGTCCCTCCACCGATCCTGTGTTGAAACCCTAAGCTCCAATGTGACACATTTAGAGGTGGAACCCTTTGTGAGGTAATTAGATCATGAGGGTGGGAACCTCATAAATGGGATTAGTGCCTTTCTAAGGACAGACATGAGAGAGATGATCGCTCTCTCCATCATGGGAGGATACAATGAAGGTATCTGTCTGCAAATCAAGAAGAAAGCCCTCATCAAGAACTAAATCAGCTGACACCTTGATCTCGGGCTTTCCAGCATCTAGAACTGTTAAGAAATAGATTTCCATGTAAGCCACCCATTCTGGTATTCTTGTTATAGCAGCTTGAACTGACAAAGACATGCAGGAACTAGGAATACTCCTCCTACTATCTCTACAAGTTGGTAAGGTATTCGTTTATTCCCAAGTTTGTGTTGGAAAAACAAAAAGCTCCAATGAGAAACAAATCTTAGGCCTGTGTATTACTAAGATTTGGAGAATTTTGCATCATCTAATTGGCCCAAGATGAGCCAGGATTCCTGAAGTTCCAACAATAGGAAAATATAAATGTACCAGATTACACAATGCAAAATTGTTTGTAAATGCAAAATACAAGAAATAAACAAAATGCCCAGACTTAGGAGAATGGTTGAATTATCTATGGAATATGCAGAAGGGAATACTTACTATGAAATTACAAGAAAGAATGAAGATCTCCGTGAACTGATATGGAGTGATATCTATGAAAGGTTGCTAAGTGATACCCAGAATAGGTTGATGAATCAAAATGCAAAAGACTATAGTATGCTACCTTTCATGTAAGTAGGAGGGGGTATAATAAAATATACATGTAATATTTATTAGTGCAAAAAAGAAAACAACTAAATGGGTAAACCAGAAAAATTGAGGAGGAAAATGTAAAATTATCTCTGTTCACAGATGGCATGATCTTATATGTAGAAAACATTAAAGATTCTACATACACCCACACACATAAACTGTTAGAATAAACAAGTTCTGCAAAGTAGCAGGATACAAACTCAACAAAGAAACTATGTTGCATTTCTATACACTAACAATGAACTATCTAAAAAGGAAATTAAGAAAACAATCCCACTTACAATAGTCTCAAAAAGAAAATATTAAGAATAAACATAACCAAAGAGGTGAAAGACCTACACACTGAATACATTGCTGAAAGAAATTAAAGAAGACACAAATGAAAAGATAGTATTTGTCTTTCTCTGACTTATGTCACATAATTATGCCCTCAAGGTCTATCCATTCTGTCACAGATGGTAGGAAAACCTTTAGCTACCATTTCCAGGGCTCTTCATTTGTGTGAGCCAGACTGACATCTAATATTATATTCCTTTCATCTGAAAGACCTCCTTTAACATAAAGGTCATAAAGTCTTTATTTTGCCTGCATTTTTGAAAGACATGTTTGCTGGATATAGAATCATAGATAGTATTTTTAAATATTTTAAAGATGCTTCTTGACTGTTTTGTTGCTTGCACTTTTTTCTTATGAAAAATCTGCTGACATCCTTACTCTTTGTCCTTCTGTATTTAACATGTCTTAATTCTATTGCTACTCCGAAGATTTTCTCTTTATTGCTGATCTTAAACAATTTGATAATATGCTTACTCTAGCTCTATGTTTTTTGTATTTGAGATTTACTGTTATTCTTCATCTCTGAGACTATAATTTTCATCAAATTTGGAAAATTTTTGGTCATTATTTCTTCAAATATTTTTCTACTTCCTCCCAACTCCCCCCATTTAGAAATGTACTTTACTTTTCCTATATGAAATGTGAACTGTAAAGGAGGGATTGGAATATCATCATTTTGCAATCCCTACTGAATTAATGGTTCTGGTACTAAATGCTGATCATAAAAAGAGAGGCACCAGATAAATATGTGACTCCTGACTGAAGAACAATACTATATACTTGCCAAAGGAATTAAATCTGAACACGTCCAGGTTTTAGACCCAAGTATTAATATAAATACAGAAGACAAAAGAAGATGTAAAGCGGCACCATGAGGACTCAGGAGCAAAATCTAGACCACAGAACCCTTCACATGTTTAGTGACCCAGATAAAAAAAAATATCCCGGGAAAAAAAAAGGGAGACATATTGGAAACCTATAGATAATAATAGAAACTTAAGTGATAAAACTATAAAGAAAAGCCTGGAGTGATCACCATAGTCAAGATAGTCACTACTGTTTTAGAGCAGCTCAAGGGAGTTATGATTGAGGCAGGTTACATGGAAGGCTTCTAGAATGGTTAGAAAAGTTCTAGTTTTGACTTGACGGTAGTTTAAGGATGTTTGACAAGTAACAGTCCATTAATCAGTACTTATCAGTACTAGTCAGAACTAAGTACATAAAACATTGGTTTTATGAGGTTTTCTACATCTGTGCTATATTTTAGAATAAAAAATGTTTTCATAGAAAGATGTTGATGAACATACTATTACAAGTCATCTACTTTGTAATACTGAAAAAGTGTGACAAAATGTGGAAAAGAAAGGGCCTATGCCTTTTGGAAGAGATAAAGAGAAGAAATTACTTACTGGGAGGCAAAAAAAAAAAAAAAAAGGTATGGGGAGAAAAAATGTTAAAAACCTAAATCTCAAAAGATTCAGTCAATGCACCACACATGGAAAAAGTGCTATATTTTGGTATTTTTGTAGTAAGTTATCATTTCTGGTCATTGTGGAAAGAGAATATTCTAGGAACATTCCAGTGGAGAACATTCCAGGTTCTGGCTTATGAATATCGAAAGTGTGACTATAAGGTAATAAAACTGATTTACTGAACCACCATTCCAAATACAACTCTAAATGAGTGTTATTCCATGAAAGTAAGTCACATGAAGAAACTACACCCTTATTATAATTATGTTGCCACTGCTCAAAACAGTTTGGAACTCCTCTTTATAAACTATCTTTAGAGATTACTTCCTTATGCGTGCAAGAAAATAGGTCTTATTACTTTGTTGTCACACTATATTTTGATCAAGATCTGTATTACCCAGCCCAATCACCCACCTTATTCACAAGACTTTGGTCATTTCCAAAAATCAAATCCACCCTTAAAAGACAAAGATTTGCTACCACTGAGGACATTCAAAAGAATGTGCCAGAGTCTGTGAAGGCAATTCAGAGGAGTTCCAAAAACGTTTTGGGCAATGGCAGTGTCACTGCAGTAAGTATTTAGCCTACTGAAGTGACTTAGAAGGAAATAACTAATTTTTGTCATAAATTATGGCATATTTTAAAAAGTAAGTCTTATTACCTTATTATTTTAAAAAAATTTTACTTGGGCATTGCCTTAAAAAGGTAAACTTTGCTTATATTATTTTGCAAGGATTAGATAGACAAAAAGCATTATCTGGGAAAAATTTTTCATGTGGGCAGTAATCCAGAAAGGGCCTTATTTATTCTCTTTAACCTATATTAAATGGGTAAACTTGCTATTTGACAGGTTAAAAAAAAATCTTCACAAGCTTAACAAACACTTACCAATGTCATCAATAGAGACGAAGAATAATAAGAAGATAAATACACTGGATTTCCAAACATCAATACAAAACAAAGGAGAACCGAAACCTGAAAATTGCAGAAAATAAATACATTTTATAGTTATTAGATAGATAGCATAATGCATACTTTGTCTACAGGGATATACTCATTTCCAATACAAACTTTATTTGCATAAAAAGATTAATAAATAGATCCTGACCAAGTGATAACAGAATTTCAACACACTGATAGGTTCTAATTATTTTCAACACCATAAATATTATATAGCAGAATTTAATTTTTTTCCCCTATTTTTAACTTGGTACAAAGAAAACAGGAAAAATCTTATTGTTTCTATTAACTCAATAATGGAGGAATATAATAAGAAAGACTTACTTATAACTATTAGTTTTCTAATCTGATTTTTGTTGAACTACTTGAGGATTTTCCTCACTAAGGAAGCTTTATTTTATGTTCTTACCTAAAAGATTTTTGTTTTCTTAAGGGATATGTGTTTGGAAACTAATATAAAAAAACAATAATGCAAAAACATAAATTTCACAGAGTGTCAAATTCATGCAAAGTGTTAAAAATCTCAGGTCTCAGGGAGAAAAGGCAGTTACAAAAGTAGTGACAATAATAATTAAAAAAAAATTTTTTTAAAGTTTCAGAGAATACAAAATGTCTACAGTCTAGTTGAAAGTATAGTTGCTATAATATGGCATTCAGTTATCCTTCTAAATATTAGCAACATCATATGTATTAAATACTACTTGAGAGGAGGTATATAAAACAGTCAGTTCTATTTTATAAACCCTGAGATCTTATTTTAATATATGACTTATAAATATTAAAAATGTTACCAGGTGTACAGCAGAAACTAATAAAACATTGTAAAGCAATTATACTCCAATAAAGATATTCAAAAAACTGTCACCATGTTCATATAGATGATCTTCCGAAATTTTTTTGGCTCAATGTACCCCACAACATACATGGGAAATAATGAGGCTATCTGAAATAAAAATATAAAAAAAGCAGAAGTGAAAAAATGTAGAAAAGCATTTCACTATTCATAAGCAAAGTAAATATAAGAGGAGAGTTATATTTCCAATAATGATTGTCAAAGTAATGTGAACCAACTGAGAACTAGAAGAGCTCTAAAAAATAATAAAAGTACCTGTATGAAAGCCACAGCTTACTAATACAGCAAAAAAAGAATTAGGAAGCTAAGACCAGAGAAAAGGTGGAAATCTACAGAGATGAGCATGACATTTTGGGTCACTTTTCTTCTTCTGCCAATTCTAACAGAAGCAGATGCCTGCTAGCTGAGAGGCAGTTGAGACATTTCCACACACTTAGCTGTCAGGTAACCCCAAGAATGAGATCTCTGCTAAGTCCTCAAGCTTTGGTTTGGGACTTCAAAGGGTTATACTATAAGAGAGAACCAGAAATCAAAGCAGTGCTCCAAAATACTGAAGCCCACTTTTGAATTATCTCATTCTGTGATTGCATGAGGGAGATTAAAGATTGTTAGTCCCTGTGTTTGCCTGCTGGAAACAAATTTAATTTTCTCTGGAAGAACTTAATATCTTAGTCTCAAATTAACTGTACAATTGTTCAGGTACAATGTCTAATACCACATCAAAACTAATCAGATACAGGAGGAGATAAGACATTATCACTAAGACAACAGAAACAGATCTATGAAGAATCTCAATCTAGTTCAGGGGTCAGCAAACTTTTTATGTAAAAAGCCAGATAATAAATATGTTAAGACTTGTAGGCCACGTACAGTCTCAATTGTATACTCTCCTTCTTTTTCTACTATAAAAATGTAAAAACTACTCTTAGCTCACAAACCATGCAAAAACATGTCTGGCATCATCAGACATAGACTTTATGCTTGACATATGCACAGAAATAACAGATAAGATTGAAAATTCCAGGAGGGTATTGAAAGCCATTAAATAATGAACCGAATTAAAAATATACAACTAAATATTACAATAATCAATAATAAGAAGTCAAAAATGGGTTTAAGCAGGTTGAACACAGCCAAACAAAGAAGTGATAAATTGGAAGATAGGTCAGAAGAAAGTATAAAATGACAAAGGGATGAACAACATATGAAAGAACATAAGAGATGTAGAGCATATAGTATAAAGGTCATACTTTACATCTCAGAAAGGGCTGAGGGAATTAAGTAAAATCTATACTTAAAGACATTATACCTGAGAAGTCCCCAGAATCTATAGAAAAAGAATCAAGCACTGATTCATAAAGTATTAGTAGCCCCCAGCAAGGGATAAATTAAAACAAACAAAACCCAACCATACATAGGCATGTCATAGTAAAAACTGCTTATAATCAAAGGCAAAGAGAAAACTCTTAAAAAGGGTCTGAGACTAACTGACTTTAAGACTTACTACAAAGCTGCAGTAATCAAGACAGCACGGTACTGGAGAAAAAAATAGACAAATTGATCAAAGGGATAAAATAGAGGGTCTAGAAACAGATCCACACAATTATAGGCAACTGAGCTTTGACAACTGCACAAAATGGAGAAATGACAGTCTTTTCAACAAATAGCGCTGGAAGACTTGGACACGCATGCATTAAAAAAAAATAAATCTAGACCTAGATCTTACACCTTTCAAAAAACTGACTCAAGTGTATCTTAGAGCTAAATGTAGAACACAGACTAAAAAACTTCTAAAATATAATATAGGAGAAAATCAAGGTGATCTTATTTGAGGATTAGTTTTTAGCTATGACATCAAAAGCATGATCCATGAAAGAAAAAAACTGATAAACTGAACTTCCTTAAAATTAAAAACCCCAGCTCCACAAAAGACACTATTAGGAAAACTAAAGACAAGCCAGGGACTGTGAGAAAATCTTTGCATAACCCATATCTGATAAAGGTTTGGTAGGTCAAATGTACTAAGAACTCTTAAAACTCAGAAATAAGAAAACAAATAACCCAATTTAAAAATGGTAAGAAAGGGCAACCACTGCGTCAAAAAGGGTGGCGCAGTGGTTGAGAGTCCTCCTGCCGATGCAGGGGACACGGGTTCGTGCTCCCACATACCGTGGAGTGGCTGGGCCCGTGAGCCATGGCCCAAGAGCCTATGCGTCCGGAGCCTGTGCTCCGCAACGGGAGAGGCCACAACAGTGAGAGGCCCGCGTACCGCAAAAAAAAAGGTCAAAAGATGTGAACAAATAACCTAACCAAAGAAGATCTACAGAGGGCAAATAAGCACATGTAAAGATGCTAAACCCAATACTACATTAGGAACTGTAAATTAGAACAAGGAGATACTGCTACACACTTAATGGAATGGCTGAAATCCAAAAACCTGACAAAATCGGCAATTTCTTACAAAACTAAACATAGTCTTAACATACAATCCAACAATCACACTCCTAGGTATTTACCCAATTGAGCTGAAATCTTATGCCCACTCAAAACCTTCACATGAATGTTTAGGGAATCACCAAAGACTGGAAGCAGCCATGATGTCCTTCAAGAGTTGAATGGATAAACAAACTGTGGTACATCCAGACAATGGAATATTATTCATCAATAAAAAGAAATGAGCTATCAAGTCATGAAAAGACATGGAGGAACCTAAAATACATATGCTTAAGTGAAAGAAGTCAGTCTGAAAATGTGACACAACCTATGATTCTAACTATATGACATTTTATTTTGGTTGTACTTTATTTCATTAAAAATTGTACAGCTCTGCTGTGAATTACAGTATTAACATTTATTTTAGAGGACTGCATTCACAATAATAATTATGACTGGGCCCAGGAATTCTTTTCTTTGGGCCTTTGAAAAGTCTCATGCAATTTAACATTTAGTGGTAACCAGATTATGAATTTGTTGTATAAGTAAAACAACAATGGATAATTCATTCAAGAATTCCAAAGAGATTTTTATTTCAAGAGGTGCCAGTTGAAGATGGTAATACTTTCAAGTAACAACCAATTTACCTGAATATAGTTTCCCAGAACTTTGCTTATAACTTAATTGCTTGGAGCTTAAAGTATAGTGTTCTTAGAAACGATGCTATAAATTCAAAGCCATTCAATGGATACTAGAGGGCCAATGCTATCTCCACCCTAAAGAAACTTATTTGCTGGTGGTGTGGAAAAAAAGGCAAGGACACGAATATCTCTGCAAACTTCATTTCAACACATTATCAAGTGCCTCATAAAGTAAGCTCAGGCAAGGTCATACAATCTCAGAGTCAAAGAATGCATAAATTGTTATAAGTATATTCTATAGATCAACTACCCAGAATTTGGGAGTTTGGTGCTAATATCTTACTCTCAAACTTCCTGTCATTTTTTCTTCTCCCAGCGTAAATACCTTACTACCTACCTCCTCCCCCAAAATGGATGGGGAAGGCATAAAGTGGTTCCAACTAAAATTCCAGCTAATGGATAATCAGAACTTTACTGGATTTAAGAAATTTGTCCCTTTTATTAAGCTTAGAGTCTCTACCAAGGATCCCTCTGTTATTTTTTTTCAGCTTTATTGACATATACTTGACTTAAAACATTGTGTAAGTTTAAGGTATACAACCTGTTGATTTGATACACATATATTACAGTATTATTACCACTGCAGTGTTAGCTAACACCTTCATCACGTCACGAAATTCTCATTTCATTTTTGTGGTGAGAACGTTTAAGATCTACTTTCTTACCAATGTTCAAGTATATAAAACAATAACGTTAATTACAATCATTATGCTATGTGATAGATCACCAGAACTTATTCATCTTCTGGTTGCAAGTCTGTACCTTTGTCCAATATCTTCCTACTTCCCACACTCCTCAGGCCCTGGTAGCCACCATTCAACTCTCTGTTTCTATAAGTTTGGTTTTTTTAGATTCCAAACTAAATACTAATACGTGATCCTAATATTATATCCCATGATATAATACAGTATTTGTCTTTCTGTCTGACTTATGTCACTTAGCATAATGCCCTCAAGGTCCATCTATGTCCTATGGCAGGATTTCCTTTTTCTCATGGCTGAGTAATACTCCATTGTGTATATATGTAGCTCATCTTCTTTATCCATTCATCTGTTAACAGACACTTAGGTTATTTCCATACCTTGGCTATTATGAATAATGCTGCAATAAACATAGAAGCACAGATAATCTCTTCAATATTCTGTTTTCATTTCTTTTGGATATATACCCAGAAGTGGGATTACTAGATCACATGGTAGTTCAATTTTAAATTTTTTGAGGAGCCTCCATACTGTTTTCAATAGTGGTTGCACCAATTTCATTCCCACCAACAGTGCACAAGGGTTCCCTTTCCTCCACATCCTCACCAACACTTGTTATCTCTTATTTTGATGATATTAATCTCTTATCAGATATAAGACAAGTGAGATTACATCAAAGTAAAAAGCTTCTGTATAGCAAAGGAAACACCGAAAGGGTAAACAGCAACCTATGGAATGGGAGAAAATACCCCATATATCCGATAAGGGGTTATATCCAAAATATATAATGAACTCATATTACTCTAGCAAAAAACTAATAACAATTAAAAAATGGGCAAAGAATTGAACAGCTATTTATCCTAAGAAGATATACAAATGGCCAACAGATATATGAAAAAACACTCAATATCATTAATCATCAGTGAAATGCAAATCAAAACCATTATGATATATTATCTCACACCTGTTAGGATGGCTATTTTCAAAAAAACAAATGACAAGTATTAGTGAGGATGTGAAAAAAAGGGAATCCTTTTACATTGTTAATGGGAATGCAAAATTATGCAGCTGCTAAAGAGAACAGTATGGAGGTTCCTCAAAAATTAAAAATAGAAATAGCATATGATCCAGCATTTCCACTTCTAAGTATTTATCCAAAGGAATTGAAAATAGGATCTTGAAGAGATATTAGCACTCTCATGTGCACTGCAGCCCTACTGACAATATCCGAGATATGGAAATAGCCTAAATGACAATCAACGGTCGAATGGATTTTAAAATGTGTTGTACACATACAACAGAATAGTATCAGCCTTAAAAGAGAAGGAAATCCTATAACATGCAGCAGTATGGATGAGAATATTATGCTGAGTAAATTAAGCCAGTCACAGAAGGACAAATACTGCATGGTTCCATTTATCAGAGGTATTTAGAATAGTCAAACTCACAGAAATAGATAATAGAATAGTGATTGCCAAGGGCTGAGGGGAAGAGGAAATGGGAAGTCGCTAATCAACACACATAAGATTTCAGTTATTCAAGATCAATAACTTCTAGAGATCTATTATACAACATGTGTCTATAGATAACAATACCTATATTGTACACTTAAAAATCTATTAAGAGGGTGTATCTCATGTTCAGTGTTCTTACCACACACATACACACAAATACACTTTAAAAAATTTTAAGGCTCATTACATAAAAATAAAAGGACTATATAACAACTGTGCACATAATGATGTTGCATCAAAATGCTTAAAGCAAGGGGTTTCCCTCGTGGCGCAGTGGTTGAGAGTCCTCCTGCCGATGCGGGGGACACGGGTTCGTGCCCCAGTCCGGGAAGATCCCACATGCCGCGGAGCGGCTGGGCCCATGAGCCATGGCCGCTGAGCCTGCGCATCCGGAGCCTGTGCTCCGCAACGGGAGAGGCCACAACAGTGAGAGGCCCGCATATCGCAAAAAAAAAAAAAAAAAAAAAAAAAAAATGTTTAAAGCAAGAATTTACACAGCTAAAAGTAGATACAGACAAATCAGTTATAATGGAAGACTTTAGCACATTCCTCCTCTAGTAACTGAAAGCAAACAAAAACAGTAGAAATCTAAAAGATTAGAATAACACAATTAACAAGCTTTGCTTAACATACATAGAACCCCATATCTAACAAATATAATCAATCTTTTAAAATGCAACAAAAATAGAAAATACCTGGGAACAAATCTAATGAAAGATCTCTAAAAATCTGTATTAACATTATTTATAGAAATTAAGAACTAAATAAGTAGATATATATCATGTTCTTTGATCAGAAGACACAATATTTTAAAGATCTTAAAAGTTTTTATTTACTGCAATCACACTTATTGTCAAACTGAAAAGGAAAGGAATACAGTATGTATATAAATTTGGGGATGGGGACAAGTCTAAAATATAGGTTTTAAGAGAGACTGTGAGAAAGTGTGTCCAGCTCATTTAATAAAATAACTATAGTTGTTAAAAGTTCATAAATTTACTTTGTGAAGAAAATTAATCTTGACACTAATTATGAAAAATGTATCATACAGATTCTTATATAGAAAAGCAATTAGGTAATACAGTAGACTCAATTAATTATGGTTTTACAAAAGGTATAGAAGTATGCTTTAAATGCTTATTTCTTTTATTAATGCTTCATGAAAACTGAAGGTATTTTAGTAAGGAGATAAGACAACACACCCAAGTGTGTGGCCTTCAACAGAAAAGAGTTGAAAGACCCTAGAGATGCAGCAAAAATAAATTGGAAAGTGTTGGTGCTCTGAAGTAGGCCGACTTGATTTTAACTTAATCTCCGAACCTCAGTGTCTTCATCTGTAATCGTAAATTAATAATACCCATGTGCCTGGACTCCTTGAGGATTAAATAAACTATAATACTGAAGTCTGGTATAGGTTACTCTCTCTTTCCCTCCTCCCATAGACCAATACTATTAGGATATGCAGATCTAGACCCCCCTTCTTAAACATCATATTTACACTTCTGCTAAAAAAAAAACCTTCACAGGAGAAAATTATACTTAATAGCTGGACTGTTGCTATTTGAACTGCTGGTTGAAAAGAAATCCCTCTCATTGAGATACAAGCAGCAGAGCCAACATTCTGTTGTGAAAATGTAGAAAACTGACTTCTATTCTTGCCTCCTTTCATCATACTTCTCAAGATAAGTAGTTCTGAGGATAGGGCAAAATTTGTTTCCATGAAACAATAAAGAGTTTTTAATCTGTTCAAATGCTTGGACCAATTTTGTTCCTGAAATCAGAAATGAGTACAGGCATTTAAAATAAATTTTAAATAAAACTGTGTATAAAGAATGAAACTATAAATCCCTTCTGTAAGCTAATTCTTGATTCCCTGTTAGTTTACACATATAGAATCAACTATATTTTAACCACTGTGGCCACAATAAACATTGTCAAACTAATAGAAAGAAATCAACCTGTAGACTGAGTTTAACAAGATGCAAGGTCAGACAAAGCTTTCAGAAAGAGAAGCTGACATTTATAGTAAGAGTAGCTGCTTCTACATCCAGAAGAAGAAACATCAACTCCCCTTGGAAAAAAACATTTTGGTGACCTTTTAGGTTTTGTAGATCGAAGACTCTTCTTGAACAAAAGGTTTATTTGACTTGCCAAAAAACTGTCCTTTCTCAGCCCCTTGGTGTGTGAAATTTGATGTTCAGTAAAGACAAAGGTACTGGAAAAAAGTTTCATAAGCAGCTATGAGTCTCCTGGTGGAAAACCTTTCTGAGACTCACCAATACTTGAACATCTCCAAAAAACTAATATAATCCTAATTTGGCAAGACAGAACCCCAAGGAACTTGAGAAACAAACACACTGTGTGGATGATAGAATTCTGAACTTGTGAGCTCACTCACAAGAACTGTACACCAGAACTGCAGTCTTTTTTTAGGAGAAGCCTAGTTCTACAGACAGCATTTAGCTGATGCTGAAATTCCTTATGACTCAACTCAGCTATCTCAGCACTGCAGGCGTGCTATGAGACATTTACAAGAAAGAAAATGGTGCCACTCGTAAGTAAAAGCACACAGTCCAGGCCAATTTTAGTGTGAAGCACTTGGCATCTATGGCTGTTAGGAGTTTTCTATCTTCAATAAGGTGAATTTGAGTTCTTGACATCAGTGCAACCCAGGGGGTTTTAAGTGCACACTTGGCCTCTGGTTCATTCAGAAAGCTGTAGGACAGGAAACAGGACTTGTCAGCAGGACAGATTCAGATATTTCTCTTCAGTGGGAGCTCTCAAAGAAGTCTTCATGGTAGCCTCACCCCAGGTGACAACTCAGGAGCAAAGAAAGAAGATGCACATCACATAAATGCAGAAGCCACTCTGGCTTAGAAGATCCATAACCCATGGAAACTTCTGCAAGGGAAATGACACTTAAGAGAGTCACTTTACTTCAGGAAGCCCAAAGTCAAGGCATCCCCCTCAGGAAAAACTTAGCTCACTTACAATTTCTTCCTCTCGGATGCAATTAGGCAATCACCAAGCAACTTGCCTAGTAACATCATGGTCACACAACACTAGCAGGTTCCTAAGGGAAGAGAGCTAGAAGGTTAACTGAGGGTCAAATTCCATGCAGAAGGGGTAAGTTTTGCTAAACAGCAGTGTGGTGGCTTTGACTGTGTACCCAGATTTCTGAATCCTCCAGATACAAGTAGTCTCATTTCTGGCTTCAACAGTGAGGCAAAAACATCTAGTCCTGGTATTTGGCCCAAATAAATAGCCGATGGGCTTATCGTTGGAAGAGAAACTCCAGGGTAGGAAGAAAATAATCTTCTTATAAGCAAGATGAGGTCATGGAGTCACATTAATTTAAAAATTAAAAGAGATATGGCTTTATACATACCCAAGCAAAGAATCAGTTATATAAAGAAAGAATATGAAATTGACAACCAGTTTTGTATAGATATATTGATACTATCTCTTCCAGAAATAATCTGCATCTCTATCACTTCTGATTTTATAACCTCCTTTCTGCAACTACCCCTGTTACTGTGCTTGGTCATAACAATCTCTCCTACATGAATGGGAATTCTCTAATAAAATATAAGAAAACAGAGCATATTATAAATTAAAATCCAGTTACTGAATAAGTAAGTCACAATTTCTCAGTTTCTTAAGAATGATAATGCTTTAAGGTCTTCTCACTCCAAATATTCTAGATTTCTACAACTGTTGCTTGTAACTTTTTTCCTTTAAAATATAGCCAGTCCTTGAGTCCTTCAGCCCCATTTCTCAGACAATATGTGCAAGAGACGTGAACTAATCTTAACTTTAATCTGTGAAAAATATAATCAAGAATAAAAGCCTTAGAACACTCCCAGAAAAATAACATTGAATTATCTTCACGTTAGTATTAAAAAAAAAAAAAAAACAGAAGCAAACAAAACTTTATACGTTAATTCAGAAAACTAAAAGCTGGGAGTTACGTCAGCATCATGGCAGCATAAGGTGTCCTGCTTTTCTGCCTCCCCCTTTTAACAACTAAAATTTGGCATCCACCCATGAACAAAAGTGCCTCTGTGGAAGTTGTGGGATCCAGCACCATATGCCAAGGGTCCCGGAAGGAGTCTTGCCCACCTATGTATCTGGTAATAAGCAGACAGTACAGTTCCTCAGTACAGGCTGTGGAATAAGCAGGAGCCAGTGAACTAATCCCAGCTCTTCTCAGCTATGGTTGAAGAAAATCTGGATACTGCTGACTTGGGCAGACACCCACAGACAAGAGAGCCCTGTAGAATCCAGTCTTCCTGAGGAGAGGCTCAAGCACTTCATTGGAGCAAAAATATATATGAGTTTGGATGCACTAGAGAGAGTAAGAGGAACTTTGTCAACACCACCCTATCCCCAAGGTGGCACAGTGAGAGCCTGAACTAGCCAGTGGCAACCTCTCCCATGGGGGAAAAGGAGAATGATGAGTGTGTGCCTGGCATCCCTAGCTATGCAGGACATTGCTGGAAAAAACAATTTCTTTCCCACAGCACTCAGAGCTCTGCGGTGCGACCTCCATGACTGGGGCAGGTAGGAGATTGAGAAAGAGGCAAATAAGAATATCAGAGGGCATTGAAAGGATGCAGTTCCTTCTGGTTGTGCTCAGGACTCTGGCAGGAAACCTGCCTACCAGCTGCTGAGAAAACCACCCAAGGATCCCTCCACTTGGCCTGCAGGCACTCTTGACACCTCCTGAGTGTTAAACTCACACCTCTCCCGACTCTGCAGCTGGCTCCTTTTTCATGTTCCTTAGTGTGGCAGTAAGAGTGAGTTCTAGTAGATAAGGAGCTCATGTGAAAAAGAGGCCAGGGTCTGTGGGCCTGTCTAGAAAAGACATACAAGCTTAATAATTCTGCCACAGAGGGAGCAAGAAGCATGAAGCAGGTGTATCCATATAAGGTCAGAGAAAACCCCAGATATAAGCAGGATGAATGAAGAATATATCCCACCTGAAGGCAACCTGAAATGCAAAAACTGCAACACAAAACTTCAAGGAACATGAAGAATCAAGGAAACATGAATAAGAATAACATGAAATATCACCAAAAAATCTCAATAGTCCTCCAGTAACCAAACTCTAACAGAATTCTACGATTTACCTGATAAAGAATTCAGAATAGCTGTTTTGTGGAAACTCGATGAGGTACAAGAAAATACAGAAATACAATTCAATGAAATCAGGATAAAAATACATGAAAAACATGAGAAGATTAACAAAGAGATAAAAATGATTAAAAGAATAAAACAAATTCTGGAACTGAAGAATTCAATGAATGAAATGAAAACTGCAATAGAGTATCAACATCAGAACAGACCAAACAGAAGACAGAACAGTGAGTTAGATAGGAACTTTGAAATACGCTGTCAGAGGAGAAAGAAGAAGAAAGAATGAAAAAGAGTGAAGAAAGTCTATGTGATTTATATGAAAATATCAAATGATCACATAAGAGAATCACCGGAGTTCTATGAAAAGAGAGGGAGAAAGGACAGAAAGTTTATTTAAAGAAATAATAGCTGAGAACTTCCAAACCTATGAAGAGATTTGGACATGCAAGTTCACAAAGCTAATAAATCACCCCATTACTGTAATTGAAAAATACCTTCCCTAAGATACACTATAATGAAACTTAAAAATCAAAGACAGAGAGAATCCTAAAAGCAGCAAAAAAAAAAAAAAAGGACTGTAACATATAAGGAACCCCCATTACTCTATCAACTACAGTAATCAAAACAGTATGGTACAGGAATAAAGACTAATATACACAGCAATGGAACAGATTGAGTGACCATAAGTAAACCCATGCATATACTGTCAATTAATATTTGACAAGGAAGCCAAGAATACTTAGGGGGAAAAATAATGTCTTCAATAAATGGTGTCAGGAAAACTGGATATTTACATGAAATTGGACTTCTATCTTACACCACTCACAAAAATTAACTTAAAATGGATTAAAGACTTAAATATAAGACCTGATGCCATAAAACCCCTAGAAGAAAACTTAGGGAATAAGCTCCTTGACCCTCATCATGGCAATGATTTTTTGGATTGTAACACCAAAAGCACAAGCAACAAAAGCAAAAACCAACAAGTGAGACTACATCAAACTATTGATAAAAAGCTTCTGCACAACATAGGAAACAATCAACAAAATGAAAAGGCAACCTATGCAACGGGAGAAAATATTTGCAGATCATCTATTAGGTGAAATCTTAATATCCAAAATGTATAAAGAACTCATACAACTCAATAACGAAAAAAAAAACTGATTAAAAAATGGGTAGAGGAACAATAAATATTTTTCAAAAGAATACATCCAAATGGCCAACAGGTACATGAAAAGACACCCAATATCACTAATCATCAGGGAAATAAAATCAAATCCACAGTAAGATATCCCTCCATATCTATTAGAAAGGTTATCATCAAGAAGACAAAAGAAAACAAATGTTGGTGAGGATGTGGAGGAAAGGGAACCCTTCTGCACTGTTAGTGGGAATGTAAATAAATTGGTGGAGCCACTATGAAAAACACTATGGAGGTTTCTCAAAAAATTTAAAATACCGCTACCACATGATCCAGCAATCCCACTTCTGGGTACATATTCCAAAGGAAATGAAAACAGAATATTGAAGAGATATCTACACATCTATGTTTACTGAAGCATTATGCACAATAGCCAAGGTATGGAAACAACCTAAGTGTCCATCAACAGATGAATGGATAAAGAAGACATGCTACACACACATATATATATATGTATATATATATAAATATATATATATATACATATATATATATATAAATCCTGCCATTTGTGACAACACAGATGGACCTTGAAGGCATTATGCTAAGTGAGATAAGTCAGACAAAGACAAATACTTTATTATATCACTTGTATGTGGAATCTAAAAAAGCCAAACTTGTAAAAACAGAGAGTAGAATGGTGATTAACAGGGGCTTGGGGGTGGGGGAATTAGAGAGATGTTGGACAAAGTATACAAACTTGCAACTAGAAGATGAATAAGTTCTGCAGTTCTAATGCATAGCATAGTTATTATAGTCAATACTGTATCATATAATTCAAAGTTGCTAAGAAACTAGATCTTAAACGTTCTCACCACAAGAATGAAATAATAATTATGTGACTTGATAGAGGTGTTAAATAACACTATGGTGTTAATCAGGGGATAATCATACTGCAATATAATAATGTATTGATACATCGTATATCTTAAACTTACAAAATGTTAATTACATCTCAAAAAAAAGAAACAACAAGAAGTAAAAGTATAGTATAATTTTTGAATGGATAGAAAATCATTAAGGCAATATCAAAATTACCGAAGGAGCTAAATTAATACATTTCCTTGCCAGGAAATGATGCACATTAGAAATCTATTCTACTATGTTGGCATATGCAAATAATGAAAACCACAGAAATTCTGTGTTAGTTATAGACCAAATATAAGGAAGTAAGGCAGAGGGAATACTCTTAACATGCTTTAAACATACAGTATCAATTAAGTTGTGGTTATAACTTCATTCTTTGTAGACAATTGGCAGCACAAGGATTCTTGGCAGAATTTCTCACTGCCAATAAAGAACATCATTACATATTATCAGTGTTTGTTAGTTAGGTGGAAAGGAGTTCTAAAGAAAAATCATAGTAGGAAATTTCATCCAAATTGACCTTTTACTCTCTGCTTCCCCAGCTCAGTTTCTTGCTATTAGTTACTTAGTTGTTTGAAGAAACAGGATATGGCCTCAATTCACTGAATAATACCATGATTAAAGCTCTGAGAAATGGTGTCCAGTAAGATTCTGCTCTTCAGACAGAACAGCCAACATTTAGCTGGATTAGAAGCAGAAATCCCCTACCATGAAGAATCGAAGTGGCCCTTACCATGTTGCGCAGCTTGGCACCTAAAATGATTCCTCAGACAAAAGGAAAATCTACAGGAAGGTTTACAGAGATCATCTCAAATACCAACAGGAAAAATTATGGATTAAAATAAGAGGAAAAAGTCTTTTGCAGGTTTAATATCTGCCTAACTAACAAACACATTAACAGAAGGTAGATTTATATGATTAAAAAAAACACACATGTATATAAACTTTATAATTATTCCATATTTTGAAAATCTATTAGGGCACAAATATAATCACATTTAAAATTTCTCTGTAATGAAAAAGAATATAAAAAAAGAACGTATATATGTGTATAACTGAGTCACTTTGCTGTACAGCAGAAATTAGCACAATATTGTAAATCAACTATACTTCAATAAAAATTTGTTTTCCTATGGAAACAAGCAAGCACATCTTGCATTCAACTTAAATTAGTTTAAAATCATCTTACCTGTGTAAAAAGTATAAACTGAGCAAATTGCCAGGGAAGCATAAAAGCAACATTGGAAAGGCACAGTGCAATAAAATGCTTTTTACTATTGTTCGATGTCCTTAATGGAGAGAATTGACACCAGTAAGTTTTACTATAAAAGTAGCCTATCATTAAACTGAATGACTAGTTGCAAAATGCTAAAATCTATTGATCCCCTTACCTTTGATGTTAGACAACAAAATATAGTTAACTTTTAAAAGCTCATTAAGAAGAACTTAAAATATTTGGGTTATAAAAATGTTTATAATAAAACAAACAAAATTAGAGCTTTAAATAAAGTATTGTATCTAGTTTATCAGTAGGTATCTTAAACATATAGCACAGGGAATTCAAGTCATTATTTTGTAAACTTTTAATGGAGTATATAATCTGTAAAAATAATGAATCACTATTCTGTATACCTGAAACTAATAAAATATTGTAAATCAACTATATTCAACTAAAAATTTATTTTTCTTTAACTATGCATGACATTAGAAATTTAATACTCCAGCAAGAATGTCAGAAAGTAGAATCTGAACTGACCTTGCATACCTCGAGATATTTATACTACATGAGCAGCAATAACTTTCATATACCACCGCTTTTGTGTTTCAAAAAGCAATGAAGAAAAGTATAAGTGCTGGTGAAATAATAAGCTAACGACTATGAGAAAAACCTAAAGAGATTTTAAACAATGACTTTAGAGAAATAATTCTGGAATACAGTTAAACTAATGCATATTGAAGTTTAAACCGTCCATTCTGCAATCATGAGGTTTATCAGTAACCAATACCTTTTACCACACAGATTTTATTACCTTTTAGAATATGAAAAAAAGAAATGCACGTATTTTGTGTAAATTATAAAACTGTAACTCTTCTTTTTGTAAAGGTTGTATTGGATTTCCATAAATTCTTGTACTGTGGTATATACATTTTCAAAAGCAAAATTTTTAATGATCATATTGTTTAATAATATTATCACAAAATATATTCACTAAGTACTCAGTTATATTTATAAAATAAAAATTACTTTTGGCTAAGGAATGGAGTATAACAAATGCACTCAAGGATACAATTCTAAATGTTCTAATTAACATATTTAATTCCATGAACTCTCTGATTGGTTAGACTAATATCACTTCAAAAAATAAAAATGGAAAATAAACCATCTTTCTAGAAATTTAACTGGGAATGAGTGGGGATAAACAGGCAGCTTCCTCTACCATAATCTTTGAGAGAAGATAAGGTTTAGAGCAAAGATATAGAAATCGGGATAAGGATCAGATTCCCAAATCCATATTCAATCCAAAAATAAACTTTCATGTAGGTTAACAAACCACAAGGTAGTCTGCACCTTTCTAGAGGTTGGTAGTCACGCCAGTATGCCTTTATTTACCTTCCTTAAGCTAACATATAAGGGCCTTAAATGTCTACATGGCAGTGTGCTAAGTGCTCCATGGTTAAAGAGATAAATGTGGCACGGTCTCTGTTTCCAGTGGCATTTTAATACATTAAGTGTATGTTTAGACATTTGTGTATGTATGCTTTATTAACAAATTTACAGTTTTAAGAAAGAAAGAAGACATGTACACAAATGATCTTAATATAGGCAAAATCTGATGGGTACTAGTAAGTGAACTACGAGTTTCTCTGGGAGTTTGGAGGGGACAGTGATCACTCTCTCAATAAGAGATCTCATGAACATTCTATGAACCTATCTCTATGGTAAAGTTATTTATAGTATTCTACTATTTATGTTTTTGTTGTTGTTCCTCAGACTTTTAAAATTTCTGAAATGCTTATAAAATTAATCCCAACCAAAAAATGTGTCCAGGAAAAACAGTTGAGATGAAACTTTGGCTGAGTTTCTAGAAACATCTGTAGTTCTGATATAGTCATAAACATATGAATATAGATACTCCTTATCTATCCAACCTAGCATTTCCCAAATTTATTTGTGCATAGAACACTTTTTTTTTTATGCTTCATCAAAACCATAGGATGGACAACAATGAATCAGAGTACATAAGCATTGAGGGAAAAAAGTAATACTTTCTCAAAAACCTTTGCATCTTTACCAAATATATATGAACACATACATATTGGTTTATTAAAACATAACAGTTATGTAAAACCTGTAGCCTAGACTCTTAAGTGGAAAACGATTTTTTACATAGCAATTTTAGATTCTTTTTAAACTGGACACACTATTTTTGAAGTAATTTTTTAAAATAGAGTCCAAATTTAGTAATTATAACGATAGGTTGAAGTAATTTTGAGAAACTTACAATTTAGCTAGTTTTGTTTTATAAATAAAAATTACCTGAGAATCACAGTTAAGATGTACATCTGAAGTACAAGAAATGGATATGAAAAACTTTCCCGGAGAGGTGGTGTCCACATCACCCGAGTAGCCTGAAATCAATAAAATGCTTACCTCACTCTATGTTCCATTGCAATAAACACAATTAATTTAAAAAATCATGGGTGGGCTGGTTTTAGTAATTTTAATACTAGGCTCATTTATTTCTGGATACCTGGTATAGCTCCTCAGTTTTTGGAGTTCTCTTACAGCACATAGCCATTAGGTAGAGAGCCATTAACTAGCAAGTCCAGAAACAAGTGAAAGATAGATCAGGCCAAACGTAAGGACACTCGAAGGACAAACAAGATGATAGGGTTAGGAGCAGTGAGAATTCTGGGAAAGACAAACCAGATCCACATTCCAGCTCTTCAGTGATGACCCTGGGCAACCCAGGGCTTTGGGATTTATACATGCTCAGAAAAATGTCTAAACAAATGTCACCTAGGGCATTCACAAACACCAAATGTTTACACATGACAAGTTTAATGTGTATAGACACTCACTACAAGTAATTAAGACTGTCTCTGAATTTGTGAAATATACCTTTGAAAGAGTTAACTATAAATTTCTAAAAACAACTAGAAGTATTTGGGATTCACTGATATGATGTATACAATGAAAGTATTAATTAAATTTTCATATAGACTTTAAAACTATTTCCAAAACATATGGGTGGGAATATTATAAAATTTTATATCAAGAATTCTGAAATTCTAGAAAGAATCTAAACTCTTACAACTTTGCAAGAGTCTTAAAATTTATTGCTCTTCTTCCAGGAAACCAAAACCGTAAACCTCGGAAGGTGAGTTACGGTATGTTAAGAAGGTCAACTCATAGTGTCAGTCATCTGGCATACTCAAAGAAAAGGTCTTGTGTTTATACTAATACACTGGTGACTGACAATGTATTTGTTTGCTTTAAGTTAATATATTTAAGATACTTATGTATAATTTTTATGATTCCCTTGTCTAACTGATTTTTTAAAATTAACCAAGTATCTACCTTTCCCAATAGTAATGGATAGAGACTTCCACCCTATATAATCTGTGCCATAACATACTACATATTTTGCTTCCAAAAACTAGCAGTCAGATTCTTCCACTTTTCTTGGCCATATCCTCAGCATCTAACACAGACTCTGGCACACGTTTTGTACTTGATATTTTGTTGAATGAATCTATCATATTCTAAGTAAGTTTCCATGAACTCTTTTTAGGTGGACCATGTCTTATTGGGCTGAGTTAGTAAGTTAATTTGTATTTTGAATTCAGCATTTTGTGTAATTAAAAAGGCAGCATGATGTAACAGAAAGAAGTAAGGTTTTAGAGCCAGAAAGATGTAAAAGAGGAAACCCAGCTTCATCATGGTGTGAATGTGGAATCTTGAGTACGTAACTTATCCTCTCCAAATTTCAATTTCATATCTTCTACTGTGAGGATAACAGCCACCTCCCTAAAAATTTTGGTGGGAGTGAGATAATGTACATAAAGTGCCTAAACTCAACTAATATAGTACTCCCTTTTTCTATAAAATATATGTAACATATATACATTCTAAAACCAGGCAAGATAGCTCACACCATAAATTCTAATTATTATGTAAAAATGTGGATCAACATGATTAAAACATCAACTTACAACACAAGGTTCTTTAAAATACTGTCAAATCCTAAGTAATATACAATTAAATACTGTTTTGATGAATAAGTTTCCTTGTTCCTATGCCACCCCTTCTATTTGTACAAATTATTTTCTAGAAAACAAACCTCTCCATGGTTGAAAAAGTAGCATAATACTGTAATTAGACCTCCAAGTTGAGTCCCACTGTAAAAAAAAATGTATACAATCAAAATTCATGTAAAATATAGTGAGTTTTTCACAAAATTATCTTAGATTTTTAAAATGTCATAGTACTAAACCATATAAAATAACAGTAAAAATTTCAGAAGTACCCATGTAGTTGATGTTTTATTCTTGAATGTAAAAGCATACAAAGTGTACGTACAAAGTAATCTGAATGTCATTAATTTTATATTTAAAATATTTTCTATGTAAAATATTATATGTGAACATAAAATAATTTTTAACGAACAGGCCAGCACTTTAGAGTTTATACTGTATTCTTTGAATATTCTGAGTGGAGGCAAATTTTTGTGATTCCAAATTGGATTTCAGTGACTGAGAGATGAAGAGTCTAACAGTTTCATTTAGCGGTAACTGAACCATCTAAACTACTGCAAATATTCTTTTGTTGAGTCCCAAGAAACAACAATGTAGAATACAAAACTGAGATCAAGGATGGCTGATTATTATCAAAGATTAAAAACCACTTCTTAAAGTTGCCTTTTCTTTAAAGTATTGTTCATCATTATATACACAGCTTCAGACTCGGAAGACAATAAATATTGGTTGAATGATTGAAAAAAGGAAAGAATGAGTTTAACAAAACAAGCAGAGGAAAGCCAATGGGAAGTAATTTACCTTTAACAGTTTTCACTAAGGGAAGTTCAAAGGACGCACATCAGAAAAGAAGAAATTGAAAGGAGGAAGGTGTGAGAAGCAAGAACAAATGCTGCATATAGAAACCAGGAACATGTGGATAAATCTAAGGAAGATTTGACAACAAAAAATAACAGTGATGACTGCTGTGGAGGGGTACTAGAAGTACTAAATTATGGTAATAATTACAAGATGCTAGGGGCTGTTTTGAAGTAAAGTGTTCTGAAATTCCTTGTACTGATCAAAAAGAAGAGGAAAGATATCAATTAATTTTAGACTTGATCAAGTTAGATATGCATGTTAACATTTTATCATTAACAACCAAAAGAATAGAAATGGAATATCTACCTTCCAAGTTAGTGCCAGTGCGGAAGGGTGGCCAAGGTAAGAAATAGAAAATTTTCCCCAAATCCCTATTTCTTTTGTTTCTCATATTCTCATATGCCATAGTTTCTAATCTCCTCACAGTTTTGGTGACACTTTTATAGCCAACATATGTTATATCTACATATCCTTCTTAAAGACTGGAGCCTAATAATGTATTGGATATTCTAGAACTGTGTAACCAATTTAGAGAAGACTTTCACCTTTTGGGTAGCTCTCCCAATGAAAAGTACTAACTTTTAAAATGTCTTAGTCTCGTGTAACATTTTCCATATTTGAAAAAAGCATAATAAATAAACTATTTTTTAAACTAGAACAATTTAAAGCCTGTTAACATAATCTAAAAGTCATCCTTTCCCTCAAAATACTGATGAGCTTATGTATTTTTCCTATCTGACACACATATAGAAAAGTACATAAAAATTTCTAGATAGCTTATAGAACACTTATAAAGTGGATATTCTTGTAACTACCATATATCATTGAAACAGAAAACTGATCACACCCTGAGACCTCACTTGCCACCTCTTAAGACAGCCACTATCCTGAGTTTTGTGATTACCAATATAACTGCTTCTATATACATATCATACTATCATTTAATCTGTGTTTAAACTTTATACAAATATAAGTATGCAGTATTTTTAAATTTTGTGCATGCTGTGCATTTTGTGCATGTTGATTCATTCAACATTTGTAAGACTTTTCCACATTGATGTTTGTAGCTATAGTTCATTATCATTGTTGTACAGTATTTCACTGTATTAATAAACCTACAATGTGTACACTTCTCTGCTGAAGGACACTTAAGTTGTTTCTAGTTTGGAGCTAGTACAAACAATGCTGCTATGTTCTTGTATATATTTTCTGGTGTACATAAAAGAGTTTCTTAGGCATATTTACTTTAAATTGGAATTGCTGAGTTATAAGGTACCTGCATCTTCAAATTACTAGATAATGCACACCATTTTTCCAAAATAGCTGTACTAATTTATATATCCACCCACCAGGGTTAAAAGTTGCCTTTGTAAATCTAGTAGGTGTGAAATGGTATCTCATTGTGGTTTAAATTAGTCTTTTCCCCATAATTAATGATGGTGGTCAATTTTACATGTTTATTGGCAATCTGGAATTCTTCTGGGAAATGTCTATTCATAAATATTTTGTCCAATTTTCAGTTGGGTGGTCTATCTTCTTAGTCTTTGTCTATCCCCTAGAATATAAATTCCATGAGGACAGGGATTGTTTGTTTTGTTTTCCTAGCACCTAGAATAGTGCTCCCAGTCACAGTAGGCATTCAATAAATATTTGTCTAATTAATGAATGTAAGTCTGGATACCACATTGCATACATGCTTTGCAGTATCTTTTCCCAGCTTGTGGCTTATCTTTTCATTCTATTATATCTTGAGGAACTTAAATTCTTTTCATCAAATTTATCAGTTTTTTTCTTCATGGCTGGACTTTTGTACCTTGTTTAAGAAATCCTTTCTTACCCCCAAGTTACTGATGATAATCTTCTATATAACATTTTAAACATTTTATAATTTTGTCTATCACATTTGAGTTTTTAATCCAACTAGTATTTGTTTTTCATAAGTTCTGACTCTGCTCTGTTCCATATGATCTCCCCATTATTTCAGCACCATTTATTGAGAAGCCTATCCTTGCTCACTGATCTGTAATATCCACTTTGTCATATACCAGGTGTATATCAATGTACATTTCTGCTTCTGGGTTCTACTTTATTCCAGTGATCTACTTGTCTATCTCTATGCCAATATCACATTGTCTTATTTACATTAGTTTTATAATATAGAAATAATTAATGAAGCAAGTTCTCACATTTCCTTCAGGATTGTCTCAACTATTTTAGGCCCTGTGCATTTCTGAATAATTTTAAAATCAGCTTATCAAGGCCAAAAATTTTATCAAGATCACAATTTTTCACTGATTCTGTGCTAGGATTTTTATGCTGAAAACTTCCAAAACCAAGGGGTATATATGTATTAATCTCTATAGAAACATAAACCTTATGAAAACTCAGTAATTGTTGAAAGATTAAATCTAGATTTTTCACTTTTAATGTTGCACAGTTCAAGAATAACATTGTAAAGAAATCTGATGATTCAGTTAAAAATGTATTCTGTTGTCAAAAACAAAATCTGACAGAAGTGTCTTAAATAATATGGATGCTTATTATATCATTCAACAAGAAAATAAAAGAAAAGTGTCTGTTGGCATTGGTTCAGCAGCAGAAGGATGTTAAGGCAGACATATGAGGGCTTCCCTGGTGGCGCAGTGGTTGAGGGTCCACCTGCCAATGCAGGAAACAGGGGTTCGTGCCCCGGTCCGGGAGGATCCCACATGCCGCGGAGCAGCTGTGCCCGTGAGCCATGGCTGTTGAGCCTGCGCGTCCAGAGCCTGTGCTCCGCAACAGGAGAAGCCACAACAGTGAGAGGTCGCGTACCACAAAAAACAAAAACAAAAACAATAAAACAAGTATGGTTTATGGCTAATATGTAAGTGAAAGATTCTCAAAAGACTATAGAATCTTCAGAAAGCACAGGAATAGAAGAACTGCAGGGTTTGTGAGAGGCCCACATACCGCAAAAAAAAAAAAAAGGCAGACATATGTGCTATGTTTATGGCCTTTTCCTCATGATCACAAAATGACTGCAATAGCTCCAGGTATCACATCCAGGTAAAAGCAGGAAAATAACAGAAAAGCGGCAGCTGAATCTAACCTTTTGTTAGAAAGGCAAATGCTTTCCTGGTGTAACCAAGTCTGATTTCACTTTCTTTTTCACCAGAAAAGCTAGCTCATATGGCTCTCCCAACATGCAATGGAGAGTGGGAAGCAGAATACACAATGGTCATAGTTAACTTCAACCTATCACCTGAAATTGGGCACCCTGCTACCCCAAACAAAATTGTGGTGCTGTTATCAAGAAAGATAGGCTATCAAATGTAAGTGTATGCTACAAGTGATATACATTTTCTTTTACTGCTTTCTTAATTTCACATGTACAGAGATGAAAATTAGAAATATTAATACTTTGCTACTAATGCCAACCAAAGATCCCCTCTAATGTTATAATAATTTTACACATGATCTAGAGGTATTTTCATTAAAATCTTTGTTCAGGAATCTTAATAAGCTTAAAAAATACCCCCATAAGGATAAAAGACAGGCCTTTAAGATATTGTTTTAGTGACAGCTCTAGCTTTTGGCTGCATATTTGGCTCAGCTTCTGAAAAAAATAAAATCTAAAGGTTTCCTACTATTAGTCAATTAATCTTGTTATTTATCCTTTTAATTATTTATTTATTTATTTATTTATTTTTGTACGCGGGCCTCTCACTGTTGTGTCCTCTCCCGTTGCGGAGCACAGGCTCTGGACACACAGGCTCAGCGGCCATGGCTCACGGGCCCAGCCACTCCACGCCATGTGGGATCCTCCCGGACCGGGGCACGAACCCGTGTCCCCTGCATTGGCAGGCGGACTCTCAACCACTGTGCCACCAGGGAAGCCCTATCCTTTTAATTTAATCAACAAATGTCAGAAAGTCCTTATTATCCCACTGAAAGATCTTTTAATACAGTAGTCTTACCTCAAGTATGCACCATATATGAAGAACAATCCCATCATTATTCCATTTAAAATAAAAATCACACCAACATAAAAGCAAGCAGGGTCTCCCAATCCTTTAAAAAGACACGGATTATTCAGTATTTAATGAATAAATTACTATACAGTAATTGGGCATAATTATCTCAATGCTTTGTAATCAAGAGCTAGTGAATTGGCTGAAAGCTTTGCTGCTCAGACTGCTGCTCTATTTAATAGTTACATTAGTACTTTCCCCATCCATGAGGCATTATTAGTTACATTTATACTTTTCCCTATTGAAGTGTTGTTATAGTGTAATGATTAGTTGGTGCTTCATTTTATTTAGGTGATGCTGCTATTGTTCCGTATCTAGAACTGTCTGTAGAGCCATTTGATAAATTACAAGCGAAAATCCATTGCATTAATTTTATCTTTTGCTAGGCTCTAGGATGAGTAAAATACGGCCCCTGACTTCAAGGAGCAGCTTTAGTCTGTATGGGATAAATTAATCCATTATCATGTATAGCCAGGACCTTAATACTTAATATATCCTGTGTATAAGACAATACATATATATATATATATTAACACACACACATAATCTACTAGGTACTTTGCAATCATCATCTCACATAATACTCAGAACAAATCTTTGAAATTACTTGGTATGAAAATACGTTTTTTAATGGTTGAGAAAACAACACAGAAAACTTAAGTAACTTGTCAAAAGTTATTTAGCTGTAACTGGTGGAGCCAGGATCTAAAGGCTGGCCTTTCTGATTTCTTCTTCTTCTCTGATCATTCCTTTTCAGTCTGTCCTAGTAACTTCTCATCCTTTTACACCACCCCCCTTCAATGTTGGACCACCTTAGGCTCTGTCATATACCTTCTTCTTTTCTCAGTCTGTATATTCTCCTTAAAGAAATTCTTCCAGTTCCATGGTTCCAATTATCATCTATATACAGATGACTCCAAGTGTACCTTCAGATGAGAACTTTCTTCTTATTCCTATAGGTATGTATATGCAGGTAGCCTCCTGACATCTACACTTTGGGGTTTCTCAGGTACCTCGAATTAATAGCAATTCAAACCTGCTACTTTTAAAAATGTTTCTTACCACTTTGAATGGAGGGACTCAATTAAGCCAGAAACCCAACAGTGTTACATAAATTCATTCTCCTTCCCCTTCCCCATCAAACAATTACCAAATCTTGTCATTTCTCCTTCCAGCTATCTCTCAAATCCATTCATTTTCCAGTTACCTTTCCTGCAATCACTTGCTGAGAGCAAAATAGTTTCCTACCTGGCCTCAGTGAATTCACTTTTGTCCTTTACTAGTGTCTTTTCCATGTAACTGCCAAAATTGTGTTTTGAAAATAAAAATCTGTCAAAAGTCTTCAATGAATACACATAAAATCCTTAACTAGTAAATGGTCCTTCATTATCGGACCCTTGCTTACATTCTAAGCATCATTTCACACCATGTTTTCTTCTCTATCTCTCTGCTCTAGGAAATCTAGCTTTCTTTCAGTTCTCCCTTGCCTCAGGACTTTGGAAAATTATGGTTCCTATTCTTGAAACACTTCTCCTAACCTCAGCAATCTTATTTTCCTATTTGTAACATCCACCACAGTTGTAACCGCTAACATCCCTCTTATGTTGCAAACTCTATGAGGGTAAGGCCCCATGTTTACCCAGTTTATCTTGGGGTCCCAAGTGCCAACACTAACCTATAACTTAGTGGCAACTTAATAAATACCATATATGTACATATATAAGGTGATTTTTTCTCATCCCTCAGAAAAGTTTATACCTTATAAGCTGGTTCAGGCAGTCGCTCAATTCCTTTAGTTTGTACAAAAAAAAAAAAAAACAGTCTAATTGCCCTCAAATATCTTCTACCAATGCTGCTTTAGACCATGGTTATAAAGACCATCTGAGGGAATCAGTAAAAATGTAAGGGAAACATGGCAATACAAATTTAGGATATATTCTGAGAACTGAATGTTACTATACACAAGTCAACAAAAATATATTTATAAAACATAATGTTCTAGAGAATATGAAGAAATAAAGAAAAAACAACTATGTGTTATGCAAGTAGATGCATGTGATTTCAAATAAGAGTTTCAAGGAACAGCATCATGCTAAGATTGTAACAGTGCTAAACTGCAAACATCTTAAATGGAAGTGACAATCACAGATCCTGGAAAACTGTTAGATGATTCGAAAAGCAGTTCTTTGACAAAGATACTGATGTAGAAGATGTATACGAAGAGTTTGATTAGAACTATTCATGGACTGTGAGAGCACAAAAACAGCAGAATTTCTAAAGTAATCTATTATATATCTGATTTTTAAATATTTATGCATAACTAAATTTTTACATTAACTATTTATGTTAACTATTACAGGTAGAACTGTGACTATTTAATCTACATCCCCCAAATTTATATATTCAAGCCACCCCAGAGCTTTTTTTGTACCTTCTGAAATGGAGGAATGACTTATAATCAGTGTGGCCTTACACTGGAGCATATTAATACTCAAATTAAATTCCAAATTAACACTCTTATTAGCAAGTACATTGTCTTCTCAGAAAATTAAAGGGTAAATACACTTTTAGGTGAATCAGTTCTAGACTGTTTTTAAAGAAAAAAATCACAGTAGTTTATAGTAATTCTTAAAGGAGTCATAACATTACGTTTATGTAAACATTAATGACAATACAACAGCATTTTAGGAAGAAACATGCCTTCACAGCTTTGAACTTCATTTAGAGGTTCTACTCTGGTCACATTCCAGCAGGTCTTTGTTTCCAGCCCAAATAAATTCATTATTCCCATAAATGTGCGATACCAGAAGGCTATAATCACCTACAAAAGATAAAATCAAAAAGATAATGAAGAAAAATTCAATATCTTCTTAATAATAATTTTTCCAAAATACCATTTTATGATGGTTGCCTTTAACATTATAAACTTTGATGAATTTATTTAAATCATTTCATGTGGGAAACAATCATTTAAAATTTTATACACACACACTATCAACTAAAGTTATGTATTACTGAGTAATGCACATCTACAAAATTTATGTTGTGATCAACATCTCTGTAATATACTCTTGTAATCAACTCTAACATAATTAATAGTAGCTGTAAAATAAAGCATGAAGTACATAATTATGATAATTAATAGCAAAATACAAAGATTTACAGAAGTATTTTGTAACACTTCCCTTAGGTCCTTGAACTTATTTTCTTCATAGTCTAAAAACCAACTCATAGTCTATAAAACCAACTGCACATGGAATAACAGCTCCTGTGCCCATTAAAACTCTGACCAAGCAGATTTAATTAACCAGTACTTCCCAACCTGAAATCTACTTTAAAAAGTTTAGGGCTTCCCTGGTGGCGCAGTGGTTGAGCATCTGCCTGCCAATGCAGGGGACACAGGTTTGAGCCCTGGTCTGGGAAGATCCCACATGCCACGGAGCAACTAGGTCCGTGAGCCACAACTACTGAGCCTGCGGCGTCTGGAGCCTGTGCTCCGCAACAGGAGAGGCCGCGACAGTGAGAGGCCCGCGCACCGCGATGAAGAGTGGCCCCCGCTCGCCGCAACTAGAGAAAGCCCTCGCACAGAAACGAAGACCCAACACAGCCAAAAATAAATAAATAAATATTAAAAAAAAAAAAAGTTTAAAGACAAGGGAAAATAGCAACAAAAAAATTACAGACAAAATGCTCATGCCTGGGAGATTTTTTAATAAATAATTTTATAGATTTGGGAAAAATAATGCAAAATCATTGGGGAAAAAAGTTAAAAAAAAGTAAAGAGGAGTTCAAAGGGAAACTAAAAATAACCTAGAACTAACTACTTTTACTATTTTGGTGACCATCCTTCCAGTCTCTCCCTAGGCATAAGAAACATGTAGCTAGAGTTATTCATTATGTAATATTATGTATTATAAGATGTTAATGTAATATACATCACTAAACAATGTCATAAACATCTTTTCATATATAATATTATTTACGATTTTATCACTTAATTTTATAAGATGACATTCTGTTTAAACTTATAACTTCTATTCTTGTGTATTTTTCATACATGTACAAAAAATTTCCACATTAAATGTATGTGCAAATTCTAGAATTATACTCCTTTCTGAGATGTTTAATATAGTAGAAAAGCATGACTTTGAAGTCAAAATAGAACAAAAAATTCTGACTCTACAAGGTATGGTTTCTACACTGTGAAGTAATCCTTCAACCTCTGAACCTCAGTCACCTCATCTGTTAAATGAGGTTAATATCAATAATAACCATCTTACAAGAGTGACTGGAGATTAGAGCTTATATATATAAGTACTGGCATATAGTAAGCATTAAATGCTTTTGTCTTTACAAAATACATTGTTTCAAACTTACACTTTTAGGTGAGAAATTAATTTCATCTTTAGATGAGAAATTAATCTTGTGAACACAAAGTATGGACATTTACTTCAACACTTAAGTACTATATAAGGTCGCAAGCAAATGTAAATCTGCGTATTGTATCTATGCAATATGAAAATAAGACTGGACGAGTCCTTGTTGCCTGTCATTTACATGCTTTCAAGTTTTGAAAACAAATGAACTACATTACCATGATTACTTTTTCAAAGCATCAAAGAAGCTGAAAACTGCAAATTATTCAATAAATATTTTTAATAAGTAAAAAGAAAAAAATTAGCTAATGTTTTAGAGACCATACTGTTTGAAACTAGTGGAAGAAGAAACAGAGATGTAACGACAAAAAGTTCCAAAAGTAATCAAAAACTAAAAATAATACTTAACAAACACTGGAAAAAATGGGCCTAGTCTAATAAGCTAAGTCCTTATCTTATATACACAGAGTAAGTGAATGTTAACTAAAGTTGAAGATTCAACAAATAGTTTTTTTTTTCTTTTTGATTTTTCCATTTACACTAGAATTAGACAGATAATCATTAGAGGAAATATGGTCAGACTGCCTTTGAAAAGTAAGCCGGGATATAGAGAAAGCTGCTGCAGAAAACTGCTTCTTTCATCTTAGACCTTAGGTAGGTCTATACTATACAATTGTTACTACTACAAATTACATTGAAAAGTACTTATAGAAATTAAAAGAAAAAAAGAAAGAAATTTGGGAAACCCTTAAGTACTCTGAAATTAAATAACAATATTTAAGTATCCAATGGATCAAAGGAGAAATCATATGGGAAATTAGAAAATCACTTAAACTAAATGAAAATGAAAAAAAAGTCAACATTTAAATAATGTAAATTTCCTATTCCTACAAGTACAACTAGAACTCCTGTGAATAATATAAATCAAACACAAGAAGACCCTTAAAGGTAGAGAAAAGAGGCAAACTAGATAGGAATGTCAGGGCCCAAGGAATGACATGGTAATAGGTTCCCTGGACTTTCCCTTTGCTTTATTTTCTCAGGTTTGGAGTTAAAGATATTTTGATACTTGATACCAAAACCAACGAAGAAAGTACCAAAAAATTAAACCACATACTAATACCCCTTATAAAGACAGACGTAACAAACCCTAACAAAATATTAGTAAATAGATTTCAGCAATATACTAAAATAATTATATGCCATGATCAGATGGGGTTTATTCCAGGGATGCAAGACTATTTCAGTATGAAAAAATGAATGTACTCCATCATATTAATGGAACAAAGAAGATAAATTCCATGATCATATCAATTGGTGCAGAAAAAGCATTAGAAAAAATTCAATACCCATTCTGATAAGAACTTACAGAAAAAACTAGGAATAAGAGAGGAACTACCTCAATCTTATAAAGGTCATGTGCAAAAAAACTTACAGCTAACTTTATACTTAATGGTTTGAGACTGAATGCTTTTTCCCTAAGATCAAGAATGAGGCCTGGGGCTTCCCTGGTGGCGCAGTGGTTGAGAGTCCGCCTGCCGATGCAGGGGACACGGGTTCATGCCCCGGTCCGGGAAGATCCCACATGCCGCGGAGCGGCTGGGCCCGTGAGCCATGGCTGCTGAGCCTGTGCGTCCGGAGCCTGTGCTCCACAATGGGAGAGGCCACTACAGTGAGAGGCCCGTGTACCAAAAAAAAAAAAAAAAAGAATGAGGTCTAGATGTCCACATTCACCAGTCTTAATAAACATAGTACTGAAAGTTCTAGCCAGTGCAATAAGGTAAATAAGAGAAATAACAGACATACAGATTAAAAGAAAAAAATAATACTCTATTTGCATATTAAATGCCTCACTATGTAGAAAAATCCCAACATATGTGTAAAAAAAAAATACTCCTAGAACTAATAATTGAATTCAGCAAGATTGCAGGGTAAAAGATAAACATACCAAAAAAAATCAACTGTATTTCCATGTAACAATGAACATGTGGGCATCAATATTAAAAATATAATCCCCTTTATCATCATTTAAAAAAACATGAAATACTTAGGCGTATATTTATCAAAACACATACAAGACTCGTATGCTGAAAACTACACAATGCTTTTGAAAGAAACCAAAGAATACCTAAATAAACAAGTGACACACCATGTTCATGAATTAGAAGACTCAATAGCAAAGAGGTCAGTTCTCCTCAAATTTATTTACATGTTTAATGTAATTCTTATTAAAGTATCAATAGAATTAGATATAGAAAACATTATTGTTAAATACACATTAAAAGGCACATGAACTAGCTAAACCAATTTTGAAAAAGAATGAAGTGAGAGAAATCAGTTTACCTAATCCAAGACTTACTGTATAGGTACATTAAATCAAGACTATATGGTACTGGCAGAGGGATAGACACATAAATCAATGGAAGAGAGAAGGGAACCCAGAAATAAACCCATAGAAATATGCCTAATTTATTGTCACATAGGTGCAAAAGCAATTCAGTGAAGAAAAGATAGCCCTTTCAACAAGTGGTATGGAAACTACTGGACATCCATAGGTAAAAAACAACAACAACATAACCTTTACCCAAGTCTCACGTCTCACGTCACATAAAGAAATTAATTCAAAATGAAATGGATCACAGATAGAATTTGAATTGCTTTTAGAAAAAAACGTAGAAAATATTTAGCATCTAGGGCTAGGCAAAGAATTCTTAGACTTGACACCAAAAGCACAATCCACAAGAAGAAAAATTGCTAAACTGGACTCCATTAAAATTTAAAAATTGTCTTATGCAAAAGACTCTACTTAAGAGGATGAAAAAACAAGGTATAGACCGGGAGAAAATATTTGCAAACCACATACCTGGCAAAGAAGTAGTACCTAGAATATATAAAGAACATCCTAAGATTCAACATTAAAAAAAAAAAAAACAATTAGAAAATTAGCAAAAGACATGAAGACACATTTCACTGAAGAGGGTATATAGCTAGCTAATAAACACAAAAAAGGAGCGTTCAACAACATTAGTCATTAGGGAAATGCACATTAAAACCACAATGATAAATCACTACATTCTGATAAATCAGAATCATTAAAATAAAAAGTAGTGACAACACCAAATGCTGGAGACCCTGTGGAGAAAGTGAATCACTTATACATTCCTGGTAGAAATGTAAAATTGCATAACCACTCTGGAAAACAGTTTGGCAGTTTCTTATGGTTTGTTCCTTTTTTATTGCTGAATTGTATTCCTGGTATGAGTGTACCACAGTTTCTTTAACCATTCACATGTCAAAGGACATCTGTGTTGTTTGCAGTTTTGTGCTACAATGTATAAAGCTACAATAAATGTGTATAGGTTTTTGTGTGAATATAAATTTTAATTTCTCTGGGATAAATGTCCTGGAGTACAACTGCTGGATTATATGGTTTACATCTGTAATTTAAAAACTGGAAATAATTTAATATCCATAATAGGGAAATATACAAATAATTTTGGAATTCATAAAATGGTTGAAATTAAAGAAAAATAAATATGTACATATATTTTCAAAAATTCCAAAATAAAATACTGAGGAAAAAGTTGTAGAGTGATATGTTCAGTATGAGAACACTTATGTGAAATTACAAAAACACATAAAACAATCCTTGAAAAAAGAACTGGATGGATATACACATCAAATTCACGATAATGATGCTTGTGAGAATGGGAAAGGAACAAACTTAACTGGGAAGCAGAACAAAGATGACTTTAACTGTATTTATAATGCTTTATTTTAAAATATCAGAAGCAAAAATGATAAAAGAATAGCACTTATTTATTGTAGGTGGTTGACCACACATATTTGCACATTATTCTCTAGCTTCTGCAATTTTAAACATTTAAAATCAAAATAATAATTTTTAAAAGCTATAAAATATGAAGAAAGAAATAAAAAGCTAGACTTTTTAACTTATCTGCTGGATTCTGAGATAACTCAAAAGTAGTTCTTACCATGCTGTCAAGTCAGCATTTATCTTCAGAGTTCACAAACTGAATCTACTATTTTTTCTCTTCTTTTCTCCAATTTCTAGAATTTGAAGACTATCATAAAGTTCATACTTTTTTTAGTATTGGGAAGTATTCATAGATTTCTAGCTATATAACTAAATAAATCTTGCCTTATTAATGTATCCCCAAGGTCACTATTCTACTCGTCACTGTCATTGTCCCTTCATGTGATTAGTATACCCATCTACACGGTCTCTAAAGCCAACAGATGCAACGGCCAAAGGATTAATCTCCAAAATATACAAACAGTTCATGCAGCTCAATATTAAAAAACAAACAACCCAATCAAAAAAATGGGCTGGAGGCCTAAACAGACATTTCTCCAAAGAAGACATACAGATGGCCAACAAACACATGAAAAAATGCTCAACATCACTAATTATTAGAAAATGCAAATCAAAACTACAATGAGATATCACCTCACACCAGTCAGAATGGGCATCATCACAAAATCTACAAACAATAAATGCTGGAGAAGGTGTGGAGAAAAGGGAACCCTCTTGCACTGTTGGTGGGAATGTAAATTGATACAGCCACTGTGGAGAACAGTATGGAGGCTCCTTAAGAAACTAAAAATAGAACTACCATATGACCCAGCAATCTCACTACTGGGCATATACCCTGAGAAAACCGTAATTCAAAAAGAGTCATGCACCACAATGCTCACTGCAGCACTATTTACAATAGTCAGGACATGGAAGCAACCTAGGTATCCATCGACAGATGAATGGATAAAGAAGATGTGGTACATGTGTACAATGGAATATTACTCAGCCATAAAAAGGAACGAATTGGGTCATTTGTAGAGACATGGATGGATCTAGAGACTGTCATACAGAGTGAAGCAAGTCAGAGAGAGAAAAACGAATATTGTATATTAACGCATATATGTGGAATCTGAAAATATTGGTATAGACAATCTTATTTACAAAGCAGAAAAAGAGACACAGATGTAGAGGACAAATGTATGGAGACCAAGGGGGAAAAGGGTGGGTGGGATGAATTGGGAGGTTGGGACTGATATATATACTATTGATACTATGTATAAAATAGATAACTAATGAGAACCTACTGTATAGCATAGGGAACTCTATGCAGTGCTATGTGGTGACCTAAATGGGAAGGAAATCTGAAAAAGAAGGGATACATGTATACGTATAGCTGACTCACTTTGCTGTACAGTAGAAACTAATACAACATTGTAAAGCAACTATACTCCAATAAAAACTTTTTAAAAAGAAGCTATTGTACTTATATTTGCATCTATTTTGCTTTGGCCCTGATGTTACTTTTATCAAATCATTCATTTATTTCATTTTATAAATCAAGGAGTAGGTAATTTGATGAATACTGATTAAAGAATGCTTCAATAATATCTTCCCACAGCGTTTTCTCTGCTGATGTTTTGTAATATATGGTCTTTGTAAATACTGCAGTAGCCATGTACTGCTTTTCACCAAGACTTGCTTGGGGAAAAGAAGAGGAATTTAACAGGATATATTTTTGCTAGAATTAGAAAATAATAGATTGAGGTTTTAAAAAAAATAAAGCCAACAGACCATCTCCCTCGAGAATCCTTCTTGGCTCCTTCCCATTTGGCCTATTACACTAGTCATTAGTTCCATACTAAGGTTCTATTCTTTAAGTTGTGAGCATAATTTCTGGGGCTTTTAAATTTAGGACAGGAACTTTTGATACACTGCTCAACTATAAGGACACATACAATCAATAAACTTTAAAATCCCCTCCTTCCTATAACATCATTGTGCTTACTATTTTTATCTGATAAAGAAGAATCCCTCTACAAATATTTGTTCCCAAATATTGCTTACCTCTGGATAAAGATGGAAGCGTTTCACTGTATTAATTGCAAGGGGATATTCAGTAAGCTTGTCATTCATAATCATCCATAGTCCTTCCAAAAATGAAGGTGCTTCGATAATGGTTTTGAAGTAGGAATAATAAAGTCCCTTTAAAAAAGTACAAATTGTTAATGTAAGTAAAATTTGAAAATATTTATTTTTATAACTCTTTTTAGAACAAATTTACTCTGAAAAAAAGAAAAGGATAGATAATAAGACTACCTAATTTCTCCTCGCTAGTGCATTCTTGGATGCAAAAAAGGCATACATTTTCAGGTTACCACTATAATATTCTTTCATATTTTCTGTAGGTTTGAAAAAGAGTTAAAGGGATGGTTAAACATTTTAAGGAGCTTTTCTAACCACATCTTAAAATATGTAAACAATATATTTTTAATTTTACCAAGCCTGATTTTACCCCCACATTATGAGATGCCTAGAAGTTGAGATCTGATGATTCTGGCACAAACAGAGATGACTTCATGTCCTTGTATGTGTAGAACTTTGCATAGAGAAAATTACTTCTTTTTCTCCAACTCTTAAGAAATAACAGTGACTACAAGAGCATTAGATGCAACTTTGTGCTTTCATCTTACTTCCTAGTTCCATCTATTGGCTCTGCACAAAGTGAAAGCTAACTAAATGTGAACCGACTATTGTTCATGACACAAATGCTGTGTCCTAAAAAAAGGATTACTTTAGTGCATTATTCCAGCATGTGGAATAAAGATTTTATTAGGTTACTAAAAGTGCTGTTTAAATTCCAAAGATTAACAAAAGCATGTTGTTTCATATTACTTCCTCATCAATTTCCTGCCTTCCTTCCTAAAAAATAAAGGGCCACATAGTTTGTAATACACGCTCCCTCAAAAAACATTAAAAGCAATTTTCAACCCCACACTCATTCCTGCTTCATACAACTATAGGTACTTTATTTTTGATAGACTAAGCAACACTAGTGACTATTAAAATTAAAGATCTGGGGGGCTTCCCTGGTGGCGCAGTGGTTAAGAATCTGCCTGCCAATGCAGGGGACACGGGTTTGAACCCTGGTCCGGGAAGATCCCACATGCCACGGAGCAACTAAGCCCGTGCGCCACAACTACTGAGCCTGCGCTCTATAGAGCCAATGAGCCACAACTACTGAAGCCTGGGCGCCTAGAGCTCATGCTCCACAACAAGAGAAGCCACCGCAATGAGAAGCCCACGCACTGCAATGAAGATCTCTGCAACTAGAGAAAACCCACACGCAGCAATGAAGACCCAACACAGCCAAAAATAAAAATAAATAATTTTTTTAAAAAGTATAAAAAAATTAAAGATGTTTTAGCTGATGTCTGAAAAAGCATTTACTCATAATTTTGATTAGTAAAATAAGTTCATATAAGGATCTTTCCCTTTTCTTATGAGAAAAACAAGGCAATACTACAATGAAAAGATATTTAATATGCATGTCTATACTTAAATAGAAAACATATAAATTTTTATTAATAACAGTTATTATTTTTGGGCCAGGTACTGTGCTATGTGCTTCATTCATTTTCATCTTCCTTCATTTTCAGTAAAACCGTGTAAGGCTGGCATTATTCCCAGTTAACAGATGAGACTGAGAATCAAAGTTAACTTACTAGCCATTACGCAAGAAAGCACAGAACTGCTATCTGAATCTAGTGATCTGTCATCAAAGCCCAGACTCTGCCACAGCTATGCTCTTTAATATTTTATATCCTGTCTTTGGAAATAATACCTATAATAAAAATTCAAATGCCATACAAATGCTAACACACCCAATTCTTCAAAGCTTTAAGTGGCTATACGGTGAGACTTAAAAAGCAATGGCTGAGATACCTAGAGTAGGCAGTTTTATAGAGACAGGAAGTAGAATAGAGGTCACCAAGCAGCTAGGTGAGGAGTGAGTGTGAGTGGGGAGTTAAGTGTTTAGCAGGTACAGTCTGTTTGGGATAATAAAGCTCTGGAGATGGATGGTGGTGATGGTTGCACAACTATATAAGTGTATTTAATGCCACAGAACTGTATACTTCAAAATAATTGAAATGGTAAATTTTGCTAATTTTTTTAATTAAAATTTTTTATTTTAATTTAGCCACAATTAAAACCAAAAAACAAAAGTAGTAGCTAAACAGTCAGGAGGGCCAGTTTCAATTCTTCTCTTGGCCCCTAACTAGCTGATCTGGAAGACAGCCCTGGTCTCTCTTAATTGTAAATTTCTGCAATTCTGGCATTCTTTTTCCCATTTAACCCACATAACAATTATGTGAAATACATATGGTAGATAGATTATCTCCATTTTATAGATTAGATGTCTAAAAAACAGAAAGCATTATATCAAAAGTTGTCTCTTAAAAGAAATTATCTTGAAATCAAGAGAGCTAAAAAAAAATTTAAAGAGCCAGGTAAAACACGGGGTCTCCCAACTCCACCCTAAGAGAAAACAATTTCTGATCATTTTGGTAGCCCTGTATCACTTTTTTTTTATTTATTTTTTTGCGGTACACGGGCCTCTCACTGTTGTGGCCTCTCCCGTTGAGGAGCACAGGCTCCGGACGCGCAGGCTCAGCGCCCATGGCTCACGGGCCCAGCCGCTCTGCAGCATGTGGGATCTTCCCGGACTGGGGCACGAACCCGTGTCCCCTGTATCGGTAGGCAGACTCTCAACCACTGCGCCACCAGGGAAGCCCCCTGTATCACTTCTTAAACCTTGTCTTTGTTTTCCTTCTTTCTCAGCTATTATAATTGATCTTTATTATCTTAAAAAGGAGTCTGCCTTAGGAGAGGAGGAGAATGAGGTAAAAGAAAAAGAATCCTGAAACACTTTTTTTGTTATATGTTTTATTTTTTAGATTCCATACATAAGTGATAAAACAGAGTATCTGTCTTTCTCTGACTTATTTCACTAAGCATAATACTCTCTAGGACTACCCATGTTGTTGCAAATGGCAGAATTTCATTCTTTTTTATGGTTAATATCCCACTGCATATATATGTATATATTACATCTTCTTTTATCTATTCAACTCTTGATGGACACTTGGGTTGCTTCCATATCGTGGCTATTGTAAATAATGCTGCCATGAACATTGGGGTGCATGTATCTTTTCAAATCAGTATTTTTGGGTTTTTTTGGATATGTGCCCAGGAGTGGAATTCCCGGATCATATGGTAGTTCTATTTTTAGGTGTTTTGTTGTTGTTTTTTTTTTTTTTTGCGGTACGCGGGCCTCTCACTGTTGTGGCCTCTCCCGTTGTGGAGCACAGGCTCCGGACGTGCAGGCTCAGCGGCCATGGCTCACGGGCCCAGCTGCTCCGCGGCATGTAGGATCTTCCCGGACCAGGGCACAAACCCGTGTCCCCTGCATTGGCAGGTGGGCTCTCAACCACTGCGCCACCAGGGAAGCCCGATTTTTAGTTTTTTGAGGAATCTCCATAATGGCTGCACTGATTTACATTCCCACCAACAGTGTACAAGGGTTCCCTTTTCTCCACATCTTCAGCAACATTTGTTATCTGTACACTTTTTGATGGCAGCCAGACTGACAAGTGTGAGGTGATATCTCATTGTGGTTCTGATTTGCACTTCTCTAATAATTAGTGATGTTGAGCATCTTTTCATGTGCCTGTTAGCCATTTGTATGTATTCTTTGGAAAACGTCTATTCAGGTCTTCTGTCAATTTTTTTAACTTTTTCTTTTATATTGAGTTGTATGAGTTGTTTATGTATTTTGGATATTAACCCCTTATCAGTCATAGCATTTGAAAATATTTTCTCCCATTCAGTAGGCTGTCTTTAAGTTTTGTGGATGGTTTCCTTTGCTTTGCAAAAGCTTTTAGGTTTAACTAGACTCTATTTGTTTGTTTTTACTTTTATTTCTTTTGCCTTAGGAGACAGAGCCAAAAAAAATATTGCTACAATTTATGTCTAAGAGTGTTCTGCCTATGTTCTCTTCTAGGAGTTTTATGGTTTCAGGTCTTACATTTAGGTCTTTAATCCATTTTGAGTTTATTTTTGTTTATGGTGTGAGGACTAAAACACTTTTTTATTTAAATAATAAACCTACAGGCCAGATTTCAAAAACAAACCTATGGTTACCTAAGGGGAAAAGTGGGGTGGGGAGAGATAAACTAGGAACCTGGGATTAACATACACACATTACTATATATAAAATAGATAACCAACAAGGACCTACTGTATAGCACAGAGAACTCTACTCATATTCTGTAATAATCTACATGGGTAAAGAATCTCAAAAAGAATGAATATATGTATACATATAACTGAATCAGTTTGCTGTACACCTGAAACTAACACAACATTGTAAATCAACTATATTCCAATAAAAATTTTTTTTAAAAACAGCAAAAATAAAACAAAATAAATCTATAGGCTATAGCTTGAGAAACAGTGCAATTCACCAAAAATTCATTTCAGTTCCTAATAAGTTTCCACCTTATAGTCTCACTATTCTTAAACTACAAATGAATTCATTAGAAGAAAGAACCTAACCATTTCAGTGCGAAAAGTCATCTCCCGTTCCAAGGATGAGAGGTGAGAAAAATGACGATCATTTTCAAAAAGTGTTATTAAATGTATCCTAGAAGAAAAATAACATGTTTCAAAAACAGCACTAAAATAACTATTATAAACAAAGTATGAAAGCCATAAAAAGATAAAGAATAAATTTTTATAATAAATATTGAGAAAATTTTGTAACTTGCTAATTTGTATATTTTTAGGCATTCATAAGCTAGCATTAGCACACAGCTGAAATTCCTTAACTCCCTGGTTCCTAATCTTAATTATGTATCTAAAACTCCTGTAGATCTAATCACCCTTCCTCCTACTCCAGGCCTCTAAATCAGAACAGAAGCATGTTTTTGTCTGTTTGTTAGGTTTCACAAGTGTTTCCAACGTACCCGGTTTGGGAAATGCCTCTAAATGTTGAAAAGCTTTGGAATATAATTTTAAATAAAATTATTTTAGGTTAAAGCAATTTTTAAATAAGTATAATACTACACAAAGTGCCAAAAAACACAGGACTGTACTTTGAGATATTTTATTAATGCAACTTAAAAAAACAGCTGTAGGTACTGAAAACAGGTGCATATGTGACAAATAAATTATTGTCAGCAATTATGCTATCCTTAATTTACATAGTAGATGCTTTCCAATGAAGTAAAAAATAAATCAAAATTCCATATAGCAACCCTGTCTTTCACTCACCTTCGTTTACACATAGGACACATGCCACGGTACCAACAGCTGTAGGAAATGTTTCTTACCATTACAGCCTTAGTTCTAACATCAAAATCTCCCTGCAGAATAATGATCAGAAGAGCACTGTCCCAACAGGATGTGGGGCAGATCCCATTCTTCCCAATAGTAGAAATCCTTGAGCTCAGGTAGAAATGAAGATACGTCAGAGGAAAAATATTATTTTACATAGAGTTTTTACAAACATATCATTTGTGTAAAATTATGTGCAGGTGTATGCATACTGAAAGGTTCATTTAATTCTGTATTACCATCACAGAGTGTTTATCTTCATTTCTACCTGATTTCCAATGACAGGTGTCACTGAAACTTTATCTCTAAGTTTATGTCACTAACAACACTCAATTACTATAAAATGAGGAAGGTTTCTACATGAAATAAATATGAAAAGTATACTACAAAAGCTAGATATGTAAGAAATATAGTGGTGAATCCTTTGATAAAGCAAAAATACTTTAATTCATAAGTTACTATTCCCCTAATGCATCCATTTATAAAAGTTGCTTCACATGAGGTTTTAAAAAAGGTTATATATATATATATATATATATATATATATATATATATATATGTAAACTGGTGCACATACAGACGTTCTATACATGTAACAAGCAGTTATTGTTTTATTATATGCAAACAGCAATGGCAATTTTTAATTCAAATGTTTTCATTGATTTCAAACTGAAACTAATCTTACCAGTGCAAAATTGCCACAAAGACAGCTGGAAAAAGAAGAAAAGAAAAAAGTCATTAAAAGCTGCTTCATTATAATATACCTTTAAAACAACTATTTAATAATTTTAAAAACAAACATTGCACTGTTGAAAGTTCCCAATCATGCTTCTCCAGCTCTTTTTCCATAGTCTTACCATCCTGAGCTCATTCCTACCACTCTTCAGTATTTCTCAGATTTACTATTCTTATGCCACGATCAGCAAACTATGGCCCATGGTCTGTTTTTGTATTGTCTGCAAGCTAAAAATATTTGTTAAATTTTTTAAGGGTTATAAAAATAAGGAAGAAGAATAGTTAACAGAGACCGTATGTGGCCTGTGAAGCTTAAAATATTTACCACCTGAGTCTTTATAGAAAAATTATATACTTGCTACATATGTTAACTTTCTATCTAATACATACATAATATACTCTGAACCACTTTAAAATTAAACCTATACCTCCCCTCGCAACTCAAAACAGATGCCCCTCTGATAAGGTTTCATTAACTCTTAAGATGCCCAGAGAATGCCTTATTCAACTATACTTGTATCCTCTTTCTTATTCTCCAGACAATTACTCTTAAAAATGACATTTAAGGAAAAGATCAAATATCCTACTAAGTCCATCTAGCTTTCCAAAAACCCTCAAAATATTCGTGTGCTTCTCCCTCCCCTTACTCCACATTCCACACCTGATAAAATGGTAAGGTGTAATGACGCCAATATTGTAAAACTAAAGAAGTGCTTATCACAGTTCCTTTCAAAGTTGTGATAAAAAGCCTGTCTCCTGGGCCCCTGTATCCTGGGCCCCAGTATCCTGTCTCTGTCAATCTCACCTCTGATAGTGACCCAACCTTATACTTTACTGAAACAAAGATCATTTAATGCGAGCACTCCGAAAGTCTCTTATATCCACTTCAACATTTCTCTACATAGTAATCTTTGCTTCTCTATTCTCTACCATCTAAGAAGAGGAAGCATCTCTTCTTTTCAACAGTTAGCATCTCAAATTTGTGCCTTTAATTTCATCCTTCCCAATTACTCCAAGACTGCACTATCAAGTATTCCCTCTCTTGGAACGTTAATCCCACCCTCTCCCTTTGGTTCTTCCCTTCAGCCTTTAATTTTCCTAGGCCTTAAAACACTTCTCTTGATCTAGTAGGCCTTCCAACTATGAAATATTCTCTCCTCCACCCCCCTGCCATTATCTAACAAGATTCTTAGCCAACTTCTTTCTTCTAAGTTCCTATAACTCTTTTAAACGACCAATGATCAGTTAGTGATCAACATCAATGGCCTCTTTCACTTCTGCTTTTCAATCTCTCTGTAGCATTTGACCAGATTCTTAGATTTCTTCCTCTGTTATCTTCCATCATATCAACTCTTTGACCATTTTGTTTTTACATGCTTATCTATCTGGTTTTCCTTCTCTCACCTCTTAAAACTAAGTATAACGGGTTTTCTCAAATAGCTTTACTTTGCTCTCTTTCCTCTCTTGGAAATCTCACTCAATCTTAACATTTCAACTCACTTCCACATGGATAATTCCCAAATCTACACTCCTCATGCCTGAACAAATGTTCTCTCTCCCTCTCCTCACATTCTTTTCCTTTTCTACCTCACTACCTACCCAGTTCCTCTCAATTTGTTGCCATCAACTTTCACCTCTGTCCTCTCTTCTCCATTCCTACTGTTGCTACCCTCATTAAGACCACTATTGCCTGGATTCCAGCATTCAATTATTTTTTCTGCTTCTTTTCTCAGTCCATATCCAGTCCATTTTACACAATGCTGTCAAATTATTCTCTCGGAAGCACACTTCTGATCATTTTACTCTATTTAAAAATCATTCAATGCCAACATCGTGAATGTTACTAAATGTCACAAGATTGTTCACTTTAAAGATGGTTAATTTTATGTTATGTGCATTTCACCTCATTAAAAAATTATCTTCCTAAAGAAAAGAATCGGTGCCTCCCTACAGAATGAAGTCCAAATGCCTTAAACCTAGGCTTGAATTAGCCTCTCCATGGCTGGTCCCAACCAACCTTTTGAACTTCGTACTTTCTCTTCTTTTTGTACCCTTACTCTGCTTTCATATTTTCTTACTTCCATGACTGATTATGCTGTTCATTTTTTTTTTTTTTCGGTACGCGGGCCTCTCACTGTTGTGGCCTCTGCCGTTGAGGAGCACAGGTTCCGGACGCACAGGCTCAGCGGCCATGGCTCACGGGCACAGCCGCGCCATGGCTCACGGGCACAGCCGCTCCACGGCATGTGGGATCTTCCCAGACTGGGGCACGAACCCGTGTCCCCTGCATCGGCAAGCAGACTCTCAACCACTGTGACACCAGGGAAGCCCTATGCTGTTCTATAGGCCTCTAAACTTGTTCTGTGCTTCAGGCATCCATATGTTAGCCTTTTGGTCACAATTCAAATCCCACCTTTTCCTAAAAGTCTTATCTGATCTCATTTCCCACTTCCCATTCTCCAGTATGTTCACTGTTTTGAACTCTCATAGCACTTAATATACTCACTCATCATTTCACCCAACATTGATTGAGTGCCTTCAATGTGCCAGTCATGGGTGCACGAGGGCTTGTGTTTGGGCAAAACACCTCTGTATTCAAGACCATGTTGATTCTGGATGTGGAATGTATCTGTTTCCATAATTAGACATCTGACAAAATCTAAATATGAACCCCCATCTATTATTTCTCAAGTATTTTCAACACACCCCAAATGTGGACATTCATTCTACTTTAATTAACATCAGCAGTCAACTTATGATAGAAATCACAGTACTTACATTAGGAGACATTTATCCATGTTTCAATACACATCAGCAGCCAGTCTGACGAAAGACTAGGCTCAAAACTGATTTTAATGAAACAGCAATATTTAAGTTACGTCTTAAGCTACAGAAAATGAGAAATACAAATAAACATATTTCAAATGCTTAAATAAGAAGAAAATTTAAGCATCAAAGCTCCTCAGCAAGATGAAAATAAATGGAAAACATGGGTAAATATATTGCCTAATGTGACTCTATTTCCGCTATTAAAGATTCTCAACTCATTAAAATAACCAACAGTTTATTTTGCTTTATTCAAGGTGCAGAAAAATACAATGTCTGACCTCTCCCCGCCAAAAGCTACCCTATCATTTTCACAACTTGTGATAAATGGCTGCCTTAAGATGACATTTTGTTGGTGACACATGAAGTGATCACTGTTCCTGAAAACCCTTGAAAATGTTTTAAAAGAACTTTAAAAGAAGGGGACTGGAAATTCTTGTCAGCGATTTTCCAGAGATTGGACCTCGCCATTATTGCTGCTAGACTTGCTTGTTAAACTGATCTGCAAGATTCACCAAAACCACTTCCAACCCGAGGCTCAAGGGCCCGCGGGTCCCTCGGATGCGAGCCTACCGCGCGGGAGTGCTGGGCCTCGAGCCGTCGGGGCTCCTGCCGAGGGCTTTCCCCGGTCGACTCTGCTCACCTATGCCGAGGGTCATACTGCCCGTGAACTGATATCTCCGCAATAGATGCACCTTATCGCGGAGCTGCTCCATGAAACATCTGAGGAATTGAAAGCGGCCGAGAAGAACGGTCCTTCCGACCACTTCCATTTGCAGGCAATTCTGCGCGTTCAGGTTTCGGGTCCTCCGCGGCGAGTACTTCCGGGCGCCCCCTGGCAGGTTCCCCCCGCGTGCGGGCAAAGGCAGCTCCGTCTTTTTCACCTTCCCCTTCGGCTCCTCGTCCAACTCCGGCTCTCCGGCTCCGGTGGCCCGGCGCCGCCGCTGCTTAGACTGCGTGGAGCGGAGAGAGTACGACGGCTCTGAGGCCGCTTCTTTGAGCTTGTTCCTCGTTTGCCCGACCATTTTCTCATAGTCCCTGTTCGGATGGAGCTGCTACTCTCTCCGGCGCGGGCCCGGCCGAGTCGGGCGACGTCCGCAGGTGTCTGGCTCGGCTCGCAGCCTCAACGACTAGTCCCCGCCGCCGTTGCGGGCCACCGGGTAGTCAAGGCGACCGCGAATCCTGGAAGGGGGGCGGCGTCAGGCCCAGGCTGCCCCGCGCGGCCGGTGCGCCGCCCACGCGTGCAGCCCCACGTGCGCAGACCCTGCGCGCAGCTCGGCGCGCATCCTCCCACGTGCGCCTCCACGTGTACAGCCCCAAGTAAGCGGACGCCGCGCAGAGCCCCACGCGCGTCTCCTCACGCTTATCCTCTCACGTGCGCCGCCCATCTCAGCGCTGCCCTACGCTGCTGGTGGACAAGTTTAAGGAACTTTCTTCGACTTTAGGCTTAGTTTTGTTATTTTTACCAAAAGATGGTCTGTCTCGAGGTTATTGAAGGCAAAGGAGATCTCAACTGAAAGAAATAACCGTAGAAAGGAGAGCGAGGGAAGGAAGTGGGCGCCTGTGATGCGCCTGGCACTTATTAGGAGCGTCTCTCCTCGCCGCCTTGGAACACTTAGCATTGGGTACTCAGTCCGTCTCCTACGCCGAGGCAGTGACCCGAGGCCGCAGGTGGCAGAGCAGGCGTCAGCCCGGTGAGTCTAACCCCATAGCCTCTGGTTGACAGGAATTCGGTGATGTCCCCTTTGAGGACAGCGCTTATTAATCCATTCTGAAGTGAAATTGTGACCCCCAACAAGGTTGCTCAGAATTCGTCAGCAGTTGAGCGCGGGGTTGCGCTCAGTAGTCTCCCCCTTCTGAACCAGGGACCACCCAGGAACATGTGAGAGGGGAGCCCCATAGTCACTGCACAGCCACACGTGATGCCAGGGCGGCTGGCAAAGATGGACAGGGGCCATTGGTATTTTTCATGTCCTCTGTTACAGGCCACGCCGCTTCACGTCCCATCTGTTTGATCATGGATCGAACTCCCTAAGCTCCTTCTCCCCCATCTAATCTAGGCTCACTGTGGCCAGGTTAATTTTCCGCATACCACACCCTTCAGAAATGCTCGTGGCTCCCATAGCCCGCAAATAAAACGTAAACTCCTCAGCTTGTTCATCGGTACCTTCAGCAAGCTGCCCCAGTCTGCCCTTTCAAGTTTAGTTTCCCATGTCCGAGGACACAAATCTTCCTTTCCAGTCATTACAAGTGAGGTCCGTAGTGTGACTCCATAACTATCCGTTTACTTATACCGAACAGCCCTCCTGTAGCTTTTTCATCCATTTCTGCCTGCCTATCTCAATTCTATCACCCTCCGAGCCCCAGCCCACATTAATTTCCCTACTCTGAAGGTCTAAAGCAGTTACTGACAATATTATTCATCTTGTCACTTATTTAAATTCAATAAGTGCTAATATTAATTTGTTGGTTTGTAAGATTTTCTTCAAGGAGTGTTTCTACATCCCTGGCACTATGTTTGGTGCTTAAAATGTTTTCGCATCTAGGGAATTTCCTGGCAGTCCAGTGGTTAGGACTCCGCGGTTTCGCTGCTAAGGCCAGGGGCCCCCGCGGCCGCGGCGGGGCCAAAAAAAAAAAGTTTTCGCATTTAATTCACACGATAACTTTGTATGAATTAGGAAACCGCGGGTCAAGGATGTAATGATTTACCCAATTTTTAACAGCTAATAAATCGTCCAATCCTGAGTTTAAAATACAAGGTACTTATGGGTGGTTGATAAAAATATATTATTGAGTAAATATGCAGATTCAAAAAAACCTTATTTTTTCATATGAGTATTTTAATATTGTTTTGGAGTGCAGTGATTTTGTTTCCCTTTAATAAAAAGGGAATTGTAGAATTATGTTAAACTTATAAAATGAATTGGGTGGATTTGCATCTTTTGTATGTATTAGAACAACTGGTTCTGGAGCCTTTTTATTTTTCTTTAGTCTTTAAGTTTCCTTCATTATTAATGATGTATTTACATTGTCTACTACTTCTGGTATCAATTTGGGAAATTTATATTTTCCAATAGACGTTTCAAGTCAGCTGAATTATACACCCTACTTTTACCTGAAATTGATATGGCCATCTGTGCCTTTTCAAAAAATCAGTGTTTTCCCAATTAATCTGTTTATCCTTCAAATCTCTGTGATTTTAATAGATGTGTTTATTTTAAGTTATATCTTGTTGAATATTTTAAAAGGTAATCTGAGGGTCCTTGTTGATAGGTCATTCATTTAAGTGATTTTATAAGTTTTATGTCCTTGTTTTTCATGAGGAGTGGGTATTTTTGTGGGAAGTAAGGAGTGGCTGCTACTGGAATGTTGGCCAGATGTCATTTTTAGTGACATTTTCTTGTAAAACTTTGAACTTTCTGATTTTGGTCTCCTTCTTTTCAGTCTATTTTGCCTATTTCTTATGTTTCCCTTTTGTGAATTTGTTTGTTTCTTGGAGTTTCCAGTTGTCTTTTGGATCACTCCATGTCCTAACAGAATAAAGCGTATTCTTTCTGTTGGTCTAGCCCTTGAAAGTACAAATCTGGTCATTTTTGGCATTTAAAAAATAATTTTTATAATAATGTTCATTGTACTATTATTTATATAATTGAAAATTAGAAGTAATCTCCATGTCAAACAATGAATTACAGAACACTGATAACAGTGAAGCATTACTAAATTGACTAAAGTCGTTTTGAATGAATATTTAACAACATAGGAAAATACTCATGATATAGTGTTAAAGGTAAAATAAGCAGGATATATATGATTCAGATATATAGTAAACACATAGAATTAACTGTGTTCCATGCTCCATTCTAAATCTTTTACATAGAGGACTCATATATGCAAGTTTACCAAGATTACCTTTAGCCAGTAACTTAACTGCTCTAATTTATCTCCTGATCTGAAAAATGCTGAAGTACCTAAAACATAGTAAAGCATCTAAAAGAGTATATGCTTAATTTTAAAATTATTACTATACCTTGGGGACTTCCCTGGCAGTCCAGTGGTTTAGACTTTGCCCTCCCACTGCAGGGGGCGCAGGTTCAATCCTTGGTGGGGGAACTAAGCTCCCACAGGCCACACAGCGTGGCCAAAAAATAAAATAAAATAAAATTATTACTATATCTTGCTCTAGAGTGACCATATTCAGAGTATACTGATGAGTATTATTTCCAATTAATGTTTTGCTCACCTGGATTTTTGTCATTAAGTTATATGTTAATTCTATTATTAAACAGTAATACGAGTTGAAGGTTCACTAGTTAACTCAGAATACTGAGAGACAGTTGCCTAAATAATTTTGCGTTCTCTCAGTAAGGAGAGGGATAGATTGTGTATGTGAGGGAAAACATGGCGCTCAGTTTTTTTTGCTTGAATAGAATCTGACAAGTTTTCATCTTTTTTAACTTCTTTAACAGTGTTCACTTATTTTGAGCTAGTTATTTTGAACAGTTATTTAAGTCATATTTTAGCTTTATGCTTATTAATGACAGTGACTTAAATCAGTATGCCTGATACTTACTCTACGATGAACTGACAATTAAAATAGTGCATTATAATTTGATATAATGCAATGTATTCTCGAATTATTTTTTCCTCTTTGAGATGAAGATACCTTGTGATTTAGTAAATTGTTTCTCTTACATAGAGATTTTCCAGTCATCTATTTCTAAAACTTGTGTCTGTTTTCTCTTTTAGTAAAACAATTGCTAATTTTTACCCCAAAATGCAATGAAACTGTATAACCAGCAGATGGCAATAATGACTTATAAATCAGAATTTTAAAAATTTATAGAAGTTTTAAAGTTCATTTTTAAAAAGAAAAATATCGCTGTTCTTGTAATATATCAGTTAACTAAATATGAAGTGTAGGGAAATTCCCAATATAATCCAGCATAAAAATAATTACATTGCATATTTCACGTATCAAAATAATTAAGATATTCATTATGGTCAATGGTTGGTTTTCCAAATAATAATGACTTTGCTCTCATTGATTCAGAAAGTTTTTAATCAAATTTAAGTGTTTTAACTTTGCGCAAATACGTAGACATAAATATAAGTGGATAGCTGAGTTATATCTATAGCTAGCTTGATTATATGAATCAGGAAAGATAGAGGTAATTCAGTGAATATCATTTTGAAAATGTTAAATTTTCCACTTGTAAGTTGATAATTTAAAGTACTAATTTCACTTTAACTGATAATCTGCATACAAGATGGGGTTTTATTTGTGCTGTTTCACAGTTTCTTATACGTTAAAGTACTTTTTTTCTCTTTCATGGTACAGAGAATTGGAATTGGCATCTAAGTGTTTATCTCTAGTCTGTCATCATCAGTTAGTCCCCAAAATGGTAGCAAAATTCTTAGAATCTCATGATTATGCTAACTGTAAGTGAATCACATATCCAAGATTTTTGCTGAGCATTTTGATTTAGTAATTTTATTCATTTCAATTAAGAAGTTTTAAAAAGATGAACTGAATGGGGTTCATTTTTTTTAATACTTTTGCAAGAATTCCTATAAATTCACAAAGATGAAAAAATTTCTGTTTATTCATGTATCTCTATTCTTGTCTCAAAAATAGAATAACCATAGATATAGGCTTCTTGGTAGCTATTTATTTTCTAATTGGTCTGTTTTATATGTTAAAAGATTCTTTCAAATTCTTCAGCAAGTTGCTTCCACTAAAAGAAATGTCATTGCATATGTATATTTTATAAAACAGCTGCTTCAGTCTAAAACCATTACATATCTCAGATTGATTCATTTTTAAATAGTGCATTTGCTGCTATTGAATTACTTTATACAGCCTGTTTAAATTCTAGTTGGATGCAGGTGCTTTTTCACAGAAGAAAATGGAAAGTCACCAAGTTGCAGTGAAGCATACAGTTTGAATGTAAATGCATCTGTATATGACAGTTTGCATAAAACTGCCTTTTCATCCATGGGAGAAAAGGTATCTGTAATAAGTTGGAATTTCTAGGAGTTCTAGTCCACTTTCTGTGTCCATGAGGGTCCTATTCTCCTTTTAAAACTGTAGCTCTCTCAGCCACCCATACTGTTTAGTTCCCAGATGTATATCAGATGAAATGAGATCCCCTTGACCTTGAACAGCTTTATATAGGCATGTGTCATTCTGGGGAAGGAAGGTAATCCATTAATTAATTGGGAGAATTCCTTCCCCTCCCACATGGAGAGACTGCCTAATTGCATAAGATATGCACACTGATTTGAGCAGAAGCGTACTCAGTAATCATTTTTAAATAACTTAACCAATATATACACAAGCACATACATGAATATTTATACCAGACCCCAAAGTCAATTTTTCCATGAACCCAGTGGTGATAGTTCCATGAACAAACTCCAACATACTGAGATTTTTAAAAATTTACCACCAAAGTAACTAATACAAGAATTACTACATTCAATATAAATAAGCAAAAGTCTTAAGACTATATTAGAGAATGAACTGTAGTATATGTATGGGCAGGTTAAATACAAAATATAGCAAAAACAGAAATGAAACATAAGGCACCTGTATGTTATGTTTTATATCACATAATATTTTAGATTGACTTAAGATTTAACTTTGATCATAACATAGTGGTCAAGTAATATCACAGTAAGGTATGAGCCAATATGTTTTGTGCAGTTTACTTCTCTAGCTCTGATTTCTTCAACTATGAAATAAAGACTTCGGACTACATGGCCTTATTAAAGTCTTTTAAACTTATTTGATTATAGTTAGTATTTGAACATATGTTTAGGTAGCTGGAAAAATATACCTATTGAGTCATCAGTGCCCTGTACCAAACTCCCTTCTTAACAGTGCTTCTCTTCTCTCCTCATCTATCTCCAGCTGTGTGTTCTGATTCCACCTTTATGGTCTTACTCTCTGCAATCTACCCCACAATTTATCCCCCATCCTGTCCTTTAGTTGCTACAACTCTCACTGCCAACTCAGATGAATTAAGCCTATCTCTCTCTACCTATTCAGGCAGCCCAACCCGGCCTCCACCTGATCCCTGATCTCTGTTCTGGTTCCTCCCTGATTCTACTTGCTTTCCATTCTCTTAAGTATAGTGGGCTTCATTGTTCCTATTCTCTAATTACGTCTGTCCTTTAGGAGCCAAAATGGCAACTGGAGTATAAAGGGAAGGGGAAATGTCCCTAAATAAGTAATAAGTGTTTATATGAAGACCACCAGGCTCTTGCTTTGGGCAGCAGAGTCCTGCTTTCACATAAATATTGACCCATCCTTAAAAGGTAAATGTGGAAGTTTAAAATTTCCTTCTTGTTTTTGCTACAATCTGAAACTCTTCTTGAGACACAACAGTGACAATGTAAAATTCTTTAGGAGAAAAATTGTTGAGTTTTGCTTTTATGTTTCTTATTTAAGGTTGCATACCTGGATTCCATAAAGGCAATGTAGACCTTAATTTTTTTTTCTTAAAATCTAGAAATTTTTGTTATAGGGGTTAGCACAGTCTCTTAGTTATGAGTACAGACAAGATTTGAATTCCTGGCTATCTCACTTACTGTAGATCTCTGAGCATTTAATTTCTCTAAACCGCAATTTTCTCATACCTCAAATGGGAATAATAATAGCTCCCACCTCATAGAGTTGTTGCAAAGATTAAGTAAGATAATGTATATAAAGTACATAGATATATAGTAAATGTTTTACAAAAGGTAGCAATTATTATCATAGCAAGGCTCAAGATGGAGAAGGAATTATTTATATCACCTTTTTCTTTTCGGGGAGTCCAAAGAACCAGCTACAATTCCTCCTAGGGGAAAAAAAAAAAAAGACGGAGCTAGAAATAAGCCAATTTAAATTGAGAGCCTAAAACCATACAATGCTATCTAATAGGCAGTATTCTTTTCACAGATAAAAAAGAATTTTGAGGCAGGCAGAAGATTCTAGACTGCTCACTCTTAACTCACAAGTACACAAGGTTTAACTCCCCTGGAAGTTCTCAAAGTTGACAAGTTGGGCCCTACAAAATGGAAATAAAATATTTTCTGGATAGCTTTTTCTATGTTTTAAAGTAACAGCTTTAGTGAGATATGATTCACATACCATAAAATATGTTCTTTTAAAGTGTAGGATTCAGTGAGTTTAGTATATTCACAATGTTGTGGAACTATCACCACTAAGTCCACATTTTCACTACCCCAAAAAGAAACCCCATACTCATTAGCAGTCATTCCCATTCCTCCTTCCTTGCAGCCCCTAGCAATCTGCTTTCTGTCTCTCTGAATATGCCTCTGTTGGACATTTCGTATAAATGGAATCATACAGCATGTAGTCTTTGTGTCTGGCGTCATTCACTTAGCATAGTGTTTTGAAGGTTCATCCATGTTGTAGCATTTATCAGTACTTTAGTTCTTTTTTTTTTTTTTTGCGGTACGCGGGCCTCTCACTGTTGTGGCCTCTCCTGTTGCGGAGCACAGGCTCTGGATGCGCAGGCTCAGCGGCCATGGCTCACGGGCCTAGCCGCTCCGCAGCATGTGGGATCTTCCCGGACCTGGGCCCGAACCCATGTCCCCTGCATCGGCAGGCAGACTCTCGACCACTGCAGACATACCAAATTTTATCTGTTTACCAGTTGCTGGACATTTGGGTTGTTTTCATTTTTATGGCCATTATGAATAATGCTGCTATGAATATTCATGTACAAGTTTTTACGTGGACATATGTTTTCATTTCTCCTAGGTGTATACCTAGGAGTGGAATTCCTGAGTCATATGGTAACTTTATGTTTAACAATTTTATAAATGGCCAGACTGTTTTCCGAAGCAGCCACATTATTTTATATTCTCACGACCAATGTACAAGGGGTCCAATTTCTTCACATCCTTGCCAACACTTGTTATTGTCCATCATTTTGATTATAGCCATTATAGTGGGTGTGAAGTGGTATCTCATTGGCTTTTTTAAATTAATAGACTTTATTTCTTAGAATAGTTTTAGGATTACAGAAAAACTGAGCAGAAAGTACAGAATTCCCATATATCTCTTCCCCTCCACTGCTGCACACAGTTTCTCCTGTTATTAACACTTTTTATTAGTGTGGTACATTTGTTACAATTGATGAACTAATAATGATACATTATTATTAACTAATGTAACTATACTTTGCATTATGGTTCACTCTTTGAGCTGTACAGTTCTTTGGGCTTTGACAAATGCATCATGTCATGTATTCACCATTATAATATACAGAATTGTTTCATCACCCTAAAAAGCTTATGTGTTTCACCTATTCATCCCTCCCTCCCTCTTCCCAAATCCCTGGAAACCACTGATCTTTTTACTATCTCCATAGTTTTGCCTTTTCCAGATTGTCATACAGAGTGGCTATACCATTTTGCATTCTCACCAGCAATAAATGAGAATTTCTATTGCTCTTTGTCTTTGTCAGCATTTGGCATTGTCGGTGTTTTGGATTTTAGCCATTCTAACAGGTGTGTAATGGTATCTCATTGTTGTTTTAATTTGCATTTCCCAAATGACATGTGATGTTGAGCATCTTTTCATGTTTATTTGCCACCTTTACATATTTTTTGGTATGTTGTCTACTCACATAGATCTTTTGCCTATTAAAAACTTAGATTGTTTTTTGATTGATGAGTTTTAACAGGTTTTTGTATATTTGAATACAAACCCATTATCAGATACGTGTTTTGCAAATATACTCTCCCAGTTGTAGCCAATCCTTTCGTTCTCCTAATAGTGTCTTTCATAGAACAGACTTTTAAAAATTTTAACGTAGTCCATCATATTAACTTTCTCTTTAATAGATCTGCTTTTGACGTTGTATCTAAAAAGCCAACGTTATCTAGATTTTCTCCTGTTATCTTCTAGAAGTTTTATAGTTTTGCATTTTACATTTAGGCCTGTGATCCATTTGGGGTTAATTTTTGTGAAAGGTGCAGGGTCTGTATCTAGATCCAGTATTTTACATGTGGATATTCAGTTGTTCCGGCATAATTTTTTTTAAAAAGGTTATAGTTTCTCCACTGAATTGCCTTTGCTCCTTTGTCAGAGATCAGTCAACTGTATTCATATGGGTTTATTATCTGGGCTCTCTGTTGTGTTTTGTGGATCTCCTTGTCGTTCTTGTACCAATACCATACTGTCTTTATTAATATAGTTTTATAGTAAGTTTTGAAGTCAAGTACTGTCAGTCCTCCAACTTTGTTCTTCTTCAGTATTTTGTTGGCTGTTCTGGGTCTTTTGCATGTAAACTTTGGGATCAGTTTGTTGATAGCCACAAAACTTGGTGGGATTTTGTTTGGGATTGTGGTGAATCTATAAATCAAATTGGTTGTCACTATTGAGTCTACCTATCTGCAAATATGGAATATCTCTCCACTTATTTAGATCTTTGACTTCTTTCATCAGAGTTTTGTAGTGTTCTTCATATAGATCGTGTACATATTTTATTGATACCTAAGTATTCTTTTTTTTTTTGGTGCTGATATAAATGGTGTTGTATTTTTAATTTCAAATTCCAGTTGTTCATTGCTGATATATTAGAAAGCATTTGACTTATTTTTATTAACCTTGTGTCCTATGACCTTGTTATAATTGCTTATTAGTTTTATGAGTTTTTGTTGTTGTTGAAAGTATGTTAATATTATATGTATATTTTTAAAAAATCAGTAAGAAGGAGAGGAAAAAACCTTAAAACTATAAGCAAACTGAACAAATGAACCCAGTTGTATTGCTAGTGAATAACATAACCATATAGGAGAAAGAAACTAAGTAACTGCTGAACATGTCATTTGACTATATACACTTAATTGAGTAGCAGGGTAAACAGCTGCAAACAAATCCTGAACTCTTTTTAGAAGGTTTATTGTAGTTGTATGAAAGAAGCAATATGAAATTATTTGGGGTATATAGTAGAATTCAGTAAATAAATATGTTGATGTTGTTGGGAGCCAGGGTTCTCATTGTGCAAGAAGGCAAATACAGATATGGAATGGGGCAAAGCATGGAAAAAAAGATCCTATGGGAGAACATTGGAATTGGAGATACCAGCATAAACTCATGATTTCTAATACATTTTATACACACACACACACACGTATATTTGAACATGTGTGCTTACACACACACATATATATATATATATATATATATATATATATATATACACATTCCTAACACTGTCAGCTGAAAAGACCTAGAAACATATGACAATGAGCACATCTGGCACCCAGATATTGGTTACTAATACAGTTTCCCAACTAAAAGGAATCTGGGCTCCTGGTAGAAACTGTTGATTACAGGGCTGAGGCAGGAAAGGTACAAGATGAGCCTGGAACAGTGTGTTATGCCAGAAATTGAAGAAGAACTTAAAAAAAAAAAAGTAAATTAGGGCATGTCAAGAGGACACAGGAGCCAATTTAAGGGGCTCCCAGTGACCAAATCTGGGATGATTTGAGTATCAAGATAACTAAGGATAGTAATAATTTATAAGCCATTGAAAAATAGGAATTCTTTTGCCATGAAAGACAAAGGCTGAGGCATAATAAGTACCAGATTAAAGGAGACTAAAGAAACTTGACAGCTAAATGCAGTAAGTGATTCTGAACTGGATCTGATACTTCTTACTGAAGGAAAATATATGCTACAAAGGACATCATTGGCGTCATTTCACAAAATTGGAGTACAGATGGTAGATCACAGTATTGTACCATTGTTAAATTTCCTGAACTTGCTAATTCTACTATAGATATTTACTGGAATCTTCTTGATTTTAGGAAATAGACTTTGAATTATTTAGGGATAATGCGGCATGATATGTGAAGCTTACTATAGGGATAATAGGGCATGATGTGTGAAGCTTACTATCAAATGTTCAGAAAAACAATTTGTGTGTGTGTGTGTGTGTGTGTGTGTGTGTGTATGCGTTGACTATTCAGTATGAATGCAAATGATAAATGGGGCAAAAAGTTAACAATTGGTGAATCTGGGTAGAGAGTATACAGAGTTTCTTTGTACAGTTCTTGCACCTTTTCTATAAGCTTAGAATTATTCCAAATAGAAGATTTTTAAAGGTTGGTGTTTGGCATGCACAAAATATTAAGGGTAATAGAGCAGACTTCTGAAAGCAGAAGGTTTGATAACGTCAAGCATTTTGAAGGACTGTTACATGGAAGAAGGATTAAGACTTTGAATTTGGCTAATCTTATTTTGTGTCAGTCTGCTTTGTGTAATATTACAGCACATCCAAGAGGTCATGACTGGAATGAGAGGTAGGAGTTCTTTAAGCTTTATGGAGTCTTCGGTATCATTCAGAACAGAAAAGTGCGAAGACTGGCGCTTCTAAAGGTTCATCAGGTAGAGTGAATGAGTGAAAGGGAGTGTAGGAATATGGGAACTGGTGGCAACTTGAGAGCAATGTCCTCTCTAAAGACTTTCAAGTGCGACTAAAGACAAAACCACAGCCCTGTGACAAAACCACATCTGCTGTGTGTTGTGTCTGGCCTAGGAGTGGCCAGTTATGATCCCCTGATCTTACCTAATCCTCCTCTTTTTTTTTTTTCAGGTGAGGAAATGGGTACCAAAAGTCACAAAGTGTGTGAGATAATGAAAGGTGTAAATGTGTGCATGTATATCAAAACACATCATATTTAATGAAAGAAATTAACATCCACACATTTGTACTTTCGTACAATTTTGGGTAATATATAATTTTAAGCTGTTTACAAATAACATGTAATGCTTCAAATATTACATAATGTTGATAATACATTTCTAGCAGAAATAAATATATTGCACTTAAAAAGAACTTCATTAGATGTTACTTTATAGTATTAGGCTTATAACTTCCTTTTTCATAAAACATTTCCCACGCCCTTCCCACCACCCCCAGCACACACACTTCATTACAGTGACTGTTCTCACGCAATTCGTTAAGCAAATGAACACAGCAAACAATAGAACGGTGATAGAGTCTACTAAAGAGGCTAGATCCAATTTTATCCTTTAGGAAATAGAAGACCTTCTTTTAGGTTTCTGAAACTAAGAAAAACAACAACTAAATAAAGTATTTTAATGTACCAGAAGTAAAATACAACAAGCTGTATTTTTTGTCCAGATGTACTATTTCACCAAAATGTTTTTATTTTCTTATTATCAGGGGAGGAGGTTGGAATTATCTAAGGGAGAGACAGAGAAATAAGGGCCAGAGAATACTTATGGATTATTTGTCTATCAAATATTTATAAATGAACCTTTGTATATTTAAGCATGCTGAAGAAAGCTAAGTATTGGAATATTTTATAACTGGCATGGAATAGTAGTGAAGAAAGAATGTTATGATTTCCTAAAATTTTAAGAGTTTTTAACCTTCCCTTTGCTTGTTTACATAAAATCCTTACATTCTGAAATAATATAAAAATTTATAAAATCCATCCTCCATCCAAGCCTAGCTCTCTAAAGGAGCCAGCTGAAAATTTTTTCTGTCCAGTGCTTCATTTCTGTCCAGTCTAAATTTATAGTATAATATTGTTTTGTTTGTAGTAATTATCAATTCCATACACATTTAATAATGAAAACAGTTTTCCTTACTTGGTCAATGGAAGACTGAGTAAAAATATTGTTCTTCTTGCCATATTTGATCCTGTACATTACATAACTGACTTTTTGAACTTTAGTTACTGAGTCATGGCTTGAGTTTGACTGTGTTTTTAATGAGGTGGTAAAGTCACTCCATTTACCTTATTTGAAGCTCAGTTTTCTTAGTATAATTCAGCTTAAATATAAGCAGGACAGCCTGAAAAGCTAATGTGAAATTCAGAATTGGGATAAATATCCTAATATCTCTATGAAAAATTCATAGGCAGTATGGGATGAAGATGCTTTGCTTCTAAGAATACTTATTCTTGGGCTTTTAGAGGGTTTCCTTTTTATCCCCCCAGGGTGGGGCATTGTGGCTGGAGAAGTGCAATTACAGAGATGTGGATAAGGATGGAGAGAGGAGGTTTTGGAATATCCCACAAAGTCAATGTGACTCTTACACAGGGTGTTTAGTAGATGATGCATCATAATCAGGAAGTGTCTTAATATCTCCTACTCTGTGCCCACCTGCTAGAAATGGTGGTAGACCTTTAAGACAACATACCATTGTTATAAACTCAAAAGGACCAGCAATGTAATATAAATTCATTAATGTAGACCTTGTTACCTAATAATTTGTGATATGTTGGATACAAACTGGATATGTTTATCTTTATACTGCCAAGGGTGGACAGAGGAGGGGGGAAGACTTACTAAGTAAAAGAAATAAATGAGCTTACTCAGAATTATTGATAAACATTTTCAAAACATATCACATATGTAGAATCTACTAAGTTATGAATTAATTCTTTTGGGTTAGATAAAGCCATTCTGGTAGTGCCGCTTTTTAGCAGCACCATACGTTAGCCAGGCTTTTTAATACTGTAATATACCTGGGGGGGACCCTGAATTTATTCCAAATATACCATAACTCATGCTCTTTATTATTCAGTTGGCTTTGTCCCTAGTTATCTAGTTCTTGCAATTGTTTTTGGTAAAATAGACTTTAGAGTTTTAAATGTTAAATACCCAAGGGGTTAAGTAATAATCAACAAGCAGAAGAGCTCAGAAGAACCCTGGTGGGGTCATATATCTACCCCTGGTTTCCATGACTAGAGTGACTGACCAGGTTAAGCTCCATTTCACCTGTGCTGCTTCTTTCTTGTTCAAATAATGCCAGATACTTAAAAAGTGTATCCAAGAATTTCAGGTGTGATTTTCCAAGAGCATGCTTTGGTGTCTTAGTCTTTGCTCTTCTCTAAGCGTGCTATTTATTTTTAGTCTTATGTTGATTAATTACAAAATAAAGTTATGAATTCAGGACGTACTAGCATAAAACCATATTTAACAAAAACATATAAACCTACTTTTGAGACACACCAATTGGGAAAAATGTCAAAATAGTATTAAAATGATCCTTTCATGCTTGTTGAAAAGAAAATTCAGATATGGATTTGCTTTAGTAGACCAGTCATTTATTAGGGTATTAAGTAGTATCATGTAAAATAGTATTTACTTTTGTTATTCTTGCTTTAAGTAGCAGTACTCTGTATTAAAAGCACTGACAACAGGCCAACTATTAAACATTAAAATCCCATCCTAAGCTCTGTGGATATGTACTTTAAACATTATGCATAACTACTTTTTTAAAGAAACGCACACCTGTGCTGTGTCTGAAAACAAACTACCTGTGGATACTATAGCATAACATGGAAGAAGTTAGAAATAAGCCTACCGTGTCTGCCATAGGACTTTGAGATGTTTGGTTAACGCAGCTGGTGCTTCTCCATAACCAAACCTTGGAATACAGTGGAGAAAGTCAATTGCAAGGTCCAACAATAGCATCACTTAGACAGGTTGTGCCAATTATACCTTGTTTCACAGGCTGGAAATGCCCAAGAAAGTCATTTGATATGGAAAAGCCTAACATTAAAACAACCAAATAAAATCCCACTTGAGTTTGATGTGATAAGTATATTACATTTGACTTCCAAATACACCTCTACTCTCAGCAGCAAGATTTCCCATCTCTTTGAACAGATTCAATACTTTTGTAGTCAGAATGAAGTAGAATGAATATTACATTAAAAATTAAGAATATTGGGGAGCTTTGTGAAGAAGACAGGTTAAATTCTATAGCTAGAATGCATTATATCTAAAATTGAAGGACTACAAATTTCATTAAACCTCTGTTATTAGGGAAATGAACTGTTGCAAAATGCCAAATGTACTACCCTGATTGTAAATGCTTAGATATATATGGCTCAAAAATAATACAGAAATTATATATAACTACAATATAATTACTATTATAAATATTAAAAGAAGGCTTAAGAAGATAGCAAGAGTTGAAAATAAAGTGGATAAATCCTTTAGATTTACTTATAAGCACTTCCAATGTTTCAGTCAGGGTGTCATTGAGTTAACATGCAATTTCATGCACCTAGAAAAATGGTAGAATTACTGAATGTAATACAGTGAGAAAAAAGGGCCAATCAGATAGATGGACACATACCTATTCGTGACCAAAGGTTAAGTGGTGGCTATATGGGCATTTAGAATGGTCATTCATAAATCCTTGTCAGTCAGTGGCAGCAGCTAATCAAACAACAAAGCAGATTTACTGAAAATGAGAATTTGGCCTGGTGCATTTTAACATCCATAAAGTCTCCCAAAGCTGAAGTAAAAATGAAGGGAGCTTTGGTACCCACGGCAGAAAAATTCCTTTTAGAATAGGGCGACCATCTTTTTATTGTAGTGAAAGAAAGTCTCATGCGTCAAGGTGTAGAGACTTTAAAGTGTCCCTCAGTGAATAAATCAGCAGTGTATTTAGAATGCAGCCCAGAAAAATAAAACCTCAGTTTTATTCGTATATGGAAGATTTTTCCTACATAAATGGCAAGTAATTGCAAGAAAGAGAATTAGAAAGAAAGAAAAGACTGTGAAAAAGAACTTGTCAGGTACTGGCCCTTCAATATTACAGAAAGAACTTTGTGACGTCATTACCACCTATTCATCCACAAATTAGGATGCATTAGCATTATCTCAGCTCCTTCCCCAGCAAACTAACACAAAGAAAAACTAAACATGCTTAAGCTACAGCACTACAAATACTTCTCTATTGGCTCTCATTTCTATAGGGAGAAATGGACTTCAGTTAGTCATTATGCATTATGGTATGTTATATAGTATTGCCTCTTTGAAGATTCTTTTAACCTGTGGAAAGTAGAAAGAAAACCTATACATGTTGACTTTATACATTACTGCATTGACACAGCATTTTTAACCACTAGGAATAATGCATCTTAAGATTCATCTGCCTTGTATTATTAAACTTTCTTGGTACATTGATATCCAATAGTTGCAGGACTTAGGCTGGCTAAGAACTTTACACTGATTCTCTCTCAAAGCCAAAAGATGTCCCCCACTACAGATGAATCCTGGTCCATGGTGCTTTCCCTCAGTGGTTGGTTTTATTGTGAGTCCAGCTCTCCTCTCTAATAGGTCCCATGTCTCCTGGAGAGCCCCGGCTCCAACACCCCACATCCCACCCACCCAACCCTGTCTTATATTTCCATACCCATTTGCACATTCTGGATCTAGATTCTCCTATTTTTAGAAGAGTCATACAAATGGCGTCATCACAGCAGAGGAATGGCGCAGTCCTTGGATAGCAGCATAGGGCCCCTGCTGAAAGTAGTGATGATACCGGGGCATGTGGAATGAGGGGAATGTTGGGCCACTCCCTTGCATGGAGCTGGCAATGGCCGATGGGGTTAGAGGCATCCCAAGTCGGCTATATGGTGGCAGAGAGCCCTGTATAGGGTGAGGAATGGGTGTCGCTATGGATGCTGTGCTGGTGCCAAGAGCAGTCAGGGACTGTGGGTGCTGAAATCCAGGAAAACTGGATGAAGATGATACCCAGGAACTGAGAGACAAATTATCAGATGTTGTAAAGGCTGATCCTGAAAGGAAAAAAAAAGTCTCATTAGACTGGAAACTCTACTCCAGTGTGCAAATCAAGAATTACATTATCGGAACAAATACCGTATGCTAACACATATATATGGAATCTTAAAAAAAAAAAAAGGTTCTGGAGAACCTAGGGACAGGACAGGAATAAAGACGCAGACGTAGAGAATGGACTTGAGGACACGGGGAGGGGGAAGGGTAAGCTGGGACGAAGTGAGAGAGTGGCATGGACATATATACACTACCAAATGTAAAATAGACAGCTAGTAGGAAGTAGCCGCATAGCACAGGGAGATCAGCTCATGCTTTGTGACCACCTAGAGAGGTGGGATAGGGAGGGTGGGAGGGAGACACAAGAGGGAGGAGATATGGGGATATATGTATATGTAAAGCTGATTCACTTTGTTATACAGCAGAAACTAACACAACATTGTAAAGCAATTATACTCCAATAAAGATGTTTAAAAAAAAAGAATTACATTATCTGTAAGGGTCAATTTTATTTTTAAAATTATGTAATAGATCTATAATTTAAAAGAGAGACAGGTCAATCATGAGGCATATCTAGCTTTCCACACAAGAATATATCATTTATACCATATATGGAAAAGAGAATTTACTGACTTAATAGATGGCCTGCATACTCCCTGAGAGTGGCCAAAACACTAGCAACCTGCCTGAAGGTAATGACCTGATTCCCTTTAAAGGACTTCCAAATAGCTGATATCCATCCTAACCTCTGTAGCATCCCTATAAGTAAGGCTGGACAGACAAGCCTCAACAAAGCTACCTGGTTTCCAAAGCCACTATGAAAACCCACAAGACTGTTTTTCTTTTTTTTTCTTTAGCTTCTGTAACTCTTTTCTTTTGGAAATAATGAGAACATTTACTATGTTGATTACATTTAAGACAGATACACAAAATCCAAACACATTTTAATATGCCAGCTCTACTCAGCATAGCTGAGTTATGTGGAAACAAAAGCACTGTCAAAAATAAAGCATAAATACTTAGAAATTACTCTGAAAAGAAATGCATGATACTTATTTGAAATTTTTCGCACGACTCTATTGAAATAGAGATGTAAGGAAAGATTTTAATAATTGGAGACACATGCCATATTTTTGGATGAAAAATAAAAATTTTTTAAAAGTCATTTATTCCCAAATTAATTTATTGGTTGACTGTAAAGCCAATGAAATGCCAATGTTTTTTCCCTCTTCAACTTGATTCTCAAAATTATCGGGACAAATAATGACAGAATTTAAAAATTTTTTAAATTATAACAAGGATAGATTTTCCCTACCAGATATAAAAATACGTTATCATGTTACAAAAACAAAATAATGCATTTATGAAAATAGCATAGTACTGAGCAAGATGAGAAGCCACATCAATAGAAAAGAACAAATTGTCACAATATAAAATAAAATATATATGTATACTGTATCATATATTTAGTATATAATAATATACTAAGTAATAATGGTAATATACATCATTACAAGCTATCAGGAATGACAGCTTAGCGTCCATATATTTTATTAGATATTTGACAAGTTGCAAGAGTAAGTTTTTCTTATATCACAGTATCCAGAAGTTTAAACAAAATTTGACACTGAATTTTCCAGTTGTATAATTACTAGTAGCTCATCTGGACTTAGCTATGAGGCATCATATGTTCTGACTGTTTATGCTATTCCATATCATGGACATAAAAATATGACAGAGAACTCTCCCCATGTGAACATCCCTGTGCCTGGGCACCCCCCTCTGGTTTCTTTTCTCTGGCCTCCCAGATGCAGAGGGCTCCTCTATGAACATCTGCAGCAAAGGAACTTTATAATATTCCCCTACTCTCACCACCTGGGCCACTGTCTCTACGCAATGTGTTCACTAGGAGAATCTTCTTTTTAAAAGTGTTTTCCATTCTAGTCATTGATCCTAATAAGATATTCCTGATATAAGTAAAACAGATATATTCCCTGATTTTCAGATTGTCAAACTGAGGTTGAGAAAGACTAAGGGGCCACCCCCGAAGTCCAAATAGCTCTTTGGTAGTAGATCACAGACAAATAACTCCTGGGCCCTGACTCAGAGGCTCAATGTCCTTTTACTGGAAAACAAACTACAGGAAGGCTTTAGGCATCATAATCACTTAAGATGCAAAGACAAAATAATGATCAGCCTCAGGCTGTCCCTTCCTGAAGAGGCTTCTGAAATACTCTGGGGCAGTCTCTTTCCTGAGGGCTAGGAGCCTCATCACCTCCCTGTCCAGCAGTTGCATAGCCCAGAAGCGGTCTTACCTCGATTTTGTGTTGTCTGAACCTCATCCCCCAGCACATCCTCTTCTCCTCCATAGGTACGGATGGGTGAGCGGGCATAGGAATGCTTTTGAATCAGGCTCTCCACACTTTCCCTAGATTAGAGAGTGACACATCCTGAGTAAACTAAAAAGCTAAGTACTCAGAGAAGAAGAGGAGTCTTAAAGATGATTTACCAGTCAGTAAAACCATTTTATCAGCCAAAAGACCACCACTTCAGTAAAGAATCCGCCTTCCAATGCAGGGGCTGCAGTTTCTATCCCTGGTCGGGGAACTAATTAAGATCCCACATTCCGCAGGGCAACTAAGCCCACATGCCACAACTACTGAGCTCACTCACGCGTCTCAACTAGAGAGCCCGCGTGCCGCAAACTACAGAGCCCATGCGCCACAACTAGAGAAGAGAAAACCCACAGGCCACACGTTTCTAGTGTTCTAGAAAACTAGAGAGAAGCCCGAGCACTATAACGAAGAGCCCGCACATCGCAATTAAGACCCGACACAGCCCAATAAATAAATAAATTAATTTTAAAAATATTAAAAAAAAATACCACCACTTCAGGGAAAGATAACATTCAAAACATGTACGTTTATTTCATTGTAGATGCCTCAGAAACATGACCTCAGGCATATAAATACAAGAAACCTAACTGGACAGGATAAGGACAATTCCCTGAAATTCTACAAAATTAGGGTCAAAGGTGAACAAGGAGCTATAAAACCTGACCATAGGAATATGGAATTTAATGATGTGAAAAAATGACTGGTGAATTTACTACAAACAGCTGCAATCCTGTGACTTCATTAGCTAATGAATACAAAACAAATACTCACCTGATAACGAACTGCACTGATTGAACATCTGATAAAATACTGGCCCAAAGTTCAGAATATCATTAGTCATAAAAAAGACTCAATGTTCACTAATAAACCTAGTAAGTGCATAGAGTATATGACAATATGGGTAGTATGGATAATGGCCACTTTGAGATTCTTGTTGCTTTAAGACTGAAAATTATGGAAAACCTATGAAGGACACATAAAGGGCCACTAGGGAATTTAAGCCCCCAAATAAATTGGTGCATTGTCTTTGTAGATGGTCTTTCTCTTGCAATATAGTCTAAAAACTAAAGAGTGTTGTTAACTTTAAAAACAAAAATTATTTTGGTATTTGCCAGTTCAACCTGCTGCCATTAAGAGAGAAAAACACCGGATAAGAGGTTTTTTTAAAAAATTAATTAATTAATTTTTTTGGCTGCATTGGGTCTTCGTTGCTGTGCACAGGCTTTCTCTGGCTGCGGTGAACAGGGGCTACTCTTTGTTGTGGTACATGGGCTTCTCATTGCGGCGGCTTCTCTTGTTGCGGAGCACAGGCTGTAGGCACACAGGCTTCAGTAGTTGTTGCATGTGGCCTTCAGTAGTTGTGGTACGTGGGCTCAGTAGTTGTGGCTCGCCGGCTCTAGAGCGCAGGCTCAGTAGTTGTGGCGCACAGGCTTAGTTGCTCCACGGCATGGGATCTTCCCAGACCAGGGCTTGAACCCGTGTCCCCTGCATTGGCAGGTGGATTCTTAACCACTGTGCCACCTGGGAAGCCCCCAGCTAGAGTTTAGCCAAATGATTTCTTTGCCAAAAATGGAAGTTGGTAACAGATTAGCTTATACAGTATACATCTCCAAGAATAGCTGTGGCCTAAAGACCAACACCAAATTAACCACCAAAGGACAAAAAAAGGATTTTTAAAAAGTGTGTTGAATAAAGGACAAACCGAACACCAAATTTCATCTTGAGAGGATAAAGAAAGCAAATAAAATGTCATAATAACTTTTCAAAATGTAATACTTGTCAACATTTCACAGAGATATACAGACTTTACCTGTGAAAAAATACTAATAGTGAATTTGGTGTTCTAGAAAGCTTGTATACTCATACAGATTAAAGCATTGTGTCATATAGCATGCAAATGAAGACTTAAAGGTATGCCTAAAAGAAAAATTAATTCTAACAACTATTCAAGTTATATCTTTACTCCTAAAAGGTTTTAAAATAAGCATACAGTACTACCTCATGTAGCCAAAATCACTGGGATCAGGCAAAATCCAGATCCAGTGGATTAACATGTAGGTGTTTAAAAAAATGAGGCCATTCCATATTTATTGATATGGAATGATCACCAAGACATATTAAGTGAAAAAAGTTAAGTACAGAACAGTGTATAAAGTTTGCTACCATTTGTGAATTTAAAACAAGAAATATGTATGTTTGTATATGCACAGTATTTCCAGAATGTTCCAATTTCCAGAACAGGAAGCTGCGTAGAATAGGTTGTCTCTGTAGTGTGGAACTAGGGACCTACTGGAGCAATGATTCCCAAATTTGTCCCAAATACACTTGAGTTACCTAAAGCTCTTAAAAAACAACAACTATATTGAGGTAAAATTAATATACAGTAAGTGGCATATATTTAAATTGTACAGTTTGATTGATTTGGGCTTACGTGACCAGTGACACCACCACCACAAGTGAGATAATAAATGTATGTAACACCTCCAGAAGTTTCCTCGTGCCCATCATGCTCCCTGGTCTCCACCCCAACATACTTTTCCAAGGAAAACACTAGTATGATTTCTGTTCCTACACATTAGTTTGTGTCTTCTAAAATTTTATAAAAATGAAATCATACCTTATGTGTATCTTTTTATCTGGCTCAATTACTTTGAGATTCACATATTAATAGTTCATTCTTTCTTATTCTGAGTAGCATTCTATTGTATGGACATACTATAGTCTACCTGTTTATCTGCTGATGGACATGTGTGTTGTTTCTAGTTTTTAACTGTTACACATGACGCTGCTGCATATATTAATATGTATTTTTAAATATACATGATTTCTGTTCTTTTGGGAAAATGCCTAGGAGTGGAATGGCTGGATCGTATGGTCGGTATATGTGTAATTTTTTAAGAAACTGCCAACCTATTTTCCAAAGCAGTTGTATCATTTATTTTAGTATTCCCACTCAGCAGTGTATGAGAGTTCCATTCCTCCACATTCTCACCAACACTTGGTGTGATCAGTCTTTTTAATTGTAGCTATTCTAATACACAGGTACTAGTATGTCATCATAGTTTTAATTTGTGTTTCCGTAATGACTAAGATGTTGCTCATCTTTTTATGTGCTTATTTGCTTCTATGTATCAACTGTGGTAAAACTGTTCAAATATTTTGTTCATTTTAAAAATTAGGTTGTTTCCTTATTATTGAGTTTTGAGATTTCAATATATATTCGGGATGCTTGTCCTTATAGGATGTATGACTTGCAAATATTTTCTCCCAGGCTGTGGCTTGTCTTTTCATCTTTAACAGTGTCTTTTAAACAGCAGAAGTTTTTAATTTTTATAAAGTCCAATTTATTGTTTGCAATTTTATGGATGCTTTTGCTATACTCTCCCAGAATCTTTGCCTAAACCAAGACCATAAAAGTTTCTCTTGGGCTTCCCGGGTGGCGCAGTGGTTGGGAGTCTGCCTGCTGATGCAGGGGACACGGGTTCGTGCCCTGGTCTGGGAAGATCCCACATGCCACGGAGCGACTAGGCCCGTGAGCCATGGCCACTGAGCCTGTGCGTCCGGAGCCTGTGCTCCGCAACGGGAGAAGCCACAACAGTGAGAGGCCCGCGTACCGCAAAAAAAAAAAAAAATGTTTCTCTTAATTTTTTTTTCTAGAAGTTCTTATAGTTTTAGGTTTCACATAATGATATATAATTTGCCTTGAGCTAATTTTGTATAAGCATGAGGTATGGATGGATGTTCATTTTTTGCTTATTGATAGCCAACTATTCCAGCACTATTCGTTGAAGAGATGACCCCGTCTCCACTGAATTACCACTGCATCTTTGTCAAAAAAACTTCTTCCTCTTTTTGCCTTCTTTTAGGTTATATTTTATAATTCCATTTCATCTCCTTTGTTGGTTTGTTTATTATTTATAACTTTTGGTTTTTTAGTGGTTGATTTAGTGTTCACAGTAAATATCTTTAACACGTCACAATCTGCTTGGCAAGTGATAGTTACCACTTTAAGTATAAGACTCACAATAACATTACTTTTATTTCTCTCTTCTAACCTTTGTACCGTTCTTGTCAGACATTTTACTTTTACAGAAACGCCACACTACACTGTTATTTTTTTGTCTAAACAGTGAATTATGTTTTAAAAGATTTGAATAATATGAAAAAAATCGATCTACTTATTCTTGTAGTTACCATTCCCACTGTCCTTCATTCCTTTGCGTAGATCTAGGTTGACATCTGATATAATTCTCCTTCTACCTGAAGGACTTCCTTTAACATATCTGTAGTGCAATTTTGTGTGTCTGAAAAAAGTCTTCATTTTGCTTTTTTTTTTTTCTTTTTTGTAATACATGGGCCACTCACTGTTGTGGCCTCTCCCGTTGCGGAGCACAGGCTCCGGATGCGCAGGCTCAGCGGCCATGGCTTACAGGCCCAGCCGCTCCGCGGCATGTGGGATCTTCCCAGACTGGGGCACGAACCCGTGTCCCCTGCATCGGCAGGCGGACTCTCAACCACTGTGCCACCAGGGAAGCCCGCTTTTTTTTTTTTTTAACATATTTGCTGGGTATAAATTTCTAGGTGAGCAGACTTTTTTCTTTCTGCACTTTTAGAAATGTTGCTCCACTGTCTCCTCATTTACTTTGTTTCTGACAAGAAATCTGCTGTCATCCTTATGTTATCTACTATGTCTTTAATTCCCTGGTTGCTTTCAATATTTTCTACACTGGTTTTGAGCAATTTGATTATGATGTGCCTTGGTGTTATTTCTTAATGCTTCTTGAGCTTCAGTTTGTTGGCCCTCTTTGGATTGTGTGTTTTTAGTTGTCATTAAATTTGGAAAATTTTTGAACATTATTTCTTCAAATATAGTTCTTCCTTCATCTCCCCATCCACCTTTGAGGGGCTCCAGTTCTCCAGTTACACATATATTAGACTATATTAGTTATATTATATATATTAGACTATATTATATTAGACTATATTATATTATTATTAGACTATATTAGTTTCCCCACAACTCACTGATACTCTTCATTTTTTAAAATTTAAAAAAATTTCTCTTTGCTCTCTGTTTTATTTTGGATAGTTTCTATTGCTGTGTCTTAAAGTTCTCTAATTATTTCATCTGCAACATCTAATCTGCCATTAGTCCCATCCAGTGTATCTTTCATTTTATACATTATAGTTTTCATCTTTAGAATTTTGACAAGGTCCTAATGTATAGCACAGGGAACTAGATTCAATATCCTGTGATAAACCATAATAGAATTTTGATTTGGATCACTTGGGCCTCTTCCGTGTCTCTACTTAATTTTTGGCTATTTGGAATACAGTTATAATAACTGTTTTAATGTCTTTGCTAATTGTAATATTTGTGTCAGTTCTGGGTTATTTTCAATTGGTTAATTTATGGGTTATATTTTTCTACTTTGCATTTCTGGTAATTTTTAATTGGATGTCAGATGTGAATTTTATCTTGGTGGTTGCTGGATATTTCTGTATTCTTATAAATATTCTTGAGCTTTGTTCTAGGATATAGTTAAGCTACTTGGAAATAAGTGATCGTTTGGGGTCTTGCTTTCAAGATACGTTAGGTAGGACTGGAATACTGTTTAGTCTAGGACTAATTTTGTTCTCACTATTAAAGCAAAACCCGTCTGAGTATTCTATCAAATGCCCTGCAAATTGCAAGATTTTCCAGTCCATCTAGTTAGAACAGGCGTTATTTTTATCGCTGTATGGACACTAGGTACTGTTGCCTCCAGTCTTTTCAGGTGCTCCCTTCCCTGCAACCTCTGGTAGTTTCCTCACACATGTGCTAGTCAGCTCCCAGCTGAACACTCAAGAGGGACCCCCCTGTAGGACTTTGGCGTTCTCTTCTCCTGTGGTCTGTCCTGTGGATTCTCACTGTTTGCTCTCATTGAACTCTCAGCTCTGAGTGCTCAACTCAGGGAGTCTGCCAGGCTCAGCCTATATTCTCTCTCCCTGTGCCATGGCCTAGATACTCTCTCAGACTATAAGCTGGGTCCATCATAGGGCTCACCTCATTTGTTTCCCATCTTTCAGGGATTACTGTCTTTTTTTGCCTTGTGTCCAGTATCATTTAAAAAAGCATTGTTTCATATATTTTGTGTGTTTCTTAGTTATTTAAGGCAAGAGGTTATATTTGGTCCTTGTTGCTTTACCTTTACCTGAAGCACAGTCTGTCCTGAGGCTCTTCTAAAAATTCCAAAACCAGGTCATACCCACAGATCAAGTAAATCGCAATCTATGGGGTGGGACACAGGCTTCAGTAATTGTAAAGCTCCCCAGGTGGTTCTAGTGGAGGAGAAGGTGTGTGATGGATACTTTTCTCCATATATGCCTCTGTACCATTTGAACTTTGGACATGTTTATTCAAAATTAATTACAAATCATAAACTATCATAAGAAATGGTAACCTACAAATGGACAAAAAGAGAAGAACTGCTGGTCTAACGCTGATACTTGGGGAACTTATAATGAATCGATAAAACTTGTCATTATCATGCTGATTTTTATATCAATATAGTAAATGCATTGGAGGCAATGTGGTATATTGGAAATTTCATGGGCTTTAAAGTCACTCATCAAATGGATGAATGGATAGATGAGTATATGGACCACCTAAAACCATTTTCACATTCTAGTTTTGTTATTTCCTTAACCTCTCTTCATCTGTAAATTGGGAAGTCATTCATTCATCCCCCCCAAAATTATTTAGCACCTTTTATGAACAAGGCACTATTCTAGGAATTATGGAGACAGCAGTAAGCAAAACGTAAAAATCCCTGCCTAATGGGAGAGAGGGCTGGGGGAGAAGGAGAAGATGATAAGAAAAATATGTAGAAAAATGTGTAGCATATTAGATGATGATGATAGTGCTATGGAAAAATAAAAGTAAAGCAAATAATAGTGATAAGAACTATAACTATGAGAATTAAATGAGGTAAGGCATTTGAATTGCTCAAAAGTGGCACATAGGAGGTACGCAGTAAATATTAGTGCCCTATAAAAGTATATCTAAAGCAGGTAAAAATTCTATTCTTTTAGATTATATTTTTTTCCAGTTTATTTCACCCATATGAATAATCCTAATTCAGAATAACGTGATCCAAACAGGAGGATTTTTCTCAGTGATTGAATGTAAAAGTCAGCAGAAAACTTGAAAAGTATGTTATTTGCAGTTCTATTATAAAATTATACCTATCATAAAATATAACATTAAGCTTTAATGAGTCCATATCACCTGTTTAAAACTGTAACCTATTTTTAAAGATCCCGTGAACTTGTTGAATCCCTTGAGTTGGACTTGTTGACATGAAAATATTTTATCATTTACTAAGAGGCACCAGTAAATGAAGAAATTAACAGAAAGGGTAACTTGGCATAACATGGACCCTAACTAATCAATTTGCTAACTGCCATATATTTTAAGTTTTATATGCCCACACTCTGGTAATGTTGGACCCCTGTAGCCTTAACAGCTGAGTCACTTACTCAAGGACTTAATTCACTGTAATATTAGAGCATGACTGTCTTTTTGGGTAACTTGGGTCATTAAGAAAAACGTCAATTGAGATGAGTAACCTTTAATAAAATGACAACTATTACATACATTCAAGCTGATGTCCTTTTAGTCTAAGCCATGTGTCATACTGTTAATATTTAAAATGAACTTAGAAAAGAATTAGGTGGTTATTTTCACATGAGGAAAGAACTTGTTTCAGATACCCTAGAAAATATTTTCTCTTTGTAAAGTCATAAAGGAGTGACCATCAATGAGCTGAAATTATGGATGGTGTATTTCTAAGGTGTATTCTGTTGCCCATCCTAGGCACATAGACTGCTCTATCCAAGCATTTGAGTTCAAAAGCAGAGTGTAGTATCTGCCGCTCTAAAAATGCCCTTATATAAAATCATTTAAACATTTTTCACATATACACAAGAAAAATTGTTTAAATAACACAATGAATCACTGCCTTGTGAAATATTTTGCTTTTCTATACAAAGTACATTATATTTATTTTGTCCTTGGAAGATCACTGGTATCATTACTTATTCTTGTCTCTAAGAGGGAGAAAAAAGGGATTTATTGAAGTGATTTATTTTTGTCAGGCCTGGAAGGGAACTGAAAGCAATGGCAGTTCTTATATAAAGGATGGCATAATTAAATTATTGCCTTTTAAGTGATTGAAAACAGTGGTGCAAATCAGGGCCGTCTCTTCGAAGATGTTACGAAGAATAGACAGCTCATGTTGTTTACTTTATGTCTAATCCCTGTTTCCAGCAGAATGAAAAGTGCAAAGAATTTATTTAGCCTGGAAGACTACTGTGAGGATTTCTGGAATACTGTGCTCTGAAAAATAAGGGATAACTCACCTAATGGGTTAAGTGACTTATGTATTACAAGCTAGGACAGTACCTTGTAATGCTCAGTTCTGTTATATCCCAAAGTAAGAGACAATAGTTACTTTGGATTTTAATAGATAAGTAAAATGGGTACCATTATTGAAGGTTGGCCTTTCTAATATCTAACACTAAATTATTTTTCTAGGCAAAAAGCATACATCATTAGGTATCTTTAAGAGATCTCTTCTGACTAATGTGTAACCATCAATTCCAAGACTAATATACATGTAAGAGACACAATCATAGCCAGAAGGTGGGCAAAATACAGGGTAGCTGCAATGATTATGTTGATTCTGCAAAAATGTTCAGAACTATTGGAAGTCATCTGAACTATCTGTTGAAACTCTAGATAAGCAAAACCAACATACTCTATCAGTATTGAACTGATTACCCTTCCTCTATCTCTGAAACTAGAGTACAAATTTCTTAATGATCAAAAAGCAAAACCTTCCCTTTTCCTTCACATTCTCCTTTGCACCATTGCTTTACCCAATATATTCCTCTTTAAATGCACTTACTAGATGGATGGCAATCATGTGTTTGCATGACCACCGTTACCACTACACTGTTGGCCTTTGAACGAGGGAGAGAACAATGCTTTCTTTATCTAGGCAGTGGTTCTCAAACTTTAGTGTATTATAGACTGAGTGTTTGTGTCCCCCAAATTCATGTTGAAATCTTAATCTCCAATGTGATGATTTTAGGATGTGAGGCCTTTGGTAGACCGTTAGGTTTTAAGTGTGGAGCCCTCATAAATGGGATTAGTACCCTTATAAGAGAAAGGAGAGCTTGCTTTAGCTTTCTGTTCTTCAGCCATGTGAGGACACAGTGAGAAGATAGCTATCTGTGAACCACAGGCACGTCCTCACCAAAAACTGAATCTGCCAGCACCTTGATCTTAGACTCACCAGCTTCCAAAACTGTGAGAAATAAATGTCTGTTGTTTAAGCTACTCACAGTCTATGGCATTTTTGTTATAGCAGCCCAACAGACTAAGACAGTGTTCATCAGAATTACCTGGAGGGCTGGTCAAAACGCAGATTTTTGGACCCCACTCTAGAGTTTCTAATTTAGTAAGTCTGAAGTATGGCTCAAGAATATTATTTCTAGCGTGTTTCCAGGTAACGCTGATGCTACTGACCTGGAGGCCACACTCGGAGAACCGCTGCCCTAGTGTAGTGGTTACTGGAACCTGCTTAGCTCGAATCCTAGCCCTGCCACTTTCCAGTTGTCTGCCTTTGGTCAAATTACTTCACTACTCTTTGTCTTAGTTTTCTCATCTGCAAAATGAGGGATATTAATATGACCTAGCTTTTAGGGTTATTATTAAGATTTAATGAGTTAAATACATATAGAGAGTTTATGTTTGTGCTTGGCATATAATAAGTGCTCAATAAATGTTTATAGGTAACAAAATTAAATCACTATTATTATTGAGTATCAAAATCATGTGTTCCTAAAGCTGGTTACATAATCATAATCATTTTAGATGAAATTGAGACTTCCAGTCGCTATAACTTGCTATGCTTCATTTAAACCATCCTACAATATACATGTCAGAGAGAAAATTAAATAAAAAGTAAATATTATTTCAATTTACATTCTAACTTTCTCTCTTTCTAAATACAGACCCGGTAAAAAGCTGCATTCAGGGAGAAAATGACAGATCCATTAAAATCAAATCTAATTTACAGGAAACAAAATATTTAAAGTTGTCCGTGCTCATGAGTTTGCTCATGTTTACATCATATTTTACTAGTAGGCCTTTGTAAACAACTCCTTGTCACAATATTTTTCTAAAGATTTATGCAGATAATGTTATAAATTACTGGAAGACAATATATCAATATTTGTTGCTTCCACAAAGTACTTAATAAATGAAAACTTTAGATAATACAATTGGAGTTGTATTATAAATCATTAATTTTAATTTGAGAACAGAAATATATTATGCAATACATTTTGGAAAAACAAAATAATCTTTTTAAAAGCTTTTAGATTTTAGCTTATTTTTATTTATGTGACTTAATCCTACTAATTTTTCTTTTCAATAGTAATACACATTTCTGGTTTTATATCATTATTAGCAACTTAAATAAGTAAACTGTACCACTGTGGAAAAAAAAAAAAACTAGTTTCTTAAGTCTAACTGTTGTGACTAGAACAAAGGTCTCATGCAAAGTACAGATTATTCAGCCTCTAAAAATAAACTTTAGTAAATTGTGAGGCAGGGAACAAATATCCTTTAGACACAGATAGAAAGAAAGACACAAGCAAGAAAAAAAGGAGGACAACTTATGACCATAAGTCAGTTGTGAATAACTCTGCTGCTCTATCAAACCCGCTGATATGTTTGAGACTGTTTTGTAATATAAATGTTTCCTCTTAGAAGCTGTGAATAAATGAGTAACGTTTTAAATGCAGGAACATAGCTTGCTAGTTAAAAGAATTTTGTGGTAACTACTTATATAATTTGAAAAGAAAAATTTAGTTCTGTTGAAAGTCATCCCTTCCTTTCTGTGGTTGTTGTTACCAGACTATTTTAATTTATTAAATTAATAGATTGTATTTAAAAGCAGACTTTAATCTGGTTACCAAACAAAATAACTTCCATTTTATGCATACAGTCTCTTATACTAACTCTGCCTTCATTGGAGATGATAAAAAGATGTTTCTTTACTAAGAAGCTGTGTGATCAGATTCCTTATCTGTGTCTGGGCTTTGCTTTCTCCTATAAAATGAGGGTGGGGTAGGGAAATGGTGGGCTGGATTAGATGATCTCTAAGATCCATTATGGCTCTAACAATTTATGAGTCTATAAATATATAAACAGAAGTAAAAATTAAAAAGAGTCATTTTGAAAAAGTCCAGTACTAGTTGCAAAGAACCCTGAGTTCTAACCCCAAATCTTCTACTAACTAATTGTGTGATCTGGCAGATCACTCTCTGGGCCCTACTTGCCTCATTGGTATAATGACAAAACTGGTTGGCTCCCCAAATCACTCCAGCCTTAAAATAAATGAAGCAGAGACCATTGTTACTAGCTTTTGCCATTTGCTTTCTTTAGTATTTTTACTTTCGAATAGCCTGCCTCTCACTGGTGGTGGCTGCCTTTAACATCCAGGGTTTTTTGTTTGTTTTTTTTTTAGCTGACTTCATTGAAATTATGTTTCACTTTTACTTTATTACAGACACTGCATAATCTACTTTATAAGAGTCTCCATAATACTCAAGTATAGTTGTATTTATGAAAGATTAAGGGAATTAGCAAACTAAGTTATGAGCCATAACCATTTCACTATTCACTAGGCTGTAGTTTAATCCATTTATTTTCTCAGGCAATACAATGCTCCCCCCCATATATATATATATATATATTCTTCTGCTTTGCATAAATCAGTTATACTGGTTTTCTTCTAAAGATAGAATATAAGGAGTGATATGTGAACTTATGTTGTCGGCTATTTGGGTAACAACTATTAGGTTGGACTAATCAGTTCATGACACGCATGACTTCTTCAGGAGCCCTGAATGTCAGAATTTTCTTTTTCCCAAAGCTAGCCAGAATGCTTAGAAGAAAGCCCAGATACCAGCAGCAGGTATCCTAAATAGGGGAAGGTGAAGATGAGGAGGAGAGATGAACTAAGTACACAAAAGTATACTGCAGAAAGTCTTATTCTGGACCACATTTTAAGGAAAAAAGTGACTAATATGTTCAGAATTCAAAGGTAGAGGAGGATTTTTTAAAGAAATGGCTCTACTATAGGACATCTGGAGAGAGCACTGAGCAGGACTTCCATTCAGCTTCCCACTGAGTCCACCAAAATGATGCAAGTGCCAGCTGTCTGGATGGGACCCATGATGTAGAGAAGGAAAATCCACATAATCCTTACATTTCATTTCACCATGATTTTCCACTTCTCTGCCTCTAAGGTCATCAGCAGAGCTTCTGACAATTTAAAATTTATTCCGTTGGCAAGCTCACTAGAAGTTAGTGTAGGGAGGGTCTTGGATTGTACTCCAAGGACTCCTCATTCTAAGAAAGCATGAGGTACAAGAGGAACAAATGCATAATGTTTCAGAAGACTGATGCCACCTTTCTGTCCCTTCACATCATCTATGAGTGAAAGAAATAAGAAGGCAACATGTCCAGATAATCCTCTGGGAACTGGGCATCCCCTTCTGCCCTTTGATCAAGGACAATAAGAACAAAGGAAAAAGAATGAAATCTTTTGATCATTCCAGAAAAAAGGCTGTCACTTATATGGGAAAGAATATTAGATTGTCATCAGAGTTTGACAGCCATAGTTTATTCCAGGAGACACTGAAGTAACAACATATCTAAAATATGGCAGGAAAGAAAATGTGATGGAAGGATTGTGTATACCAAGTCCAACTGACTTTCACAAATGGAGGCCACAGACTGTCATGTTCATGCAAAAGACAAGGAATTTTGGTCCCACTATAGCCTTTCTTGAGGAACCAAGTAGAAAATGAACTTCAGACAACCAAAACACGGGAGAGATACTGACATAAGATGCATCAGGGACATTAAATATATATTTACTTATAGAACTAAGACTAAACCATGGTTATAAGAAAGGATACAGTATTCTCCGACAAGGTAGATGAGATACAGTTCTCAAAAATGGGGGGGAGAATGGGGAAAGAACATGGTAAGTAGAATAAAGTTGTTGATTATATATGTTTATTAACTGGGATTAAAAGGATGTTACTTCAAATCAGATGCTGAAAAAGAGGGAAAGTAGGGGGGAAGAAAAAAGAAGTTACTAGTTAATTTCAATATTGCTTCTAGGAGGGGACTTAAAAGAAAATTAGAGGGAGAGTAGGAGTTCTTAACAGATATTAGTGTAAAGGAAAACAGAACAAGAGTATGAATCTTGCTAGTTACCAAAAAAAAGTATTAAAAAAAAGGTTGCTAATAAAATAGACCACATAGTAAAAGATTATTTATATAAAATACTTGTATATCTATTTAAATATAACAAAACAATATGCCACAACTGAGCCCAAACATATTACTGTATACATTACATGTATATTATATACTTACATAGTACAGATATATATATGTAATAAAATACTAATGTACATTGTTACATAAAAAACAAGGTGAAAATGTATAGAGTGTTAAAATTTAAGAAAAAGAAGCATATATAAACATGTATCTGCTTATATTAAAAAACATAATATATTATATTAAAAAACAAGGATAAACAATGCTTTTTTTTTTTTTTTTAATGGTTACCGATAGGAGAGGGAAGAAATAGGATGGAGGAGATATAGAATTTTGACTGTCTTTGAATAAGTCATGTTCTGTAGATTTGTCTTGAAACCATGTAAATCATGTATTAAATAACCATATAAGAAAATTATACTTTTTTAAATTCCAAAAAATAAAAAATACAATAAAACAAATGAACCTAAATGTGTATCATTAGGTTAGTGGTATGAACAAAAAACAAAACAAAACTTAAAAAAAAACACAACACTGTAGTATCAACGGAATCTACACTAAGGACAAAAAGAACCACAGAAAGATTTTTAACTATTTTTAGTTGGCACATTGTTGGAGATATGCTGACATACATATTCTGAGATTGCTGTGCTTCTCTATGCTGTGAGATAAAGCAAAAAAGGAGCAATGACAGAATATTCTGTCATTCCTGGTGTTACTGAGAACTAGAGGTTCAGCATGAGAGAAAAGAAGTACAGATAAAAGGTCAGAGAGGTTAAGTAAAAACTTTATCATCCTGAATTGAAATAGAAAGTATCAGTATGAACTTAAGTAGGATTTTACCTTTAAAGTACATGTGGGTGTGCACACACATATCCTTCAAACTGAGGACAGAGACTATCTCTGGGGAGGGGGATTCTGAGAAGTGGAGGCTCACATTTGACTTATTTAAAGTTTGAGTACTGGATTCTTAACACATTTTAAATATCATATTTTTCCATTTTAAAATGCAAATTTGGGAAATATTAGTAAAAGTGTTTTAATTCTTTAACAATAAACTGGATGATGTTTTCGGAGTCTTTCTAACACCAGCTTTCCCAAATACCTTTTATACTGTTCTCTAAAGGCCCTGAAAGTTTTCTCTGAAAGAGGAAAAAAAATTACAACCTAGTTTTCAGTTATTCATTATAGTTGAGGCACAAGATTAGACGATGGATAAAAATAACATAGATAATTGAAATTTACAGAGAATCTTAAGTATGCATCGCTGAAGTTATTACTCTGTCATCCTACTCTGTCATCTTCTGGCTTGAACTACAGGTGCTAAAATGACCCTAAGGCATGTCTCAAAAACTACCATTGTAAAGATAGGGAGGATAAGGTGTTGGCAGAGATCAGATCTCACCAGCTTTGTCAATTAGCATCACCATATGGGCCTCAAAATGAAATTCTGAGTTTCTTCATTTTAAATACCATCCTAAGGAGGTAAAATTTCTGGGTAGAAGTTTTCCTTGCTGCCAACATTTCCACAGCCCCTTAAAGCTCTAAGCCTGTGATCAGCAAACTTACTCTGTAAAGGCCTGGTAGAAAATAGTTTAAGCTTTGCAGGCCTTAGGATCTCTGTCAGATATACTCAGCTCTGTCACTGTAGCATGAAAGCAGCCACATACAATACATAAATTGAAAAATGTGACTGTCCTGCAATAAAACTTTATAGACAATATATTTTAATTTTATATTATTTTTGCATGTCACGAAATGTTATTTTTATAACTTTTTCAACCATTTAAAATGTAAAGACCATTCTTAGCTTGTGGGCTATACCAAACAGGTGGCAGACAGCAGGGTTTGCCAACCCCTGCTCCAAGCTATTTGCCTGATTAGAGATGGGCCCCACTCACCCCACACTGCTCTTTATGAAAACCTTACTGCCTCAGAAATTCCAGAAGCCAGCTTAGAGCTGTGTTAGAACCAACACTGCTTGCTTTCTAGCACCAGAAGTCATTATTTAAGACCTAGGAATTATCCATAAACTGAACCTCTTTAGCAAACCTGCCAAAATACTTGCTGCTCCATGGCTTGATGCAGGTAAAACTATAAATTTCCAGAATAGCAGATTTGCAACTTTGTTTCCTGAAGTTTTCTTCTTCATCTAAACTAATAGTGTTTGAGCTCTGAGCAAGAAGGCCTGATTCCCTCTGGGCTTGTGTCCAAATTTCATGTGTTTGAAAGTTTTGTTCAATCCCAGGGAGTTTTAAACATATTTTATAGAGACTCTCAGTGTGAAGGGAGAGTGCCAACTGCATACTTTGACATTTTAGCCACAGGAAAGGAGTGAGGGAAGCATCAAACAGCGTGTGGTTCATCGCTGTACAGGGAGGAAAGCTACTTGGGGGAATGGGGAAGAAATGAAAAGCCCTCTGTCAGAGCTTCACCTAAACCCCACCTTGGAGCAGCGGAGATTAATGATAATGGCAGATCTTTGAGCAGTTGATGAGAAGCAGATTCTTACACGGCTGGAGGCCATGAGGAAGGGATCCCACAGCAGCACCCTCTCAGCTAGCACACTGTGGTCTTGGTACATTGAAGGGTGCGGGGCTAATGACCACCACCGGCTCTGGAGGAGGGCCATGAGGTTGCTTTGCTGGGCATGGTGAGGGAACAGCTGATTTCCAGCTGCTGAGGCAGACAGGGTAATATAATCAATGCAAAGGTAAAACTCCCTTTTCCAAGGCTATCTCCACCTACCTGCAACAACTTCCTAACCCAAATAGAATAATTTTATTTCCAAATTGGCACACTCACAGTAAGTTTAAATTATTACCCCTTCTTCAGTCTGCACCTGCAAGATTAAACAAAGAGCCACATGATTTTATTCACAATTAATCTCAGCTCCTAACGCTAAACAGACATCCCATTCTATACATGAGCTAGAGAAAGATAATTGGAATTACAAAACACTCAGCAATTCAAAAGAAGAAAACTAATTTTTAAAAACGGAACAAGTGATCTCTTTTGAAACAGACTTGTTCCAAGAAACAAATGTTTTAAGTCTCTAATTTGTAGTTTCAAGTTTTTAGTGAGATTTAAGAAGACCCTATACTAATAAAGCAGGGACTAGCAGGAATGAAAAGGAAACAATCTGAAAATGTAAAAGTATACTTGAAAGTGACAAAATAATAATTACCACATTTTAAAAGAACTCAATAAGGACAGCAAACAGAATACCGGATGCTGTAGAAAACAGAATCAACAAATTAGAAGACTCATATAGGACATTCTTCCAATATCAGAGTAAACAGTTAAAGAAATAAAAATTATTAAACAAAAGATGAAAGAAGTAGGGAATAGATTCAGGAGTTGTAACATTTATATAATAGGAATTTTAGTAGGTCTGAATAGAGCAGAACAATTAGAAGCAAAAAGAATAAGGAAGAGGAGGAAAAAAAAAGAACAAGAAAATTTTCCTGAGATAAGTAACGACTTGAGTTTTCAATTGGAAGGGCTCAGTTACATTGTAAATACGAATGAAAAAAATTTACAACTGAACAAATACTGGTACAATTTCTGAATTTCAAAGGAAACTTTCTAAAAGCATTTTTATCAGATAGGAAAAAAAGGTAATTTTCCAACGAAGGAAAGAGAGTGAATTTAGCATCAGCTTTTACCCTATCTACAGTATTTAAAAACTAGATGACGAAGGTTGAAAGAGTTCTGAGGAGAAAGACAGTGACGCTAGTCAGGTTATAATAATGGCAACAGATCCTCTCAGATATGTATGAACTGATAAAGAGGGTCACCCATATATCCTTCCTCAACCAATTACTCAACATTTTTCAACAACTGAGAATAAAGTCAGAACACAATTCCAGTAATCAGAGTATAACAGAAGAAATGAGCGTTAAACAATGAAATGAGTGTGACTAGAATTAAATTTAAATGATTGTGGTTGATGTATTTGTGATCCTTACATTAACATTAAGAAAAAGAATTGAAAAAGAAGATAAAGAAGATGCATGAATAAACTGGATTTTAAATCCCAGATTTTTTAAATCAATGCTATAGGTTGAGGGAGGGGCAGTACAAGGAAAAAAATCACATACTAAATATCTCCTATTTTACAAGAAAAGAAAATGTATAGTTTCATTCCTAACAATAACAGAGAAATATCAATTTTACAATTATGTCTTTCAGAATTTAAAAGCATAATTATATTAAGAAGAAATATAATGAACATTAGAGAAAGGACATTGGTTTCAAACTAACCTGGTATAAGGCTCAGCTGTCACAAATTACCGTATGTGAATTTGAATAAAGTATTAATCTCTTTAAGCTTCATCTTAATAGGGATGATAGTCATTCTTTATTAGAGAATTATTTTGAAGTGTAGCTGAAATAAAATGTGTCAACTGCATAGCTCACTGGCTGACATGTGGTGGCTGTGGAATGTTAACTGTAATTAAAGCGGGGTGGGGTGGGGGGTGGTGCTGGGACTTGATAAATTTAACAAAAGACAGGAAGAGAAAATAAGGGGTAAAACAAATAGTTGAATTAAACAGAGAGCAGAAACAGGTAGAAAGAAACAATACCAAATATATCAGTGGTCATGGTACTTGGAGATAGATTAAATTTTTCAACTAAAACACAAAGACCTTCACACAAAGTTTTAAAAATACAGATACTCTGTATGACATCTTTAAAGACACATCATTATTTACTCAACAAATATTTGAGTGTTTACTCTATCCCAGGCACTATTCTAGGCTCTGGGGATATAGTAGGAAGCAAAAGACAAGGCATTGGACCAGATATTGGGGGCTGCATAACCTAGGCAGAGGGTAAGTAAGTATAAAGGCCCTAACTGGGGCTAAGATGGGTCTGGGCATGTTCAAAGGAAAGTGAGCAAGACAAAGGTAGGTAAGTTCAGAGAGGTAACTGGGACGGCTGGAATCAGATTCTATGGGACCTTTCAGGCCTTGTCTGGACTTTGGATTTTACTGTGAATGGGAAGATGAGTCACTCTGAGCAAGAGTGATGTGATCTGACTTCCTTTCTTTGATAAGATCATTCTGATTGGTGAACTGAAAATGGACTTAAGAACAGTAAGAGTGGGAGTAGAAAGATCAATTAGGAAATTAATGTAATAATTCAGGAAAGAGATGATATTGTCCTAGATAAGAGTGGTAGCAGTGAGAATGGTAAGAAGTAGTTGGACTCCTCTGGATATAGTTAGAATGATTAGTTGCCTGCATGTGGAAAGAGAAAGAGGGGTCAGCAAGGGTGACACCCAGTCTTTTGGCTGGAGCAACGGGAGGGATGCAGCTGAGAAGGGAACTGTAAGAGGAGAGCAGGTGTAGAAGAGTGTAGTTGGGCATCCTGTTGTAGATGTGAGGTACCCTTAGCAGAGACGGAAAAGTAAAAGAAATAGCCAGCCAGAGCTTCGACTCTAGAGAGGCCAGAACCAGAGATGTAAATTTGATAGTAGTCAGCATATAATGGCATTTAAAGGCATGAAACTGGTGATATCACCTAGGAAGGGGATGCGAACTGAGAAGAGAAGAGGTCCAAGGACTAAGGCCTGGAACACATTACTGTTTACAGATGGAGGACAAGGGGAAGAACTAACAAGGGGATGGAGAAAGAATGGCCAATGGAGTAGAATAAAAACCAGAGATTGTGAGAGATCTTGGAAGCAAAGAGGAAAAAGGGAGAGAATAAACAACAGTGTCAAACCCTGGTAATAGGTGAAGTAAGATAGGACTGAGAATTGACCATTGTGGTTAGCAATGGAGAGTTCACTGGTGACCGGGACAGAGGTGGACTGGTGGGGTAGTGTGGGTGAAACTCTAAATGACAGGGTAGAAGAGACAAAGGGAAGAGAGGAACTGAGAAGAGAATACACACAACTCTTTTTAAGGAGCTTTACTATAAGAAGGAGTCGAAAACTGGGAAAATCAGTAACTCAGGAGACACATGGCATCAAGAGAAGGTTGTTTTTTACTTAATGAAAGAAATGTCAAGATATTTGTTTGATTATGCAAGAGAAAGAGGGGTCTATTGCTGTAGGGACAAAGATTTTTAAAAATTGGAAGGCAAATAAAAGCAAAAAATGTTAAGATATACCAATATAAGATAAGACAAAGTAGAACTTAAGACAGGCATTAAATGGGATAGAAGTAAATGATCATTTGACTGATAAATTATGGAACAAACTAAGAAAGGAGTTAAAGAAGTATTCCTCAAAAGAATAGTGCACCCAGATGAATTTATGGGCAAGACTGTAAAGTATCACTTCTTTGGATTTAAACGGATCAAACAATAAAAAGAAGGAAGATATTTCAGTTTATTCAAACAAACTAGCAGAAACCTGATACCAAAGACTGACAGAGAAGTAAAGAAGAAACAAAGTATATCTCTGTTATGAAGACTGATACAAAGAGTCTTAAATAAAATATGAGTAAGTTAAATCCAGCAATATATTACAAGAAAAACAGATAAAATCCAGATAGGATGTATTCCAGAAATACAAGGATGGCTCAACATAGTATGACTAGAATTAATCATATTTTTATTTAAAAGTAGAAAAATAATTTAAATTGTCTCAGTGGATGTTAAAAGAGCATTTAATATAAATTCAGTTAACATTCAGGATAGCAAAATATTCTTAATTTAGGCATACCTCAATATGATAAAGCATATCAATCTGAAACCAACAGCCAGTGAAAACCATATAGAATGATAAAACATGAGGTGTTACTAAATAAGTCAAGGACAAGAGAAAAATGCTAACTATCATCACTTTTTAATAGTATTCCAGAAATTTTAGTCAGTGTAATAAAACAAGAAAAAGACATTGTTAAAGGCGTAAATCCTAGAAAGAAAACGATAAAATGATCATTTTTGCAAATGATATAGAAATCTAAGTGGATAACTCAAGAGAATAAAAGGAAAAATTGTTAAAACTAATTTTTTTAAGTTCAATAAAATGGCAGGATGCCAAAGACATATAGGAATCAATAGCTTTTTACAGACTAGACCGATTTCTAATTAAAAATTCTAGTACATTCTAGACAAAAGAAAGGTAACGTGAGCCACGTATGTAATTTTTAATAGTCTAGTTGTCACATTTTGAAAAAGCAAGTGAAATTAATTTTAGTATTTTATTTAACCCAGTATGTCTCCAAAATATTATTTCAACATGTAATCAATATCCTAAAACTATTGTTGAGATACTTTCAGTCTTTTATTTCATACTGAACCCTAAAAATCAGTGTTTGGGTTTTTTTGTTGCTTGTTTTTTTGTATTTGTTTTGTTTTTTCTTGCCTATGGTATTTCTTAATATGGAATAGCCACATTTCAGGTCCTCACTAGCCATCTGTGGCCAGTGGCTATTTAACTGGACAATGTAGCTTTGTGCCTAAGAAACTGTGTAGGACTTATAAACTTGAAAATACCAAAACTTCTAAAGAACATAAGAAGAGGTTTTAGTAAAAAGACAAACATATGACATACTCCTAGAAGTCTCAATACTGTAAAGATATCATTTTTCTCCCCCAAATTATTATATAAATTCAACACAAGCCCAATCAAAATTCCAATGACGTTTTTTGGGAAGACTGGACAAAATTCCAGAGACTGGAAGCATAAATGTCAAAGAATGTCAAGAAAATTTGAAAATGACAAGCAAAAAAAGATCTGGAGTTTGTCATATCAGATATCTATACCTATCATCAAATATTTATATATTATACCAATTTACCAAAATTATAACAATACAATACTGGCAGATCAATAAGGAGACTAAAAACAACTATAGGTAAGAATTTAGTATATGATAAAGGGGAAATTTTTTTAAAGTGGGAAGGAATATATTAGTAAATATATAGTTTTGGGGCCACTTATAAAAAATATACAATAACATCTATTTTATATTTTATACAAACTCAATACTGCATGAGTTAAGTATTTAAATAAAAACCTAGAAAGCAATAAAATGATAGAAAATCTGTAGTTGAATATTTACCTATTTATGTTTTTTTGGACTAGAGAATCTTTTTAAGATAGAAATCATAAAGAGAACAATACATTTGGTGATGAAATATTCTGTTTATCAAAAACATAAGTAAAAAGCTAATTTCAAACGGATAAAATAATTCCAATATATATTAACAATAAAAATATTAATACATAAGAACAGCTTTTATAGATGAATAAGAGAAAAGATGAACAATCCAAAAGAAAAAAACAATGGGCGAAGGACATAAATAGGTCAATTTACAAAAGAGAAATGCAGAGTTTCACCTATCAAATTGGCAAAGATAACAAGATGATGATCATATTTCACAAATGTGCAAAGAAATGGACACTCTTGATCATGACATGGACAATCTTTCTTGAAGGAAACTTGGCAGTATATATGAAAAGCCTTTAAAACATGCATATCTTTCCATTTATATGAGGTACCTAAACTAGACAAATTCATTGAGACAGAAAGTAGAATAGACATTACCAGGGGCTGTGGAGAGGAGGAGTAGAGAGTTACTGTTTAATGGGTACAGATTTATTTGTTTGGGATGTTGGAAACATTCTGGAAATGGATATGGTGATGGTTGTATAACATTGTGAGTGTACTTAATGCCACTGAATTATACACTTAAAAATGCATATTTTACCACAATTTTAAAAAATTCCATTGCATGACTATAAAAATTTATTAAACCATTCTCCTATTGTTGAACATTCAGGTTTTCCCCAAAATTTAACAATTAAAAATAACATTATGGTTAAAATAATGTGTATCCTTTTACACAGCATTTTTATTTGTTAGTATTTATCCTATAGTAATAATGAGTAACATGTGTAAAGATATACATTTTACTTCCTGGCACTGTTTGTCATAACAAAGAGTGGGAAACCTAAGTAACTAACATTATAGGATTGGTCAAATTATTGTACACAATGGAAAATTAGACAGCCATTAAAAAGTATACTACAGACATATACCTATTGATATTAAGGGAAAAATGATTAAAAATAGTGTGTGTGGTAAACTTCAAAGGAAGTTAATGTTCATATGTGCATAGGAAAGTATCTGGAAGAATATATAAGTTTTGTCAGTGGTTATCTCTGAGTGAATGGGATTTTGTTACTTTTTTTATGCTCTTTTTCTTGCTTGTCAGTATTTTTCTGCAATAAGCATGAACTCTAATTGTAAAAAACAAAGCAAACAAACAAACAAAAAAACTTAACAGAAGAAACTTAATTTTGAACATTTAAATATCTTCATAGTCATTTCTGCTTTCTCCGAAGTAATACCATGCCTTCACTTACTATACAAAGTGCCCCTTCCCTCCCCACAAAAGAAAAACCAACTGATAGAGTGTCTGTAAGTTATTTATTATATGGCACCAGCAGATAATTCTTTCCCTGAACTAAATAACTATAAATTAGATTATATTAAGAAATCCCTTTGAGCTTTTGATTTGCTTCTTGGCTGTCCATTGTAGGTATATGTGCAAAGCATCTAATGAAAACACTTTCTACTTTTGGTAATGAGTTGCCTTTTATAAATGAGGGAGATGCTGTCCCTGGAGAAGGCTGCACATGAAGTATGTAAGACATTCAGGTATCTGAATGGAACCTCATAAAATGAGAGCAAGAAAACCAGAATGCCCTTTAGAGTATCCTCAAAGTTTGTGCAGATGTAGAAAGAATAATACTGTGAGTTTAGAGGTATAAGGCAAACAGATCCAATCCTAAAGGCATTTTTGTTTGGGTGTCCCACACAGTAGCTGTAAATCTAGAACAGGAAACTTGAAATCATTAAGGTCACATATTTATAACATCATATTCAATTAGGTTAGAAAAGTGCAATTTCTGTCATCATGTCCTAAAAAGATGTGTTTTTCTCTCAGATCTCTTATTAAAAAAAGCTCTCTATATTGTTACAAATAGGGCTGTTTTCAGTCAGTTACAAGGAGCAATTCAATTACTAGATGGTTTAGTGCAGTAACTGACTCCAGACTAATTTAATTTCTTTAGGTCTCCAAAGATCAATTGATCTGATTTGTCCCATCCCCAAAGGCTGCTTAGAAAAAATTCAGACTGAAATACCTGGAAATGAAATCCAAAACCTTGGCCAATTTCACACTACTTAGGTCATCTTGCAAACTTGCAGCTAGTTACATAAGATGCTCTCTTGGCCCTCAGACCATTGAAAGCTTCTTAGCTTCATGTACATGTGAGTGTTCCCCACATCAGGATGTTTATTAAATAAGTGGAAAATGTGGCTGCGTGTGTTATCAAATCCGTCTCTCTAAAGGGTAGTGAGTCTGGGTACTTGTCTCTCATGAGCACAAGTGCAACAAAAGGGGCTATTTTTACTCTAGGAGTAGTTTATTAAGACTATTAAAAGTAGCTTAGATGGGGTAAAACTATGCTCATCTAATAAAATGTAATTATTTTACATTTTGAGATTTAGAAGTGCTTTCATAAATGTCATCTTACATGGTTCTCATAATAAACCTTTGAAGTAAGCAGGGTTATTTTCTCCATTTTTCTAGATGAGGAAACAGATTCAGGGGTTAGGTGACTTCTCTAGGATCACTCAGGCAGGAAAAGGCAGAGCTGGGGCTCTAACCCATGACTTTGTCTCTATATACCATGCTCATCCACTGATTTGAGACAGAAGATATGATGCCCACTGTAAAAACACATCACTTACTTCCCGACTGAGCCACTATTTTCATTCTTGCCTGACCCCTGACTAGAACGGAGAAAAAGTTCACATATTAAAATCCCATTTGCATAAACCCAGTCTGAATCAGTACCTCTGGCACTCCAGAAATAGGAGATAAAAAAGGCCACACCTAAATGCAAGTAGCCTTTGTAAATGGACTCCTTTGTCACCCACGCTGCTGATACCACTTTCTCACTGACTTGGGTCTTATGACCTATTTGCACGCCTATGTCCCACCTAATTGGAGAGTTATCTCCTTGCCATCTCTCTGCATTTTGCAATGGATTTTTCAACAAGCTCAAGTTTCCTTCCCTGATCTCTCAATACCCCACAGTCACTTGTCAAGCACTCCAACTAATTAATCTTTTCTACTCAGATGCCACAGTTCTACCCAACTTTCAGTCTCTCCTGCTGGATACTTTGTCTCCCCACTGAGCTTCTATATCTGTTCCCACAAGTCAAAACCACACGCCTATGCTCTGCCATTTGGGAAGGATGAGGGAAGGATAAGACAGATGTTGCTAAAACACGTAATCATCCTTTAATTTGAGTTTCCAGGACAGGTCAGAGAGAAGTGCTGAGGTCAGATGTGACCATGTGGTAGCTAACAAAGAGTGTGGCAGAAACACGTAGCAGTCGGTAGGGAAATCACACAAAGATTTGGAGATAAAGCTAGGGTACCCCACCTGTCAAAAGATTCCAGGCCACGTAAAAGATCAGATACAGAAGATGAGTAAGATCTGACGATCTAATGTGTGAAATGGTGACTATAGTTGATAACATTGTATTATATAATTCAAATTTGTAAAGAGAGTGGAACTTAAATGTGCTCACCAAAAACAAAACAGAATAAGTACAGAAAGTTACATAGTATGTTTAAGGGATATAAATAATCTCCTTGAAAAAAACATTTTTTGACATTAATTTTGGGCAAACTATGCACCTCAATATAGTCATTACTCATCACGTAGACAGTCTCACACCGTGTGAACCATTTTAATTAAATAAAAAGTGGGGTAAATTACGGCACATGATTGTCACCTGCCTTCTTAAAGGTCATGAGATCTGATAGCTTTCCTATTAAGTATAAGCAGTCTATGCTGTAGGTAAAATATACCCCTTGATTTAAATGGCCTCTCCTTGTTTCAAAATTCCAAACTACCTTTATAGTCTTTATGTTAACAAATATATCCACTTCAGAAGGGAAAGGCTATTAAGAATCTATTTCTCTGTGGATTGCCACTCAAGACATGAAGCTTAATATCATGTAGAGGACTGTGTCTTTGATAACAAAGAAGCCCCGTTGAAAAAATGTCCTGTCCAAAGAAACCACTTCACTCAGAAATTGAGTGTAGAATAGATCCAGCTGCTGCAGCTGTCAAAGCTTAAGCAGTTGCATATCTACAGGGTTTATAACTGGAAGGGAAGGTGGGGCAGAGAACTGGAGACTATACAGAGTATTGGAGACTCTATACAGTGAGGTTATGGCTCTTTGGTGTTGAAAGGAGTGTGCTCTTACAAACTAGTGCTTCTCTTTATCTTATCTAGGCAAAAAAGTAAACAGAAAATTCTCATTACCTCTCAATGTCAGTGAGCCTGGAGGAGTCCCGGAATCCTTTGGCAAAAGGATTACTATCTATTTTCAGCTTGGTTATCTGGAAAGGGAAGAAAGTGTAACAAAACTGTATCATTTCAATGGTCAAGGAAATAAAATCAGAAATAAAAAGTTTGTTCATTTTCCATCATGGCACCCCAAGAATATCTTAATGTCTCTCAGTATTGTGATAGAGGTTAAAATTGCTAAGGAAGTTCACAAGAGGCCTAAATTGGGTGGAATGGTCAGAGAAGGCCTCAGAGAGAAGGAAGTAGTTGAGGACAGACTGGTCCTAAAACAGGCTGGAAGTCAATGGATAGAGACAGTTTGAAATGGGGGCCTTTTACAAACAGTGTGGCTGCCGTGTGAAGTATTTAAGAGAGTAGTGAAAGGCTAGAGCTCGACTGGGGAATAGGGAAGCTGTCTAGAAGGCCAGCATTGGTGAGTAATGGGGAATAAAAACAAGAACGTTACCTCATGCTGACTTGGCAGCCTCATTTGTTAATACCATGGGTCCCGATATATACCATAATGGATACCACAATAGTAACTTCATGTTCAATACTATATGAAATACCTGACATAAATACATGATATAAAGCTTTCAGCATATAAATTTACCCCTGTTCCCCTTTCCATCTGACTAAATAAGAATCAAATTAGTGGGTCTCTTATTATCCTCCCATATAATGTTACTTACAGACTCTATGCTTATATGGAAAAAAAAATTTCCTAATAAGAATCATAGTCTGAAGTATTAAGTGTCTATGTTGTGCTAGTCATAATTTTCACAATATTAATGTAGAAAGATCCATTAAAATATATGCACTGCACCTTCACGGAAAACTGTTAGGTTACAAAGAAAATAAATAAATAAATAAATAAAACATTGATTAAAAGATGCTCTACTTGCAAAATTTCTGAGTGTTAAGAGCTAAAAGGAATGGAGGAGAATTATTGGAATTAGAACGACAGACACCTTTAAAGAGAGTCATAGCTCATTTGTGTCAAAATGAGAACCCACATTCATCTTTGGAAAGAGAGACACACACAGAATAGTCTTAACCTGGAAAAAAAGTTATAGATTGAAGGCGGCATGCCTTCCTCTTTCAAAGTAAGGAATAAACACAATCAAAAATATATCTATTTTGAGATATATAATAGTTTGAAATACTATTTTGCCAATAAGCAACTTTCCCTTTGATCAGAGTGTATCTACTTTTCATTTTAAACTATTAACATCTAAAGAATTGTTTTTTTCATTACAAAAGACAGTCTTTTTTTTTTACTTTTCAAGTTTTCTTAATGTGAGCTAACCAATGTACAAGCTGCAAAAAGCTATTTACCTCACTTAAAATAGAACTTCCCACACTATCCTTACCAGAGACACTGAACTTCTCTATCATTAACACTGGCAAGTTGTAAGATTGATTCTTTGATATTAGTTTTTAAGGACACTTGACAGTGCCTCAGAAATGCTCATTATTGTCCCATGCACATTCACTCTAGAGTAGCCAAAAATAAAATTGCTAATTTCCTTTTCAGCTTAGTTAATGGACAATGGTAAACAGTGAAGGAAATAAGCTAGATAAGTAAGAAACCTGTTCTTAATGGACAGCAACAGGTCTTTGTGTGCATAGAAAGAAATATACAGGAACCACTGAGGTTGCCCCTAAAGTGTGGCCATCAAGAGTTTGTAGAGAACATTCTCTCACACTCAGCCACCCCTTTAATTAAGGGCATGGATTTCTAAAGGGTGAAAGCCATTCTTCTAGCCATTCTTTCAGACTAGGATTTAGTATTAAAGGTCAGTTTTCAGGGCAAAGATAAAAAGTTTTATTTGTTTGAAATAAATTACAAACATTTTCTAAAGCCCAAGCAGTCAATATATTCTAGAATTGTAAAACAACAACAAGATTTTTAAATCCTCAAAAATGGGATTTCTTTATCTTTTTCTACTGAATAATTATAAATGAAAATACTTTAGATTTCTAAAGTGCTTTATAGTTCATGAAAACACTTTCACAATAATTTATCAACAGAAATGAGATCACATGGTCCCTAAAATTCCATGGAGCAGGCAGAGGCATACATAGAACTGGAAGTGGTTTAAGTGCCACTAAAGAAGCTGGCACCACGTCCCCTGCAGTGTTAGGTGATGTTAAGTGTGAACCAAACCCAGATAAAAGCTTCAAACTGAAACTGTAAGATACAGCAATAAAGTTAAGTCTTCAAGTTCAATTCTTACAAGCTTATTTATAAAAAGTGAATGGATTTGCCAATGGATAAAATTTTCTGGAGACAAAGGCAAATAATATCTGATGGAGAAATTTTGAACGAAGTCCTTTTGCAGCCATCCCTCTAAAATATGAACCATATCAGGAATTCCCTGGTGGTCCAGTGGTTAGGACTTGGCGCTTTCACTGCCGGGTCCCGGGTTCAATCCCTGGTCGGGAAACTAACATCCTGCAAGCCACGCAGTGCAGCCAAAAAAATTTTTTTTTAATAAATATAACAAAAAAATGTGAACCATATCAAGCTTTGTTTGAGTCTTTATAAACTAAAAGTATAGAAAATATTATCTATCTGTTATAACAGTTAAAGAACCACCTTTGATCCACTTTGTCCCTGAAAAGGATTTTGAGAATTGTATTTGTTGTTATTTATATTTCCAGGAGGTAGACTGTTGGCTTGTCGTAGAAAATAAATATTCTCAGTGTGTGTGTGTTAGTTGCTCAATTGATGTGTCACCATATCTAGTATTACTGCCATAACTTTGAATGAGGAAGTGAATCAAATTCAACACAAGTTTTCAGATTTCTTTGGAATTTTCTTTCATTTATTAGAACTTTCTCTTTCCAGTATCTTTTTGGTCCTTCTTTCATCATCCCCAAGAGTATCAATGGTAACTTTTTTACTTTACATTTGATATAATTTCAAACTGAAGGGAAGTTTCAAGAATAGTACAAGATGTACTCATACAGCTAGATTTACCAGTTGGTTCAGCAGTGATTTAACTTTAGTGTGTTAATTAGAAAAGGAGCTCAAGAGAGTAACCAGGTATTTACTTTCTCTATGGACTATTTTATCTAATTCCAGGGAAAAAAATTGCTTTTGGAAGTTAGAGAAAAAAAGCTGAATGGATCTCTTACTACTAAAATTGTACAGGGGCCCTGAACTAACCACTACAGTCTTGAACAGGCTTTATGGAGTACTGATTAGCAGTACAGGGACTGTGGGTAGACTTCTTAATGAGCCCACCGTGCTCACTGTGATATCACAGACTCTGAATCTACTGGGGCACCAACAATAAGCACCCCAGAAATGTCTTTTGAACTTTGCTTCCAGGACAAGCAGTCAGAAATATGATTTCATATGTTTACCAGTTATAGACTAGGTGAAATTCTTGAGTCTACATAAAAAGCATTTTGTTTTCTATTTTAAGATAAAGTAATTTTTAAATAGCAAAGTTTTAACATTCTAGTTAATCATGCACTTTTAAAAGGTCAGGCACAGATTTTATTCCATGGATATTTAAATAAAAACCAGTAGTTAATAGAAAGAAATTCATTTCTGCAGATATAGTTTTATATCCCTTTATGAAATGTGGGAGAACGAAAAAGTTACGTATTTGAGAACCAATGAGAGAAAGACCTGAGTTATATACAGTGATGTCAGTTGGACATCATTTTCCTAATATAGAATACCTGCAGCTTGTAAAGCTGTTGAACAGCATCACCCATGTCAAAGGTAAAGCTAAAAGAAAGATCCAAAAATAGTCAGCTACCAAAAACGTATGTAGAGAACCCATGTGAAACTACAAGTATGTCTTTATGATTCAACAACAAATTTTAAAAGCAGCAATATTTTTCATTTTATGAGGAAGAAGAATTAACAAGGACAGCAGTATGTGCTTAAGAAATCCTGTTTCAAGTGTATGTACATATATGCAAATCACTGACTAATTGTGGTCAAAATACACCTGTTTTTTCATGTATTATCTTAATAATATGGAACATAATACACTTCCTAACCAAAAAAATTCATTCTTTCAACATCTCCTTTATAGATAAATATATGTATAAATGGAGGGCAGATTTTGACACTGCCAGCTGCACCAAAGAGAAAGGGACTTTTTCTAGTAGTTATTATTGCATGTGATATTACTGGACTGAATATAGCTGGGGTTCCCAGCCACAAGGTGAAATTGGCCCTCAGAGACCGTTTCTCCAATTATCAGGAAAAGATCTGTCCAAAGGCATTTAAAAATGAAACCTGACCTACACTTCAACTTTACAGCAATGGCTTGCCTGCTCAAAAACAATGTATGACCTTTAAATCTTATATTATAAAATAGTTTTTTGAAAGTATAATGTATTTAGCTTTAATCTAATAATGTAAAGAAATGCAATCATTTCCTCACAAAAACCAGAGGAAAAAATAGGAAAAAGGTCCCGTTTTCATTACTTACAAATAAAACTACCAGACACAATAAATGAGAAGCTTTTTCACGAATTCTAATGGAAAATTTGATTTGGCTTTTAATATATATGTAAATAATGTCCTATCCAAAGTTTAAGAGATATAAAGGTGGTCCTAAGTATGAACTTTTAAATCTTCTTTCTCTCTTTTCTCCCTGTTCTTTGTGCATGAAAATACTCTAATATTTATACTGTACTTAGTACATATTTGTTTATTTCCTATATATTTATTTTATGTTTATTATGGGTAAATCAGTAGACAAGCATGGTATAGCAGTGAAAAGGCAGTAAATGTGAGGAGGCCTAGAAAGAATCAAGGATAACTTCAGAAAACTGTATAAGACTCATGAAAATACTAACCCCCAAAATGATTTATTCACCCCACATGAATTTCGATTGGTCTTATGAGGTCTATAAACCATTTGCAAAAATGGCTCATTAGTATACCAAATCAAATTTTTGACTATTAATTGAATTTCAAATATATATGTGAGTAGATTTCACTTCACCACTGTGGCTGCCATCTTCTTTGCCTGTAAACTGGGACTAAGAAACAGACCATCTTAGGGAACAACTGTAAGGATCAAATGAGATGCTGTGCATAAACATGCCTTTGGAAATTGTAAGGCACTCTATAAATAAAGCACATGGTGACTGTTGGACTGTCTCTGGAATGTCCAAAGAGGATTTGCCACCATTTGGATTTTTAAATGTTAGTGGCAACTTTTCAATGAAATAAATGAATGCACAAATGTTATACTATTTATCTTTAAGTAAAAGCACACACACATGCACACACACATACACACACACATACAGCATTGTGCTAGGGATTATGGCTTTAAAGGTGGGTGCACAGAAATAAACTCAGACATGGCAGGATCTATTGAGAAAAGCAGTACTGAATTTAATCACTTATTGTGGGTTATTTAGCAATGAAATGATATATACTAATCATATTAATCGTTACACTTAATGATGCAGTGAAAGGTAGCTAGGCGCTGGTAGGTGGATTTTGAGCCTATTTATAATCTTAATTAGAAATAAACATTTTCAAGAGGAGCAACTAGTGTTGGGATATGTGTTTATTAGAATCTTAGCCTATTTTAATTTAGCAGTATTTTCACATTCAGTTTCCCAACCTTGACACTGTCAGTGGTCATTTTCTTGGCCTTGCAATCCAGCAGGATGCTACCAAAAAGGAGGAGTTAATACCCAGAAGATGGTTCTTTCACTTACCAGATTTGTGACCTTGGGCAAGTGTATTAACCACTCTGAACCTCAGTTTCTTCATCCACAAAATGAGGCTTATGGGGCCTTATTCAGGGGATTAGTGTCAGAATTAAGTGAGATATTGATTAAAAATATAGAGAGATTCTTCTAAATTAAAATAAATCCAAACCATGAACCTTAGGTGGATACTAGTTCAAAGGCGGGGGCTGGGGGGGAAGGCTATAAAGACATTTGTAGGTCCATCCCGAAATTTTTAATATGAACTCAATTTTAGATGTTGTAAAGATACTGTGGTTACAAAGTAATCTTATTGTCAGTCTAAACTTGTAGAAGTACTTACAGGTAAAGTATCATGATGCATGCATCTTAGTTTCAAATGGTTGCGAGAAGGGGGAAAGTATGTACATGTACAGAGATTGAGAAATGGGGCAGGGGAGGTAAAGCAAATTGGAAAAATGTTAATTGTTGAATCTGGGTGGAGAGTATACGTGGTTCATTTTACCATCTGTTTAACTTTGGGATATTTGAAAATTTTCTAGATAAATGTTGAGCGGAAACAAAAGAATTCAGTGAGGTAATGTCACTAAAGCATATGGCTCCTATTAGAAACAGCTAATGCCAGTGGATATTTTGACTGTCAATATAGGTTGATTACCATCTTGTTACACTGGCTGCTGTCAGTGTGAAGAGCTCCCTGCACACAGCAGGTAAGCAGTGAGCACTTGCTGAAAAGAAAAGAAAAGAAATTAACATAAAGAACTGAAACCCTCTAAAAAGGATGTCTTGAATCCATCAGGGTCACATTCATTGAGGGTCCATTCATTGAGAGGAGGTGAGGTTCCCCTTTCTTGGGGACACCAAGCACCTAAAGAGGTTAGGCTTTTAAACCTAACTACCTGGATTCATATCTGTGATGGGAGCAGCAGGGTCACATTGGATAAGTTGTTTAACTCCATGCCTCCATTCTTTGAACTGTAAAATGCAACATAGAAATACTGTTGTTCCTATCTCATAATATCATTGTGAGGATTAAATAAGACTGCACTTTAAATGGTGCCTTGCGCACCCAAATATTAGCTGTTATTATAATTATGTAGATAATAACCTCCTATTCCGTGTTCCATGATATGAGAGGTCCTGCCAATATTTATTCAGGATTGCTTCTTCATCAGTTAAACCAAATCTAAGGTGTTACACTTAGAACTTTCCTTAATTTTGTTCTGCCCATAATTTTCACTAAACAATCCCAAGTTACCTATTCTTGCTTTGGCTCCCTTTACAGATAATTCTGATAAAAGCAATGAACTTTCCATATGACAAGTTTTTATTTCATTCTCAAACATCAGCAGGTTTTCTTGTATTAGTATAAATCTGATGTTTTATAATATAAAAGCTACTAATTCAGTTAGTGTAAATTGAATTAAATGTTTCAGGAATCTTTTTAGATCCTGTGATACCTGTATTACATGTGTCCTCAAATAAATTAAAAATGGGATTGTTGATGTCAGTGTTCCAGATTCTAAGAGAAATAGCATTATGTTTTAGGGCTTTGTGGGCTTCACTCTATACCCAAATTTTTAGCTTGGGCATTCTCTGAAAGTTGCCACTGCTGTGTTGTTATCTTAAGGATAATTAAAAAGTTATAGTACTTTGCTTTTACTTAAAGATAAATAGTATAACATTTGTGCATTCATTTATTTCATTGAAAAGTTGCCACTAACATTTAAAAATCCAAATGGTGGCAAATCCTCTTTGGACATTCCAGAGACAGTCCAACAGTCACCACGTGCTTTATTTACAGAGTGCCTTACAATTTCCAAAGGCATGTTTATGCACAGCATCTCATTTGATCCTTAACAGTTGTTCCCTAAGATGGTCTGTTTCTTAGTCCCAGTTTACAGGCAAAGAAGATGGCAGCCACAGTGGTGAAGTGAAATCTACTCAAAGTCATATGGAAATTATAGGTGCTTATGCCTTACAGACACATACCCACTCTGGCCATTTTTCTACATCCCTTCTCTGACTTCCTGTTTCCTCATCTGTGTAGGGCTACCTGGGCTTTCAGTTTCATCTTCTTGCTTTTCCTGAGAGACTCAACACCATTTTTGCTTGGTTGACCATCCCACTCTGGACTCTGAGCCATCTATCAGGCAGCACCTAACAGTATTCACTCAGAACCCAAAATATAACATCAAGACATGAGGAGAGCAAGAGTCCTGGATACCTATAACCAGTCAAATAAAAGCAAGACACAAAACCCAGAGTAAACTGACAATGTGAGTTCCTTTTACTAAAGTACAGTGTATCAAAAGGAATTCTACTTCTGGTCCATTCAGACTGTGGAAAAGTTACTTGTCCTCTCTTAGCTTCAGATTCCTCACTAAAGAATGTTACTGTTACCCCTGGCCTTCAAGATTATGCTGACCATGAAAGAATACATGGGGAAGTATCTAACAGGATTCAGTCCTTAGCAACACTTTGATAAATATTTACAGTAGAGTTGGACTAAGCCTTATGGATGAAGAAATGCATAAATTTTAAATATGATTTACAACAGAGAATAGAAAATATATAACTCAATATTACAAATTAGATATCTTGATGTTAATTAAATACACAACTGCTTACATACTACAGTCTATTATCTAAAGAGGCATTTAAGATCATTCTACTAGAATTATCTTACCCTGAATTACAGCTGAATAAATCTCACAAAATATCTAATGTATCAGTAGTTTGGATAGTTGGCTAGCACACTACGTGTGCTAATTTAGCAGAAAAACTGAACTTCTAAATTTTATGAAGCAATGAGTGTATGGTAACACATGTCATGAGGCTCTACCAGAAAGAGAAGGAAGCAGGTAATGTTCTTGAGAAAATTTGAGAAGGCAGATTGGGTCAGGTTTGGGTGGGACATGTGAGCAGTGAACAGCCTGACCAGGAGTATAAAGGTTCTAAGAAAGATGGTGTAATACAGACCTTCATAACCTTGAGCCATGGATACTCAACATATTTGGAAGTCCTGGGGCTGATTCTCCATAGCTTTCTCCAAAGTGAATTTCTGTTTTGAGTACTGGGATAGCCCTTCTCTCCAAGAAGATAACTCTCCTAAAGCCTTATCTTATTCGGGAAATAAATTGTGAAGGGTATACTCACCAGTTGATTCTGGTAGGCAGTGACCGCCGTAAAAACTGTTTCTGGAAAGATGAATGTTCTGAATTCTTCAGACTTCAGATTAAGTAATGAGGCTGTGTGGTCTTTCTTCTTAATGATGTGCACCCGTGGCTGGTACTTATGCATTGAGTTCAAAATTATCTGCAGCAAAGAGTGGGAAGTACAGTACTGGATTTTAAGTACTTATAGTGCTAATAAACAGGCCAAATTACAATGAGGCAAAGAAAGAACCATAAAATCTACTGTGTCAAATGCAGTTTTAAGATTAGGATCTACCCTTTCCATTCTTCACGCAAATAATTTTCACATGATACTGCAGAGTATTGTGAATCACCTTTTACCAAACCAACTGTAAATAATACAGGTTGTTTCAAGTGTCCTTTCTAAAATGATAGAGGAAAAAGTCATCTGGAGGATGTTTATTTTTTAAAAAATGCTTTTTGTTTTTTAGTCTGGTTAGACAAAAGGCAGTATGTCTCTAAATTTTCTAAAGTAAGAAATTACATATTTGAGGAGGCTAGATTGTTATTTGGGGCAGTGGGGGGGTGAGGAGTGGGTGGCAGATGGGACGGAGGGAATAAAACAATTTTAAAAGGCAGTCTGGTATAGGGTAGACCTTGGTTGGAATACTGAATCTGCTACTTTCTAGCTCTTTAATCTTGGGCCAAGTGATCTCACCTCTCTTACCTCATTTTCTTAAATGCAAGAACAGTATTAACTTCACAGGGGTTGTGGTGAGGATCAGACGCTGTAACCCTTGTAAATCACATAGCAAATAGGAAGTGCTTAGTAAACTGTATTATTATTGTCGTCGTCATCATTTCTGACAACTTCATTGATTACTGACTTCCAGTTACAAACTAAGTAAGAATGTTAGTGATGAATGTCTTCCATTCCATAGCTACTAAAAGTTGTCTGGTACTTAGAGATCAGAAATATACCCTGTTAACAGGCAGTATTTTTCATGTATCATTTAAATAAAATACAATAATTTACCATTATGAAATTTGAGCAACAAAACTTACTTTCAGATGTTAAAGATTTTCCACATCTCCCCCTGCCCCGCAACCCAGACAGCTACCTAAATCTACAAAATTGGGTATGTCTTTCCTGGGATAACAGGGCTTACAATGTATGCCCTTCACCCCAAGGGCCTAGCAGAGAGCTTGGCTCTCAGGGGAGGTGTCTGATACATGCTGTGGCAGGACGAGGGTCAATGGCATGCAGTGTTGTTGCTCTCTTGTTCTTTGGCTAACTTGGGTGTGGTGGGTGAGTGTTAACACTGGTTGACTTTAGCAGAGTTAAATACTAGTCACTGTGAGATAACCGATACAGAATCAATCTCTTTCCATGTTGAGATACAAGCCAACAAAGTTACAGGGCATTAACTGGCATTGAATTTTTGAACATGCCATCTTTTTATGATCCCAGACCTGAATAGGAATTACTGAAACAAATGAGACGTTCAAATGAATCAAAAGAAACTTAAAAAAAAGTTATTTCTTTGTGTAATGCATTTATTCCAAGGAGTTCAAGATACCTATGCTCAGTCATAAAACTGGAATAAACTTGAAGTGACAGAAGTAAACATTTGCCTCCTAATCCTGATATAAGAAAAACCTGACCATTCATTATATGTTCTACTAAGAAGATAGAGTTTTCAAATCATACACACACACACACACACACACACTCACACACACACAATGGTAAAAAACCTAAGCTTTAAATAAGGTCCCCTCTTCCTTATACCACTCCCACATTAATTTCCTTTAGGAAAGGGTGTTGGACAGACTCAGACCGCAGACTGAGTTTCAGATCCCAGGGCTCCTTGAACCTCTGCTCAAGCTTTCATGGGGCTAAGAAACACTGATAAAAATGTAGACGTTGTTTCATCGAAGAAATAAATTCCTGGAAATAAGAAATTTTCCTGGAATGCATCTACAAAGGGGGCTTCTTTAGGACTGATTCAAAGAACTTGGCTAAACACCACAGGATCTAAAAATATTTCCTGGTACTTTTCAGAATACACTATTTCTGGTAACAAAGAGTTATATTAAATAATAAAATTTTAAAGCTAAAATGGATATTAGCAACCATGTAAGACTTAAACAATTTGTCAAGGTCTAATCTTAGCATAATCAGACTAGAACCCAGAGCTCCTGAAATATAGCTTAGTGCTATTCCCATCCATGAAGCTGATGCTAAAATTTAGGAAAACATATCAGTTCTGGACAACTGATCTCAAAATGAATTCTCAGGTCTTTCTGGAAAAACTCAAACAGTTCTTATGAAAGTTTCACATTGGAGAATACTAGAACCATAAAAAAATTTCATTTATCTCTGCAAAGATTTCAGTGGAGCCCAAGAAATTTTAATATGAATGACATTAAGAATGATCATGGGCCTACAGAAAATGTCTCTCAGATACTTCATAAATTTTAACCTGAAAAAAAAAATCTGTCAATGAAAACATCTGAAAGAAAGGACAATTCTGCCAACATCCTTGAAGGTAAAAAAAGTCAGTTATCTTTTCCAATACATCAAGTAACAGAAGCCTGTTAACCTACTTCCAACATCCCAACAGTGCCACCAGCAGAGTTGTTAGTTAACCTGGTTACTCTGACTTGGTCGAGATAAACAAGATCTCCTGTGGGCATATGGATGGTGGCAGTGCCTGAAGTGATTTACTTGGTTCCAGGTTCAATCAACCATTTGAAACCATGTCTAGAGCTCTCTCTTAACTATGTGTAACCATCTTTTTTGAGAAAAGTTTTGAAACTCTTTTTCTGAATTGCATAAATCCAGTAAAAAACTAAAACCTTAAGTAACAGGAGCCTTAATAAAGGGGATAAGAGAGAGAATAATTATATCAGAATATCTAAGCCAAGGAAAGCAACTATGAAAATCCCAATGTGCTTTCTGGCAAACGAGGCAAAAAAAGAAACAGTATTCTCCTCATCAAAAAGAAGCATGCATGTCTGTCTGAAGTTTTCTTAGCATAAAATCTAAAACAGATTTTTTAAAATGTGAATCTTTATTTAAGAGCATGAAATAACAGCATAGATAGTTCCTTAAAAAGCAGTCTTAGCAAATATGGAAAAGCCTGTGTCAATGGCTATTTGTTCTATTAACTGTTGATAAGAGCTAAGAATTCCAATTTCTCTTTTCTTCAACATTTTAATGAACTCCTTACTGATGTAAAATCAAATTGTTTTGTTTTTAACTGCAAGACTTCATTGTGTTTTAATATTCATAAGGCTCTCTACAGAGGGGATATATAATGAGCTAACAGCACTTTCCCAAATTTATTTGTACATAAAATCCTTTTGCCCCATTGCATCGCACAAGAATGTATTCTATACAACACACTTTGGGAAACCCCCATAGGAGGTCTCAGCCCCATTCCCTTTATGCTGTGTTATCTGATATACCACTGATAGAAATTAGATGTTTAATCCAAGAATGGGCTGTAGTAACCTCCAAAATGCACATTCCCTTTGTTTAGTTGGTGCAGGTGTTAAAGCAGTTGCAGAAGTAGGAATCCATGGTGCCAGAGGTCCCTGACCCTCTTGCATAGAAATGGCATACAGCATCTCTGTAAATGACCTCTTGACAATAGCAGTCAAGGTTCCCTGTAGAACAGATTAATGTTCTCATAGAATGACTCAGAGCTGGAGGGTGGGAGGGGGAAAGGGAGAGAGGAAGAGACATCAAGGGAGGAAGCTTTATGTGGTTTCTCCATTCCATCCCAGGGAATCCGCATAGTCCAAGCACTGTACTCACATGGCCATGTTGATCCAGTTCATTGTTGGTGAGTTTCACCTTTTCAAAAGACACCATCTGTTTAAGTAGCTGCTCACCAGTAAAAGGAGAGTCTGGATGTACATACAGCCTAAGAAAATTATGAGAGAATTTTATTGAGACTTTAAAAAAAAAATGTTTGGGTTATAAAATATTCTGATTCTAAAGGAACACAAAAATCTCATATAAAGTGAATTTTATTTGCCTCGTATAATCTCAAATTTAGTAATACAGCAATACCAAAATAATGCTGAAACATCTAAATGTGTTTCTTTGTGTACCAATGATTTAAAAGGGGTAATACTAATGGTAGTATATATATGCCAATCCTAATCTCCCAATTTGTCCCACAGGAAGCTCAGCTCAGTGCTCTGAGACGACCTAGATGGGTGGGATGGGGGCAGATGGGAGGGAGGTCCAAGAGGGAGGGGATATATGTATACATATAGCTGATGCCCTTCATTGTACAGCAGAAGCTAACGCAACATTATAAAGCAATTATAGTCCAATTATAAATAAATAAATAAATAAAATGTACTTAATACATTTGCTGTTATTTGCTGAACAAGCCGTTTTTTTAAAGGTGGGTTTTTCCCATCAACCTAATCAACTACTAGTCTGCTTCTGTCAAATATAAAATCCTATTGTTGTAGATATTTTCAAAAGAAAGACTAGGTTATAACTAATTGCAAAATGAATTCCTAGTATAAGCACTGCTAAAAAGCAATGAAGACAAAGAATTTAAAAGAGGAAACAATTCTAGAGAATCTATTCATTTAAACTTGAAGGTGATTCAATTTAAAGTTCATGCTCTTTATAAACAAGACAGAATAATTTTAATACAGTGACCTGGGGAACTTTTAATAGTCCACAGATCACATAGTCTGTTTGCTTCTCCCGGTACTTTAAATATTACTACTTTCATCATCACCTAGTTAAGTGCTCACTAAGGAGAGTGAAAACAAGTTGGGTAAGCTTCAAATTATTCAATGTATTTATCTAACAGCCTAAGCAAAAAAAAAAAAAAAAAAAAAGGCTTTGATGGGAAAAAATATACTTATCAAGGATTTATCGTTTATTGATCAGCTGCTATGTTCAAGGCAATCTTTTACTCACTGACAGTTAAATACAGGTCATTTGTTTTGCCTGCAAGCTTCACACTAAGTACAGCTCTTTGTAAATCAATCCTAGTATCCACTCAACATAAGCGTTTCTGAAGTCAGGTATGTCATAGAACTAATGATAGAGGAAGGAAATATCCTTGATTTAATGGGATAAATTCCTTTATCCATGCAATGGGTTATTTATATCTATATTTTGTGTAGAATATTTATAACTATCATTAAACAAATATTATGGTTGGGGCAAAGACAAGGAAAAATTAAAAACATATTCATGTAAAGAACAAGAAGTCTATGCCGTGGTTTGTCACACAGAGGACTAAGAATAGAAGAATTGGGTGCACGTGCTGCAACTCACAAAACCCACAAGAAGCAAAGCACAAAACAGGCTGACAGCACTAAAGATTCTTACCAGACCCATACAAGAACTTAGGTGTTTGTCTGCCTGTTTGTTTGATTTTTTTTTTTAAGGAGTGCTCAAAATTGCCTTTCAATTGAAGTATTCTTTGATGACACAACCATAATAGCTTTTCAAGTGTCACCCCTCCAAGGCTATAACTTTATAGGTGCAGTTGTTTTACTAATCAGCACCATATCCTACCCACTCCTCCAGAAAGGTTCAAAAATATTTAAAGTCCTAGAAGTTGATGAGATGGTCCCTCTTTAAGTATCAGTTCACCACATATGATAACATTAATAAAGATTAATTTATTTAAATATCGACTACTTTTTTAAAAAAAGGAAATGTCCTATATGAAAATATAACATTACTTAGGTCATATATAATGTCTTTTCCATTACTATGATCAAATGATATTGTCAAGCATCATTTCTTCTGATAAGGAACAGCTGACTGATAAACTTCAGTCTAAAATAAAGTGCTTCAAAGAACTAGAACTGCAAGGAATTTCTACCATCAGTTCACAAATGATCACCTCCCAAGTTCTTCACCTTTCCCATATGGAGCTAGAAAATATAGCACTATGTCTTTTAATAATAATAAAGAACAGTTGCTTATATGATCTAGAATATTTCTGTCCTATAATGCACAAAACATTTCAATCTAATATCAATATAAGTAAGCTGAACTAGTATGAATGAAAAAGCATACAGGAAGCCCCGCTTCTCTCAAGTCCTCTGGGACTTAAAATTCCAGCAATAGCTTAAACATGCTTCAGTTAAGATAGTGTATTGGTACATGCTTTCCTTTTCCAGCCAGAACAGATTAGTAACATAAACAAGGCATGTCATATTTCCAACTGGCCTGCACCAGTTCCCCATACCTTCAGATAGGAGGAAAATGTATGCTAAATAAGAGTGATTAACTTCTTAAAGGAAAGACTTAGAGAAAAAAAAGAAAAGGGGTTTGCTTGTAAAAATGGTTAGGAATCTGCTAAAATACTTCTCTCATTCTCTCTTCTTTCTTCCTCTCTCTCCCCCCCTTTAAAAAAATTGTAAATTTTGGAAAGAAGCTCTAGAGTAATGTGAACTGGCTAGTTAATAGTAAATAGTAGAGAACACTAATTATATTCATTTAAATATCTATTGTAAATTTGTAAATCTTGCTCCTTTTCTTTAAAAAAAATCAGTTGACATTTAAAAAAAAATTTTAGTCCTAAAAATTATTTAATATGTTATTTAATATATCAATTTGGAAGGGCTGGGAAGATCTCCTTCCTAGTCTCTTGTGGGAATGGAAAACTTGGAGAGGCTTCTTTTAATCTCTTCTCTAGTGTATTTAATATACTGTAAGTTCAATAATATGATCAACCACTAAGAAAGCTTAATATTCCATTTGAACTGTATGTGTAAACTGTGTTGGTTCTGTGCCTTGACTTAGACTCCAGACTAGATACTAACAAAGAACCATACTTTGAACTATAACTTCAGAGTTCCTAAACCTGTACATTTAAATAAATTCTTAGCTCTGATATGAACTTCCAATCAATTATAAAAATTACTTAGTCATAAAACAACTTTAAAGCTGTAAGGCTTGGTTTTAGAACCCTAAATGTAAAGTCAGCTAAGATTCATTGTTTGTATTAAAGTATGCAGTTAGAGTCCTGTTCTTAAACTGTTAGTATTCACGTAAGTAAGAACTTGCTGGGTTTTTTCCCCCAGAATGCTCATTTGGGCAGTAGCAATAAAGGTTTGCATGTAATTTTTAAAACGGAGTTCTCCTGGAAAAACATTACCATTGAATAGCACAAAAACGAACATGTTTTGTTTGGGTCATTACCTAATATATTGAGTAATTTCTCAGTAAAAGAATATTTTTTTAACATCTTTATTGGAGTATAATTGCTTTACAATGGTATATTAGTTTCTGCTTTATAACAAAGTGAATCAGCTATATATATATATATATATATATATATATACACACATATATCCCCATATCTCCTCCCTCTTGCGTCTCCCTCCTACTCTCCCTATCCCACCCCTTTAGGTGGTCACAAAGCACCGAACTGATCTCCCTGTGCTATGTGGCTGCTTCCCACTAGCTATCTATTTTACATTTGGTAGTGTTTATAAGTCCATGCCACTTTCTCACTTCGTTCCAGCTTACTCTTCCCCCTCCCCGTGTCCTCAAGTCCATTCTCTACATCTGAGTCTTTATTCCTGTCCTGCCCCTAGGTTCTTCAGAACCTTTTTTTTTTTTTTTAGATTCCACATATATGTGTTAGCATACAGTATACAATGGAATATTACTCAGCCATAAAATGAAATGAAATTGAGTTATTTGTAGTGAGGTGGAAGGACCTTAATATTCATACAGAGTGAAGTAAGTCAGAAGGAGAAAAACAAATTCAGTAGAAGAATATTAACTTGATGTCGAATTACATTTATCCACTAATTATAATGAGGGAAAAAAAGAGTTTGTTTTTCTTACTTAAAAATCTCTGAGCCTTTTACTGGTCAAAAACAACCACATTTTACCAATATGGTATTTACTATGAAGTTATAACCACGTTATAACAAATATTTACTGTAAGCAACTACTACTTTACTAAAATGCACACTTCTGAAAAGGATTTTAGGGCAGCCACTTCATCAGTAGTTTTATTCTGTTTGGTGTTAGCCAAATAGAAATGATGGATGCCATATGAAATGGGGCCAGATTTCTAATAAATATTCCAATTGAAATTTAAGAAAAACTTTGAAATGAATTATGATGAAAGATAAAATTAAAGGCAGTGTTCTGCATACAAACTCTTGCCTTTCTCAGAGACGAACCCATATTTTGTGTAGTTAATCCTGGAGTGTCTGGGCTTGGAAAGCTCTCTTACCAGAACTCACAGCTTTAAAAACAGACCTGCTTAAAATTCAAACAACCAGGGCAGGAGACAGTCTGCCAGCAAGGTTAATACACATTTTGCTTGGCTGGAAAATCTGGAGGCACAAACCTGGCTGGCAGCGGAGGGTCTGCCTTGCCAGCCACCAGCCAGGAGGACCGGTGGTAGGCATAGCGGTACCTCTTGTTGTCCACAGGGACGATGTCCATCAGGACTATGTACTTGGCCTCAGAATCCACGCCGGAAAAGGACACACGAATGGTAGGAAACATCCTCCTGACACAGTGAGACAAAGAGAATCACCCGAATTAGGGAGGAAAAGGGTCCGCCTTCCCTCCCTACCCAGCCCCCAAATTCTTTGTGTTTCCTGTAAAGCCATTCAGAGATGTGAATACGGAGACTGACCTTCTCCCGAGCCTAGATAATCTTAAGTGTCATCTCTGTAGGAGTCCTCATTAATACCCAAAGGTCTGCAATTAGGGAAAATCCTGTGCTAAATCATCAAGCCCATTAGACTCCCAGACCAAAGTCTCCAGAGCAGACAGAGTCCTATAACGTCCTTGCCTTCCAGGGAGAAAACTCACTCTTGCCTCAGTAGAACGCCAGAGCAGGGTTCTCAAGTTGGGTTTCGTTTCGGGAGACTCTGGGCGGTGTGTCCCAGAGTCCTGAGAGCTGGAGCAGTCAGGCGCCAAGGGGCCACCGACCCCCGGAGCCTTAGCCCCAGTCCCAGGAGCAGCCTGCACCTGAGACTTCCTGCCTGCCCTGAGTCAGCCCACTGCGGCGCCAAGGGGCCCCCTGCACCAGAGCTCCTTCCTACCGGGAGTGTGGTCGTTTCAAATTTCATTCTTCCTCCCAGGTTTTCATTTTAGTTTTTAATGGGAGCCTCTGCAAATTGAGGCTGATAAAAGGGAAGCCGCCTGCCTCCCTCACAGCACCCAGCAGCCCGCCCTGTACCCCGGCATGAGCTGAGTTCCTGCTTCCCTCCAGATGCCGACCCTGCACCCAGAAGCCATCCCAGGCTGCAGGGGGCCAGAGATCCCAGTCCCATGCCCTTAGGGCAGGGGTGGGGCTTCCCACTGCCAGATCCCAAGAAAGCAAATGCCTGGACATCTGTCTCAGCAGCTCTTTCCAAAAGCAAGTCTGCCGAAAGAAACCCTCCTTGAGCGAAGCTTCCTCTTGGAGCTCAGGACCAGTAGAGTTTCACCCAGTTCCTGGAAACTCCCTCTGCCACCCAGGGCACTATTCCCTTCTCCCCACTCCTCACTCGACAAGCCCCCCTACAACCTGCCAGACTTGGTGATGATCATCTCCGTGCCCAGCTCGTGGAATTTGTCCCAGAGCTCCTTGGTCTCCAGGCTGCAGGCAATTTTGGCCATTTCCTCGCTGGGGATGATGGGGGTGGTGGGGATCAGCGGCTCAGTGCACAGAGAGGAGGAAGATGGGCTGCTGTTGCCCGCGACGCTGCCACCAAACTCCCCATGAGCGTCTAGGCTGGTCAGCTCGCCCAGGGGCTGAGCGCAGGACGACTTCTCGACAAATTGTTCTGCAGGCAAAGAGAATTGAGAATGACAGCTAATTCTGTCAAGCAAAGATACAGAAAGGAGAACAGCACAATTTCAAGGTTCCTGGATTTAACTTTGGAAAAGTTACGCACAGAATCTCCAGAAGGACAGCAATAACTCATCACTATACAAATTAAGCCTGAAATTCCTGTGAAGTGACATGGCTCCTGCTTGCTTACGGAACCAAATGAGTGAGTTTTAGAACCATGGTTTGTTACCACCATTACTGAAACCCACTTTGGAGAATAGAAATGCGAGGAGTGGATAAAGAGAAAGGCATGATCATAAAGAATTAAAAGCAAGTAGTCCTGTTGTTATCCCTCCCATGTTCTAGACTTCACAGCTTGTGGGCTCTAGTGCCAGTTCTTCCTCATTGACAAAGAGGACACTTTTCTGCAGGGAGATCAAGGGAGTGAAGAAATCAGCACCATCCTCATTTTGAGAGGAACTTCCCTTCCCTCCTGGAGTCACCTCCCCATAAGAAAAAGTGAAAAAGGGGTGTTGGGGGGGTTAAAAAATTGTCACTTCACTTCTCTGCCTGGCTCCCAGTTTCCTAGGCTTTCAGATGTTACATTAGGGCATTTTTATAATTTCCCTCCCAGCCTGAGATCTTATGAAAGACTAGCATATTTATTGCTTGTTAAATCACAGGAGTACAATCTCTGGGCCAATTTTTTGGACCGGGCTTGAAACAAGTACTTGAGGGATGATATGTGTATTTCTCTCTCTCTCAAGAACGTTTTGGGAGTGCGCAAAAGAACGCCAAACCAGAAGAGCAGAGTATTGAAGTAGGAAGAACAGTTTGCCATCTACCATCAAGCTGAAACACCACTGCCTACGAACCACTCTCCCCCACAGATGATAAGGGCCTGGGACTACACCAGTCACTTTGATGGAATACAGGGGGAGCTCTGTAATTGTCCCAATTATCTTGCATCCTTTAAAAAAGAAACTACTTGAATCCGCAATGTGAAACTGAACTTCAAACAACTCTAAGTGCCCTCAAGGAATTGAAACAAGTTTTATATATATATATATATATATATATATATATATATATATATATGCACACATATATATGCACACACATACATACACACACACACATATAATGTTTTATTTCTCACATTTCTCTTTTGACTTGGGGCAGGCAAGCAGGAAGTAGAGAATTTTTACCTTCTTTTCTCTTAGAATAATAATCCAACTCATGGAAGCATTTTAAATTAAGAATAACCAAATTATCTTATCCTTCTGTTTTCAAACTCAGAGAACCATGCCATGGCAAAATCATATTTTTTACTAATGTTTTCAGAAACACATTCACATAACATCTTTATAGGGAATTAACAAGTAGCCTTAGAAATTTTCTGACAATTGAAAAACGCAAATGCTGTAAGCTCCAGACTAACCTGTGGGTCAGGGTAGGGAAGTGGAGGAAGAAGAAAATGATACAGAAATGCTCTAACACAATGTTATATGTCAATTATATCTCAATCTAAAAAAAAATTAATGATCTAGTCGTCTGAGGTGGTTCTTCTGAGTAGATTTAACGTGTTTAAATGAGCAGTAATGAGACACTTGTGACTTCCACCCTACAGTTTCTTCAGCATCTCGCTAGTGTTTCATTCTCTCTTAACAGGTATTTCACATGCCCGAGTCCTTGGCTTACAGCTGCTAATTGTGCTCTGTTGAACTGGCCCCTGAAAGGGACTAGAATGCCTTCTGACAATTGAAAAACGGTTCTGGTTCTTTTTGGAGCCGGTCTCAAAAGCCCCAGGGGAGGGAGGATGCTCACTTTACAGACTGGGGTGAGGGTGGAGGTACCGTGAGCTGTGAATGGTTTTATAGTTTAGAATTCAGAGGAGGGTGGGTTTTTTCTCAGGAAAGTAGAGAAGGAAAGCAATGTTGTAATGACAGTGGAGCTGAAGCTGGCATGTTTCCCAGTCTACTGTCTGTACTTCTGTCAGGAATTTTAACCTGAAATCCTCTTTTCCTGCTAGCTACCAAATTATAATGGGGGCATTTATAAAGAATTCAGAGGCCCCCTAAATAGGAGCGGATAATGTTGGGAAGTGCCACAAACATAACTTTGAAATTGGTGTGAATTTTTTTCTAAACAGTTGGAGTTTGTCTGATTGGTTGTTTCCATTTCTTTGGCAGGTTTAGATTTACACAGGAGGATAGGTGGGAAGAACCAGGGAAAGGGAGTGAAAACCTTGGAGGAGACTTTTTGACATGTTTTCTGGAGATCTTCCGGTTTCCTTTTCCTTGGTTCTAAGTTGCTGCAGGGATTTTAGTTCTCTCTTCTCTCTCTGCCCAGGCCCCTTATTTTTCATCTCTAACATTTCATCTTTTATATTATTATCGTTGTTTCAAGGTGTGAGATGTTAAAATGTTGAGAAGGACAGGGAGAAGGAAGAAAAAAATTGACTAGAGTTTAAAAGGTTTTAAAAATATTACCCTAAGTTCGCTATTTGATGCTTTCCACAGTTTTAGGGCTACCAGATGATCAGGGTGTGGAATAATTATTACCCAGGGACCCAAGAGGTGATGATGAGAACACTTCTTTCTCCCTCAGTTGTAAACCCTCAGTTGTAAAGGGACTTAAAACACTTATCTCCAGCAGTTTCTTTCCCACACAATTCACTCGTGGTAAGGGGAATATAGTACCTTTTTTCCCTTTACTCTGAGAGTAGTGTCTTCTATAAATGGTAAAGGTTGTTAAATAAACAGTATAGCTAAAAGTTGAGGAATCTGGGAAATGGTAACTGGCTAATGTTTTTGCCAACCTCCACTGAAAATGACGGCAGTTATGAAATGATGTCTTACAGATAAGTCTAGAGCTTCTGTGAAGAAAATGGTTCATGCGAGGACAACTGGCTTATTCTACAGCACTTGACAGCTGACTTTGTGTAGTCTATTCAAGTCGGGGGAAAAACAAAATTAAACTAGTTTCTTGTGAAGTCAGAGTCTCCTTGGTTTCAAATGCACAAGCAGGTGTTACACGCATCGTAAATCCTGTTGAGTCATTAAAAGGGGTTTTATTATTATTTATCCCCTAAATGTTTTTATCCCAACAAAGTTACACACACCGGATGTCCGACTTGACATAAGGATTCTAGAAAAATAGGTAGGGAAAGCGACTAGCGATATACGTACGAGATAGGAAACCGGTTGCATTTAACAGACTGTGAAGTCCCCAAAGAATTCGGGCCTAAGAGAAAAAAAAAATCTCCCACCCGCAACGTATAGTCTGTGGCCTGAGGGTCAGAGCTGCCGCGAGCCGCGAAAGGTGGCCACCCTCGAGAGCCTCCTGAAGCTAGGGAACGGAGGGACAGACAAATGTGCAGCACTCCCATGCCTGCGCACCCCGACGGTCTAGCACGCGACTTACCCAGTGGTTTGATAGTGTTCTCCGTAGCTTCCTTCTCTTTGGAGCCGCCGCTCGACATCAGCGCGGCGATGGAGAAGGCGTTGGCCCTGGAGGAAAGCTGGGGCTTGGGCGACGCCGTGAACTCCATGGCCCCTAGTGCGCGGTCCTGGCCAGGGACCTGGCCTGCTGAACTGCCGTCCAGCTTCCCCAAGAGAGACAGAGACTGAAACACAGCGGAAAGTTTCCAAGTGCAATCACAGGGGAGTCGGGGACTCTAGATGAGTCAGCCCCAACCTCCCGAGAGCTCCACACCGGCCTCTCCTTTCCCCCACCGCAAGAGCCTCGAGCCGCAGAGACTTCAAACTAGCCGGAGAGGACCAACCACGGTCCCAGCTAGGTGTGCAAGCACCGGGACGCTCCGTAGGACCACAGGCTGTGCCTCCGGAAGCTGGAGACAAGCATCAGCTGCGCAAAGCCCAGGGGTCCTGCAGCACCCGCTCCACGTCTTTCCTCCCTCCCCACTCTGGGGACAGTCGGAGCGGCCGAGCGCAGCTAAAATGGGGTGGTTGCCTGGGAGCGGGAGCGTAGCCGTGCGAGCGCGGAGGGGCGCGGAGGACACTGCGCCCGGGCGTTCGCCGCCCTGCGCCTTAATTTGCTGGCTGCTGCGATCCCCGCGGCCCGCAGCCAGTCAGCGCCGCCACACGTCACCGCTTCCTGATTCCGCCGCCGGGGGCGGGGCCGCGGGGTCGGGTGGGGAGGGCGCGCCCGGGGCGCGGCGTCCGCGTGGCCTCGCTCAGCAGACCGCTGGAGCATGGTACCCGTTCGGGGAATGGGGTGACACCACCAGGTTGGCGCAGCGGCCGCGGACACAGCCCGCCTGGTCTCGCAGTCCTGGAGTGAGAAGGAGGTGATCGCTGTCGGGAGGGGGCATTTTGGTCGCGTCCTAAGACCTGGGATCTCAGGAACGTAGACCAGAGGAAGCCTCGGGGAGTTTTTCCTCCTTCCATTCTTTTTCTTACTGGTGCTCAAAGTTGCAAAAGAAAGTTAGAAAGCGCTAAGCAAGGCAGAAACCGACGCCGTAGAGCTGGCGCCATTCGCCGGGCAGCACCCAGGGCTGGATACCTACACTCGTTGGGCTCCAAAATCTGGCTGCTAGACAGTGGGGCTGGAGAGATGTAGCCCTGCAAAAGATAAGCTAAGTGAGGGCTGTGAGCATTTGACAAAGGATGATCTCAGAACCACGGCTTCTTCTGCACACCGGTGCGCCTCTCATTCAGGGTTCCGGTTCTCGAGAGGGACTCTCGAAAATTGGGCCTTGATCGAGGGGCAGACGCCGTGCCAGGGGCGGGGGGCGCGGCACCCTGCTGGGACCACGCGACGCGCAGTTGGAGAGTGCGAGCCTCACAGCTCCCGGGCTTGGGGGACACGGAACCTTCAGCCTTCACAAACTCAGTTACGACCTGGACTTCCCACGGCCTGTGGGGGTCGTCTTGCTGGCCTTGTTCAGCTTGAATAACTTAAATTCTCCGAATTCGCAGGGTAATCCGCTTCACTCGGAGCCGTGTAAACTTAGGCTGACATACACACTCAAGCTGTACATGTAAATATTTGAGCTCCTTTCCAGTCAGTCGGTTTGGCGATTAGGAGCCTCTTGGTGGGTCTTGAAAGGAAAAAAAAAAAAAAAGAAAGGAAAGCAGCTCCCATTTCCCACCAATGTTTTTCTCTCTCGACGGCACACACATTCCCCACCCCCTGAAATAAACTTATGGGGAAAAAAACCTGAAAGTCAAAAGTTGAAATCGTCCATGAAAGTAACATGATGACAGCTGGGGGACTCGTGATTTAAGCCTGTCTTGTCACCGTGTATCAATAGTTTCTAACAATGTACTGCATGAGAGTGACTAAGGAACATTCTGATATTAGTCTCAATGTACAGAGAGTGTATGTAAGTTAGGGGAAAATTTGTAAAACTATAGACTTTTGTGCTGGAAGGGATTTTCGCCGTCTTCCAGCCCAGGTCCATTTGCTTTAGAGTGAGAAACCGGGTCTGGCTGGCAGAGTGGTGCATCTCCCCTAAAATCGGCCCAGCCAGCTAGAGGCGCAGACCTGCACTCCAGGCGAAGATTTTGATCACACCCGGGCCCTGCAGCTGTGCCTGGGCTATTCACGGGAGATCCACAGTAGAGTAACACCGGCTGAGAATGCTTTCAGATTAAACTTTGGTAAGAATAGAGGCTAAACCACTGCATGCGCCTACAGATTCTTTTCTGTTCTTGAGTCTTTGGTCCTTTGCTGTTTTTGGACAGCCCAGACCCTTGGGTTAATAAAGCTTCCACCCCAACACACACCCTATCTCAGTCAATGCAACAGTGACATTTCCCTTGTTTGAACGTAAGGCGCAAGCTTGTCCCTGTCCCGTCTCACTGTTTGGCCAGGAAGGGAGATTTCTGTCATGAGGTTTTGGGGGGGGGCACGAGGTGGGTGGTTGTTTGTTTTGGGTGAGTGATGTCATAGTCTAGAACTTTATGCTTCAACTGGGCATCGAAGATCTTATTTGCTGGTTTCAGTTTTCATATGAGGAAACTTCACATCTTAATTATCTTAACGGTTCAGGCTGGAATTTGAATAATTTCATGACAGGGACATTTTTAGAAAAATTGGCGGAGCAAGGGGAAAAATGATTTGCCCCCGATCAGTTTCCACTTTTCCAATTGCCCACGCAGCCTTAGCCCAATTCTGGGTCTCTGGTGGGCAGCGAACTTTGACTGTTCATCCTACTGCAGGCAAAATAGGAAGCTAAGCTAGCGCGCGCGGAGGCAGGCGGCACACCACAGGAATTGAAAGGACTACTTTAAACAAATTCGGGCTCTAGAGGTGAGCCGTTTGGGGATCCCTAAGAAGTGATGCATCTCGTTGGTGTTGAAACCGCGGCAATAAAATGTATACTACAACATAATTATCAGGGGCACACTGTCCCTTCTCTTAAATTTATTGCCTCTTCAAATCAATACCGTGCTGTAAAAACGGGGAACCAGTGCTTGGCAGAGAGGTGCCGTCACAGGGTGATTCAAAGCCCACCCGAAGAGGAGATCGCCCAGTTCTGAGGTCCCTTCAAAACCCAGGTGTTAGCGCGGGTTAACAAGTAAAGCCACCGAGGGGGTTGGAACAAAGCAATCACATTAACACTTCCCTGCAGGCCCTTCTCAGGCTGACTTTAGGAGGGCGGGGGCGACTCTTGGACACCGGAAAGTGCCTTGCACTTGGAGAAGGCTTTGAATCTTGACTTTAGCCCACTTTAGCCCTCCCTGAGACTTGGTACAGGTTACCTAAATTTCTCAAAGCCTTAGTTTCATTATCTACATTAAAATAGACCAATAATTTATTCCTACCTAGAATATCGCTCTGTGGATTAAACGAGTTAAGGTGCGTAAAAAGCCTAAACAGTCACCCCAATATAAGTAAACCATGAGTACAGCATTTTATTGTATTTAGTTTTTGAGCTGCAATTTCGCGATCTCAGAGATCTTTCCTTCGCGTGCTCACGTACAGGTAGCTGTGTAGACAGTTTTGGAGTGTACTGATTGGGGTCACATTGTGGTAGTGGACCATTATTTACATCTTGCTAAACTTTGGAGCCTAGGAATTAAAATTTGGGGTTATATGTCTGAGTCTGGTTATACGGAGTTTGATTATATGGAGGACTGGGAGATGTCTCTTTATACACACTACCTTTTCAAATTGTCATTTGTAGTCTCCGGAACTCAAAAGTTGGTCGACCCCAGAACTGTGCAGGAAGAAACGGTTTCACGATTTTGGCCAATAGCCCCTCGCTTAATGGACGTTAACACTAACGCAGAACCCTCCGCTGACAGCGGTAGGGACCCTCCACCCGCGTGGGACGACTGCGCCCGGAGCGGCAGGACCCGGTGCCACATCAAGAGCACAGCCCGGTACCCGAGGGCGAGAAAGGAGACCCGCTTCTCAACGCAAGGGCAGCTCTACTCCCGAGATCTCGTCCCCATCCTGTTTTCCGCTCTTTTTGGTAAACTCCTTAAAAGCAAAAGAAAGGGGCTTCGGTGCCTTTGGATTCCTAAATTCGGTTTACCGAACAAGAAAGACACCCGAAGCAGCGTAGGGAGCGCGGCCGCAACCCCTGGAAGCCGGTGCTACACGTCCCGGGGGCGCGCCGTGAACAGCGCGCATCCCTGGGCTGGGTAGGGAGCGCGCGGCGCAGCCTCCGATTTCACTGTGCGGCGAGGGGAGTGGTCTGAGCCTTTCCTCGGAGGAACCCGGACCAAGGCTCAAATGCACATCCTGACGGAATTAAGATTTTTTGAACCCAAGTGGTCCCCGAGAAGCGCTCCCTCCAGCCCCGGCCGCAAGAACGGGCCCGGAACGTCCGGAGCTCAGGTCCACCTCGGAGGCCCCAGGGCCGGGCGACTCGAGGCGCCCTCGCCCAATTCCGGTTCTAAGGGCGAAGCATAGATCAGCTCCTCGAGGGGCGCGGCCAGAGTGTCATCCAGCGGGGTGTGTGTGTGTGTGTTTGTGAGCGCGTGCGCGCCCAAGCGGCCCGGGACTTGACACTGGCGCCCGGCTGTGGAACCCAGGAAAGGGACGTCCTGTGGGCCTAAGGCAGTTTGCGCCCATCTCCAGGGCCTACGCCCTCAGATAGTGAAGGGAAAAATCTTTCCGGGCCAGAGCCCCCGGCACTGCGACGTTGCCGGCCGGGCCTCAAGCTCGAGGAGGTCGGCGTCTGTGGGTGCGCGCTACCGCCCGGCTACGGGAACTTGGACGCCCGGGGCTTTCCCCGGTTCCCGTCGCGTGGAGCCACTGGGCCTACGGGCAGAGATCAGGCGCGGGGCCTCAGAGCTCCTCACAGGCTGATCCCTTAGGGTCGCGACCCTCCCGCTCCTCCTCTCGACCACTCGCATGCAGGTTTGTTCCGCAGGAGCTCTAGACTGCAGGGACCGACCCTAGGCGCCCCAGGTCTCCTCCTGACCAGGGCAGAACTTGTACATTAGAATTGGGTGCAAAACTCGCAGCGTGACCCCAAGAACAGCAAAGAAATCTCTTCTGACCCTGTGGGCGACGAATCCAGACCTGCTCTCTCCCACCCCTCCTCCACCCTCCTTCCTCCTCCACCTTCTTTCCTCCTCCTCCATACGGGCTCCCGCCCTCCTTTTCCAATCCTCTTCTTGGGACGTCGTCGCCTCCCCTGTCTCAACCGCCTGGCTGCTGACCGATCCTGTGTTTAACACTTAGCTATTTCGTACATCATGAATTTTTGCATGAACTTTGATCTTTTAAATTACTGCATTGAAATATCATTTATTTATTAGTTTTTTTTTTGGCACCCCCTTAAATTTTAGGCTCTCATCCTAGTCTTGGCTGGGTCAGGAAGGTTACGAATTTGATCGAAATTATAGTGATAATAATCAGTAGAGCGATGATTTCCACCCAAATCTCTAGCTTTGAAAGCATCGCCCCTGCCATTATCGTGCACACTGAACTGTTTAAGCAGGAACCCCCACTAGGAGGAGGAAGGAGGACAGAGGATGGTCCCCTGCATCAGGATGAAGGTCATCTTGGCCGGGTGCCCTGGCCCACCGGTGGGGAGGCGTGGGGCCTGTGTGGATAGGGCACACCACAGCCAGACAGGCGTCCCAGGCATCCTTCCTGAGCTGTGATTTCTTAGGTGTTTAAAAACAAACTGAAAACTAAATGAGGCAATTTCTGTAGAAGAGCAACCACAGCTGTCTTGTCAGCGCCCCTCCTCTCGCAAAGTAGTGTCAGTTTTGCAGATGTCACCTAATTAAACTTATAGCGATTACCACATTTTGGAAGGTGATCCAGCCTTCCAACAACCAACTGCACCCTGTCCCCTGGGTGATTGCTGGAGCATGTCCTGCCTTCGATTTTCAGGAGCTAGAGCCAGCTGTTTGGTGACAACTTGTCTGGGTCCTTATCAAGAGGTTTGGGAGATCAAGGCGGGGAAGACCCAGGCAGGAAGTAGTCCTACAAGGTATCTGCTGCCAGCCCCCATTGCAAGTCTCCCCAGAAGCAATTTGATTGAAGCTCATTTTATTCCCTTACCCACGGAGGGCAAAATACACCCAGTAAGGGCTTGGGTGCCTATTCCCAAATGTCAGCATGTTCCAGACGACTTGAAGCATGTATTATGTAAGGGAACAAAGATGTATGCATCCAGTAAAATATAAAGAATGCAGAGTATTTGTTCATTTATCTAATATTACCTGGTACTTACTTTGGGCTGGGTACTGTGCTAGGTTGCATGAATAGACCAGTCATCAGAACCCTAAAATTTCTGCCTCATGCAACTCACAGTCTGGTGGGAGACACCAATAATAAACACATGAAACCATACACACACAGATAAATAGAAATTGTGATAAAGACTTGAGGAAACAAGGAGCAGAGATACCCAATTCAACTGTTTATGGGCATTCATTCATTGTGGACAAGGCATTGGGTTATTGGGGTGGGGATGGGGCTGGATAATTTGCATATTATCCCTGCCTATCAAGGATTCAAAACCTAGTTGGAGATGTATAAAAGAACATCGATATGAAAAGTACACATTACAGTTTTCTCAACATTGAGCTAAAAGAACTCTTAGGATGTAAGGGCATAAAGGCAGACTAAACAACCTTAATTAAAAAGCTTGCAGAGGAAGGTGTGGAGCCTGGCATTAGAAATACCAGTTTGGGCAAGTGCCTCTATTTCCATATCTGTAAAATATGGTTTTCTGATGATAATACCTACATCAAGTTTGTTGTGAAGGTTAATGTCCGTGTGAGGGTAAAGAACTTCACAGATACTACTATTGGCCAACTCTGGAACTTTGGCGAGGCCCCTTTTCAATTTAATACAAATTACAAATTTGTAATTGATACAGATTAGATCTGATGGAGAACTGTGTCCAAGAGCCCCAGTTTCCACCCTGGAATTGTAAGGAATGTAAGAAACAGCTTTCTCTCTGGAGTCTGTGAAAGGCTCTGGGTCTCACTCGATTTCTATGGTGTAAGAGAAACTCATACTTCACCACTAGGAAGCGGCCAGGTCCCCGGGGATGCTCAGACACGCGGCCTCTCTGTTGTGAACGCCCTCGCTGGAAAGACTGGAGGTCCACAGATGGCCTTTGGGCTGCAACTTCTTCCATTAACTCACGTAGTTTGAAGGCATTTTGCGTACATTTCAAGTCCTGGATGCTAGTTTTTCAATGCATTGCAAAGAGCTTCTATTGCGCACTTAATATGTGCCTGGCGCTGCACTAGGCTTCCCAAGAAATACATAATGTTGATAATAGTATCTGTCGGGTAGCATTATCATCTGCATTTTAAAGTTGCAGAAAATGAGGCTCAGAACGCGAAGTAACTCAGTTGATCTAGGGCACACGGATAGTTTCATGGTGGAGCGGGAGGCAATCTTGGACTGTGTGACCCAAGTCGTTTAGCTCCGCAATCTTAACCTCCAACCCATATCGAATGCTATCACTAACTTGGCTAGTTTCCGGTTCTGGAAGCAGAGGCAGTTCGGAGGAAAGGGCTGAATTCTCTGTTGCATATAGCAGCCCCAGAAACCCGTAAACACCTGCCTGTCTTTGTTGTATGCTCACCGGGCCAGAGAACATTGTTCCTTCAAATGTGGGCAGATGTAACTCGCATGCCCACGGTCCACCCACCCGGCGTGCAAAACAGAAGGCAGGCCACGTAAAGGTCTTTCGGTGTCGCACATAGACCGCGAGCCCAGGCGGCCTTTGTCATTATTTCTTCTTTCCTGGGGGTAATTACCGACTAATCTGCAGGCTCCGCGGAGGCAGCGGAGGCGGCGAGGGGGGATGGAGGCGGGGCTGGCCCTGGAGATCATGCAGAGCTTGGCTGGAGTCTGCGTATCCCCAAGTATGGGAGGCCGACTTTCAAGTTTTGGAGGTTTGAAGCCAGCTTTGTCCTTTATTGGCCAAGTGACCGTGGGCCATCTGGCTACTCTGAGCCTTAGTTTCCCTAGCGTAAAGCGGGAGGCTCGCACAGTGCCCGGCGCCGGCTGAGCACACTGGGAGCGGCGGCCCCAGTTACGGAGATGCGATGGCAGGAAGCGGCAGGACACTTTCCGCAACGGAGAGGCGCAGACTCACCGAGCCCAGGGGCTTGCAAGGCTCACTCTCGCCTCTTGACTCTGGGATCCGCTGGTTCTCTCCCACCAACCCATCCCCTTTGCGGCTGTCATCGGCCCAGACCTCCACCTTGGAGGGGCCACGACAGCCCAGAGTAAAGGGGACAACAGCGCTGTATGCTCGATTCCACTAAGTTCCATCACTTGGTGACTCTAGAGGTGGACTCAGATTCCTAAAGATGCTTCCTGAAGTGACGCTGTAAGGGGTCCCTGCGAACGACCGAATGGTGGAGAAGCGGACCCCGACCCACCTCTCTGCTCGAGGCGCTCGGGCTACCGTCCCGCAGACGCGGCTCCAACCCAGGGCCCGGGGCCAGAGACGGTGCCCTCGGCTCCGACCGCCGCAGTCCCTGCGGCTGGGACGCAGACGTCCAAGTTAGAGGCCCCGCCGCTGCCGGTCCCTGCTTAGTCGGCGCGGTGACGGTGGCGCTGGCGGCGGCGGGGGCCTTCCCTTGGCTGCCCCGCCATTTAATCAGGGCTATTATCAGACTCGGCTTGCAGGATGGCGCCGGCCGAGCTTTACCCCCATTAGCGCAGGGCTGGGTGGGGGCTGGGTCCCCAGACTGCCGCCTGTCCCGGCTCAGCTGCAGCGCTTCTGGAGCGCTTTGAGAAAGGCCGAGGCTCGGGGTCTGGCGGCGGCTTGGGCCGTCTCAACACAGCCCTTCTCAGGCTGACAGTTTATTAGACTTTTATTTCCTACCTCCCAACTCGACCCTTTCTAACTCTTTGGCGTTGGGGCAAATCACTGAACTTCCCTGAGCCTCTGTTTCTCGTCTGTAGAATGGATCTGGATAGATACTTAACTCTAGGTCCTCCTGAAGATAAACTGAGATGATGCATCGTAAGTGTTATGCGGACCACGTGGTGCGCACAAATGGTGTTAATACTATTATTACACTAGAATTATATCTTCTTTTTTTTTTTTTAAAAAAAAGCCCCTTCCCCTTTAATTAAAAAAAAGAAGGGGTGGAGAGGGACCAAAGAAGTCCAAAGATTACTTATAGACTTGCTGGTTTTATTCATGACTTGCTGGGTTCAAGTTTCTTCTCTGCCACTTGCTATATGTGTGACTTTGGGCACTTCACGTCGTCTCTTTGTGCCTCTTTGCCTTAGCTGTAAAATGTATGGAATACTAGCACCTGCGTTATTGGACTGTTGGGCACATTAAATGAGATGATGCATGTAGAATGCTGAGCACAGGGTAGGGTCTCCTTAAGCACAGGTTATTTGTTATTAGTTATTAGCAAAGTGTTTTTACAAACCACATTCTTTAGGTTTGTTTTTAATCTTCTACAAGCAAGCAACTATCTCCTGATGTTAAGGAATATTTACGTCGGGGTTGGGGTGTCAGGTTTAGGGCTAAATGTCAGGTCTGGAAATGCCAGGGAGGGAATCATACAACAGCGTCTTCTAGCCTCCAGAGTTCCCTCTTTGTATTCCCATCACAGTGCGCTATTGACACAGTCAGTTTAAAGGTAAATGTCTGGACAGCAAAATCAGTCATTATTATTTTCAGATGGCAGCTAAAAAATTAGCACTCTCAGCAACCCCAGTATTGTCAGCAGTAGTTTCTAATCAGTAAAATATAATTAGCAAAGCAAGACTAATTATTAAAGTGACCTTCTAAGTAGTGAATGTTTGTGAATGGTCCTTAAGTGGGATGTGCTGGGCACACAGCCCAATACTTAAGGACTGCTCTCAGCTTCAGCCAGCACTAGCCTCAGCTCATCAGCTACCCCAAAAGCCTAGTGCTGCTTTTCTTCCTGTGAGGTGAAGCAAATGCCCATATAATGATTAAATTGTTTCAAGTGCTTGTATGTGCCTGGCAATATTCTAAGCACCTTACCTATATTATCTCATTTAATTTTTACAGATGAGGAAACTAAGGCACACAGAGGTTATGTAACTTACTATAAATCACACAGCTAATAGTTGGTGGAGCATAGGTTAGAATTCTTGTTTTCCTTTCTCCTGTGTTCCCATCTCCCAGCACTTTTAGCCCCTACTCTTCTGCAACTCCAAAAACACTTCAAAACCAATGTGTCTGGAAGAAATCAAGCAAACAACAAACCTCAGAAAGTTCTCTTCTTCTAAGGAGGCACCTAGGGGTGGAGGCTACCATATTTGGCAGGATTCTGAAGACCTTTACTAGTCAGGATGACTTCTTGTCAGTCACTTGTCCTTTGTGCCACAATTCACTCTTTTGGAAAATGATTGGATGCTTCTTATATTGTATAACTGCTAGTTATAATGATAACTAACATTTACCTAGACCTAAGGTATATCAAAATCTGTGGCAGGTGCTTTTATACACATCATTTCATTGTAAAATAAATCTCATAAATTTTATTTGATAATAAATACTGTCTATGTCACAGGGCTTTTGTAATGATCCAGTAGGTCACATCATTTGGAAACATTTAAAAAATAAGATGTTATTATAAATGGCTATTGTTTATTTTAAACATTCTGAAAAAAGTACTTTTTTGGACAGTGATGTTTCAATGTGTGGTTCAAAGTCTACCTGAATCCAAAGCACCTAAGAATTTTGTGTATTTCTTGGTTCTACCCAGAGTGACTAGACTCAGGTTCCCTGGTGCCTAACAGGGCAGAGGCGGGTGAAGGAACACACATTTGAACCAAGCACCCCAAAAAGCTCCTGAATTCCTAGTCTTTCTCATGGCACTGCAGTCTTCCTATTGGCCACATTTAGCTTTGGATTTGACCAGAGCTAGTGAGAAACAAGAACGTCCCACCTCTTCTGAGAATCCATCTGTGATGAATCAAAGTCCCACACTGAAACCTATAACTTTCATCATTTCCCACCATACCTTTAACAGGAAAGGGTGACTTCTGATATGTCTGTTGTTTCTGTCAAGGGTGAATACTAGAAAAGCATGACTGACTCTATGCAAGTTGAGAAAAAAAGAGCCACCAGCAAGTTTCCCCCCGCATCCCACCCCACCCCACCCCACCACACACAAACACATTACATAGAGGGCACTGTGGGAGGTGAGGTCCTTAGCTTGGATTACTGCAGCAGGGACCAAGACATTGCAGAATGTGTGAGAAGACCAACAGGGTCACTAAAATTCAGCCCCTCCCATCTTGTGGATGAGGAAATGGAAAATTGAAGCCCAGATCAGGAAGTGACATGCCCCAAATCACCTACACTGCTGGTCATGTCCTTGAACCAGGTTGCCTGACTTCTGCTGACCCTCTGACAGGAGCTTTGCTGAGGGGTAGGAAAGCCTTCTCATTACCTGTCATTGGTTTCCTAATTTATGCAGCTACATTCTCTCAGTCATGGCTCACACATACTAGGCTTTGATGATGCTCATGAAGCCCACACAACTGTTCTAAGAACCAAACCTGAATTCTGCAGCAAGGCCTCATTTGGTCATGAGCATAGAAGAAAACTTGTAGTCCTGCCCTTGGCATCAGGGTTTGACTTCCAGAGGAGTTCCTTGTCATTTGGGTTGTACAACAGTGATCTTTGGATTTTAAGGTTGACAGGCTGACAAGGTTGATTTGCTCATTTTGGGGGATGTGGGGTTGGAGGAGGAGGATTTACATATGACCAGATAAAATGCAAGTATTTGAAATAAAATATTAAGGAAGGGGGGTGGAGATAATGTGTGCATCAGTTAGGAGTCTGTGTTGCTAATAGTGGGAAATTTTTTTCAACTTCGTTTAACAATAAAGGGAATTTGTTGGCCTACCCACTTAAATACTTTTGGTGTAGTTTCAGGTGAAGTGTGATTCAAGGCACAAAGGAAGTCTCTTTTTCTCATCTCTGGCTTCTTGGTGTTGGTGCTGATTTTTGGCAGGCTTTTTTTGGGGGCGTCACAAGGTGGCTGTCCCCTGGACTCATGGCTACATTCTTCCTTGTTTGCATCTGTTAGGAAATAGTCATCAGTAGCATCTGCAGAGAAAGGAGTCCAGAAAATGTCATTAACACCTCATTGGCCCTTGTTTAGGATCATGTGCCTTGAACCCCAAACCATGATCCAAAGGATAGGAGTTCACTGATTGGTTTGTTTGGGAGTTTGTAACCCCTGGAATTTGGTGGTAGTGGAAGTCCTCCCAAACCATGTGACTGAGACCAGGGAAGGGGTGACTTCATTAAGGAGAAATGAAATTACTATTGGCCACACTTGAGCTTGGGAAACCTTGCTTAAGAAGATTTTTTTCTTTTCAGGAAACCTGGGTTGTGTTTCACAAAGGAAGCTTTGAGAACCAGGTTGCTTCAAATGTTACTGGCTTTTGTACATCCTTCCAACTAAAAATGTTTTTTTAACATTTTCAAATGGTTTTAAAAATCAAAAGAAGAATAGTATTTTGTGACATGTGAAAATTATATGAAGTTCAAATTTCAGTGTCCACAAATAAAGTTTTATTGCAGGGGTTAGCAAACGTTTTCTGTAAAGGGCCATATAGTAAATATTTAGGCTTGCAGGCCATATGGACTCTGTCACAATTATTCAACTCTGCCATTGTAAAATAATAGCAGCCATAGGCAATATGTAAACAAATAAATGTGGCTGTGTTCTGATAAAATTTTATTTATGGATACTGAAATTTGAATGTCTATAATTTTCACATGTCACAACGTATTATTCTTCTATTGATATTTTTAAACCATTTTAAAATGTAAAGACCATTCTTGGCTAGCAGGCTGTATAAAAACAAGTGACTGGTCAGATTTGGCCCACGGGCCGTACTTTACAGAACCGTTTTATTGGCTGCCTTTGCAGGACAGGGACAGAGCAGAGTAGCTGTGACAGAGACCACATGGCCTAGGAAGCCTAAAATATTTACCAGTTGGTCTTTTATAAAAAAAGTTTGCTGCTGCTTACTCTAGAATGGTACTTCTCATGCTTTCATTTGCATACAAAGCATTTGGGGATCTTGTTAAAATATGGATTCTGATTCTGTAAGTTTGGGTCAGCCTGCATTTCAACAAGTTCTGAGATGGACTACATTTGGAGGATTTTTCAGTCCTTCTTGGGACATTCTATAACAGAAAGCTGAGAGGAACTCCTCTCTCGCCCGACGCCCACTTGTTGAATTAGAACCATGTTTTCAGGGGTCTAGGGATCTGCGTATTACATAAACAGATTCTAACTCTGTGGTTCTTTTTGAGAACCATTAATGTAGATGCTTTAACAAAAGTTCAGTGACAAATACATTGAGGACAGGGATTAGCCAAACAATTGACCTCAGAGCTAGTGAGATTCTGGTGGCTTTTTGTTCAACAAAGGATTAATTCTGTATTTAAAAAAAATCTATTTATTGTAGCATACAGATTATTTATTTGTTGGTTAATCTCCAAGGAGTGAACACTGATTAGAGCATCTTGATTTCACATGAAGACAGTAATTTAGGCATAATGATTGCTGGCGTACTGGCCCTTGCCCTCCATTTTTCCCATTTCAGTTATGCATTTATGATCTGCCAGATCTATTAATGTACAGATAGGTTTAAAGAGTAAGGATTGGGTTTTTATCTGTTCTTTATGTAGTAGCAAGGTAAATTTTCTATAAAACCCCATTAAATCCTTTCTTTGTTGACTTCCTCTTTCCTTTCTCCCTCCATTCTTTCCTTTGCTTGATGGCCATCCATCTTCAGTTCGTTGTCTTTATTTCCAACTTTAGCAAACTTCTCAAGCATTAATGTTCCAAAACATGAAGCTTTTATATTAGAGCTAAGGAAAAAAAGGGGGAATGGAGAATCTTTACCACACCTTGGATTTGGGGCTTACAGAATGTAAGAACAGCAAGGAGCAGCCAACCTGAGAGCCCAGAAGGGTGGAGACTGAGCAGCTCCACCCTGTTCTCCACTGAGAGTGGAGAACACTCTCACCCCTAATTGAGTGGGGAATCTGTGTTGTGATGTGTGATGTGTCAGACACACTGTTCAAGCAGCATTCACGACACTGTGGGTCACATGAGTGGAAAAGCACCATTCGTTTTCTTCTTTTTTATACTTGCTAATGACTCAAAGCCAGCTTTCTAATTCAATCTGTGCACTTGGTCATATAAGCCAGGCCTGTCAGTACTGTCTGCTTTTTGTGGGAGCGCGATAGGACACTGGGGGATGGAGAGGTGGGTGGAAGCAAACATTCCATTTAAAGTCTGCAGAGAAGTGTTGGGCAGGTTGGGGAACTACTAATCTATTATTAATTTAAGTTATAGTTGCTTCATATTGGACCCTGATGGGTATTTTTATTTTCATTTAAATTAGCAGAATTTCTTAGTAAAAGAGAAAAACAAGTAGATGAACGTTAATAATGATAATTTTTAGAAACGCTATCTTGAATGTTCTTAAATAGTTAAACTCTTATTTAACCAAACCATGGTGTTAGAGAAAAGCAATATTCTCCTACTAAAAACAAAAACGAAAAAACTAACTTGTCAGGGTTGGGTACAGAGAGGCTTCCATTCTTGACTTGACGCTTACCATAATGCAGAATGATTAGCCTTCTAGCTTAAAAGGCTGCAGAGTAAAAGAAACCTGAAAATGAAAATCCCCTTAGACCTCTTAGAATAAATTATGCGGATTTGCTAAGTACGCAGACTGGCCCTCTTAAAAGGGAGATAACCACTTTAACTATTGCTTTGGAAAGAGAATCCATAAGACCAATTACGAGTCTTATTTTACATTAGTGATTTTACACCAGTAAAAATAACCACCTTGGGTCCTTCACAAGGTGTTGTTTTAAAACAAAAACCAAATGAATTTGGAGTCTGTTTACATTTCAAAGATAAAGCAGCAAAGTGAGTAAAGAGCCTGCTAGACCAGGAGTCAGAAAACTGCATTCTCCTCACTCCTTCTGAGTAACCCCCGCAGGCTGTGAACCTCAGACTTTTCCATCTATGAAAGAGAAAAATGTCTGCCTCACATTCTTCATGGTATTTTTTTTCCTATTAGTTAATTGTGGTAAAAGTTGTACTTTTGTGAGGCACAAGTGAAATTTTAAAAAATATGAAATTTCCCTTTGAAAATTATGAATTCTAGCAAAAGATATTTTGGAAGGTTGAAACAGGCTTATTGAGACTGTAAAAACATTTACATAACTATTTAATATCCAATTATGTTCTATTTTCCTCTTTCTAGCCTCAGCTTTCTCAAAGTAAAAATTATATATAAAATATCAAAAACGAAGGAAACCGGTCCTTTTTGTTTTGTTTTCTTTTTTGGCTGTGCCACGTGGCTTGTGGGATCTTAGTTCCCCAATCCACGCTGTTGGCAGTAAAAGTGTGGAGTCTTAACCACTGGACCCCCAGGGAATTCCCTTGGTATTTCTTGATGACTGATCATAGGTTCTGTGGTAGCCAGCCTCCACGATGGCCCCCAGTGAACCCACCTGCTGGCCTCACATCCTTGGGCTGTCCCCTCCTATATTGCTCCAGGGTTGGCCTGTGTGACCAATAGGATACAACAGAAGTGACGGTGTATCACTTCCAAGATGAGGTCATAAAATACTGAAGGTTTCTTGTCTGTTTCTGTCTCTGTCTGTCTCTCTGAGCTGTCTCTCTGGGGGAAGCAAGCTGCCATGTTATGAGCAACCCTATATAGAAGCCCATGTACTTAGGAATGGAAGTCTCCTGCCAACAGCCAAGCTTAGAAACAGATCCTCCAACCCAAGTCAAGTTTCTAGATGATTCAGTATTGCCCAACAGCTTGACTGCAACCCCATGAGAAATCCTGACTTAGAATACCCAGGCAAGCTGCTCCCATATTCCCCACCCTTGGACATAATGTGAAATGATAAATGTTTGTTATTTTAAGAAGTTAAGTTTTGGGGTAATTTGTTGTGCAGCAATGAATAACTGATACAGGTTTTAACAGGAAGAGAAAATGTCAGAGATACAGTTGATGAATTCTTTTAACTAGAGAATTTAACCAAGAAAGCCTGTTGGGCACACATTTCCTTACTCATCAGTTTAGCTCTGATAAGAATTTGAGAGGCAAAATGTCAAGATGTAGTAATTTAATCTAATGAAGTGTGTTTTGACGTTGATGTTGCCCTTGACAGATTATAGCACACAGTTGAGGCAACTGAGCAGCATGAGGAGAAGAGGAATTCACCAAGACCAACATGGTTTAGTCAGGCTTTAGTCAGGAAAACAGCCCACTCCAGGTAGCTCAGTAGAGGGAATTTGAGGTGGGGATCCAGGCACAGAGATTGAAAAGGCTAAAAAGCCAAACAGAAAAAGGGGAGGCAACTCAAATTAGCAACAACAAGAAGTTGCTACCACCCCTGTGACTGGAGAAACCAGGAGCTGTCGTGTGCCAGGGACTGGAATGACAGTGCAGGCTACACAGCCAGAGCTGAAACCATAGAGAAGAAGCTGCAATGACAGAGGAGCTGCCCTAAGTACAGAGAGATGGGATAAGCGCTAGGGCCCTGCCACCTTGGCAGGCCTTAATTGCCCACCAGCCCCACCACTAGCTGGCCTGACCAGAATCCATTTAGAAACAGAACCTTGGAAATACAATTTGCCAGGGTCGTCACCTTGTGAAGCAGAGCAGGGGAAGTGTGAGGAATGGATCTGAGAGCAAACAGGCATCGAGCTGGCTCAGTCCACCTCTTCTGCCACTCAACAGCTGTTCTACATTCCCACCCATTTTTATTTCCCAAACAACATCAACCTCATGCTTCTATTATTCATACAAATGAAGACTCTCACTCTCTTAGGAAGGGGAGACACAAAAATCAGTCATTTCAGAGTCCACTTCTATCCATTTCAAGGTCTAGAATCACCAGGTGATACAATTCTTCCCTTTAGGATCACATGTGACTCCTCTGGTCTGGTAATTTATAAATAAGCAGCCACCAAAATTTCCTACACATAATAGAGGAGAAGGAAAAGAAGTTATTGTGTGTGTGTGTGTACATATTATATCATATCATAGTATATTATAATATGTTGTGTATATGGAGGATGACAAAATATGCATTATCACTATAGTCCTCATTTCTGTAACTGATTGTCAGGCCATGTTAATATTTATCACTTTCTTTTTCTACCACCCATTTCATGTTCCCTTTGTCCCCAGCTTGCATCTCAGCTAGTCAAGGATTTTTATTTGGTGAGAAGATCTAAAGTTTCATTCTTGAATTTTCTGAGGTCGTAGTGCTATTGCCTTTACTGAATTGCTGTAGTCTTTCATTAAACTTATATAGAAGACATAAGAGGTGTCCCAGTGAAATCTGGTTCTTGAGAGTTCACCATGCTCCCATTATGTAGCAGCAACCCAGTTCTCCTTGGTAATTAGGACCTGATGCCTCAACCAGTGTTGTACCCCCTTCTCTTCCTGTTTGTTCAGTGCCATAAGGAGCACAGATTCAGAGCCAGATTTAGTAGAATCATTGCTCTGTCTCCCAGGGGAAAGATTTCTCCCCCAGGAACCAAGGCCTCTAAATAATCATAGCCCAAGGTCTTGGGGTTGGAAAGCTAACAATCTTCAAGGAGTCATTAAGTACAGAGGGGTCATTCCTTTATATCGCCTCCTTCCATTCCTTTATATCTAGTCTTCTATATTATGGCTGTTGGAGAAATAGCACCATATATCGGTTGTGGTTCAGAGTATGTATTACATCCTGAAGGACAGCGTCTGCAGTAGGTAGAATAATGCCACCCCCCCACCTCACTCCCCACCAAGATGCCCACACCCCAGTCCCAGGAATCTGTGAATATGTCAGCCTACATAGCAAAAGAGAATTAACATTACAGATGGAACTGAAGTTGCTAATAAGCTGATCTTAAGATAGGAAGAGTAGCTTGAACTATCCACGTGGGCCCAGTGTAATCAAAAGGGTCCTTAAAAGTAGAAGAGAGAGGCAGAAGAGAATCAGAAGAGCAGATGTGATGATAGAAGCAAGGTCAGAGTAATGAGATATGACACAGACTCAACTCTCCTTTAGTTGCTTTGAAGAAGGAGGAAGGGAACCAAGAGGCAAGGAAAGCAGATAGCTTCTAAAAGCTGGGGAAAGGCAAGGGAATTGATCCTACCCAGAGCTTACAGAAAGGAACGCAGCCCTACCAAAGACTTGACACAGGCGAGACCTGTGTCAGACTTCTGAGCTACAGAAATGTAAGATGATAAATTTGCATTGTTTAAGCCACTAAGTTTCTGGTAATTTTTTATAGCAGCAACAAAAAACTAATACAGTACCTCAGTCTTTCAGGGTGTTTATCTCTCAGCAAGTGCTGTGTAGCTGAATCTGCAGTAAGCTGTTTACCATCAGGCCAGATGCTTCTGAGTGATGGGCTATATTATAAGATCAGTAAGTTCTATGAGGGCGATTTCATTGCTGGATTTTTCTTGCTATGAAATGAGTCCCTTGGTTAGAGATGTAATGGTGAATTAATCCCACAGATGATGGTGTTGGCAGAGGCATTGTGGGCAGAGAATGTAAATTCAGAGTATCCAGATCAAATTAGATAAGGTTAGGCCCATGACTACCCTCTCCCTGTACCACCATGGCTGTTTGATACATGGGCCCCTGGCAGTTTCGCATATGGGCCCACTGAGCAAGCAAGCACTGGGGTGGCTAAGGAAAGAAGACAAATTTCATCCACTGAACAGACCATCTTGTCCGCCTGAATATTAAGAGTCTTCTCTGTAGTAGATGCCCTTTGAAGAGTATTCACATGGGACTCAAATATCTTCCCACTCTATAGCTGTTCTACACAATTCAGCTGCATATTCTATATACTTTCTTGTAGTCAACCTCATTCTTTCCAAGCCTTTAATCAGCTGGGCAACTTAACCACTATCTACGAATAAGAGTAGATCCATACCTCAGGACATCTCTCCTTTCAGGCAAAGTGGACAACCAGATGTACTGCTTAAAGATTTTTTTTCACAGAAAGTTCCCTTCCCCACTGCCTATAGAGCCACCGTAGAGTGTAACTTTTGGTGTGACAGCTGGAATTCCCAGTTGGACCCAGCTTGTCATGCAGATGTATATGTAAACCAGGCCCAAGTGTTTTCTTCCTTCAGCAACTTCCAACCACGACTTCCTTCAACAAGGAGTCATAGGGGACTCCTCTTGCATTCCATAGAATTGGACTGAGGGAGAAGTGGTGATGCATTGAAGAAAGCACCCAGACAGTCTTAAGTCAACTACCTGTTCAAGCATTTTACTTGAGCCTTCCAGGCCTGCTCAAGCCCAGACTTATGTATGCCATTCCCACTTGAGGATGGATTATTTTCATGTCCACCCTAATTTGTGGCTTGATGGCTCAGATAACACCCTAGTTCAATATGAGTGGCTCTGTAGTATTAGGTGTTCAGTTTCTTCCAAGGCTGGTAGTAAGTCAGAAGCTGTTCTCAAAAGGAAAAGATCAGCAGAGTGAAACATGGCTATGTTCCAAAGTTTAGGGGTCTGTGCAGGATCTTTCTATTGTGGCTTACCTCAGAGCCCATACAGCATCCCGATTTGCAACAGGTACTCCCAGCACTAATACATCTGTGACGTCAGAAGATCTGAGTTACAGAGCAGTTTGTTTCATACCATGGAGAAAATAAAGAGCCTCTGAAAACTAGCAATCTAACAGGTAACTCAGTAAAAGACTTGAAGCAGCAACTTGAAATTAGGAGCCTATTGCCTTCAAAATGTGAGGCCCACCAAGCATTGTACCACCAAGTGAGAATCAACTTGTTTTTCATTTTCACCAACATGTCCCACTTGTCTCTCACCAACATGTTCCTGAACATCTAAAAATGTTTTCGAGTGGGCCCATGAATTTTTATGGTATTTTTCTTCTGCTTGCTAGACTGTATGTATCTTACTAAGGCATGTAAGATACTTGCTCTTACTGCTTACCAGGTCGAGTCAACATGATGTTATCAATGTGGTGGACCAGCATGATGTTCTCTGGAATGTCAGCTGGTCAGGGTCCCAGTGGACGATACTATGACAAAAATCAGGAGAGTTGGCATAGCCCTGAGGCAAGATAGTGAAGGTGTACTGCTGTTCCTACAAGCTACTGCTTTTAATTGCATCTGCTAATTGATATAGAAGAAAAAGCATTTGTCAAATCATGAGTTGCATAATAAGTACCAGGAGCGCTGTTAAAAATTTCCAGTAAATGTATGCACATCTGAAGCACCAACTGCAATTGAAATACCACTTTATTAATTTAACAATAATTTCTGTCATTCTCCAAATGGAGTCAATCTCTATCTGGCTTTTGCCCAGGCCAAAAAGAGATGGGTTAAAATGGTTAAGTATAGGAATCATCACCCCTGAATTTTTCAACTCTTTGATGCTACCATTAACTGCTGCAATTTCTCCAGATATGTGGTATATATATATTTTTTTTTGGTTTATTATTTTGGTTGAAAGGGGATAATTTGGTTGAAAGGGATAATTCCAGAGTCTTCAACTTGGCCGTTCCTACCATCGTAGTCCTTATATCAAGTCAGGGAGACAATGAAGATATTCTTCCAACTCTAGTATATAGTCTTTTCCAACTATGCTGTCTCTGAGAAAATAACCACATGGATAGGGAATTAGGCCCTCTAGACCTATTCTAACACTGACTAGGACCCAAACTCCATTTATCACCTTAGACTGCCATAAACCTCTAACTATGTCCAGTGGATCACAGTGAAATGTAGACTCAAAACCACTGTCTAATAACTTCTGAAGTGTTGATATTACTGGCTTTTTTCTCTTCCTGGCACATTGTGGGGATATGAGCAGGTAATTGAAGAAAACACTGTCAGACCATGTTCACAACTGTTTATAAAGCCTTTAGAGAATTCCTTTTACTTTTCTGGTGGGTTTTAACAAGTAATCAAAGGAAATGTGTGTAACTCTTTAGATTATAGTTTATTTATATTCCTTATCTGTGCCCCTTTTCTTTTCTTTTTTTTTTTTTGCGGTACGTGGGCCTCTCACTCTTGTGGCCTCTCCCGTTGCGGAGCACAGGCTCCGGATGCACAGGCTCTGGACGCGCAGGCTCAGTGGCCATGGCTCACGGGCCTAGCCGCTCCACGGCATGTGGGATCTTCCCGGACTGGGGCACGAACCCGTGTTCCCTGCATCGGCAGGCGGACTCTCAACCACTGCGCCACCAGGGAAGCCCTGTGCCCCTTTTCTTAAACCATAAAATTATAAGGTCATAAATGTTCTGCTGCCTGTAGATATTTAAATGCTTTTTGTATCCTAACTTTAGAGTATATATAAAATCAGAAATAATGTATTTTGGCAACCTGCTTAGTTGAAATTGTAATGATCAGAAAGGAAATAAATCTGAATGAAGAAAGCACTGGCTAAAAAGAACATGGTCACAGACCACTTTGGGGAAGATGTGGAGAAAGATTTACAATATACACTTATGGCAATGGGACCTGCTCTCAGCTAAAATTAAAGGCTCTGGGTCTGTCCACTGGCTTAAGTTTGGGAACTAGATGAAACTGGCTTAAGTTTGGGAACTTTATCTCACGTTATGAGAAACACAAGTCTGAATCATACTCACTAAACGTACAGTTTTTCTGATGATATAAATCAAGTAGTATTTTGCCAGGCATTCTATTTCATTCCCAGAAGCACCGTGATCAATTAACCACCATCATACATTCTTATGTGTTTAAACACTCTGATTGCCACTCAGCCGTGCTGCCCATCATGATAATTACACCCACCTTGCTGCCACTTGGCCACTGCTTATCTGAAATCCCATCATTCCTACTGAAATCAGCACGCCTATTTCAGTGATAGTATCTCCCAATACCACTGGATGCTGGTTCTTCCCTCCGCAATCATTTTAAAATTCCGTAATAGACTATAACACCTCCCAGGTACACAGGGGTAGGTTGCCCATAATAAATTCACTGTGATATATTCATCTCACTAAGCTGTTGGATTCCTTCTTCCACATTATACAAGAAGTTCCAGCATCTTGATCTCATTGGATATAAGTCATCAGCCTATAGGTTCAGTTATTCAAACAAAAAAGATGTTAGAGCCATCTGCAGCCAGGTAAGCTAGCATATTAAATTCAGAAAGTTGGATAAGTTTACCCATATTGATAAATTAGCCTATACTGTATTGGTCTAATAATTATTGATTCCCACACAGGTTCCCCAGGTTCTTACTAACATAAATTACCAATAAATTGAAAATATTCAATATATAAGCTATATTTTCCCAGAAAGAGGCTTTACAGTTCTGCTTCTGAGGTGTGCTAGGGTCTGATCTTTTCTCTAGAGCTGGAGGCAATGAGGGAAATGGAGAATGGTTTTGCAAAGAAAAGGTATCCCCTGGAAGCAATTTCAAACAGGGAAAACATGATCTTAACCTTCACGTAAGAGATCTGCTGATGCTGTATATTGAACTTTCAGTAAACCAGTATAATTCTGTTCAAATCTGATCATTAGCTATGTGTGCCCTGTGGCTAGAAGAAATTAAATTTTTTGAGGCTGCTATAGCATGTCTCTGATTCTCTGACCATGCCTTGAGTTGAGAGTTAAATCACTGAACTTATAATTTTATTTCTGTTAGTGTCCCAGCACTATTAGAAATATCCAGCCTATTCCACGATCTTTGCTTTGCTTATTAATACCATAATGGTTGGATGCAGCAGCCATTTGATCTCTTAAAGCCTTGCCTTCAACCAGCAGCTCATCCTAGGCAACCACATGTAATAACTGAAGTAATCTTGATGTCAGTGTATGCCACATATCATCAGTATTCCATTCCCCACCAGCAATGGGTCTCCCTGAACAATGCAAACACTTCCTGACTATTTAACTCCATCAATCCCCTTCCAACCTGTTATGGTATTGTTAACATATATTTTACTTTACATATTCTATGAACTCCACAGACAAAATTGCTGTTATTGTTCTAAACAGTACTTTAAAAATTTACCCACACGTTTACCTTTTTCCAGTGCTTTCATTCTTTTTTTTAATTGACGTTTTAATTTTTTTAATGTATTTATTTTTTTTAGTTTTTACTGGAGTGTAGTTGATTTACAATGTTGTTAGTTTCTGCTGTACAGCAAAGTGAATCAGTTATACATATACATATATCCACTCTTTTTTAGATTCCTTTCCCATATAGGTCATTACAGAGTATTGAGTAGAGTTCTCTGTGCTATACAGTAGGTCCTTATTAGTTATCTATTTTATACATAGTAGTGTGTATGTATATGTCAATCCCCATCTCCCAATTTATCTCTTTCCCCTTTCCCCCTGGTAACCATAAGTTTGTTTTCTATATCTGTGACTCTATTTCTGCTTTGTAAATAAGTTCATTTGTACCATTTTTTTTAGATTCCACACATAAACAATATCATATGATATTTGTCTTTCTCTGTCTGACTTATTTCATTCAGTGTGACAATCTCTAGGTCCATCCATGTTGCTGCAAATAGCATTATTTTGTTCCTTTTTACGTCTGAGTAATATTCCATTGTATATACGTACCACATCTTTATCCATTCCTCTGTCGATGGACATTTAGGTTGCTTCCACACTTTCATTCTTCTCTGAAGTTCGCTACTTTCATTTGAGGTTACTTTCCTTTAGTCTGAAGAATTTGTTTTGACATTTTTTTATAGCTCAGGTCTGCTGACAATAAATTTTCTTAGCTCTGTTTGTCTGAAAGTGTCATTATTCATCTTTAATTTTCTTAATAAACTTCAGTTTTTAAACAGTTTTTAGATTTACAGAAATATTGTAAAGATAGTACAGAGTTCCCAAATACACCACACAATGTTTCCTCTATTATTTACATCTTATATTAGTATGGTACATTTGTTACAAATAATTAACCAGTATTGGTACATTACCATCATCATTCTTATTATTGATATGTTATTATGAACTGAAGTCTTATTCAGATTTCCTTAGTTTTTACCTAGTGTCCCTTTTCTGTTTAGGACCCCGTCCAGGATACCACATTTCATTTAGTCATAATTCTCCTCGGTGTCCACATTGCTGGTGGGGAATGGAATACTGATGATGTGTGGCATATAGTGGTCGTTACAGCTTCACTGTTATTTTCGAAGGTTATTTTCACAAGGTTGGTAGTTTTTTTAAAAATTTAATTTAACACTTTCAAGATGTTGTTCCATTATCTTTTAGTACCTATAGTTTTTGATGAAAAGTCAGGCAAAAGTTTCCTGTTGTTCTTGTGGTAATAGAAGTCTGAGTAGGAGTTTCTTGGGCAGGAGAGGGCGTGTATGGATTGGGAAGAGGCACAGGGAATGCATTTGAGGCATAGAAATGTTCTGTATGTTGATCTGGGTAGCAATTACATGAGTGTGTAATCATGTAAGATTAATGGAGCTATTTACATCTGATTTATGCATGGTAAGTATATTATACTTCCAAAAAATATTTTTAAACATCATTTAAAGACAAGGCTTGCTAATATAGTGAGTCTACCAATTTGGATCCAGCTCTCCCTTCTATAACCAGCACTAAATATTAATAAATTGAAAAACAGATATAATTATGAATTTAAGGAATTACTATTTTTATATAACTTGTAAACTGAACTAAGACAGATTGACATTTTTTGTTTAATGTCATGGTCATGGTAAATAAATAATTTAAATCTTTTTTGGTCAAGAAAAGTATTTTGTAAAACAAACTTGTTTTAGGTGATAATATAATTTACTTATATGAATCAACCTTATTGAACAATAAGGCAATAAATGCTCCAGCTAGACCCCCGTCACATTTACTATACCCTCGAATTATAATCTAAAATTACAATAATTAACAATTACAATAATAAATGACACATTCAAAAGAACAGAGACAATGGAGTTTAAATCCTGTCTCTATTTCTTGCTGGCTGTGGAAACTTTGTGACTAAGTTACTCTGAACTTCAGTTGTCTTACCTGGACAGTGAGGGTAATGAGACTTGTCTCAGAGAGTTATGGCAATGAATAAAATTATATAATATATGTGAAGAATGTGACATCCAATAGATGCCCAATAAGTGGTACCTACTAATAATGACAACACTTGTTATAATAACATTCATAAGATAATTATGGCGTATGATATTTTTATTACACATTTATTTTTCCAGTATCCAAAATATTTTATTACTATCTATTGTGGTTTTATAGATACTATCTATAGTATCTATACTGAAGCAGACAAGCAGTGCTTCTGAATGAATTTCAGACATCATGATTTTTCCTTCCTTTTATTTAACATTCCCTAGGATAATGCTCTTTAAGAACAGTCAATGTAATGCCACAAATGCTGCTGATTGGTGCTAAGGAAATTCTCCTGGATGTACTTATCTCTTGAGTTCATGGTGACAGGTTGGCCAAATGAGATGACTCCATCCTATCTTTTTTGTCAGATTGAAATAGCAGTGACTTATTAATAAGTGAGGAAAATGATAGCAGCCTTAGAAAGGAAACTTGTTTCTCTATAAGACATGCCCTTCAGATAATCCAAAGTTGTGCAGTGGCAGCATTTGGGGAATTATATGAATCTAGAATTATATGAATTATATAAAATCAAACCTCACTCCAGAATATTGAATCTCAAGTACCAGTATGGTATGTATTCAGTAAATGTTTACTGAGTAAATAATCAATAACTTAGAATCAATAACTAGGTACCTGGGGATGCAAAGAAGGGTAGGACTTGACTCCTGCCCTTTGGGGTGTATGACTGAACACCAAGAAGTATAAAAGTAGAATGGGATTAAACTGTAGGAGCTCAGAGAAGAAAGCTGGGGAGGTCTTCAGTGGGATCCAGTTGGAAATGATGGATGAATTAGGATTTATATGGGAAGAGAAATTTCAGAGAAGAATGATGTAAGAAAGGACAGGAGAAAATAAAAGCATTAAATGCCTAAAAGGTCAGGTTGAGAACAAATCAAGAGAGGAGAATATTTCATATAGAAAATTTTATTCTGTAGGAGTGGAGAGTTGTAAACTTTGCAGATTTTAAATCAACGCAGTAGTGGTGAAAGGAGGGAGAGACGGAGCTGGCATAGTGGATGGGAAACACTGTGGTCATTGGTGGTCTAGATCGGGCCACACAGGGACGGATGAGAGAGAATTTTCTAAAGAAGAGCCAGCAGACTTTGATAACTGTTGGTTACAAAGCTGTCTTTGTGGAAAGTGGGTGAAGTTTAGAAGGAGAGTGAAGGTGGAAAGGTAGACTTCTCAGACACTTCCCAGTGTTTATACCTCGTTGGATGGAAATATGACTTTACTGTGTATAGAAACGTGAAAGGGAATAGATGGTGAGTTTGGTTTGAGAGTTTGTGATATTGTGATTATCAGAACACCTGCAAGCAAATGACCCACAGGTCAGAGTTTGAATGGCACAAGACTATGTAAACAGGAATAGAGGTGGCAGTTGCTAGTGTTTCGGGGTAACCTCTAGGGATTTGTGGTGGGTAAAGGCTTTCAGCACTTGTCCTCCTCACAACCTTTATAAGAAGGCATGGTACAATGAAAGTGAAGCCTCAGTTAGAGTAGTATGAACATTTGTATCAAGCAGGTGCAAAACAGCTATACAACCTGCTCCTGCAAGCTTGGAGAAGCCCTGTTCTGTCCTTAGGCCCTTTAACAAGCACCTTGCCTGATTCTTTATGAGGTGGATGGAATGATATTCTGATGCCAGGAGCAGCCAACCTTCTGGTCAAATCAGGCAACAGAGTCACCCATTAGGTGTTGGGAGGTAGGATGGGCACAGAGCAGGCAGAGTGGTAAACTGAGGGTCAGCCAGAGAGCTCACTGTACCTCTTCCTGCAAGGGCAGCAGAGCCCATATAATCTCTCTAGCCAACCACACATCATGTAAGCCACTCTTTTCACTGATTTAAAATGATTTTTAACAGCCCTTGTGCAAAATAACCCACCCTCTAATTTTATTCTATTTATTTATTTTTTATACAGCAGGTTCTTATTAGTTATCTATTTTATACATACTAGTGTATGTATATCAATCCTAATCTCCCAGTTCATCCCACCACCACCACCCCCAGCCTGTTTTCCCCACTTGGGGTCCATACGTTTGTTCTCTACATCTGTGTCTCTACTTCTGCCTTGCAAACTGGTTCATCTTTACCATTTTTCTAGATTCCACATGTATGTGTTAATATACGACATTTGTTTTTCACTTTCTGACTTCACTGTGTGTGACAGTCTCTAGGTCCATCAACGTCTCTACAAATGACCCAATTTTGTTCCTTTTTATGGCTGAGTAATATTCCATTGTATATTTTTTCCACATCTTTATACATTCATCTGTCGATGGACATTCAGGTTGCTTCCATGACATGGTTATTGTAAATAGTGCTGCAGTGTACATTGGGGTGCATGAGTCTTTTAGAATTATGGCTTTCTCTGGGTGTATGCCCAGTAGTGGGATTGCTGGGTCATATGGTAATTCTATTTTTAGTTTTCTAAGGAACCCCCATACTGTTCTTCATAGTGGCTCTATCAATTTACATTCAAGAGGCTTCCGTTTTCTCCACACCCTCTCCAGCATTTGTTATTTGTAGATTTTCTGATGATGCCCATTTAACTGGTGTGAGGTGATATCTCATTGTAGTTTTGATTTGCATTTCTCTAATAATTAGTGATGTTGAGCAGCTTTTCATGTGCCTCTTGGCCATCTGTATGTCTTCATTGAATAAATGTCTATTTAGGCTTTCTGCCCATTTTTTGATTGGTTTTTTTTTTTTTATATTGAGCTGCAGGAGCTGTTTATATATTTTGGAGATTAATCCTTTGTCCCTTGATTCGGTTGCAAATATTTTCTCCCATTCTGAGGGTTGTCTTTTTGTCTTGTTTGTAGTTTCTTTTGTTGTGCAAAAGCTTTTAAGTGTCATTCAGTCCCATTTGTTTATTTTTGTTTTTATTTCCATTTCTCTAGGAGGTGGGTCAAAAAGGATCTTGCTGTGATTTATGTCATAGAGTGTTCTGCCTATGTTTTCCTCTAAGAGTTTTGTAGTGTCCAGTCTTACATTTAGGTGTTTAATCCATTTTGAGCTTACTTTTGTGTATGGTGTTAGGGAGTGTTCTAATTTCATTCTTTTACATGTAGCTGTTCAGTTTTCCCAGCACCACTTATTGAAGACACTGTCTTTTCTCCATTGTATATCCTTGCCTCCTTTGTCATAGATTAGTTGAACATAGGTGCGTGGGTTTATCTCTGGGCTTTCTATCCTATTGATCTATATTTCTGTCTTTGTGCCAGTACCATACTGTCTTGATTACTGTAGCTTTGAAGTATAGTCTGAAGTCAGGGAGTCTCATTCCTCCAACTCCATTTTTTACCTCAAGATTGCTTTGGCTATTTGGGGTCTTTTGTGTCTCCATACAGATTTTAAGATTTTTTTGTTCTACTTCTGTAAAAACAATGCCATTGGTAGTTTGATAGGGATTGCATTGAATCTGTACATTGCTTTGGGTAGCATTGTCATTATCACAATATTGATTCTTCCAATCCAAGAACATGGTATATTTCTCAATCTGTTTGTGTTATCTTTGATTTCTTTCATCAGTGTCTTATAGTTTTCTGAGTACAGGTCTTTTACCTCCTTAGGTAGGTTTATTCCTAAATGTTTTATTCTTTTTGTTGCAGTGGTGAATGGGATTGTTTCCTTAACTTCTCTTTCTAATCTTTCATTGTTAGTGTATAGGAATGCAAGAGATTTCTGTGCATTAATTTTGTATCCTGAAATTTTACCAAATTAATTGATTACCTCTAGTAGTTTTCTGATGGCATCTTTAGGATTCTCTATGTATAGTGTCATGTCATCTGCAAACAGTGACAGTTTTACTTTTTCTTTTCCAATTTGGATTCCTTTTATTTCTTTTTCTTCTCTGATTGCTGTGGCTAGGACTTCCAAAACTATGTTGAATAATAGTGGCGAGAGTGGACATCCTTGTCTTGTTCCTGATCTTGGAGGAAATGCATTCCGTTTTTCAACATTGAGAATGTTTGCTGTGGGTTTGTCATATATGGCCTTTATTATGTTGAGGTAGGGTCCCTCTATGCCCACTTTCTGGAGAGTTTTGATCATAAATTGGTGTTGAATTTTGTAAAAAGCTTTTTCTGCATCTATTGAGATGATCATATGGTTCTTATTCTTCAGTTTGTTTATATGGTGTATCACATTGATTGATTTGCGTATATTGAAGGATTCTTGCATCCCTGGGATAAATCCCACTTGATCATGGTGTATGATCCTTTTAATGTGCTGTTGGGTTCTGTTTGCTAGTATTTTGTTGAGGATTTTTGCATCTATATTCATCAGTGGCATTGGTCTGTAATTTTCTTTTTTTGTAGTATCTCTGTCTGGTTTTGGTATCAGGGTGATGGTGGCCTCATAGAATGAGTTGGGGAGTGTTCCTTCCCCTGCAATTTTTTGGAAGAGTTTGAGAAGGATGGGTGTTAGCTCTTCTCTAAATAAATGTTGGATAGAATTCACCTGGGAAACCATCTGGTCCTGGACTTTTGTTTGTTGGAAGATTATTAATCACAGTTTCAATGTCATTACTTGTGATTGGTCTATTCATATTTTCTGTTTCGTCCTGGTTCAGTCTCAGAAGGTTATACCTTTCTAAGAATTTGTCCATTTCTTCCAGGTTGTCCATTTTATTGACATAGAGTTGCTTGTAGTAGTCTCTTAGGATGCTTTGTATTTCTGCCGTGTCCGTTGTAACTTCTCCGTTTTTATTTCTAATTTTATTGATTTGAGTTCTCTCCCTCTTTTTCTTGATGAGTCTGGCTAAAGATTTATCAATTTTGTTTATCTTCTCAAAGAACCAGCTTTTAGTTTTATTGATCTTTGCTATTGTTTTCTTTGTTTCTATTTCATTTATTTCTGCTCTGATCTTGATGATTTTTTTCCTGTACTAACTTTGGGTTTTATTTATTCATCTTTTCTAGTTCCTTTGGGTGTAAGGTAGATTGTTTGTTTGAGACTTTTCTTGTTTCTTGAGGTAGGGTTGTATTGCTATAAACTTCCCTCTTAGAACTGCTTTTTGCTGCATCCTATAGGTTTTGGATCATCATGTTTTCATTGTCATTTGTCTCTAGGTATTTTTTGATTTCCTCTTTGATTTCTTCAGTGATCTCTTGGTTATTAATATATTTTTTAGCCTCCATGTTTGTGTTTTTTACATTTTTTCCCTTGTAAGTCATTTCTAATCTCATAGCGTTGTGTTCAGAAAAGATGGTTGATATGCTTTCAATTTTCTTAAATTTACCAAGGCTTGATTTGTGACCCAAGAGGTGATCTGTCCTGGAGAATGTTCCACTGCACTTTAGAAGAAAGTGTAATCTGCTGGTTTTGGATGGTATGTCCTGTAAATATCAATTAAATCTATCTGGCCTGTTGTGTCATTTAAAGCTAGTGTTTCCTTATTAATTTTCTGTCTGGATGATCTGTCCATTGTTGTAAGTGAGGTGTTAAAGTCCTCCACTATTATTGTTTTACTGTCAATTTCCTTTTTTATATATGTTAGCATTTGCTTTATGTAATGAGGTGCTCCTATGTTGGGTGCATATGTATTTCCCACCCTCTAGTGTAGATTTAAATAACAACATTAGAAGTGGTTTTCACACACACACACACACACACACACACACACACACACACACACGTGTGGATCCCTGATTAGGGTTCTTCACCTGCTAGCTAACCAGCACCCCGGCATAGACTAAAGTTAACCCAAGCACACATATACATCACATACAGAACTATTTAAAAGTATATGACTGCACGGAGAGGCAGTCCAAGGAGACAAAAGCTGAAACCACATGAGCATCTCCCTCCATGGGAGAGGGGTTACTAGAGGAAAGACACATGGGATGAGAGCATTTCAAGACAAAAGGGTGCCCAATAACAGGAAATGCATCAAAGAAAACGGTAATTGAATTGGTGATTAGGTTTGTAATTGGGGATCTTTGGGAGAACAGTTTGCGAGAGTAGTTGGGGCTGAGGCCAGGTCACAGGGGTAACTGTGAGGCTGAGTGGCCAACACATGGCAGCAGCAGATGTGAACCACCTCTTTGAGAAGTTTCATGCCAACCATGGATCATTTTCCTGGGGCAGGTGAGGCATCAGAGTCTGAATATAGAAAGCCGCGTCTTACCCTGGAGCTCCATTTTAATGCTGTCCTGAGGGGTTTCTGCAGCCAGTCTACTTTATGATCAGAATCTTTCAGACTTGGGCAAGTGTGGCCTGCCGTTTACTAAATATTGGGCAGTGCTATGGAAAAGCTTCAGGGTATAGGATCTCTGCTCCCTTGTAGTATAATTAAGTCTCATCTAGGTGTAGCAATTTCCTTCTCTTCCTTCCTTGGGCAAAGATAGAGTGAGGGTCTCCAGGTGTTGGAGCTGCACAGCTGGCACAACAGAAGCTCTGTCTTCTGGGGCACAGGTGAACTGGGCATGAGAGCAAATGGTCACAACAAGGTAACATGTACAAGAGGTATGCAGGAGGTCTTGTGGGAATGTTGTATGCGAAGGCTTCCTGGAGAAGATCTTGAAGGACGGGTAGGAATTCATAACCCAGTTAACTAACAAGGCTGGTTAGAATTGATGAAGCATGAGTTTCTTTCTCAGATAGGAAAGAGAGAGTTGGGAAAGCGAAGGGAGGCCAGAGGAAGCGGCGCTTATGTTCCACTTCGCATACTATTAGACACGCTGTCCACATCTTTGCCTAACAATTTAAGGAGAAAATAAAAGCATGCTTGTGTGCATGTGGCTACAGTAGAGAGTCATTTTACACATATGGAAATGAGCTCCAAACAGGAAAATAAATGACTCAAATCACATTAATAGTCATGTGGTTACAATGTGCTTGGGCCACGAGCTGCCTACAGAGAGAGAAGTGACTTGCCCAAAAAGCTAACACTTGAATAAAACACAGACGCATAGTGGAAAGCCAGGCCATCCCACTGTGAGAATCCAGGCAGTAACAAGATATCATACCCAGTCGAGGCTTGTCTATCTCTAGGTCTGGGTCTGGACAACCCCTCAGAATAGGCGAGTCATTTCTGCAATGCCCGGAGCAAGGTGCTGTGTGGACGTCTTCCCTAATCTTTTCTGATGACAGGCCTGGTGACCTTTGGTGACACACAAACTCTTTAAGGGAAAAAAAAGTATAAAGTGCAGAAGCCTAAACAATCCAGTTCCCAGGATTAGCAGACCATATCCAGCCTTCACCTTGAATTCTTCATCTTGCTCAGTTTCCCATTAACATGAGACAAGGTATTAAAGAAGTTGGGGTTTTGAACCAGACCAGGGTGCTTGGTTTTCTTTATGGGTCTATCTTCGTAGCATAATCAAAAGCATCACTTTACAAATTCATTTGCAGCTTGAGAGACCAAAAAGAAGTCTAAAAGTGATGTTCAGAGGAACATTTTGTGGCCTGGAGAGGGGTACTCATGGTATTAATGTGAAGCTACCTGTACCCAATCCCCTTTCAATAGCATGTCAGGGCACAAAGCCTCCCTTATAAGATCTGACAAGCGTATGTTCTAGAGGAAGTGGAGGGGAAGCCCTCCGTTCATATGACTAATTAGACGGACTTCATGCTGGGTTGCTCTTTTTTGATGCAGGTCCTGGTCCTAATTGTCAATTTGCTCCTCAGAAAGTAAGGTTGAGTTCAAATGCGTATGTGCCCTGTTTTCTTTTAGCATTCCTGACCTGAAACTGATGCGGGGTGACAGGGAACAGACGGGAAAGAGACCTCGTTGTATTCAGAGTAAACCTTTTCAAGTTCCCCACTAGGAAGACTGGACCAGTAGCAGCAGCTTCTACAGGCTATGTTTATCAATTAACGTGGCTCACACCAGCTGGGAGTTCTGCCCAGGCTCGCACAAGCCTCTTTGATGGGCAGCTAAGCCCAAGTGAAGAGACCAGAGATGCTTATTGGCCAAGTTTGCTTGGATAGTTCTTCAAAGGGCAAGGCAGTTACTGGCACAGACACGGCAATGTGTTTGGGGATAATATTGGGAAATGGAGTGTGAGAGATTGATTGCAAGAATGGCTGCAATTCTTTACCCCTCCCTATAGCTGTGCCCTTTGCAATGTTCCTCCTATCAAAAGTTGGGGTCTGTTTCCCCACCCTTAAATCTGGGCTGGACTTTTGAATTGCATTGACCAATTGAATGAGGTGGAAGTGAGTTTATGTCAGCTTCAAGCCCAGATCTTGAGAGGCCTGAGCACTTATGCTCTATCTCTTGAGACAGTGCTATATGCACAACTGGAAGGATGTGAGATCGAAGCAAGGGTGAAGCATCCCAGTTGAGTCCATCCTAGACCATTCCGTGCCCAGCTGACCTACCACCTGACTGTGTCACATGCATGAGCAAGCCCAGCCGAGATCAACCCAGCTTGACTCAGGCCATAAGTACCACACAGCCAACCTGTAGACTTATGAGCAAGAAGAAATGCTTATTGTTTTAAGTGATTTAACTTTGAGGTGTGTGTTAGTTCAAGTACTCTGAGAAGCAGATACCAAGGTGGAATTAGATGTCCAAGAGATTTACTAGATGAAATGCTGCTGAGGGATAAAGAGGAGGGAGACAGAGAAGGTGAGAGCCTTCAGACTGAGACACAGGTCTGACCTCTGTAGAAGACAGAGGGAAGGAAGGATTGAGTAGTTTGAGTCTCAGACTGCAGCACAGGGCTAAGAAAGTTCTGGCCAGCCTGACCAGGAGTTCTTGAGCCAAAGTCACTGTGAAAGGAACCCCATGTTTCACAGGAGTGGGTCTGCATTAGCAGGTCCTCTGTGTTCAGTCACTGGAAGTGTGAGTCATACCCTCACTGACTTGGGGATGGATCCAGAAGGGCAGCAGCTGGAGCCATTAATCAGTTATACTCCCCACAGCAGGAAATCTGAGCGGCTTAAGTTGGTTTGTTACCCAGCATTATTGGGGCAACAGATAATTCATACTTGGGGCAAATAGGTTTCCGTTCCTCCAGAGATTTTTGTTGTATCCTGAGTTTAACCTGTCTTCGCCTAAATGTGTCTCTATGACTAAAACTAGAGAAGAATCATTTCACTGAATAACATCAAAATTTTTAAAGGTTTTGGCCAGCTGTAGCTCCTAGACCAAGAATGTCCTGTTAAGACTGCAATAGACTCAACATTCCATTCCTCTAGAGGGCATTATTTTGTTCGTTATTTTGCCCAGGAAAGTGTCACACAGTGTCCTCCATGGCATGCCAGGAAGAAACAGAGTCCTTGGCTAAAAGGCTTTTAATTACCCAGATTTGAAATTGGCTTCAACCTGTGAGATAAAATTTATGGAATATTGTTGTTGATGACAAATCCTTTACGTATCTGTGTGGCCTAGATTAGCATGCCTCGTTATTATTGTTTTATAAAAGCAATTTAATTACTAAGCATTTGTAATCACTATTATTAATTAGTTTTTTATAGATATCTGGGAAGAAGATACAACCTCAAATTCAATTAACATTTATGGAGCTCGTTTTATTGCTAGGCACTTTGCCAGGGACATACTTTATTTGAATTCTCACCAAAACTGTGGGAGGTGCTTATCATCTCCGTTTGTCTCAGTGATCACATTGCTAGTAAGTGAAGGAGCACAGGCTTGGAGTCAGGTCCTCTGACTTCATAATTCATGTACTCAGCAATCATTCATTGAGCATCAGAGTATTCTAGGAGCTGTACTATTTGATAGTAATACAAACACAGTTCCTGTTCTCAGATCATCCACAGATTAGTAGATGAGGCATATACCATGTTTTTCTGTACCTCAGTGAGATGCATGCTATAACTGAGAGAAGCACAGGGCACTTTAGACACTGAGAAATGGAACTTGTTGTGGGCTAATTGTGTTCTCTCAAAATTCATATGTTGAAGTCTGAACTCAGTACTCAGATGTGACTGTATTTGGAGACAGGGCCTTTAAAGAGGTAGTTAAGATGAAATAAGGTCATATGACTAATCCAATATGACTGATGTCCTTATAAGAAGAGGAGATTGGCCACAGACATGTACATACAGAGGAGAGACCATATGAAAACACAGGGAGATAACAGCCATCTACAAGGCAAGGAGAGAGGCCGCAGAAGAAACCAAACTTGCTGACACCTTGATCTTGGACTTCTAGCCTTCAGAACTGTGAGAAAACAAATCTCTGTTGTTTAAGCCACCCAATCTGTGGTATTTTGTTATGGCAGCCCTAGCAAACTAATACAGCACCTAATTATACTGAGTGGGTTGGGGGGAAAACAGTTACAGGAGGATCTCAAAGAGAGGAGCATCAGGGTGTATAGAGTGAATATGGGACTGAGAGGAGGACACATGACTTTTAGTCCATGCCTGGCTATCGTGTCACTGCATAGCCTTCATCAGGTCACTTCCTTTCTCTGGGAATCAGCTTTCTCATCTGTGAAATGAGAGGATAAGCCTAGAAGAGGGTTGCCCAAAATATGTTTCATGGAACACTGATCCCTTGAGAGACTTCTCAGAAAAAAGGGAGATGGGAACGTCTCTGTGGTATAAGATACATTTGGGAACACTGTACACTATACTCTCTCGGGTGTTTATAACACAGAGCGGCACATTGTAGGTTCTGAGAAGTCCTATTTTATGTAGAATTCACCTAACTTATTTAGCCACAAAACTCCATTCCCACAGTACATTCATTAATACTAATGTGGGTTCCAAAGGACCCACACTGAGCAACACAGGCCCAAGTTCCTTATCTCTTTATTTTCCAACTCCAATACTTTAGTGACTTTAAATATTTAAAATAAAACATTAAAAAAATCCCAAATACAGAATCTTCAGAGACTAGGGGTGAGACCTGTGACTTGCAAACCATTGATCCAAAGATATAGTTCTAACACCAGGAACAAATGGAAAGGAGATGGCATTTATTGGGTTTGTGTTCTCCTGCCTAATATTTTCCTCTTCATTTCCAATATTTAAACCTAATTCTTTTTTACTGTCTTATTTTAGCAACATTGAATAATGATGATAGTGGAAATGCTTGGCTTGCTTTGGACTTTAATGCAAACACTATAGTGTTTCACTATTAATTTGATGTTGGCTGTTGATCAGAAAAAGCTTTTCTGTATTATGTTAAGGAAATACCTTTTTATTTATAGCTTTTAAAGAGTTTTTAACAGAAGTTCTGTTGTCTTTTAACAAAATCCTTTTTGGCTTTTATAGTGATAATTATACGATCTTTTAGCCTTTGAATTATTAGTGTAACAATTAGTTATTCATTTGATAAAATTACCCTTACATTCTTAGGATAATGGTAAGTTGGTTATGATATAGTATAGTGTGTTAATTGATTTCAAAATTTCAGCTGAATATAATTACTAACATTCAGCTGACTATAATCATATATATATATATATATATATATATATATATATAACATAAACATTTAAAACAAAACAGATTTGTGCTATTGAGGATCTCACCAAATTATACCAGGATGCTTTAGTTACCTTACATAATCAAACTGCCCAGCTCTGGTTCAAGGTGATGGCAGTAGTCAACTGTTAATGTATTGGAATATTCGGTAATACATGCATAGAATTTGACGAAACATGGACAATCTCAGAGAGGATCTTCTAAAGAAAATTCTGTCATGCAAATCTCAATTTATATACATTAGTAGTAGGAACAACAAATATTACAGAAAGAGTTGTTTGTTAAGGTCAAATAAAATAACGCCATGAAAAGAGATTTTTTAAAGGTATGTTAGCAATTATCTTTTGAAAATTCTCCTTATTAACCCCACTTAATAAAATATTGACATAAAAAATTTTTTTTCTGATAGTTTCAGTTTTAGTTGTGAAGACACCACATCTGATCTCAATTAACAAATACACTTAACCTGTTTCTTGTCACAAGATCCTAGATAAAAAATGTGGTATCTTATCTAAACTTTTTCTGATTGACTTTTATAATATGTAAAAAACAGAGCTGGGTAGGGACTTCCCTGATGGTCCAGCGATTAAGAATCCACCTTTCAACACAGGGGACGTGGGTTTGATCCCTGGTCAGGAAACTAAGATCCCATGTGCCGCAGGGTAACTAAGCCTGTGTGCCACAAATACAGTCTCAACAAAGACCCAACACAGCCAAAAGTAAATAAACAAATAAATATTTAAAAAAATAAATAAATACTAAAAAACCCATCAACAACAGATCTGGACTAATTATTATGATAACATAAAGTGGAAAACATCACCAGAACAGATATTCTATATCTCTTATCTTAACAATGTAAAACAAAGCAAAGAAAATAAGACACCAAGGGAAATGGCATTAGGCTGATTTATTTGATAGTTAACCAGTTTACATCAAATTTATTATTGATTTAAATGCTTATTCAAATCTTGATAGTAATACTCAGATACATATCAATGACAGATTATTAATTTATGCTTATGTCAGCAATGTTTCCCATCCATGGAGATAATCAGGCTTTGGAGATCTTCAGAAAAACACCCATTAAGTCCCCTAACATCATTAGCCTCTTAATTTCTCTTACAACCATAGCAATAACCGTGGAGCTCAGCCTGTGCCAAAGCACTGCTGCAGAAGCCATGAAAAAACACCTTCATGGTTTTTACAATCCCAGGAATTCTTGGACAACTTCTTTGCTAAATGAGGAGCATGACGCAATGGGTCGAGGAATATTAGGGTTAGAAGGGCCCCTGATTTGCTGTTGATAGCTCAGTCGGCTTTATCACATGCATTCCCTTATTTTGGGGGACATCGCTGAAAGCACTAAAGACAAACGCCATATCAGGAAGTTGAAGAAAAGTCTCAGATAACAGCAGAGTAGTATTCTCTTATGTGCAACTGTGTCAGTGAACCCAAGCTAGGTATATTCTCCTATTTGAGAATCACAGAATGCCAGAACTGGGAGTGAACTTAGAGATCCGTTTGTTCCACCAGCTCATTATAAAGTGAGTGCCAGAGTGCTTGAGTGATGTGCTTCCTCACTATGGCAGACTGCCTACGTGCTCATCACTTTGACTGCATTTACCAAACTTGTGGTTAGATTAGAGTTATATGACTCTCCATGGGATGTGGGCATGAGTGATGTGTACCATTCTAAACCTGGCACAATCCTCTTCTCTCACTCATTATTTGAATGCAAAGGATTCTGTGGTAGACTCAGGAACCCCTAGAAGATGGAAGCACAAAAAAGACGAAAAGAACTGAAACCCCTAAAATATCACATTGAAAGCTGGACACCTGTTTGGACCATGACATGGGTGAGAACTGTAGTGTTAGGCTACTAAAATTTGGGGAGTTGTTTGTTACAGCAGCTAGTAAAATTATCCTGACTAATACACTGATGGTGTAATTTGGTGGTACAAAACTATAAACAGGATTTCTAATATCCTGTCCTTGCTCTCAATTACATATCATCCTTTAGGCAGAAATCATTTATCTCCACAGGAATGTTTTTCTTCTTGAACACCTTCCAGGAGAGGAGAAGTTTAACTTTTGCAAAGCTAAAGTGACAAGCTATGGTCGTGATCATACTTAAGAGTTCTCAGGTTTTCTCATAGTAGCATGTATTTTCTTTTCTTTTAGATATAGCTGATGGGTAGTTGGGCACTTGTCCAATGTGAAATGAACTGTGCTTTTTTTCCACTGTTTTTAAGACATGGAGGAACTTAGCAATGTTTAGGCACCTCTGGAAACTTCCCAGGAGTCAAGGGAAATGACTCAATCTGCTTGGGGAAGATGGTCTCATCTGCTTTTAGTGATTCCTTTTATTCTTATCATTTGCTTAGAAAATGATTAAGAAGGCCATAGGTGGGGAATATTCCACTTGACTCTCTGGCTTGTTGATTGAACATGGAGCTCATATTAAGCTGTGAATGGTTTATCTCCATAAATTCACAAATGAGCCTGAAAATCATCTTACTTTCACGTTCATGGAGAGATGGAGAGAATGTTTGCTTCTTCTAGCCACTGTGGTAGCCTCACAGTTATACCCCATTGTGCTGGAAAGGGTAAACTCTGTTTCTTATTTGGGAATATTGAGCTTTTTTAGTCATGTTTCCTGTGGAATTTTTTTTCTGTCCTTGTTATTTTTTTCTGATATGTTTTTCTGATGTAAATTTTTTGGACTATGATAAAGGATAATTTAGTTTTAGTCTTTTCATATCACTTATTTTATACTACTTTCTTAGAAAAATAGAACTTTTTGGAAAGAAAAAAAATCTTGACAGAGAAAGATGAATATCATATGATATCACTTATATGTGGAATTTAATAAAAAATGATACAAATGAACTTGATGAACACTTTTAACTTGAGTTGACCAACTGACATGTTTTTCAATTCCCAGATAGATGAGTTGTAATTGGCTTCCTCTGGAGATCACATCATAATTTTCAAGGGGATTATGAAGCAGTTTGAGCTAAGCCAACATCTATTTGAAGAAGTTAGAAAAAGAACATCAAAATAAACTCAAATAAAGGAGAAGAAAAGAAATAAATATGAAAACAGAAATTAATAAAATAGAAAACACAGATACAATAGAGAGGATCAACAAAAGCAAAAGTTCGTTCTTTGAAAAGACTATTAAAATTGATCAAGAAATAAACTGACAAAACTGACCAAGAAAAACAAGAGAGGTCTCTCTAATTTTCTAATATTTTCATTTCGGGGCTATAATTTTCCTTTGTAAAAACTCTTTTGGCGGGCTTCCCTGGTGGCGCAGTGGTTGAGAGTCTGCCTGCCGATGCGGGGGACACGGGTTCGTGCCCCGGTCTGGGAAGATCCCACATGCAGCGGAGCGGCTAGGCCCATAAGCCATGGCTGCTGAGCCTGTGCGTCCAGAGCCTGTGCTCCGCAACGGGAGAGGCCACAACAATGAGAGGCCCGGCGTACCGCAAAAAAAAAAACAAACAAAAAAACCCCACAAAACTCTTTTGGCTATAGCCCACAAGTTTTTAAATGTAGATTTTTTTGTTAGCATTATATTCAGATGATTTCTAATTCCACTGTGATTTCTTCTTTGACCCACAGATTATTGAGGAGTGTATTTCTTAATTTCCAAACATATGGATACTTTCTAATTTTTATGTTTATTTCATTGTGATCAGAGGTCATTCTCCACAGAATTTCAATCACTTGAAGTTTTGATGAGATTTTCTTTATGATCTAGTATATATTCCTTTTTTTTTTAACGCTCTGTTTGTGCTTGAAGGACATGTGTATGGTTGTGTTCTACATATGTCAGTTGGTTAAAGTATATAATTGGGTTGTTAATGTCTTCTGTGTTCTTCCTGACCTTTCTTTGTCAATAAGGATACAATAGATTCCAACAACATGATTACTTGTAACTACCAGTTTCTGAGAGAGATGATTATAGGTTTGTCTCTTTCTCCTTATAGCTCTGTCAAAATTTCTCTTTATATATTTTGAGGCCATATTTTTAGGTGTATATACATTGGTGAACAAACCTTTTATTGTTATATAGTGTATTTTTAATCTCCAGTAACTTTTGTATACCTTAAGTCTACTAGTTTAATATTAACATAGCCACACCATCTTTCATTTGATTGTCATTTTCATTGACTATATATGAATATTATATATGTAATTATTTTATGTTCTACTTTTCTTGTTCCTCATGTTTTAGGTATGCATTTTATAAGCCATATTTAGTTTTTTCTTTCTTAACTCAGCTTATCTTCCTCTATAATTAATATTTATTTCATCCCTTTATGCAGTGAGAAGTATTATAATAGAGTAGTAGGCCTAAATTTGTAAAGAAAAAAAAAAAGTAGACCCAGTTCAGTAGCTTGGCCTAGGAGCTGTAGGCAGTAAGACTTGTTTGTAGCTACTGGCTGAGAAAATTGTTCCTGTGTCTCTGGATGGTACCCAAACAAGTCATAAGACAGAGTCCTCTGAGGCATTCCTTTTTTTTTTTTTTTTTTTTTTTTTTTGAGAGTCATGTTATCTGACAGAGTGCATGAGATGGGAGGCAGGGGTGACATGCCTGGCCAGCCAGCTCAGGCCCATCCACCCTGGCTCTTTACACACGGCAAATGCCAGGGCCAGATTGTCCTGACATCCAGGATGCCCTGAGGGATGTTCCGTTCCTTCTCTGATCCCCAGTGACTGGAAGCAAAGTGGCCATGTGCAGATTCTCAGCCTTCTGTGCAGATTTGGAGCTGTATAAGAGAGGAGTATTTCCACCTTTGGTGCTTATCTAAGGAGAATTTCCTTCTGAAGGATGACAACATTTTTTTCCCCTCTATCCCAGAGTGCAAATCATGATGGCATGATTCCAGCGCTTCATTCTATAGCCTGATAGAAATGATAGTTAGAGCTAATAGAGCTCCCTGTGTAGTCCTGACTATACTATTTATATCCAGTTGTACCTCTGAATCTGTGTCTCGTGCATGGGGCATGAGCACCATGAATAATCCTGCCTCTTTATTCACATTTGATCTCCCTTGTATCCTGGCATATATTAAGCCCTCTATAAAATGATGGGGACATGAAAAGGGAATAAATAATCTGTATAGTAGCTGTTTTACTGGGGAGTGTGGAAGAGTTAGACGGTGATACGAGAGAAAGGTTCCTTCACATCTATTTACATGTCTTTTCTTTGGGAACTTTTTCAGGTAAGTCTTGTAGGTTTTTACCTTCATCAGTAACATATTTTTGTGTTGTTTCATTTTTTTTTTTTTTTTTGATGGGTATTCCTGTCTCACTGGTTGTTTGGCCTGAAACGTCCAGCACTGGAGTTTGCAGGCAGTTGGATAGAGCTGGGTCTTGGTGCTGAGATGAGGACCTGTGGGAGACCTCACTCCAATTAATATTCCCTGGGGTCTGAGGTTCTCTGTTAGTCCAGCGGTTTGGACTTAGAGCTCCCACCACAGGCGCTCGGGCCCGACCTCCAGCCTGGGAACCAAGATCCCACAAGCTTCATGGCATAGTAAAAAATAAATAAATAAAGTAAGAAAGAAAGAAAAAAAAGAGCAGTACAATATCAAAGAATAAAAAGCAAAGTAAAATTAGAAATATAAAAAATATATTAGGAAAAATAAAACTGATTGAAACAACCGGTTGCTGGGGGTTCCTCCCGTCCCCTTAGGTGTCTATGGTCCCCCACCGGTGCCTGGTAGGTGCCCTAGTTGTTTGGAGATGCGAATTCTGCATCCTCCTAGTATACCATCTTGACTCCGCCCTCCTTTTCTTTGGGAACTTATTGCTGTTAAGAGGTGAGACATGCTGAATTATTATATATAACTTCAAGTCCAAAGTGGTGTCTTCATTTTGTTCCTAGTTTATAATGTGAATCCTTATTTTTCATGAAATTCTTCTAGCAGTTCTTAGTGTTGTTGCTCCTTCTGAGAGGAGTTGGGGGGCAATAATCATGCAATGTAGCAGCTGCCTGGTTTGTATCTGGTAGAATCCAGCCCTCTTCATGATGTTCAGGTTTCAACAGAAGAATGTGTTACCAAGGACCCTGAGCCTTTGGGGCTTGGTTCTTTGTGCCAGGGAAGAGCTAAATGTCTTTTAAGACATAAGCTGCTTTAAAGCAAGACTATCTCACTTACAATAACACTGAAAGCTATCCAACAATTGGCTAACATTGCTTGGAACATGAAAGAAACTCAACATATCCCCCCCAACCATTTGAATTCTAAAGTGGGATGTGTACCCCTCAACCCAAACCGTCACATAATCCTTGAGGCCTATGCCCAGATGAAGACAGACACTTAGCAAAGAAGGAAGGGCTACTGGGAACAGAATGGACAGACACAGGTGGCTCTTTCTAACTAATGCCTTGAAGGGACTCATGAAATTTTGTTTTGGGTATATAAAATGACTCATTCTAAATTTTGAGTTAATGGGAGGCGAGTAGATGTTGGGGACTCAGTTCTAGTATAATATATGCTGATGTCACATCTTCTAGTCAAAGTAAAAAATAAACCTGGAATGTCCTTTTATGCTCTAAGGCAAGGCAAAGGAGGTAGGACAAAAACTACCATTTGTTCAATAAAGTTTGGGAATACTCTGAAGGCCTTCCTACCTGGTATGAATTTGAGGCTATTTGAGCCACAGGAACTATATTGGAGTTGGTCCTCTTCTGCCACTTAGAGGAGAGGAATTCATTCTTGGGATGGAGGACAAAGGGAGATTGATCTTGGACACTGAGATATTAGGAGAGAATTGCAGAGAAGCGGGAGGGTGATAAAGATATTGATAAACAGTAGTATCCAGGGATGTACCCAGGGAAAGTGGTTATAAGAAATTAGAATGGTGTGGTGGAGGGAGGGTTACTAATGTCAGTATCTCTCCATGCAAACCCTGTTGGCATCTTTGGAAGAACAGCTCTTCTTAGGAGGAGTGCCCTGAACAATGCCCTAGTCCTCGGTACAGTAGCAACCCCTCAGTACAGTAGCACCCCCTAGTCATTGGGTAACAATCATATATCCCTACATACTTCTGAATACTCCTTGGGGGACGATATTGTCCTCCATTGAGGGTCACTAGTAGATGTTCAGAAGTCAAGGATCTAGACTGGGCTTTGCTACTACCATAATGTGAGTTTCTGGACAAGTCTTTTAACCTTGTAGACCCAGTTAGTTTTCTCATCTGGAAAATTTAAAGGATTGGAAGTTCTATTAGATCTCTTTCAGTTCTTAGAAATCTGTAATTTCTAAGTTAAAAAAAATGAATGAATGGTCTCCTTGGATTCTACAAAAGAGACTAAGTGTACCCCAGAAGCCACAGGAAAAAGCTAAGTCTGAGATGATTTTCCCCAAAGAAACTGAACACAGGCAATGAATTGCAGGCATTGCAGGTCTTCTGGACTGATGAGAATCTTTTTCCTTCTTATTCATTTTCCCCATAAAACTGTGGCTCATTTCTACTTGTACTGGATGGAAATGGGAAGGAGATCAAATAAAAAAGGAGAGTAAAAAGCTTCGTGATTTTAAGTGAATTTGATGAGAAATACTAATTTATAAAGTCATTGCTTGCCTCCTGTATATTTCATTTTTAACTTCCCCTCCTCTCTCCCACCTTTGCCCTTCCTCCAAGGGCTAGGCTTTTATCACTGGGATCATTTGATAAAAGTCCTACTTTGCCGTGTGACATTGCAAAAAGGATCTGTGTACCCAGGAACATTCTCACTATTTCCAAAGTATCCATTTTTTGTCTCACTTGCTCTGTAGAAACGTTTCCCCTTGGGGTGTTCTTACTCACTTGAGTGCTTTAAGTCTACATTAATACACTTATTTCAACTAGACCTTTAATCAATATTTCATGGGATGTATTGAGAAGACCCACTTAATCTCTTAGTCTCTGCAGGTGTAGGAGTGAGAGAAGGCACTGGCCCGAGAAGACGGGTGTCATTTACACACAAATGAAGATGTTCCTATCGATCATAGGCTTGTTGGGATAATACTTGTGATGAATCATTTATAGGAAGGGGACAAGGCTTCTTATGTTTTACAGAGTGGGACTTTTGGATCCTTAAATATCTATCAGAGTCCCATTACTGAAGGAGTCAAGGATAACCATTGGATTGACCTCCTGGCAAGGAAAAATACTAATAAAAATAAAACAACTTGAATAGGCAGACCAATTGGGGCCACAAATGATTCTGACATTTGTGAAGTGGGATATTTTGAAGAGGTCTCAGAGTTTATCATCCACAGGCAAATAAAACTCCGTGAATGATAAAACTGGAGTGGCCTTTGGAAAGGTAATTTATTTTCGGTAATGTTTATATTATGGTGGTAAGTTGCCTGGGACTTGGAACCAGCAGGACTTTGCTCAAATTCTGATTCCTAAACTTATTATCTATATGAATGTGGGCATTTTACTTTACGCTTCTTAAACGCCACTTCCTGAGCTGTAAAATGTTTATTTAATAGCTCATGTGTGTTAAGCATTTACTGTGTGCAAGATACTTGTCTAAACTCTTAACATATTTTATTTTTATAATCCTCAAAATAGCCTTAATAGGGAGATATTATTACTGTAGCTACGTAGTAAGTCTGTAAAGTGGAATTTCTTCTACTTTTTAATTCTTTTTCAAAATTATTTTAGCTGTTTTAATTCCTTTGTCTTGTCATATAAATTTTAGAATAAGCTTATCTATACCTATAAAAACCTTTCTGGGATTTTGGCAAGAATTGCATTAAACCTATGAATCAATTTGGGGAGAAATGACATTTTTACTATATTGAGTCTCCTAATCCACGAAAATTGTACATCTGTTTATTTAGATCTTTGATTTCTTTCATCAGCTTTTTGTAATTTTCAGCATACAGAGCCTGTTCATGTTTTGTTAGATTTATATATAAGTATTTCATTTTGGGGAGTGATTGTATATGTTATATATGGTATTGTGTTTTTAATGTCATTTCTCACATGTTCACTGCTATAGAAATATGGTTGATTTTTATTTTTTATTTGTATTCTGCAACCTTGCTGAACTCAGTTAGTTGTATTTTTTTTTTTCAGAGAATCCTTGGGATTTTCTATGTAGGCAATCATATTATCTGTGAATAGGGAATGTTTTATTTTTTCCCTTTCCAACCTGTATGCCTTTTAATTTCCTTTTCTTGCCTATTACACTGGCTAAGACTTCCAGTATTATGTTAAATAAAAGTGGTGATGGCCAACATCATGCTTTGTTTCAAATTTTGGGGAGAAAGCGTTCAGTTTTTCATCATTAAGTCTACTGTGAGTTATAGGAGTTTTATAGACTCTCTTTATCAAGTTGAGGAAATTCTCCTCTATTTGTAGTTGGCTGAGAGTTTTTATTATAAATGGTTGTTGAATTTTGTCCAGTGCTTTTTTTTACCTTATTGATACGATAATATGTTTTCTCTTATTTAACCTGTTATTATAATGATTGGTTTCTAAATGTTGAACCAGCCTTGCATTCCTGGGAAGAATTCCACTTGGTCATACTGTATCATTCTGTTTATATATTACTAGATTTGATTTGTTAATATTTTGTGGACAATTCTTGTATCTATGGTCATGGGAGATATTGCTCATAATGTTTTTGTCTGGTTTTGTTATTGAGATAAAAATTTTAATATTATATTTTTGAGCTGGTATGTGGGAAAGCTATTTATTTTTCCACTTTGTTGTTATATCCAGCCACGTACTTGAAATTTTGTTTCAATTCTAATAACGTTTTAAGTGGTTTCTTTTATATTCTAGGTAGACAATTGGAACTTCTATTTAAAAAACACTGGTCTCTCCCTCTCTCCCAAATTGATACAGTTTTCAGTTGTTCTTGTATTTGTGCATTATCTAGTGCCTCTGCAACCCCTGCAACAATTTTAGTAATTTATATTTTTATAAATACAACATTTCACATTGTATCTGTACATAGTATTTACTAATAAATTTAACCTCCTTCCTATCTATAGTGATATTTCTTTTTTCATTCCTAATTTTTTACATGTTCTCACTCTCTCTCTTTCACACTTTCTCCAAACTAATCAGACACATCAGAACTTCAACGTTTTTTCCATTTATTCTTTTCTTTTAAATTGAGATATAGATGACATACAGCATCATATTAGTTTTAGGTGTATAACATAATGATTTGATATGTGTCTATATTGTGAAATGATTACCACAATAGTTAACATCTGTCATCATACATAGTTACAATTTTTTCTTGTGTTGAGAACTTTTAAAATTTATTCTCTTAGCAACTTTCAAATATACAATACATATTGTTAACTGTAGTCACCATGCTGTACATTACATCCCCAGGGCTTATTTATCTTATAACTGGAAGTTTGTACCTTTTGATCACCTTGACCCATTTGCATACCTCCCACCCCCACCCCTGGCAACCACCAGTCTGTTCTTGTATTTATAAGTTCAGGATTTTTTAGACTTCACATTAAGTTAAATCATTTGTATTTGTCTATATATCATACTATTTGCCTTTCTCTGAGAACCTTAACTCTTAAATTGACCTTTAGAATAACAGCATTTGATTTTATAATTATCTACTCTTTTTGGTATTTTGTTTTCTATTTTATTAATTTATGTTCTTATTAATTAATCTCTTCCTTATTTTTTTTTTAGCTTCATTCATTGAACACTTGGTTTATTTTCAGGCTGTTAATTTTTTTGAGTACTCTTTGGTCACATTTCATAGATATCAAAACGTAGAGTTTTCATTATCATTTATTGCTAAGTAGTTTATCATTTCAATTTTTTAAAACATCTTTATTGGAGTATAATTGCTTTACAATGGTGTGTTAGTTTCTGCTTTATAACAAAGTGAATCAGTTATACATATACATATGTCCGCATATCTCTTCCCCTCTTACGTCTCCCTCTCTCCTACCCTCCCACCCATCTAGGTGGTCACAAAGCACTGAGCTGATCTCCCTGTGCTATGCGGCTGCTTCCCACTAGCTATCTATTTTATGTTTAGTAGTGTATATCTGTCCATGCACTCTCTCACTTTGTCCCAGCTTACCCTTCTCCCTCCCTGTATCCTCAAGTCCATTCTCTAGTAGATATGCATCTTTATTCCATCCTGCCCCTAGGTTCTTCATGACCATTTTTTTTTTTTAGATTCCATATATATGTGTTACCATATGGTATTTGTTTCTCTCTTTCTGACTTACTTCACTCTGTATGACACAGTCTAGGTCCATCCACCTCACTACAAACAACTCAATTTTGTTTCTTTTAATGGCTGAGTAATACTCCATTGTATATATGTGTCACATCTTCTTTATCCATTCATCTGTCGATGAACACTTAGGTTGCTTCCATGTCTTGGCTATTGTAAATAGAGCTGCAATGAACATTGTGGTACATGACTCTTTTTGAATTACGGTTTTCAGGGTATATGCCCCGTAGAGGGATTGCTGGGTCGTATGGTAGCTCTATTTTTAGATTTTTAAGGAACCTACATACTGTTCTCCATAGTGGATGTATCAATTTACATTCCCACCAACAGTGCAAGAGGGTTCCCTTTTCTCCACACCCTCTCCAACATTTATTATTTGTAGATTTTTTGATGATGGCCATTCTGACCGGTGTGAGATGATATCTCATTGTACTTTTGATTTGCATTTCTCTAATGATTAATGATGTTGAGCATTTTTTCATGTGTTTGTTGGCAATCTGTATATCTTCTTTGGAGAAATGTCTGTTTAGGTCTTCTGCCCATTTTTGGATTGGGTTGTTTGTTTTTTTGATATTGAGCTGCATGAGCTGCTTGTAACTTTTGGAGATTAATCCTTTGTCAGTTGCTCCATTTGCAAATATTTTCTCCCATTCTGGGGGTTGTCTTTTCATCTTATTTATGGTTTCCTTTGCTGTGCAAAAGCTTTTAAGTTTCATTAGGTCCCATTTGTTTATTTTTGTTTTTATTTCCATTTCTCTAGTAGGTGGGTCAAAAAGGATCTTACTGTGATTTATGTCATAGAGTGTTCTGCCCATGTTTTCCTCTAAGAGTTTGATAGCGTCTGGCCTTATGTTTAGGTCTTTAATCCATTTTGAGTTTATTTTTGTGTATGGTGTTAGGGAGTGTTCTAATTTCATTCTTTTACATGTAGCTGTCCAGTTTTCCCAGCACCACTTATTGAAGAGGCTGTCTTTTCTCCACTGTATATTCTTGCCTCCTTTGTCAAAGATAAGGTGACCATATGTGCGTGGGTTTATCTCTGGGCTTTCTATCCTGTTCCATTGATCTATATTTCTGTTTTTGTGCCAGTACCATACTGTCTTGATTACTGTAGCTTTGTAGTATAGTCTGAAGTCAGGGAGCCTGATTCCTCCAGCTCCGTTTTTCTTTCTCAAGATCGCTTTGGCTGTTTGGGGTCTTTTGTGTTTCCATACAAATTGTGAAATTTTTTGTTCTAGTTCTGTGAAAAATGCCATTCGTAGTTTGATAGGGATGCATTGAATCTGTAGATTGCTTTGGGTAGTAGAGTCATTTTCACATGGTTGATTCTTCCAATCCAAGAACATGGTATATCTCTCCATCTATTTGTATTATCTTTAATTTCTTTCATCAGTGTGTTAAACAATTTTCTGCATACAGGTCTTTTGTCTCCTTAGGTAGGTTTATTGCTAGGTATTTTATTCTTCTTGTTGCAATGGTAAATGGGAGTGTTTTCTCAATTTCACTTTCAGATTTTTCATCATTAGTGTGTAGGAATGCTAGTAATTTCTGTGCATTATTTTGTATCCTGCTACTTTACCAATTCATTGATTAGCTCTAGTAGTTTTCTGGTAGCATCTTTAGGATTCTCTATGTATAGTATCATGTCATCTGCAAACAGTGACAGCTTTACTTCTTCTTTTCCGATTTGGATTCCTTTTATTTCTTTTTCTTCTCTAATTGCTGGGGGTAAAACTTCCAAAACTATGTTGAATAATAGTGGTGAGACTGGGCCACTTTGTCTTGTTCCTGATCTTAGTGGAAATGGTTTCAGTTTTTCACCATTGAGGACGATGTTGGCTGTGGGTCTGTCATATATGGCCTTTTTTATGTTGAGGAAAGTTCCCTCTATGCCTACTTTCTGCAGGGTTTTTGTCATAAATGGGTACTGAATTTGTCGAAAGCTTTCTCGGCATCTATTGAGATGATCATATGGTTTTTCTCCTTCAGTTTGTTAATCTGGTGTATCCCATTGATTGATTTTCATATATTGAAGAATCCTTGCATTCCTGGGATAAACCCCACTTGATCATGGTGTATGATCCTATTAATGTGCTGTTGAATTCTGTTTGCTCTTATTTTGTTGAGGATTTCTCCATCTCTGTGCATCAGTGATATTGGCCTGTAGTTTTCTTTCTTTGTAACATCTTTGTCTGGTTTTGGTATCAGGATGATGGTGGCCTCACAGAATAGGTTTGGGAGTGTTCCTCCCTCTGCTATATTTTGGAAGAGTTCGAGAAGGATAGGTGTTAGCTCTTCTCTAAATGTTTGATAGAATTCGCCTGTGAAGCCATCTGGTCCTGGGCTTTAGTTTGTTGGATGATTTTTAATCACAGTTTCAATTTCAGTGCTTGTGATGGGTCTGTTCATATTTTCTATCTCTTCCTAGTTCAGTCTCAGAAGGTTGTGCATTTCTAAGAATTTGTCCATTTCTTCCACGTTGTCCATTTTATTGGCATATAATTGCTTGTAGTAATCTCTCATGATCCTTTGTATTTCTGCAGTGTCAGTTGTTACTTCTCCTTTTTCATTTCTAATTCTATTGATTTGAGTCTTCTTCCTTTTTTTCTTGATGAGTCTGGCTAATGGTTTATCAATTTTATTTATCTTCTCAAGAACCAGCTTTTAGTTTTATTGATGTTTGCTGTAGTTTCCTTCATTTCATTTTCATTTATTTCTGATCTGATCTTTATGATTTCTTTCCTCTGCTAACTTTGGGGTTTTTTTGTTCATCTTTCTCTAATTGCTTTAGGTGTAAGGTTAGGTTGTTTATTTGAGATGTATCTTGAGTTAGGATTGTATTGCTTATATACTTCCCTCTTAGAACTGCTTTTGCTGCATCCTATAGGTTTTGGGTTGTCGTGTTTTCATTGTCATTTGTTTCTAGGTATTTTTTGATTTCCTCTTTGATTTCTTCAGTGATCTCTTGCTTATTAAGTACTGTATTGTTTAGCCTCCTTGTGTTTGCATTTTTACAGACTTTTTCCTGTAATTGATATCTAGTCTCATAGCATTGTGGTCAGAAAAGATACTTGATATGATTTCAATTTTCTTAAATTTACCAAGGCTTGATTTGTGACCCAAGATATCTATCCTGGAGAATGTTCCTTGAGCACTTGAGAACATTGTGTATTCTGTTGTTTTTGGATGGAATGTCCTATAAATATCAATTAAGTCCATCTTGTTTAATGTATCATTTAAAGCTTGTGTTTCCTTATTTATTTTCATTTTGGATGATCTGTCCATTGGTCAAAGTGGGGTGTAAAAGCCCCTACTATGATTGTGTTACTGTCGATTTCCCCTCTTATGGCTGTTAGTATTTGCCTTATGTAATGAGGTGCTCCTATGTTGGGTGCATAAATATTTACAATTGTTATATCTTCTGCTTGGATCGATCCCTTGATCATTATGTAGTGTCCTTCTTTGTCTCTTGTAATAGTGTTTGTTTTAAAGTCTATTTTGTCTGATATGAGAATTGCTTCTCCAGGTTTCTTTTGATTTCCATTTGCATGGAATATCTTTTTCCATTCCCTCACTTTCAGTCTGTATGTGTCCCTAGGACTGAAGTGGGTCTCTTATAGGCAGCATATATACAGGTCTTGTTTTTGTATCCATTCAGCCAGTCTGTGTCTTTTGGTTGGAGCTTTTAATCCATTTACATTTAAGGTAATTATTGATATGTATGTTCCTATTACCATTTTCTTAATTGTTTTGGGTTTTTTATTGTAGGTCTTTTCCTTCTCTTGTGTTTCCTGTCTAGAGAAGTTCCTTTAGCATTTGTTGTAAAGCTGGTTTGGTGGTACTGAATTCTCTTAGCTTTTGTTTGTCTGTAAAGGTTTTAATTTCTCTGTCAAATGTGAATGAAATCCTTGCTGGGTAGAGTAATCTTGGTTGTAGATTTTTCTCCTTCATCACTTCAAATATGTCCTGCCACTCTCTTCTGGCTTGCAAGAGTTTCTGCTGAAAGATCAGCTGTTAACCTTATGGGGATTCCCTTGTGTGTTATTGTTTTTCCCTTGCTGCTTTTAATATTTTTTCTTTGTATTTAATTTTTGATAGTTTGATTAATATGTGTCTTGGAGTGTTTCTCCTTGGAGTTATCCTATATGGGAATCTCTGTGCTTCCTGGAGTTGATTAACTATTTTCTCTTCCATAGTAGGGAAGTTTTTGACTATAATCTCTTCAAATATTTTCTCAGTCCCTTTCTTTTTCTCTTCTTCCTCTGGGACCCCTATAATTCGAATGTTGGTTCGTTTAATGTTGTCCCAGAGGTCTCTGAGACTGTCCTTTATTGTTTTCATTCTTTTTTCTTTATTCTGCTCTGCAGTAGTTATTTCCACTATTTTATCTTCCAGGTCATTTATCCGTTCTTCTGCCTCAGTTATTCTGCTATTGATCGCTTCTAGAGAATTTTTAATTTCTTTTATTGTGTTGTTCATCACTGTTTGTTTGCTCTTTAGTTCTTCTAGGTCCTTATTAAACGTTTCTTGTATTTTCTCCATTCTATTTCCAAGATTTTGGATCATCTTTACTATCATTAATCTGAATTCTTTTTCAGGTAGACTGCCTATTTCCTCTTCATTTGTTAGGTCTGGTGGGTTTTTATCTTGCTCCTTCATCTGCTGTGTGTTTCTCTGTCTTCTCATTTTGCTTAACTTACTGTGTTTGGGGTCTCCTTTTCTCAGGCTGCAGGTTCGCAGTTCCCATTGTTTTCTGTGTCTGTTCCCAGTGGCTAAGGTTGGTTCTGTGGGTTGTGTAGGCTTCCTGGTACAGGGGACTAGTGCCTGTGTTCTGGTGGATGAGGCTGGATCTTGTGTTTTTGGTGGGCAGGTCCACGTCTGTTGGTGTGTTTTGGAGTGTCTGTGGCCTTTTTATGCCTTTAGACAGCCTCTCTGCTAATGGATGGGGTTATGCTTCTGTCCTGCTAGTTGTTTGGCATAGGGCGTCCAGTGCTGTAGCTTGCTGGTTGTTGAGTGGAGCTGGGTCTTGGCATTGAGATGGAGATCTGTGGGAGATTTTCGCCATTTGATATTACGTGGAGCTGGGAGGTCTCTTGTGGACCAGTGTCCTGAAGTTGGCTCTCCCACCTCAGAGGCACAGCCCTGACACCTGGTCATGTGGCTGTAGCTAGGAGGTCTCAGTTCCTTGCCAGATGAATCTCTCCTTAGGGTTGCTTGAGTGTCCTCATGACAAGGCAGCTGGCTTACCCCAGGATGAGTGATCCGGCCTGCGGTCCCCAGGACTGTCGCTGCTTTGGCTGCTGGGGCCCCTCCAGAGCTGGCAGCCTCAGTGAGCCCACCCTCCCCTCGGGCTCCAGGGCAATTCAGTGACGGCGGAGGGAAGAGGTATAATTTCAGTTTTGTTTTCTTCTTGCTTCTAACCCCTGCCAACCACTGATCTTTGTACTGTTTCCATAGTTTTGCCTTTTCCAGAATATTATATAGTTGAGATCATTCAGTATGTAGCCTTTTCAGATTGGCTTCTTTTACTTAGTAATATGCATTTAAGCTTCCTCCATGTCTTTTCATGACTTGACAGTTCATTTCTTGTTGGCACTGAATACTAATCCATTGTCTAGATGTACCACAGTTTATTCATCCATTCACCTACTGAAGGACATCTTGGTTTTTTCCACATCTAGGTGATTATGAATAAAGCTGCTGTATATTCTTATGTGAGTTTTTGTGTGAACAGTTTTCATCATCTGCTTAGTTACCAATAAGCACAACTGCTGGATCATATGCTTAGTTTTGTAAGAAACTGCCAGACTGTCTTCCAAAGTGGCTGTGCCATTTTGCATCCCTATCAGCAATGAAGGAGAGTTTCTGATACTCCACATCTTTGCCAACATTTGGTGTTGTCAGTGTTTTGGATTTTGGCCATCTAATAGGTATGTATTGGTATCTCATTATTGTTTTAATTTGCATTTCCCTAGTGACATATGATATGGATTATCTTTTCATATGCTTTTTTTGTCATCTGTATATCTTCATTGGTGAGCGTTATTTTATTATTCTAATGACTGTTCTTAAATTTTTATGAACATCTGTGGAAATGTATTAATTTCTTAAATTATAAAAGCAACACAAATTGTTATAAAGTTACAGCAGAATGGAAGTCTAAACAGTAAAAGTGAAAGTCCATTACAACCCCTGGAAATGTTCTTAATGAATATTACACTTTCAGATTTATTGATGCATAAATAAGTGTGATTTTCTGAATAAATATGACTATACTGTACATATGGACTATACTGTACATATGGAATAATATTTTTAAGTTTATTTTGCTTTTCCTCTCTACCACCACAAATTTTTGTTTAGTTAAAATCATATTTAATTTTAGTTTAAGACTGTTTACTTTTGATTTCATAGTTTGCCTCAATATTTCCTAACAATTGCCTCAAGTTCACAACCATATTAAAATCCTTTAGCCATTGTTTTTAGTTATCTTTGCTTATCACCAACCCTTTTACCTCAAGTCTTCCTCTTTGTTCATTTTGTTTTGATGAAGAATTTCCTTGCATTTATTTTTGAAAATTGAAGATACATTTATTTTACCATATACATTAAGTGACAATGTCATATTCTTCTAGCATCCTGTGTTGAAAAATAAAGTTGGACAGTGGTCAAAAGGTAGTTCCTTCGTAAATAATTCATTCCTTTATTTTCAGGATGAGTTAAGAAATTTGGGGGGATATGTCTAGATAAACATATTTTTTCAATATTTTTGCTCAGCAGTCAATAGTGAAGTCCCAAGTCTTTATTCATCTCAATTATCCTGTATTGTTTCTTTTATTGTTTCCCCTTCTCCAGTCTGTTATCTCTTTCTTCATTTTATATTAAACGGATCTTCTAAATATATCCTCTAAGTCTTTCTTTGTCATATTTTTATTTCTTTGTTTATTGTTCTATTTTATGGAAAATTTCTTTGCTTTGTATTCCATATCTCTAATTTGGCCTTTGGGTGGTCCATTTTAATTACTTAAATTTCATGCATTTCTTTTGAGCAGTTGTTTCCTTATTCTTTGATTTCTTCTTTAAAAATAGCACCTTACAGTACCTTGTTCTTCAGGAGCAAAACATCCTCCTGAAAATTTTGGAGGTTGCTAATTAGAACTTTTAAAGTTCACTTTCAAATATTATATCTTTCGTTTTCTTCAGAATTGTTCTTTCTGCCTGTTCATCTTGACTCTTTCTTTGCTACCCTTGGTTTTTCTCAGATGTTTGGTGATCTTTCATTGCTCATTTAAATTTATAAATGAAAGACTTGGATGATGAGTGTTTGAGGTTGGCATGGATTTCCTTTTTTGTGCATATCTGTTTTCATAATAGGTTTCTCCCTGATTGGAAGGAATAAGGAGTAGATGGGCCTGCTGACAGGCATGTTTCATTTTAGAGTGGGTGAGGGAGGCAAATTGGGGTTCCACACACTTATCAAAATAAGGAAGATTTTTACCTTGATACTAGAATACTTTGGTGTTTTCATTCCTAGAAAAACGCTTTTTATCCTACTTACCTTCCCTGCATGATCATTATGTAGGACGAGAATTTTCTGGAGCTCTGTTCTACTTTTCTCTCTTTCCAAACTCAAAAAGTGTTAGGACACCCTCTTCCCACAGCCCCTAAAGGCGGACTTTCCACCATGGAAAGTATTCTCAAGGCTTTGTCCTGGAGACAAACACCTAGCCTCCCTGTACATATGCAGGAGTGGATGGGGACTACAGACCAAGCTGCTCATCTAGCAGTCCCTTAATTGTCCTGAGCATTGCCCCATGGCCAGGATTTGATTTGTATTCTCTGCATTTGAAGATTCTAAAACTCCTGGGGTGAACAACTCTCTTCTCAGCAGCCTTTTCCCCTTCCTGTTTTGTGTATAGTTTATTCTACTGGTTTCTCTATCAATCTGATCTTATTAGTTTTCTAACTTCTAGAAATTCTCCCAAACGTATGGTCTACTGGTGATATCATTTCCTGTTCCCCAGGTTGTTATAAATTTATTTTTCAATTACATATTTTGTGTCATTTCAAATAGACTTTGGCAGAGAGAGGAGGTACATGTGTGTACTTAGCCTGCCATATTAAAATGGAAGTCTTCACCTATTTTTGATCCACGGTTAAGGTTCTACAGGCTAATCAAATGTAATCCATCACCAGTATGTAGATGCTAATTTAAATTATCTTTTAGTTTCTAAATGAAATCCCTCAAGCAGGAATTTTATCCTAGGATTCATGGATCCCTAGAGATCAATTAGCCCCTGTGCTCCTAAATAATCTGTAGGGGATTACAGGAGAAAAAACTAGAATAAAGCCCTTTGAAAATATTTTTTCATTGGCTACTTAAAATGGCAATGGACAATTAATGAAAGATAAATAAAATCTAAAACTGCACATATCATTCAGGAAAACTTTATGTAAGGTAACATTTCCCCAACATTATATTATGAGAAAATTTAACATACAGAAAAGTTGAAAGAATTGTACAGGAAACACCCATATACTCACTTAGTTTGGACAATTACAGTTAACTCTGTTTGCTTTATCTCAGATCTATCCATTCCTCTATCCATCAGTAAATTCTTCTTTCCTTTCTGATGAATCTCCAAGGAAGTGGCAGCCATTAGTGCACTTTAAAAGGTACTTTTAAAATAACAGTACATTTTTTCCTGATTTTCCTTCCTTTCATTTCCTTTCTCTCTTTTTATCATCATATTCTCATGACACTAATAGGTGAGTTTCTCTCTGTATGTAATGTTCTTGTCTGCTTGGTTAGCTAATTGGGTGGGTGTTTAGACATGCAAACCAGATTGGCTGCTTTAAGGACCAACGGAAAGCTCACCTTTTCTGCAAAGACTTCTTTAATTGAATGGGTTGACAATCTGGATTTTCTCCTGTGATCTTGGATCATTTTGGCAGGTCTCTGCTATTTATCAGATTGGTATTGTGATTCTTCCTTTATATGAGTGTCACCCCCTTTGACTATAGGATCCTATATGTGTATGCCTGTGTGTGTTTATGGTTGTGGGGGACAGTGGGTTAGAGACTGGGTCTTGTTCATCTCTGTTCAATAGTTGAAACAGTTCCTAGAACATACTAAATGAGTAAGTCAGCTGGTGAGCAAATGAGTCAGTGCTTGCCCACTCTCACTAGACAAATCAGTTCAAAATTGTTTTTATGATCATTGCTTTTTTTATTAGTTTATCAGGTTAAATGAGAATGATTGCTTTGCTTAAGAGTATTTGCAATCTACATGATCGATATGGTTTGGTGTAGTTCTTAAACTAGGTGAGAAGATGGTCAAAGTAAGGCTCCTTACATCATTCCAGACTCAAAGTCAAGAGTAGGTATCACTATGCAAAAATGGAATCTGTGAAGTTATAATCTCAGATTCCTGGACAAACCTAATGTCATCTTTATTTTGCTTTGCTAGTGTCATCAGAAACTCGTCACAGGCACGGGTGGACCCTGGGTGGTGCACATGTGCAATAGCGTGCCATGGTGCCGTCTCGCAGGGCATCCTCACACATGGGTTTCCTCTCCAGCAGGCGGTGCTGCCCTGATTGCTCTTTGACCTGAGGAATTTCTGAGAGATCTGGAAAGAAACCAGAGTGCAGGGCCCCAGATCTGTCTGTCCTCAAAGCCTGTGCTTCTGACCGCTGCTCATCACACCAGCTACAGTTTTGTCAAGTCCTACATGAGAAACCAGGCTCAGAGAGGTGAACTCACTTGCCCAAGATCACACAGCAAGTAAATGGTAGACCTGGCATTCAAATCCAGAGCCTGAGCTCTTAACCTCACATTATAGTTATCATTTGGATTTGCAGATGATCTTTGACAGGAATCAAAGCTGTTTGAGAAATGGCTGATTCTGGATTTGGTCAAGAAATGTACAGAGATGAGACCAGAGTGCACACAGCAGAAGCAAGAAGAACTACAATCCTGCAGCCTGTGGAACGAAAACCACATTCACAGAAAGATAGACAAAATAAAAAGGAAGAGGACTGTGTACCAGATGGAGGAACAAGCTAAAACCCCAGAAAAACAACTAAATGAAGTGGAGATAGGCAACCTTCCAGAAAAAGAATTCAGAACAATGATAGTGAAGATGATCCAGGACCTCGGAAAAAGAATGGAGGCAAAGATCAAGAAAATGCGAGAAATGTTTAACAAACACCTAGAAGAATTAAAGAACAAACAAACAGAGATGAGCAATACAATAACTGAAATGAGAAATACACTGGAAGGAATCAATAGCAGAATAACTGAGGCAGAAGAACGGATAAATGACCTGGAAGACAGAATGGTGGAATTCACTGCTGCAGAACAGAATAAAGAAAAAAGAATGAAAAGAAATGAAGACAGCCTAAGAGACTTCTGGGACAACATTAAATACAACAACATTTGCATTTTCGGGGTCCCAGAAAGAAGAGAGAGAGAAAGGACCCAAGAAAATATTTGAAGAGATTATAGTCGTAAACTTCCCTAACATGGGAAAGGAAATAGCAACCCAAGACCAGGAAGTGCACAGAGTCCCATACAGGATAAAACCAAGGGGAAACGTGCCAAGACACATAGTAATCAAATTGACAAAAATTAAAAAGAGAGAAAAATTATTAAAAGCAACAAGAGAAAAACGACAACATACAAGGGAACTCCCATAAGGTTAACAGCTGATTTCTCAGAAGAAACTCTACAAGCCAGAAGGGAGTGGCATAATATGTTTAAAGTGATGAAAGGGAAGAACCTACAACCAAGATTGCTCTACCCAGCAAGGAGCTCATTCAGATACGACAGAGAAATCAAAAGCTTTACAGGTAAGCAAAAGCTAAGAGAATTCAGCACCACCAAACCAGCTCTACAACAAATGCTAAAGGAACTTCTCTAAGTGGGAAACACAAGAGAAGAAAAGGACCTACAAAAGCAAACCCAAAACAATTAAGAAAATGGTCATAGGAACAGACATAGCGATAATTACCTTAAATGTGAATGGATTAAATGCTTCAACCAAAAGACACAGGCTTGCTGAATGGATACAAAAACAAGACCATATATAAGCTGTCTACAAGAGACCCACTTCAGACCTAGGGACACATACTGACTGAAAGTGAGGGGATAGAAAAAGATATTCCATGCAATGGAAATCAGAAAAAAGCTGGAGTAGCAATACTCATATCAGATAAAATAGACATAAAATAAAGAATGTTATAAGAGACAAAGAAGGACACTACATAATGATCAAGGGATCAATCCAAAAAGAAGATATAACAATTACAAATGCACCCACCATAGGATCACCTCAATACATAAGGCAACTGTTAACAGCTATAAAAGAGGAAATCGACAGTAACACAATAATAGTGGGGGACTTTATCACCTCACTTACAACAATGGACAGATCATCCAGAAAATTAATAAGGAAACACTAGCTTTAAATGACACAATAGGCCAGATAGATTTAGTTGATATTTATATGACATTCCATCCAAAAACAGCAGATTACACTTTCTTCTCAAGTGCACATGGAACATCTTCAGGAGAAATCACATCTTGGGTTACAAATCAAGCCTCAGTAAATTTAAGAAAATTGAAATCATATCAGGCATCTTTTCTGACCACAACACTATGAGATTAGAAATCAATTACAGGGAAAAAAACATAAAAAACAGAAACACATGGAGGCTAAACAATACATTATTGAATAACCAAAAGATCACTGAAGAAATCAAAGAGGAAATCAAAAAATACCTAGAGACAAGTGACAATGAAAAAACAGTGATCCAAAACCTATGGGGTGCAGCAAAAGCAGTTCTAAGAGGGAAAGCAGTTCTAAGAGGGAAGTTTATAGCAATACAACCTACCTGAAAAACAAGAAAAATCTCAAATAAACAATCTAACCTTACACCTAAAGGAACTAGAGAAAGAAGAACAAGCAAAACCTGAAGTTAGTAGAAGGAAAGGAATCATAAAGATCAAAGCAGAAATAAATTAAATAGAAACAAAGAGAACAATAGCAAAGATAAATAAAACTAAAAGCTGGTTCTTTGAGAAGATAAACAAAATTGATGAACCTTTAGCCAGACTCTTCAAGAAAAAGAGGGAGAGGACTCAAATCAATAAAATTAGAAATGAAAAAGGAGAAGTTACAATGGACACTGCAAAAATACAAAGCATCCTAAGAGACTACTACAAGCAACTCTATGCCAATAAAATGGACAACCTGGAAGAAATGGACAAATTCTTGGAAAGGTATATAACCTTCTGAGACTGAACCAGGATGAAACAGAAAATATGAACAGACCAAGCACAAGTATGACATTGAAACTGTGATTAAAAATCTTCCAAAAAACAAAAGTTCAGGACCAGGTGGTTTCCCAGGTGAATTCTATCAAACATTTAGAGAAGAGCTAACAACCATTCTTCTCAAACTCTTCCAAAAAACTGCAGAGGAAGGAACACTCCCCAACTCATTCTATGAGGCCACCATCACCCTGATACCAAAACCAGACAGAGATACTAGAAAAAAAGAAAATTACAGACCAATATCACTGATGAATATAGATGCAAAAATCCTCAACAAAATACTAGCAAACAGAATCCAACAACACATTAAAAGGATCATACACCATGATCAAGTGGGATTTATCCCAGGGATGTGAGGATTCTTCAATATATGCAAATCAATCAATGTGAAACACCATATTAACAAATTGAAGAATAAGAACCATATGATCATCTCAATAGATGCAGAAAAAGTTTTTGACAAAATTCAACACCCATTTATGATCAAAACTCTCCAGAAAGTGGGCATAGAGGGAACCTATATGAACATAATAAAGGCCATATATAACAAACCCACAGCAAACATCATTCTCAATGGTGAAAAATGGAAAGTATTTCCTCTAAGATCAGGAGCAAGACAAGGATGTCCACTCTCACCACTATTATTCAGCATAGTTTTGGAAGTCCTAGCCATGGCAATCAGAGAAGAAAAAGAAACAAAAGGAATCCAAATTGGAAAAGAAGAAGTAAACCTGTTGCTGTTTGCAGATGACATACTATACATAGAGAATCCTAAAGATGCCACCAGAAAACTACTAGAGTTAATCAGTGAATTTGGTAAAATTGCAGGATACAAAATTAATGCACAGAAATGTCTTGCATTCCTATACACTAACAATGAAAGATCAGAAAGGGAAATTAAGGAAACGATCCCATTCACCATTGCAACAAAAATAATAAAACAGCTAGGAATAAACCTACGTAAAGGGGTAAAAGTCCTGTACACAGAAAACTATAAGACACTGATGAAAGAAATCAAAGATGACACAAACAGATCGAGAGATATACCATGTTCTTAGGTTGGAAGAATTAATATTGTGAAAATGACTGTACTATCCAAAGCAATCTACAGATTCAATGCAATCCCTATCAAATTACCAATAGCATTTTTTTTTTTTTAATTGCGGTACGTGGACCTCTCACTGCTGTGGCCTCTTCCGTTGCGGAGCACAGGCTCTGGACACACAGGCTCAGTGGCCATGGCTCACGGGCCCAGCTGCTCTGCGGCATGTGGGATCCTCCCAGACCGGGGCATGAACCTGTGTCCCCTGCATTGGCAGGCAGACTCTCAACCACTGCGCCACCAGGGAAGCCCCCAATAGCATTTTTTTACAGACCTAGAACAAAAAATCTTAAAATTTGTCTGGACACACAAAAGATCCCGAATAGCCAAAGCAATCTTGAGGGAAAAAAGTGGAGCTGGAGGAATCAGACTCCCTGACTTCAGGCTATACTACAAAACTACAGTAATCAAGACAATATGGTACTGGCACAAAAACGAAAATATAGATCAATAGGATAGAAAGCCCAGAGGTAAACCCAGGCACCTATGGTCAACTAATTTATGACAAAGGAGGCAAGGATATACAATGGAGAAAAGACAGTGTCTTCAATAAGTAGTAGTGGGAAAACTTGTACATGTAAAAGCTACATGTAAAAATTTAGAACACTGCCTAACACCATACACAAAGATAAACTCAAAATGGATTAAACACCTAAATGTAAGACCAGACGCTATAAAACTCTTAGAGGAAAACATAGGAAGAATACTCTTTGACATAAATCACAGCAAGATCTTTTTTGACCCACTTCCTATAGTAATGGGAGTAAAACCAAAAATAAACAAATGGGACCTAATGAAACTTAAAAGGTGTTGCACAGCAAAGGAAGCTATAAACAAGATGAAAAGACAACCCTCAGAATGGCAGAAAATATTTTCAAACGAATCAATGGACAAAGGATTAATCTCCAAAATATATAAACAGCTCCTGCAGCTCAATATTAAAAAAACAACCCACCTAATCAAAAAATGGGCAGAAAGCCTAACAGACATTTCTCTAATGAAGACATACAGATGGCCAAGAGGCACATGTAAAGCCGCTCAACATCACTAATTATTAGAGAAATGCAAATCAAAACTACCATGAGGTGTCACCTCACACTGGTTAGAATGGACATCATCAGATAATCTACAAACAACAAATGCTGGAGAGGGTGTGGAGAAAAGGGAAGCCTCTTGGACTGTTGATGGGAATGTAAATTGATACAGCCACTATGGAGAACAGTATGGAGGTTCCTTAGAAAACTAAAACTAGAATTACCATATGACCCAGCAATCCCACTACTGGGCATATACCCAGAGAAAACCATAATTCAAAAAGACACATGCACCCCAATCTTCATTGCAGCAGTATTTACAATAGCCAGGTCATGGAAGCAACCTAAATGCCCATCGACAGACGAATGGATAAAGAAGTTGTGGTACATATATACAATGGTATATTAGCCATAAAGTGGAACGAAATTGGGTCCCTTGTAGAGATGTGGATGGATCTAGAGACTGTCATACAGAGTGAAGTAAGTCAGAAAGAGAAAAACAAATGTTGTATATTAATGCATACATGTGCAATCTAGAAAAATGGTACAGATGAACCAGTTTGCAAGGCAGATATATAGAGACACAGATGTATAGAACAAACGTATGGACACCATGGTGGGAAGTGGGCTGGGAGGGTGGTGGTGGGATGAACTGGGAGATTTGGATTGACATATATACACTAATATGTATAAAATAGATAACTAATAACCTGCTGTATAAAAAAATAAAGTTAAAAGAAATTAGTCACAGTTTTTTCATTGAGAATAACACACATCATACCATCGTAAAGAAGTTGCTTATGATGTTTACTTTTTTCTATTGTTAGAAATTTTCCCAAGATTAATTTTAGTAACTGATCTAACAATTCCCATCTCAGTAGTGGGAATAAAATCTTGCATCTTGACCCATATCCTCTGTATGTCATGACTTCCTTTGAGCTTACGTTATTCAAGAGCCAGCCCCACAAAGAAACGCAGGGCATGCGTTTAATAGGAACCAACATTTTTTGATGAAATATGATGTGCTTGGCACTGTACTAGGCAGTTTACATTGGTTATTTTTGTCTAAAGTGGCCTCCAATGGAGGGAAAATTGGATTAGCTGGCTGAAATCACTCACTTGAACTGTCTACATGGCTACTGGTCATTGGCTGCTTGCTGATTTGAGGCTAAGGAACTTTTTCTCCTCTTTAATGTTTGTCTTCGTGATTTAACATGCTCAAGAGCAGTGCTAGAGGCCAAGCAAGGCCCTCAGGGGATACTGGGCTCACATCAGTATTTACTTTTCAAAAGTGAAAGTGCTTCAGAGAGTGCCCTGGTGGGCAAGACCTGGGGAAGACCTCTTGGGTCCAGCTTTTTCTTTTGTTCAAGTGATAGATCCCTGATCTTTTAGCCAAAGGACACAGACCCTTTCCCCCTCTTTCTCCTTGCTCTCCACAGGCAGCATGCAGCCCTTTGGTAGCCCTGGGAGTTTATTTGACCAGATGTAACAAATACGGCTTAGCAGGGGATTAAAGTGTAATTTACCTGGAAGAACACCACAGTCTGGAGTCTTTTTTGAGCCCAGTACACCTGCAGGAACGTCCCAGAAGCCTGCCTCTGTCTTGTGGGACCAACTCACCTCCCAGGCACCACTGGGTGGCTGGGTTCCCCAGGATGCCACTTTAGGACAGTCTGTGCCTGTGGGAGCAGATAAGTGAGCTTAGAGGGGCCTTTTATCAGCTTCTGTGTTCACAGAGGCCAGATGATCTTCAAGGAGTTGCTTAGAGATTTAAAGCACTGATGTGACAAGGATACTTTGATTCCAGTGTTCCAGCCCTCTCCCTGCAGCCAGTGTTTATGTAAACTTGAAAAAACCTGCCACTACTGTTCATCGCCCTCGTTTTTCAACTGTAATGGTAATGACATTCCAAGGACTAGGAGAGATTTAGCATCCTTCAAGTCTGGGGTTAGATTCTGCCTCAGACATGGCATTGGAGTGTTGTAGTCCAGCTCTTGGGAGCACAGGCAGAGCAGACTGCAGGAAACAAGGGAGACTGCTCTCAGATGGAGTTTTGAAATCAGCCCCCCAGAAAGCTTTAATTTGTGTATTGATTATTGTTGTATATGCAAAATTCTGACTTAAAAGACGACTTAAAAGACTCGAAGTCTCTTTTTGCTTTAATATATGAATCAAAATTCAAGAACTAGAAGTCATGACTTTCTCGCTGCACCCTGTGGTCTCTTTCCCAAGCCTCCTCTATTTTCCCTCACTCCTCTTCCCTCTCAAACTCAGATCCTCTCCTCTCTCTCTTTTTTAAAATACTTATTTATTTATTTATTTGGCTGCACCGGGTCTTAGTTGTGGCACACGGGATCTTCGTTGCCACGTTCAAGGATCTTTAGTTGCGGCATGTGGGCTGTTAGTTATGGCATGCAGGATCTAGCTCCCTGACCAGGGATTGAACCCAGACTCCCTGCGTTGGAAGCATGGAGTCTTAACCACTAGGACCACCAGCGAAGTCCCCTTTCCTCTCTCTTTTATGGCCCTTATTTCCAATAGCAAAGATGGGACTCTGTGAAGGAGAGAGACTTATCCCATCAGTACAGATGACAAACCAAAACAACAGAAGGGAATATTAAGAACTGAGACTCTCCCCCTCCAATCAAGGACATATGCTTGCCCTTTAGTCAGCTTGAAGTGCCTCTCCCCGCCTTCCACTTCTAAGGGGCCTTAAATGTCCCTACCATCATCTATTTTTCTTCCTCAGTCAGTCTTTCCTGTAAGAAACCTCAATCAGTCAATTCCTATTCCTACTTTCCTGTAAGAGTAAAGGGAAAAACAAAAAGATTTTGGATGGGGGAACAGAGTTTTGTATGTGAGAATACAATTTTTTTGTCGCTTTTCACTCCTTTTCCCTAATGAAGGCCCTAATGAAGGATGAAGTTGGTGGGCACCAGGAGACCATATCCTAGTCTTGAGTATCTCAGCCACTTCTTGGGCAGTTCTCTGATCTCTGTTTGGCACCCTCAGTGCCTCTGAAGCGTGGCCCTGGCGTGGTGCTTTGGAGAGCCCTTCCTTCAGGCTGATCATTGGAATGGTGCCGAGGGCTGTGAGCACAGTCACACAGACGAAAGGAACTGGATCATGTTCCTGGAATCCAGAGCAAGGATCCTGATGGAGACTTTTTCTTCCTCTTGAAGGCTGAGCCTCTGGCAGTCTTCTTTTCCATCTGTCCAGGAAAGCCATCTTTCAACAAATAGAGTTTTAGGAGCTTTTATCCTGCTCTTGCATCCAAGAGCTGGCCCAGAGCACAGCTCTTGGCTTTTCTCAAAACCAGCTCTGTTTGGGAACATGAGCTCCATAGGGTTTAGTATATGGATACCGGCATTTTTCAACTTGCCGATCTTAAGTAGAAATTTAGGGACAGATGCAGGTTTTGTGAGGCTTGAAAGCTTGCACATGACATTTTGAAACCACCAACCTGATGGGAGGTGTGATGAAGTAGCAGATAGAGTGGAAAGATACAGCAATCTTGCAAATTGGGTTAAAATGTCTTACTTCAGCAACTTAAAAAACAAACAACATGTGACCATGCGAGCACATTACCAGTGGTCATCCAAGGCCTAGGAAGGAGCCTGTGCAAGTGAGGAGCCCTGCAGTCCATGCTTCATTACCTTCATTGTAAATTTGCCTCTGTAGGAATGTTTTCCTCTTAAAAAAATGAAAACACATCCTTCTTGTCCCCCAAACCATATTACTTTATGTTTCTAAAAGTGCTTTTCAAGTGATTTGTGCGCAATTTGACAATGTATCAGTAGCCTAAAAATATTCACGTTTTATCCCAGTAATTCTCTTTTTGGCAATCTAGTGTAAGAAAATTAACTAGATTAATGGAACAGCCTTATGGTCTATTGCAGCATTATTTATAATAACAAAAAAAATGGGTAAACTTTAATGACTAACAACATGGGAATGACAAAGTACAATATTATATATTCACCTGTTGGAATATTATACCATTAGTGCCAATGACTTTTCTTTACAAAATGCCTATAATAATCTGGGAAAATGCTAATATACTAATATTATCAGAAAATAGCAGTGCACAAAACTTATATAAACAGTGTATATAAACAGCCAATTGATAACATTGTCTTTGAATTTCCAGCTCTTTGGAAATATTCTTGTGTTACACACATCTGAACCCCTTGGATCTTTGGAATTTCGAAAATTGAGGACCAACACTGATCACACTAGAAAAAAGTCTCATTTTAAAATATCCTCTGATTTTATATTGTTTTTTAAAGATAATTCTCGGGACTTCCCTGGTGGCGCAGGTGGTTAAGAATCCACCTGCCAGTGCAGGGGACATGGGTTCAAGCCCTGGTCCAGGAAGATTCCACATGCCGTGGAGCAACTAAGCCTGTGCGCCACAACTACTGAGCCTGTGCTCTAGAGCCTGTGAGCCACAACTGCTGAGCCTGTGTGCCTAGAGCCTGTGCTGCACAAGAGAAGCCACCACAATGAGAAGCCCGTGCGCTGCAAGGAAGAGTAGCCTCCGCTCACCGCAACTAGAGAAAACCTGTGCACAGCAACAAAGACCCAACTCAGCCAAAAATAAATTAATTAATTAAAAAAACACTTTAAATTTAATTCTCGATACTAATGGGAAAATGATGAAATCAGCACTTTTATTTATTGCTGATTGAAGAATAATAAACAACATTTTTGGACAGTATTTTGGCAATATTAATCAAAAGCCTTAAATGTATTCATACCCTTTGACACAGTAATCCCAATTCTGAGCATCATTAGTAGCAGATGCTGTACTGCTGAGCATAGAAAATGCAAAAGAGTCTATAGATTTGGATTAATCAGTGAGCGTAATAAGGTGGCTGCGTATACATGTCAATATTCAAACTTATGAAAATCAATTGTATAGATTGTTAGAAAATGAAATTTAAAAAATATATCATTTACAATAGGATAAAAATAACATCAAATACCTACAAATATGTCTAATGTGAGATATTCAGGGCTATTACCCAGAAAACTATAAAATATTATTGCAAGAAATTAGAGAAGACCTAAATAAATGGAACTGTACTATGTTCGTGGATTGGAAAACTAAATATTTTTAGAAGATGTGTATTCTTTCCCTACCAAACTGATCTATAGATTCAGTGCAATCCCAAGCAAAATCTCATTGTTTTTATTCTTTCTTTGTGGAAATTATAAGCTAATTTTAAAGTTTATAAAGAAATGAAAAGAACTAAAGATAGCCAAAACAATCGAAGAAGAACAAAGCTGGAGGACTTACTCTACCAGATATCAAAACAGCCAATATAGAGTTATTTGTAGGCATAATTTGTATTAGTATTAAATTATATTAAGCCTCCATTTCTTTCCCCATTACCTTTGTTTTTATTTTTATTGATGGCATGTATTATGTATATTTTTATTAAAGATACATTTGACTGCATATATTAAGTGTTGTATATGTATGTATACATAGATTTTACCAAATGTTATATGGTCCTATCTGGCTTTATAAATGAAAAATAGCTATTTTTGACAATGATAGGTTAAGGGTGAGTTTTTTCTGATTCATTCCATTTTGTATTTTGTAGATCTTTTCAATTTGAAATTCACTTTCCTCTTTAGGTCTGGAAAATTTCTCTGATAATTATCTCCTCTGCACTTATTTGTTGTTCTTCATTTCACTCTTCTCTTAGTGGATGTTAGACTTCCTGGTTTGATGCTCTGCGTCTCTAATCTTTATTGCTCATATTTTTCATCCCTTTGCCTTTTTACTTTTATGCTCTGAGAGATTTTCTAGACTTTTTCCCCAGTGCTTTTATTGAATTTTTATTTCACAATCATATTTTTAATTTCCAAAACTACTTTCTTATACCCTGATCATTCCTTCCCCTATTCTTGATTTGTGGATTAAACAGCTTTTCAAATCTCACTGAGCCTGCTGATTAGATTTATTTCTTAAAATCACTGAACTTTAATTATGTTCATGTTCAGTTTCCCTTGTTCTTTCTGTTTCAAACTGCTTTTTTCCCCTAAAATGTCTGGAAACCTTTGAGTGTTTGTTGATATTTAAGAGTATGGACTAGGCAGGCAAATCTCTGTACATGGGCATGGACTTGTTACTGGCAGACATGCCTTTCAGGCGAGCAGTTGGGGAGCTAATTATTCTGCTTCCAAAAGCCAGGATGATGACTGCTTTACTTTTAGGCACTAATACCTCCAGGAGTTGCCTTGGTTCACTCCAGATATACTGTAATTTTTTTTTAAAGAAAAATACCCCCCCCCTTTTTTGGCTATGGATAATTCCCTGCCTGCTTGAGATTTGTGCAAGGAAGGAGGTGTTTGCTATTTTGTTTATAGTCCTGTCACTCATTCCCTGGTTTTCAGCTCTGCTTCTTATTTCCACTCTTGTGTGTGTTCCCTCTGAGTCCGGAGGTTCTGTGGTTCTGCTGCTTTTGGATTCCTGCAGCTTCCTCAGAGTTGCTGTTTCCCCTGCTCTGCTTCAAGCCACTGATGCCCCTGCATTTACTTTCTATCATCTGGAAATTTTTTAAAATCTCTTGTCTGTTGATGAGTATCCTTCTATTCACTTGTTGTTATAGGTTTATACCTTTCTGTTGCTTTACCATCATTTTTCTAAGGACTCAGGAGATGGAGAGTCTATCATGGGAATTTAGTCTGTCATCCTGAAGTGGAATCCTTTAATCTACTTAAGAGGAATCCCTTAAATTCCATGGAGGATGTTTGGTTTAAGCCCAGTTTTGAGAAATAAGTAGAATTTATGTAGAAATAGAGGACTGTAGAAGACAGACCAAAGAGAGGACAGGTTTGAACAATAGTGTGGAGATGTGCATTGACCATGTTAGGTTTGAAGAATAATGAGTGTGTCAGCCTAGCAGGATCCCAGAGGTCCAGGGGGAGAGTCATGGGAAATAAGACTTGAAAAGTAATATGGATTTAGAGTTTTAGTTCTAGATGGGAAAATTTGGCTTTTTGAGCAGAGCAGAAAAGCAATGAAATCAATATTTTAAAAAGATTTATTTGGCAAGATGTGAGATATGCTTTGGAGGGAGATAGACTGTAGGCAGAGAGCCAGTTAGGAAACAGGTTAATCATCCATTTGTGAAATGAGGGATGATGGCAGCAGAAAGGAAAATTAGGAAGAGATGGCAAATTAGAAATAAGAATCTATATTACTTAATGACTGATTGGCTATGGAGGACAAGACACCTGTCAGTTTTCAGGACTAGATGACTATGGAGAACTACTGGCATTGCTGTAGCTGGAAAAGTAATAGGCACCTATCCTATTTACACCTCCTCTTTCTGCTAAGAGTAGGTCACCCACAGTATAATCCTGTTTTCAGCCTAGGTTTTTACAGGTGGCGATAGCAGTGGTGGTAGTGGTAGTGATGATGGTAGAGATAGTGGTAGTGATGGAGGCAGTGGCAGAAATAGTGATGATGGTGGTGATGACAATGTTGAAGGCAGTGGTAGTGGTGGTAGTAATGTGATAGTGATGATAATTGTGGTAGGGGTTGGGTGCAATCGTGTAGGTGGTAGTGGCAGTGATGGAGGTGGTGGTAGTGGCAGCAATAATGGTGGTAATGGAATGGTGCTGGTGGGAATTTTGGAGGGGGATGACGATGGTGGTGGTGATAGAAGTGGTGGTGATGGTGGTAATGGAAGTAGTGGTAGTAGTGGTTGTGTGATGAGAGAGGTGAAGGTGCAGATGGCTTTAATGATGGAGGGGGTGGTATGATTGTAATCATGGCAAGTGATTATGGTAGGGACTGTGGTGGTGAGGGTGGTGGTGGCGATAATGGTGGTGATGAGGATGGAGTGATAGTAGAAATGATTGTGGTATGGGTTGTTATAGTGCTGGAGGGAGTCATAGCAGTGGAAATAACAGCAAAGGTCATGTCCTGGTGACTGTGGTAGGAGTGTGGTAGTAGATGGCACATCTTAGCTATGCAACTATAACTTTAAGTCTTGAATTTACTCTTGTCTACTCATATCATGAATTTAGGAGAACAGAAGAAGGCTTGATTGTCCACAGAGCTATATGACCCTGTCCTACCCTTTAGCCACAGCTGATTAGACTAGAACTGGACATCTGCCTCGGGAAACAGTCTAGGCTGGTTGAGCTAAGATTTTCAACCTAGAGGTTGAGTTTAACTAAGAGACTAGGAAATTGTAGCTATTAGATGTAGACACTTGAATGGAAGAGACTTGTGGAGTAAGAGCCTGAGTCATCACCATTGCAATGAAATGCTGTGTACCGTTAAGGTTAAGAAAGAGTTCACAAGTTATGAGTAAACAGAGAAGGGCAATGTGCTGATAGAGGCAGGAAATGAAGCAGGGGGCAGAGAGAACCAGAAATGAAAGACCAGGCAGCAGCCTCCTTCCTAGCTGACAAGGTCCAGGCCTCATGGGCTCCCAAAGAGACCATTCAAGTCCATTCTGGTTTCAAGTGGCCGTGAAATTGCCAGTTGTATCCTTTCCATAAACTTCTCTTTTATTTGAATTGCTTTGTGTGAGTTTCTGTTCCTTGCAATCAAATATCAGGGACTAAGATATTCATGAAGTTAATTGCTTATTTTTCATGCTGTTTGCAGACTTCAAGGTTACCAGCCCCTAGATACCACTATTAGATGCTTTTGTGTTTGGACCCCTCAACCCTCTACCAGGGAGCTTTTGTATTGGACAGATCATACACCAAAGAATTGTATTTAACATCAGGTCCATTTCACACAGAGTCCAGGCTTTATTTAATATAATCTGTTACTTAATAGTGTCCCCTTGATATTTGAAAATTAGAGTTCCCCCACCCAGAACGTCACATCCTGCTTCTCCAGTGGCAACAATGTCTCTAGACTCTGTCTCTTGCTATGTTCTTTTTTCTCTAGCTTGCATTCTCTTGACTTACACCTTGATCCCCCTTCTCTGCCTTCCTTCTTCAGATGCCAGACCTGGACTCTCTGACTTTGATTTTGACTCACTCAGAAGATCCTGACTCTGGTGTCTCTCTCCCAAGGATGGAAGAACACACTTGACTGACAAGCTGGACTTAGACCTGATGCTCTACACTTCTGCCAGGTTGGTGAGAGAGGACTGGAAGGGGTCGGGGGGTGATCTTTATCTACTGAGTACACGTGTCAGGTATTCTACAGCCTGTTCGGTCAGCATTACTGCCTTTGTTCTATATGTGATAAATCTGAAGCTCAGAGTGTTTAAGGTGAATGAGTTTATGTAGTGAATGAATGGCAGATGTGGGGTGTGAACCCAAATGTGTTTGACTTCAAAACATGTTTTCCTTTTAAACTGTGCTGACTTGCCAAAGAGGGGATAAAACGAGTCTTAGTCGAGTACTCTGTTACCACCCTTTAATGACCATCCGACGTCCATTCTCCCCTTCCTTCTTCGTAGCAAAGCCCTGGTTTTATTTGGTATGGAAATATGCTCCTCTAAAAAACTCTATAGTCTAGACTTCCTGCAGCCAAGGCATAGGCATATGAAAGCCGATATGATGAAAGTTGAAGGGTTGTGTGGAGCTTCTAGGAAGGCTGCTTAAAGCTTCAAGTTGATCCAGCTGGGAGGTTCTCCCCTTTGCTCTTCTTCTTGCTCAGAATGGAGCTCTGATAACCACCTTGTACATGAGGAGATCCTAAAGGTGGAATCCACATTCTAGGGTAGGGGAGCCTGGGTCCCTGAAGGTAGCAGTGCTGCCGTATCAGTTCTGAAATGCCTGCCTCTGCACTCTTATGTGAAGAGATATAAACACCTGTTTTGTTTGAGGTACTTTTATATGCAGTAGATTCAAGCACCTCCTATATGTGAAACACTGTGCTGGCACTTGGACATTCGGTTACCCCCATTTCAGATGAAGACCCTAGGTTCCAGAAAGTTAGAGTAATTAACTTAAGCTCACACAGCTAGTCAATTGGCATGTCTTGACTTTAGAGCATATTGCTCTAAAGACTAAAGTCTAAATTCCTTAACATGGCATATGAAACGCCCATGATCTAACCATTGCCTTTTGCCTTACATTTTGTTTTATGCTTTTAAAAATGCTGTTCCCTCTGCCTAGAATTCTCTGCCCTACTTTTCCTCTGGGAATCTCCTACTCATCCTTTAAGACCTAGTCAAAGTGCTACCTCCTCTGAAGTCTTTCTTAAGCAGATGTCTTAGGTCTTCCTTCTTCTGTGCCCCTACTGCTCCATGCTATGCCTTATTAAGACATCGTGTTGCATATAGCGTGGTAATTGTCTACACGCCTGTCTCCCTTCTAAAATGTCAGCTTCTTTAGAGGCCAGATCTTTCCATCTCTGTATCCTCACCATTAGTTCACTGCCTAGCACATAAGAAGGAAATTTTTTTTGAATGACTGCCCAAATGAATAAAAGTAGGCATCAAGTTGAATGGTACCTTTTAGTAAACTTCAGGGGCTAAATATCACATACTGAGGCTTATCTCCTCATGTGTCTCCTAAGCCCCCCGGGAAGCATATGAGAGCATGTCATTGCAGGACTGCTTTCTGTGGAGACCCATGAGAGCTCATGTCTCCATGGAGACCCTTCAATTCATTCTTTACTCTCATTCCATAGCCCCTGCACCTAAAGAGGACTGTGGCATATTTCCAATTCAAAACATGGTTTTGTTAGGGAATGTGACTGAAAAGATCATAAATGTAAATCTGATTCTTGCTTGAATCCTTTCAAGAAATTGAATCAGTTCTGACACAGCATCCTTTTTCAAGATTTTGAAAACTTTGAATCCATTTTAAACTAGATTGTGATCGACAGACCCACTGGAACATTAGCAAACAGTTAAATACTAATTAGCCAAGTTGCTGCTAATCTCCCAGCTGTCAAAGCCAGAGATAGAGACAAAAGCTTCTATTAAACCTGAGTTGGTCCCTGAGGAGGAAGAGGTCAGAGGGGAGTGTTCAGTCAACTGTGAGATTATGTGAACGAAGTCTTAAGTGAAAATAATAAAAAACATGCAAATGTCCCTTTACTCATTTAGAAAGACATTATATTGACATGAAAACTCTCCTTTTGTCATTTTACTCTCCCCAATTTCCCCATCATTTAACTGTTACCCATTATTTTTAGGATAAAGTTCTAAACTTTTCCCTGACTTTCTGCCCCCAAGTAAGATTTCCAGTTGTATTTGTCACTTCCTCCTCTTCTTGGACCTTCTGCTCAAGGCTGAACATGCCCTTAGGTACATAAAGCTGGGGATGATAACTGCAAGATACAAGATGGACAGATATACTGTGGTTGTGAATGGTGGTAGTGGTGGTAGGAGGGGGTGGGTATTGAGGGAAGGTGGAGAAAGCTGCCTTTGAAGACCCAAAATGGTCTGCACAAAAAGACTTAAAATCTACTCCTGTGGGCTAGTTCTCTGTTTACACTTCACTGCCCTCCAATATTTCTCCTAATTGTTTCTCAAAATTCAAGCAAGTGTAACCCAGTATTGTAGCCCAAGTCCCTTATTCAAGTGAAGCCATACTAAAACCTATCTGTCCCCCATCCCATTGCAATAGGAGACTTTTCTTTCACTCCTTGGTATATATGTGGATTTACAGGGGAGTGTGGGGGTGGGGTGGGGCAGTGTCCATTTTATATTGTATGAATCTTTTAAAAAATTTTTTATTTATTTATTTATTTTTGGCTGTGTTGGGTCTTTGTTGCTGCGTGCGGGCTTTCTCTAGTTGCAGCGAGCAGGGGCTACTGTTCATTGCGGTGTGCGGGCTTCTCATTGCGGTGGCTTCTCTTCTTGAGGAGCACGGGCTCTAGGCACGCGGGCTTCAGTAGTTGTGGCTCACGGGCTCTAGAGCGCAGGCTCAGTAGTTGTGGCGCAGGGGCTTAGTTGCTCTGAGGCACGTGGGATCTTCCCGGCGGATTCTTAACCACTGCACCACCAGGGAAGTCCCTGTATGAATCTTTATAAAATTCTCACAGGTATTTGAGAGTCCCAAAAGGTTAACAAACTTCAATTTAGAAGAGATTAATGTGAAGAATTAAAACAGAACGTCTTAAAGTATGGTTCGTGGACTACTTATGTTAGGATCAACTGGAGAGCTTGTTTTTAATATAGATCCTTGGACCTTGACTCAGGACTCTTGAATTAGAAAATCTGGGGTGGGAGCCCCAAAATCTGCATTTAAAAATTCTCCCAGAAGATCTACTTTACCAGATGAGAACCACTGGCTTTAAATGGATCTAGGTCCATGTTTATTGGTATTTTATAATTTGTGGGCATTTTATAATTACCCGTTTTCCTGAATTCTCCAAGTTGAATAGTTAATGCCTTGAGTTTGCCTGAAAGACAATTATATCATCAGAAATAATTATAATTTGTCCTCCTTCTTTCAATTTGTGTGTGTATGTGTGTGTGTGTGTTTTCTTCTTGCACTGGCTATGTTGTAGAACAGGGGTTGGCAAACTATGGTCCATAGCCCTAATCTGGCCACCATCTATTTTTGTATGACCCATGAACTAATACTGGTTTTTACATTTCTAAATGGTTGATCTATCAGTACCTACATAATATCCTCTATGTTGCCTCTTGGCAGGAAACGTTCAGTTTCCTATCTGGCTCTTTACTGAAAAAGTTTGATGACCCACCAGCAAAGAATGAGAGTTCTGTTACTCTCTGACTGTCAGCATCTGGTATTGTCAGAATTTTTTTTAGCTATTCTGATAGGTGTATAGAAGTGTCTCATTGTGGTTTTAATTTGCATGTTTCTAATGGCTAATGATGTTAAGTATCTTAATGTGTTTATTTGCCATCCAGATATCTTCTTCGGCGAAATGTCTGTTCAAATCTTTGGACCATTTTTTTTTTTTTTTTTTTTTTTTTTTTGCTGTACGTGGGCCTCTCACTGTTGTGGCCTCTCCCGTTGAGGAGCACAGGCTCCGGATGCGCAGGCTCAGCGGCCATGGCTCACGGGCCCAGCCGCTCCGCGGCATGTGGGATCTTCCCGGACCGGGGCACGAACCCATGTCCCCTGCATCGGCAGGCGGACTCTCAACCACTGCACCACCAGGGAAGCCCTGGACCATTTTTAAAAAATTGAATTGTTATTTTCTTATTGTTGAGTTTTGAGAGTTCTTTATATATTCTGGGTACAAGTCCTATGTCAGAAATATGGCTTGCAAATATTTTGCAAGTATTTATTTTAATTCCATTGAGTGTTTTATGCAGAAGAAAATCTTTTAATTTTAATTAGGAAAACCTGTTAATTTTAATTAAGTCTAGTTTATCATTAAAATATTTTTTGCATATCATGCTGTTGGTATTATATGCAAGAACTCTTTGCTTAACCCAAAGTCACAAAAATTTTCTCCTGTGTTTTCTTCTAAAAGTTCTATGGTTTTACAAAATTTTATATTTAGAGCTGTGATTAGTTGAGTTAATGTTATAAGATGTGAGGTAAAATTTGAGTTTTTTTTTTTCTCTTCTTTTTTTTTGCATATGACTGTTCAATTGTTTCAACAGCATTTTTTAAAGGACTATTAGTTATCAAAAATAGGTTGACCGGGGCTTCCCTGGTGGCGCAGTGGTTGAGAGTCCGCCTGCCGATGCAGGGGACACGGGTTCGTGCCCCGGTCCGGGAAGATCCCACATGCCGCGGGCTAGGCCCGTGAGCCATGGCCGCTGAACCTGCACGTCCGGAGCCTGTGCTCCACAACGGGAGAGGCCACAACAGTGAGAGGCCCGCGTACCGCAAAAAAAAAAAAAAAAAAAAATAGGTTGACCATATTTATGTGGGTCTCTTTCTGTTTGAGTCCTCCAACTTTACTCTTCTTTTTCAAAATTGTTTTGGCTATTCCAGTTCATTTGCTTTTCCATATAAATTTTAGAGTCAGCCTGTCTATATCTTCAAAAATCCTGCTGGGATTTTGATTGCAATTGAGTTAAATCTATAGATCAATTTGGGGAAAATTTATATCTTAACTGTGTTGAGTGTTCCAATTCATGAATATGGAATGTATCTTCATTTATTTAGGTCTTCCTTGATATTTCATCAGATTTTGTAGTTTTCAAGATACAGATCCTGAACATGGTTTTAGTTGGGTTTTTTTGTTTGTTTGTTTTGGTTTTATGCCTAAGTTTTCTCTTTTTTTCAAGCTTTAAATAGTATTTAATTTTTTTCAGTTTCCAATTGTTGATTGCTAATATATAGAAATACAATTGATTCTTGTATGTTGACCTTGTATCCTGTGATCTTGCTAATAAACTCACTTATTAGTCCTAGGATCTTCTTTGCGTTGAATTTCGTCAAATGCTTTTTCTGCAGCAGTTGATATATGATCATGTGGTTTTTTGTTTAGTCAGTTAATATGGTAGATTATATTGATTTATTTTTAAACGTTGAAACAGCCTAGTGTTTCTGCAATAAAACCCATTTTTTGGTGATATATTGGTTCTTTTATTGATTGCTGGAATTGATTTGATAATGTTTTCTTAAGGACTTTTATCTCTATTTGTAAGGATATATGTATGGCCTTAGTTTTCTTTTCTTGTGCTATGTTTGTCTTGTTTGGTATCAGGTTAATGCTGGCTGCATGAGAGGACTCGGAAAGTATTTTCCCCTCTCCTATCTTCTAGAAGACATTGTGTAGAACTTCTGCTATTATTTATTTAAATGTTTGTTAGAATTTACCAATGAAACTATGTGGACTGGGAGCTTTCTTTTTGGGGAGGGTTTAAACTAAATTTTCAATTTCTTCAAGAGACATAGGACTAGTAAGATTCTCTATTTCTTTGTGGATGAATTTTGGTAGTTTGTGGCTTTTAAGGAATTTGACCATTTTGTCTAAGCTGTTGGACTTTTATTCATAGGGTTCTTGTAGTATTTCCATATTATTCTTTTAATGTCTGTGGGGTCTGTATTGATATTCCCTCTTTCATTTCTGATGTTAGTAATTATTGTCTTCTGTATTTTTTCCTTTTTGTCAATCTGTTCATAGTTTTACCTTCATAATTCTTTTTACAATGAATCAGCTTTTGGTTTTATTAATGTTCTCTATTGCTTTTCTCTTTTCAGTTTTATTAATTTCTGCTCTTGTGTTTATTGTTTCCTTTCCTCTACTTGGACATCTGTATTTTAATTTTTATACTATTACATCTCAATAATTAATCACTTAATTTTGTTTCAATTCAAATGGTTGTAATATGTCTTCAACTAATTATTTTCAAAGAAAATACCACATATGTCATAAAACTTTTATTTATTTATTTAAAAAAAAATTTATTTTTGTGTGGTATGCGGGCCTCTCACTGTTGTGGCCTCTCCCATTGTGGACCATAGGCTCCGGATGCACGGGCTCAGCGGCCATGGTTCACAGGCCCAGCCGCTCTGCGGCATGTGGGATATTCCCGGACCGGGGCACAAACCCATGTCCCCTGCATCTGCAGGCGGACTCTCAACCACTGAGCCACCAGGGAAGCCCTGTCATAAAACTTTTTTAAAGCCCTGTCTCCCTGAAAATTTCTCTCTGTTGGTCATACATGAAAGCCAGCTTACCTAGGTATAAAATTCTTAGATTATAACATTTTCTCTTCAAAATCTATAGATGTGGCTTCACTGTCATCTAGAAGTAGAAATATAGAGGTATCTGAGGCTACCCTTGTTTGCATTGTTATAAGAAACGGATTTTCCCTCCTGCTAATGACATTTTAAATTTATTTTTGTAGTTTAAATTTTTCCAAGAAGTAGGCCAATTTCCAATAATTTTTACCTGGAGTTTAGTCAGTTCATTTAATCTCCAGGTCTTTCTTCAGCTCAGAAAAGTTATTAGATAATTATTGCTTTACGTAGCTTTTTTGGTTAAGTAATAATTCTGGTCTCTCAATTTTAAATACTACTTGTTATTCAAATGGTGATTTGCCATTCCTTATTCTGTATTTCTACTGACTTCCAAAAGTTTTTGTTTTTTAGTTATTTATCTGCAAAGTAACACCTTCTTATTTTGTTACCTCTTATTCTCTTGATTTTAGACTTTTTTGAATAGATTTACTCATATTTATTAAGGTTATTTCCTGTTGTACTCTTCTGTATATACCAATTTGTTTTCTGAAATTTTATTCTGAATCTTACAGTAGACATTTCCTACATTTATGCTTTTGTTCTGAATCTTTATTACGTTATGATTTTTCCTCAGTTTTGCAGTACTTTCAAAAAAGTAAACTTCTGTTGGTTTTCTTCTCTTATTCAGTCACTGTCTAGAACAGGGCCTGGCATACAATAGGGATTCAGTGGACATTTGTTTAATGAATTAATCATGAGGAAGGTGAAATCTTTCTAGACATTGGGTATGTGAATTAACCTTGGCCCTCCTCTTACCCTGTTTATGTGATGGTCTAAGTCCCTTTTCAGATCGACAACTGCAGGCTAATTGATGTGCATAGTTTTCAGTCTAATTCGTAGCTTACAACTAATGTGTCTCTTTTCCATTCAGATGACATCTTTCCCTGTGTCTGACGTTCACTTGTCTGGTACTGATGGAATGCATGAACATGCATCATTCCCATGTCTGTCAACTTTCACCCTATGTCTGTGCATATCTATAATGGTTTCTCATGATGGTTACCTATCCCATGTACGATGCTTAAATGAAAGCTTCCTACCTGTATTTTCCACACAATTGATATCTGGCTTTTGCTCTTTGACTGTACGAAGATGTGAAACAGAGCAGAGGAGTTTGTAGGCAGATGTGTTCAGTCATTGAAGGAAAAACTTATGCCCAATTTTCTGGGTGGTACATACTGGAGTCTCTGAATCAGTGGTGGTAAAAAATGAAGTATCATTTTATATTTCATCACTTTTTTGGTATTCCTATTTAATTTATTGAGGAGTTGGACACTATTAAACACAGAGCTACCAGCCAATGCCATTTTGAGCTAGAACGCCATTTCTAGTGTATTTTTAAAGTATTAGAATTTATTTTAAAATCCAGCCAGAATCTAGGACATTTATTTTGAATGAATACACATTGCTGTTTTTTCTTATCATATTCACCTCCTTCTACACACTCTTATACGTAAATATGCCAAAACTAAATACTCACACTGTGCACTCACTACAGACAGTTGATAAAGGATTTTGAAACAATTTATAAATATTTATTAAAGTAAAATAATTGCAACTATTGCCAAAAATAGCATCCCATCTAAGTATATTCACAACAGATGATCTCCAAAATCATTTTATGCTGACTCATTTTTTCATTTTATTCTAATTCTGACATGTTATTCTATCCCAGATCACTTCAGAGTTATCAGCTGCTCTCCCTCATGAATTCCCAGTCCAATTAGCAAACCCTTATGTATCCTATTACACTATCTTTCACAGTGCTTGCTGAGCTCCAAGTCCAGCACAATCTATTTCTAGTCTGGTTCTTCCCATAGGAATTTTTTGCAATTCTTAAATGGCAGAGAATTTATTTTCAAAATAAAAACTGATAAACAAGTTGTAGAAAAATGTGTATTTTCTTCCTAAGAAAGATTACTGCAAAATGTTGGAAAAACTCAGACTTTTGATTTATCATCTACAATAATCCTGTTTTACACATTGACCTTAACCAATCCCAAACTTTTCCCCTTCATAACTGAGAATAAATAGTTGGGGAAACTCCATAAGCTACAGAACCAGAGGAAGAGAAATGCTCAATTAAAAAAAAAATCAGGAAGCCATAGGCTAGATAGATAGATAGATACGTTTTTCATTTAAAATGTTTTAGCAGCCAGCTTACCGATCAATTCTCCTCACCCTCTTTTGACCCTTTTTTTAAAGCAGTTAACATGGTCTAAGTCATTGCATTTACTGTTTTTAAGTCTGATGTTTTTCTTTGTTTGAACAATGGCTGTAATCATGTTTTCTCAGGTCTCTTAGAAGTTACACTAATAAGAAGTAGCAGACAGTCCTCTCCCATGCATTCTAAAAGCAGATTTCTCATGTGGCAAGACAAAAAAGGAAAAAAATATCACTTAACATAAAATGAGGCCCTATATCTGAGACCCTGTGAGGTCATGTCTGTACAGCAGATTGGACTCCTGCTTAAGTTTTTCTTATGGAGGCAGGAGTGATTTGGTGATGACATAAAGGGGCACTGATAGGGGACTGTCAACTTTTTCTTAGATGGCAAGACTAGTTCAGAAAAACAAAAAAATTATCCAGTCAGCTCCTCCCCTGGCTTGCTTAGGGCAAAATGGAGTTGAAACTTGTCTAAATCACCTTCATCTGCCTCCTTTAAAAATAGGTGTTGATGTGAAAATTAAGACTCTCTGGTTCTTACCACCAGCACTGCCTTTACTCTCCTCACTGGCAGAAATACAAAGGTGGCCCAATGTGTCTCTTGAAAGTTTATTTCCAAGCTAAACCCCAGATACAGTTGTGCCTACAGTACCATCAATTGGCTCATCAAGTAAGCATCAGAAAATGCCCGTAAGCGTGTGTGTGTTTCGGAGGGAAAAAAGGTTAATTTCAAAATTGGCAGAATTTGTCAGGGGGAAATCTGTTTTTGTTTTGTGCAGTGCCTTAATGGACCATCTTGTTGTAAAAAGACCCCATAGAGCTGCTCTGCCTCCTAAGTCCACGGTTGGGCTTCCAGAGCAATCTCCAGAAGGAGGATAGCAGGTCCCAGAATAGGGAATGGGGGGTAAGATGACAAAAGACTGGAGAAAGACAGCCTAAGAAAATAGCTGGAGGTTGAAAGCTCAGGAGAAAAGACAGTCATGCAGAGTTCCCCATGGTAGTCATGATGGAGATACTTTTAATAACTGAATTGTTTAAAAGCTACTCTTAAGTTGTCATACAGTCGATTCTGTCTTAGTCTTACCGCAAACCTTGAATGAATTCTGACCCATTCATTGTTCCTAGGGAAGGTACAAGTTTAGGTTCCTGTGAACCTCTGGTCACAACATTTTCATCAACTGTCAGTACATAACCTTGTTTCATGTGTTTCTGTTTAAAGGCACCTTTTAATATATTTTTGATTCATTAACATTGAACTCATGGCCAATAGCACTATAACTTGTGGTTGAAAGAAGCTCATCTAACACACACATTGCCTCTGTAAGGCACATCAGAGTCTCTTGCACTTAGGAACACTAGACAGCACTTCAACACTATGCTTGAGGGGCACTTTAAACAGTGAAACCACCAACAAAAAGCACAAAAATGTGGAAAAGTGGCAATAAATAGGCTGCAAAAAGGACTCTCAGTTACAGTATGAGTTGAAACCAGAAGACAGAGTGTTGCCTTGTTCTCACCTCAGCTGAGACTGTGCATGTCGTGTAAGTCAAATATTTTTCCACTCTGCTCATGTCCATGAATAACCATGAAAGCACTGTGAGTATTGATTTGGGGGATTACAAAAAAATTTTATCAAGTAAGTGAATTCACAAATGTGGAAACATCAAAAGAGGACCAACTTTATTTTGATATAATCTTTCCTCATGGTGACCCCCAAAATGTTAGTATCAGTAAATGCTTACTTTATACCACTTCCCATTGTGTTCATTTAGGAGAAATCAAGGAACAAAGGCAGTGTTCCATAGCTGGGTTGATGTATGTCAGAGTTCCTGATGCCTAGTTAATAATAATTATCGTTATTATTCTTAGTATTTCATAAAGTGGGATATGAGACAGCAACCCTCTTTTCCACATACACCTTATAATTCATACTTCCTTTTCATGATTACTCTTAACTATTTTAAAATAGTTGCAAGAAGATGTGGCACGTATATACACTGGAATATTACTCAGCCATAAAAAGAAAGGAAACTGAGTTATTTGTAGTGAGGTGGATGGACCTAGAGTCTGTCATACAGAGTGAGGTAAGTCAGAAAGAGAAAAGCAAATACCATATGCTAACACATATATATGGAATCTAAAAAAAAAAAAGCTTCTGAAGAACCTAGGGGCAGGACAGGAATAAAGACACAGACGTAGAGAATGGACTTGAGGACACGGGGAGGGGGAAGGGTAAGCTGGGACGAAGTGAGAGAGTGGCGTGGACATATATACATTACCAAATGTAAAATAGAAAGCTAGTGGGAAGCAGCCCAGTAGCAGGGAGATCAGCTTGATGCTTTGTGACTACCTAGAGGGGTGGGATAGGGAGGGTGGGAGGGAGACACAAAAGGGAGTGGATATGGAGATACATGTATACATATAGCTGACTCACTTTGTTACTCAGCAGAAACTAGCACACCATTGTAAAGCAATTATGCTCCAATAAAGTTGTTAAAAAAATAAAATAAAATAGTTTCAACTATATAAGGGTAGGATGTATGTGTGCATCTGTGTGGGAGGGAAGCATGCAAAGTGACCTGCTCAGCCTCAGCTCCACAAGGAGGGTCTTAGCACCAGAATTCTTATTTTTATTTACCCCTATTCCTTGATCCTTAATTAATTCTCTGTCACCAATTGTGCATTTGTGATGAGGACAGCAAATCTCCTCACTTCTCTTAAGAGGCTACTATCAAAAAAAGAACCTTACACAGGGATCCCCTACTATTTGAAAGTTAGCTATATGCCATTTCACTCTTATGAAAACCATCATCAGTACCTGTTTTTGCCACCCAGAAGAAATTTTCTCTTTTATAAAAAAGAAAAGTGCTTCTTTGCTTTATGTCATTTCTGCTTTATGAAAGTTTCTTAGGAACACTCTACTTTTGGATAGCTGGAGAAACCTGTATTTGTTATTTTCATCTTAGTAAATTCAGCTCTTCATCTAATATCCCATTTAGTAACCCACTTTTCCCTTCCTCCCCTCCCCCCTTTCCTTCCTTCCTTCTCCTGGAGTCTTATTCTCCTGCAGGTAACCAATGCTAACAGAAATGCAAGGCTTAATCAAAACACTCATGCCTTCAAGAGAGGGCCTCTGCCCTTTCACAGTTCCCTTTGGCAACCCTTTGTTAAGACAAGGAGCTTGTAGCCAAACTTCTAGTCTCAGTCAGAGATTCTGGCAGTTGAGGTCCCAAGCAAATATAGTTGATACACATATAAAACCAAAGTTCAAAATCTTTGTCCAACAAACTTACTCTGGATTGCCACACAGATTGCCTATGTGAGAACCATCTCCAAATATGCTATTAAGTCCACTAAACAAATTCTCTGTTGCCAATTGTGCAGTTGTGATGAGGAGAGCAAATTTCCAGTTCTGATATCAGCTTTCTCATCAATGCAATGGGGAAAACAAACAAAAAAACATCGCGGGCTAGAGGTCAGGCCTCTTGGACTCTTCCAAGGTTCCGCCACTAAAGGATGGGTAACCTTAGCCAAGTTCTATTACCAGCCTTGGGTTGAAGTTTTGTTCTCTGTAAATTGAAGAGACTGAACTAGGTAAACTTTAAGGTAAGACTGACAAATTTAAAAGGGGAAAAAAGTGTACGTGTGTTAAATTCCAGTTAAATTTGTATTTCAGAGAAACAACAAATAATTTTTTGTGTAAGTACATCCCATTCAATATTTGGAACATACTTAGGCTAAAATTTTTTTCTCTGAAATTCAAATGTAGCTGGGTGTCCTATAGAAGAGATTTATTACAAGAGTTGCACCTTACACAATTGTAGAAGGAATTGGGGAAGTGAAAGCTCAGGAGGGAAGTTGAAGGATCAAAGAGTCAACAAACCAGTCAATCCAAGAGGCCGAGCACTTCCAGCCACCAAAGTGAAGCACAGGGAGGTCTATGGAAGGCTGTCTCTGTGTAGCTATTACCTCTTAGCACCTGCTGCTAAGTGTCTACGGGCCTTTGGGGTTCGTGGTGATCCCATATCTGCCTGACACTCACTGTGAACGACCGTCAGAGAATAACAGCTGCTGCTTCACCTCCATGTCCAAACGTTGTCCATATTCCCCTTTTGGCTAACTCTAACTCAGAACAATGCAGAGAAGAGGCTCGTGGACAACACGGTTCCTGCTTAACCAACTTGATGCAGTACAAATTGTCATACTGAGGAAATCCAGAGGAATCTGTTGAAAATTTATTCGAATTAATAATAGAATTTATCAGGTAACAGGGAGATAAAATAATGGCTTTCCTATATAACAGTGATAATGAGTTGGAAAATATAGTAGGAAAAGTCCCATTTGGCAATTGAAAACATAAAACACTTAGAAATAACATGAACAAGAACTGGGTGGTATCTATGTGTAACACACTTCACTGCGTTACTCAGGAACATAAAAGCAAATTTGGGTAAATGGAAATGTAAGCCAAGTTCTCTCGCAGAAGCTCGGTACTGTAGTGATGTCAATTCTTTATTTAATTTGTAAATGAGGTACAATTCCAATAAAAATTCCAATATCATCATTTTTTGAGAATACATCAAAATTATTTTAAAATTCATGTGGAGGAATAAACAAGGGAGACTAACAAAGAAAATTTAGAAAAAGAATAACGAAGGAGGACTTGCCTTAAGAGATGTGAAGAAATGTTGTAAAGTTACAATAAGTAAAACAATACAATACTGGTACCTAAAGAGACAGTCACACCAATTACTGGAATTAAATACCGAGATTTGATAAAAATGACATTTCAAATCAAGAGATAAAGGATAGATTATTTAATAAATGATCTTGGGGCAAATACCTAACCAGCTGGAAGAAATGAAGCTGGAGCTCAAAAAAAATCTAACCAAAATAATTTTCAGATGGCTTTGAGCTGTGAAATATCAGAAAATATAGATAAATATCATGATTACAAGTATATTTAATCTTGGAGTGGCGAAGCCTTTTTTTTCTTTTTTTTAAATAAATTTTTTTATTTATTTTTGTCTGCATTGGGTCTTCGTTGCCGCGCGTGGGCTTTCTCTAGTTGTAGTTGCGGCGGGCGGGGGCTACTCTTCATTGCAATGCGCAGGCTTATTGCAGTGGCTTCTCTTGTTGCAGAGCATGGGCTCTAGGCGCGTGGGCTTCAGTAGTTGCAGCATGTGGGCTCAGTAGTTGTGGCTTGCGGGCTCTAGAGTGCAGGCTCATTAGTTGTGGTGCACAGGCTTAGTTGTTCTGCAGCATGTGGGATCTTCCCGGACCAGGGCTCAAACCCTTGTCCCCTGCATTGTCAGGCGGATTCTTAACCACTGCGCCATCAGGGAAGCCCAGCAAAGGCTTTTTAAAACATGATGCTATGGGCAGAAATCATAAAGGAAAGAAAATGGATTCATTTTATAAGTATTTTAAATGGTACAGCTGAAAACACACACACACACAAAATGACAAACTGAAAGAAAGCATTTGCAATATTTCCCACAAAGGGTTAATATTCTTAATGCCTATAATTCTTCACAAATAAAGAAGAACTTCAAAGAAGAGTTAGAAGATAGGAGCAAGAAATCCCTCCCCCACCCCAAAGTATAACTAAAGGCAAAAAAAGTAAAATAAATTCATAGTCATTAAGTAATCAAAGAAATGGAAAGTTAGGATGGGATAACTTTTCCCCCATCAAATGGGCAAAGATGAAGGGAAAGATAACCTCAACGGTCAGACTGCCTGGTTGGGGAAATGAATCTGCATCTACTGCAGACGGGGGCGTGAACTGACATAAGGTGTTTACAGGGTAATTCATTAGGGGATATCCAAAGCCAGTAGTGGAGATCAAAAGTCTTGAAAATAAGCACACTCTTTGATCCAGCAAAACTCCTTCTGGTATTTTTTTTTCCTAAGGTATTATGACGAATGTCCATCTTTAACTGTAAGAACGTTCATTGAAGCTTTATTTAAAATAAGTGCCCACCCATATGAGGTTTGGTGAAGTTCAGCATTCTGTATATATTGAAGAATATCATGTAGTTATCAAAAGATTGTTTTAATACATGGGAAGGTGTTTACAATATACAGTGTAATTAATGAAAAATCAGTTTATAAAACAATGTCTTAAGTCATTCATGGTCATTTATTACTTTAATAAATATTGATTAAGTCTCAATATGTGCCATTCTCTAGACAGTACTAAATAGTACAAGCAATAGTACAGTAGTTATATTAGTAATTGTAATGGTAATAGTATATAAACAGTACTATAATGGTCCTCCCCGCCCTCCACACACACATATAGAAAGTACTGGAAGGGTATCTACCAAAGTAAATATCTCTAGATACATGTGGTTTTCATTTTTCTACTTGAATTGTTTTCTAAACTTTGTTTGTGATAATAAAAATCGTAAACAGTTGTTTATCGTTCTCCATTTTTATTCTTCTTTTTCTTGTATATTCTTTGACCTATTTCCCCCCTCTGACCAGTGTGAAGCTTTGGTGTAGAATCAGAGGCTAGGAAATCAATTTGACCCGGAACAGGAGAGAGAGACCTAACACTGCAGCTGAGCCTGAGGAAATGCCCAGGCAAAAAATGCCCATTCAGTAGAGTGACCCCCTACTTATCCAGAAAGGAAGGAGAATGGCACATGTTTGGATTATCAGAGACTCAACATACAGCAAAAGCCTCTTCTGAGCAGCCCCTGCCTTCCCCTCAGCTGACACCCTCCATCTAGCGCCTGTGGTTCTTCCCACCTCCCGTCTGTCCTGTGTCTCCTGCCACAGTCCGCTTCCTCAGCATGACTCACCTCACATACCTACAGTTGCTCTCCATGCCTACATAATACAATCGGAGCTCCTCAGCCTGGCGTTGAACACTCCTCCTTACGGCCCCTGCCCACCGCCACCCACCCCAGTATCTTCATTACCCCTCTCAGTGCAGCCCCACCAGCCTGCTTCCTGCTATCACCCTCTCCCAGTGCATCTGTCCTGTTGTTTGGTTTTTGCTGTTGATTTCTCCTCAACTGCTGTGTCTGGTCAAAGCCATCCCATCATTTGGTTCTACTCAGATTATACTTTGTCTGAGAGACTTTGTCAGTAATCTTCCTGCCATTACAGTATGTTCACTCTTTTATTATAGCATATGCCTGACATTATAGTTCTTTGTATGAGAGCTGTGTCTTTTCTTCTACTGTGTTATTTTCCACAGTGCAAGGAACTTGGTATGCATCTGATTAACTGAATTCACCATGCTGCATAGGAATTGGCAGTTTTCAAAGGATCCGGGTGTACAAGTGCACTCACTGCTGAAAATAGTCTATTTTATATTTAATGGAGTAATCCTTTATTTATATAGTGTTGTACCATTTATTTATAAATGTCTTTCACATAATGAGAACCAGTCTGAGTAAATATTTGCATTTTCCTGGGGAACCTGATTTATCTAGTGTTACATGGATAGTTAGAGGGCAGAGTTGGGGTATAAAATCTGATTTCTTCCTTTCCAGTGCTGTGCCTTGTTGAACTCAGTGGTTCCATTTGGAAGGGACCTCAAGGTCTTACAATATGAGAGCACATCATTTTAATGTTCTTTGTCTTCATATACAGGGTTGCAGAAATTCCAGTTATAGGAGCTCTTTGGTTGTTCAGAGTCTGAATAGATTGGAGCTTATTTTGTGATAAATTCATCAGGTATATCAGTGTTGCCAGTGCACGGATGTCCCAGCTGACCACCAAACGTTTGTCCCCTGGCCTGTGGAGTGACCTTTAGGTTTTCTCCTTTCCCAGATGGGGGTAGGGCAACTCTGCTTCACGGCTGACATGGCAGGCTTGCCCGGCCTCCTTCACGGGAGGTCATTGGACCCTGTATATTTTCCTACAAATGTCTCTGGCATTTGAGAGGCGAGCGAGCCCCACAGCGCCTGCTCGTTCACAGAGGGCCTTATCAGTTGTTGATGAGACCCTGTCTAGGCTCACAGACAGGCAGTTTCCTCCAGCCCCAGAGGCTGAGCCTGCTGTGGAGCCAGAAGAAGGTGATAAGCCTCCGAGAAGATTTTTTAGGAGCCTTGCCTATCTTTCACACCAAGTCGCCAGGGTACATTTTCCATGGTCGCCATTTCCAGATAGGGTGGCTGCTCTGGATAAGGCTGGGGAGGCCGTGGGGGGAGGGACAGTGAAGGGGGCAAATGGTTTTTCCAATTAGCTACCCTCGGGACTCCCTCAGGACCCTACAGAATTTGTCTTGGACAACATTTTTTCTTTTTAATTGTAAAAATTCCTCCCTAGCCAGCCAAGCAAACCTTTGAGGCTGGCTCCAAAGCAATCACACAGGGTAGGCCCAGACCCTGATGGTAAAAGTTGAATCTTGTTGGGCCTTAACTATGGGGAATGTTCTTTCTGCAGCTGCCAGGCAGGAGGGCTGTGGCCATAGGGGCAGCAGGGCTGCCACAGAAAAGCCTGATGTGAAGCCCAGCATTTCAGAGTAGTAAGGTTACAGGAGATATGTTTATAGAATCTACACAAACCAACCCCTTGACAGTCTCCCTGCCAAGTGTTCGGGCAAGGCCGGAGGAAAGCACGAAGAGATTAGCCTGTGCTTGACTGAAAAGCAAGCCATGTTCATTTTCCTGGGATCCAGAAAATCTGTCTTCTCTTTGGAGACTTTTTTAAGAGGTAGAAATGAGTGGGTGTACTGCTGATTCATAGCTTTCATGAAAAGTTAAATGAGGGCTTCCCATCGTGTTTAGAAAATGCATCATCTTGTTTTCTTGTTTGGACAAGTAAGTATGTGTTCTAGGCTCTACAAAGAAAATGGAAGTACAATCCATTTTTAAAATGGAGTGTTTTAAGTTATTTGTTAAGTGCCTATCCGTTGCATTGTCTCATTTAATTTTTCTTATCACTATTTTCCAATGAAGAACTGAGGTTCAGGGAGTTAAGCCACATGCCCAGAGTCACATAACTAGCAGAGGCAGAGAGGGATTTCAGTGAGTTATCTCTTTCTTCCGTTTCATGCTGCTTTCTGTTTTTTAATGGTTAGTTTTGTTTTGGTCATTCCTCCAAAGTGCAAACCAAAACAGAATGTAGCCTTCCAGGGTCAACTGAGGAGTAAAACATGAGTTTTAGTGATGATACAGCAGTGTGTGTATTGGCCAATGTGGAGGGGAGCAGGTGGGTGGCCGTAACACAAGGTTGGCTACTCTGGAGTAGAGTTATTTTACAGCATGCCATCCAAAGACTGCTCCCTTTCCTGATTCAGGTTTTCCAAGTGATAACACACAGACCATTATCAGTGCTTTCAAACACACTGTTAAGTTTTTCCCACTGTCAGCTCACATCATAATCTCACAAATTTTGTCTCAGATACTACGGTGCAGGGCAGGCAGTTTGGATCTAGCCTCATGTTCTTGGGTGAGATGATGCCTGTACTGCCTTCAGTACAGTGATGGCTGCATAGAAAATGGACAATAAGTGGTAGCCATAATTGTCATTATGGCCATTATTTTTTCCAGCGAGCAGCAGTGATGTGAGAACAGACTGGGTTCTTCACTGCAAAGAGAAATGCATAAGCACAGTACAAATGGAAAATACAAATGATGGGACTTCAGTTAAGGCTCCCAAACAGTCACAGAGGAAAAAGTGCCCGTAACCTGTGGGACCACTTTGTAAGCAGAGCTGCAGGGCAGCAGTCTTATTCCTCCATGGCTAAAGTTTGGACCCTCTTCTTTCTGGTTTCTGTTTATCTTAAGAAACTTGAGCCTTGGGGAGACAGACAGGTGGAAATGCCTTTGTGATCCCCCGGGAAGAAAGAACTAATTAGTGGTTTGCAGAGGAGATTCCCAAGCCTAATATTGACCTTCCTGCACAGCTTCCTTGTTTTTTGGAACTTGATAACTCAAGGCAACCACCAGTGAGACCACCAACTACTCATCCTCTAGGTAAAATTCCACGCTGGAACTTGGATTTGGAGTTTACTTTGAAGGAGTAAAGTAGGTGCCAGCAGCCACACCTCACGGTGTTAGCCCTGTTGGCCACTGGATGCTGCCCAAACCAGGCAGCTCTCTTCTAAAGATACAGTTTGGACTCAGCCTGAAATGGTCACAGTATTGCTTAGAGACCCCATGAGTCTCTCTACCTTTTGAACTCTGGGGACAGACTCTGCCACTAAAGGTGCTTCAAGAATCATTTCATAACGTCAGTTTTTTACTTTTCAGTACGGTGCTGGGAGAATGATTAGAAACTTTAGTGTTCTGGATTTATTTGGAATAATAACAAGGCCAGGACAGGGTGGGTGGTAAGCACATGTATGTCTATTTTATGGATGAGGAAATAGAAGAAGACAGAAGGTTACACTGATTCGAGAATCTAACTCCTGGAAGGTTCTGGATCCCAGAGAGCAAAATGCCTGGGTTTGTCTGGTTGTGCACTTAACACAGCATGACAGACTAGCAGGAGGGGCTGTATTTTCCAGCTTTGTGCTCTAATCTGGGAAGTATGCCTTATGGGGACACTAAGGAGCTGGTTTTAGTATCCCCAGGGCCCAAAGTCTGTGACTCAATACCCTCTCTTGACCACTAACACTGGCCACGTGGATGTCACACCTCTCTTGCTTATGGTGCAACATTACCCCAGAGGTCTCTGTCTCACCAAGAAGGAATGCGTGAATCGCCCCCTGGGGAACCCCTATTACTTGAGTTATTACACGTCCCAACATTTATGAGTCTTCCTTCTCTCATATTTTTACTGGTAAAATAGAAAAAAGAAATTGTCCATTGGAAAAATAAATACAATATGTAATTTTATTTTTTTAAATGAAAGGCATCAGTTGTTCCCTTTCTATATTAAAGTCTCTTTTATCTGTCACAAGAGTTCTGGAGATGGTTGGGGATTGTGGTTGCACAATAATGTGAAAGTACTTAATGCCACTGAACTGTCCCCTAAAACATGGTTAAAATTTATGTTATGTATATGTTGCCACAATTTAAAAAAATTGTGTCCTGTGGGTATTGCCATCACTTGGCCATGGTTTGGGAGGTTTTGAATGGAGAGTGAAGTTGCAGCTCTCTCTCCACAGCACTGGGGACAGCTCTGAAGCTTTCAGTTCTGTCTAGCAGATGCCAGAGTTCAGTTGCCTGCAGTCAGGATCCCTGATGTCTAGGACACTTAACAGAGGCCTTTTCCTGGGTCCATGTTTTTTCTTGACAAAGTGATAATGCTCCTAATTAGCGAGGAGACCTGCGGGTCTGGACAACCTGACAGGCTGGGCCCTTGGCTGCTGGGCTGGGGAGGGAGGGGGGAGTAAGGCTGTCTGCAGGACCTGCTTGGAGGCTGGAGCCGACCCACTTGGGAGTGGATGAGCACCCAGCAGACAAGAGGCAGGGGCTGGAAGGAAGAGGAGGCCCATAGATGGAGAGGGCCAGAGGGGAATGTTTTGCTGACAGAAAAGAGATATATTTTAGACTGACTTCTAATGCCAGCAATGCCTAATCTCATTGCCAGAGCACAGTGCTCTCAGGATAACCTGAATTAGTGTCTTCTATGCTCTTCCTCAAACGAGGACCTAGGGAGACTGCAAAAGAGTGTCTCTCTTCTCTCTTTATGCTTCTCTCTGATAATTATAACCCATGAGGACCCTTGATGAATGATTTAAAACAAATCAGGGGACCCTAAGAGCTGAAGGTCACCTCCAACAATGTGGCATCCTGCCCTTTCTCTTCCCCTGGGACAGGCCCACGCATCTTGTAGACTGTCCCCCTCACTAACCTCCATAATGCAGTAATGAGTTGAATGGTGACCCCCAAACATATGTCCACCCAGAACCTGTGACTATCATCATATTTGGAAAAAGGGTCTTCAAAGGTGTAATTAGGGATTTGGAGATAAGACCATCCTGGATTGTCCATGTGGGCCGTAAGTCCGATGACAAGTGTCATTACACAAAGGCCAAGGGAGATTTGAGACACAGAGGAGAGGCCATGTGAAGACAGAGACAAAGATTAGAGGGATGGAGCCACAAACCAAGGAATTGCTGGAAGAGGCAAGGAAGGATTCTCCCTGTAGAGCCTTTGGAGGGAGTGCGGCGCTGATGGCACCTTCATTTCAGACTTCTGGTCTCTAGAACTATGAGAGAATAAATTCCTGTTGTTTTAAGCCATTAAATTTGTTACAGCATCTCTAGAAAATGAATACAAATGCCAACACTTAAAACCAGCATGGAGGTCTCCTTCATTGCTGAATTGTAACTGGTGGAATTTGCACTTTGTTTTCTTGAGAAAGAGCCATGTCAGTGGCATGTTGACAGCACTTCTCACTTCTCGCACTATGTGCAAATGCACCACCTGGAGACCCTGTTGTGAGACAGGCTGTGAGACAGCCACGGGGCTGGGGCCCACAATTCTGCATTTCTAAGATGCTTCCTGTGACACAGATGTTGCTATCTGTGCATCACACTCTGAACCCACAAAAGTCATTCGTATTTGTCCTAATGTGTTCAGTGCTGTATATAGAATGTCATTATTCATGATCTCTGTCCAGTAAACCTAGAATCAATCATTTTGCATAAAGGTCTCTGTGCCTCATCTTCCTCACATATTAAAGGAGGTACTTGGGCTAGTGTTGCTCAAGTTTTTTCCAGCTCGAACTTTCTGTGAGTATGGGATGCTTTCCCCACACAGACAGAAGACTCTGTGGGGTCCCAGTGTCTACCCTGGCCTTCGTACACCAACCTTTACTTTCAGTATTTGGCCTTTCTCCTCATTTTGCCCTATACCAGGGCACAAAATGTCCCAATTCTCTGCAATGTAAAGGAAAGTGATAGAACACTCCTTTGCCCATTGCTGCTGTGGTTTTCTCACTGATCAGCTGACGCCTCGTTCCCCCGCCTTCCATCCCCAGTGAGTTCTGAGCTATGTTCTGAAGAGCTAATTCCCATGAACGAATTGTTGCTGAGCCTCTCTAATATAGCCTCCATTTTCAGGGGACGGTGTGTGTGTGTGTGTGTGTCTGTGTGTGTGTGTGTGTGTGTGTGTGTGTGTGTGTGTGTGTGAATAGACCTCACTGACCACGTCCCTGTGGTCAGCTCATGCGCATAACTGAGTGTGAAGTCTGACTGTCCAAAGCCTGCAACTGTGATTTATGTTCCCTTATCACAATCTGGAAAATACCCATTCTCTGTGGGTGTTGCTCTGTGGGCATAAATGTCCACTGCCTTTATCAGGATGTCACTCCCTTAATAAGTGGTTTTTACCAAAAGCACTTTACTCCTAGGATTGACACTGTAGAATTTTGCAAAAATGCTCTATGTGTCCCATAATCCCAGCGGGACAGCCATTTTTAAAAGTCACATTTCAGTTCCTTTGAGTGCTTAGTGCCCAAACACACTTCTAGAAGTAAGCACTTAAGAGTTGGCTTTAAAAAAGCCTGATAAGGCAGGAGCTGCTGTTCACTGGCACAGATTCTCCAGCCTATTGAAAATGTGTTTACCTTCATCACAGGAATAGCAGATGTCTCCTTACTGACCTTCACAGGAAAGTTGAGATGGGAGGGTGTCACTGGAAATGGAGTAAGGTAACTGTTAAACATGCCCCCACCCCCCAATTTCTAAAGGAAATATTTACACTGAAGAGTGAATGGTAACCACCTTACGTACTTTCCTTCTATTCCTTTTGCTTGACCTCACTCCCTCCCCGCTCCTCTCTTCCCCTCACTGTTTTGGCCAAACTTGTTTGGTGATAAAAGTAAAGACCCTCACAAGATACCTCATAGCTGTGGGGGTTGATGGTGGGTTGACAGATTCCTGAGCAGGAACCTGTTTGTGGAATCTGGACCAGATGCATATCTAGGCCTGGTGTCCTTTCGTGGTACCTCTGGCTCTGTCTACATAACTGCTCCCTGTGACCTTTGTCTTGCTACATCTTGCTTCACCTTTGACTGCATACTGGAAATTTCTTCCCATGTGTTTGAGTTCAAATTCTTAAGAGAAAGAATCTGATCATAGGAGGATCTTATCTTTGCATGAGGCCACTGCGAGGTTGTTGGCCAGCCTCTGATTGGTGCTTCCAGATCATGTGGTCCTGGGTCATGTGACTCGAATTGACCAAATCGGTTGTGGCTCGGATATCTCAGAACACAAACCATGGTCCAGAGAGCAGAGGACTGGGTGCCAGGCAGATTTTCTGTGAAGAGGGTTTGGGCAGGGCTAGCAACGACCTGGTTTCCAGGGCACATGCTTCCCTTATCTTCCTCTGAAAGGGCTTTAGATATAAAAGGCCAGTGTGGAGACTCAGGGGACTGGGGGGTCACAGCTGTATAGTAAAGTACCAGCACCTCCTGGTTTCAGTCTTCAAAGTCTAGAAGAGGTGACGTCAAAGTCACAGCGAACTGACCTTCTTGAAATAAGTGTGTTCAGGAACCAAAAGTGAGCTAGAGCTCTTGTAGAGGCTGAGCCCAACGTATCAAAACATTGTCAGGGAGAGCAGGCTGCAGAATTGCCAGGAAGTGATGGGTGTGAGAGGGCAGGAAAGGCAAGCTCTCAGCTGTGAATGTGTGATGTGCACTTGGAGGCGAATCGGGCCGAGCCTACCATGCTGCACATCAGGGGTCATGGCACTGTGTTAATTCCATTTGCAGGTCCCCTTTTTAAAAGGCAGAGTTGACCTCCCCAGCTCTAATGGAGAGGAGCAGCCTCGAGATTACAGCCAGAGAGGAGCAGGTTTCCCTGGCACTCAGGAGACTTTGATTGTCTGGGTTGGGCATCCACTTTGTTTCTGCTGGCCTCAGCTCCCTGCTCCATTGCCACCTCCTTCCCACTTTCTGCACTACTCACTGTTACTAAAGATTTCTTATGTTTGAACAGCACAATGTGGCATCAAAAGTGACTTGACTTTTAAAATAATGCAATAAAGCTTCTGGAAGAAAATTAAGAATACCTTCACACCTTCATACCTGGGGATAGGTAAAAGATTTCTTAGTATACAAAAAGCACTAACCATAAAAAAATAAGTAAATTGGGCTTGTCAAAATTAAAAATTTCTGCTCATCAAAAGACACTATCGGGAAAATGAGGGGCTTCCCTTGTGGCACAGTGGTTAAGAATCTGCCTGCCAATGCAGGGGACACGGGTTTGAGCCCTGGTCCAGGAAGATCCCACATGCTGCAGAGCAACTAAGCCCGTGCACCACAACTACTGAGCCTGCGCTCTAGAGCCCATGAGCCACAACTACTGAAGCCCGTGCCACAACTGCTGAAGCCCATGCACCTAGAGCCCATGCTCCACAACAAGAGAAGCCACTGCAATGAGAAGCCCGTGCACCGCAATAAAGAGTAGCCCCCGCTCGCCACTAGAGAAAGCCCGTGCCCAGCAATGAAAACCCAACGCAGCCAAAAATAAATAAATAAAATAAATAATTTTATTTAAAAAAAAGAAAATGAAAAGAAAGACTGAGAGAAATATTTACAATATGTATATCTAACTTGCATCTAGAATATATAAAGCACACCTACAAATCAGTAATAAAAAGATAACCCAATAAAAAATAAGCTAAAGGCTTGAACAGACCCTTTCTAAACGTACAAATGCTCTTTAAACGCATGCAGAGTGCTCAACATTATTACTCAGCAGGAAAATGCAATTTAGAAACCACAAGGTGTTATCACTTCATAGCCACTCAAATAGTTGTAATTAAAAAGGCTGACAGCACCAACAGTGTATCAACTGGACGTGGAAAAATGGAACTCACAGATGTTGCTGATTGTAGGGCAAATGGTATAACCACTTTGGGCAACTGTTTAGCACTTATTTTTTTACTGTTAAGAGTACACCTATCCCATGACCACCATTTCATTTCTAAGTATTTACGGAAAAGAAATGAAAGCAAAAAATAGCATGTTCGTAACAGTTTTATTCTTAACAGCGGGAAACTGAAAACAGCAAACATGTCCACCAGTAGGTTAATGTATAAACAATCTGTGGTATATTCATATAATGGAATATTAGTAACAATAAAAACATTTCTGATATACACAAAAATGTGATTAAATCTAAAAACTCTTGTGGGTGCTAGACACAGCAGACTACTTTCTTTGTGATTCCATTTATATGAATTTCTAAAACTCACAAAAATAATCTATAGTAATAGAAATCAGAGCAATGGTTTTCTTTTGGGAGTGGGGTAAGGAGGTTGATTCCAAAGGCTACTAGGAACTTTCTGGGGTGATGAAAATGTTTTAATATCTTAAGTGGGATGTTGGTTACATGATGTAGAGGATACTGTGGTGCTCTACCCAGATGCCCTCTTTAGGACTGACAGACCCATGCCCTAGCGCTGGGAATATCAGCCAGGATAACCCATATCTGCATTCCTTACTGGGCATTGCCCTTGGCTGCAGAGAACTGCCTTGCCCAATTATCTTCCTTACTCGGAGTGGATGTGACTAATGACTGTCCAATGCAGAGATTCAAAGGCCTGACCCCTTGCCTCACCTTGGGACACTCTAAAGGCCCAATCCTTCTCCAAGCCTCCCCATAGGATTAGCCAAGGCTTCAGTTGCAACAACATTGTGGGTCAGCTCCTCTCTCTTCCTAGCTCTGCCTTGCTTACTCTATCATTTGAGAGTATGTACCAGTAAACATTACGTACCAATTTTCCACTTCAGCATCTGTTTCCAGAAAATGGAACCAAAATGGTCCTAGGAATGGACTCTAAAATAGGATTTGGGGGCTGAATAAGTGGCCAACTGGCTGGCAATGAGAACTCCGTGAAGAGTCCTTAGCATGCTGTATGGTGTGGTTGTTAAAACGTGGACATGGTTGGGCTATCAATGGAAGGGGAAGTGTTAGGTGGTGCACTTAGATGGAATGAAGGAAGTAGTAACCACAAGGATTGTGGGCTTGAGTGGCTGTTACTGAACACGTAGATTCATTAAACAAAGATAATGACTGTCTTATGGTGATTAGCCACCAATTCAAGGCAAACTATGAAGCTCAGAGGACATCCCAGGCAACGTTTAAGGAAACACTAATCTATAGTCAAAACAAAAACAGTGTGAAGGATCAGGTACAGAACTTAATCAAAGAATAGTGGAGCTTCAAAGAAGGTTGATTTCACAGAGTCTGGAACTCTAGTTCAGAAGCAAGGGGACCCTGAGAATTGGGTCTAGGATACCTGAGTAGATGCTACTGAGAATCTTGAACTTTAAATCACTCTAAACCTGCTGAGCTATAAATGGCCAACCCTTGCTTATTAAAAAAATAGTGCCCTCTCCCTTGCTTGAAGCTTATGCAGAAATCACAAGAGAAATAAGTACCTTACAAGACAATGTTTGTCCCCACTCAGGATCTCCCCCCACCTTACCATACCCCTACTGTCAACAAAACCAGTAATAAGGGTGAGAGCCCAGCACAGCCTGACTGCAAAGGTTCTGGGCCTGCGAAGTTCTGAGAGGGACTATTTGCCAAGTATCTACTACATCAAGGAGCGACAGGATCTAGCTAATAAGTACCACAGATCCCAGAGTGCCTGCATGGGTCTGGGCCCTGAGCATGCAGGATCAAGAGAGAGGAACATAAAGCTGGATAAAGGAGCATCTATTGATATGAGAAACTCTCTAGTGATCTAGAATTTAACACCATGACAGAGTTCCTGGAGATGGGGCTAATATGCTGCAAGAATGGCTATTAGAAGCTTGAGAAAAGTGATGGCCCTCCACTAAGTGAAGCAGAAATGGCAGAACTGCCATGGCAAACAAGAAGGAAGGAATCAAAAGGCTCTGAGAAGTGGGCATGCTAGAGCAGATATTTCATAAGGCCAGAAAACCCATCAACTGGCCAAGTTTTGCAGGAGGGCCCAGAGAATGTGCTAGTGAGTGTGCACTAGAATTATTTAGCAGCTCACTGGTGGCTGTCTTCATAAACCAGGGCTGCTGGCAGGAGATGCCACTACAGAACTGGGATTCTGATAGCACTAGGTATGATAGAGACCTGAAATAATGGATGCCAGGTGGGCACAATTACTACAACAAGCAGCAAGGTCAGAGCAGAAACCTGACCGAGGAGGATGGACCAACAGAGAGATGGAGATGGTTGATAGAATACATTGTTCCTTAGGCTAAGAAGGTTGGGCAATCAACAAAAACATTGCTTAATATGCACAACCAAAAGAAATTGAGGATGAATGGTCAGGAGCCTGTGGACAGCAGCCACAGAAAAATTCAGGATTCCTGACTGTTCTCAGACTTCTAACCCACTGACTGAAGTACAAATCAGGTCACCAGGAGGAGCAACTTTGCAAGCCCACAGCATGTATACTCAGTAGCAATTCCCCCAGTCCTTCCCTATGGCCATTTATTCAGATAACCATGCATTGAGCAAAGGGGAATATTTACACACTTTTCAGGAATTGTTGGACACCCTAGAGTCTTGACTCAGGAGTTGACATTGATGCCCAAGGGCTCAAAAGCAACTACAGCTCACCTGTTAGAATTGGGGCATATAGTGGCCAGGTAATAATTAAAGCCCTGAACCTAGTCCAGCTAACACTGGGCTTCTTGGGCCTACAAAACCACCATTATTATTTCCCTAGTCCCTGACTGTGTAATTGGAATTATCATTCTTAGTAGTTGGCATAACTCTTGCTCCTGGGTGTAGCCACCCAAACTTCACTTCCCAACTTGGATCTTTGTTGTTCCATGAAAACCAGCTTGGATTCAAACCCATTGACTATTCCCAGCCTTAGCTGTTTTGAGTAACTGCTCAACCCATCTGGCTGTGGACCTGAGACCCTAACCCTGACCCTCGCCCACCCAGCTGGACGCAGCTGCCCCTAGGGGAGACTGTACACTCTTCAGCCCAATAGTCCAACCTTCCTATTCAAAGACAACCCACACCTAGCATACATATCTTTTGTCTTTGCTTAAAGAGATACTAGAATATGAGAAATGATATTGTACCCAAGGGTTAAGGCTGAAAACATAGAGGAAATAGTTCCTGGGACCTACCAATGCGAATGGAAACCAAACAAATACATTCTATGTAATACACCAATAAAAAGCAGGAATGCACAGTTATTCGAAGATGGACTAGATAGTAGATTCGCATGTTATTACTACTAGCAATAAATAATATTAGCTACAATTCATTGAGCAACTACTATGTATCAAGAATGTTCACCTTTACTCTCTCATTTAATCCTAATGACAGCCCTGTGAAGTGAATGGCATGCCTATTTCATAGAGAAGGAAACCAAGACTCAGAGATCTGAGATGAATGATCCAACGTCATGAATCTTTTGAGAGGGGGAGTCAGAATTCCAGCCTAGTCTGCTGACTGTGGAACCAGTACTGTTTCTGTCACCCCAAATCGTATCCTGGTTGCAAAGATTTGTGGCCCAAGCACCTTGGAGAAATCACTTGGCTCCCAGCTAGTGGACTTAAGAAAATATGCTTTTTCTTTCATGTTTTTGAAGACAAAATCAGTCATAAAGGGCATTTTTTTTTGCGGTACGCGGGCCCCTCACTGTTGTGGCCTCTCCCGTTGTGGAGCACAGGGTCTGGACGCACAGGCTCAGCGGCCATGGCTCACGGGCCCAGCCGCTCTGCGGCATGTGGGATCTTCCCGGACCGGGGTACGAACCCATGTCCCCTGCATCGGCAGGCGGACTCTCAACCACTGCGCCACCAGGAAAGCCCAAGGGCATTTTTTTAAGACCTTCTGCTTTGAAGTGATAAAAGCTAGATTGAGGGAAGACTCACAGGCCCCTGATCTGGGTTCACCCCTGCCCTTGGAGCCAGGAAATGTGATTTCTTCTGCCATTCCTTTCAGTTACTGCACTTGCTCTGCTTCTTGAGTCTCCAGTGATTTTTTTTTTTTTCTTAAGAAAAGAAGATAGCTTGGGTTAATTTCAAGTTCTCCACAATTTATCTGTACTGAGCTGGAAGAGTGTTGAGTGGGAAAGGGTTTCATTGTCCACGAGGGCCTCACAGCTCTTCAACACCCACCACTTCTGCCTCATGTCAAAGGAAAGCAAATAAGTTTATTAAATAGCTGTCAAACTGAATGAGCAAGCACCGAGAACGCACAGAGGGGAGATTGGATTAGAGGTAGAGGACATGCCACACTAAACAAGGGCACAGATTTATGGCCTTGGCCATACGGCCTAAGAGATGATGCCCGAGGTAGATATGTATGAGGGGGCAGGCAGGGCCAAGGAAGTGAACGGTGAGGTACAGAGGGAAATGCTGAGGTATAAGGTGCTTCCAGAAAGGCCATGCTTTTCCTTCCCAGCACTCAGAACACTGGGAAATGCAGCCTTTGATTTTCCAGCCTCTCCAGTATTGGAAAGACCAAGAAGAAGATTGGAATGACTATTGAGTGAGTCAGTTTGCAGCATCTGCTGTATTACTTGTGCTACTTTCAAGCCAGTTTATATTGGGTTTTATGTTACTTGAAACTTATGCATTAATTAGTGAATATTGATCACTTTTTAGAAATCTTGAAGAGCCTGAATATCAGGTAAAGGAGTTCAGAGTTTAACTGGAGAATTAGGATGCTCTGAGTAGGAGGATGAAGTACAAATGTCTTATATTTGTTTTATTTTAGAAAACAATCATCTAATAAAGTGACAAACTAGATGAATATCCAGCTAGGCGATTATTGCAACCATCCACATATGGAGAGGTGATATTCTGGAAGGGGATGAATTAAGATGGAAATAAACTCTCACTTGAGACAGGGAAGAATTGGTGGAATCCTATGATTAGAATTCTTGTACTTAGAAATACCCAGGTGCTCACTTAAGCAAAATGGGGCTTTATTATAAGGGCACAGTGGTATCTGACAGAACACAGGGCAAGGGAACTGGGGCTCAGAAGAGATTAGAGTCAGTGCTGTTTGTCTCTCCTCTTTCTTTCCTTCCCCTCAAATTCATCCTCCTCCTTTTGTATCTAAATATTGGCTTCCTCTGCATTCCTGTGTTCCAGGGAAGAAAACAAGGCTACTGACAGCTTCTGAGTTAATATGGCCCTCTCTCTTTCTCTCCCATTTTAAATTCCCATCGAGGGGACTCTGCTTGGCCCAACTGGAGTGCATGCTCACCCCTGAGCCAATCAATCATGACCCCAAGGGGAGGGAAATGGGGGGGAGTCCACATGTGCCAGGTTCCCCTCTGGATCTGGGGAGGGGAATTGTGAAGTGCATTAGCCTAGTGGGTGTCTGTCCTCTCCAAACTTGATGCCACTGGACGTGGACTGGCCAGGGGTGAGTTGGAAAGGCAGAGGGACAGTCAGTGATGACAGTGCGGCTCCTGGTCTGAGTGACTGAGAGAATGTAGCACCATTTCTCTGGATGGGAGGTTAAGGTTCCTACAATTTACTGAACTGTGAACATTTTTAATATAGAGCAATATGAGCTGAGGAGAAACAGCCAAAGATTGCTATCATTGACCATGGCATTTATGACTTCACCCATGTTTGAAGTGATCTGGAGATCCTTTCAATCCCAGTGAAGTAGAAGTTTGAATACAGACAAGGACAGTTTGGGGGCAATCAGGCATCTGTGAGATTAAGGAAAACCTGAGGGTTAGGGGACCTCCTAGGATCTTCCTAGAGTAGAGTGACCCTTTGGCCCCAGAACATAGGCCTGATGCCTAGAACAGACTGGAGTGTCTGGGCAGGACAGGGTCTATGGCTACTCTTGGCTACTCACATGCTACCTGTTGGCTTTGTGCTTTGGAGAACGAGGAGCTGTTAGCCATCCCTGGGCTGCCTTCCGTTTATAAAGGCTGAGTGATTATAAGGAAAGTGGAGAGCTAGGCCCCAGGACAGGGAGGGCAAGAGTGGGCTACATGTGCTATTCCACTAACACCCATAGCAGAAATTGCTAATTGACCAAGGAGCTATTTTTCATAGAGCCAAGAGAGTCCTTATCAGTGGAGAGCTCCAGACAGCCTGTCAATTCGTTAGTTCATATGATGAGCAGTGTTGGTCACCCTGACGTAGGCAATGGCTGGCTGGGGGAAGCAGGTGAGTCTGGGCCAAACATGGCTGGTTCACGCATTTTGTGGAAAACTAAAAGGGCTGTGGCAACAATAAGCGTGACTCCAACACAGAGTTCTAGCTTCAATGTAAAGGTGCCTTAACCTTCTCACCAGTAGAAGGTGGAAGTGATGGGGATTTTACAAAGGGGTCTTTCACAAAGTTTAATTTCATCCTCATAGCAACTCTATGGGGCTAGTGCAAACTCGATGAATTTTATAGATGAGAGAATTGAGACCTGAAAATGTAAAATGTCATCTTCAAGTTCAACCAGCTGGGACCAACTCTCTTGTTTCACTTAGAACTGGACAATTCTGACTGCCAGTCAGTGCATTTTTTGCTGTTCCAAAGTATAGCTTGATTTGAGACCACATTCTTCTGATGAGGTCCCTAAGTGAATTTTCCTCAAGTTATATTTCAGGTGATATTCCTTTAGAGTCTTGATTCTCCAAGTCTGTTGTACAGATCTGTGATACCAGTATCTACTGGGAGCTCATCGCAAATGCAGAATCTCTGGCCCTACCCCAGACCTCCTGAGTCAGAATCTGATTCTTAACAAGCCCCCCAGCTTATTCATGTGCAGAGTAAAGTTTGAGAAGCACTGCTCTACAAGACACTAGTCCTTTCAAATGCTCTACCATGGCAAAAAGGATTCTACAGGCAAAAAAAGTTTGGGAAACACTGAATCCTATCCTATTCTTTTTATGTATTAGCCTACTAAAGGCTTAGGAAAGTCCTAAAGTAAATTTATTTAACTTTGCTTAGTCCGGTATTTTCCAAATCTGTTTGTTCACGGTCTCTTTGTATGAGTAACATGTATTAATATCCCATGGATTTACTGTTTAACAAAACAGTTTGAGACATGCTGCCACAGAATACCATAACGGCTTGTGTGTGTGTAGTGAAAAACAGTTTAAAGAAATAGCCATCAAAGATTGATCTGGTGGGCTTCCCTGGTGGCGCAGTGGTTGAGAGTCCGCCTGTCGATGCAGGGGACACGGGTTCGTGCCCCGGTCCGGGAAGATCCCACATGCTGCGGAGTGGCTGGGCCCGTGAGCCATGGCCACTGAGCCTGCGCATCCGGAGCCTTTGCTCCGCAACGGGAGAGGCCACAACAGTGAGAGGCCCGCGTACCGCAAAAAAAAAAAAAAAAAAAAAGATCTGGTAACCAACTACTTACATTATCTTCAGGTGATGCTAGCACTACCATTTTAAGGGCACCAATATGGGAAAATGAAAAGAAAAAAAAAGTTACTCAAGGAAGGGAAAACAAGAGCAATCTGTGAGGGAAAAACGGGTAGCAAGTTGATGTGGGCAGGTATGTTTGACCAAGAGAAAAAATGGATGAAAGCATAGATATTTGTTTCGTTAAATTATTGCAGTTTTCTACATCATAGCCTTCCGCACAATGGGAAGCATTATGAAATGGGATCAGGGCCTACTTTGTATCACATACCTGATCTCATTTAATGTTCACAACAACACTGTAAGATATGTATTGGATCCCATTTTACAAGCGAAGAAACTGAGGCTCAGAAAGATTTGATCATTTGCCAAGGGTCACACAGCTGGTGAGCAGGATTTCAACACCACATTTGGTGACTCAGAAGCTCAGGCTCTTTAACCTTTACATAGTTTGGCACAGAAAACACAGTGGGAAGCCTGGGCCTCTGGGGGACTGTGTCTGATCTCAGCCTGGAGTCCTGAGGAAAGGGTGCTGGCGCCAGGAGCCAACTGGGAGCTGTTGTTCCGGGGTTGCCAATCCCTCATGACTGACGTGCTCAGCACCAGCTTCGGGTGTCTGCCTGCCCTCCTGCAGGGGCTGCTCTGGGTTCTGGTACATCACACCCAACAATCTGTCTCCTATACTTCATCTTCCCCCTGGAGCTCCCCCACCCCTCAGATTAATAGAAAGAAGCTGCCACAGGCAGGCAGCCAGCCACCCCCATCGAACATGACCAAGTAAAATAGATTATTGAACAAAGAAATGAATAGAGAGAATTGGGGGGCTGAGGAGGGGGAGGGGCACCAGCTAAGTTGTCTGTTTTTAAACAGCAACTGTAGTTGGAATAATTGATTGCAGGAAAGGCCAGACTCAGTTTGGCCTAGTTTGGTGATCACTAACTCAATTACTTAATTTTCAAGGAAAATGTTTGTCTCCAGTAAATAAAAACAGAATAAACTATGAGACTTAAATGCCTCCTTTCAGGGAACTTCAGTCACAAATCAGATTTGCAGAAGGGAGACAGCTGGGGAAATCTGGACTTGGGTGAGCACGAGTGACGGCAAGAGTGATAACAGTAATAACTGATATCAAGTTATTGATGCTGATATTGGTCAAATTATTGTGCATGTTCTAACTCATTTAGTGTTCACATTAACTTTATGAGATAAGCACCATTATTATCCCCATTTTATAGGTGATAAAACCGAGGCCCAGAAACTTCACATGATTTGTGCTTAAAGTTGCACAGCTAGCAGGTGACAGTTAAACATGTAGAAGACAGATTCTGGACCCAAACTGCCTAAGCTGAAATCCTGCCCTGTCATAGTTTTCTTACTGGGAAAATGAGAGAGTGCTATTAGATTCCTCTTTGCCAAACCTCAGTCATTTTCTTAACACCTTCAAACTTTTTGGCCAGTTCTCATACAATCAGTACTATTATTTTCTTAGAACATTTTGTGAACCAACATTTTGTTTTGGAAGTTTAAATCAGTCTGTCTAAAAAGGAAACATATCAGAAGGTAGGTCAAAAACTAGTATCTCTTAACTAGAAGATAATGATAAAAATAAATATAAGGAAAAGATTATTACCTGAGTCTGAGGCATAGACCTGATTTCTCCTTGTTTAAAAAGAAAGGTTAACGAGTGTTATAGACATGTTAGAGACCTATTAGACTCCGTCCATAATTTTCCTCCTGGACATAATCAGAAGTATTGAAAGAGAACAGAGCAGGAAATGCCTTGCTTATGATTGCACTTCAGGAACTGCTGCATTGCCCATTTCTCAGGTCTTTCTCCTACATCACAAAACTGAAACAGCATGGCAGAATGCTGGAGCTCGGAAGCTTAAAGAGCCCTAGGTGGGTGGTGAGGCTTCTTTGGCCCTGGTGGTCCTCAGCTTAGGTGATCTATGTGCTGATCTTGCAAAGGGAGATGGCGAGGACATCATCTTTATCCAGTCCAGAGGGATCCCCAGCAAAGTGGTCCAAGCTCCAAAGCATCCAAGTAGTCTTGTGGTAGCAGTTTGTGACCACACATCCAGCCTGCCTCTCCCTTCAGGCACATGGAGGACCCCACTCCACCCCTCACACTTTGGCAAAAGCCATGGCCATTTGCCTTGCTTTGGCCAATGAAGTGTGGGAGGAAATGGTGTGTGTCAGTTCCTGGTGGAAGCATTTAAGAGCTGGTACACACTCTGTCTTCCACTGCTGCACTGAATCCTGGGACCTCTTGTGGAGATAACAGAGAGATAAGGTGGTGGAGCCTCCATCAGCCTGGGTCCCTGAGTGACCACTGTAATACAGCAAAGCCCCCCACAGTCCTAGTTCTGTACTGACTCACAAGAGCATTTGTGTTGTTTTAAGCCACTGCAGTCCTTTGAGATTAAAACATAGGCCAGCCTATTCTGACTGATTAAGGGACAAAGATCTTACACTGGCCACCAAGGCTACAGATCCAGGCACTGATTGTCTGGCAAGCTGTTCCTCCATGCTGTAAGTCCTCCTTGGCCATTATTGCTGCCTGTTCATCATCAGTGGATCTGGAAATCTGCTGATGCTTTTGGTATCATCTGTAGCCACAGTCCTGGCAACTCTGTAGATCATGTTCTTACTGAGCCCTGGTATCCTGAGCCCCCAGTGCTATAGTCCCTGGGTACTCATTCTTGACCTTTCACCTCAGTCAGCAGTGTTTCTGTAAAGTGGGACCGATGCTCCCTGTCTCTGTGTTACCTTAGTTAACTGCGCCCCAGAAGCAAAAGTTCTTGAGCACCAAAGGATGATAGCATTTAGAGATAAAACTCTTTGGATTCATGCATGCAACCCCTTCCTCCAGATGCAAACACATCAAGCTGGTGGGTCACTTCTTCCATGCTGTGTTCCATGTTCTCAGCCTCCACCAGGGCCATCGCCACTCTGCAGACATGTTATATGTGTCAAACCACAAAGATATTTTTCCCTGAAGTCTCCTCAGCTGCCATTAAGAATCAGTGGACACAAATGGACATGGAGGGAGCATCTGAGTGCCTGCGCTGGACCATCCAGGGCACCCTGTATGTGGTGGCCTTGCATATAGTTTCTGTATATCAATACATTGGTCTAATTCTTCCTCCTAGACTGTAGGCTCCCTGAAGGAAAGAAATAGGTCTTGATTACGTTTGCATCTGTCTGGTTATCTCTTGCTGCATGACAAGCCACCTCAAACCAAGTGGTGTAAAACGAAAACCATTTTATTATGCTCATGGATTCTGGAGATCATGAATTCAAGTGGCACGCTAGGATATTAAGAACCCTACTTACTTGCAAGCTAGCAAGCTAGCCTGCCACAGTTTTATGATGCAGGTAGAAAGCATGAGACTCCTGGGTCAGAGACAAATGACTTTATTGCTCACAGCAATAACAGTAGTTTAACTATCAGTATTTTCATGTGTTAGTTCCTTGAAACCTAGTTGCCATGGAGTGATGGGACAAGAGCAGGTGACACCTGCACATAGTGGGTAACATTATATGAGAGGAGCCTCAAGCTTAGGGAAGCTGAATCTTTTATAATGGGAAGTAAGCATGCCTGCATTAAACTCCAGAGGAAGACATTACCTTTATAATACAGGCCACTCTGTGTTTTCCAAGGCTGTAAGTAAATCTGCCCTTTGATTCAGTGGGAGGTACAATCTCTTTCTTCTATGGTAAAAGATGGTCTGGAACAAAGACAGTCTGTGCTTTTCCTTACAAGACATGCAGAAATGTGAAAGACCCATGGAGAGTTGTCTCCCAATGTGGCAATGGCTTTTTTCTGCTCCAAAGTGTCTAGGGCCTCAGCTGGGAAAACGACATGACTGGGGGGGTTGGAATTATCTGGAGGCTTCTTCATGCACATGTCTGGTGGCTGGTCAGAGTTGAAAACTATGCTCAGCCGGGACTGTTGACTGGTATCACACTCCATGTGGGTTGGGATTCTCACATCATGGCAGCTGGTTACAGAGAGAGAACATTCCAAGAGGGCATGTGGAGAACAACTGAATGAAGAGAACCCAGGGAGAAACTGCATGGCCTTCCCTGACTAGCCTCAAGAGTAATGCAGCTTTACTCTGCCACCTTCTCCTGGTTATAAGCAAGTCACTAAGAGCAGCCCAGATGCAAGGGGAGGGTAATTAACTGCTTGCTGCGGGGCACATTGGAGAAGAGACGTGAATGTGGAGAAGGATGGAATGTTGTGGTCGTTTTTGGAAAGCAGGCCCATGCAGTGTAGTGCCAACCCAAATGTTGCTGTTCATGCTGCATAGTGTAGTGGAAAGAACCCAGCCTAAATGTCTGCAGGGCTCTTTTCTAGTTTCTGCTGTACCACTAAACTACCTGGCTGTGACCTTGGGCAAGTCACTTACCTGACTGAGCCCCTGAGATCCCAGTGCCCTGGGAGAGCACCCAAAGCATAAAAGGAACCTGTCCTTCTCACTTCACAAGGTTGTTGTGAAAGTTTCTTGAGAGTCCTGTGAGGGTCCTGGAAGTGCCAGGGAAATGGGCAAGGAGTTCTAAAGATTATCTCATGTGGGATTGTCCAGGAGGTAGAGTGTGTCTACAGACCATCTGCATTCGAGGCTCTCTTGGATCCTTACTGGATGAGAGGCACATAGCTTCAAAATAAATAATGTAACCAAAGCCTTTTAATTCTTATAATCAAGTTACCAATGAAGACCAAGGGTAGCACCTGGCTTTCTTGCCCTCTCAGGGTTAGAAAACAACAAAAGGATTAAGGGTACCATGGAATTGCTTCTGGGATGTTCCTAACCAGGGGCCTCCTCTACCTAGTCAAAAGAAAATGAAGAGAGAGAGAGAGAGAGAGAGAATGAGAATGGCAGGTAAGATTGTGGAGGGATATGCAAAGAGCAGAAAGGATAACAAGCCCTGAATAGCAGAGACCTATATCCCACTGCTGAATACAGAACTGTATTCAACTACAGGAGACGCAGGAATGGGTGCATGTAGCTTCCTGGGCACTCAAACGTCCACAGCTTAGGGCTGAGCATGGGGAACAGAGAGGGAAATACTTGTACTTTAGAACATCAGAAGGGCTTGAAGTGTTGCATAGTAAAGTTGTTGAGCATCCACTATGTGGCAGGAATTTCACAAATCTGGGAGCTGAGTATTGTTATTATAAAGGAAGAAACCAAGGTGCAGAGAGGAGAAGAAAACTGCCCAGATTGCTTGGCCTGGAAGGAATAAAAGCACGGCTTAAACTGAAGACTATTTGGCTCCAAAGCCCAGCCTTCTCCACTGTTTCCCTTATTTCTCTGCCTCTTGGCAGGGGTAGGAGTAGAGAGGAGAAGGGGGAGGGGAGTGTGTTGGGGTAGAAACTAGAGTAAGAAGAGGTCATCCTTGCTGTGCCAGCCAAGGACTTGTTGCCATGAGGCACTCTGCCATGTCCCCAGCCTCAGCCTAATACTCACAGAGTAAGAGCCAAAGGATAGGCAGAGGGAGAGCTCCCTGGCCAAGTGGGTGAGTAGCTGCTGTATTTTCATAGCTTGAGGCTGATGCGTTCTGGGCAAAGTGCTGCCTCTGGAGCACCTCTGGTCTCAGTCTACTCTTCCTGATGTATGCCACACTGCTCTCTTTGCAGCTTGATTCAGAAAGTATTTGTTGAGTGCTTGTTATGTGCAAGGCACTTGCCTGCCTCTGGGGATGCAATGATGAATATGATTTCCTTGCTCTGGATGAGCACTCAATTTAATGGGAGAAACAGATAATTTTTACTCAGACTGATTAATGCTCTTATAGAGAAAAAAAGCATAAGAAAACATCCATACTCACCAGGGGCGGCGACAGTCAAGGAAGGCTTCTTGGAGGATTTAACAGCTTAGATGAGTCTTGAAGGACAATAGATGAAAAGCAAAGGACAGCAGGAACAAAGTCATGTGGATGGAAAATAGTTTTGAGTCAACTGCTGCTGTACCAGTGTACGTTAAGTTTTCCTATTTCTTTCTTTCTGTCACTCAGAATGCCTTTAGTTTCTAGTTGTACAAATCCCAACTCAAACAGGCTTAAACAAGTAATGGACAACTAAACAGCTGTAGGAATGAAAGGGGGGCCATAACTACAGAAAAAGTAAAGACTTTAAAAATCTTTAAAAATCTTAAGAGAGACTTAAATGAAGTCCTCAACTTTCTAGAAAATGTAAATTAAGAACATGGACAAACAAATAGAAAATCTGGATACACTATGAACTCTTTAAAAAACTAAATCAATAGACAAAAACTTCCTTGGCAAAAAGGACATAAGATGGTGTGGCTGGAAAGTTTTACAAAACTTACAGGGAACAAATAACTCTTATTTTATACAAACTGATATTCTTCTAATTCATGAAGACAAATTTCCTCCCTAAATTCAGGAAAATGTATGATAAAATTTAACAGCCACTAATGCTATGAAACCCTTAGCAAACCATGAATTAAAGAGAACTTCTTTAACCTGTCAAAAACCAAGGAGAAATATTATACTTGATGGTGAAACATTAGACATATTCATGTAAAGTCAGGCACAAATAAGGAGGCCTTATTATTACCTCTCCTAGTCCTCATTGTACTGGGTGTTCTAGCCAATGCAATAGGACAAGGGGGAAAAATTAAAGATATAAGAAATGAAAGAGACAAATTACCGTTATTTGTAGATTAAATAGAAAACAAATGGGCAGAAGATCTAAAGACATTTCTCCAAAGAAGACATACAGATGGCCAATACGCACATGAAAAGATGCTCATCATCGCTAATTTTAGAGAAATGCAAATCAAAATTACAATGACATACCACCTCACACCAGTCAGAATAGCCATCATTAAAAAGTCTACAAATAATAAATGTTGGAGAGGGTGTGGAGAAAAGGGAACCCTCCTACACTGTTGGTGGGAATTTAAATTGGGGCAGCCACTATGGAAAACAGTATGGAGATACTCAAAAAACTAAAAATAGAGTTGCCATATGATCCAGCAATCCCACTCCTGGGCCTATACCCAAACAAAACTATAATTCAAAAAGATACATGCACCCCTATGTTCATAGCAGTGCTATTTACAATAGCCAAGACATGGAAACAACCTAAATGTCCATCAACAGATGAATGGATAGAGAAAATGTGGTGTATATATATACAATGGGGTATTACTCAGCCATAAGAAAGAATGAACTAAGGCTGTTTGCAGCAACATGGATGGCCCTACAGATTATCATAGTAAGCAAAGTAAGTCAGAAAAGGAAAGACAAATACCATATGATATCACTTGTATGTGGAATCTGAAATACGACACAAATGAACATATCTACGAAACAGAAACAGACTCACAGACATAGAGAACAGATTTGTGCTTGCCAAGGGGGACGGAAGGATTGGGAGTTTGGGATTAGCAGATGCAAACTAGTATATATAGTATGGATAAACAACAAGGTCCTACTGTATAGCACAGGGACCTATATTCAGTATCCTGTGATAAACCATAATGGAAAAGAATATGTATACCTATAACTGAGTCACTTTGCTGTTCAGCAGAAATTAACACAACATTGTAAATCAACTATACTTCGATAAAATTTAAAAAAAGAAGAATGGGACGAAGTGAGAGAGTGGCATGGACTAATATATACTACGAAATGTAAAATAGACAGATAGTGGGAAGCAGCCGCATAGCACAGGGAGATCAGCTCGGTGCTTTGTGACCACCTAGAGGGGTGGGATAGGGAGGGTGGGAGGGAGATACAAGAGGGAGGAGATATGGGGATATATGTATATGTATAGCTGATTCACTTTGTTATAAAGCAGAAACTAACACACCATTGTAAAGCAATTATACTCCAATAAGATGTTTAAAAAAAAAAAAGAAGAAAACAGAAGAGAGTTACAAACTATTACAACTAAGCTTTCAACAAAATCACTTGATACAAGATGAACATATAACAATCAACAATATCCCTATATACTTGAAACAACAAATTAGAACATATACTATAAAATGTAATATTATAGCAACAAAATTATAAGGTGGCCAGAAGTAAATCTAACAAAAGATATGAAAATCTTAAAGAAAATATAAAACATTACTGGATGGCATGAAAAATAACTCAAATAAATGGAGAGGTATGCAGTCTTTATGGGCAAGAAGAATCAATATCATAAAAATGTAAATTTTCCCTCAAGTTAATGTATTGATACTTCAGTGAAATTCCAAACAGAACACTCAGTGTATATATATTTTCCTATAACACGCCAGTAGAGCCTAAAAGTATTAAAAAATAAAGGCCTAGAATATCCAGGCATTTTTGAAGAAGAAAGTGTGGGAATTTTCCCAAAAGAGATATCAAGGCTTATTATAAAGCTATCATAATTAAGATAGCATAGTATTTGTATAGATTATAGTAGCAAGCCATAAACAGACACCCACAAATTCCTGTAAACATTGTCTATGAAAGATGTAGCATTATGAGTTACTGGAGAAAAGATATTCTTTTCAATGAATATTGCTGGGCCAGTTAGTTATCCATACAAAAAGAAATTGGATCCTTACCTTAAATAATACACAAAAATAGATTCTAGGTGAATTAAAGAACTAAATGCAAATAGTGAAACATTTAGAAAAATGAAGAAAAAATTTTGACATAGTTATAGAAAAGAATTTCTTAAAATGCATAAGCAGAAACTATTTTTTAAAGTTTGATAAATTTCACTGATTAAAATATTTCTGTATGGAGAAATATACCATAAATATAACTAAAAGATATTATATTTATATAGAGAAATAGGAATGAGAAATGATACTTGTATGTATACAACCTTCAGAAGATTAGTATATAAATCATATAAAGAACTCCTAAAATTAATAATTGTAAGACATACAACTCAATAGAAAAATAGGCAAAGAATATTAATTTCCCCTAGTGTCCTTTTCCCCTGTTCCATATAATAATAGGATGTCTGGAGTTTAGCTATATAATTGGCTATGCTGCTAAGGGCTACATTTTCTAGCTTCCTTGCAGCTAGGTATGTCTAGATGACTACATCTGGGCCAATCAGATGTTAATGGAAGCAAAGTGTCTATTCTAGTCATATGTTTTAGGAAAGCCATTGTTTGCAGTCCACTTCTACCCCATCTCTGTTTTTTGTGGGCTAGAATGCAAACTTAATTGAAGTCGATGAGTCAGCTGGTAGACTAAGACCATACCCCAGCGGATGGCATGGTAACAAAGCAGAAGGAATTTGGATCCCTGGATTACTTTCTGGAGCAGAGCTGCCTACCCATCCTGGTCTGCCCACCTACCTCTGTGTTATTATGCAAGAGAAGAATGAATTTCTTTGCTATTTGAGCCCCTGAATGTGGAGGTCTTTGTTATACCAGTTTTACTTATATCCCAACTACTGTAGACAGGAATAAGAGATTGAAATGAAACTTGAATGGCAATGCAGTTTTTAATAGCAACAATAACAAAAACAAAAGTCAGAAAAAAACCTAAAAGTCTATTTGTATATTATTACTTAAATAAATATTATTTATTTATTAAAACATCCTAGGGCTTCCCTGGTGGCGCAGTGGTTGAGAGTCTGCCTGCCGATGCAGGGGACACGGGTTCGTGCCCCGGTCTGGGAAGATCCCACATGCCGCGGAGCAGCTGGGCCCGTGAGCCATGGCCGCTGAGCTTGCGCGTCTGGAGCCTGTGCTCTGCAGTGGGAGAGGCCACAACAGTGAGAGGCCCGCGTACCACAAAAAAAAATAAAATAAAAAATAAAAAACACATCCTAAAATAGAATACCATTGTTGGGAAAAAAGTAAAAAAAAGACAGTTTCATGTACTTCAGGTGGGATTATAGGTTGGTGTACCACTTGGAGGGCCATTTGGTGGCATCTTGACACATAAATCTTGTTATTAAATCACTCCCCAAATCCATATGTAGATGTCCTAAGGCCCAGTGCCTCAGAATGCAAGCTTGTTTGAAAATAAAGTCATGGCAGAAGTGACTAGTTAAGTTAAAATGAGGTCTTTAGGGTTGGCCCTAATGCAATATGACTGGTGTCTAATTTCCCCATTAGTCACTTGGCTCGTGTCTATTGGGGAAATTTAGACACAAATATAGACATGAATAGAGGGAGATGATGTGAAGAGACACAATGAGAATACAGCCATCTACAAGCCAAGGAGAAGACCTGGGACAGATGCTTCCCTCACAGCCCTCAGAAGGAACCAACTCTGCCAACACTTTAATTTTGGAATTCCAGCTTCTAGAACTGTGAGACAATGAATTTCTGTTGTTTAAGCCACCCAGTGTGTAGTACTCACTTATGACAGCCCTAGCAAACTAATCCACCTATGACTCAGCAATTCCCTGTATAGGCATATATCTACAGAAACTCTCACAGCAGTGTACCAGAAGTTACATTGAAGAATGAAACACTGTAATAATGAAATATTGTATATTCATCAATATTCATCAATAAGAAAATAAGTACATAAAGTGAATTAACACAATAGAAAACTTTACTTCAGAACAATGATGAACTAGTAACATCTCAACAAGGATTAAAATAAGTAAAATTTTTGGGCTTCCCTGGTGGTGCAGTGGTTGAGAGTCCGCCTGCTGATACAGGGGATGCAGGTTCGTGCCCCGGTCTGGGAGGATCCCACATGCTGCAGAGCGGCTGGGCCCGTGAGCCATGGCTGCTGAGCCTGCGCGTCCGGGGCCTATGCTCTGCAACAGGAGAGACCGCAACCGTGAAAGGCCCGTGTACCGCAAAAAAAAAAAAAAAAAAAAAAGTAAAATATTTTAAGTTCACATCCAAAAATATTTTTAAATAAAATTTTAAAACAAAATTAAAAAGTGACAAACTGAGAAGAAGTATTTGTGAAATAAGACAGCAACGAGTTTTTATTCTTTATATTATAAACAGGCCTTATAACAATGAGAAAAAGATAAATACTACCATACAAAAGGGACAAGACACAGCAGTGCTTTCAAGAAAAATGCAAATAACAAATGTAGAAAAAAAAATTCATTGTCACTAAGAACAAAGAAATACACTCTTATGAGAAACCAAAAAGATTTAAATAACTTCGCAAAGATTAGATTTTTTATAAAACTTTATAGAAATTTAATAACTTTTTACTACAAAGGTGTGAAAAGGAAGGTGTTACAGAGCTAAATCCACATCTATCATAATAGGAAGTCCAAGTCAAATCATTTATCATAAGGAGCCAAGAAATATGATTGTAGTAAATACCAAGAGAAACAACTAATATAGTTGAAACTTCTGGGGGAAAAAGCCACTAAAGTTCAGAGAGAGAGAACAAAGAAATGCTTCTTTTCTTAGAAGCCTCATTTGTAGTCGAATACTGTTTGACTTCTTGACCTATGTGTATTACTTTGACAAAAACCACTTAAAAAATATTTATTCACTGAATAAAGCAGAAATAGCCCAGAAATAGATCACTGAAATAGCAATGATCTATTAACTTTATTTTTTTCTATTTTATTTTTTTAATTAATTTATTTTTTATTGAAGAATAGTTGATTTACAATGTTCTGTTAGTTTCAGGTGTACAGCGAAGTGATTTAATTATATATATATACATTTATACACATCAAATTCTTTTCCCATATAGGGTATTACAAAATATTAAGTATTCAAAGATTAGATATTAATCAATTCCAGTGAAATGTGAGATCAACTTATTTGAAGGACAGTATTTCAGTATTAAAAACTATTAAAATGTGGAAACATTTTTGACTTATAATATGAATATATCTTCAAATAATAAGAAAATAACTCAAAGATGTAATCAGCCATGTTCATAATAACCGTGAAGTTGTCAATGCAAACTAATCAGAAACAACTTTAAATGGTTAGTATATTTTTATCTAAATAAATACAGCTGTATCCTAAAATGGAAAACTATTCAGTATTGATATTTATTGCTCTCAATACATTTATTTCTGTTTTTTAAAAGGAAGCATACAAGACAGTAATCAGTATATTATCAGTTTGTGTACTTGTGGTGGGTGCCTGTGTTTGTGTGTGTAGGGTAGGGTCTTCATTGGAGGATAAGAACTTTAGGGTGACAAATGTAACAGCCAGCTCAGCACAGTGAAGGGGGGGCACCTATGTCCTCCAGACAAGGAAGTGGCAGGGACTGCCCTTCAATCAGTTGCAGAGAGAGAACGACTCCCTTGGTTTGACAGAGGGGTCCTTTTGCCTAGGAGAGGTGCTCTTCATGGAGAAAAGACTGGAGTGAACCAATTTAGTTGAGGCTAAAATGCTGATTTTTAAAGTTTTTCAGTATATTTGAAACATTTCAAAATTGAAAAAGCTTTAAAGGAGCTATAGCAGAAAAGCTCCAATTTTAAATAACAACTCAAAACTTCAAAAGCCAGTAATAATCTTTATAAGCTAAGTGTAAGATCTCTATGAAGAAAACCAGAACACCTACCGAGGAGCTTAAAAGAAGATGGTCAAAATGAAATCTCAGGCTGAAGCCTGACATATAAAATAGACGCTAATATTTGTTGCACAAACAGATAACAGACTCCATTTATCAAGCACGTATTTATGCCAGACACCCCGCAAAGCGCTCATGCACATTGTCCCAGTTAATCCTCTAATAACCCAGCAAAGCAAGGATTACCAGAATTCCTGTTTTACATATGAGGACACCATGGAAGATTGAGGTTCTCTGTTCAGGATCAGAGAATCAGGAAGTCCTGGAGTCAGGTTTGTAGCCCAGGAATGCCTGGCTCCAGAGCTAAGATCTCCACCCCACTGTAAAACCTCTCATTTAAGTGGGGTGGGGTCCTGGAGCCCTGTCTCTTGACACCCCCTTGCTCCCTAGGAATAAAGAACTATGTCTGCTAAGATAGGAAAACAGTACAGCTCTGTGAAAACTTGGCTGATTCAATGTTTCTTGTATTCTGTTCTGCATCATCTAATTTTTTTAGGTTGCAGACAGTGGCTTTGGTGCTAACCAGCATAGGGGTGGCAGAAAAAAAGAAGTGAAAGGATCCCAAGGGGAATATGAGACAGAGGTAAAAGGTGGGTGCTCCATCCTCCTACAGGGAATGCTTCTGGAGCTAATCCTTGAAGTCTTTATGATTTGCTTTTGTAACTGATTTCCTGCCCCAGACAAGAGGGTAAGAAACTCTAGAATCCAACATCCTGAGATTCAAGTCTCATCTCTTCCATTTGGTAGATGTATGAACTCAGGAAAGTTATTCAGCATCTCTGGACCTCAGTTTCTTTATCCCCAGAAAACGGTTGTCAGGGTTAAATGAGGTAATGCATGAATAGTGCATGACTCAGAATTTGGCATATGATAAACCCAAATTATGTTTTACCCATCATCATCATTGTCATCATGGTCACATCACCATCATTCTCAGAACCTAGAGACCATCCCCAGAACCTCAACTCCCAAGCCTTCTTGCTGCTCTGGCCACATAGCCTCGGCTTAGCCAAGTTCCCCTCAGCACACAGCTCACAATAGACCAGGGCCCTGGGAAATGCCCACTCCATCAGGCCCGTGCTCCCAAGCACAGGGCTGAGAATTGTTTGTGGAAGCCTGAATGAGACTGATGACTTCAGATAAGATAGGCAATCAGCTCGGACTCGCCACTGCAGACTTCTGGTCTACTTGTAAAATGAGTCTTGTCATTTATTTGACAGTCCCCAGGATTTCACACAGGGGGAGGGACAAATAAAGCCAAGCCCCCAACGGAATGTTGCCGATAGCCTCAAGTGTGGAGTTGGATGTTCTGGGGGCCCCCAAGCTTGGGTAACCCTTCAGTATCCTGGCTGTCTCCAGGTTCACCATTCATTTCAGCCAGTGTTTATAGAGTACCTACCATGAGAGGCGGGTCCAGGTGGTTTTCCTCTTTTGAGGCCAGCAAAATATTTTTACTTCAAATGAATTTAATCCAGTTTCAGAAATTCAACTCAAAACAGAAATGTCCCATTGGTATCCCTCTAGCCACCAGCTGCCCTTTAGTCCTCTGTTCATTAAGTGGTTGGGAACATAGGCTTAGCCAGCAAAGATCTGGGTTCAGAGGCTGACTCAGCAGCTCTGAGCCCATTTTTTCCTCATTCTGCTACCAATTTCACAGGCTTGTGATGGTTAAATGAGATTGTGCATAAAGCATCCAGGAATGCATGCACCTCATTAAATTAATCCTAAAGAAAATAACTGGTAAAGCAGAGGACCCTCCAGCCACTTTATCTGCTTTATATAGAGTGTTTTTATGTATTAGATCTCTTTAGAATTTAGATAGCACAGTCAGGGGAGGGGGAGGCCCAGTTCAGTCATGGCATATGGCAGGCCTGCCATGCCAGCATATGGCCAGGGCCTTTGCAGCCTGCTTGTCCGTGAATGTCTTCCCCACCCACTTATGCTTCAGGTGTGGTTCACTTCACTTGGTATTCTCAGCACCTAACAACAGGACCTGGCATTACAAGGGCACCTCAGTGAATGTCTGCTGAATGAGTGGTCAAAGACTGAATGATAGAAAACAGAAAAACAATGAGGGGAGATAAAAGTAATCCCACTTTTCAACTATAACCGCTGCTTATTCTTTAAGATCCAGATCAACATCTTCTGTTTGTAACTTTCCTGGCTCCCTCACCTCCCACCATGCCCTTCATGTCCCTTTCCTCTGCCTCTCTCCCATCTCTCACTTTCCCATGATAGAATGGATATCTCTTTGTCTCTTTTCTCTTAGAAAACCTACAGAGGGAATGTGAAAGGGATGGAATCCACTGGACATGGTTAACACAGCAGGGTGAATGCACTGTTTTCCTATCACTGAGCCATGGCCAATCGGCTCCATTTGGCTATGGAATGGATAGCCCTTCCTCATGCCAAAAAAACAGAGTAGCAGAGTGGGACAAAAGAACATGCAAGCCTAGAAACGAAGGGTAGAGCCAACTTACAGAGAGCACTTAGGAAAGTTTAAAAAGAGAGAGAAGAGGTATTACTATGGAGGGCCCGCTGTGACCACCCAGCAAGGCAGAAAGCATGAACATCATTTCTGACAGATATAAACCGGTGGTTCTCAATGCAGCGTGCACAGGAGTTAGCTGGGGATTTTGTCAAAATTCAGATTCTGCTTTGGTAGATCTGGGGTTGGGCATGAGATGCTGTACTCTAACAAGCTCCCAGGTGATGCTGGTGCTGCTGGTCCAGGAATCACACTTTGGGTACCAAGAGTTTAGTGCAAAAGGCACTGAACAGTCTTTCCAGCATGTTCTATCTCATCTTTTTAAAGATGTGAATAGGCCACCCTAACAGAAACTGAAGAGCTCTGAACATCCTAGTGTCCAAAGGGATTCTCTGGTCTCTCCTCCCCTCCTCTCATCTTACAGCCTTTGCCTGGACACTCCCTGGCATGGGGCAGCCTCCTCCAGGCAGCCTAGGCTGAAGGGGGATTTGAAATTCCAAGAGCTCAATTTTAAACCTCTAGCTTGATCTCCAGAACCACATCAGCTCCCACAGCATAGATGAGGGCAGCCATAAAACATCATGCTTGGGCTTCCTTCAAAGAGTGCTTAAGCCATATGGAATTTACTTTCACTGTCTATTCTCCCTTCTAGATAGGTGATATAAGAGCATGTCTGCAGGTATTTCTGCCTCTTTCTACCCTCCTTTACCCCAACACACACAACCACTAGACACTGAGCACCTGAGGAAACTGCGTTATTTCTTTATTCCCAAAGCTTTTAACATAGTAGGTACTTGGTAAATGTTGAACTAATTAACAAAAAGCTTGACTATTTTTTTTACTACTTGGACTAATCAAATTAGATTTTCTTAAGGCAGTCAAATTTCTTTTGCATGACAGCACAGGTTTTGTGAGCTCGAGTGGTTTTACTGAAGGTAAGGAGAAGAAAAGAACCAAAACTGTGGTTTCTGGAACACACTGTAATACTGGTTGCTCACAGTGTGAGGTGAACAGGGTTGGATTAGCCTATCTTAAAAATCACAAAATTCTAAAACTAGAAGATAATCTTAGACCTTGCCTAATCCTAAAATGACAAATACCTGGCAGGAAAAGAGAGTCATCTCTCTCCATTCCTGTGTCCATGGCAGACAGCACTAATCAATCATGGTACTTTCCCTGCTAAATGTAGATGTGACTTCAGAAAGCTAGGGTTTAAATCCAACAGTGGGTTTCTTCACCTGCCCACTGGTGAACCCTTATGCTTCTGAGCATGTCCATCTGAGCATATACTTGACAGGTTATCACCTGCTTTGTAATTCTCTTGTAAAACTGTAACCCAGTGTCCCTTTGCCCCCTGCAAATCACAGCTCAGGCTGAACTGTCTTGAGTTCAAGGTAAGAGAGGCAGCACACACATGGATGAGAGAGGCTCACACTTCATTGTGCAGAGTATCATGAGAACAGGGATTGCATCTTGTCCATTCATTCATTTATTGACCAAATATTTATAAGACCAGGCATTGGTTTGGCCTGTGTTCACCTTTGTATCATAAGCGCCTAATATATGTGTTTATTCTTGCATGAATGATGGATGGGAGGATAAATGCTTGATTAGTCACCTCTCATAGAGTAATGCCTGGTAGTCCTTAGCAAGGACACTCTTCTTCTGCCTCTTTCTAAGCCCCAGATAGATCATTTTCTGTTTCTCTTTCTTCCCTTGTTTATACTGAGCACACTCTGCACACAGCCTCATCTGCAAGGGGTCCCCAAGGGCAGCACTCACTTGGTTGTGAGGCATTTCTAGGAGTGTTTTAATCTGTGCATTCTAGACTCCATTCAGTCAACTAGCTTGTTTCTGTGGATGGAACTGGTCTTTATGGAGAAACTTAACTATTGTCAGTAAAGTTCTGTCTTTACTATTTATGTAAAATGCTATCTTAGATCTTTTACATAAACTGTCTTGTTTAATCTCAAGCACAGTTGGACAAGGCAGTTATTATGAGTCCATATTATAGTGGAGGAGATGGAGGCTCAGAAAGTTCATTTGATTTGCCCAGGATGACACAGTTAAGTTGCAGAGTAGGCTGTGAGCTTTGTCTGCCTGACTCACAAGTCTGTGCTTTTGCAAAGGGGGCTGTGGCTGGTTGGCATCACAGGAGTCATGGTAAGCCGGGCAGTTGCACCAAGAAGTCAAGGATTTCTGCATTTGTGATCATCTGCTTACAGAAAGAGTAATTTTTCCCGAGGGCTGGTGAGGAGGGTGATCACCCAGGTATTCCCTCTGATGCCAGGAAGTCATGGCTCCATGGCCTTTGCTATCCCCATTTGCCCATCGCCCCTGGATGTCTCTAAGTCTTCCAGAGAGAAGACTAGCTAGGCCAATCAGGAGTTGTTGGGGTACCCCACCCCCTGCATAAAGGGGTGGGGGATTCCTTTCAGGTATTACCCAATTAAGGATTTCTGGAGGATAAAGAGAGAAGAAGAACAGGTTGGGGCCCCATCCTCACCCTGGTCCCATCTGCCCCACCCCAGCCATCAGCGCCAGAGGCAGCAGCTGCAGTCTGGGAATGACCCAGGCACTGCATGTCACCTCACGGCCCTGGAACAACCCCCAGGCCTTGTCCAGCCGTGGCCACACCGGCTCCCCAGCTAAAGCTTAGGGCACTGGGCAAGCCCCACTTTGTGTAATTGTTTAATTATCATGTCAATGTGGATTCATTAGCATGGCAGCTGTCATTGCAAATGGGGAAGGAGGGGGCTCCCAGAGCCCCTAGGGTCAGCCTAATTGATGTAGTGAACAGAATACTGTATTTACTCAACAATGGTTTGGGTTTCTCTTCTGACCTGGGAAGGGCATCAGTGCTTACCGGGAATCAATAGCAGCTGAATTTTGATGCACAGAGATTGGACAGCATTCACGGGCTTAACCCCTCCAGGCCCATCCAGAGACCAGGCAGGCATCCTACTGCAGTGAGAGGCTGGAGACTTCTACTTCTCCCAGGTCAGAAGAGATGTGGGGGCCAGGGTGGTGGAAACACATTCCTCCCTTCACAGAAGTGTGTGACCAGGTTCTAGTCAATCCTGAATTCCACAAGGGTCTGACTAGGTCATATGCACCTCTGCATCCCTTCCAGCTCATACAGGGTATAGAACAACCTGATGTTTAATAAGTGTTTGTAGAATGAGTAGTAACTTGCTTTTATTGAATACTCACTGTGCCGGGCACTGCCCTAAGATTTTACAGGTATACCAACTTATAATTCTCACAATAACCCTCTGAGAAGCACTGTTCTGGTTATTTATTGCTGTGTACCTAACTTCCCTTAGTGGCTGAAAACAACAATTTATTGTTGTATCTCATGACTCCGTGGATCAGGAATTTGGATGGCTTACCTCTGCTCCCTAATGTCTAGGCCTCAGGATAACTCCAAGGGCGGGAGGCAGTACAGCTAGAGGCTGTCTGGCCCTCTCTCTCTCTCCCCAAATCCACAGCATCTTCAAATGGTTAGCCTGGGCTTCCCCACAGCATGGCAGCCTCTTCTGTGGCAGTTTGGGCTGCATGAGACCAAGGCAGAACCTGACAATGCTCTTAAAGACTAGGCCTGGAACTGACATATGACACTTCACTAGGCTTTATTGGTCAAAACAGTCACAAGCCCGCTCAGATTTAAGGAGAGGAGAAATAGGTGGCATCTCTTGAGTAGAAAAGTGTCAAAGAATTTGCGGCCATTTCCAGTCCACCATAGAGACTATGACTTTTTCCAAATACAGATGAGGAAACCAAGGCTTAGGGAGAGAGTAGCTACCTCTCCCACACCACACAACCAGTAAGCAGGGGCACTAGGCATTGGACCCAGGCAGTCTGACTCTTGAGCCCTTAATTGCTACAGACCTGCTCTGTAAGTTTAAGTAACTCACTCCCCTCCTTGGGCCTTGGCTTCCTATAAAGTAAGAGAGTTGGGCCATATTCTTTCAAAAGCCCCCTCTGACTTGAGCAGTTTCTAATTCTCACCCATAAAGAAAATAATCTCACCCTACATTTGTGCTTATATTAGTTTGGGGCACAAGCAGTTGGACTGTCCCTTTCTAAAATTTCTCAAGAATTTTAAAACATGAGTTAAATCTCCAGAGATTCCTCAGAAAAGTCAAACCAAGGGGAAGCCAATTTTTAAGTACTTGAGTTACAGGGAATGTGGCATCTGGGTCTTTAGAAGAAATCCAAGGGTACTGGGGGTAATATTAAACATCCCCACAAACCTTTCAGCCCTGGGAAGTAGGCTCTCCCCAATCTCTATCAAGGCTGTGACTTATAACCTTGAAACCATTCCTGAGTTGTGACTCGATCCCAGAATCTGCTTAAGAGAAGGAACCATCACTAAAGGAACTAAACTCCCTTTTCTGCAGAATAGAAATTGTCCTGACAGCTTTAGGCTACTAAAAATCCCAAGCTGACCGGGCTCCTGAGGAATGAAGTTTCAAAGGCTGGTAGTTGGGGTGGAGTGTGGGAGGGGTGTCATGCAATGGGACTAGACCAGGAACTAGAACACAGTCTTGGCTCACACAGGACAGACTGACCATGGGCAAGACATTTAACCTCTCTGTGGCCTGGTTTCTTCATCCACAAAGAAAGGAAGTAGGTTTCATCATTGGTGCCAACTTCACTGACTGGAAGTGGCTCCCAGAGGGGCTTGTGTTGGAGAGTCCTCACACTGTGATGAGAGTGTCCTGTGATGGGAAACTCTTTGGAGGTGGAATGAGCCAGAGATGCCTGGGTTCAAATCCCAGATCCTCCACTTAGTACGTGTGTGATCCTTGAAAACGCTCCTAAATTTCTTGAAATCACCTTTCTGTCTGCTAAACAAGAGTCATGAGGCCTTTCTTCATAGAATTGTTGGTTACTTAAATGAGACAACCTGGAAAAACCTTTCAACCCAGAGCCAGGCACACTATTTGTGTTCAGTAAAGGCTCATTGAATCTGAAACTTGAGCATCACTGGGATATACAGTGACAGGCAGGGAAGCCTTTAGTTACCTAAATGTCTTGTCAAATGTAGCAAAACCCATATCTTAATAGTCTGTGACATTTCAGATCAACCTTAAGGCTGTAGTTAATGCTGTAGGCATGACGGAATATGGAAAACATAAAGAAAACGCACTCTTCTCATCTAAAAAATGGAAATGATACCTGTGCATAAAAGGAGTAAAAGTGAGCATTAAGTGAGATAAAATTTGTAAAATGCTAGTGCAGAGCGAGTACTTAACAATAGTGGGTATGGGAGGGCTAGAACTCATACCTCACCCAACATTAAAGGACAGAGAATGGAGAAAAAACATGGATATAATCAACATAAGAAAAGCCTTAGCATCATCCTTTACTCCTCACCAAAAATTGCACCTAAGAGTAAGCTCCATAAATGTAAATGCGAGGTGTGCTGACTCTGGATCTGGGAATGTCAGGCCAGGAAAGTAGGGGTCTTTTGATGTTATGGTCTAACACTTGGGTGACAGTCTTTCAAATTTAGTCCATTAGGTATGCAAGTGAATGGACATTCTTCATGGCACCACTTCAACAATAATTACAATTTAGTATCATGTAGAGAGTGCTCACAATGTCCCAGGCACTATGCAGTGCACTCTGGATGTGCCTTGGCTCATTTAATCCCCATAGCAAACCACTGAGGCAAGTTCTTATACTATCCCCATTTCCCAGGAGGGCACAGAGAGATCTGGAAATGCTGAAGGTCACACAGCTAGTACTCGGTGGAATTGAGCCTGTCTGGCTTGGAGCCTGTGTTCCCAGTCACCCTCCCTCGGAGTGACAGATCCAGTTGCTGTGGCTTTTTAGGAAAATGACACAGAGTAGGAAAACCCACTATCCTAAGCCAGGGAGGACTCCAGAGTGGTGGAGCCAGGCAATCCTATGTCCAGATCCAAGCCCCAGTGCTTATTATCCCCATGACCTTGGGCAAGAGACTGATTAATCTTTTCAAGACTCAGTCCCCTCATCAATGAAGTGGGGATACTAATAATCATAATGCCTGTCTTGTTCTCCTGCCTTGCAGACTCAGAGGATGTACAAAATAGGATGAGCACTGTGCCTGGCACCTATATAGTAGATGGTTGATTATTGTCAGATTCTTCCTCTTTAAAACAGGATTTCACTGTATTTTCACCTGCATTGAAAGCATTACAATGGATCTGGGAACTAAGGAGGTCTCAGAAATCTAAATCAGTGTCTGTTAAATGCTTACTTACATGGATGCAGTTTTGTGTGTGTGTGTACATTGCTTTTTCACAGAAGTATGATTTTTCAATCACAGAAAAGCCCCCCTATGCTTGGGGTTTAGTGTTGAGGTGAAAAAATAAAGCTAAAATGATCCAGAGAGTTAAAAAAAATGAAGATTTATACAAACATATAAATTAAGCCCATAATTTAAAAGTCAGTGTTTCTTTTACTCATATTCTGTTTTCATCAGTCTACCCAAACTGCCTTTTTGTTTCATTAGACAACACTCCTTGCAAATTATTTCTAACTTTGGATGATTTGCTGACCCTCACTGACTAGGGTCTCCCTTTCTCCCCCACCTATAACACCCAGTTTGCACTGTTACCAAATGCAGCCTCCCCATCGCTCCCACACCTTCCACTGGGAATGATCTCTTTATCAATAATCCGACCCCTGGAAGCCCGGTGGGCGGCTCTTCAGTGCCCGCAACACCAGTGCAGATGGGGGCTTCGGATCCCCGGTGTAATCCCAGCCTGAAATGTTACCAGGAGCCCCACGGCTCTTCAATTACCTCCCTTGGCCTGTCAGGACCACAGCATCTCAAATTCAGTTAGCTGGTCTTTGGGTCTCAGCCAAGGCCCAGCCTCTGCTCCTAATGACAGCCAGCTGAGGGGACACTGAGAGGGGCTAAATTCAATTTGCAGCCCTTCTAATGAGATTAAGGGAGCAGGGTTTTTTATTTTCCCCAAAGTTTGCCATAGGCAGGATGAATGATAGCCCAGGGATGAGCTGTCAACGTCAACAAAGGCTCTGAGCTGGGAGGAGGGGGATGGGAGACAAGGATGGGAGAGAGAGAGGGAGAGATTTTCCAGACAGCGCCAAGGAGCCCTGAGTGAGTCGCCCAGCAGGTGACAATGTCTGGCTGGCAGAGTGTCACTCTGTGGACGGGATGCCGTCAAGAATGAATCTGGAGGAAACGCAAATGTCAATCATAAGCAATATTCCCAAGTAGAATCTCTTTTTTTCTTGCTTCTGAATTCTTTCTCACCCTTTTTGACTTTCCAAAAGTCATTAAGCAAACTGTATTTCTTAAAATGAGTCACCTCAGAAATATCTTCTCAAATATAGGAGCACGGCTCCCACTGGTCTACTGCCTGGAACAGCCCAGCCTTGGCTGAGTGGACCCGCGTGTCTCCTAGCCAGAGAGCTCCCCCTGAGCTGGTGGCGGCTAGGACCTCAGATGCCCACACTGCGTGGTGGCTGGCAGTGATCCGCCGGAAAGTACTTTATCTGATGCACAGTAATGTCGGGGTGAGGTGTGATGAGCTAAACCTGTCTAATGAGGGTTTTAGTTAGTACCTACCTCTGAGTAGCTCCCGCTTGGATGTGAGGGGGTACCCCAGAGAAATGGAGCAGGACATTTTTCTGGGTCCAAGTGAGACAGATAGAAGGAAAGCTCTTCAGGAAATCTGAAGAGGAAGAGGTCTCTGTGGTGGGAACAGACCAAGGAAACTTTGTTTTTAGGATGTAGCCTTGAGCCGTACCTTGAAGGAGGATGGGATCTAGAGAGGCCAAGAGAAGGAACTCGGCTCAGTCCCTTATGGCTGAAGGTTTCAGGCTTCTACTTGCCGGCCAAGCTGTGCCCTGTCTCAGGGTCACTCCTGATGGGAACTGCAGTAGTCCTGTCGCCCCAAGCCTGGATCTCAGGCTCTGAGCACCTTCTTAGAGCTCCTCAGAGAAGAATCATACATACAGCAGAGCCCCTTCCCAGCTTCCTGCCCCACACTCAGACCCTCCATCGATGTGGCCTTCCTGTACCAGACCCCGGCTGTGGCCCTGACGCCTCAAGTTGCCTGGGAGTTGCGATTCTCACGCTTTGTCTCTTGACCCCTCACCACTGCCTGAAGTCCTGCTCCTAGCAGACTGGGGACTAGGATATAACTGCCCTTTTTCTACTTGAATATGGAAACCAACCCAGACCAAGGCCTTTACTCAGCTTCAGAACATGTCAACATGAGTTAAAACAGCTTATGGGCACACAGTAGACACTCATTACATTTCTATCAGCTGAAATGGGCTCATGGGGAAGGTGAAACCTGATCAGGCTTGAGCGTGGGAGCAGTTAGACAAGTGGCTATATGTGGGAAGGCATTCTCCACAAGGAGGAAAGGATCATTTTGTTTGTGTTCAGAGAACAGTAGTTTCTCTCCTCCGATGCATTGCTGGTAGCCAAGTTTTGGCCTCCTTTGCCCACTAGGCCCACAGCTGGCTCTTCAGGGGCTCTGGCCACTTGAGAGCCTTGGAGATAGATTCCTAAGTCTGCGCACTCACGGGGAGGTGCTGCTGACATCCACAGGCCAGAGGGGCTATCCTGCTGGTACCACAGCCTGACCTTGGCCATCAGCCAGATGGGCTAGAGGAATCCTACAGATTCCAGAACCCAGAACATCTCAGGGGCATGTTGTAGCCAGAATTCTCAGAGAGTATCTCCCACACAAAACAAACCACAAAACCTCTTCAAGGCCTGTGAAGGATTATGTTGGATTGTTGGGCCTGGGATAAATCAAGTTACTAATCCAACCCAGTACCTTACAAGTCCAGTGCTGCTGAGAAATATAAGTCCAAGATGCTGGGATTCTGAGCCCCAAAGAGCTCAGTTCTTTAGCTAATCATGGCTGCTTTGTTAATGTGGCTTCTTTTATGTTGTGAATTGTTTCTGTATTTTTTTTTTCTTATTCCACTGACTTGTATTAAAACTCCTTGCGAAAAGACCATTCCGTCTTGCGGGGGTGGGTTGTGCCATGATTTGATGGAGACCTCAGAAATTCAAGGCAAAGGCCTGGGACCTCACAGCTCCTCTCTGCTCCACCTTGGAGTGGCGGGGTGGTGGGGGCAGCTGTGAGGTCCTAGTAAGGAAGCCCTGCCTGAAAGGTCCTGTGTGGGGGCGCTTCGCACGGGCTTGTGAGCCACCCCATGTCTCTCTTTCCCAGCTCAAGCTGTCACTGAGGTGGAGAAATAATCTGGGAGAGATAGAAAAGATAAAGATGGCAAGGGTTAAGAATGGCCAGCTGTCAATGCAGATGCTTATTAATAAGGAGGAGTCACTAAAGGCCAATTCCTCAGGAACCAGAACTCTCTGTTGTAAAGCACATTTTAAATCGCAAAGGGTTTTCATGCCTATTTTCTTATGTGAGCCTTACAACAAGTCTGTGAAGAAGGGTATCCTGGTCCCCATTTTAAATGTGAGGAACCAGAGGTACCCCAGACTTTAATGAGTCACTCAGGTTCATGCAGGGGTGAGCTTAGGATGCAAGGCCAGGTCTGTCTGATGCCAGATATGCTGCTGTGTCCCCTCCCCCATGTTTCATCTTAACGCACCACCCATGTGCCTAAGATGGAGTGTGCACCCCATATCCTCTGACTGCACTCCTGTGCAGAGACCCAGACTCTCCTGCCACCCTCTGATGGTGGAACTGATGGCCCATCGGGAGAGAATCGTCACAGGACAGCTCCCTTGTCCAGCTTTGTGTTGATGAGGAAAGTACCTCACTGTCGTTTAGGAGCACACTCAATAAGTGGGCTCTGGAGCCAAGAGCCCTGGGCTGGGCTACAGTACGGCCCTGCTGTCGCCAGCTCCCCCGTGATCTTGGCCACGGGACTTCCTCTCTCTCCTCCCAGTGCCCTCTTGGGAGTCGCATTCTCCAGCTGCCCGAATCTCCTGAATGGTCACTCAAATCCATTTCTTGCTGCCTACAAATTACATTTTGCTTCTGCTCTTCTTCTCTTCCTGGTCTTCTCTATTTGCTGTGCAGAGATCAGTTAACACTCTGGCGTGGTCATGAGCATTTCCAATGCAAAACTCACCCACCCCCAGTGCCTGCTGGGTTTGCTAAAAACGCCCCTTGGGCCCGCCCCTCCCAGGGCAATGCCAGACCAGGGGATGGGGCCCTGGGTCTCTTCACTTTGCGCCACATTATCACAGAAAGGTGGATTAGAAGTTATCTCCGCTCTGCTTTCTCTCAGAGCTCCTTGGCAACACAGCCACCTCGATATAAATACACACTAGAAATGTGCACAGCCTCATACTCACAGTCGAATCCTTCAGAGGCCTGAGGGCAGATACCTCCAGGGAGCAAGGACGTCAGGAGATCTTCAGGACCCAAAGGAGTGCCAGCCTCACTGCTTCAAGGTCAAATATGGCACTCATCAAATAGAACGACTGTGATCCTTGATAATTCTCGGGCACCCCATCCCAAATGCTGGAGATCTTTCATCTCTGTGGATAGCCAAATATTTTACAATTGACTCTTCTTTTGCATTCTTTGCACTTAAACAAAGGGCCAAATCACCTTTCCTATCTTTGTTTTTCTAATATTTTTATTCCCTCTGGTGTTGCTAATGTTCCATTCAGGTTGAAATTCTGTTGCTTTTGATCATTGGTAGTATCCAGATCTAGAAAGAATCAACGTTAAAATCAAACACAATGAAATCATGCTTCTGAGTGTAATAATGTGTAACATTTTAGGATTGAACTAATGAAAGTAATTATAAACCAGTCCATTCCTAGCATATTGTTAACTCTGGTTTCTAAAATAACTTCAGATATTCAGGAGACCAATGCAAACTGCTTCTTGTGGTTAATACAGGTTCAGTAGCATGTCATTTCCTTTCACTGGCCTTGTTCTAGGTAGGACCATAAAAAGAACCACCCACAAACTTGATTCAGGCATATGTAGGAGACACATGCTTAAAAGACTGCAAAAATGCTCTCTTTGCTTGGAGGCACGCGAATAAAATTCCCTGAATATCTCTCATATATATGATAGTCCTCTTAAGATTTAGTCATTAGGCTCTGTCAGACATTTTCAAACTACAAAGGACCTGAAAAGAAAATACAGTAAAGAGATCAGAGACCTAAAATGCCAGGCTAAAGAGAAGAACCAGAAGGAGCAAGATGTGTTCACTGTAAATATTTTATAAACTGTATCCTTATCTTGGTTCAGTGCTGTGTGCTGTCTTGTCTCTGATAATTGTAAATATTTAATGTGCTATAGCTCCACCTCCTTACTGATACCGGAAAGATGAATAAATCCATACGCACAGGATGTGTGTTTTCACTTGCTGTGCAGACTGCCTGAGGAGCGCGTGCCCCGTGAGAGCCTGCTGTGGATGGTTGTGCAGACTGTGCCCTGTACAAGGGTGCCTGCCTGGTGGAGGGGGCTGAGAAACAAGCCCCACCCACCCAGCTCTCGGGTCACTGGGTCAGCTCTGAGCTAACAAGCTAACAGCTCCTTTGTGCAATTAGCTGTGGCTGGAGGATGTTTTGTTTTGGTTTTGGTTTTTGCAATTCACAGTTTACTTGTGCGAAGGGAAAAGCAGATCTAATGCGAAAAGTGCTCCTGTTTACTAAAAAGCAAAATCCAGGAATCTTTTAAGTCTCAGTATGATTTTCCGTAAAATAAAAGTATAGGAATTTTCAGTCCATTTAGTTTTTTACTTCTTTAGCAGCCAAGCCCTATCCTGGGACTTGATTTTCCTTGCAAACTGACCAAAGGAAACTTCTAGAAGCAACTATCTACTACAAGGGGAAGGAGGGTGAGGCAAGGAGGAGAGGAGGTGGCCGCAGAAGCCCGGTTCTGTAGAGACCTTCTGTCCTGCATGCTGTCCTGCCCCTGACACCTGACTTGGTTTGCCCCAGCAGGTGACCAGGTCTCCATTTGCCTTCAGTTCCTCCAGCCTTCTCATTATTCCATTCTTGCTCAATTCTGATCTTGCCTCCGTGGTTCCCTCACTCCAGGGACTGTGGATGCTTTGGCTCTACTACAGCAGTCAACATCACCTGATGTTGGATGCAGGCAGAGGAACCCTAGAGATTCTAAATGGAACCATTGTCAGGAATAGCCTTCCACGGTTACTCTGACCCCATAACTTGACCTTGGGAAGAAGAAACCTGGGAAATACCTGTAAGGCCCAAACACTCAACTTGCATCTTCCAGTTGTAACCGATAAAGGAAGAAACTTTTGGTAACTCTGTAAAGCAAGCAGGTGGGCAAGGCAGGCTGCTGCTGTGCTTAGGAGAGCAGGTCTAAGGCCAGATGGCATGAATTCCAAACCGTCTCCACAGCTTCCACACAGAGGGACACTGAGCGTGGGCTCCAATGGCTTCAGTCTCCTCATCTCTAAAGTGGGAGTAATGGAAGTTGAGTCTCATTGGGTTGTCCTAAGAATTAAGTGTTAATGCTCTTGTAAAGTCGCCTAGAGCGGTATTTGAAAGACTAAGTGGTCAATGTGTATTGGCTATTATTATGATTATTATTTCCAAATGGCTTGGAGAGTTGGGGTGGTAGAGCCCTGAGAAGATTTGTTGTTTTGGAGAAGGCTAGAGGTAAATTGCTTTCCAAATTTGGCCATTAAGATGTTCAGTTTCCATGCTAAGGAACTCCTAAGGCACAGTAGGCATACATAACACACACACAAAAGCACCAAGCACACATATACATACATGTGCACACACAGTTCATCATGCTGCCGTAGCACACACAAGTACACATGTGCATAACTCCAGAAATATCCTGGGGCGGAATATCCAATCAAAGTTCCACATGGTGGCAGACTTTACTTGGCTTAGCTACCATCCAACTGATGCCTGGCCTAGATGCCAATATGCCGTGGTACAAACTGGGATATGCTAGTGTCGGGTCTCAACTGGGTCTGCAGAAGGACAGTTCACAGAGGGTTATGAGACTGCAAAGACCTCTGAGAACTCCATCCTTTCCCCTCCCTCACCCTTCCTCTTTCTCTCTAGGAATTTCAGGAGATGCTATGGGCCATTGCTTAAAGGTCTTAGGCTGGAGGGTCCCAGCTGCCAATACCTAAAGATGGAGGTAGGTGGTAATGTTGTTGCTGATGACCAGTTCTCCAGAGAGCACCCTGGCCCAGTACAAAGAGGGCCAATAAAGAGTTGCTGAATAAAAGACAAAAAAAAAAAAAAGTAAGGGTAGATTCCAGCTGCAGCCACTTATTGGCTGATAGCCTTGGGTAAGTCACATACCCTTTCTTTACTTTAGCTTCCTTAGACATAAAAGGGAGATAAACATGCTGATCCACAGGACTATGTGAAGATTGGATATTAAACCAAATTAGAGACTCAATATACAATGGTATCTTTCCTCTCAGAAGGGTAGGACTCCCAGGGCAGTGCAAGCAAGGAACAGTCTCTTTGGGGTGGACATCTGTGAACTTTGCACTTTAACATGGAACCAGGAACAATGTTGCTTGAGAAGGAGTTTGTGATGAGGACATTTCTAGTTAAGAAAAGCTGTTATGTGCATTTCTCTTTATGGGGAGGACACAGTGTAATTCTCCCATCTCAGGAGGCCCACTAGGGAATCTGTACTTCACAACTCAGGCCTCCTGGCTGGTGAGGCAAGTGCAATCTGCCCAGGGTGCCGTTTGAGAGGTGGAAATCTCCCTGAGCTTTTGCTGTCTTTATCAGTTTTATGGCCTCTTTGCTTTACTCATTAAGTTAATCTTTAGGGAAAAGGGGCTAGGCCAGGGAGTAGAGAAAACAAGATGCAAATGTGTCTGGAGCCAGGTCCTAGTACCAACTTGAGCATACCAGAGACTCTCACAGGCAGAGGGAGCAGCTCTGCTTGTGAGCTAAAGGATACTGAAGCCAAATAGAGGCCCTTCATGGGCTTGACTGGTTAAAATTCCAGGACAGCCTCCCACAATCTGATTTTCTAGGTACTCCAAGGCATTTCCAAATTTCTCAAAACCATAAAATATTGAGACATACTGAGATCTATCTATCTATCATTTATCTGTCACAAATTCATTTCAAATCACTGTAATAAGCACACATGAACACCATGTAGCAGGGTGTATTTGGATACAGGATACATCAGGAAATCATGAGAGTGTGCCATAAGCCCCAGGCGTGTGGGAATCACTGCACCAGACAACTATTTTATGTCCCTCTGCGGACTTGAAGGTCATAAATATTCTTCCCACAATTTCCAGCTGTATTTCTCAAGTGGGATGTGGGGAATTACTCTACAGTCTCTAATTTGTCCTTTTTTGCGTGGACTTAAAGATCTTTCAATAGTTTTCTTGTCTCTCATGACATCTTTCTTATGTGAGATGGGGGATTCCTCTCCTCCCTACAGTTCTTTCTCCCCTCTCCTCCCTGGCCCTTCTGCCTACACACCTTAAGATGTGTCATTCATTCATTTATCACCTATTCAACTAGTGTGTACTAAAAACCAGAGATGTACACTGAACAAGACGGACAGTTTCTCTCTCATGGCTCCGTGAGCTCACAGTCTCATGGAAAGACAGAAAATATGCACAACTTACATGAATAAGTGATATGCTTATGAGATAGATGCCATGAAGTGCTGTCCAAATCCCCCTTCAGGACAGAAGTCATTGTCCAGCTGCTGAGAGTTCTGCCAGAACACAGCCCTCAGCCCAAACCTTTTAGGGATTTCCTTAACTGAAGAGAGCTGCCTCCCCCAAGGTTAACGCCCGGTCGCAGGGTAATCCACATTTAGTGCCGTTTGACCCATCGCCTACTCTGGACAATTATGAAGGGTCATTCAGCTTCTGAGTTCCCCAGATGTGCAAACTCAGCACCTTCCTCTCCCCATAGGACTGTTGACCTTTGAAGCAGCCAAAATTGTGTTAGCAACCAATGTGTCTTCCTCTGTCAACTTTTAAACTCATTTTTAAAATATTTATTTATTTATTTATTTATGGCTATGTTGGGTCTTTGTTTCTGTGCGTGGGCTTTCTCTAGTTGCGGGGAGCGGGAGCCACTCTTCATCGCGGTGCGCGGGCCTCTCACTGTCGCGGCCTCTCTTGTTGTGGAGCACAAGCTCCAGATGCGCAGGCTCAGTAGTTGTGGCTCACGGGCCTAGTTGCTCCGCAGCATGTGGGATCTTCCCAGACCAGGGCTCGAACCCGTGTCCCCTGCATTGGCAGGCAGATTCTCAACCACTGCGCCACCAGGGAAGCCCCTCTGTCAACTTTTAGAATACAAGACATCAGAGAGCAAAAACTGAGAACGGGTGATGGCCTATGGCATTCTGGGGGGTTACAGTCTATAGAAATAAGAACAGCTGGGGTGATGGTGGCAAGAACCTTAGAAGCAACACATTCTTGGAGTTAGTTGTGAGTTTTTCACATTCCAGTGGTTCCGAGTATTGTAGAGCCAGAAAGAAAAGAATGCCTCCTGAGCAAGGCAATGATCCATTAGTAAAAGGCTGAGAAATACTGGAAACTAGATTGAAAGCTGTGAACATCAATCCACCTTTCAACCATAGAATGAAGAACAGGAACCAACCATCAGCAGTAGATAAAACATAGAGCCAAGGGCAATCCGCACGGGTTATCTGTTGACAACACTGAGCTTAAACTGCCCTCACCTTTTGGAAAATGAGTAATGCTTTTGAAAAACATCATGGTAATAGCTATTGGAATTTAAAATGGAATGCTATACTTAGGGTGATAAGAGGAAATAGAATATATTCTTCATTAAAAAAAAACTGAAAATGAAGGAAAAATCAAGGAAGTATGAAAAACAGAAATCAAAACAGAATAAGGCAGATTTAAGATGAAATAAGTAAATTATAACAATAAAAGTAAGTAGGTTAAGCTTGTCTAATAATAGGTCAATAGTTTCATACGGAGTGGAAAAATCCATTGAAGTTTAGAGACAAACATATAAATACATTAAAATAAAGCTTAAATTGAAAGTATAGCATATGATTACCAACAGAAAGTGGGAGTCACAGTTTTCATTGTGAGGAATCAAAAGGACCAGTGGACGAGGTTACAGTCTTTCCCCTCCTCTTCCGTCCACTTAGTTTCTCTCTCCCCTACCACTTTCTGGAGATGGATCACAGTTTCAAGGACAGATCTGAGGAAGAAAATCAAAGAACTATCTTCCACATGGGACAGGACATGGTAAGACCTGATGTGTCAGGAACATGTGGCAGATTATATGAGGCAAGAAGGAGAAAGGCACCGAGATAAAGACTCAGGACAGTGGCCGAGAGAGATTTCGTTAGAGTAGGAGAGCCGAGTGTTCTCTAAAACAGGAGATTACAAAAAGTCTCTTTTAAATGCTCAAGAGAGACACAAGTAAAATTAGAATTCCAGACTTGACCTCCCCCACTCACCTTTTTTAAATGAAATGCCAGTTAGAGACCAGACTTTCTCAAAGAAAGTCTCAAAAGTTTTCAGAAGTTAACAAAAAAATAATCTACAGGCCATACTCTTGGCCACAATGCAGTAAATCAGAAATTAAAGACATTTATTTAAATTAAATCCCCAACTGCTTATAAAATGAAAACTTTTTTTCTAAAATTCTTTTGTCAGAGAGCAAATAAAATGGCAACACAATTATTTAGAAAGCAATGTATAGAATTTGGCCAAAACTATAATGAGAAGAATATTCATAGCCCCAATTTTTAAATTATTAAACAGACAAAAATGAAGTAAAATAATAATGAATTTGAATCATGAAACTATAAAAAAAATTTAAAAATATAAGAAAAGAGAGGAAATATTTAGCATAGATAGAAGCAGAAATATTATTAAAAATAATAAAATTGAGAAATGAGCTGATTCTTTGAAAAGACCAACAAACATGGTCAACAAATGTCTAATCACTATAATTTAAGAAAAGTGACAAATATACAATATTAAAAATAGGAACATAATATAATTACAAATTTTCAAATTTTACACATAGGCTTGATCATAGTACCGTGTAACTCGTTAATGATTTAGAAAGAACAAAGTTAAATTCTTAGTCATACCAAACCCAAAGTTAATTCCAGATAGATTAAAGTGCAAAAATAAAATATATGTAAATATTTATATTTATTTATAGTAGAGAGGCATTTTATAAATATGACATCAAAAGCAGCAACCACAAAGGAAATAATCGATCAATTGCATCATATTAAAAAACCAAAACTCCTATACAGGAAAAACAGGTAAAAGACAAATGACAAATTGGGAAAATATTTCTAATAAATATGACGAAATATTAATGACTCTAATACATAAAATATAAGAATATAAAAATAAATAGAAGCAAATTTAATAGAATAGCAATCTCAAAAGTCAAATGCATATATTTGAAATACTTGGAGTTTTTAAGTTGTAACAGATATGTTCATTTAAAATGAGATATATTTTTTGCCCATTGAATTGGAAAACATTAAAAAATAATATTATCTTTTTATATAAACTTTTTGGGGTATAGTTGGGGTATCTATCAAAAAAGTCTTAAAAACGTGTACACACTTCTACTGAAATTCCTCTTCCAGGAAGTTAGCCCAAGGAAATAATCTGAAATCTGACCAATGTGTAACTGTTTAGTTACAGTGATTATTGCTATGTTTTTAAAAAATCATATTCCTGAATTGAGGACAGTGTTAATTTGTAGCAACAGGGGATTGGTAGGGTTAATTATGGACCCTCTGTTTGATAAACTACTGTATAACCAATGAAAAATAATGTAGCAACCTATATTTATTAATCATGAAAGATGCTAATAACATATTCAGCATAAAGAGCACATTACAGTATAAACAGTAATATCCCATTCTTGTTTAAAAGTATGTCATGTATAGACATGTATATATTACATATGCATATTCTTCAGACATTTCCATTATTAATTGGTGAGATTGTGGATGACTTTGTTGATCTTTTATATTTTACACCCTATAATATGTTGCATGATTTTTCAAAAGAGAGAGAAAAGAAAGAGAACATTAAATAGAACCAATTACATTTTCTTAAAAAAAACGGAAGCATTGGCTATGGTAGAGCTCATACACTTCTAACATTGTATTCTTTTACACATTTTTTACATGGATCAGTTTTCACATTCATTTTGTGCCTTTAGCCACTATTCCCTTGAGGGCAATTCTCAATTCATTATTCCTTTGTGTGCCCAGCACTTTATATATTGAGGACATTATTGAATGTTAGTATTTCAAGGAGGGAAGAAAGGCAGGCAGGGAGGGAGGGGTAGGGGCAGATAGAGTGGAAAAGGGAAGACAGGGATGAGGGAGGAAAGGAGGAAAAGAGGGAGAAAGGAGAAGACAAGGGAGAGAGGAAGGGGGAAAAGGAAGGAAGGAGGGAGGGAGGAAAGAAGACAGAGGGACGGTGGGAAGGAAAATGGGAGGAAGGAAGGGAGAAAGGAAGGAAGCAAGGCTGGGGGGAGAAGGGGAAGAAAATTTGGTTATAGGCATCATTTCTGCACAAACATACTTTTACCTCCTGGAGATAGAACCAAAATCCCAACCAGGCTGCCTCCTATGCCCAGTCCACATTTCGGCCATGCTGCTCTGTTTCAGATGCCCTGTGATGCTGTTGGGCTCAGACCAGTGGGAGCCAGTCTTAGAAAATCTTTTCCCACAAGGTATGAGTGCTTTTTGCAGATGTTTGCTAACATATCAACAGCTGGAACGCTGCCTAACACAGTTCCTCAATCATTAGCAGACATTACCTAATTGATAAGGGTGTCCCTCTGAGCACGGCAGCCTGTTCCCAGTTCTACGTGACACACAATCAAACTCTATTCCCTTTCCCTGTGACATCAACATTCTTGGCTAAGCCATTGGAGGGGAACTCCTTTTCCACCCAAGATAAACTGAAATCTTGCGACAGAACCATCCCCTGAGGATCCCCACAGCCACATTCTCCCACCCACACCCATCTTCCCGGTCTACACAGTACTCCAATTCTAGCCATGAGCTTCTCTTCAGGCCTCGCTGACACTGACCCAGGGCAGCTGTAGCTCTTCACCAGCTCCCTGTGACAGTGGGAAACAGATTGGAGGCACAAGGCATTTGGTGTCAGTAGACGTACACACATGAACCCCTAGGGCTGGGACCATCTCTCCCTGTCCTTCCTCTGTGCCCCACTCCCACACACAATTATGCATCAACATTGACAATGTTCATCTGGTCTTTCCTGGCAGTAGGTTCCTGATGATAATGTATGTCCTTAATAGCACTTGGGAATGGCCTGTGAACCCAAGAAGCAATAGGCCCTGGCCACTGATGGCCAGCTCAGGCCAAGGCACAGAGAGAAGCACAAAGCAGAGCCCAAATTACAGGGAAACCCTCTGAAATGCAGCCCTAGACAAGCCCACCTTCTGCCACGTCTAATGCCTATTGGATGACCCTGTGGGTGTTGAGATCCTTGGCTAACACAGCATATCCCTCAAGTACTATGATCCTTATCTGGGTTGCAAAGGAAACTTTTGCTACTAAATAGTCCTGGACACCTGAGATTAAAGGAAAGACATAATCAGTAGGAGAAAGAACAACAGAGTTCGGTTTTGGAGTGCTTTATCTTGGTCGGGGAAAAGGAGGTTTAAATAAAAGAAAGGTTAATTTGTCTTATAGCATAACAGAGAGTTTAGAGCCAAACAGACCCAAGTTCAAACACTGGCTCTGCCACTTACTGGCATTATAACTTGGGGCAAATTTGTCTCTCTCAGCTTTCATTTTCTCACATGGTTCTTATAAGGATTCAGTGAGAAAATGTATATAAATCCCTGGTTTGGAGTAAGGAGTAAGTGCAATTAAAAAAAAAAATCAATGTGTATGAAGAGTTTTGAAGTCAGTGCCTTGATATATGCGTCTAGATTGCCAATTCTTCCTTTCGTCAGGTTAGCATTATCTTCCCATTCCACAGTAAATTGTGATGTAATTAGCATAGTTGTCTATAATCAGAAGTAAATAGTGCCCGGCACTTAAAAGAGAATGCTAGCATGGCAAAGATCTCAAAATCATCCCACTCAGCCCTGGGCCCTTTATAGATGAGGAACCTGAGGCCTAAGGAGGGAAAGTGAGGACATAATTGATGCTAGGGGCCTTGACCCCAAGCCTAGTCGTGTGTCTTTTGTCCCTGGAAGCACCTCGGGGTGTAGGGGGAGTCGTGGGCACAGGCCTAAGCCCAACTCCCTCACAAGGGGATGCAGCAGGGTGAACTCAGGTTCTCATCCACCCCGGCCTCTAGAGCAGTCATACCTTGCCTCTTAAGGCTTCAGGAAAATTTCTTCCTATTTCCCCATTTTCTTGTTCTCAAGATTGGGTCTCCACTAGAGTGTTCAGTCTCAGCTTTTTGCTAAAATACACTTCTGTGCAAAGCTGTTGTGGATCTAGCATACATCCCCCCTGCACCCGCCCGCCATGCCCTTTGACTTGTAGTGAGATGGCTGCATCCTGGCTACTGTGGGTTGGGGGAGTAAGTGAAACTCGAGCCCTGGATCCATGAACAGGCTCAACAGTTGCACCCCCAGGCTTGGCCCATGAGAGTGCCTGGGGAGAGTCTAGTGGAGTCTGGTCACTGGTGGGGAAGTTGAGGGGTCAGGGGTCACCTCCGTGTGTGGCCAATGGAGACCAAGCCAGTCTCTAAACTCCTAATACAGTGAAGAGTGATGGAAGGGGCCCTCAGCTGGTCCACCTCGTTTTGGCCTTTTGGTCTGTCCCTGGTCCCATAACCCTGGGAGGCCTTGGGCAATCACTCTCCTCCCTCGGGGTCTCTGTCTCCCTGTCAAAGTGGAGAAGCACATTTGCGAGAACCTCTTTCAGCTCCAACACTTTGGGATGCTCACCATGCTGGCCGCCCCTTCTTCTCCACTACAGAGTGGAGCTTTGTAGTCCTCCTCGGCCCCAATTAAAACTAGAGAGCTCACAGGGCCCCTCCTCGCCCCCCACCACTTGAAGAATTCGCATCTCCAGAGGGAAGGGTACCATGTAGAATTTCACTTTCATTCACCTGAGCACAGGTGGCCAACTTTCTTGTCATGGGAACCCATCAAAGACTGGACTAAGTAAACTTCTATTTCCATATCTCATTCTCTTGAAGAGAACACAGCTATAACTCCACAGAGAGTAAACATACACGGTCTAATCTTTCTCCTCGCTGGGACAGTTTGTTGAAATTGGTGAAATGATGCAGACCCTGCCGAAATGGTTTGATAAGAGCTGTAAGTCTGACTTTGTGATTATTAAACAGAGGGAGTATAACTCAGCTGCTTCTGATAATTTTAAAAAGAACCCTCTCTCTTACTTGAATCTTACTCCCTACCATGTATACACATGGCTTATACATATGTGGAGCTCAAACATCTACCAAGGCATGTGCATACATGCACCCCCAACTTCTTGTTTCCTTTGGAAGGGTGTCTGTGCCTTTAGAGAGAGATAAAATCCCACCCCAATTTTGTGATCGCTCTTTGGGTTATTAGTGACATCATGAAAGAGAAGCCACAGTCTGAATGATTCATACACAAGAATTATGCTGAAAAAAGCGTAGAAAAAAGCGAAGTTAATGGAGTTTTGGGTACGTAAGTTTTTCTTCTCTTAGAGCAGGTGTCAGCAAAGTACAGAGAGCAGGTCAAATCTGGCCTATGGCCAATTTTTGTATGGCTGCAAATTTACATTTTTGAATGGTTGAAAACATCAGAAGAGGAGTAACGTTTCATGACACATGAAAATTATACGAAATTCAAATTTCAGTGTCCACAAAAAAAGTTTTTTTGGAACACAGCCTCATCCGTTCATCTATGTATCATCCTGTGGGTGTTTTGGGGCAGACCCGAGACTGAAAACTGAAAATATTTATTGTCTGGACCTTTATGGAGAATGTTTGCTGATCCCTGAGCTAGAAAATTTTTTTTCCAAAAGTATATTTTTTCATACCATTTCACAGATGAATGAGCTGGGAGAATGAGACCTTAATGAATGTTCTCAATGTGATTGAGCCCAAAGAGAAGCAGACTTCTCACCCCCACGAAGTCAGGTTCCCTTCTAATCCTCCCACCATGCATTGGCCTTCGGAAGATACCCCCACGGAAAGACTGTTGAAATGCCCATTAAGAAAAATTGATTCTGAAGTGTGACATCATGTCCTCAAAGATACACGATATCATGACAGGACATGATACAATGTCCTGTGCAAAAGTAAATTGCATGTCAGAGCCCCAGTGGTTTCAGAGGAAAGATATGGCTGTGAAAATAAAATCATAATTTGTGAAACTATGATATTTGTGGAAGGAATGCTCAACATTGAGAACTCTTCTCTTTACAGTGAACACTACATTTTGCGTTAGATGCTCCATGACTGCTGGCTTGCCTCGTTTGTTCTTTTATTGGAATACCTCATAAGAACTGAGTTTCCCATGCTTATTTTATTTTTAGGCTTTTGCCTTCACTCAATGATATTTCTCAGGAAGGTCACTTTCAAATTCAACTTCTTACATACCATTAAAGCAACACCAGGTTGAGAATTCCCAGAACTTCTTTTTTTTTTTCTTAAATTCATTTTTAATGAAAACACTGTAGGATTATGAAATCATCTAATTCATTTAAGTGCTGTAGGAAGTTTCAGAGAAAATAATATACAGCCATGTCTTACATGCCAGAGTATAGGTGGCCTAAGAAAATGCAGGGGGAGAAATTGTCCCTTCTTGGGATGAAATATATAAATTCAGTTATAGTTCATAAATCATGGTTGTCCCAGACCCAAATCATGTGTGCTGTTTCCACAGAAAATACCCTAATATGGATCCAAGAGTCTTTTTCCAGCTCAGAATCCTAGCTGAGAGCAGGGTGTCCGAGTCCCCCTTACCCTGTCTCAGCCTTTTACCCCCCCAAAATCACCTTGATTCCCCACCATCCAATGCACCTCATATCTCATTTAATATATATTCATGTTGAAGACTCAAAAAGAGATTCCAAGTTAACTGCTACTTTTTTTTTTTAACATCTTTATTGGGGTACAATTGCTTTACAATGGTGTGTTAGTTTCTGCTTTATTAACTGCTACTTTTGAGTGGCTTCTCTGTGTCACACACTGCACAAGCAACTCCCTTGAACTTTATCTTAATTCTTACGGCAGCCCTCAGTGATGCTTATTGTTATCCACATTTTACAGAGGAAACCAGGACTCATAGAGGTTAATTATTTTGTTCCAAATTGCACAGCTGTAACTTCTAGGAATTCAGGTCTACCCAGCTCCGCCACTCTGCCACCCCCACCCCCAACTTCTTCTCTAGTAAAATGAAGCCAACTGAAACCACGTTTGGAGTAATCTGAGTTTGACATAAGGAAAACTCTCCCAAGAGTCAGTGATGTTAAATGTTAGAACATAAGGAAGGGCCTTGTGGAATCGCTTCAGGCAAACTCTGAAATGATCTATCCTGCTTTTGTCCCTGGTGGACAACAACTTCTGAGTTGAACATGTTTTTTTTAATTGCAGTGTAGTTGATTTACAATATTGTGTTGGTTTCAGGTGTACAGCAGAGCGATTCAGTAAATATGTTTTTTTCAGATTATATTCTATTTTAGGTTATTACAAAATATTGAGTATAATTCCCTGTGCTATATAGTAAATCCTTGTTGCTTATATGTTTTAGGTATAGTAGTTATTTTCTGTTAATTCCATCCTCCCTCTCCCCTTTGGTGACCATAAGTTTGTTTTCTATGTTTGTGAATCTGTTTCTGTTTTGTATATAGATTCATTTGTATTATTTTTTAGATTCCACATTTAAGCTATATCATATAGTGTTTTCCCTTCTCTGACTTAGCTTCACTAAGCATAATATTCTCTAGGTTCATCCTTGTTGCTGAAAATGGCAATATTTCATTCTTTATTATGGCTGAATAGTATTCCATTATATATATATAAAACATATCTTCTTTATCCATTCATCTGTTGATGGACACTTAGGTTACTTACATATGTTGGCAATTGTAAATAATGCTGCTGTGAACATCGGTGTTCATGTATGTTTCCAAATTAGTGTTTTTGTTTTTTTCAGTTATATACCCAGGAGTGGAGTTGCTGGATCATATGGTAGTTCTGTTTTAAGTTTTTTGCATTATTATTGTGTTATTTTTAGTTTTTTCCACAGTGGCTGCACCAATTTACATTCCCATCCACAGTGTATGAGGGTTCCCTTTTCTCCACATCCTCACCAGCATTTGTTATTTGTGTTCTTTTTGATGATGGCCATTCTGCCAGTGTGAGGTGATATCTCATGGTGGTTTTGATTTGCATTTCCCTGATGATTAGTGATGTTGAGCATCTTTTCATGTGCCTGTTGGCCATCTGCATTTCCTCTTTGGAAAAATTTCTATTCAGTTTTTCTGCCCATTGTTTAATTGGGATGTTTGGTTTTTTGATGTTGAGTTGTATAAGCTGTTTATATGTTTTGGATATTAACCCCTTATCAGTCATATCATTTGCAAACATTTTTTCCCATTTAGTAGGTTGCCTTCTCGTTTTGTTGATGGTTTCTTTTGCTGTACAGAAATTTTAAGTTTAATTAGGTCCCATTTGTTTATTTTTGCTTTTATTTCCTTTGCTTTAGGAGATGGATCCAATTTGATTGGGTTGTTTGTTTGGGTTTTTTGACATTGAGTTGTATGAACAATGCTTTCTTGAAGTTAACATTTTATTTTTATAAATTTATTTATTTATTTTTGGCTGCATTGGGTCTTTGTTGCTGCACGCGGGCTTTCTATAGTTGCAGCAAGCGGGGGCTACTCTTCGTTGCGGTGCACAGGCTTCTCATTGCGGTGGCTTCTCTTGCTGCAGAACACGGGCTCTAGGCATGCGGACTTCAGTAGTTGTGGCACACGGGCTCAGTAGTTGTGGCTCACAGGCTCTAGAGCACAGGCTCAGTAGCTGTGGCATATGGGCTTAGTTGCTCCGTGGCATGTGGGGTCTTCCCAGACCAGGGCTCACACCCGTGTCCCATGCATTGGCAAGCAGATTCTTAACCACTGTGCCACCAGGGAAGACCTGAAGTTAATATTTTAAAATCCTTAAAATTCTGAAGCCATTTGGCAAGTTATGACCAGAGTTAGAATTTCTGGGCTTTTTTATCTCATTAGCCATCATATCCAAGCAAAAACGCCCCAAAATGTTCAGTGGGCAGTCGTACTGGACCCAACTTGTCTGGACCCAGAGGCTACTCAGGACAACTCTGATAGAGGGCTGAACCACTGAACCCTGCCCAGCTATAACACTTCACACTTGCCTTCTCTCCCTCTCTCTCATGTTAATGGCTGATTTCCCCAAGGTTCTTTTTTCACCTTTTAACCATGTGTCTGTCACCTCGCCTTGTTAATGGCTTTCGGGCATCCTGTGGCACAAGCACATCGCTATGTAGTTCTACAGAGACTCCTGCCAGCCTTTCTCCTTGGTTAGGGGTTGCTTACAACTTGTAAATCAGCATATTAGTCACAGTTAAATGTTCACTCAAGAACTTTCCAAACAGCCTGGGAGAGTGGCTTACAATATGGGATGGTGGTGGGATGCTTCAAGCAGAAACCAGCTTGTGGGACACAGTTGAGTCCAACCCCAAGGAAACAGATTGGCACATTCATCCAGAAGAAAACAGCAAAAATAAAGAAATGGCTGCACCGGAATTTCCCTCAGGAGTCCTAGCTGAGTGCCCACTCTTTTACCCTGAAACCTCAAATATCAGTTTGTTTGGAAACCCTTTTGTTCTAGTTTTGGACGATTTTTTTGAGACTGTGGATTGCTGTATCACCACAGAACAGGAGACCCTCACACCTTGCCCTGTGGGTACAGGAGGGACCTGGGAGAATCCTGAGTTCCTCAGGCCATCCTGGGAAATGCAGGCTGGTTGGGCACAGGCTTTAGTTTTTGCAAGGAGACTTTCCCAAGCATCAGGGCCTATGCCCTAGCATTACCTGGCCCGACAATGAGAGACTGGCTGCCTTGTAAGGGGTGAGTTTCTCGTCACTGGGAGGGTGTGGTGGAGGCAGAAAGTGTGATTTCCTGTCAGAGTTTTGAAAGAAGGAATTTTTATATTGGGTGAGCAATGCAGTTCTACAGATGTTCACTGAGGATCCACTGCGGGGAATGGGAGGGTGACGTGGTTGCTGCAGGCCCCTTGCTTGCAGTTATCTGACCGGTATGTGCAAATGTGCATGGTTGAAAGAAAGACTGAGAATAATGCTACAGTGAGATTACTGCCTCAGTCACACACTACCTATCTACTCATTTGGGGAAAGTCAAAATAACATAGCACTGCAGAAAGGAACTTTCAGTCAGAGAGGAAAGTCTGTCCAAAGATGGTTGCAGCAATCAGATATTTATTGTACCAAGTGGCCTCTCATCCTCTCCTTGGAGATTAAAGAAACTCCTATCCAGTTGGTTTTTTATCAGAACAGATTTCCTGCTTCATAGCACCAACTTCCATTTGTAAATGGATCAAGTTATATTTTCCCTTTGGTTGGCAAAAATCAAGTCAGTCCATGAAGCCCCTGCTTCCTCCCAGCAGCAGGGAATGCAAAACATGCATTTCTACTGATGTGGATTTCAATATAGATAAGTATTTAATAGATACTCAATAAGCAGTACTGGGTAAATGACATAGTTTTCTCTTACAGTTAGAGTTGACTTCAGAACGTGGAGTAGAGGTGATCATAGGCTTTTTAATTTTTCAGGAGACCGGGCCTCTGAAACAGGCTGCTATGGAAAGTACACTGGCCTAGGTGGTAGCTTCGGCAGTTTTGCTCATATTACACTAAAAGTTTGGCTCCATCTCCTATATTTTGGTTTACTTACAGCTGTTGTCCAAACTGGAACATCTTTGAGAGTAAAAGGAGGTGCTGTTAATAATGACCCTAGGATGTTCCAGGCAAAGTGGATATTCAGTCATCCTTCTCCGAACCCACTAACTATGACTATTACACATGAATCATGGGAAAGTAAATGATCCAAGCTGAAAACAACCTTAGAGGTCATTGTCTTCAATGACCTCTTACTTTTTAGAGGAGGACAGTTGGGCCAGAGAGGTTAAAAGGCTTTGCCCAAAGCCATACAGCTTGGTAGAGCCAGAGTCGGGCTAGAAGCCAGGGCTGTCCATTCCCAGTCCAGGACACCCCTTCCCCTGTGTGCAACACAGTGTACTCGCTAAGGCAGGCATGGCAAAGAAGAGGTATCCTCACACTGCAAAATTATACCCAGCATACTCATGGGTCAACTCCTTAATAATACCCTTGTGTCCTGAAAGTGATAAGGTGATTCCAAATACCTAACTTGTAAAACAAGTGTAATTTCTTGGAGGGAAGGATGTAAGGGGAGACTGGAGGAGGGGGACAAACACGAAGTAATGGAAAGTGTTATTTCATGTATTCTTGATTTCCCTATCTGAACAAGAGAAAATTGCTGAAGAAATAGACAACATTGTTCATTTGAAAAATTTGCTGAAAAACTGAACATAGTCTTACCATCCCCTCAAATTCCAGTGTGATTATTTCACCCAAATGGGGAAAAACTCAAGGAACTAAAATCCTTGAGATGATATAGGTATTGATGAAGAATACTGACTGGGCAATTGCCTCATCTTAACTCACTTGTCCTCCACATGCCAACCTGGCATTTGATCAGCTGTGGTGGCTCAGAAGTGATGGAACATTATGCAAATGCAGATGGGATTTGCTTCTCAAAGTATAGCATTGCTCTGTGCTTTACAAATTGATTGCTTCCAGTGAGGGCAAGTCCTCTGTAAACTTTCCAGGTATTTCTGTGTGTGAAGTGTGCACAGCTCTTAGAATAAGACTTTCATCTGGAGAGTCTCCTGGCTCCTGGCGTTCCAGAGGCAGGGAGTTTAAGCAAAGTGACACACCCCAAGAAAGCCAAGTATTGGACACATGAAGAACAGATTGGTGTGTGAGTTTCAGCTGCCCAGTGTCAGCACCATTTTATGGGCATCTTGTGTGAACATATGGTGGTGAGTGTGTGTGAGGTTACAGGGAAGATGAGGGAGGTCACGGACGGCAGCTCATTCTATTGTCAAGGATGGAAACTGATGATGAACTATGAAATTGCAGCTTTGCACCAAATTGGAGCTGCTTGGGTTGTTATTGATGCCTGCTTTTCTTTAAGGAAGAAGGCAATCTGTTTAAAGCATGTCCTCCATATTAAAATCCAAAAATCTAAAATGCAAGGCATCATCTCTTGGGCTCCTTGTGACTCTTAGGAATAAAATTAAATCATTTGGGAAATGATGCTCTGGATTTCCTTGAACTCAAATGTCTGACCCATACTTATGAGAGGTTTGATGCAACCAGAAAGTGAGCAGACTTTCCATTGCTAGTTCCTTAAAAGGTAGCAAGAGTAAGGCCATTCTCAAGCCCATGGAAAGAAAAAGCTGATATTTCTTCTAATTTGAGGCTTTTCCTGCAGGGAGCAAGAGTTTGGACAACAAGAATATAAAAATGAAAGGGTGCCTTGGGACCAGCCTGCCCAACTGATCAGGCTAGAGTGCTCAGCAAAGACGGGAAGGTGGTCAAATCAAGTAAATGGATTTCAAGAGAGGGGATTTCAACAGACTTAAGGGATTCATTGAAAAGCCTCCACAGAAAGGAGATCAAGGGTCAGACAGGGGCCCTGAGACGGCCAGGTGTTCTTGCAGGAACAGAATTTCACAAAGCTCCTTCATTGTTACCATTCACCAAAAAAAAGACGTGGAAGATGAAAGACAGCAAGCAAACCCTAGGCGTCACAGGAACGGAGACACACACCAAAGTGGCCGAGAAATTGTAAAATGGACTCATTAACAGGGACAAAGAATCAGAAAGACAAGTTCAAGGAAGTCAGGAAATCTGAACCAGGATTTGAGATATAACCTTTCAGGGGGCACAAGAGGAGAGTAAAGGGAAACGCTATCTCTTTATTAGGTGGAAAGAAAGGGAAGAAATGACTACAACCCCTTCCTAAACTGCTGGAGTCTGGGAGGCTCATTTAGCCTGTGAATATAACCTGAAAATGAGAACAAAGAATGAGCATTCCTTAAGAGCATACAGTGTTTTACACTTTTCAGCGTGCTTTCATGTCATCTTATCTGTGCCACCTCACAAGTCAACGGAAAGATTTGGAAGGTAGGTAACCCAAACGGAGAAAAGGCATGAGCGGGCTGGACGCCACCTCCTACATCAGATCATGAACACAGTTTGACTTACACAGTGTGAGGACTTGTGACCCAAGCCCCCAAGAGACCCTCCCAGGTGTACAACAGACCATGTGGGATGGTTGAGTAATTCGAGGTAACTTTCTTTAAACTCAGTCCCTATGCCAGAAAACCCCTGGCAAGGAAAAAGCAATGCTAAATTACTTTGCAGGCACGTAGAAGTGAACAGGAAATGGAGTTAACATTGCTTTCTTATGAATTCATTCATTCAACAAATATTTATTGAGGACCCTACTACGTGTGAGATGCTGTCCTAGATTCAGTGACAACCAACATCATGTCATAAATGTAAGCTTACTGTCAGGCCAATCTAATTAACAGGCCTGATATTTGGATTAGAATTCATCCCTGCAATCTGTCTTGACTTTGCAAGTCGTTCAGTTGTGCCTCACATATCATTGCCCTCCATAAACAGAGAAAGACCGTGTGTGCTGATGCCTGGAGAACATCAAACATCTGTGCATAACGAATGCATCAACCCACATGGTGAAAAGGGTCAGATCTTACGTCTCCTTTGCTCCTCTAACAACTCTGTTAAGTAGGCAGGGAAGGGGTTTTACTGATGAGGGGACTGAGCGCTAGAGAGGTTAGGTACTATGCCCACAGGTCCACAGCTGGGGAGGGATGAAGCCAGACTATGTACGAAATCGTGCCACGTTATGAAGTTCTTCCAGGATAGATTTGCATTGCTGTTGCAGAGGATGAAGCAGAAGACAACACACTAATGCAGAGACCACAGGAGGCCAAATGTGAGGCTATCAGCATCCTCTGGGATTAGGACCACTAAATCAAGCATAGGATGCCCTGTTAAATTTGAATTTCAGATATGTCCCAAATATTGCCCTGTCTTGTTTTGTTTTGTATTTTGTAGCTAAATTTGGCAACCCTTCCTGAGAGCCCCTGGGAAGTTACAAACTGTGATCAAGGGACCCTTGCCACATACTCCTTTGGAGCCCAATATCAATCTCTCCTGAAAGGTTTAGGAGCTGCCTCCTTGCATATAGCCTTGGGTTTGCTGCCTTCTTTAAAGGAGCATTTTGATCTGATGAAACAGGTATGATATTTATTCAAGAAGCAGAGAAATTGGAATATCAATAAGACGGACAGCTGCCGTGTGTGGAACTCTGGCTTGTGCTTCAGTCCTCAGGACAGTGCTAAGGGTTAGCTATGATTTTCTCCACTTTACAGCCCGTTACAGAGTCTGTAAACTGAGGCCCAAACCAATGAAGTGTGAGGATCAGGGATTTAAACCCATACTCACAACACTTCTGTGCTTTTCCCATTATGCTCCCTGATGAAAGAATTTGTACTTTCCAGAAATTGGACCTGAGCTGCTTCTACAATATTTCCTAACAGCTTGTAGTGATGAGACTTCCTCCAGAGGCAAAGACATCTTGAAGCAGGAAGATTCGTGAAGAGGCCCAAGAGGGCTGTTAAGACTTGACAAGCAATGGAAAGGTGTCAAAATAACAAATGTTTTCTTGCCCCAGCAGCAGAAACTCCCTTTGGGGAGCAATTGAATGAAATAAAACTTCCACCTTTTTGGGCTGGCTCGGAGCTTGTACCATCTCCCCATGGAGATCTGTTCTCCCACCCTCCCTATGGGCCTGTCCTCCCTGTGGGTACTCATCTTAGGGCCTTACTCTTTTGCCCAGCTGCCTTTTCACCAGTTCCCACCAGAGCCCCCAGCAGTCACAATGCAATAATGTACCTGAACCATGGACATTTGGTGAGAGAGAAAACAGAAGTGTTTTTCTCGAGTGTGTGTGTTGGTGGGGAGAGAAGGGAAAGGTGTAGAGGCTCCTGGTACTTTCCCATTATCAACAGCCTTTGATAACCCAAAGCAAAGGGTTATGTCCTTTTGATTCTCTGACTTTATTTAAGTCCTTGGCTATCCAACCTGCTTCTTGAAATGCCCACTACAGAGAGAATCCACTTTCATTTCACCTCTAGCATTCATGGAATGGGGTGACGAGAAGGGAGAGAGAGTGAAAGAATGAGAGTATATACAAAGTCAGACTCATCACAGGCCAAACCTCCCTTTCACCCCCACCAGTCTGCCCACCACTCTCTCTAAAAGGCTTTTTGTGTGAGCGATCCATACAAATTCAATTTGGGACTCACAATAGAATGGCCACATAGAACCAATGGATAGGCCGAGTTAAAAATTAAATATGTGGATCATCTTCAGGAGGGGAACTTTGGTTGACAATGTAACTCTCGTAGCCAAGGGTTGACGGCCAGGACTAAAGGTTGCCCCAGGTTTTTCAAAGTTGTTCTGCTCGGACCTGAAAACAGTAGGTACATTCTGGAAGAACTAAGTAAACTCATCAGCAGCCCAGAGACAGGAATGAAGTGGTAACACTAGACCAACTGTATATATTCGGAGATGTGCTATCTGAAGAGGAAAAAACAATGAGAAAACATACCTTAATGGACCCTACGCATAAATTTCCATTCAAAAACATACCACCGATCTGTGTTGGGCTAGGCTTCCAGTGTAGTAAATCTCTTGTTATAAGAGCTTGCTGCATATTGAGGGGTTTTTGCACAATCTTGTTTAATCCTCACGGCACTCAGAACTTCCTCTTTCCTCTGCCTGACACTTCCCCCAGAAAATGACATGGTTGATTCCTTCACTTCATGAAAATCTCAGCCCAAGCAGCATCTCTTCAGAAAGGCCTTCCTTCCCAGGTCTCCATACATGAACCAGCACCCCTAGCACCCTCTGCCCCTTAATCAGCTTTATTTCTCTTCATAGCTCTTATTTCATGTATGTCTTTGTCTGCCCGACATTCCATGTGGGCAAGATCAGACTATTTAAGCATCAAGGATGACTTTGAGACGAAAAAGTTCCATCAAAACGGAAACTTTTAACTTGGTGTGTGTGTGTGTGTGTGTGTGTGTGTGTGTGTGTGTGTGTGCGAGTATATAAGGAGAAAGATCAGTCCTTCCCCATTTGCCTTTGGTGTTGATGCTGGTTTATGGAACAACACTCAGGAAGCTGCATTTGTTTGTTTTCTTTAACACATATGGAGTAGTTCACAATATACAAAGCAATTCCTTGCTTTTGTTTGAGCTTGACAACCCTTCCCACTTGTAGGTAGGCCAGCGTTGTCTGTTTTAAAGATGAGGGAACTGAGTTTGGATAGACTGGAGGACTTGTGAAATGTTTTGAGGTTAGTAGAGGAGAGAAGGGGCCCAAGGTAACCACCCAGGTGCATCAGACACTGGGGGCAGCTCTACGATAAGGAAGTTGTATCCCTAAGCTGATAGCAAATCAGTGAAGACAACAAGGCAACTGGCCCAACCCACCTCTTCTCACTGCCCCCCAAGGGGGAAAACTGGAGTCAGAGGGGGAGCTATGTGGCCCAGGGCTTGTCACTTTGTCCCCGTGAGCCTTAGTCTACTGACCTGTAAAGAGGGTTTAATGGCTGTCTTTCAAGGGTTGTTGTGAAGATCAGAGTTAACTGGTGTCAAGTGCCTAGATGATGCCTGACTTGGTGCTCAAGAAAAAGTCACAAACCCAGAATCTGTTGCTAACCAACTTACCTAAAGCCAGATAAAATCTTGTTGAGTGAGTTTTCAGATAAGAATTTAAAATTCGTAGTTATGGTGTTATTAGATTATAAAACTGAAGGAGAAATACACTACTTTGTGAACATCCCCTGCATTATTTGTCTTTGCATCAGAGTGTGGCTGCACTTTTCACTGGGTCATTGCAGTTGCCTCCCACCTCTGCGGAGGCTCCTCCCACCTCTGCAGAGGCTCCTCCCACCTCTGCAGAGGCTCCTCCCACCCAGTGCTCAGCTCACCTTCCCAAGGCACCACCCCTCCCTCCTGGGCCCCTTCCTCTCCTCACCTACCCCGACAGCTCCTGGACTCTAAGCACCCCTTCTTATATGACTTTTTTACCTTAGAGACATGAAAATGTCTTTCCCCAAAAGCCTCCATTGCACCTTGCTTCTCCTCCAAGCCATTGCCTGAGCTCATCCTTTCCTGTCAACCATCCCGAGTGTCTGGAGTTAGGGCTCTGGTGTGAGTAACCCCTGTGTCCTTTCCAGCCTCTTCTCCCAGGGTTTACCTTGGTGGGCCCACACAACTGCCTCTCTGCCTTTGCATCTTTGAGTCCTTCTTCCTGGAATACCCCTCTTGTCTTCCTTCATTTAGTGAACTCCTACTCACACTTTGAGCTTTGTTTTGATATTGTCTCCTCCTTTTATTACTTGAAGGAGTTAGTTTTGTTCTCCTCTGCTCTTCCACGGGTATGCCTCTTGTAGATTTCCGTATAAACATCCCTCTCCCCATCTGGGGGAAATGGACTTGAGAATGGGACCTGTGGGTGCCACAACTCCATTTCCTCCCAGGTGTAGGATGGTCAGGCTGTGTGGTCAAGTGAGGTGCCCTGACCCCCTCCTTGCTGCCACACCCCACCTTCTGTGACATTCTATACCATGGGCCATAGGCACTCAATAAATATGTATTGAATTCAGGAGGAAAGAAAAGAAGAGAGGAAGGAAGGAAAGACGTTTTTATCCCTCCTCTTCCCAGTTCTCCCTTTGGAGAAAAATGGATGGAGAAAAAAGTCCTGAATATGTCTATCCTTCTCCACTAACATCTTTCCTCCCCTCTGATGCTGACTTCATGACCCTGGACCAAGGTCATGTGTTCTCTGTACTTTGGTAGCTTCTTTGTCACGAGGCTCCTCACTTCCTCCGGCAAATAGTCCCATAAGACCTCTCCACCCACCCCGACAAGTGCCTCAATGTGTCCAAACTGCAGGGCAAGCACGGCCAGCCTCTAGCTGGGACCTGCCATCATGAGCACAATACAGATGTTCCTCACTGCAAAGGCCTGCCCTTCCAGCATCCGGTTTGATGTACAATCAGATCTGCTTCAACATGACATCTGTGTTTCTAAAATTCACCACACCATGCAGAGTCACACGATAAAAACAACAGGTTGTATGGGGGAAACAAGTTTAGGGGCACAACACTCAACAACTTCACAACTGACACATGAAAAAAAACCAATAGGAACCTAGTAAAAAATGATAGCACACTTTTATACATGATAAATGATTGAAAATATATAGAAATACCACAATAAATATGGCGCTTTACCTTGAAAGGGACTTGAAATTTGCTTGTGAGGGTGGGTATGAGAGGGATTGCAACTTGTGAGAAGTGATGGAAGGAGGTTTATCTGAAGCTGGGTGGAAAGCTGTAATATCAGATGTGGATGTGTGTGTTCCATAACACACATGGTGAGCCCAGGTGGTTGGTAGATGTTTGAGGTGTGTTCACGTGTGTGATTATGTATTCCTACACAGCTCATTTCTGCTAGGTACAGATTTCTGCTTTGCCTAGTGTTTCTCATGGCCAAAATCACACATGCTCTGCTCAGATTGTTCCCTAGTATTTCAGTTGCATTGGAATAAATTTGCATTTTCAAAACAAGTGCTCTAGTAGAACTGACTGTACACCCAGACATGCTGTGACCCAGGTGCTTGCTCAGATCTTTTTATACAATGACATTTCCCCCTATAAAATCTGTAATGTCATGGTATAAAATTTGGAAAGGTCTTTTAAAAATAGGAAGCATCTAGAAATGTTTTTCTTATTTTACCAGGACTTTTGACATTGCCCCAATGTCCTTGCAAAGGGCACAAGAAAGGACAGTTTGCTCACAGCTTACCTGTTTGAAACTCACTACTTCATTTCCCATCATACTCTTTGCTTCATATTCTCTAGACCAACCTTGCTTTCATTCAGGTCCTTGCTTTGTATTTGCCATCTGGCCTCACCTTCTGCCAGAAAGAACTAGCTATGGACTTGAAAAATATAAGACAAATTCCATATAACTTGGAAGTTGGCAGTTTCTCTTCAGTAGTTATCGTCTGCAGCCCACTTTAAAAAAGCTGCTCCCTCTGGGTGGGCACAACCTTGTGTCAGGGTGCGCTGTGGATGCATTTCAGCCTTCCCAAGGTGGTCCCTGGACGAGGTACCCTTGTGCAGAGGACACAGCCTGGCCAAGCTTACCTGACTGCCTGACTCTACCTTAGGCTGAGCTGGTCATGAGTGTATTGGTTCCATAGTATTGAGTGCTGGACCTGGAGACTGCAGCATGATGAGAGGAGGAGGAGGAAGGAGAGCCTGGCCTGAGACCCTGGACAGATGCAAGCAGGGAAGTCCCCTACAGAGACTGACCCAGAGTCACCAGACAGGGGCCCTGTGTCATAGGCTGAGTCACGCTCCAAGCAAGGGAAGTGGGACCTGTGCCAGGGCTGGCTGCTAGGCAGAGGGAGGAAGGGCTGGCAAGCCCAGAGGCAACCACATCACCAGGCAACATGTCACTGGGTGGCTGCAGTGTCCTCTGGCCTTTGGCTCCTGGGCCTGGGAGGGCATCCATTCTCAGCCTCTCAGAGCAGGGACCTGGGACTGTGGTGGGCTTTCAGGCTGGGTGAGAACTTCTTAGGGCCTGGGAAGAGGACTCCATTCTATATCCACTGACTCAGAATCTCCAGGAGAAGAACCTGAGATTCTGTATTTTTAACCAGCCTCACCCCAGAATATTTTTATGGCCAGGTGAGCTTGGCAAATCCTGACCTAGGCCAGTGATTTGCAGAATTCCTTTTAGCAGCAAAACTCTTCTGCAAAGGAAATGTTTGCAGGAGCCAGGGCTGCCCCAGGTGAAGCAGGGGAGGGGCCCACAGCCCACCCTCTCAGGTTCTTTCTTCTCTCTCTCCTTGAAGTAGAGACTCTCAGGGTCAACAGAAGAGAATTTGAAAATTGCTGATTTAGTTCACTGACCCCGTTTTTACAGATAAGAAAGCTGAGGCCCAGAGAGGTTAAAGTGCTTTGCCAGGGATCACATGGTAGGTAGTGACAGAGCCACCTTGTGAGCCAGGGCACTCGGGTCTGCCTCTCAATGTAAAGCCAGGAGTACTTTTACGAACTAGAGAACTAGGCAGGGGAGCAGGGAAGGGTTAGCTCTGGGCCAGGACCCAGGAAGTGAGCTCAGGACTTTTTTTTGTTGTTTTTTAAAAAATTTATTTTATTTTATTATTTTTATTTATTTATTTATTTTTGGTTGCGTTGGGTCTTCATCGCTGTGCACGGGTTTTCTCTAGTTGCGGTGAGCAGGGGCTACTCTTTGTTGTGGTGCACGGGGTTCTCATTGCGGTGGCTTCCCTTGTTGCGGAGCATGGGCTCTAGGCATGCGGGCTTCAGTAGTTGTGGCACGTGGGCTCAGTAGTTGTGGCTCACGGGCTCTAGAGCGCAGGCTCAGTAGTTGTGGCACACGGGCATAGTTGCTCTGCGGCATGTGGGATCTTCCCAGACCAGGTCTCGAACCCATGTACCCTGCATTGGCAGGCGGGTTCTCAACCACTGCACCACTAGGGAAGCCCCAAGCTCAGGGTTTTAATAGCATTGTTTACCTCTCAAACCCCACCAGTTTTGTGGCAGAGCAGCTGCACACATGTGGAGAGCAAAGTTGGTATCAGAACAAAATCTACACAGGGTTTAAAACATCAGGGCCCTTGCCTGAGTGAGAAAAGCATCAATTCTGTGTTAAAGCGATGAGTGAAGGTGCAGGGCCGCTGCTGAAGGTGCACAACTTGGAACTGAAACTACTTGGTTTCAGCCTGTTGAGATTTGGAATACATGTTTTGAAAAGGAGGCAGAGTATGATGGGGATTTGCTTCCATTCTCCGGCCCTCTTCACTCCCAAGAAGTCCCTGGGAGCTCGGTGAGCTTGTGCAGACTTGAAACCCACAGGGGGCCCTATCTATGTGCCAGATCTCTTCAGGCCTCTTCACAAGTGGGGCCATTGATACAGGTAGATCAAGGTTAAGTACCTGAGGATTACTCTGTGTTTTCTCTCAGTGGCAAATTGTGCCCAAATGAATGGAGACCAGGTCAAGGAGCAAGGAGTGTGGAGTGAGAGACTCTCACAGGGACCTGGGTTACATTCTTTTGCCTTCCACCAAAGTTTTTTTTTTTTTTCTTTAAGAGGAGAGACATCAGATAACAAAACAGAAGAGAATGAGACTGAGAGACGGCGGGGGGCGGGGGTGGGGGGTGGGGAGGGCGGTGGCGTGGTGGTGGAGAATATGATGGGGTAGGGGGAAGGAAGCAAGAAAGAGAGAAAGAAAAGAAGAAATTTCTTTTTCCATGCATAAAGGAAGACAGAAGAACATGAACTGGATAGTATGTATTTGTTTACCTGAAGGGTGTTTATCCCTTTAGTCTCAGGGATAACAAAGATACGTTTGGAATGGAAAACCCCATTGACCCTTAGCTACCAATCCTATCCTTCACTGCCCACCCTCCCCTCCCACCTGTGGTCCATGATCACTCCTCACATAAGCAGACCAAGAGCATCTAGAGGTCTTGGATGGCCATGCACAAATTGGGATTGCCCAGGAATGGCTGCAGCCTACAGGTCTGGTTCACTCCTTGGAGCAAAGCTTCGGGCTTCCCAAGGGAGGAATGGATAGGGTTCCAATCAGAAACTAACTCTGTCAGCTCTGGCTTGAGCTCTCAGCTGTGTGGTCAACCCTCCCAAGTTGATTCTGTGCCACATCTACACTGGAAATCACTCTCAGCAAAGGGATTCAGGAGGAGTGAAGAGGGCTGGAAAGAATCTGGGGAGTGAAACGGCATCTGGTTAGCAAAGTGTGATACAGTCTCTCCCAACTTCCCAGGAAAACACCCACCAGAAACTGGAGAAGAGAGAAAATACTCTTCAACACCAACAACCAAGAGAGACAGATGGCATTCATTTCAGAATGTTTCTGCAAAATCAAGCAAAACTCACCCAGATCTAACCTAATGAAATAGAGACTGTTTAAACAAACAAACAAGAAAAGACATATCATGTCTTCTCCCACTGTTTCTTCCTAAACTCAGAAAAGCCAGGTTTAGCAACAAAGAAGTTCCATCCCATCTTTTACCCTTCTTCTGTGGATCTGGCAGGCCACAGGGGTCCCATTTTCATTTTGGCCCTATCTTCCTTCCCACTGCATTTCTACAAATACAGCAGCCTTGGCTGTTCAATGAAGATGGAAAGAACGGGAAGTGATCTTCCCATGGTGCAGACCTTGCATGATACCTCTCACGTTGTCCTCAGCAGTGTTTCCTAAACTGCCCCCTTTTAAATTTGGAAAACTTCCCACTTGAAATGACTGAGTGAGCCTGCGTGAATATCATGAGCAAATGCGTGCTTTCTGTATTGGACTTCCGTAATGGGTCCCCATTACTACTTTCAGGAATTATTAGAGGAACAGGATCTACAAATATGGGATCAGGGACAGCAGGAATAAGTCCAGAGAGAAGGCTTCCTCCATATGACCCCTTAATTCTTGCTGTATTTATCTCCTGTCACTATTATAGGATAACAAAATCTGTCATTTTTTTCTGTATTTATTAGAGGGGTGTCACAGACATTATCTCTCCTCCTCATTTTGAAACAAACCAAAAAAGCAAGTATTTTCACCACTTTACAGACATGGAGACTGAGGAGAATGGTGCCCATGCCTCCACCCCCGTCCCTTCCAAGAGTGTACTTTGCCTCTACCACCTCTCAGTGGGTAGTTCCCAATTCTCTCCATCCCTTAGTTCCCTGTTTCTTTGTACATTGTTTCTTCTGTCTGGAGCCCGCTCCCCTTTGTCAGCCAGACATCACTTTCTTCAACATTTGGTTCTGCATGTTCTATGGAGCCTTCCTGGACCCCTTCTTCTTCCTCATCCAGCCATTTATTTCTCCACTAGCTTTTAAGACCTTGGCTGTAATGATCTGTATGTTTTATCTTCTTCTCCTCCCCGGCATGTTCATATCTGCACGCAAGATTTTTTCAGTTGTGTGTCAATGACAACTCACTTGAAGTGGCCTCAAGCAAAACAAACGAAAAGTGAGGGAGCATGTTCCTTTAAGCCACTGAGTTTGTGGTAACTTGTTACACAATAGATAACCAGAACAATGCCCCCTTTGGAAGGTGGTTGTGAGGATCTCCTGAGATTTATGTGTAAAAGCCTGAACCTAGTAACAGCTCAATTAACTTATGGTTAACCAATTAGTAACTATTCGTGGCTTTCCAGCTTGCTGTTTTCTTGGTAATCTCTAACCTGAGAAGGGGTGATTTTCTGTGTTTTCAGAGGTGCACCATTTAGAATGGAGGTCACTAATCAATCAAATTAAAACAGACAAGCTTCCTGCCATCTCCAGCCTCCCTTTGGAAACTTGACAACAAACCTCTTAATGTATGTTATTTGGAATCAGATGAAAGCGCTCACAATGCAATCTACACGTGTAATGCCAGCAAAAACTGAGATTTTGATGAAGAGCTATCATCACTTGGCCATTCCTGTCCTTCAAAAAAAGTATAAAGGGAAGATGCAGGGCCAAAACTTAACAAAAAGGACTATCAGCACCATCACATTTAAGAAATGTGTTTGAGGTCAAATATTTTATGTTCTTCTTATTAGTTCTTTCCACACCATCCAATCCTCCAGCACAGTAAAACTCTAGTGTATGCAAGTGACAGAATAATACAGCAGAGACAGTTTGATCCAAGTCACAATTCATTGGTCAATCAAAGACAAGTTGTGATTCTCTGTTTTATTAGTCAAATTGCTTCCCCTCTCCTATACTCTTAATTGGAAATTAAATGTGGGTCTTTAAGACATATACACAAAGTTTAGAAGTGGTTAATTCTTGGCTGTATTTTCGCGCTTGTGCACATAAATTTATACACACAATGAATATTGCTTAAATTGAAATAGACTCAGTTTAATTTAACACATTTATTGAATACCCAATACGTGTTAGGTGTTAGTAATAGCATGGTGACACAACATTGCCCATGAAATTATCCCAGTTTTCCAAGAAATTAAATTGAAAATCTATTTAAATTTCAAAGCAACAATTTATGCTAGGTCTCAGTGCTTATGTAATTTGGGAGAAAGTATTATGAGGACTTTAAAATTTTTAAATATTTTAAAATATTTCAATAAATACACGTTAAATTAATAAATGAATGTTGTAGTTCATGTTCATTAGTTGACTGAAGTTGATTATAGTATAGTTTGTGTTTCTGTTGACACATCCTTAAACAATCCCACTGAAGTTTAACTCATGATTGTCATCTGATTTGTGGTTAGTCAGTACTTCAAAATTGTGTTTGCTGATAAAATTTTTTCTGGGACTCACTGATGGATTCTTTTTAACATCCTTTCATTTTGGTAAGAGCCCTGAATAAAGCAGCTGAGTAACTCAATCGTGAGTGTGAGAGCAGAAATATCAACACTTTTGTAAGCTATTAGCGTCTTGGTCATGACAGACACACAGTGTCTTGGTCATTTTGGTCATTCTATAAGTAGACTCCTTCATGTATATAGAAATGTATACATGATGCAAAGCTGCCATGTAGTATAGAGATCATCTAAACTTAACTAGTTGCTAAAACCAACGTAATAGGCTTTTTAAAATATAAGTGAGAGATTTGCCTGGAGGCTCTGGCTTCAAGACTTTCTGTTCTGTGCTGACAACTGAGGGGAGCTTGAAGCCCCCTTCACCCCAGAAGCTGCTGTGTGATCCATTTGCAGCTCACACAGGGGGATGTTTCCACACACCTTCTTCCATGTCATCACACAAGCTTATGCTTCTTAGCCAAGCAGCACACCCCGCAAGGAGTGAAGTTAGCCTGTCTCCCCATTTCTTCCTTTCACTATTTGAAAGTGAAGAGTAATAAAAACCTAGTGAAGAAGAATGCTGCCTCTCCTTTTATACAGTGAAGTTGTTTTTCATGCAACTTCTTGAGAATCTCTGACTTTAAAGGAATGGGTTAGAGCAATTATACCTGTCTGACAGATGTGGGTACTGCCTGTGGCATCCTAAATCTAAGTCTATCTTCCCCTTCTACTGCCTATCAGAATCCTTCCAGATTGCCTCAGGCTTCTCATCCCCTTGGTGGTCTATTTTGACATCTGCTTACCCTTATCTCAAATCATTTTAGCTGATAAGCCTTTCCTTGGAAAAGTTGTCTAACAGACTTTTTTAAACTCCTCTAACAACTACCAAGTACTTAGGAAATTATCTTGGTGGCCTGTGAGAGTGACAGTCCCAAGACCTCCAGAAAGAGGATCGCTATGTGTGCATGTTCCCACGCTTGCATTGAACAGTGTACGATCTTTAAAACTCTTCTTTCAGCTGCAAGGAATACAGATTCTGTCTGAGAGACCTGTGTTTGAACCCATTTCTGGCCCTTTAATAATAGCACAATTTTTGAAAGTTCACAACTTTCTCATCTGTGAAATGGGGATAATACCACGAGCTCACAGGGCTGACGAGGGAGAGAAAGTCCAGGAGCGCACCCTCCCCAGACCCTCTCGTGAGGTTGGTGGAGCAGGTCCTCCAGGAGAATCGAGTCCCTTCCTCCAGCTCCCTTCTCCTGGGAATGGGAGGGGAGCAGAGCGCATCAGAAAGGGCCCGGCACCCTCAGTCACGCACCTGTCAGTGCTGCTCAGTGGCTCTGTCTCTACAAGACCCTTTCCCCAGTGGTTTCCTTCCATCTTCCTCCATTCCCCCTCCTGCCACACAGCACAGTGTCAGTCTGTCTTCACCCCCCCACCCCAGCTCAGACCTTGGCCCATGGATGTCCCTACAAGGAACCCTATGGAAGGAGAAACCCAAGTCAACCAATCAAAACCTCCCTCACACTGTCCAGCAAAGAACAAAGGAAAAACAAATGCCAAACCTCTACAGCAGAGGGGAGAATTCAGCCTATGCTCAAAGATACTAATCTACATCAGGAAATAACCTAGCATAAGAAGGTCAAGAGGATCTTTCAGTTCAGATAAACCTTTAGATTCTGGGACAATGATTTTCTTTTCAAAGAAATATCAGAAGCAGGAGATACTGCTCATCCAATTACACTCATCCATAGAAAAATGAAGCAGATTAGATAAAAATAAAGAAAAATGAAGCAGATTAGCAACTTTTTTCTTTTTTTCATCTTGATACCCTTTTTGAAAATTCACAAACTGAGGAGGACCAATTCCAGAGAAGATGATAACCACATCGATGACCTCTCAAAGAGGTGAAAATTAAGTTTGGGTAATGATAGTAGCTAATGTTTGGTGAAGGCTCATGATGTTAGAATGTGAGTGATTTTGTTCTGTGTTTTATAGACATCATTTAATTCACTCTCACTATAACCCTGTGAGGATGATTAGTATTAACCCAATCTTACAGATGAAGAAACTAAGGCACAGAGAGGCTCAATAACTTGTTCAAGGTCATGTGAGTTGTAAATAATGGAGCTAGGATTTGAAGTGAGGAGTTGGGTTCTAGAACACATGCACTGAGCCAGGCTGCCATGCACAGTGACTCGAGGTGTAAATTGCATGACTGAAGGAGAAAGGGAGAGACTTAAGGGTGATGTCAGAAGGTCTTGTGTGCATGGTGAGTAGAAAGAAGGTGGTTCCAGAAGAGTGGCTGAAACTGTCTGTGGACAAGACAATGAGAGGTGAGGCTGAGGGCCAGGACCTGCAGAAGGGAGGCTGGGAATAGGTGAGGACTCCATCTGGAAGGAGCAAGGTTTGAGGCAGAGACCCTGGGGTAAGAGCTTGCAACTGTTCTTTTTTTTTTAATAAGGAAAAATTTAATTGAAAGAATTAAATTTTTTGACAAGTAGAGAATATTATATATGAAAATGAAAAGCAGTATTCATTATAAAAACAAAAATTGGAGACAACTTATATGTCTAGTGTTATGAGAGTTTGCAACTGTTCTTTTCTGCTAGAACATCTGTTGAAAAATGAAAAATATGGAGGCCACAGTGGGAGGCAGACTTTAAGATGGCTCCAGACCTCTGCCCCCTAGTGTTCACACCTGTATAATCGCCTCCCCTTCAGTGTGGACAGGACCTGTGACTTGCTTCCAACCAGTAGAATATGGCACACGTGATGGATATCACTCCAATGACTGTGCTGTATTATAAAAGACTGTCTCGTTAGTGGAGTCCACTAGCTAGAGATTCTTCTTACCATCATGATGAAGTTAGTGGCCATGTGGAGGAATTGCAGGCAGCCTCCCCCTGCCAACCAGCAAGAAGCCATGCCCTTCAGTCCTACAGCTGCAAGGAAACAAATTCTGCCAGAATGAGCTCAGAAGTAGATTCTGCCCTAGTCAAGCCTTCAAATGAGAACACAACCCAGTCAATTCATTGATTTGTAAGCTTTTGAGACCCCAAGGAGAAGACCCAACTAAGTCATGCCCAGACTCCTGACCACTGAAAACTGTGAAATAACATATGTGTTTTAAGCCACTGAGTTTGTGGTAATTTGTTACGATAGCAATAGGGGAAGCCACACTATGGGAAGCACCCAGAGTAAAAGTACGACTACCCTCAGGGGTTTTGAGGACTATGAGGAAAGCAAGTTTAAAAAGTAAGCTTGTCAAGGAGGCCACTGCTATTGTGGTGGAGGAAGGCTGGATCTGATCACTGCCCAGTTCTGGTCCTACAGGGAACTACACACACTTTCCAGCCACACTCCCTCTGGGGTGCTTTGGGGCTTCTCACAAAATGAAAGATCATCTCATATTCTCCCTGAAAAATCATGCAGGTGGGGAGGGGCTCCACTTGCTGACATCTGTCTTGTGGAGTGGAGTGCATGATCTCAGGGGAAGTGCTACCCCACTGCAGAGAGGAAAACTAGGTGCTGGGGCAGCAAATACTGCTCTGCCCACAGCAGGCCCACACTTGTGCCTTTTCTGCTTAGTGGACACAAGTTGTTGATCTCTTGTGTCAAAGCTGGGTAGCTCATTGTTTATTAGGAAACAAAACCCTTCTATTCCTCCTTTTTTTCCCCCTCCCTTATACTCAGAGCCAATGCTACTTTCAACTAAGGTATAATTCAGTGCTATTTTAGGTAAAATGTTAAGGGGAACCTAGCCATATTTATATCCCAGAAATACACACACACACACACACACACACACACACACACACAGACAGAATGCTAATGTCCATTACAAAGTAATCGGGTCCTATCTGTAAGTTATATGAAAGACAACCATTACTGTACTTAAAACCCTGCCTTGATTGCTTGTTATTATGTGAAAGCATGGTAACAAACTCAATTTTTGCTAAGAAATGTAAATACATAAGTCCAAATCTTAGTTACTGACAGCTACTAACAACCCTCGTGAAAGCAAGAGAGCTCTGTCCTAACTCATTAGTAGGTTGAATAACTTTGAAAGCTTCCAGTTGCTGAGGGCTTATAACATGGGAGGCCCTGTGCTAAGCACTCAGTGTGCTTTATCTCATGAAATCCTCACAGTAATGACACGGAAGAGAGAATATTATCATCTGCAATTTAGGGAAGGAGGAACTAGGTTTGAGGAGGTCAGAGTGAGTGCCCAGCTGGACAGCTCCAAACCAAATGCTTCTATTCACCACATAGAAAGAGAGAAGGGTCAATGAGACTCCAGCTTGTTCATTATTCTTTTCCCCAAATTAGATATACAAATTCTGAAGACAGAATCAAAAACTCCATGGCCACAAGAACGTTTTTCTTGGTTTTTAAAAGATCAGAAACCCAAGAGCAAGCAGTGCACACCCGGGCAGAGTCTAGCCTGCCTACAGAAAACCAGCTGCCCCTGCCACCCAACACCTTCAAGAGAGCCTCTGCTAACACAGCTCCCCACAAATATGGGCCCCCTCCCACTGTAGGCTTGTAGAGGCGGAAGGTGGTTAGTCTTGTCCACCACGGCAAAGTCAGTGATGAGCACAGAGGAGACCCTCAGGCAATGTCTGTTAAACAACTGAATGAATAAATGGATGGATACATAGATGGATGGATGAACAGATAGGTGGACAGAAGGAAAGACAGATGAATGGATGGATGGTTGGATGGATACGAAAAAGCCCAACTCAAGAGAGGAAGAGAAACAAGCTCAGCTCCTTTTAAATCAAACTCCTCATTTCTGGCCATGGACTCCTGGGCATCCCAGAACTATGAAATGTAAACTATCAATGAGGAATACACAGTTTGTCCATTTATTGTCTCAGTCACATGTTTTCAAGATTCATTTTAAAAGTGACCGTAGACTAAGGACATTTATTTTATTAAGCATCAAAGAGCTTTCTAAAAATCGGCAAATTGAAAGACAGACATCATTCCTGCCATGTTACTTAGCCCCTGGGTGGGCATTTAGGGAACTTGACAAAAGGTACATTTCAAGAGGTAAACACAGAATCTTGTCATGTCCCTGCCTGAATACTAACTGATTAGGAAATTAGGCCAAGCCAGGCCTGCACAGTGCCTAGCTGACCATTAAAATAGCATGGCTTTAAGCTTCTCAACATTTTTGAAGTTCAGCCACAGCCACTGGCAAGCTGATCACTCCCAAGAGCTGATCTCTTGACATTGAGATGGCAAATGGAGTAAAACCCTCAGATCTGCTCCACAGGTAAAGGGTGTGCAGCTCCATGCATGAAGGAAAGCACAGTTTTCCTGCCCTTTTGCATGGAGCCATGACTTCATCCTACCACAACTCATGTCTCCAGAATGCATCCCTCAGAGGCCAAAGAAGCTGGCAAACAGGGAAGCAGGAGACATCATATCAGCGAGAAAGGCTGCTTTGTTGCGAAGTCCCCTTGAGTGGGGACATCTGCCAAACTGTCCACGCGAAGCTGAAGACATGGCTATGGTGATCCAGAGGGAAGGAAACAATGATATACAAACTTTTTCCACTAGCCTTGATCCTTAGAGAAAGCTGTTTCCAGATGAGGCCTTTCATCAACTTCCTACCAAGAGACCTCAAGGCGCCTAAACCACATTCTGTACCATATGGATCATCTAACACAAACAGCATCTAATGACTCTGACCCTCAGTTATCCAGGAGCTGTTAATTTAGGGTGTGGGTTAGCCAGAACCTCAGCTTCCTCTTCCCTGCCAGGGCTGGCCTGGCTTGTATCGCCCTCCAGCTCCTCCCCAGAGGAGGCCGTTGAGCAAGGCTCAGCCTGGCTGCTTTCCTGTTAGCATTTGTAGTGTTCTAAAAAGTCAGTGTCATGGGCTTCCCTGGTGGCACGGTGGTTGAGAGTCTGCTTGCCGATGCAGGGGACACGGGTTCGTGCCCCAGTCGAGGAAGATCCCACATGCCGCGGAGCGGCTGGGTCCGTGGGCCATGGCTGCTGAGCCTGCGTGTCCGGAGCCTGTGCTCCGCAACGGGAGAGGCCACAACAGTGAGAGGCCCGCATACCGCAAAAAAAAAAACTTCAGTGTCAAAACAGACCTTACCCATCAACCTATTTCAGTCTTTTCATTTTACAGATGAGGAAAATGAGGCGCAGATTGGGCAAGTTAGTGGCTGAACTGTACCTCAAATGTAAGTCCTAGGATTTCTAGTCCAGTGTTCTTCCCATGATGCTTAACTCCACTTCAAAACATAGTTGGGTGAGGAAAGGCTGACACCAGTGGTAACTGGGAAGTTTGGGGACTCATGTCTTCTTTATTCAACTCTTCCTCACTCAGCAGCTCCCCATTTCCTATACATCAAGTCTAAAGAAGTTGGCCTGGGATGGGAATAGAACATAGATCTCATCTTGAAAGCCAAAGCTGATTATTTGTCCGTGGCTACCTGGGGAGCTGTACAGAGAAGGACAGAGAGCCATGAGTGATCAGTGGTGACTTTTTTGGACAAAGGAGTGGAGAAGTGCCAACAGCCACTGTCTTGGAGAGGAAGGCCTACCATAATCTGGCCTCATCTTACTCATTTAACTTCATTTTTCCTATCTCTCAAGCAAGAGCCCTGCTGGGGTTAGAAACTGACTCAGCCTTCCCACTGAACCACGTCTGTGTCTCTCTTAACTCTGCTTCGGAACTTTCTTCTTTTGTGTTTTCCTGCCCTCGATACACTCCATGATTCTCTCACAAGGCCTATTTCTCTACAGAGCCTTCCTGACCACTGCAGCCCACACAGATATCAATGGAGTTGTAAAGGACCATGCCACTTAACATTTAAGTTGCTTGGCTCTGTGCCTGTGTTATTTCCTTCCTGCACGTCTTTTCTCCCCAATTAGGAAAGGTTACTTATTACCCCCAAGAATAGTGGAGATGCAGTAAGTTTCAATAATTGACATTAGAATTCAATGTGAATAGCCAATTTAACTTTAATTTTTAAATATACATGTATATTTTATGACAGAAGAGAAGTGAGACTTGGGGATCCCCTCTCCTTCACCTCCTCCATTCTTGTTCATTCAGCCATGACCTCCTTCTAAACTCAATAATGGTGAGGTGTGACAAAAGCAGAATTTTCTAAAAACCAAACGTAAGTGTAATTTGCCTAAGCAAATTCATTTGATATAAATTCTTGGCACTTCAGTAAGTCAAGGAGAGAGACTGTTAAGCCTTCCAAGTACAGTTTTAGCTCAAGCTAAGCAGATGTTAACTGTCATTTATTCTAGGATTCGGTTCTCAGAACTTAACAAGGAAGTCAGATATAGATAATACCCCTAAAGATTTTTTGCTGTAGCTCTTCATCCGAAAATGTTTGTAAACTCTTCCCCTTAGCAAAAACCTGTATGTTTTTTCTTACCAAAAAGAAAGAAAATACAACCATTATCACTAATATTATTTTGCATAAAGATATTGGTAAATTAATGTATTGTTTAGACAGTGGCCATCTCTAAAAAACTCAGAAATTTATGTTAGAGGGTAGGAGCAGGAAGAATAAGGCTCTTTTACCATTATTCAGGCTCTTTTACCATTATTAAGGCCTCATGTCTTTCACTACTTTCTTTTTGAGTAGGACTGGTAGTGTTTGTTTGCCAGTAGAAATGGTTCGTAGATAATGGAAGCCCTTTCCTCCCCATCATCCACCCCCTTTCCGCAGCAACATTCCTGCATTTCCCACTTTGAGTGACAATGTCAAGAGAACCTTTGAGCTGCTTCCATGGACACCACCTATGCTCCCCTAGATGAGTAAGAAAGTCCTCTCAAATCATGGTAAATCACCCGTCCACTGTCCTGGGTTTGGGATGGTTTGCCTCACGTACACTCAGCTTTTTAGGGTTTGAAACCTTATTTGAAGTGATGGGCCAGTTCAACCTCCCCACACAGTGAACAGCCAGAGAGAGGAAAGCAGGTCCTCTCTGACTGGGCCAGAACTGAGCACACCCAACACCCACAGCCCAGAGACACATGAAGGACCCAGGCTCTGCCAGGGTGATGGGGGCAGGGCATCTAAAGAAAAGGCCTGGAAGACAAGGTTCTGAGCTCCCCCTGCCCCAGAGTCAGAGCTCCTCTGCTTTAGTCCACAGCATGGTACATACACACTGAGGTTCTGAGTGACCTGATTACATTAAAGCCCTTCTTTTAACAATGGGAAAACTATCAGCCTAATGAATGTCTCACTGCCTTAGAATTCCATGTACTGAAAACACCTTTTACCTTGGAAGCAAGAAGTTATGGAGGGTATAAGAACTAAGAACAAAGCTTATTTGGGCCAATTTTTTTATTTCCATAAGAAAAAAAGGAACCCACGAGGATAAAATTTTTAAAACATTTGCTGAGAAGTCTGTTTAAAAAGACAGTTTCAGGGCTTCCCTGGTGGCGCAGTGGTTGAGAGTCCTCCTGCCGATGCAGGGGACACGGGTTCGTGCCCCGGTCCGGGAAGATCTCACATGCCGCGGAGCGGCTGGGCCCGTTAGCCATGGCCGCTGAGCCTGCGCATCCGGAGCCTGTACTCCACGACGGGAGAAGCCACAACAGTGAGAGGCCTGCGTACCGCAAAAAAAAAAAAAGACAGTTTCATAGATTTTCAAAGGGAATCTTTACCACCAAAAAAAGTACCACCAAAAACATGAGAGGTACATAATATAAGAAGAGAGGACAGTCCTTTAAATGACAGAAGTTTAATTTCCTGAAAAATGCAACACACGGCCTTGCTTTTCTCTTCTGCCATGGACAAGTGGACATTGCACCAGGGTCTGCTCCTTGGAACCTTCCGTCTTCGGGCATGGTGGGGAGTCACAGAGGAGCCAGAGGATCTGGGTCAGACAGCCCCACGTGCGTTTCCCAGGCCCTTCCTTCTCTTCTGTGACTGGCTGGAGGGCCTCTTGAGTGTCTGAATGTCTGGAGACTCACTCACTAGTTCCGTCAAGTCTGGCCAGAGTCTGGGAGCCAGCGTGGCAGTGTTTGTGGAGCCAAAGTGGAGATTAAGTCATGTTTTAGAAGTGACCTTTGTCCACCCTTTCTGCAGGCATCCTCTCCCCTCCAGGCCTTGCTCCCCAGCAACTTTCCACCTAGATGCTTTTGTTCTGAGGGAGCCCCTCCCTGCCAACACAAGACTCAACACGATCCCACACACCCACCATCCCTCGAGACCCCCTGCCCACCCCACGTTGCCTTCTCCTCAAATGGATCTGGTCTTTGTTGTTCTAATTAGATTATCTCTGCCTCAGGGACCTAAGGGACAGTCCCCAGCAGCCCTGGCTGAAAAGGCAGGTCGCATAATCCCTGTTATCAAGAGGCTTGTCATTTAGCATGTAGATCAACTAATTCTTTCGATACCAGGGGAGCAATTGTGCATCTTAATATTGATTTTTTTGGAGATACAATCGCCTGCATTCCTGAGTCAGACTCACTTACTGAAGCTAAAAGGTTCCACTTACTATATTATGAAGCCACCCCACCCCCATCACAGGCTTCTTCCCAATTTAATGTTACCAAGCTGGACAAGTGGGAAGGGCTTTATGTTTTTCCACGTGGTCCAATTTCATAATGAGCATCCAGCTGATGAGAAAAAGAAAAAACATTTCTGGCTATTTTAAGACTGCATGTGTGTTTGTGTTTGGAGTGGGGGTGGGGGCATAGTTTGCCATTTCCCACCACCCACCCAGTCTGCCCACACTTCCTCTACTCCCCAAACTTCGCAGTGCAGTGATATTGGGCTCTTAATATAATGAGGCCAGCTTATCAGATTTCTATATTTCATGATGAATTAAGAGGCCGGTCTTTCAAATTAAGCTGGGGGCATTTTCTTATCAAACACTCTTCCAGGGCAGTGGGGGACAGAGAAAGAAAAATTTGAGCTACAGCAGTAAATAACAACAACAACAACAACAATAATAATAATAATAATAAGCTGTGTTCTCAAAGGTTCAAAAATGCACTGGGGTTTGGAAGAGGCAGAGGTGCTGATTCTGTGTTTTGAAGGGATATGAAACAAAGGCAAATAGCAGCCAAGGGCCAGCTGTACAATTTGTTCTACCCAGAAAGTTCAGTGTCCCTAAACATGAGGGTGCCAGCTGCAGTAAAGCACACCATCATCCGCTGGAATATCAATCATGATGACTCTTTCCACCACTTACTGAGCATCAGCCATGGGGTTGGCATTATGTTGCAGAGTGTGTGCTCAGTCTTCTACAGCGTTTTCCCACTTCATTCTCACAACAAACCTGTGAGTCATGGTTTATTAATTATTCCCATCTTACAGATGAAACTACTGAGGCCAAGAAAGATTACATGATTTGCTCAAGTTCATAGAACCAATAACTAGCAGAGACAGGTTCCAACCCAAGGCTGCCTGTCTAACTCCTAAACACATAGTCCCAACTAGAAAACTGCTCTCCATGCTTTGCTGGTTGATAAGGGGATGCACTCACCTATTCCATTATCTATACATTCTTTCCAAGATGATTGCTCATCTTCCAGGCCCTAGATGCCAAGGATAGAAAAGAATGCATAGTGCAGGGTGGGAGACAGACAAAAATAAATACTATACCATCAAATAAGGTGATGCCTGCTCCCATAGAGAGATGAATGAAATTCAAGTGGAACACTGGAGAGAGGTCTTTCTTAGAGATTTCACAGAAGATTTTAGTGTTTAAGTTGTTTTCTTTTGATTAGCTGACTAAGAGAGAATGGGGAAAGGACTGATTTTCATTAGAAGTCTGTTCTGTACATGAGCTAATGTAATCTTGATACTTGCCTTTGTATTTACTGAAATCTATCTAGTGGGCTCTGGATGTGTAGTGATGTTTTACTGCTTCAAAGTGAAACTAACAGTCTTTAAACAGAAAAGCAGATGTAACTGACTTCAAAACACTCTCAGTGGAGATCTCCTATGCACTGGGAATGAGACACTAATATATGATTTTTTTGTAGTTACTTTGTGTTTAACAAGGGAGGAGTTATATTCACATTTTGTTGTGTAATTATAGTGCAGTGTGTGTTAATCAGACTTGTAGATTTCTGTCCTAGAATCTCAAACTCTTACTGTATTGTTTTGCTTACCTATCTGTCTCATGCTATTGAACTGCAAGGTCTTTGTGGAACATAACATGAAGTCCCAGATCAGTGTCTGACACATAGTAAGTGCTCAAGAAATGTGTATTAAGATAAAAAAATGAATGCATGACTGAATTAACTAATGCCTATAAAACTTCTCCCTGAAGCAAATGCTATACCCATTTTACCATGAGTTTGTACCGTGACCGCATCATACTTTTCTGAAACAGTCCTAACTTGAAATATTCTGTTCTTTTGTTCCCACCAACCATCAAAATGTCCATTTTAATATTTAAGCAGCATCTGTGAGCTTGCTTCTTGTGCCCAAAACAAATACCGAAAAAATTCATGTGTCCCAGTTTTCCTGTTGGAAAACAAAGTTACCATAGCAACAGATAAACTATGTTCTTGAATGAGAAGAACGACACCATTAGAGGGTGTGAAAATGAGGAGCTAGAACTACAACCCAATAACTTAGATTCTAATAGTTTTTGGTGTTCTCACTAAGGGAAAAGACCACTTTGACAACATTTATTCACTTATTAACAAGCACTTATTAAATATTCTGAGAATATTCAACCTGTATTGATTGTAGGAAATGTTATTGAATGCTCTGGTGAAAATTTGATTGAAAATATTTGACTTGTTTGTCTTTCTCATCATCACACTTTTATTTATCTGACATGATCTTTTGTCATTTTAGAAGCTTAGTTGTTAAAGAAAGCACAGCATAGGTCATAAATAACTTAAGGGCTATAGTGGACATTTGTCATATTCTTGCCTGCCCATCAACTTTCAAATGACCTCCCTTTATTAACTGAAATACCTATGTCTCCCAGAGTATAAGTTACTTGCCTCCGTTGCAGCTAGAACACAGCATGTGACCTGGGTGTCCACTAATCAGGGGTATCAGGGCAAGACTTCCATATAGAAGATCCTGTTGCAGAAATGGCTTTAAAACAGCTGGAATAAGCTGGTGCAGTAAAGGTAAATCTCTGGTGCTTCGTGCTTGGCAGCAGCAGAGACAGTGATTTCCATATCAGGCCATTTTTTTCTGCAGGGTTTGGGCATTGGTGCTAGGCACTGAGCTTCCAGCCCCTTTCTCCAGCCATCCCCCCAATTCTGTGAGTTCCTTCACGTCCTTCAAAAAGTCCTTCTCCTGCTTAAACTAGTCAGAGTGGATTCTGGTTGTTTTGTAACTAAGAACATGGACCTTTACAACAGATGACATCCAATCATAAAAATAATCTTGACATTCACCCAGAGTATGTTATCTAGGAAGTCCAGGGTGATCTCTGCGTTTCTCTGCATGTGCCAGAACAGTGAGCTGGAAAATCAAACTGGTAATCATACAGCAGTCCTAGCAATTCTTTGTTGTAATATGGTTAGAGGAGTTTTTTTGTTGGACATAATACTATATTTAATCACACTGCTTGGAAGTTAATTCTGAGCTTCCTGTTATTTAAGAGAACATTGATTTGGAATAAGCAAATGATTGTTTCCCAGGACTGAACCTTTTGGTTCCCAGCTTTAACACCAGATTAAATCTTCGTGTTTTACAAATCTGCAGCGCCTTTGTATTAGTTTTCTTGGGCTACCATACCAAAATACCACAAACTGGAGGACTTAAAGAACATACATTTATTTCTCACTCTTCCCGAGGCCGGAAGTCCAATATCAAGTCCAAGATCAGAAGTTAGCAGGTTGGGTTTCTTTTGAGGCCTCTCTCCTTGGCATGCAGATGGCAGCCATCTCGCTGTGTCCTTACCTGTTCTTTCCTCTGTGCAGGTGCATGTGTGTGTTCTAATCTCATCTTCCTACGATCCTACAAGGACAGCAGTCATATTGGATTAGGACCCAGGCAAACGAACTCATTTTACCTTAATGACCTCGTCAAAGGCCCTATGTCCAAATACAGTCACATTCTGAGGCAGTAAGGATCAGGATCTTAACTTATGAATTTGGTGGGGGGGTGTGAGGGGAACACAGTTCATCCCATAACACTTGTGTTCATCTAAATTGTTTAAATTAAGGCTGATTTAGAGAAGCTAATTCTAAAAGTCACCACTACTTCTGTTTAGTTTGAAATAAACCTTTATAATGAAATTTTCCATGGATTATTACATAAAAACTCTATTTTGGAAAGCAAGGTAAAACTTCTTCTCCCCCACACCCCCCAGCCCCCTTTTTTTTTACTAAAGTTGGAGGGGGAAGCAGATAGTTTTTATTGCTAGTGTTAATTTTTTAAAAACCCACTTAACAAAACCAGGATTTTCAAATGAAAACAACCAGACCTAAGGAAAAGTAAACAACAACTATGCCTCTCTCTCTCTCCCACCTGCAGAAGCTCTGTGCTATTGCACAGAACATGGTAGTGGTCACTTCAGGCCTCTTCTTGTGGGTATTGCCCTGCCCTCCTTTGTATGGACCAGCTGGCATGGAGGAGATGGCACACAGAAGGAGAAACAGTGAAGGCTGAAGAACAGCATCTTCTCTACTCCCCTCCACACACAAAGCTTTGACTGGTCCCATGCCTGATAGAAAGAGTGAATGTTGGAGAGGGCCTGATGACAGCTTGTGTGTGGTGCCCATCTCTGTCCAAAGAGAGGACTATCCCTCTTTGTTTGTCTAAGTGTCTTTAATATTTTTTCAAGAGCCATCTACATTGATCCTAAGCAGGTAGCCTTCATGAAATTCAAATAATTAAGGAAACATTTAAATTTGCATTCCTCTGTGTTCATGTGGTGACACAGTTGTGTGTCATAATTAATATCCCTTATTTCACTAAGGTAACTAAGGTTGCAACACCTAAATCGGTGGTTTAGTGATTTTCTTTTCTTTTTATCTTTTTCTTTTTTTCGGGGGGGGGGGGAATATAATTTACAGTTATCTGTATAAAACTTAATCCTCGGGTGATGTCTAAGAAATTGATGGAGTTAGAACCTCTGAAAATTCTTTCTTCCATCAAAGCAATGAGAAAACTAGTCAAAATGGTCAGAGTCAGCTTTTTCAGAACTTTGGAAATGAACCAAAAACTCATAGCAATTTAGGGAGTTTTTATTCAAGAAAAATGCCTGAGCCTCAGTAAGAACAATGAGCTTTGCAGTGTCTTAACTTGCCTTATTTCTACCCACCTCTCCCCAGATCTATGGTAGGCTTGAAAACCAGCAACTCTGTCCCTTTTCTGCCCCCTGGCAGTAACCACAGAGGGCAAAAAAGGGACAGAGCTCCTGCAAAGCTTCTTTCTCAGAGTGATGTCAGTGAAAATGGCAGAGTAAGGACCTCCAAAACTTCTCCCTTCCATGAAAGCAATGAAAAACTGGTAAAAATTTGTCAGAACCCACTTTTTCAGACCTCTGGAAATTAACCAAAGGTTTGCAGTAACCAGGGGAGTATTTATTCAAGAAAAACAGCTGAATAAGCAAGTTTTGTGGCATTTTAGCTTGTTCTATTCCCCTCTCTCCCTGCTTGGCAGGATCCTTGAAAAATAACAATCCACAATTACAGTGAAAACCAGCAGCCTGGCAGCCACCAGAAGGAGGCTGGAGCTCTTTCAAAGCATCATTCCCTAAGAATTGTCATTCTTTGACCAGTCTGGTGATTTCCTGAAAGAACCACCCCACCCCTTGCAAGATTGTCTTGATTTGATCTGACTTGGAGTTCACCTAGTATAAAAAGCCCCCTTCTCTTCCCCTTGACCAGAAAATTTTTCCCCAGTGGGCATTTGTTGAAAGTAATTACTGGGGTGATTCGTTGATTACTGCCTGAGGCAGGCGAAATAGTTCGGGCAAACAATCAACTAATGAAAAGCCTCAAAAGAAAATACGGGAAATTAGATGGTTTAGGGGATCTGAAAAACTTCACCATATTCAAGGGAATCTATAAGGTCACACAAGTATATAAGGCTGTGCACATGCCCAAGTTTGTGAGCATGCTAAGCTCTCACCTCTGGCTGACCTTGAGGCTTTGCACAAGCAGAAAGTGAAAGGTAAGGGAGAGTTGTAACATGCCTGAGAGTTAAAGGTGTGCCCCAACATGCACAAATCTTTGGCAAAGATTCAGAGACATTGTTTCCAGGTAACTAAGGAAATCTTTGTCCAGCAGTTAGCTAATCACTAAGCTAAGTGAGCAGAGACTTCAGTGGCCACATATAGCAAAGAATAAAAACTTTACTGAATTAGTTCAGAAAAATCACTAAACAAATAGCAATAACAACAAAAAACAGTGATAACTATAAACGCTGAGGAGCAAGGTGAGTCTGATTTTCAGAGTTGCCACATTATATTATTTAAATTTCCAGTTTTCAACAACAAAAAATTATGAGACATGGAAAGAAACAAGAAAGCGTGGTGCACACACATGGAAAAAAAGCAACCAATAGAAACTGCTCAGGTGTTGGATTTACTAAATAAAAAATTTAAGCCAGCTAGTTTAAATATGTTCAAGGAAGTAAAGGAAAATACGTCTAAAGAATTCAAGGAAGATAGGAGGACAATGGCTCACCAATGAAGAATATAAAAAAAAAATTATGTATATAAAAAATAGAAATTATGGAGTTTAAAAGTATAATAACTGAATTGAAATTTTAACTAGAGGGTCTTAAAAGCAGATCTGGGCAGGCAGAAGAGAGAATCAGTGAATTTGAACATAGGTCAACTTAGATTATGCAGTCTGCAGAACAGAAAGAAAAAAGAATGAAGAAAAGTTAACAGAGCCTTAGAGACCTGTGAGATAGTATCAACTGAATCAACATATGCATAAAGGGAGTTCCAGAGGAAAAATGATAGAGAAAGGGGAAGAAAGAATATTTTAAGAAATAATGGCAAAAAACATTGCAAATGTAATGAAAAACATTAATCTACACATCCAAAGCTCAGTGAACTCCAAGTAGGGTAAACTCAAAGATCCACACTTAGACACATCATAATCAAAACTACTGAAATCGAAAGACAAAGAGAATATCTTGAAAGCAACAAGAGAGAGGTGACATCATGTACAAATGATCCTCAATGAGATTAACAGCTAATTTCTCATCAAAAACAATGGGGACCAAAGTCAGTGGGAAAATATATGCAAAATGCTGAAAGAAAAAAGACGTCAACCAAGAAGTCTGTATTTAGCAAAACTATCCTTCAAATGAAAGGAGGACATTAAAACATTTTCATATAAACAAAGACTGAAAGAACTGGCTACTGGAAAATCTGTTCTACAAGAGATACTAAAGGGAATGTTAGGCCAAAATGAAAAGGATAGTAAAAAACTCTTCCATATGAAGAAATAAAGAACACCTGTAAAAGTTATTACATTAGTAAATATAAAAGACAATACAAATTTTTTGTTTATTATAACACTTTTTTCCTCCTATCTGACTTAAAAGAAGACTGCACAAAGCAGTAATTGTAGATCTATATTAATGGGCATACAATGTATAAAGATGTAATTGCATGACAATTACAGCATGAAGTGGGAGGAGAGAATGTAACTATATAGGAGCAAAGTTTTATATACTGTTGAAATTAAGTTGATATTAATCTGAGCTAAGTTGTTATAGGAAGTTAATTGTAATCTTCAAGACAACCTCTAAGAAAATAACTAAAAAATTGTATTTTTGCTATTAAAATGGTACACTAGAAAATACCTATTTAGGGGCTTCCCTGGTGGTGCAGTGGTTGAGAGTCCACTTGCCGATGCAGGGGACACGGGTTCATGCCCCGGTCCAGGAAGATCCCACGTGCCGCGGAGCAGCTGGGCCCGTGAGCCATGGCCGCTGAGCCTGCACGTCCGGAGCCTGTGCTCCGCAACAGGAGAGGCCACAGCAGTGGGAGGCCTGCGTGCTGAAAAAAAAAAAAAAAAGAAAATACCTATTTAACACAAAAGAAAGTAATGATGAAGGAATAGAGTGTCAAAATATTTTTATATATATATATTTTATATTATATATATGGCATATGGAAAACAAATAACAAAATAACATACAAATCTTACCTTATCAGTAATTATATTAAATATAAATAGATTAAACCATCCAATTAAAAGGCAGATATTGGCAGAATGGATTTTAAAAAACTGCAAAAAAGACACTTTACATTTAGAGACACAAATAGCTTGAAAGTAAAACAATGGAAAAATTGTACCATGTAAACACTAACCAGAGAAATCTGGAGTCGTTATACTAATATCAAACAAAATGGACTTTAATACAAATATTGTTTCTAGAGACAAAGATGGACATTTCACAAGGATAAAAGAAAAAATCTATCAAGAAGATGTAAGAGTTATAGACATCTATGCACCTAATAACAGAGCCCCAAGATACATGAAGTAAAAACTGTCAAAACTGAAGAAGAGATAGTTCAACAATAATAGTTGGAGGCATCAATATCCCGTTTTCAGTAAAGGATGAAACAACTACACAGAAGATCAAGATGCATATAGAAGACTTGAACATTATAAACAAATTAGGCTTGATAGACATCTGTAGAACTCTCCACCCAACAACAACAGAATACACATTCTTCTCAAATACAGATGGAACATTATCCAAGATAGATCATATATCAGGCCATAAAGCAAGTATTAGTAAATTTTAAATGATTGGATTGTACATATGTTCTCTGACCACAGTGGAATGACTAGAAGGAATTAGGGAACTCACAAACATATGGAAGTTAACCAACACACTCCTAAATAACCAATGGGTCAAATAAGAAAGCACAAGGGAAATTAGAAAATATTTCGCAATGATTCAAAATGAAAGTACCACATACCAAAATTGACGTAATGCAGTGAAATCAGTGCTTAGAGGTAAATTTTGTAATTGTAAATGCCTAAATTTTAAAAAGAAGAAAGATTTCAAATCAATGAAATGTTCTTTTCATTCACATTTTGGTATTTTTTTAAGAACTTTTTATTGCGATATAGTTAATGTGCAGTATTATATAGGTTCAGGTGTGCAACACAGTGATTCACAATTTTTAAAGGTTATACTCCATTTATAGTTACTATAAAATATTGGCCATGTTCTCTGTGCTGTACAGTATATCCTTGTAGCTTATTTATTTTATATATAGTAGTTTGTACCTCTTACTCCCCTATCCCTATCTTGCCCCTTCCCCCTTCCCGCTCTCCACTGGTAACTACTAGTTTGTTCTCGCTTTCTGTGCATCTGCTTCTTTTTTGTTATATTCACTAGTTTGTTTTATTTTTTAGATTCCACATATAAGTGATGTCATACAGTATTTATCTATCTCTGTCTGACTTACTTCATGTAGCATAATAACCTCCATGTCCATCCATGTTGTTGCAAATGGCAAAATTTTATTCTTGTTTATGGCTGAGTAGTATTCCATTGTGTGTGTGTGTGTGTGTGTGTGTGTGTGTGTGTGTGTGTGTGTGTGTGTATATTACCACATCTTCTTTATCCATTCATCTGTTTAGGGACATTTAGGTTGCTTCCATATCTTGACTATTGTAAATAATGCTGCTATGAACATTGGGATACATGTATCTTTTCAAATTAATGTTTTCATTTTCTTTGGATATATACCCAGGAGTAGAATTGCTGGATCATATTGTAGTTTTATTTTTAGTTTTTTGAGGAACCCTCATACTGTTTTCCACAGTTGCTGCACCAATTTGCATTTCCACGAAAAGTGTACAAGGGTTCCCTTTTCTCCACATCCTCACCAACATTTGTTATTGGTGGTCTTTTTGTGTATAGCCATTCTGACTGGTGTGAGGTGACATCTCACTGTGGTTTTGATTTGCATTTCTCTGATGATTAACACTGTTAAGCATCTTTTCATGTGCCTGTGGCCATCTGTATGTCTTCTTTGGAAAAATGTCTATTCAGGTCTTCTGCCCACTTTTTAAATAAGATTGATTGTCCTTTTGATGTTGAGTTGCATGAGCTGTTTATATATTTTGGATATTAACCCTTTATCAGTCATATCATTTACAAATATTTTTTCCATTCATTAGGTTGTCTTTTTGTTTTGTTAATGGTTCCTTTGCTGTGCAAAAGCTTTTAAGTTTAATTAGGTCCTATTTGTTTATTTTTGGTTTTGTTTCCTTTGCTTTAGGAGACAGATCCAAAAAAAATATTGCTATGATTTATGTCAGAGTGTTTTGTCTATGTTTTCTTCTAGGACTTTTATGTTTCCAGTCTTACATTTAGGTCTTTAATCCATTTGGAGGTTTTTTTTGTGTGTGTATGTGGTGTTAGAAATTGTCCTAATTTCATTCTTTAACATATAGATACCCAGTTTTCCCAGCACCACTTATTGAAAGACTGTCTTTCCTCCACTGTATATTCTTGCCTCCTTGGTCATAAATTAATTGACCACAAATGCATGGGTTCATTTCTGGGCTCTCTATTCTGTTCCATTGATCTATGTGTCTGGTTTTGTGCCAGTACCCTACTATTTTGATTACTGTAGCTTTGTAATATAGTCGGAAGTCACGGAGCATGATACCTCAAACTCTTCTTTCTCAAGATTTTTTTGGCTATTTGGGGTCTTTTGTATTTCCATACAAATTTTAAAATTATTTGTTCTAGTTCTGTGAAAAATGCCATTGGTATTTTGATGGGGATTGCATTGAATCTGTAGATTGCCTTGGATAGAATAGTTATTTTAACCATATTAATTCTTCTAATCAATGAACACAGTATCTTTCCATCTGTTTGTGTCATCTTCAATTTCTTTCATCAGTGTCTTAAGGGAATTTTAATTAATGCTGCATCTATTTCACCTATTTGCTTTTCTTTCTTGGAATCCTCTTTAGAAATTTTGTCAAAATATGAGTTGGGCCATGGAAATTTGTCACACATGTGAACATTATCAATCATAGGTGCTCAAGAAAACAAAAAATTGAAAATCACTGACTAGACCAGTCTTTACCAAATGCTGGTGTATCTGTTAGGGTTTGATCAGAGAAAAAGAATCCCTAAGAGTGATATGAAATAAGGAATTTATGAAAAGAATTATACCAGTACTGTTCAATAGAACTTCCAATGGTGATGGAAATGTTCTGTATCTGCACTGTTTTATAACATAGGCACTAGGCATGCATGGGAAATATGGCAGAAGCACAGCTGAGGAACTGAAGTTTTCATTGTATATAATTTAATCAGTTTTAATGTTAATAGTCATACAATGGCTAGTGGCTACTATACTGGGCAGCACAGGATTAAATCTCACCCTATTGGCGGGGGGGGGGGGGGGTTGGTGAAGGAATCTCCAGATGGAGCTTGCCTTTGTATATGGAGTGGATGGGCCTGACGTTGCTGTTGAGCCACAGGGCCAGCAGTGGGAGAGAAAGGCTGATTGTGAAGTAGAGGAGAAAGAGGACAAGCTGGAAACCACAGGGAGAACTGGTGACCCATGTCTGTCTCTCACACCTGTAATCTTGGTAGACACAGGTGATCTGCAGAAGACAGTGCCCCTCCCCTCAAAACTGCACATGCTCATGGCCCAGGGCTCAGAGAAGCTGAAGAGGGAGATTCCATGGGAGCTGGAGCCTCTGTCTTGGCAGCTGAACTTCTCTGACAAGGTGAACCAGCGGATCATCAGCAAGGGAGACACAAGCTGCCTTTGGAATGTATGGCTGCAGTGTCATTGCCACAGATGTCTCTTGTGGCCCATCCTAACTCAGAACCACACAGGGAAAGGAATTCTGGGAAATTCTGTGTAATACACAAGCACCCCAGCTGGTCCAGGAAGAGATGATATTAACTTTCCCTCCTGCTGTCCTTGAGCCCCTCCTCAGTTACAGTGGAGGTAGCTTGGCCTCACTCTCTTCGTCCTCCTCCTGTCCCTCACTCTTGGAATATACACAAGGGAATTTAGAGTTTACCAGTTAGTAGTACATTTAGGGCAGCTCTTGCAAAACTAAGCTATTGTGCTGATAACTGCTATTTTATTTGTCAAAAGATGAATGGATCTTTTGATTTTTTTAGTGGGTCTTTACTCACTTGTTGTCTGACAATAAGTGAGAAGCAGAATGAAGGAATCAGAATGTCTGTCCTAACAAATCCCTCTGGTTCTACTTAGATTCCTCATGGCTTCATTTCTTTCATCAGTTTGTGGAAGAGGAATGCCATGACACAGAAGTGGCAGCTTGTACTTGGATAACAATTATAATACACTTACTCGTTAGAAGCTGTCAAAAAAAGTTTGGCACTAAATACAACCCAATAGTCACAGTAAAGAAGAGCAATTATTTATAATCTTATTTTCACATCTATTTTAAGGGCTAACCATGTGTTTTATCCAAGACAATCTGCTTTTATTAATGCCATGACTGGACATGTGTAAATGATAGTATGAGTTTACTTCACAAGAAGGTTTGGATTTCACACTTCCATTTTATGGTAGGGAAATTCTAACAAGAATTGGATAAACTCAGGGTTTTCCTAAAATAACAATGATTATTATTCACAAAAGAATCACAAAATCTACAGTTGAGAATGTATATTGTCTTCCACACTAAGCAATGTTACACTTTTAGACCTGCTATATTAACACTACAGATGAATATTTTGATTAATGAGTACAAGAGTCTTGGAAGACAAAATAAAGTAATTCAAGGATTCAGTCCAGACTAAATGGTGTGACCTAATAGATCAAAAGCCTGCAAGAAACCAAGCTGTGGGAAAGTAATAATGTATATAAAAATGTGATTTCAACCCCTGCTTGGCGACTGTCCTTGCTCAGGCCACAGAGGCTCAGTGCCATCAGATGCATTAATGCTGAGATACTGGTCACTAGTGGGGGGAGGGGAGAGATGGTGAAAGCTTTTTGCCTGCAGATCCAGGGAACCGCTTATAAGCCTGAAATGCATTCAACTGATGCATCAGACATCAGTTATTGAAGAAGCAGAGGCGATGAACTTACTTTAGCATTGACCTGACCCAAGGGGATAAACGCATGGCAACATGCTGTGTTACTTCGACAGTGCAGAGACACCCAATGTCAAAATGCCACAGGGCTACACATTGTTCCAAGGTTGGGACTGGGTTTCCATTAGACTGTCTTAAGGTGGTGGGATTTCTGAAGTGTCTGCCGAGATGCAGCCCTTCCCCATCCCTAGCCCCACCACTCATTGTAGGAAGAGCAGAGTAACGTTTGTCCTGAGAAACAACAATGGCTGATCCTTAAGGACCCGTGCAAATAAACAGTGATGTTGTCACTCAGTGGTCTGAGGACAGAGCAAGGTATGGGCAGTAACTGAAAGACATTTACAAGGAATTCTTGTTCTCCTGCTGAGCCATTTTTAACTGCTAAAGCCTCAGAAGGGTTTAGGATTTATCTGGAGAAAAGCATAAGAATGAGCATCTAAAATCTAGGATTCCAAGCCCTTTGCTCAGGTTTGGAAATCTTCCTAGAACAGGGAACTGTAATAGCGTAGGATTAAGAGCTAGGGCATGGGAGTCAGACATCTTGGTTTCAGATTTTGATCTGTCACTAAATAGCTGTGCAGACTTGGAAAAGGTGCTCAACTTCTCTGAATTGTTTCCTCATCTACAAAGGGAACTTCATCAGAATATCTGTCAGAATGAATTAGGATTAGGTTGATCTGCCAGTACCGTGAAACCTAAGATAACAATAGTTTTAATGAGATAGAAGTCTGTTTCTCTCTCATGTAACCCAGCAGTCCAGGCCTGGTATGGAGATCCCACATGACCACATAGTCATTCTACCATCTTTAATGGTGGCTTTAATATCTGGGTCAAAATGGATGCTGCAGCTCCAGTCCTCACACACATATTCCATAGAGGAAGCAGGCAAAGTGAGAAGAAGGGAATGGCCTTCCCCTTTATAGACATGTCCCACAAAATTGCACAGCCCTCTTACTTTCTTTTGTCCCAAACTTAATCACATGGCCACTTCTGGCTGCAAGAGAGCCTGGGAAATGTGATCTGTATTCTGGATGGGCACGTGCCCAGATGCAATTAGGAAAGTCTGTTACTGAGAGGAAAGAATGGTATTGGGGGACGCATAGGATTCTCCGCTACCCAACCTATCAGGCTATGTGAGGATTCAGATAATTCTAGTAAAGTGCTTTGCACAGAGGCCAGGCCAAAGGAAGTGCTCCATGAATGGCTGGGATTGCTGCCATTCCTCACTCCACCCAGAGCACCAGTGTTTGCTTCGAGGTTTCCAGGAGGGCACTGCAGCTGCTAGGCAAGAGGCAGAGCAGCACATGTAAAGATGCTGTTTGTGGCACGTGGAGAGTGCAGAGGGCTGTCAGGGAGCAGGGCTGGGAATATGGTGAGGTGAAAGAGGCACTCACCTCGGGTACATAATTGGGGGGCGGGGCGGGGGTGTTGCCAAAACTCTCAGTACTCAAGAAGAGTAATACTTTAATGTAATATTTTTTAAAACCAGAATTAATGCAAAACATCCACAATTAACAAAAATAAAGATGGAATACAACTCTGCACTTCAACAACTCACTTCACCTGGTTCACCCTAATCCTAGACCTGTCACATCCTATTTTTCCTGGCAGCGCTCAGGCCTGAGAGAATTAATGCAGTGTTAGGGGGATTAGTTTAAAATGTGGGGGATGTATTTGTAATAATTAAGTAGGATCCAACAACATATAAACTCTCTAAGGTATATGGATTTCTTTAATCTATACGTTTAAAGAGATACAGTACTCCTTTTAAAATTAAGAAATCCATACTACCTAAATCACAAGAAAGAAAATTGAAAGCATTTAAAATTGTACCACTAAGACAAAACCTTAATTAATATTTTAATGTCTATCATTCCATCTTTTTAAAGTGTTATGTGTGTATATATATATATGTACGCATACATATATATACTTTTCATTTAAAATTGAATCATTCAGTATATAACACAACCTGCGTTTTCATTTAACAGTATTTCTGTATTACTACATATTCTTCTACAATATAATTTCTTTTTTATTTTATTGAAATACGGTTGATTTACAATGTTGTGTTAATTTCTGCTGTACAGCAAAGTGATTCAGTAATACATATATATATTCTTTTCCATATTCTTTTCCATTATGGTTTATCACAGGGTACTGAATATAGTTCCCTGTGCTATACAGTAGAACCTTGTGGTTTATCCATTCTATACATGAGTTTGCATCTGCTAATCCCAAACTCCCAATCCTTCCCTTCCCCATCCCCACCCTGCCTTGGCAACCAGAAGTCCGTTATCTGTATCTGTGAGTCTGTTTCTGTTTCATAGATATGTTTCATTTGTGTTATGTTTTAGATTCCACATACAAGTGATGTCATATGGTATTTGTCTTTCTGATTTACTTCTCTTAGTATGATAATCTCTAGGTCCATCCATGTTGCTGCAAATGGCATTATTTCATCCTTTTATATGGCTGCGTAATACTCCATTGTATTTATATACCACGTCTTCTTTATCCATTCATCTGTTGATGGACATTTAGGTTGTTTCCATGTCTTGGTTGTTGTAAATAGTGCTGCTATGAACATAGGGTGCATGTGTCTTTTTTTTTTTTGTGGTATGCGGGCCTCTCACTGTTGTGGCCTCTCCCGTTGCGGAGCACAAGCTCCAGACGCACAGGCTCAGCAGCCATGGCTCACGGGCCCAGCCGCTCTGCGGCATGTGGGATCTTCCTGGACCGGGGCACAAACCTGTGTCCGCTGCATCAGCAGGCGGACTCTAAGCCACTGTGCCACCAGGGAAGCCCAAATGTGTCTTTTTGAATTAGAGTTTTGTCTGGATATGTGCCCAGGAGAGGGATTGCTGAATCATATGGCTACTCAATCTTTAGTTTTTTGAGGAAATCATACTGTTTTCCATAGTGGCTGTACCAATTTACATTCCCACCAACAGTGCAAGAGGGTTCCCTTTTCTCTACACTCCCTCCGGCATTTTTTATTTGTAAATGTTTTAATGATGGCCATTCTGACCAGCGTGAATTGATACCTCATTGTAGTTTTGATTTGCATTTTCCTAATAATTAGCAACGATGAGCATCTTTTCATGTGCCTATTGGCCATCTGTATGTCTTCTTTGGAGAAATATCTATTTAGGTCTTCTGCCCATTTTTTGAAAAATATGGAACGCTTCACAAATTTGCATGTCATCCTTGTCTTGTGCAAGGGGCCATGCTAATCTTCTCTGTATCATTCCAATATTTTAGTATATGTGCTGCCGAAATGAGCACAATATAATTTCTTATGTTGTGTGTATATGCCAAATTTAGATTGTTTCCAACTTTTTTGCTCTTACAAATAGCTCTACAATAAATATCCTTGTGGTTAAATTGTTTTTGCAATTATCTGTTTATTTACTTGGTCTAAATTCCTAAAAGAGGAATTGCTAGTCAACCTTCTTAAGATTGCCAAATAGCCTTCCAGAACGTTTCTACCAATTTATTCTCCTTCCAGAAGTGTGTGAGAGTATGTGTTTCCCATACCCTTGACAACATTGAGTGTAATAATTTTTTAAATCTCTACTGACTTAAATAGTGAAAAATAAAGATAAAAGTTTTGTATTCACATTTCTTTAAATGCTAATGGAGGTAAAGGTTTTGTTCATTTTTTTATTAGTATTTGCATTTTTTTAAATAAATTGCATGAAGAGGTAAGATCTTTGATGGCAGAGACTTATGAGTTTTTGTTCATTTATGTCCCAAGCACCTACAACAGTGCCTGTCAAAGAATAAGGACTCAATAAATATTTGTTGAATGAATGAAAGTATCCAACAATTTCTAAGAGTTCTTTAGCTATCAAAGGAATTAATATTTAGGATGGGTTTCAGATATTTTTCTCAGTTTATCATGTGCCTGTCAGCTTTATTTATTGTATTCTCTGCTACGTACAAGTTTTTAAAAATCAGTTTTCCCTCTTTGTGTCAGGATATTACATATATCAGGACTGTGTGTGTGTGTGTGTGTGTGTGTGTGTGTGTGTGTGTACACATTTTTTTCCAACTATTTTTTACATTTTGAATCATGTGTACCTTATTTTACTCTATAGTGTATTTGATTTTCTTAGCTTTTTTCAGATAGGCAAATGTCTTCTGCAAAAAAATTCTTTTTCTCTTTTTCAATATTATACGTCTCATTTCATTTTTCTTATTACTATTCTTTAAATTCCAAAAAAATGCCTAATAGTAGTGGTTACAGTGGTATCTTTGTCTTGTTTTTTGACTTGAAGAGAAATACTTCTTATTTGGGAGATATTTATTTCAAGATATTAATTTCAGGATTCTTAAGTTTTTTCTACTTAAGAGGGTTTTTAAAAAATCTGGAATAGATTTTGGATTTTACCAAATGTTTCGACAGCAGTATTTTTGATATTTTGACCTTAATATTTTCCTTGTTCTAGTAATATGGTTAATTATATTAATAAATTTCCTGAAATTATATCATTCTTATACTTCTAGAATAAACTCACTTGGACATAGTATATTTTATAACTCTAGTTTTGATTTGCTAATATTTCATACATATTATATTCATAGTTATACATTTAGTCTATAGTTGTCCCTCTTTAAGGCTCTAATATGTCAAGTTTTGGTACCAAGATTATACTAGTTTTTTTTGTTTTTTGAGGTGTTTTTTTTCAGTATGCAGGCCTCTCACTGTTGTGGCCTCTCCCGTTGAGGAGCACAGGCTCCGGATGCGCAGGCTAAGTGACCATGGCTCACGGGCCCAGATGCTCCGTGGCATGTGGGATCTTCCCAGACCCGGGCACGAACCCGTGTCCCCTGCATCGGTAGGCAGACTCTCAACCACTGCGCCACCAGGGAAGCCCTATACTAGTTTTGTAAAATAAACTGTAAAGCTTTTATTTTCCTCCCTTTTAATAAGTTTCATAGCATAGAAATTATGTGTTCCTTAAAGATGAACACATATGAAAAGACTTGCTAATAAATTTCTCTGGATCCAGTACTTTAACAGTAGGTCTTTTACCCTTTCCATGCTTTTTGTTCTGTGTAGACTGTCAACTTCTTTTACACAAACTTGGCCATTTGTGTTTTCATTTTAAAATTTTCATTTAATCATGATTTTTACATTTATCAACATAGAGGTGTAAATTATATTTTCTTAAAAGTTTTCACAATTTCTTTTGTATTTTTGCTTAAATCCACTTCTCATTATTGATATTTTATATTGGATTTTTTATTTTGGGGGTTAGTTCTCTTTCTCTCCTTTCTGGCTTTGATTATGCTTGAGGGGAGCTTGCCAATGTAATTAGCCCTGTTGAAAGAATGGATTTTGGACTTACCATCATTTCTCCACTTTTTTAATGAATTAAATTTGCTTTAAACTTTATGCATCCTTCCTCCTGCTTCTCTTATATTTCTCTTTCTGGATCGAGTTAAATGCTTAATTATTTTTGTGGGGTGGTTTTTGTTTTTTGAATTTTATTTTATTTACATTTTTTTACAGCATGTATAATTAGTCATCCGTTTTATACACATCAGTGTATACATGTCAATCCCAGTCGCCCAATTCATCACACCACCACTATCACCCCCCACCGCTTTCCCCCGTTGGTGTCCTTACGTTTGTCCTCTACATCTGTGTCTCTGTTTCTGCCCTGCAAACCAGTTCATGTGTACCATTTTTCTAGGTTCCACATATATATGTTAATATACGATATTTGTTTTTCTCCTTCTGACTTACTTCACTCTGTATGACAGTCTCTGGATCCATCCACGCCTCTACAAATGACCTAATTTCATTCCTTTTTATGGCTGAGTAATATTCCATTGTATTATGTACCACATCTTTATCCATTCGTCTGTCAATGGGCATTTAGGTTGCTTCCATAACCTGGTTTTTGTAAATAGTGCTGCAATGAACATTGGGGTGCATGTGTCTTTTTGAATTATGGTTTTCTCTGGGTAGTGGGATTGCTGGGTCATATGGTAATTCTAGTTTTAGTTTTTTAAGGAACCTCCATACTATTCTCCATAGTGGCTGTATCAATTTATATTCCCGCCAACAGTGCAAGAGGCTTCCCTGTTCTCCACACCCTCTTTAGCATTTGTTGTTTATAGATTTTCTCATGATGCCCATTCTAACTGGTGTGAGGTGATACCTCATTGTAGTTGTGATTTGCATTTCTGTAATAATTAGTGATGTTGAGCAGCTGTTCATATGCTTCTTGGCCATCTGTATGTCTTCTTTGGAGAAATGTGTATTTAGGTGTTCTGCCCATTTTTGGATTGGGTTGTTTGTTTTTTTAATATTGAGCTGCATGAGCTGTTTATATATTTTGGAGATTCATCTTTTGTCAGTTAATCCATTTGCAAATATTTTCTCCCATTCTGAGGGTTGTCTTTTCATCTTGTTTGTAGTTTCCTTGGCTTTGCAAAAGCTTTTAAGTTGCATAAGGTCCCATTTGTTTATTTTTGTTTTTATTTCCATTACTCTAGGAGGTGGGTCAAAAAAGATCTTGCTGTGATTTATGTCAAAGAGTGTTCTTTCTATGTTTTCCTGTAAGAGTTTTATAGTGTCCGGTCTTACATTTAGGCCTTTAATCAATTTTGAGTTTATTTTTCTGTGTGGTGTTAGGGAGTATTCTAATTTCATTCTTTTACATGTAGCTGTCCAGTTTTCCCAGCACCACTTATTGAAGACACTGTCTTTTCTCCATTGTATATCCTTGCCTCCTTTGTCGTAGATTAGTTGACCATAGGTGCTTTGCGGTTTATCTCTGGGCTTTCTATCCTGTTCCATTGATCTATATTTCTGTTGTTCTGCCAGTACCATTTTGTCTTGATTACTGTAGCTTTGTACTGTAGTCTGAAGTCAAAGAGTCTGATTCCTCCAGCTCCGTTTTTTTCCCTCAAGACTGCTTTGGCTATTCGGGGTCTTTTGTGTCTCCATACAAATTTTAAGATTTTTTGTACTAGTTCTGTAAAAAATGCCATTGGTAATTTGATAGGGATTGCATTGAATCTGTAGATTGTTTTGAGTAGTATAGACATTTTCACAATATTGATTCTTCCAACCCAAGAACACGGTATATCTCTCCATCTGTTTGTGTCACCTTTGATTTCTTTCATCAGTGTCTTATAGTTTTCTGAGGACAGGTCTTTTACCTCCTTAAGTAGGTTTATTCCTAGGTATTTTATTCTTTTTGTTACAGTGGTGAATGGGAGTGTTTCCTTAATTTCTCTTTCTGATCTTTCGTTGTTAGTGTATAGGAATGCAAGAGATTTCTGTGCATTAATTTTGTATCCTGCAATTTTACCACATTCATTGATTAGCTCTAGTAGTTTTCTGGTGGCATCGATTCTCTATGTATAGTATCATGTCATCTGCAAACAGTGACAGTTTTACTTCTTCTTTTCCAATTTGGATTCCTTTTATTTCTTTTTCTTCTCTGATTGCTGTGGCTATGACTTCCAAAACTATATTGAATAAAAGTAGTGAGAGTGGACATCCTTGTCTTGTTCCTGATCTTAGAGGAAATGCTTCCAGTTTTTCACCATTGAGAATGATGTTTGCTGTGGGTTTGTCGTATATGGCCTTTATTATGTTGATATAGGTTCCCTCTATGCCCACTTTCTGGAGAGTTTTTATCATAAACGGGTGTTGAATTTTGTCAAAAGCTTTTTCTGCATCTATTGAGATGATCATATGGTTTTTATTCTTCAGTTTGTTAATATGGTGTATCACATTGATTTGCGTATATTGAAAAATCCTTGCATCCTGGGATAAATCCCACTTGATCATGGTGTATGATCCTTTTAATGTGCTGTTGGGTTCTGTTTGCTAGTATTTTGTTGAGTATTTTTGCATCTATATTCATCAGTGATATTGTTCTGTAGTTTTCCTTTTTTGTAGTATCTTTGTCTGGTTTTAGTATCAGGGTGACAGTGGCCTCATAGAATGTGTTTGGGAGTGTTCCTTCCTCTGCAATTTTTTGGAAGAGTTTGAGAAGGATGGGTGTTAGCTCTTCTCTAAATGTCTGATAGAATTCACCTGTGAAGCCATCTGGTCCTGGACTTTTGTTTGTTGGAAGATTTTTAATCACAGTTGCAATTTCATTCCTTGTGATTGGTCTGTTTATATTTTCTATTTCTTCCTGGTTCAGTCTTGGAAGGTTATACCTTTCTAAGAATTTGTCCATTTCGTCCAGGTTGTCCATTTTATTGGCATACAGTTGCCTGTAGTAGTCTCTAGGATGCTTTGTATTTCTGTGGTGTCCATTATAACTTCTCCTTTTTCATTTCTAATTTTATTGATTTGAGTCCTCTCCCTCTTGGTGAGTCTGGCTAATGGTGTATCAAATTTATCTTCTGAAAGAACCAGCTTTTAGTTTTATTGATCTTTGCTATTGTTTTTTTTGTTTGTATTTCATTTATTTCTGCTCTGATCTTTATCATTTCTTTCCTTCTGCTAACTTTGGGTTTTGTTTGTTCTTCTTTCTCTAGTTCCTTTAGGTGTAAGGTTAGATTGTTTATTTGAGATTTTTCTTGTTTCTTGAGGTAGGCTTGTATAGCTATCAACTTCCCTCTTAGAACTGCTTTTGCTGCATCCCATAGGTTTTGGATCATCGTGTTTTCATTGTCATTTGTCTCTAGGTATGTTTTGATTTCCTCTTTGATTTCTTCAGTGATCTCTTGGTTATTTAGTAACATATTCTTTAGCCTCCATGTGTTTGTGTTTTTTATGTTGTTTTCCCTGTAATTCATTTCTAACCTCATAGCGTTGTGGTCAGAAAATATGTTTGATATGATTTAAATTTTCTTAAATTTACTGAGGCTTGATTTGTGACCAAAGGTGTGATCTATCCTGGAGAATGTTCCATGCGCACTTGTGAAGAAAGAGTAATCTGCTGTTTTTGGATGGAATGTCCTATAAATATCAACTAAATCTATCTGGTCTGTTGTGTCATTTAAAGCTTCTGTTTCTTATTTATTTACATTTTGGATGATCTGTCCATTGGTGTAAGTGAGGTGTTAACGTCCCCCACTATTATTGTGTTACTGTCAATTTCCTCTTTTATACCTGTTAGCAGTTACCTTATGTATTGAGGTGCTCCTGTGTTAGGTGCATATATATTTATAATTGTTATATCTTCTTGGATTGATCCCTTTTCATTATGTAGTGTCCTTCCTTGTCTCTTGTAACATTCTTTATTTTAAAGTCTATTTTATCTTATATGAGTATTGCTACTCCAGCTTTCTTTTGATTTCCATTTGCAAGGAATATCTTTTTCCATCCCCCCCACTTTCAGTCTGAATGTGTCCCTAGGTCTGAAGTGGGTCTCTTGTAGACAGCATATATATGGGTCTTGTTTTTGTATCCATTTAGCAAGGCTTTGTCTTTTGGTTGGAGCATTTAATCCATTCGCGTTTAAGGTAATTTTCAATATGTATGTTCCTGTGACCATTTTCTTAATTGTTTTGGGTGTATTTTTGTAGGTCCTTTTCTTCTCTTGTGTTTTCCACTTAGAGAAGTTCCTTTAGCATTTGTTGTAGAGCTGGTTTGGTGTGCTGAATTCTCGTAGCTTTTGCTTGTCTGTAAAGCTTTTGATTTCTCCATTGAATCTGAATGAGATCCTTGCTGGGTAGAGTAATCTTGGTTGTAGGTTCTTCCCTTTCATCACTTAAAGTGTATCATGCCACTCCCTTCCGGCTTTTAGAGTTTCTGCTGAGAAATCAGCTGTTAACCTTATGGGAGTTCCCTTGTATGTTATTCGTCGTGTTTCCCTTTCTGCTTTCAGTAATTTTTCTTTGTCTTTAATTTTTGCCAATTTGATTACTATGTGTCTCAGCATGTTTCTCCTTGGGTTTATCCTGTATGGGACTCTGCGCTTCCTGGACTTGGTGTCTATTTCCTTTCCCATGTTAGGGAAGTTTTCGACTATAATCTCTTCAAACATTTTCTCTGGTCCTTTCACTCTCTCTTCTCCTTCTGGGACCCCTGTAATGTGAATGTTGTTGTGTTTAATGTTGTCCCAGAGGTCTCTTAGGCTGTCTTCATTTCTTTTCATTCTTTATTCTTTCTTCTGTTCTGCAGCAGTGAATTCCACCATTCTGTCTTCCAGGTCACTTATCCATTCTTCTGCCTCAGTTATTCTGCTATTGATTCCTTCTAGTGTAATTTCCATTTCAGTTATTGTATTGTTCATCTCTGGTTGTTTGTTCTTTAATTCTTCTAGATCTTTGTTACACATTTCTTGCATCTCTCGATCTTTGCCTCCATTCTTTTTCTGAAGTCCTGGATCATCTTCACTATCATTATTCTGAATTCTTTTTCTGAAAGGTTGCCTATCTCCACTTCATTTATTTGTTTTTCTGGGGTTTTATCTTGTTCCTTCATCTGGTACGTAGCCCTCTGCATTTTCATCTTGTCTATCTTTCTGTGAATGTGGGTTTTGATCCACGGGCTGTAGGATTGTATTCTTTTTTGCTTCTGCTGTCTGCCCTCTGGTGGATAAGGCTATCTAAGAGGCTTGTGCAAGTTTCCTGATGGAGGGGACTGGTGGTGGGTAGAGTTGGGTGTTGCTTTGGTGGGCGGAGCTCAGTAAAACTTTAATCTGCTTGTCTGCTGATGGGTGAGGCTGGGTTCCCTCCCTGTTGGTTGTTTGGCCTGAGGCGATCCAACACTGAAGCCTACCTGGGCTCTTTGGTGGGGCTAATGGCAGACTCTGGGAGGACTCACTCCAAGGAGTACTTCCCAGAACTTCTGCTGCCAGTGTCCTTGTCCCTGCGGTGAGCCACAGCCACCCCCCGCCTCTGCAGAAGACCCTCCAACACTAGTAGGTAGGTCTGGTTCAGTCTCTTATGGGGTCACTGCTCCTTCCCCTGCGTCCCGATGCGCACACTACTTTGTGTGTGCCCTCTAAGAGTGGAGTCTCTGTTTCCCCCAGTCCTGTCGAAGTCCTGCAATCAAATCCCGCCAGCCTTCCAAGTCTGATTCTCTATGAATTCCTCCTCTCGTTGCTGGACCCCCAGGTTGGGAAGCCTGACGTGGGGCTCAGAACCTTCACTCCAGTGGGTGGACTTCTGTGATATAAGTGTTCTCCAGTTTGTGAGTCACCCACCCAGCAGTTATGGGGTTTGATTTTATTGTCATTGCGCCCCTCCTACCATCCCATTGAGGCTTCTTCTTTGTCTTTGGATGTGGGGTATCTTTTTTGATGAGTTCCAGTGTCTTCCTGTCGATGATTGTTCAGCAGTTAGTTGTGATTCCGGTGCTCTCTCGCGAGAGAGTGACAGCATGTCCTTCTACTCCACCATCTTGAACCAATGAATTATTTCTGATTTTGTTGTTTTATTAATAAACATACTTGAGACTCTGATTTTGTTTATTGCACACAGCTGTGTTAGTCAATTTTTGCTAAGTTATGCTTCAGGAACAAATATTCCCTGAAATCTCATCAGTTTCCAACATCCAAGGTTTATTTCTCTTTCACATTAACAACACATTATTTCAAGACACTGCAGCTCTGATCAATGTCTTCTTCACTCTGAGATGTAAGCTGAAGAAACAACTTCATATCTGGGACATGCTGTTCTCATGGCAAAAGGAAAAGAACAGTAGCTGAGACCTCTGCTTGGATAGAGCACACATGACTCCCATTCACATTCTAATGGCCAAATCAATATCAAGTGGGGGTGGGGGTGGGACAGTACATCACAGAGAAGGTAGTAATAATTGGGAAGAGTAATACAGTCTACCTCAAAACTTTGGCAATGTCCTAGAGTTGGAGAGTTAATAGTCTTACAGTGAATTTTTTAAGTAGTCTCCAGCTACAGTTTTTATTCTTTTCATTCTCTTATGTTTGTAAGTGTATTTTTTATTTTTTATTTTTTAAAGATGTTGGGGGTAGGACTTTATTTATTTATTTATTTTTGCTGTGTTGGGTCTTCGTTTCTGTGCGAGGGCTTTCTCTAGTTGTGGCAAGCGGGGACCACTCTTCATCGCGGTGCGCAGGCCTCTCACTATCGCAGCCTCTCTTGTTGCGGAGCACAGGCTCCAGACGCGCAGGCTCAGTAGCTGTGGCTCACGGGCCTAGTTGCTCCGTGGCATGTGGGATCCTCTCAGACCAGGGCTCGAACCCGTGTCCCCTGCATTAGCAGGCAGATTCTCAACCACTGTGCCACCAGGGCAGCCCTGTAAGTGTATTTTTTAAAGTTTCAAGTTTTAAAACATTCTGCTTTAAAATTTTTTTTTTTTGCGGTACGCGGGCCTCTCACTGCTGTGGCCTCTCCCTCCGCGGAGCAACAGGCTCCGGACGCGCAGGCTCAGCGGCCACAGCTCAGGGGCCCAGGCGCTCTGCGGCATGTGGGATCCTCCCAGACCGGGGCACGAACCCGCATCCCCTGCATCAACAGGCGGACTCTCAACCACTGCGCCACCAGGGAAGCCCTAAATTTTTTAATATTTGCTTTTATTTCTAGTTTTATTGCATCCTAGGCAGAGAACATAGCCTGTACAACTTCCACTCTTTGCAATGTCTTGAATTCTCTTTAATGTCCTCATAAATGATTGACTTTCATTCAGTGTCATTGGAATAGTTACACAGTGATGAGAGCATCTGCCCACCAGTTGTGTCTGAAAGGCAGTGTTTTGTTGCAGATCATTTTTTAATGTCGTATAAAACAGGTATTTGCTTCACTTAGTTTTTTCTCTTAAATTTTTCTTTGTCTGGTATTAATATTGCCAACATTGTTCTTTTTGCCAACATTGTTCTCCTTGTCTTAGCACATATTTTTGCCTATTCCCTTTAACATTTTATTTTCAAATTTTCAGTGTCACTTTGTGTGTCTCTTATAAACAGAATATAAATTATTTTTAACTAAATCTAAATATCTTTGTATTTTGTGATGTGAGTTTAGAAATCAGTAGTTATTGTGAATTTAATAATCTTGTACTTACTGTGTTCATTTTTCTCTTACATATAAATATGTGTGCACCTGCTTTTCCAGTTCTTTTAAATAATAATAGCATATTATAAATACTGAAATTTTCCCATTTGCAGATAGGCAAGGCTCTTTAGAAATGTACAGATCCATCTTTGCTTGACTTTGGAAAAACAGTTATGCCAAGTAAATCCAGCTGAAGTGTCAATACTTCTCAAGAGTGCAAACTCACTTTTTAAAAATGCATGCAAGACGTTCTCTCCCTGAGACTTGGTGTAGATAGCGAAAAAGAAGGGAAATAAGGGCCACAGAGCTAGTTGCTATATAAGAATAAGCATAATGTTTATTTGAATACTTGCAACAGTTTTGAATTGGTTTCACAAGTTCTCTCTGTTTGCCCAAGATCCTTGGCTATTTGACCACATTAACAATATTAATCTTTAAAAAAATTTTTCATATTAAAAATTTTATAGCTTTATCAATATATAAATGATTTTAAAACTGCACATATTTAATGTATACAATTTGATGAGTTTGAACATAGGCATAGAGCTGTGAAACCATCACCACAATCAAAGCAATAAACTTATCCATCACCTCCAAAAGTTTCTTAGTGCCCTTTTGTTTTGTTTTGTTTTATGGTAAGAACACTTAACATGAGATTTACACTCCTAACACATTTTTGAAGCGTACAATACAGTATTGTTAGTCTTCATGTAAAAGTTACCATCACTGGTTTCTGTGCTCCTTGGACCAGCTTTGGGCAACTGAACTTTGAGCAGTTTGACTGCAGGAGGAAATAGGCTGCCCATAAAATTTAGAAAATGTGTAGGTTGGCTCCAAGCTGGTACCCAACCCATGCTTGCCCACCTGTTCCTTGAGCTTACCTCGTAACTGAGTAAGATAAACTCCCTAACACCTGGTACTTAACCATGGTCTAAACTGGTAGCAGAGCCTACTCTGCCCACTGCTTCTTCAGAAACCAGACATGGGGCTGTTCTGACTGTTGCCCGTCTTTGGATTTTTACCATTTTCAGATGGATGTGCCTGTGGTGTTAGGAGAAAAGCAAGTCCAGAGAGCATGTTCTGTGAGGGCACAGGACAAAGACCTCTAGCCCATTCTAAATGCTAGCAAGCTTCCTGATGGAGAAGATGGTGCCTGCTGGGCTGATGGAGAAGGCACAGGTGGGTTCAAAAGGGGAGGGAGAGGGGCAAGGGGCACCTTCAGTCGTCTGGCCCAATGCCAGGCTACCAGGTTTGGTAATCATGGCGGTGGCCCTGAACTGTCTTTTGCACACTACTGAAGTATAATCTTCAAAAAGTTAAAAACATGACTTCTGTGCAAATCTAAAAGGAATGTGTCAAAGATTTTATGTGACATTAATTAATGGGAGAACCTATAATATGTCAAGACTTTTTCAATGGAGAATTTGAAGAACAGAGATACCTATAGGCAATCAGAAATGCTGAAAAGAACTGCTAGTAAATGCAAAACTGGTTAATATCTGAAAGGGCAATAAAATGTAATGTTTGGGGTTATCTTTTCTGTAGCCACTGGATGAGATTCATTTGCTTTGCTGTGGACAAGAATCATTTGCATTATTATCACGTTTTCTACAAGTTACTGCTACCTCTATGGTTGGAAAATAACCTAATCAATAGGAAGCCAGTCAAAAGTGCACACATTACAGCATATGCTAGGCAATGCCCAGCAAGCCACTGAGAAGACACTCAGTGGTGTCTTTTGCCCATTTTCAAGTTTTGGACAATTTTTCCTGATAACCCCTTTTTAAGTTGTGAAAAAAAAAATATTGGTTTCCAAAAAAGTCATTAACTCTATTGAGTGGGTCAAATATATGTGAGCCCCCTGCATGTCTACCTCCCTGCCTGGATTCAGGTCTGGCCTCTATTCTAATAATCTCTACTGTGTGTCCTGGGAAGGTCATTCGGGTTTACTCTTGCTATCAAGGGTAGCACATTCAGCAAATTCTTAAGCTCTTGTCATCTCCCCAGCAGCCTTTTGTGGTCCTTTTAACAGTCTGCTGGGCCGAGCAGGAAGAGATGGGTTGCTCTGGGCAGTGTTCAACAGCACAGCTCTTTGTCTCTTGTTGTCAGCCAGCCCTGTCACTACATTGTTCTTCAGGCGGCGTGCCTTTGATGGACTATCTGCCCCTATGTCTCAACACTCGGGGCAGCATTTGGAGAAACAACAGCCCTACACTGCTCCTTCTGGTACAGAATAACCCTGTTAGAATGTGATGCGCTATCAACTCAATTGCACAGATTCGTTGAGAACACTGTGAGGGAGTCCCAAAAATGTAAAGGCATTCTCCTTGTTCTCAAAGTGTTGTCCATCTGCTAGGCAGACAAGCCATACACAAGAAAAAATGACAAAGGCTAGAAAAAGAGCACAAAAGGAAAATAGGGTCCAGATCCCTATTCTGCTATTTGTGTGGTCTTGGACAAGTATTTATTTTTTTAACATCATTACTGGGGTATAATTTGTATACCATAAAACCTACCCATTGTAAGTAAACATTTAAATAAAATTATTTTTAGTAATTTTATAGAGCTGTGCAAATATCACTTCAATCCAATTTTAGAACATTTCCATCATCCCAAAAAGTTCCCTTATGACCAGTCAAACCTTATTCTCATCCCAGCTCTTAAACAACCACTGACCTGCTTTCTGTTTCTATAGATTTGTCTTTTCTAGAAGTTTCATATAAATGGAATCATACAATATGTACTCATTTGTATATGGCTGCTTTTACTTAGCATAATGTTTCTGAACTTCAACCGTGTTGTAGTGTGTATTAGCATATGTTCATTCCTTTTGTTTGCTGAACTGTATTCCATTTTATGGATATACCACATTTTGTTTATCCATTCACCAGCTGATGGATATTTGGACTGTCTCAGTTTTGGCCTATTATGAATAATGTTTCTATGAACATTCAGTGGTTAATCTTTGTATAAATGTATGTTCTCATTTCTCTTGGGTAGATACATAGATGTGCATTTGTTGGGTTGTCTGATAAGTATCTGTTTAACTTTTCAAGAAACTGTCAAACTCTTTTCCAAAGAGGCTGCACCATTTTACATTCCCATCAGCAATGCATGAGGGTTCTAGTTTCTCCACATCCTCATCAATACTTCTTATTATCTGTCTTTTAAATTATAGCCATCCTAGTGGGTATGAATGGTATCTCATTGTGGTTTTGATTTTCATTTTCCTAATGGTTAATGATGTTAAACATATTTTAATGTGCTGATTAGCCATTCACCTATCTTCTTGGGCAAAATGTCTATTCAAATCTGGCCTATTTTTAATTGGGTTGTTTATCTTATTGTTGAGTTGTAAGAGTTGTTTATATATTCTGGATACAAATTCCATACCAGATATATGATGTGCAGATATTTTCTCCCAATCTGGGGCTTGTCTTTTCATTTTCTTAATGGGCAAATTATTTAAACTACTGGAGTCTAACTTCAATTTTTGCATATACATTGTGGGAAAATTAACAATACCTATTTTCAGGATTGTTGAAAGGGTTAAAAGAGGTAATATATGTGAAAAGTACTTAGCACAGAGTTTGGAAATATTAGGAGGCTTGCTGAACGTTTAATGAATAATCTGAATATAAGAAAGTATCTGGGAAAATGCCAAATCGTAGGTAGACAATGAGTGCTTCACTCCTTCAGGGAGGAAAAAAATCAGGCAAGAGCTGCAGGCCCCACAGTTCCACAGTGGGAGTAAAATCTTGAGATATGCATTGAAGGATGAAAAACACTGGACATAGGAAGGCAGTCCAGGATAGGGAAACAGCCAACAGAGGCACAGAGGCCAGAGGAAGCAAAGTGTGTGAGGATGGCAGAAGGGAGACCAATTTACTACAGACTGTGTTCTTCATACAGAGCCAAATATCGTGAAAGCCTGATGTGATCGAGTTAGTATGTAAAATAGACGTTTTGTCCAGTTCTCTAACATTCAAGTTAAAAAAAAGTGATCTTTCTGTTTTGAAATGGAAAAATCAAAGAAATAGCAAAAATACTTTAGGCAACGTAAAAATATGTCACCAATCCTGAAAAAAACTGCAAATGTATTACTTGACATGAAGACACTGTGGTGCCTGACAAGGCTGGTCAGGGTATACAACCCAGGCCAGCCGCCCCAGCTGTGCACTCGCTGGGGGCATGGGCCACCATGCAATCTTGTAACTTGGGCCAATTTAAAACTGAGACCATGTTGTCAAGGAGTCGGCAACCAAACACAGATTTAAGAGCCAGAGCCACTAAACCGGGAAACCTGGCTGTTGTGAAAAGAGGGTAAACCCAAAAAGTCAGGAAATAATAACAGCTGATGTCTATTTGAGCTTACTGCATACCTGGGACTAGGTCGAGTTTTTACATGAATGATCTTATTTATTTAATCTTTGCTCTTCCACGTGAAATAGGTCCTGTTATTGTCCCCATTTTACAGATGAGGAAACCAAGACTCATTGAGGTTAAGATACATGGCAGAACTGGGGGTTGAACTTAGACAATCTGACCCAGGCCCTTGCTCTTAAGCACGGTCTTTCCTGACCACATCCCAGGCTGGGCTCACATCAATGGCAGAAATCACTGCCTGTTTCTCTCGGTATCCTCGTCAGCCAGCACAGGACCTGGCATAGAGGCAGGTACCTAAGAGTTGTATACGGAAGAGAGACCGGCAGAGGCCAAAGCCAAAGCAACACCTGACATCACAGTAGGAAGCTGAGCACTGCATGTCTGGGGAGTGATGGAGACATCCACAGGTAAACACCATGATCAGCCGTGAGGTAGAATATAGGAACATCTGGCTGGTAGGAGTTAAGAGTTCCGAAGTGCAAATCATCTACCTTTTAAACATCCATTTGCGCAGTTCCAGGTTTTGCCCCTGTAGTAATAACTCCACCCCACCACACTTTATTTCACAGGACTTTGTGGAGCCAGTCCCATAACTGGTCCATAACTGGGGCTTGTGTATGACCCAGCGTCTACTACAAGAGTGGATTCAACACAGAGAATATCATATTTGCAGCTGCCTGGGACAGGTTGGAAACTGCTCCTCCAACCTGCATCATGCTGCATGGCATGATGGTTCAGGGTCAGACTACATCCGCCTTTTGCCAGCTGCCTGATGGCCAGGGAGTTTAATCTCTCTGGCCTCAATTTCATCTTCTCTAAGATGTAAATAATAAGAGTTTCTACCCCAGAGAAAGCCATAGGGCTGCAGGGAAGTTTAAATAAAATATTGCCTTTACAGTCATGAGCACAGGGCCTGGCATTTAGGAGAGACTCAAAAAACTGTTGGTATTATCATTCTACTTTCCCAGGTGCTAGGTCCAAAACCCCTGTCAGGTGGGAGTATCCCTCCCCCAAATGTGTCACATCCTTTCTATGCAGTCCCGGGCTGGGATACACAGGACCCTTTGGGGCTGACTTGCCATCCTTATCCTATGCAGAGAAGGAGCGGATGAACTCTTTGAAGATAAGGCATCCCTAATGCCCTTGCTTCCTCCGTAATTCTCCACCCCCTCTTTTTTCCCCCTTTCAGCCTAGTAGACAAAGAATGAGTGTCCTGGCGTCTCGCCAGATGTAGCAGGAAGTTATGAATGAGGATTGCACAGGACAGTTGACTCTCTACAGAGATAGTCCCCAAATTAATCCTGAAGGCTGGGCAGTAACCACAGGAAACTTGGAGCCATGAGGCCACCACTTAACACTTACATATCTCTGTCTGTTCTGGAGTGGTAGGCAAGCAATAGCAAGCAATAGCCTAATCCACTAAAGGCCTGGGGGAGGTATTATTAGTCATGGACTATCTGAAATCAACCTTTAGGAATATACACTCAGGGACAGAATCTGGAATTGTGCCACTGGTGGGACTAGGATCCTTATATGAGACTAGGAGGAATGTCACAGAAAATTTCCAACAACTGGTTAATGTCCACCAGTGCTTAGCAAATTAGGCCTGTGTTGAAGTGTCAATGCCCAAGGGACTGATTTACTGAACTGCTCTAATTAGGATCTTGTAACACATCAAAGGGCCATTAAGGAAAAAAAGTGCTGGCTTCAGAGACTGAGAAGTATACATAGACATGGTTTGTCTCTTTGACGGGCTCAACAAATGCCATTCTGACACTGCAATGGGCTCTAGTGGGACAGCAGCCATCAATTAAATTAAAACATTGACCCATCTACTAAGGCAAGCATGGTGTAACATCATCCCCCATGTCCATTTTCTCCCGTTCTAGCCTTTCTCCCCCTTTAGAGGTCTGAAGCTAGCTCAGAGTCAAAGCTGGGAAAGCTCCTGGATCAAAGAACCACCCAGGACAACCTGCCATTGAGGGTTCAGAAATAAGCTGAGACATTTCATCAACTTCTGGATTATGGTCCTCTTCCCTCTCTCACCACCACATCTTCCATATGCATCTTCCATTTGAAATCTCCTTAACCACAATGAAAACAGCTTTCCCTGTAGTCACATCTTGCCAAACAATGCATTCTTGCTGCTAAGAATATAGTGCTCTTTGGGAAGCTTTCTATCCAAGCTTCAACCCCAGCACTGCCAATTCACTCTCTGTAAACTTGACTAAGATACTCAGTCTCTCTGTCTTGGTTTCTTCATCTGTAAAGAGAGAGGATTAATAATTACCTACTTTATGGGGTTGCTGGGAGGATAAGAAATGTATGTCAAGGGCCTGATACATAGTTAGAGCTTGATTAATATAATGGTTGTTATTACACACATACTATTATGATAAAAGGAGACCTGTATGACTGGGAGTACCTAAGAAACATTGACAAACAAGTTTTTATAAAAGGCCGTCCTCATGGCCAAGACAGAGAATGTCTCTCAGAATATCAAGATGCCTATGTCAAGATATCCTAGATTGCCCCAGATGCAAAACATTCCACAACCCCAATAAGATTCTATGCTTAGCTAATTTTCTAAGCTTCCATTTTTACTGACATTGAAGAACATAATGCAGAAAGCATCAGTCACTCACTGCAAGTAACAGGGCTCCTTGGCTGATTCCAGGTCTGGTGTGGGATAAATCTGGAGCTCCTTGTAATACCAGACAGCAGGAAGCTGTCAAAGTCCACTGGGGTCAAGGCAAAAGGATCAGGAGCTGTCTAAAAGAGGTTCCCACTGGCCAGAGACGGGGCAATCTGAGTATCAATTAGGATAATAACTGCTACAATGGATTGAAATACATCAAATGTATTATAGGGAATCAATTCATTATTTTTAAGTGAAAATAATGGCAAGTAAAATAACCTCTCTAATGTGAACTGTACTTCATAGTAACCAAATTGTTGATGAGGGGAGATTTCTCTTTAGAGTTTCCAGCTAATAAATGCAGAAGGGATGATAGACTGTCACCATTTTGCAATACTAATGAATTTATTTAGGCAATGGTAATCATAATGTCATAGAGAGACAATCAAACATTTTGTTCCTCCTGATGAAAGTACATACCACCATCTATAAAGTGGTCTTGTCAAAAATACCACATTTTAATCTGATCAAACTCTAGATTTAAATACTGATTTGCAAGCAATTCGGAAACATGCAAACATGCTAAATGACACTGTGAGGATACAATCAGCAAACTCTAGACTGTGAGAAACTTTATGGGACGAATGATTTCTTCAACAAAGAGAAAGCTGAAAAGAGAGAGATAAAGGAGAAGCCTATAAATTAAAAAGCAATCCATGCTGAAAACGCCAAATGCTGGTGAGGATGTAGAGCAACAGGAACGCTTATTCATTGCTGGTGGGAACACAAAATGGAAGACGTTGGGCAGTTTCTTATAAAACTAAACAGTCTCTTAATATATAATCTAGCAATTACATTCCTTGGCACTTACCCAAATAAGTTGAAAATGTATGTCCACACGCAACTTTATTCATAATTGCCAGAACTTGGAAGCAATCAAGATATCCTTCAGTAGCTGAATGAATAAACAAACTGTGGTACATCCAGACAACAAAATACTATTCATTACTAAAAAGAAATGAGCTGTCAAGACATGAAGGAAACTTAAATGCATATTACTGAGTGAAAGAAGCCAGTCTGGAAAGGCTACCTCTTGTATGATTCCAACTATATATGACATTGTGGAAAAGACAAAACTATGGCCACAGCAAAAAGATCAGTGGCTGCCAGGGATTAGTGGGGAGGGAAGGATGAGTAGACAGAACACAGGATTTTTAGGGCAGTAAAACTGTACCATATGATACTATAATATACATATAATTGTATGATATTATAATGGTGGGTACATGTCATTATATGTTTCTCAAAACCCATAGAATACACAACACCAAGAGTGAACCCTAATGTAAACTGTGGGCTTTGGGTGATAATGATAACATCAGTGTAGGTTACAAAGGTACCACTCTGGTGCAGAATGCTGATAGAAGGGAGTTTGTGAGTGTGTGAGGACAGGGGCCACATGGGGGCTCTTTGTACTTTCCACTCAGTTTTGTTGCAAACCTAAAACTTCTCTAAAAAATGAAGTGTATTTTTTTTTTAAAAAGCAGCCTGGGGCTTTCCTGGTGGCGCAGTGGTTGGGAATCCGCCTGCCAATGCAGGGGACATGGGTTCGAGCCCTAGTCCGGGAGGATCCCACGTGCCACGGAGCAACTAAGCCCATGCGCCACAACTACTGAGCCTGCGCTCTAGAGCCCGCAAGCCACAATTACTGAGGCCCACGTGCCACAACTACTGAAGCCCACCGCAATGAGAGGCCTGTGTACCGCAGCAAGGAGTAGCCCTGGCTCGCTGCAACTAGGGAAGGCCCATGTGCAGCGATGAAGACCCACCACAGCCAAAAATAAATTAATTAATTTTTAGAAAATAATAATAATAATTAATTAATTTAAAAAAGCAACCCATGTGAAAACTCAACCGATTACAATGTATAGACCTTATCAGGATCCTGATATGAACAAACTATATATAGGGGGTGGGGTGGGAGAAAGAGAGGAGAAATGACTAGACATTGAATGATATTAAGGAATTATTGTAATAATTTTAGAGGTGGCAATGTACTGTGGTTATGTTTGAAAAATAGTTCTTGTCTGAATACTGAATTCTGAAGTGTGTATGTAATAATATGAAGTCTGAGATTTGCTTTACAAATATTCTGGGAGGAGAACAAGTGAGTAAGAATATGCATAAAACAAGATTGGCTGGGTGATGGGTGCATAGGGTTCATTATAATATTTTTTGACTACTGTTTATGCTTGAAATTCTCCATGATAAAAAGTTAAAGGAAAAGGGAAGCACCAGTTGGGATACCACATCCAGGCTCATGACCACACATATGCTGTGATATTACTTGACCCCATGAACAATGCTCTGGAACTTTTATCACCAGGGAGGAGGTCCAAAACTTGAAATATTGGGCTGGCCAAAAAGTTCGTTTGGGCCTTTCTGTAACATCATACAAAAACCCGAACGAACTTTTTGGCCAATCCAATATTAAGCCAGTTAAGGCATGACAATCTGGGAACCTCTAAAAAGTTAAAGTAAACTTAACTATTTCAAACCATTGGCTCCTGTACCCATCAGGTCTTCTGTGGTTGACATGTTTAATGGGAATGAAGAAGTCGATATTGCTTTTTCCCCTGCAATGGCTCTTTAAAATTTAAGTATCATGGAGGCCATCTCTCGATACCAGTCTAACAAAGGGAAGAAAATGAACATTTGCTGAGTCTCTTCTATGTGCCAGGCACTAGGCTTGCTTCATCTCATTTAATACTCAGAAGAGTCCAGTGAGGTAGGGATTAATATTTCCCTTTTTGAGATGGAGAAACTGAAGCTTAAAGAGATGAAATGGTCAACTAAGACCACAGAGGTAGTGAGTGGCTGAGCCAGGATTTGAACCTTGGCCACCTGAGTACAGAGCACATATTTTAAATCTCCACTCTGTATTCTCTTAGTCTGGAGTTGACCCAGATTGAGTTTTAGCCATCACTTAAGAATATGACTTCTTTTTTTTTTTTTTTTTAACATCTTTATCGGAGTATAATTGCTTTACAATGGTGTGTTAGTTTCTGCCTTATAACAAAGTGAATCAGCTACACATATACATATATTCCCATATGTCCTTCCTCTTGTGTCTCCCTCCCACCCTCCCTATCCCACCCTGCCTATCCCACCCCTCTAGGTGGTCACAAAGCACCAAGCTGATCTCCCTGTGCTATGCAGCTGCTTCCCGCTAGCTATCTATTTTACATTTGGTAGTATTTATAAGCCCATGCCACTCTCTCACTTCGTCCCAGCTTACCCTTCCCACTCCCTGTGTCCTCAAGTCCATTCTCTATGTCTGCGTCATCATTCCTGTCCTGCCCCTAGGTTCTTCAGAACCTTTTGTTTGTTTGTTTTTAGATTCCATATATATGTGTTAGCATACAGTATTTGTTTTTCTCTTTCTGACTTACTTCACTCTGTATGACAGACTCTAGGTCCATCCACCTCACTACAAATAACTCAATTTCGTTTCTTTTTATGGCTGAGTAATATTCCATTGTATGTATGTGCCACATCTTCTTTATCCATTCATCTGTCGACAGACACTTAGGTTGCTTCCATGTCCTGGCTATTGTAAATAGAGCTGCAGTGAACATTGTAGTACATGACTCTTTTTGAATTATGGTTTTCTCAGGGTATATGCCCAGTAGTGGGATTGCTGGGTTATATGGTAGTTCTATTTTTAGTTTTTTAAGGAACCTCCATACTGTTCTCCATAGTGGCTGTATCAATTTACATTCCCACCAACAGTGCAAGAGAGTTCCCTTTTCTCCACACCCTCTCCAGCATTTATTGTTTGTAGATTTTTTGATGATGGCCAAGGAATATGACTAACTTCTGATCTTAGGTGTCAAACCCAAACTCTTCCTCCCTTCTCTCTCTCCCTCTCTCCCTCTCTCTCTCTCTCTCCCCCTCTCCCCCTCCCCCTCTCCCTCTTTCTCTCCCTCTCTCTCTCCCTCTCCTCTCTCTCTCTCTCTCCTTTTCTTTCTTTAAAGTTCTATGCATGGTTGTATGGCAGAGGTTGGGTTGCTAAGTAGAGGGCTAGGGATATACGGGGTGGAGGGTAAGGAGCTGGGATTGGCATGAGAAGCAGATTGAAGAGTACACGGAAAGCTGAGACAATGACCAGGGGTCAAATGGAAGCCACACACCAGACATCCATCCCAACACGAGGCTTCTCTGAAGGTCTAGGCAGGGTGAGGTATGCGGCTGCAGGATGGAGCTGGGCCATCAACCAGAGAAGAGACCTACATGAAGGAGAGTTGAGGGAGGAATCTGAGATGATTCCCTGCGTCAGTGTCATGGAACCATAGGTGCCTCTAGGGTCTTGACCTGGGGGTTTTGGAAGCCTGTTCAGACAAGCCGTGTTTCTCATGATGTTACCCACCCACCTTTCTCCCTTTATACAAGGTTCTCTGTGTCACAGTTCTCCTGAAATACACACCTGTCTCCACCTGGCTCTTCATTCCTTTAAAACTGGATAAATTTAGTGTTGGGAGAAGCCTCAGACACTGTCAAGGTCAGAGGTTTTCAAATTGCTCTGAGGCACCGTGGCAGCCACTTCAAATCATCCCATGGGTCATGAGCCCAGAAGGTGGCCTTCTCTCATTTTGCCCCATTAATGTAAACATTACCTAGAAGCCCTCATCCTGCATGTGGCAGTACACTTTAGATCCCATCCAAGTCAACAGTTACTAAATGTCTACCTATGTTTTAAACCTCTGAGCCCAGGTGTGGTTAGAATTTCAGACTGACAGTTCGAGCACATGGCTTTTCCTTCTCTCCTAAAGGGGAGACTTCTCAGAGTTTTAATACAAGATGTCCCTAAAGAATGCCTAATTCACCCTCTCCCAAAAGTTCTAAAATAATTAATGAAAACTGTCAAAGCCAATATTATACACAGTGACTTGTCGAGCATATCATTTTCCAGGTTAGATGAACCAAACCTTCTGATTTTACTAAGGCAAATTTGAGTGAAATAGTAAAATTCTAAAGTTGCTATATGATATTTATTATTGGTGATTCATTGTGTACATTTGCTGTTTCATAGGGCCTGTTACTCAGTAGGAACCCATTAGAGCAAATACCTTCAGGTTGAATTGTTTTGTAAACGATGAAAATACCATATAGATTTGGATTTGGTTTTTTCAAAAGTAACGTACATGGCAAAGCATCTTCTTCCAGGTTCATGATTATTTTTATGCCTGAGAATCTCTGAGACCCCAGCCTGCCTGGGGCCCCATCTAAACCAGCCACTGTGAGAGAAATGGTTTGATATCTACCCTCTAGAAACTTGAGTGTATGCTTGCAGGTGGCCAGGGGTCCCCAAGGCCAGGCCAAAGGCAGAACCTCTGAATCAAGTTCATTTCTCCTTTGGCCTAAAGCCTGACTCTCTTGCATGAAAAGCATGGACTGTCAGATGCAAAACAGCCAACTATCTAACTGTGATGATGAAGAAAGAGACTCAGAAAGATGAGGTGACTTGTCAGAGGTCACAGAGTTTGGTAATGGCAAGAGTAGAAACAAGGTCAGGATGCCAGCTGAAAGTCTAGCACACAGCCTCTCCTCCCCCATTCACTTTTACCCTGTTTTTCCAGCCATTTTTCTTTCTCTGTGTGCCTTGATTGTACATTTATAGCACCTGAAGTCCCCAAGGTGGCGTTCACTGAGTAGCCTCTCAGACAAGGCCAGGTCCTTTACTCTCACAGATGCCCAGAGGTGATCGCCACCCAGCAGGTGTCAGGATGCAGTGCTTTGGGGGCCTTTGTGTTCACTTTGGGTTCCCTGACCCATACCTGGGCCCCCGGGGCCCCAGGTCAGAAAGCAGTCTGTCATTCTAGTTGAGTGATGGTCAATTCCCTTGACTGTTTATAAGATATACATCTGTTCAAATGACTATCTCAGAAAGAGGAACAATTGGAGAGGGTGTGGCCTGGGGAGAGAGCACAGATCCTATTTTATCCACATTCCCTATAGCAGATACTGCCCTCAAGAACCTGGGTAAGAACCCTGAGCCCCACCACCTGTGAACCCAGCTCTAATGTCACTGAAGGCCATGAGGGATTCCTAGAAATCCAGGCCCCTCCCCACCAAATCAGACAGATATCCTTACCCGCTCCCTCTCTTTCTTCCTCCCTCCTTCTCTTCCTCCCTCCCTCCCTTTTCTTCCTTCTTTCTCTATGCGCACGTAGGTGCTAGGTTTAGGGGGAAAAATTTTAAAACATGATACCCAACCTTAAAAAGACAGAGACATGAAAAGACAGCAACTTGTAAGATGTAAGTCCTGTATTGGTCATTGAATCTTTACCACAGACCTTTAAGAGAGGTATGCCACACACACCAACATTTAGGAAACTGCTGCTTAGAGGTGACAGGAAATTCACCCAAGGTCACATAGCCAGTAACTAGCAGGACAAGGATTTGAGCCCAACTTGGAATGCAGAACCCAAGCTCTTAACCACTAAGATTGGGAAGACACCAGAACCCCCCCACCTTGCTTCTTCTCTATTGTCTTTTGCCTCCCCACCCTATGTAGACAAAAGATTCATGAGGAATTTGCTTTCAGTAGTTTCTCTCTAGCTAGTGGAACATGCAGAACATTTGGAAGATTTAGCAGAGCAGCTATTGGCTATCAATGCCCTAGTGACTCTTCACAGCCACTGGAAGTCACTCTGTGAATCAGCCCTCCTGGAGTCAGAGGCTCTTGGCGGAAGAGGGGAGCTCTTCTCAGGCACTCGACCCTGGCTCTCTCCCACGTTCAGGACTTGCTTAGGCAATAGGAGCAAACGAAGTCAGAACAGATTTTAGCAACCATACTGAAATCCTGTAATCCTACTTTACAGCTTCAGAGCGTCACCATCACCAACATGGAGCAGGTGCTCAATGTGTTAACATTTCATGGTCCTAAACTAATGTTCCAGGGACTTCCTACCACTGCCCAGACCTCACAGCCCAGAACTGCCCCCTTCTTCCCCTCAGAGGCTGGAGCTGGGCTGCATGGGCAGCAGAGGCCCAGAGGATGAGGCCTGCCCAGCTACTGTAGGCAGGCCGAACACATCTCCTTGTCACTCATAATTCCCTGGGAAGCAAGCCGAAAGATACTGCTCTTCTCATTTTACAGACAAGGAAACTAAGGCACAGAAAGATAATATTATTTGTCCAAGGTCCTACAGCTAGTATTTAACAGAGCTGAGACCATCTCCTTGATCTTCTGACACTTAGACCTTTGTTCTTTTCTACTATGCATTAAAGCAATACAGATGCAAGTTCTTACTGTAACACGTTGTTATTATTCTTTAGTCTTCTAAAAGGGATCCCTATTAAAACATTGCCAAGTAGTGGCAACAGCAGGGTCAGTCTCCCATAGTAAGGTCATCTGCTAATAACTTGCCCTCTCTTCCCCCAAGTTCCTCTGCTCCCTAGCCCCTGTCCCTTTCCCACTTCCCATCCATTAGCACCACCTGCCTTGGGCTGCTTTTCCCTGGAAGGCATCCAGTGACCCCCAGTCCAGTGAGGGTCCCCAGGAGGGAGGCATTCTTGGGGATTCTCACCTCTGATACATCTGTCAAAGTAGGAGAAATTGGGAAATAACGAAGGATGGGAACATGTGGGAACAGCAGCTATCTTATCTCTCCAGTCCCTGGAAGAGAGAAAGATTTCCAGCTTCTACAAACAACCAAGCTCTGAAAGGAGGCTTCTTTTACATACACTTTGCAGGGATGACTTAAGTAAGTCTTGACGACTCTCTTTCCCTGGAGACTAGACTAAAAGTATTGTTTAGAAATCTAATATATGGTTTATTTACTCAATTTGTGCTGAGCTCCACAGTTCCTTCAGGCCAGCCTCACTCGCCCATTACTCTATTAATGCTCCATTACTGAAATTAGTGCTGTAATTGGAGGGGGAAGGGCCGAGGAATGGGGCACTCCTTAAAGGCACAGGTCTCATTTAATCACATCACGGGCAAGGAACTGGTGTAGGGGCCACATGCATGTTTGGGCCAAAGCGATGCCTTAACAGCCAGGCGGCAGGAAAGGGACAGGGCTTGTTGCACCAACCAGTCAACACGCAGTGCCTGTGCGAGGCCCAGGTTGGGAGGAGGGAGTCAGTGTCGTGGGCCCTCACCGGAGCTCTGCAGACAGTGATGCTTCCACCCCCCAGCTAACCCCTTACACCAGCAGTTCCAAACACACTGTCAGCCCCAGAACACCTCTGACCCCTCATTCTTAGCAGGTGAGGTCAAGGCCATTTTTCTAAAGCTTCCTATGCTTCCATCCTCTTTTCATCAGTATGCCTGTGTATTCTGGCTCTTTTCTTCTCCTTGCCTAAACTGAGCCCCTCAGGACCACCTCTCACTCACACGCCCACTGTACCTTCAGTCTGGGCCATGCCCACTTACTCTAAGAACCATTCCAGAATCTTCGGCTCTCACTGTCCCTCTCCATGATTTTTTCTCTTCCACATGCTGACTTACTTGTCTTTGGCGAGGTAAAATAGCCAGCTATCCCTAAGTGCCTGCCCCGTCACTCCCTCTCATAAATAAGTTTCTTGTGAAGGGCACTCAGACTCCTTGCCTCTAAGCCATCACTTCCTACTCACTTCTCAACAACTTCAGATCTGAACTGTGACCTCTCCCATCTACCGAGCTGGCTTGCTTAACGGTCACAGGTTATCCAGTCCAGAGGCTATTTCTCAATTTCCATCCTCTACAGGACATCTCTGTAGCATCTGAAATTGACAAATATCCTCTTCCTGGAGTGAATCTTCCCTTTGGCACCTGGAATAATTAGTGAATAATATTTTCAACAAATTCTTCTTTCTGACAGAACATTCTCTATCTACAGCTGTGATTCTTACCATTTCTTTGAGTCACAGGTTCTTTTACACACACACACACACGCCCATTCATGAACCCAATAAAAGTCTGTAAATGCCACTTCTGCTCCTTACTTTCTTTCCTGGTGATCCTGACAATTACTTTTTAAAATATATATATATATATATATTTATATACATATATATATATATGTATATATATATATTTATTTGGCTGCGTTGGGTCTTTGTTGCCGCACACAGGCTGTCTCTAGTTGCGGTGAGTGGGCTTCTCATTGCGGTGGCTTCTCTTGTTGCAAAGCATGGGCTCTAGGCACTCAGGCTGTAGAGTGCAGGCTCAGTAGTTCCTATTTTAAGTCATAAGTCTTTGACAATTCCCAAATCTAATCCTTCAGCCTTGATTGCTTTACCAAATCCACATCTGCATTTTCAGCTTCCTGATGAACATCCCACAGGAACCTCAAACACATCTTTCCTTCATATCCTGCTTTACTCTTGTCTATCTCTGTTAGTGGTTTGGTGAAATCTTTGTCGTTATGCAGACTGGAAAACTTGGGGTCATTATTAAACCTTCTGATTTCCTAAACCTGCCCCCAAGCCCATCAGACGCTAAGTCCTGGTGATTCTTCCTTTACCATGTCCCTCACAACTATTCTTTCCTATTTTTCCACTGGCACCACCTCAGTTTGGCTCATCCTTCCTTGTAACTGGTCTCCTTGCCTGCAGGATCAGGCTGCCCAAGCCATCGTATCATGCCACCATCGTGAGACTGAGATTTAGAAAGAGCAGAGTCCAAGGGTTTTAGACATTGCAAGGCTCCTTCAGGGATCCTTTAGTCCAGCCTACTCTCTTGTCATCTGTCCTTTTAACAACGCATCTGGATAGTAGGTCCAGCATTTGGTCCAGAGATATTCAAATATCTCTGATGAAGAGAAACTGACTTCATCATTAAATAGGTCATTTAACTTTTGGTCAGTTCTCATTATGGAAGGCTTCATCCTTACACTGAGCTAAAATGTGCCTTGGTCATGTCACTCCTCAGCTCTTCAGTGATTTCTTTGCCTGCGGCATTTCCAAACTCTTTATCTTAGTGCACAGGACCTTTCATAGTTAGACCCAAGTCTCCCTAGCAATAAAGATTAGCTGGATAGTGGCCTGCACAGCCAGTGACTACATTTCCCAGCCTTCCTTGCACCTAGCTGTGGCCCCTAAATTCTTGCAAATTGACAGTAAGCAAAAATGAAGTGTGTTCATGCCACTTCCAGTTGTGGGCCTTCAAACACCCAGCACACATTTTTTGGGTTTCTTATCCTCTTCCCTGAAGACAGAATGTGGAGATTCCCTGGATCATACAGCGAGGGCAGCACCCTAGAGGATGACAGAACAAAAGAGCAAGGAACCTGGGTCCCTGAATGACCATCCAGAGCTATACTACCCTGACCACCCCTTAGGACTGTTACATGAGAGAGAAGTAAGATTTTACATTCTTTAAACCACTACGTTTTGTTAAACAACCTTAGCCTTGACTCCGAATGCACTATTTCTCATCGTGCCCCCCTTGAAGTCTGAACTTCTCGCCATATCCAAATACAGCATGCCTTTCTACATCTCTGTTCCATTGTTCCAGCCAATACCTCTGCCTGGAATGCTTTTCTTCACTTTCCCCAGCTGGTGAACTCCTCCTCCCCCAGGAATTTAGTAGCATATATCTTGGTAAAGTCCTTTTCTCATTTTTAACATTTAGGAATGTTTTTGGCTACTAGTAACAAAAAATTCAACTAACTATGGCTCAAACTAAAGGATATGTATTTCCACCAGGTGATATATGGTCCTAGGTTGGCTTTGGTGGTTCAGTGATGCCATCAAGGACCCAAGCACCAAGATTTGTACTTTGTCATCCACAATTGTTGTCTGTAGCTCTCCTCTGAGTCACAACATGGCTTCTCCAATTTTAAGCATCACATAATTACACAACATCATTCCCAGAAAGAAGAATGGATGCAAAAACAAAAAGTTTTATCCCTGTAATACATTTTATCAGGGAGAAATATCCTTTTCAAATGTTGTCCTGAAGACCCCCATTGAAGTCTTACTGGCCAGAACTGAGTCGCATATCCATCCTAGGGCTGGTCACTGAAAAAGGGCATCAGACTTGCAGTGATTGATTCAGACCCATCATAACAGATCCACCATTGCAGAGCAGGTTAAATGGGAATAAAATTGGCATTCCGTTAGCAAGAAAGAAAGGAGAAAGGCTGTTCATTAAGCATATAGGCAGCTATGTCTGTCATGGCACAGTATTGTCATGTATCAGTTTATTGGTGCAGACTGGGAGTTCCTTAAAGGAACAGAGACTGTCTGTTTCACCTTGGAACCATCCATGTCTCTCATGATAAAGGTGTTTAAAAGATGTTTGCAAAGGATAAATGAAGAAGCCCACATCTCCTGATTTCCCAGGTGCTTAGCATTCTTGTCAGAGTAAAAAGTTGACTTGATGGCTTCTGTGCAGAAAAGGAAAAAGCTGAGGAGACCCATTGCCGCTTCACCTTCATGTGAAACTTAAGCAAAACTAACACCTACCATTCCCAAGAAGCCTAGGTTATTTCAAGGGTGTGTGGGTGAAATACTATTAGTGTCTCACATCTCTCTATCCTTTATTGCTGCTGCTGAAGCCAGTGGCAGAAGTGCTAAAATATAGCTGAAAAGCCTGGTCTCAGGGCATTTCTGGCCAAGTTAAAGTTGGAAGGATAAGAAATCCCACAAGGTTGTTCTTGTAAAGCTTAAGGCTATGTCTTGGGAAAACTCAAGGTTTATGAACAAGTGGCTGCCCTTCAGGGTGCTCTCTGGGTCGGGGAAGAGCTGGAGAGTCATACCTTCTCTGGGCAGAGTGACATCTTCCACTTCCAGGGAGAAGCCCCCACTAATGATTTTCCAAACACAGCACTTCTAAGTGGTCTGTGTTGTTCTCTGGTGGGAGCACAGCTCGTAGGAAGGTGGAGGGCAGTTGTGAGGACTAAAAGAGATCAAGTGTGTTGAAAGTGCTGCATAAGATGAGATTTGCAAAATGAGTCCCTAGCACAGTGCTGGCCCTGCAGTAGATATTAATAAATGTCAGTTAATTGATTGCTGTCCAATCCAAACAGTCTTTCATACTCCAACCCTGGGACTCAAGATAGGGAACAGGCAGTCCACTATAAATAGAGTCCAAATGTTTGATCTTAATTGATATATTCACCAAGGTGTAAGATGCAAGTTTAGAGCTTTCTAATACCCCGCTATGATATAAATGACTGTCCAACTGATATAACTGCAAAGAACATGAGGAAGAGCTTGAATTTTCTGACTTTTCTCTGCAATCAAGAGGTCAGTTAGCCAAGAAAGTGTTAAAATAGAAAGCAGAGCATTCTGTTCCATCCCTTGATCAGTGGTTGGCTTAAACAATTGACTAGAATTTACCTGATTAAAATAATGCAGAATTTTGGGTTTAAGAGATTATTTAATCCAGTGCTCTCTTTTAATACATGAAGAAACTGAGACTCCAAGGAATTAAAAGACTGACTCAAGGATATCAGTCTTTCAATGTGAAGGACTGGGTTTCCTGACTCTCAGATCTGTGATCTTTCCTGTTCCCAGGCTGTCCCACAGTCATGTCTGTTGTGGACCTAAGGACTCCCAGCTGTGCGGGTGCAATTGGCTTTTAATAGACTAAGAAGCCAGGGACCTTCTAGCGGGAGTCATTTGTGGTCTGCCATCAGATGCAGATGGCCCTTTAAATCTGTATTCCAATGGAAGAAAGAGATTTGTGTGAATCTGATGGTATGGGGTACAGCCAAATTTGAAGACCTTAGGAGGCATGCAGATGGCCTGAGCTTCCACAAGCTCATGGTATCCGTGATTCCAGAGGGCCCGAACATGCTCACCAGAGCCCCATCCTCAGTTTGGCCTATTCAGAGAAAAAACCAAGCCCAGTCAGCCACTGGGGACCAAGAATGTCCAAAATAGAGTTCCCTGGCTGGGCTTGAACACCTATCTGCTCCTCAAAGTGGGCCTCTCTAACCCAGAGTTGTCGCCTCCCCATTCTATGTTTCTTTATTCATTCATCAAACTGATATTTACTGAGACTTAATATGTAGCAAGAACAATGTAAGGCTCTGGGTACAGAAATGGTTAAGCCACGGCCTCTTTGGAGAAACACATTCTGTAGTTTGGAGGCAGGCCTGGGAGCAGCTCGTTCTGGTTCCATGGAGTAAGTGCTGTGGTTGTCGTATGTGCACAGGGAAAGGTGTCCCTCCCTCTGTCTGAGAGAGATTTGCACTGGTGTTTATCTGGTGGACCAGGGCAGGGTGGGCAGTCCAAGCAGCAGGAACAGCATGTGCAAAGGCACAGAAGCATGCAAGAATTATGTTTGTTGGATTAGGCTGATCCAGTTCTTCAGCTATTCAATCCATGTCTCATAAATCTGTGGATTCACTGGAAGATGTGAGGGCTGACATGGAACTCCACAGTGAGATTCAAAACTCCCATGTTTACGTAGCCAAGAATTTCAGCACTTTGCTGTACCCTTTCCTGCTATCCCACCACCACCAACCCATGAGGACAGAAGATAGTGACAGATTATGAAATGGGTAATGACTGATTCTGTTTCTTTGTTCTGTCTCTTCTGCTCCCTTCCCCAGCCCCAGATGTCCTAGAACCCCCTTTTCCCTCCTACCTCCCCCTCCTCCGATAGCAACTTGATTTGAGCCCTCGTGTTCCCCACTAGGGCTTTGCTGTGTGGAATGAAAGTCTGCATCTCGTTCTACAGGGGTTTCAGGGATCAAGGCACGAGTGTGAGGGACATTCCAGATGAGTGCCACCTCATGTACCCAACCTGCAACCCTGGAGGAGCTACAGACTGGCTGAGCCTAGAAACAGTGTTGATGGAAACCCTGGAGTGCAGAGGGGCTAGGAGGGGCCTGGAAGAGGGATAGTGGAGCACTTGGGAAATGCAGGGGCCACTGTGGGTGCGGACTAGGAGGGGTAGGGAGTGGTTTTCATATTTACTCAGGTGGTTAAACTAAAGTCATACTACTACTTGCAAAACACCAGGAATACTGAAAAAAGTAAATCCCATGATAGGACCAAGGGTAAAATAAAATTGGAGGAGGAGAAAATATGTGTATATGCAACCTAAAAGTCTGACTGAGCTTGGAACCTGAGGGTATTAGATTTAATCAAACATTTTGAAGTTTATATATTGAAATAATCATATTGGTTTTTATTTTTGAACCATTGATTACTAACTAATCATTGATTAAGAAATTTGTAATAATATGAAACTATTTTTACATATCTGAAATTAAACCTATGTTCATTATAATAGATAACTCTTTTAATAATCTGTCAAATCAAATTTGCTAGTATTTTTTTTTTTTTTTTTTGCGGTACGCGGGCCTCTCACTGTTGTGGCCTCTCCCATTGCGGAGCGGGGCACGAACCCGTGTCCCCTGCATCGGCAGGCGGACTCTCAACCACTGCGCCACCAGGGAAGCCCAATTTGCTAGTATTTTATTTGAGATGTTTATACCTCTCATCTTGGCATGGAAGCCCTAATTTGAAGGTGATCTTGAGTATTCGACTTTGGTTTTATCTTCTGTGGCATGTGTAATTCTCAGGTTTGCTATATATCCTTAAGTCTCAAGATCTGCCATCCATCACCATTTTTATGTTTTAATCATTTTCCACTATGGTCAGCAAGATTTCTTCAAGTTTCTCCTCTTCATTTCTGGTATAATTTTCTGCAAGATCTTATCTTTTACTTACCATCTTCAATTAGATTTTAATCCTGCTACTGCATTTGGAATTACCTGCATTCTTTTCTTATTTCAGCAAACTACTTTTGCACACTACCTTCATCTCAGCCTGTTCTGACTTTGTAGCTTCTTGTTCCTGTTTCATAAACGTAGACAGCGAGAAGGTTTATTCCACAAGTCTCTTCTTTATCTAACAGAATAACAATTTAGAGCCATGAATCATCAAGTAAAGTCGCCCATAATTTGCAGTACGTTTCTATAGGCCTCTTTTTAACCTTTTCTTTCTATTCATCCTTGAGAGAACAGATTGCTATCCAAGCCTGGAGTTTCCCACAGCCCCCATCACTGCACATTTTGGTGCTGTAACTACCCTTCTAAAGTACAGAGCTAAGAACCAGCCACTAGGTCAATTTGTAAGATGCAGAGGGTTTTTTATTTGTTTGTTTGGGATTTTTTGTTGTTGTTGTTTTCGGGGGGGGGGCGGTTTGGCCATACTGCACGGCTTACGGGATCCTAGTTCCTTGACCAGGGATTGAACCTGCACCCTTGGCAGTGAAAGCGTGGAGTCCTAACCACTGGACCACCAGGGAATTCCCAAGATGCAGATTTAACTCCTCTTATACATAGTTTAGAACACGAAAGATGACGCCCCTTATCCAGAACTGTGTCCAGAACCTCTACCCTGCTTCTGATGCTTCTCTTTGGGCATCTAAGTGAGCCAAGATGCAGTGTGCTTCCTCCAGTTCCCCCCTGCTTTGTGGGAAATGTGGCTTTTGAATGGATACAAGGGAGAATGATCTGAAGACAATGGTGTGAGAGGCAGAGGGATGGTGGGTGGCAACCTGGGGAAAAATAGGGCTCCAGCGTCTTGGCTAGCTCTAAAGAGAGAGGAAGGGAGACAGCTTGTTTTTCTAATCCTTGTCCCTGTGACTTGAAGATAGGGACATTAGTAGGAAGGCGTTTAGTTTATTTCATCTCCTCTCTTTGGATTTGGGATGTTTTAATCGGAGGAAGTGTGCTCTAAAACTATTTCTCAATCCTTTTCTGTTGATGAGGTCATCAATAACAATTATCTCCAGAATTTGATTTAACGTATAACTTCCTTATATTTTGTTAAAGGATTATTACCTGCTTGTTTCTTTGCATTTTTAGGATATTTATACTGCCATGGGGGAACCGGGAGGGCTATACTAGGCATTATACACAAAGTTAAATCAGAAATCCTTACTTCTGAATTCAAAATTTCACTGAATTTTATTCTTAACTTTTCTTCCTAACTAGATAGCCATTATAAATATTCAAATTTGTGCAGGACCTTAACACAGTGATCCTTTTTAGGCTATTAAAATATATAAAATAGTGTCCCTACACTAAATGGCCCCAATCTATTGCACTTCTAAAAATTCTTTTGTTTTCTTTCTCTCTCCTCCCTAATCTTTGGTTGGGGCTATCTTTCCTTCTGGATTCCCTCTAGGGCCACCCTGTCCTTCCTGACGCAAAGCCTCTGAAGTGCTGTGGCTGGAAAGGACTATGCTTATTTCTGAAAAGGGAATCATAAAATCTCAAATTTGGAAGAAAATTGTTAAAAGGTCTAATCTGGTCATCGTGCTCTTCTAGATACCCTTCCACCCCCTTCCCCACCTCTCACCTACTCACCAAGGGGTCCTTGGCCCTCTGTTTGAACACCTCCAGTGGTTGAGAGCTTACCACCTCTTGGTGTAGCTCTTATTGTTATAAGGTCATTTCTTATACTGAGCTAAAATGTATTCCTCCTTTACTTCCCTGCCACTGATGCTGGGTCTCCCACATACGGACCCAGAGCCCGAGTCTGTCTTCTCTTCCACACGAAGGCCTGTCAGGTGTCTGAAGGCAGATTTCGTGCTCCTCCCCCACCCCAAGTTCTCTCTTCTCTGAGATAAACATGTTCAGTTCCTTCAATCACTCCTGCAATTCCTTGTAACTACTTAGCTCTGTCATTCAATTCATGGCAGTTCTTAGTTCATTTAATGGGAAGCAGGAACACCAAGGTCTCATAAGTGCCAGAAGGTGAAAGTGGCAGGGAGAGGATGCCCACTGACTAGCCTGGTGTGTCATCCAAGGGCAAGACAGGACTTTCCAAAGAAGATGGGTAGGAAGTGTTTATTCCGATCTAGAGCTGCTATCATCAGTGAGACGAGACGCCCTCTCGTATGAGAAAACTAGACAGGCTAATAATGAAGTGAATTCCAAAGGTGTAGACAGGGGGAGGGAAATCAAGAGGAAGGTGCCATCCCCGGAGCTGGTCGAGGGTGGGGAGTGGGTCACAGTGAAACACAGCTGCAAAACCTGTTATTGGTAAAACTTTTCTATTACCTTTGTTAAAAAAAATATGAACAGGATAAAAATTCTTTTGCTTATATTTTTGAACCCTCACTTTTGGATATTAATTGGCACCTATTAAACTGCTAAGAACTCATTGGCTTTAATTAAGCACCAAACAAGGAGTGAACTAAGTCATCAGGATAGCTGAAGTGAGAGCAGGAAGAGAAGGGCATTCTGAAACTTATTTGAAAGGGGCCTGTGAGCAAGTGCCAAGCCCTTTCCCAGGCAGGATCTCACTGCCCTTCCCCGCCCTCCTCCTGTGCCCAGAGGTGGCAATTATATGTCCCTGTTTGGCCCAGGTCTGAAGCACACCCTGGCTGGGAGGCAGCTGGCACCGGCCCAGGCACAAATGTGTGCCTGGCCCTCTGGGCCCCACTTCTAGCAGGTCACCCGGGTCTGTGTTGTCACCTTGAAACATTCGAGAGAGCTCTGAGCCTCAGAAGGTGAGACGTGTGGGGCTGGGAGCTGGGGGCGGGGCAGGCCAGTCCTGGAGGGTGGCTGGAGAGCTTTTGACAGCCCAGGCCAGAGCCCAGGGTCCTATTCCTGACGACATGAGCCCCCAGGCAGGCGCCGAGTGGATAAGAGTGTAGACAGTGAGGCCGGCAATGATGCTTGCCAGCACCTGCAGATAGCAGGCAAATAATTGGGACATGTTTAAAAAAAATTAAAAAGCCATTGGATGTGAGTATTTTCTAACAGTGTCTGGCGGGAGTGCCTGGGAGGAATTTAATCAGCAAGAGTTGTTTAAATGGGGCTTCGCACACAGGCCCTGGCGAGGCTCGTAATGAACTTCGTATCATGTGCCACTCCTGTCTGCTGAGGACATTCAATTTGTTAATTCTGCAGCTGGTGAGAGAGGTCAGATAGGGAAGTGACGATTGTTTTCTGACGTTCCAACCCCTGCTCACATCTTTCTAATTAATCCTTTTAGGAGCCACGGGTAGATTAAGAAGGAGAAAAGGTGAGGGAAGCAAGCATGAGAGAAATTGATGGAAAGACAGCACTGCCCTTCTCTTCTCAAATGGGATGGGATGTGAAGAGCCGGGGGTGGGAGAAGAAAGGCAGATCTTGGCCTGCTGCCCATTGCTCTTCTCATTCAAAGGGAAATCAGATGCTGCAAAGAGATGGGACCCACAAAGGCCGTCAGATACTCTCCTGTGGTGACTGTCTCTTTTATACAAGGGTCACAGAAGGAAGGGCCCTTGGTCTCTATCACTTGGTCTTGGGCTGACTCCAGCCATGAGGAGCTGTGGAGGTGTGTGGCCTCCCAAGTAGAGTGGAAAGCTGTGCAGGGTGGGAGTATGACCTGCGGTAAAAGGACCACGGTCATTGGTCATTGGAATTTTGTAAGAATGTCCCCTGGGTGCCAGGTGGCCTGATCAGGTGTCTCCACCCTTCATGTCCCCTTGCTCTTGCCTGCCTGTGTGAGATGCTGCTGGTATACCTGTCTTCTGTTTGCCCTTCCAGATCCATTTTCCCTCCTGCCCCACCCTGCTCTCTGCCATGGAGGCGGGCCCCTATGGACCCTGCCCATGGGCTCACTGGTTGATGGGAGCCAGATAATGGGAGGGAAGAGAGCAGGAGGTTGCCTCAGGCTGTCTGGGTTCTGCACAAGGAGGTGTGCACTTCACAACCACCTCTCCTTCTTGCCTTCTGCTCCCGTTCATTCTCCCCCCGCTGACAACTGTGTTGCTCCCAGCCTAGGTTCCTGCACTGCCCCTCTGGCTCCCCTCTCCCCACCTGTAGCTCTGTACTTAGTGTCTTTGTGAGTAAACACTCGTCAAATTATCCTACTTGAAGATCCCTTTTCCCACTGGGACATCAACACTAGTGCCTGCTGGATAAGGCAAAACTGAGTTTGCATCTGACCTCTATTCACAGTAAGGACTTGAGAAAGTTACTTAACCTCTGTGAGACTGGGTTGATTTCGTCAGTAAAATGAGGCCAGTGATACCAACCCACAGTGTTGTGAAATACCCTGAACCAAACACCTAGTGGTTGCTTCATTAATGCCCGGTTCTTTGCTTATAAAAGCCTCAAGGTTAGTAGAACCACAAAAATCAGCAAATAGTATGAAATAAAAGAGTACAGGGAATACCTGAATCATCTTCAAACCTAAGATCTTCACATACTTCTGCTGTGTGACTCCAGCTTGGCGGTGCTCTCTGATATAGGATTCCTCTGCCCTGCTCAAAGCTGGCCATCCATGGCAGGCACTGGGCATGGTACACGGATGTCCACTCTATATCCTGGTGGCTCTTTGTGTCCTTCAGTGCTTTCACTCATTCTCCGACATATTCATCCCGTACGCATTTGCTGGGTCACCTTCTACGTGCCAGGCACTGTGCTAGATCCTGGAGAATCAGAGATGAATCCGCGCCAGACCTCATAGCACCAAACCTCAAGATGCTTCCAGCCAACTGGGGAGACAGGCCCTAAATCCATAACTTTGATCAAATAATAAAATGCCGCCAAGCAGAAAGGTGGAAATGATTAATTCTTCTGTGTTGTATGTGTGTGTGCGCTAGGGGAGGAGGGCCTGGGAAGGCACCTCCAGGACTTTGAAAGATGAGCTTCCCAGAGAACAGAGAAAAACTCTACAGACAGAGGGAACAACGGGCACAAAGGCTTGGAGGCAGGAGAGTATGGGGCAGGGGCAGGGGGTGCATCTGCCAACAGTTCATAGTGGCTGGAGCATGGGGTCCAAAGTGCTGAGGGCAGGGACATTCAGGGAAATGAAGACTGGCCCAGGAGTGGGAAAGACCTGAAAACTGCCCTGAAAAATTTGATTCAGGAGGCAAAGGAGAAGTAGCAGAAAAAATGCTTCATTCTAAGCATTTTGGAAAGAAAACTCTGGCATGTACTCCATGTGCGTCTTGGGGGTTTTTTTGTAATCAACAACATTCTGACAGTAAGGCCCTAATCCACTGGGCTGGCAGGAGACGGATTCACAGCCATCACTGTGATTGACTCACAGCCTTCGCTGAGAATTCCCCTTTCCAGGCTGCCACCCAGAATGGTGCCCCTGTTCCCAGAGTCTTGCACTGACAAACCTCCAGGGGGTCCCACAAAGTCATCCCCTTGAGGTCTGTCCACCTCCCCAGGGACTGCCATAGAGTAGAAGTGCATCCCATATCATGTGTGCAACTCACTGACCAGAAACCACTCCCCAGGCTGGGGGTCAACTTTCTCTTGTCCTTCTTTGACCCTTAGCGTCCTTCTGCTCTCCCCCATCATCTGCTTTCTGAACACACAGCCTAATCTGCCAGAAGCATTAACAAAATACAGGAGGAGTCATAGACTTCCAGCAGTTTTGTTTACTACTGTCCCAGAAAAATCCCCAAGGCAAGGAAATGCTAAGGGTTTGACAGCTTGTTTGAAATGTGAGAGAGGGAAAATCCAGAGAGACCAAACACAAATGAGTTTGTCCATGAAGTCATCCACCCGTGCCCACTTGGAAGGCCTTTGGTAACTCATTACTAAGTAAAACACTCCACATTCTTTTTTTTTTTTAATATCTTTATTGGAGTATAATTGCTTTACAATGGTGTGCCAGCTTCTGCCCTATAACAAAGTGTATCAGCTACACATACACATATGTTCCCATATCTCTTCCCTCTTGCAAGACACTCCACATTCTGATACTGTGTCTACTAGTAATTATTCAAATAATTTGGTCTCCTGAGTGCTATGGGCAAAAACATCCAGATAAGTGAGACAACAGCAGGAACTTTTAACTTAAATTTGGAATGCATTCATAACAATCACACCTAAAATAGTCTCTGCTAGATCGTGAACTTCTTCAGGGCAGAACTGTTAACTGTAATGGTCTTGAACTTTAGAGTTTGATTTTTATCTCTGAGTTATACAAACTTGAGCAAACTATTTTAACCCCTTGAGCCCATTTTCTCATCAGTAAAATAGGGCTCAGCTTTTAGCACTTTGAGGACACGGTACATAAAGGAACCTGGCAGAGAGTAGGCATTAAATAAATGCTGACTGGAGGGGTGGATGGATGGAAGGACATATGGACAGACAGGTGGATATCTCAGTCCTTTGATTTAATCTCTTGTGTCCTACAAGTATCAAAGGTCTCAAAGCCTTATTTAAATAATGTTGTCAATCACCACACCACTGGGAACTTTGCACCTTGGAATAACATCTAAGCATTTTGTGAGCTCTCAGGTCAAGTGTAATTTCTAAACTAGGGTCTAAACCAGGATCTCTGTCTTGCCTATGCAGATTATTGCACAGAAAAAGAAATACTGAGGGTGGGGAGAGAGGAGGTGGGGGTCAATTACCTCTTTATCAGGTGTAAGGACAGCACATTCTTTCATTCATTAGCACCCACTTGTACCTGCCAAGAGAAGGCCAATCAGCTGCCACTTGCCTGGGGCACGAAGGAAGAGGTGGGGAAAATAGAAGAGGTGACCCAGGAGACAGAAGATTGGGTGCAGCAGTAGAAAAGGCCAAGGAAGAAAGTTTAGAACTGCTGACTTCCAGGAAGGGACTAGCTCTCCTGGCCTCAGAGACGCAAAGATTTGACAACCCCACTGGCCCTTGCAGGGGAGTCTGAAGAAAATCATAAAGTTGCTCTTGAGGGCAAGGAGAGGTCACTGAAGTGGCAGAAAAGCAAATCTACCCAATGTACTGGTCAGGCAACTGGTGTAATTGTTCTGAGCAAAGAGCAGCAATCTCCAGGGCCCATGGGTGAATGAGTGAAGCAAAAAAGAAGTAACACAGTGAGGGAACCACCGTGATAAACTGTACAGCCTAAACAAGGCAGGTTACATACAGGATACTGGGTTTTCCATTTTTTCAAATAAGCCTGAGATTTGGGTATATATGTGAAATCTCCCAATTTTAAATGTACTGCCACTTGTACGACACATATTTTCCAGTGTTTTTTTTTTTTCTTTTTATCTTATTTATCTTGTTAATGGCAGTTAAAACTGTTTGAGTTAAATCAGTTGCGCTCTCCATCTGTGAAATTTTTCTATTATTTTCAAACTTAAAGATTCTTGGGACTTCCCCGGTGGCGCAGTGGTTAAGAATCCACTTGCCAGTGCAGGGGACATGGGTTTGACCTCTGGTCCGGGAAGATCCCACATGCTGCAGAGCAACTAAGCCCGTGCGCCACAACTACTGAGCCTGTGCTCTGGAGCCCACGAGCCACAACTACTGAGCCCACGTGCCGCAACTACCAAAGCCCACACATATAGAGCCCATGCTCCGCAGCAAGAGAAGCCACTGCAATGAGAAGCCCGCACACCACAACAAAGTTCACCACAACTAGAGAAAACCCGTGTGCAACAATGAAAACCCAATGCAGCCAAAAATAAATAAATAAATTTATTTATTTTTTAAAAAAAAAGATTCTTCCTCCACAAAAGGTCTGATAAATAGTTAACTCAAATTTTCAACTTTTTCTAATATTTGAAACTAAATTCATCTCGGATTTATTTTGGTTCATAATAAAAAGGACGATCTAAATAGTACTTTACTACAAAATGCTAACCAGTTATTCTACACATTTATATATAATGTTAGTCCTTTTTCCAGATTAATTTATAATGCCTATTTTATCAAATATTTACTCTAAATATAAAAGACTATTTCTGTGTTACTCTCTTCCATCGATGTATCTGTTGTTGAATCAGTGCCGTAAAGTTAAAACTATTGTAACTTTACAGTGTAATTTAATAGCAAGAAGAGCTAAGCGGCATCACCCCCTGCTCCTATACTCACCTTTTTCAGAATCATCTTCCATATTCTTGGTTTATGTCATGTGAGATTTTGAATTATTTTTGTCATGTTTCCTGCGAAACATCCTGTATATATCTTATTGAAATTGCATCTTGCCAGTCTATTAATGGGAAAGGATGAAATATTCATGATACTTGACTCCTCATTTAAGAATGTAGTATGTCTTGCCATTTATTTAAGTCATCTTTTTTATCCCTTTATATCCTTTTGTAATTCTATTTATAGAGACTGAGCCTAAACAAATATACATTCAAACAACGATGTAAATAAAACTATATGTATCTGAAGGACAAAGAGTTTAGAGAGTGTGGCTGAGTCTGCCCATCTTTCACTTACTGAGCACATTCTGGACAGGAATGGAGGATCAGCCTCAGCTTCTGGCACTTTTCGTGGTGTCAGCATCTCAAGGTGCTGGGTGTTATACTAGGTTATGTTGACTATATAAGCTTTTAGCTGAGAGCTCAGTCTGTGATCTAACGCCTACGTAAAAGGTGCTTCCACTCTAGTTCACAAGCACCTGTTGTTAAGCTTACTAGGTAGTTTATATTTCTTTTATTTATTATATAGTTTATATTTCCTTTGCTATTGTGAGATATTTTCTTACAACCATCTCTTTCTCAGTAATTTTTAACCTTTCTTATAAAAGAAACAATTGTTCTTTACATAAAATTTGTAAAGTCTGGTATCAATAAGAAGAAAATTAAAAGTATTAGTAGCAAACTGGCATACAAGGAAGTGCCAGGCTCTCGTTCCCCCACAGAAACATTTTTTAAAAAACAGCTAGTGACTGGCTACAGTAACTGTGTAGGAGCTCTGGAAAGTAGTCAAAGGTTGACAGCAACCAAACAAATTTCCAATCAAGAAAAGGCGTATTTGAAATGGTAGGACATTTTGCGACATTTTTGCTCACCCTTGTTCCATCCCCTCCCTAATGTGGAGCAGTCTTGGTCTGGAGGAGATAGCAGCCCAGCTCCCAGATCTCTCCCTTGTACCAGAGAGAGTAAAGCAGACTTCATTTGCAATGTTACAGCTTGTCTGGGAGCTGCCTGAAAGATTGGTCTCTGTTCTGCCTAACTTGTAGCTTGTGGGGAAAAGTGGCATAGCTTTCATCTCAGGCTGAGGAAAATGGCAAAAAAGCAGCAGGTACAGCTCATAAAATCTGCAGGCACCTGAGGCAAGAGATGCAAATGGAGGCAAACAATAAAATATCTAAATCCCTGGAGAGAAGCTGAGGTGAGACTCTTTGGGAAATTAAAACATCCAAAAATATTCAATTCCTTGTATATTCAAGGGGAGTGAAAAAGCCACATACAGGTCCAGGCAAGACACATGTTTAGAAAAGATTTGTAAAACTCTTAAGCCTCCACCTAGGGTTAATTTCAAGACTCAAAGTATGTCCAGCTATTAAGTAGAGGAATGCCGTAGTGCAGAACATATCTGCAAAGACTGGGAGAGGTGCCGTAGTGCAGAACATATCTGCAAAGACTGGGAGACATATTATCCAAATGTCCCATTCCCAACAAAAAATAAAATAAGTATAAAAAGAAACAGAAAAACATGGCCCATTAAAAGAACAAAACACTGTATCTCTAGAAACCACCCCTGAGGAAACACAGACATCAGACTTACTAGACAAAGACTTTTAAAATTGTCTTTAAGTAAAAAAGCTAAAGGAAAACACAGACAAAGAGCCAAAGGAAATCAGAAAAGTGATATATGAATAAAATGAGAATTTCAACAATGAAATCAACAGCAGAAGGAAAACTGGAAAATTCACAAATATATGGAAATTTAAAATACGCTTCTAAACAACCAATGGGTCATAGAAGAAATCACAAAGAAAATTAGAAAAAATCTTGAGACAATGAAAATTAAAATACAACCTACTGAAATTTACAGAATTCAGCAAAAGCAGTGCTGAGGGAAATTTATACTTGTCACCACTTACCTCAAAAAAGAAGAAAGATCTCAAATCAACAGACTCACTTTACAACATAAAGAACTAGGAAAACAAACTACCAAAAGCTAGCAGAAGGAAAGAAATGGTAAAGATTACAGCAGCAATTAAAAAAAAGAGAGAGAACAGAAAAACAATAGAGAAAATCAGCAAAACTGAAAGTTGGTGCTTTGAAAAGATCAATAAAATTAGCTAACCATTAACTACATTGACTAAAAAAAAAAAAGAGAAGACTCAAATTACTAAAATCAGAAATGAAAGAAGGGGCATTACTACCAATTTTACAGAAATAAAAATGATTGTAAGCAAAATATGAACAATTATATGACAACAAATTGGATAACCTAGATGAAATGGACAGATTCCTAGAAACACACAACCTACCAAGAATGAATCATGAAGAGAAGTATTAGTAATCCCACTACTCATTATCATTCTGATGTCTACATAACCAGATGGATGAATGGATAGATAGGAGCAAAAATAGTATCTTCTACACTGAACTGCTTTTTATTTTACCTCTTCAACTAACAACATATTTTGAACATCTGGTTATCATTTACTGTCTGGAGCTCTACTGTCCAACATGGTAGCCACTAGCTAAATGTAGCTATTTATATCTTAACTTATATTAATTAAAATTAAATAATAATAAAAATAAAATAAAAATAAAAATAAAAAATTAAATAAATAATTTTAAAATTCAGTTCCTCAGTGTATTAGCTTCCTATTCCCACTGTAACAAATTACCACAAACTTAGTAGCTTAAAACCCACACAAAATTATTATCATACAATCCTGGGGACAGAAGCTTGAAATGGGTCTCACTGGGCTAACCTCAAGGTATTAGCAGGGCTGCATTCCTTCTGGCATCTCTAAGGGAGACTATGTTTCTTCGCCTTTTCCAGCTTATAGAGACCGCCTGCATTCCTTGGCTAGCAGTCCCTTCTTCCATCTCCAAAGCTATCAGTGTAACACCTTCAAATCTCTCTCTCTGGCTCTGACTCACATGCCTCCTTATTACAAGGACCTTAGTGACTACATTGGGCCCACCCAGATAATCCAGGATAATCTCCCCATCTCAAGATCATATCTTAATCATGCCTACAAATCCCTTCTGCTGTGCAATGAAACATGGTCACAGGTTCTGGAGATTAGGATGTGGACATCCTTGAGGGGCCATTCTGGGGGCAGATTCTACCTGCTACACTCTCAAGTTTTCAGTAGATTGGACAGCACAGACTGTAGAACATCTCCACATCACAGAAAGTTCTTTTGGACAGCACTGATAACAGAGTTAAGGATTTTTGACATGTACTTAGCTTCTCTGTGCGTCATTTCCTCCTCTATAGAATGGATGTGTAGGGTTGTGATGAGAGTAAAGAAATTAACAATTGTACTGAGCTTTATGCGGTACTTGCATCATGCCAGGCACTGCTCCAAGCACTTTACATATTTTACCTTCTTTAATCTCCACAACAACCCTATGAAGCAGATGAATGATTATTTATCTCCGTGTTATAGATAAGGAAACGGAGACCCAAGAGGTCAAGTACCTTGCATAAGATTATGCAGCAAGCACGAGGCAGCACGTTGCACCATGCCTGTATGCTTCCCATTACACAGAGTATCACATCTAATCCGCCCAACAACCCTACAAGGTAAATCCTATTACAAACAGGAACACTGAGACTTGGTTGAATAACTGACTAGGCTCTGTAACTTGCTCAAGGTCAAACACACAGAGTGTGCGTTGGTGGTAAGATATAAACCCATGTTCTTCCACCTCTGGGCAGGCAGAGATATTGGGATTAAGGTCAGTGGAAGTTCTTATATCTCACAGAAGAAAACAAAAACTGTGCCATTGCAAAATATAAAAGCCATCTTAGTCCTCCATGTGGGCTGCTGCCCTACAGAGGCCCTGACAGTAAGGTGGTGGTGAGCACCAAGGCCCTGGGTTCCTCTGCCCACCCAGGGGGACTGTGGGGGACGAGCTGTAGCTCACTTTTCTGAGCCCACAGTAGGGAGCACAGCTCAGCCTCCTCACAAGGATGATAAAGGACTATGGGAAGAAACCAAAGTTGGAGGGTGAAAACGATTTCAGAGGCTTTAATAAAAACATGGACTTTGAAATTAGGAAAGAGAAGCGCTCTATAATAGCCAAATCAAGACCCACAAATTGAATACAGGGACAGAGTGATCGATGGAGCCCTCATTAAAGAGCAGCTTGGCTGTCTGCTGGAGGCTTCGTGTGCGGCCAGCCCTCCCTCTGGCTCTCTCATCTCTCCCCCATGACCCCCTCCCTCGGCATTCACGGGCATGCTCTCATTGTGATGGATGGCTTAAGCAGGCCTGGAAAGAGAGCTCTGCACTGAAGCAGAGCTCAGGCAATCCGCAGAGCAAAACCTTCATTTTCCTTGCAAAAGAGCAGCAATATATATTTTCTCATGCAGAAAGCATTTACGTAGCACCCACTCTGTGCCAAGCATCTGCTGAGCCCTTCCTGGCCCACCCCTTCCTAACCTACCCCCTGCCTCCTCCCTCTGTGCGTCCCCAAATTCCTCCAGGCACATGCTTTCCCTTCTACCTTCAATGTCCTCCCCTACCTTGTTTGTCTGGAAAACTCCTACCCAGACTTCAAAACCTCAGCTCACAGTCATTTCTTCTGGAAAGCCATTCTTGAGCCAGAAGGCTTCCTCTGCCCCCAGCCCCTGCCCCAGCCCCTTCTACATCTTTCTGTTTTTATATTGATGTTGTATTATAGAGTGTCTGCCAGTCCCCACCAGACTGGGAGCTCCTTGACTCTGAGGATTGAATCTTGTTCATCTCTGGATTCTTAGAGCTGGACACAGGACCTGGTACTGTGGGTACTCATTAAATGTGCATTGGCAAGTGAAGGGGGGATCCAGTGATAAACTGTAGTTCTAGGCTGGTAGAAGAGGTATGAAGCACACAGAAGTCACCACACCATAGGGAAGATTTGCTGAAAACACAAATGAGCTACTTGGAAAACTACGGAATGCCAGAGGGTGAGCATATTATTTGAGCCTGGAGGACAAGCAAAGGATGCACATGGATGAAGCCGTAGAGGTGGAGCAGAATTTCCACAAGCATTTCCGTTTTCTAGAATTTGGTGGGATGTTAGGATCTCCATTTGCCCTCTTGTAGTGCTAGAGCAGGACAGGAAGGGAATAGGTTTCACAGGCAGGGGTGCACATTCTTTCAGGAAGTCTGGTCGTGTTGGAGACCAGGGAGGGAGGAAGCCTGGCATTGGGGAGAGAAGGAAGGGAGAACATTGCAGGGATCCTCTCCCCTTCTGCCCAAACATTGTTTTTTCCCTCGTGCATCCTTTATGTTCAGGTGAGGCAAAGCAATGTAGTGGTTAAAAGCTGAACCTCGGAAAATTCAGTTCAAAGCCAGATTCTGTCACATATGGCCCCTGTCTGTATCCTATTTGGGATGCACATTCCTCTTCTGGAAGCAGGATATAAATGCCTACCTCAAAGAGATAGGAGGAATGAAATGGAGCAGACATGCCATATCAGTCAGGGTTCAGAGCAGGAAGCAGAAAGCACTGTGGCCAGAAAGACTGAAAACAGGGAATTATGTGCTGATGAAAGCATCAGGTCTGGAGGAGTCACTTCCAGGACACATGGAACTGGCCCCCCAATGACGCAGTCAAAACATGGGGAGTCAGGAGCCCCAACCTCCAGAACGATCAAGGTCAAACACACCGCCAGCTGCAACACTGCAGGCCAATCCGTGGCTTTTCTTTACGTGAATTCATCCACACAAGGGTGGGAGGCCCAGGTTGAGGATGGCATCTCACAATGACAGGGCCTGGGCAGGATGCCAGTGAGGATGCACAGAACTGTGGGTAAGCTCTATGGTTGCAGGCCTTCAGGTAGGGACCAATTGAGATAAGGGGCCACAAGCCACCCTAGTCAGTGACAAAGTGTGGCTTCAGGCGGGGGAGCAGGGCGTTCCTCTCACATCAACATAGAACCCAAGGAGGATTCTGGGCACACAGCTCAAATATGGCACCTTGAGGGGAGCAGCTTTTCAAACCCAAGGAAACAGCCCTGTACACAAAGGCCAGTGTCCTTATAGGGGCATCTGCAGCAGCAGCAGAGACATGGCCCAACTCTCAGTGGCCTTGTGGGCAGCAGGCATCACCAGGGCACATGATGCAAAAGCCCAGAGAAGAGGATGAACTCCCCTCGGGCACCCCCAGGGTCAAGGCTAGATTAAGATCTCTGGAGGCCTCCGCTCTGAATGCTGTCATTATCCAGACCCCGCCCCCCCACACACCATGTAAATCAAGCTCCAGGCAATACAGAACAAAACATACACATCGGCATGTCCAGCCATGTTTATTTTTCCATTGATGACCCATTGGATGCTTTTACTACAGTATCAGATTCTGTCCCTACCCTCTCAGTCCCATAAAAATACAATAACAGCAACAATTAGTCACCCTGAGAACATGCTTGGTTGCCTAGTTGGGCACTGTCGTAAGACTCAGAGAACAAACTGGGCGCGACTTTGAACCAGTCTGGAGGACCTGTGTACAGCAAGAGCAAAGGGACCAGGGAGATTTAGGCTGAGTACAATTATTGAAAATCCGTAAGAACGCGCAGAGGAGAAAGGCTTGGGGAGTCCTTGGATTATGTGGCATTTTAAATATTATCTGTGCTGGTCCAGAGTTTTTCAGAGGCAATATTTTCCTACCTCATGAATCAAAGGAGGAGAAATTCAAGACTCTGAACTGAAATTATCTCCTCTATTGTGAACTTCCCAGCTTCCCCTGCAAATCTCTCAGAAGTAAAGTCAAAAGATCAGGCTTTGATGGAGGAGGCATATAGCACAGGGGCAGCAGGAAATAGGTACAGAGTGATGCCAGCCCGCCTTGCTCCCAACACTCACAACAACACTTTGCACATTCCATTAAGGTCTGGATTCAGGGGAAAGCCTTCAGCAAAGAGCCACACGGATGAAAACCCTCTTCCCTTCACTGATGTAATTCGGGGCAACCCCTGAAAAAGACATACAACTCGCCAGCAGAAAATCCACCCTTCCTTTCTTTTTCCTTTTTCCTTCCTCCCAGCCCTCTCTGCCTTCTCCTTTTCTTTTCCTCCCTCCTTCCATTCTTCTTTCCATCATCCATCCATTTATTCAACAGACATTTATTATGCACCTACTGTGTCCTGCTTCTCTAAGGGGAAAACATGGCAGGGGCAGCAAGTGCAAAACCTCTGAGGCAGGGGAGTTCTTGCCATGTTTGAGGAGCAGAAAGGTAGCCACTATGGGTGGAGCTAAGTGAGCAAGGGAAAGATAATAAGGAATTGGGCTGGAGGGGCAGGAAAAGCTGGATCCCACAGGACCTTGTGCTCCACGGCAAGGGTTGAGATTTTATTCCGAGGATTATGAGTAGGAGAATGAGATGATCTGCCTTTCATTTAAAAACAAATCTGTTCTGTATACATGCTAAGATATTTAGGGGAAGAGTACTGATGTCTACAACTAACTTTAAATGCATTAAAAAATAAGATGGATTGAGGGATGGATGGAGGGATAGATCTGTGATAAAATTAGTAAAATGTTCATGGTTGAATTTAGGGTTTGGTATATGGATGTTCACTGTAAAATGTATTCTTTTTGTACATGTGATATTTTTCATAACATTTTTTTTAAAACTCACTCTGGCTGCTACTTGGAGAATATACTGGAGGGAGGCAAAGGAGGAAGCTGGAAGATGAGGGTGGGGCCTCTTGCCAGGACCCTGGCTGTGCGGGGTGGAGCCCTGGACCGGGGGGAACACTCGCAATCAATGAACAGCAAGAAGTTTGTTGGAAAGGGCAGTTAGAGAACACTTGGGCATCAAGGAGTGAATGGAATCAATTGTCCAATCACTGTCCATGGGATGCGGCTAGTCTAGGTTGAAATCCTGCCTCTTCCACTTGCTGTGTGGCCTTGATCAAATTACCTGATCTTTCTGAGCCTCCATTTCCTCAAGAGTAAAATGAGAGGAACAGAATTACCCATGCAATGTTCTTTCCAATAACATGCCTCACATAAATTGCCCAAAAAAGGGGTTGGAAACATAGCAGATACTTAATAAATACTGAGGGTGAAGAGTACTTGAAAATAATTAGCGATATAATAACCTCTTAAAACACAAACTGCTACCTTAAAACACTAGAAGATGAGAAATGTCCAGTAATATAGTACTAAATATGAAATGAGATCTGAAACTGCCATGCAAAGTTTTTTTATAATCAAAAAATCCTCAGAGCAATAGCACAGGAGACTTTAGTCAAGGAAGAAATGAAGAAAAAGAGTGAAGTTCCTCTTTAACCTCCAGGAGGACTCCCACACATTTTCAAGCAGAAAGGACCAGTGTGAAACCTTTAAGCCTACCTCAGTCCATACGAACAAACTTGGCCTCCAGCAGTTTTCCAGACTATCTGATACCATTAATAAAAAAAGTCAGAGCAGATTTGAGTCCAGAGCCTGCAGTCACATCCTCGATGCTTTGTGAGCTCCCTAGTGACTTTCTTAGGTCTTTAAACTCTCAAGTTTTGGCTAAATCCAGGAGTAAAAATGCCAAAACACTATGGACAAGACATTCTTTTATAAAGGTACTGGAACGTCCATACAAGATGTCCAGTAAATTGAAATTTCTGTGCCAAAACTGCTGAATCAATTGATTAGTCCCAGAGAAAACATTCTCCAGGATTCTCTTTCTCTCTCTCCTCCACTCTCTCCCTAACTCTCTCCCTTCCCACTGGTCCCCCTGGAATTGCCTCACTCTCCTGGAAGCTCTGACTCAGCTGTACAAATAACAGAAAAAATAATTACAAGTCAGGAGGGCAAATGCTCCAAATGCCCATCGGACAATTTGCTTTTTTCCCACCAGGACTTGGCGTCTTAGTCTCCTTGTGGGAGCAGTTTTTGTGTGTCCAAGCCATTCAGGTAGTGAAAAAATGGTCCAGAGGTCGTATTTCGGGCCTGGTAGGAATCCTGGTCCTAATTCCATACCAGAAGGACTGCTGTGGGTCAGTGCTGCTTATCTGCTATGTCACTGAATAACCAGAAAATCCTGGGTCTTCCGTGGGATACTCACTGAGATGTTTGCTCTACCCGGCCTGGGAGACTTCATATTTAGTGAGTTTAGGTGCATTTGATGACCTCAAAACTCAGGAATAATAGCAAGAATGTGTATAATATGCCAGGCCGAGTGTTTTACATATATTGAGCCATTTAATCATCACAATAACCCCATAAAGTAGGTGCTATTATCATACCTCATTTGCAGATGAAGAAACTGAGGCACAGAAAGACAAAGTGACTTGCCCAAGGTCACACAGCCAATAAGTGAGAGGGCTGTGATTTGGACATGGCAGTCCACTAGGTTATAATTCTTCTCAAACCCAATCCAGTCTCCTCCTCCAGTGCTGGTGACCCATGTTAGTTCCATCCATGTCCCCATGTCCAGGCCTTGTGGAGTCCTGATGCTCCCACTCAAGTGTCAGGTGATAAAACTGCTCATCCCATAGATCAGTTACATCTCTGACTTAACACAGGTGCCAAGCATCTCCTGGCAAAATACAAAAAATAATAATATAGCAAATTTTAATCCTGCCAGAATTCTGGTATAAATGCCTATGGACGTGTCTGACAGACTGAGGTGGCCCCAGCACCTCAGAAGATTGAGGCGGGGCAACACAATCCCTGGAGCAGAAATCCACTCCACGGGACATAGGAATCCGATGCTGTGGCCCAGCCTGAGCTGTGGGACCCCCACATGAGGAGTCAGTGGGATTCTGGGTACAGAATGACACCACACCCCATGCTGACCAGGTCACTTGTGTGGCAGGTATGCTTCCTGGGAACAAAGAGCTGTGTGGGAATTGAAAGGGCCGTCACACTTGAGGCTCAAGAAGCTTTCTTCTGCCACTAGCTGACTCTAACACAAAGAGGGAGATGAATCGGGCAGTGTTCTCACTTCCAGGAAACAGCTTGGATTCCAAGTGCATCAGCTCAGTGACAGAGTGGAGCGGGACCTCCCAGCCACAGCAGCCCTGACGGTGGCCAGGTGTTCTTGACATCGAGACTCAGAGAGGCCCAGCTCCCAGCACCGTGGTGCAGAGGGTCTTCAGCAACTTGCCCATGGGCAGCTTGGGCAGCAGGCTAGAGGTCAGCTCAGGGGCCATATCTGAGATACCTACAGGACCATCTGTTTACCGGCCATGATAGCAAGCAATGACCAGAGTTGATTCTCAGACACACGCAAGCATCCCTGGAAACTTCCAAGAAACAACAGGAACCAGGGAGGAAAATTCTTCGGAAGACTGGAATGCTTGCAGATAAGTTGGTTGGAACTTGCAGCCTTCAAGGGCCAGCTTAATGCAGCCACCTCTGTACTAGCTGGCTTGTGAAGCCTGAGTACTCAAGACATGCGCGTTTTGAAACTGGAGAATTCTGACCCTGCTATGAAGTGGGTGCTGAAAACACAGATGGTAAAAGTGTCCATGTCTCTGGATTACATCACTGGACAGTTTCAACTCCTTTAATTGTCTACATGATACAATATAAGAATGCATTACTCCAATAAAAAAAAAAAGGATGCATTAAAAAGTGCAATTTAAAACACTACTATGAGCACGTCCTCCTAAGGGACCTCTGGGCACTTCCCCATGCAGTGCTCCTGAGCTCTTGGCCCCATTTAATTCTGTTCTTGCTGCTCATCTTCCCTTCCCAGAAGAATGATCTAGGTTTGGGGCTGCCCGCCCCAGCTGCTTACTCTTCCCTCAGTGTGTGCACCACACTGTGGCTGAGACCCTCCTGGACGTGGCTGCAGCCCAGTGGGCCCTCCACAAGCCTAGGCCCTCACCCTGCAGGGAAGGAGAATGGAATACAAAGGCCTAGGTCTTCAGCAGTTTTGAACCAATCTTGTGCATTGACCTTGCAAATGCCAAAGCCTGCCCACACCACCTCCAGCAGAACCCCTGCAACTGGCTAGTGAAGCCCTCTGGAGACTCTGGGGGAAATCGTGTGTTGGCTCTGGTTTAGCAACAAGGACTGAAATAAGGGAGCTGACCAGCCTTCACACGCTGCTTTCCACTTGCCCAAACGCTAGCTCACACGAGGCTCCTTCGAGGACTTGATTTAATGCCTCTGCCTTTACAACAGAGCAAACTGAGATTCATAAAGTCCACCCAGCAAGCCACAGGAATTAGAATTGAAGTCTCTACACTCTTAACGGCCATGTTTCTTCCTTTGCTCGCTTCCTCTGGGATTTGGTTAACGGGCTTGAACCAGGCCTAGGGAGGTCACCAGCTGGAAGGGTATTTGCTGTGACATAGCACGCCTCAGCAAGGGGTCCTGTAGATCAGCTTGGAATCTGCAGATCTAGCAACCTGAATATCTTGTCTCTTGCAGGAACCTGGGGCAGGGGAAAGACCGCTTTATTCTGGTCTGTTGATGCTTCTGTTTAGCTTTGGCCTCAATCATCAGTCTGTTTTCTTAAGCATTTGTACATCATACTTAGTGGAGTTGTTTTCAATAACAGGGTAGCCTAGAATGTAGTATCCTGTGATGAGTTACCAATAGGATACTATTTTTTAAATCTTTATAAGCAGCATCACAAATTATTAATGCATATACCAGGTGAAGTAAATTAATATCAGCTTTTATCATAGTATCATGAATTCTAAAAAACTTATAGTCAAATAAAGTCTATCACTTCCCAAGCTTCAATAACTCTGTGGTAAAAATCAACTGTCAGATACCAGTATCTACAACATTGAACAGTGTTTCCAACACTCTTCACAAGGGGAGACCATTCTTCCAGGAAACCCAGAGCTATCCATACTTTGACGAGAGGTTTCTCCCATAAGTCAGGAAGATGGCCAAGTGAGATGGGATTTGAATAGATGATCTTCATTGCTGTGCAGACTGGCCTGTGCAATTTTCTCCCTCCTGGAGACCAAAAAAAAAAAAAAATTCTACAAAGTGAACACAAAACCTTGAAAATTTTATAGTCACTTGGGCTGTATAGGTCTAATTTTCTTCCCATCCCCTGAAGTCCAAATAAGCATTTTCTTACCTTGACCTCATGCATCTTCCCACATGGTAGCCAGCAGCTTTCAGGGTGCAACCCCTGGATAAAAGATGAACACATCTGCAGGTACCTCTGGCTTCCTTCCTGCCCTGCTGCATTAGCACTTCACATTCAGGAGTTTAGGCTCCCAGCATCTGCCAGGGTTAGTGTGAAAACCATGCCCCCTACCTGCCTTGGCATCTGGGTACAGAAGTCAAATTGCTTACACAGCAGGCTTTTGGGGTTGAAGTGTGGTGCTACTACTGACTGCAGGAGATCCAGGCCTTCCAAGGAGACCTGCTCCCTGGGAGGAGAAGCCCCAGAGTGCATTATCTCACATTAGCTGAGTCTTCCTGCTGGCTCGGCTGTCCCTAGACTTTCCCACACAGGACAGTTTATAGGGCTTAACTCAGAATCTTCTAGCATTTGAATCACAGCCCATCCCTTGTTGCTAAGCCATGTGGCTAAAAGAAAACATACAGACTTTCTACATAAATTATGTACGTAGCCCTCAAGTCTTTAGTCCAGCTAAAGGTACATCTTCTTTTCATAAACAGGAATTGTGTTTCTGACACCACGTCCTTCGCTTTGTTCAGATGGAAACTTACTGCGTTTGATGACTGTGGGTGTCATTCTGTTCCATCACTTGCTAGCAACACTAAAACATTTTACACTGTTGGAACACTTTGTCAGGAGAACTGTTCAAATAAATGCTTAAAAACAGCTTTGTGTAGCAGGATACATGATCGATGCTGACTGCCCAAGAACTGAAGTCATTTTAGAAGTTGTTTGTTTAATTAACTGAATCATTGGGCTTTCTAATGGATAAAGATCAAGAGCAGATATCTGTCATCAAATTCCTCTTCATGTCATCTTCATTCTAGAATCTGTGGATTTCCTTTATTGAGAGAGCTTGAAAATCAAATAGGCAATATGATCTTGATTATATTTTTAAATGCATAGAAAAACAGCTATCAGGACAGATGCCAATAAATTAGCAGTGATTATTCATGGGTGATGAGATATTGGAAATCTTTCCTTTCTTCTTTACTTTTAATACATTTTCTAAATTTTATACGCAGTATTCCTTTACTTTTATAACCAGGAAAAAAACAGACTTTTAACAACTACTACATGCAATTTTGTATTTACCGTCTGATTATAACTGTAAAAAATATATGTAACTCAAAAGGATTAGAAGTAGGTGCATTAATGTGTTAACAGTGATTGTCTCTACATGGTAACAAATGGGTTGAATTATTTTTCTACATTTCTATATTTTCAAATTCTTCCCTAATTAGCATGTAAATATTGTTACCAACAGTAACAATAAATAATAGAAATTTAATGCATATTTTTCCTTCCCCTATCCTGGTTGAGAATATGAAGAATGAAGAAGATGGGGGAGCATTTTTCAAGGCCCCATACAGACCCTGCACGAGGGGCAGGAGAACCTCAGGCTACCTTTCTCCACCAAGTCTGGGCTGTCACTTATCCAATCCAGGGGCCCTTCCCTTGCCCTGTGTATTCGTTTGCAGCCAGGATAGTGTCCTGAGGTCTCTTGACAACTATTCCTACTAAGCAGCCTTGAAGAATTCATGGACCATGAGAGCCTTCCTCTGAGACCCCCAGAAGGAGCCCCACTGAGCTTCAAGTGGGAGCTGCTCCCTCCACCAAGGTCACAGGGGCTTGCAGAGGTGAGGAGGTCAGCGCTTGAGCCCATGGCTGCAGTGTGTTTTCCTACGCTGGGAAAAGCATCTCGTAGACAGAAAGGTGAAATGTGAACTAAAAATAGAGCGGCGCTAGCCCAGGCCACTGGGGGCTGAGGCAGCAAACAGAGGCAGACACAACAGAAGGGCTGAATGAGCTGAGGACAGATGGCCCCTCGCAGCCTCTCACATCTGCTCTAAATCAGACCCTGTTTTCTGCGGCTTCCACTATGGCTCAAGGCTGACCTCCCCACCATCGGCACCTTTCTCCCTGCACTTAGGAATGCTGCTGGCATCCCAAGACCATTCCAGTGGGTTGGTGCAGAAAAGAGAAGCCGGTCCCTCGCGTGGCTCTTGGTTGTGGCCTTGGGGAAAATTTGTTCTTACCTGAAGAATTTAAGCAGCCCTTGCCAGAGCAGAACGTTACCATGGACAGAACTGTCCTGTGTAGTTCAAGAAAGAGGGGTTCCACCACAGAAGCTCCAAATCTGCTTTTGCTGGTCCAGCTGGCCTTTCTGGTAAAGAAGTCTTATTGGGTTTTCCTTCTGCTCACAAACTGTTAGTAGCAGATGGAATGCAGCTTTGACCTCTGCCAGAGGCTGGGAGCCAACCTGGGACGGGACAGGTGGCTCTTTAAATCTTCATATTCCTCATCTGTAAAATGGGCGTGTTGCTGCCTAGGTCTGTTGTGCTGTGCACACTGCAGACCTCTTCCTTTTTCCTCTGAACAGTAAAACACAATTACTAAAATTTCAAGATAATTCAGAAGGACCCAATTCATCCTTTGGATGGTTGCTTTCTGTTTTTAAAAGCCTGCTACAAACTGGTATGGATAAGCTATTGATGTCTGTTGACGCCCTAAAAAGAACTGCTTTCAGGAATGTGAGGCAAAGGCCGTGGCTGCAAATGCAATTCCACTTAGAGTATTTCAGTTAAAGAGGTATAGGCAGGGCAAAGGGACCCCAAATGGATTTTGAGGCAGTCAAGGACTAGCAACAGCAGGAAGTTAGGATCTCTTGTCCGCAGGGACAAGGAAGGAAATCCTATTACTGATAGCTGGTGAGGAGGGCCTCCCAGGCCAGAGTTGAAGCCCACAGCCAAGAACCGAGGCAATGAAACAGGGAGGGAGGGGAAGAAACGCCCCAACCTCACTCTCCTCCATCCTCCTATCTCCCACTGGTGCCTCCCATCTGCCAAGCCCAACCAGAGGCCAGAGGGCAAGGAGAGCCTGAGGGATGTAGCCCTCAGAAGGGGTCCAAACCAGGGGGCATTGAGCAAAGCAGAGGAGAGTGGAAGTGAGGCCTGGAGGGTGAATAGAGACCACCAAGCCCCATGCACTTTCCCAGTACAGGTTATGAGCAATTGCTTTGCAAATCACCAGTCCTCTTCATCCATTCATTCCTACCTTCAGAAAGCATTTACTGAGCATCCTCTGTGTTCTAGACTCAAGAGATCAATTTAGAATGCAAAGATGAATGAGATAACACTGCTTGCCCTTGAGGAGCTCAGGTCCTAGTGGGGTGACCGAACAGTAACATTCAGTGTCCACATTGCACTCAACTAGATAACTCAGTCTTTTTTTTTAATGCCCATGTCAATTTAATTCTACTTTTGTAGTTACAAAGAGTTTTACATATTCTTGTCAGAACCGATTCTTTCTTAGTTCAGATCACGTTCTGTGCATCACTAAGAAAAATCAAAATCATTTAACATCATGTTCCAGACTGAATTTTGAGATACTTCAGTGATCTCTGAGAAATAGCTTATTCAAAAACATTGCCAGAGACTTCAACTGGGCACCATGAGGGACTGGAAAAGCTCCTTCTCTGTGACTCTTTTTTTTTTTTTAATTGTATTGAAGTATAGTTGATTTACAATGTTGTGTTAATTTCTTCTGTACAGAAAGTGACTCAGATTTATATATATATATGTATATATACATATATATATGTATATATATTCTTTCTCATATTCTTTTCTATTATGGTTTGTCACAGGATATTGACTATAGTTTCCTGTGCTATACAGTAGGACCTTGTTTATCCATCCTGTATATAATAGTTTGCCTCTGCCAATCCTAAACTCCCATTCCTTCCCTCCCCTACCTCCCTTCCCCCTTGGCAACCACAGGTCTGTTCTCTATGTCTGTGAGTCTGTTTCTTTTTTGTAGATATGTTCATTTGTGTCATATTTTAGATTCCACATATAAGTGATATCATATGGTATTTGTCCTTCTCTTTCTGACTTAATTCACTTAGCATGATAATCTCTGTATTCATCCATGTTGCTGCAAATGGCATTATTTCATTCTTTTGATGGCTGAGTCATGTTCCATTGTATATATATATATATACCACATCTTCTTTATCCATTCATCTGTCGATGGACATTTAGGTTGCTTCCATACCTTGGCTATTGTAAATAGTGCTGCTATGAACATACGGGTGCATGTATATAACTTAGTCTTTAAGGTAGGCACCAAGCATTAGACTATTAGATGACTCTCCTAAAAGCCTCAACTTCAATAAGCAGTGAGCAGGGATTCAAACTATTGGAACTTCCAAGCTAGTGGTTGTAACCATCACTCTATAGCATGGGAAGGGCCATGTGTGCAGGTGGCACAGGCTGCCCTGGGAGGCCACACAATCCAAATCCCATCAGCTCATCAGTGACCAGGACTTCAGCGTCTGATCTGTACACCTGGTTAAACTCTGCATCATCCGAATAAAATTGTGTGTTCCCTACTTCAAGCCACACTGATTTTCAACGCTGACCAGATGTTAGGACTTACTTGTTAGCCTAGTGACCACAGAATAATTCTGAATTCTCTAATACTCCTGGCCCCCAGCATTTGGATGAGGGATTGTGGACTGAGATGAAGATCAACAAACCTAGGAATTGTCTGATCCTGCCCTGCCTTTCACTCCTCTTCCTCTCTGAGCTTCCAACCAGATGGAAAACAAAAGAACTGCTTTATGAGTACCTAGGTGACATCTAGATAGCCCCCTAACGTAGACTCTTTGATGAAAGTTGAATTAAAACTTGAGCTAAGGCTCAAGGTCCTTCCTTGGGTTCCCATTCTCTGTCCTCTGACTCTAAGGTGAATGAGCTGCAGAATGGATCCCGGGCCTGCCTTATCTACCAAGTTATATGGTCAGCAGAGGAGGAAGAAGAGGAGAACTGGCTTGGGCCTGCCAGGGAATGCAAGTGAGCATAGGACGTGGGAGTAAGACCTCCGATGTGGTCATGGGGGAGCATGGTGCAGGGTACCCACCTTCAAGCTCACCAGCCCCACCCACTAGTCACTCAAGACCCAGAGGGAACGCAGGTCTCAAGACAAATCGGATTAACACTCTTCCAGGAGAAGATAGAGTTAGTACAGGGAATGGGCACAGGGGTGAAATCTTGGTGACATGGAGTACAAGGTCCCTCTTTAACGCTTCCCTCCAGGGGCACCTTGCTTTGGGAATTGTGCTGTTTAAAGGCACACATTCAATTTATTTGGCAGAAAATAAATTAATTAGGGGAAAAGAAAAACCAGATTCCATGTTAGACTAAACCTTTTTCCAAGTCATCAAAGGTGATGGCTATCCTCTCCATATAAAAATATAAATGCCTTACCTCCAAGTGGACCTTTACAATTTACTTTTAATGATCTTTTATTATGGTAAGGACACTTAACATGAACTCTGTCCTCTTAACAAAATTACAAGTGTACAATGCAGTATTGTTAGCTCTAGGTACAGTGTTGCAAGCTGATCTCTAGGACTTATTCACCTTGCTTAAGTGAAACTTTATGCCAGTTGATTAAACCCCTCGTTTCCCCCTCCTGGCATTCCTCGCTTTGATTCTATGAATTTGACTACTTTAGATACCTCCCGATACACAGAATCACGGTGTTTGTCCTTCTGTGATTGGCTTATTTCACTTAGTAGAATGTCTTCAAACTTCATCCATGTAGTTGCAAATGGCAGGATTTCCTTCTTTGTTATTAAAAGCACTTCCAGGGAGGTGACTTCCCACCATACATCTCCCCACCTGCTGTGAGAGGGGCAAGGGATTTCAGGGTTCAACACCAGTGGGGAAAGCAAAGACCTCATTTCCAGGCCCTCGTCGCTGCTAACCAGATGGCTGACTTTTGATCACTCTTTATGGTCTCTGAGAGTCAGTTTCTTCTTCTGTAAAATTAAGCGATTGTGTTAAATGCCACTAAGGTCTCTTCCGCCTTTAAGTGGTTACAGTTCTGTGCGGATTAGATAATGCATCGAACATGTGTCTAAGGGTATGTGCCTGTAGACATCCACACACAAATGTTTACGTAAATATGTTTCCTCCCCACCTCTCCCCCGCCTCGAGGCCCTTGCCATATGGGGGAAAAGTTGGTTTAATGGTAGTTCCAACACTGAATTTCATAAGAAAAAGTATTATTTTCAACATCTTCCTCTAGTATGCTTTTTTGTTTCCCTTTTTTTTTCTTAGAAAATGCCATAATATAAATGTTAAGATCATTATAGAAAAGGAATCCTTCCTGATGAGCTTGGGATCCTATAGTAATTATATTAAACCAGGCCTTTTATTGCTGGTTAATGAAATTCTTTTCAAATTGAACCAGCTTCAAGTAAACTGATTTGCATTGATTTGGTGATGTATAGAGCTCAAGCCACTCTATGTATAAGCAAATTAAAAGCCTTAAGCCCTACAGCCAAGCTGCACTGTCCCTGGCTGAAAAATTGATCCCATGGTATCCTCCAGGGGCACCTTGCTCTGGGGTTGGTGCTACTTAAAGGGACACAGTCAATTTCTTTGGCAGAAAATAAATTAATTAGGAGAAAAGAAGAATCATGTTCGGTCCTGGATTAAACCATTTTCCAAGTTACCAAAGACATTACAATTATCTTTGTAATGAAAAAGTCATCCTGATGCCTCCTAAGTCCACCTCACACACTCTTAAATGACAACATGGGTGAAGCCTTGTGTTCCTCCCAAGCTGCTCTCCCTGAGCATCCTGCACGGTCCTGGTGCTCTGGGTCCTCCAGGAGGCTGGTCCTCCCATCCATCCTATTGCCACACCACAGCCTGTAATCTCCTCTCCATCACTCCCAACAGGGTCTCTCCTCCTGCTGAAAAGGATGGAGGGAGGACCACACAGAGTGCCTCACAGACACCAGGTCCAGGAACCAGGGGTATCTGGCAAACATTAAATGTCTCTGTCCCAGCCCCCTTCTCTCCTTCCAACTCTGCCAGGCAAAGCAAAGTTTTATGTTGACCTCTATGTTTAAAAAAAACCCTTCATCTCCTCCCTACAAATGTCCAGAGGGCTACCCTGCTTGGGTTTATACCCAGCCAACTTTCCTTTGGCTTTAAACCTATTGCCATATACCCATATGGTCAGTATTAAAATATTAAAATCACTATTTGATTATTGATTTTATTTATTTTTTTACATATTTTTATTAATTTAGTTTTTTGGCTGTGTTGGGTCTTCGTTGCTGGGCATGGGCTTTCTCTAGTTGAAGGGAGAGGAGGGTACTCTTAGTTGCAGTGCATGGGCTTCTCACTGCGGTGGCTTCTCTTGTTGCGGAGCTTGGGCTCTAGGCATGTGGGCTTCAGTAGTTGTGGCATATGAGCTCAGTAGTTCTGGCTCGTGGGCTTTAGAGCTCAGGCTCAGTAGTTGTGGCACACAGGCTTAGTTGCTCTGCGGCATGTGGGAACTTCCCGGACCAGGGCTTGAACCCATGTCCCCTGCATTAGCAGGTGGATTCTTAACCACTGTACCACCAGGGAAGCCCCTTGATTATTGATTTTATGATATAGTATTATGATATATATGCATTATGATAGTATTATTACAGATTTGATTTGTATTAAAATCAACACTGAATGAATACTTTTCAACTACTACTATAAAAACTTAGGTGTACCACACTTCTAGAAAATGTCCATGCCAGTCATAAATTATTACACTGTAGGTGGTTAAGGTTCAGAATAGAATCATAGAATTGGACCTGAAATTAAACTAGATAAACCCTGTACTAATAAATTAATCCATTCAGTCCCCTTTTCAACATTTCTACTTGACAAGGAATTCACTAACTCACATGGCAAAGATGGAATATTAGACTCTTAAAGAAACTTTTTAGGACAAACAAACTCATTTTTGGATGAGAAAAAAAAAGTGAGAGAGGTTAGAATGGCTTGCCCAGGCCTCACAGAGGCAGAGGGAGTCAGAGGCAGGCTGGGCCACCACCTCCGGCACCCAGGACTGTGCTGTTCCTCTTCAGTGTGTTGTGTCGCAAACCCTGTCCTCAGAGCACACTTAATGGAAGAGGACAATGTCCCTTGTACATGCAAGGAGTTCCCCTGAATTCTTCTCTTTTAACTTAAAGAGTCAAGTTACTTTTATTTTCTATTCCATAATACACCCATTTTCTTTTAATATAAAAATATATAGAATTAATTGCTGATCTAAGAAGAGCTGTGTGTTTATTCTGTGGTTGCTGGTGCCTGTGGCCCACCACTATGCACCTCCAGTAGTACCTGTGACCTATGTTGAGAAGTAAAAGTTTATCTAAGAATTAAAACTTTCCTTAGATTAATTCAACAAATATCAATATTATTTTATGTACTTAATAAAAATTTCTTGAGTGCCTACTGTTTGCCAGCTGCTGAACTGAGCACTTAATGTATATTACCTCATTCAATCTTCATAATAATCCTGTGAGGTAGATATCATTTTCCTCATTTACAGATAAGGAAACAGGTTCAGAGAAGTTAAGCAAGTTGCCCGAGTTCACACAGCTAGTGAGTGGCAGACTGGAATTTGAATCCCAGTCTGGACTTGTAATCCCTGTCTGAGCCCAAACTCATTTGTTTTCAAGTGATACAAACCCAGGAAACTCAACTCATGTAACTGGGGAAGTTCATTGGTAAAACTAGCCTAGTGATACATTTCCATATTTTGGTTCAGCTTCTCATTGAGTACTTACTAATCTCTCCTACAACAGATAGCTCCTCCATATGGTGGAAGTAATGGGGAAAGGAGCATGGCTGCAGGTAGCTTGAGCTTATATCAGATCATCTCAGCAGACCATGGAAACTGAGAGCCTCAGAAACACACCAAAGGGCTCTGATAGGCCTGGATGGGGTCACTGCCATCTCAGGACCAATCACGGGCCCAGAGGATGGGATAACAATTGGCCTGACTGGGTCATGTCCCCACCCCCATGACTAGAATAAGGGTGGATGGAGATGGTTGCAGTAATTAGCAGCTCCGTGCATCGCAGGACAATGCAGCCAGTCCAAATGAAAGGACTCCTGGCCAACAAAATACAATAGATGTCCTCTCCAGCCACCCCTGAGACAACTAGTAAGATTATCTAAAACACTCATAATAAAAACCAATCTATTGGTCTTTAGTGCTCTGTCATTGCCCTGTGGTATAAGCAGGAAAGATGATTTAGCATATACCCATACCCCCAATTTTACAATCACAGTTTTGAGGGATTCCCCATTCAGCCTGAGGGAAAGAGCAGGGAGGAAGGTAGGCTTCCTGTGGTTAGCACAGCCAGCAGAGACCAGCCCTTTACCTAACAGTGCTAACTGCTGAAATGCCTGAACCAATTCTCTTTGCAGATAAACGGAAAGAAAGATTGCTCCATCCCCATAATCTCTCCCGAAGAGTGTTACCACTCAGGTCCTGCCCCTCCCTTTGGTGCCCTCATGCTCCAGCTGTCCCCTTCTGGGGCTACTCAACCCAAATCCTGAAAGCACAGACAAAAGGCAGGTAGCCGTTGGCACCACTGAGGACTGGGTTTCCAGACCAAACTCTACACTTGCCAATAAGTATTTACATTACGGGGGCAAAGCACAAAGCCCTGGGCCTGGTCAGGGCTGAGCGGCTGAGAAAGGACCTTAATGAGCCCTGAGAAGCCTGCCTTCCTAGCAGAATAAGTGCTCAAGGTTAATGTCTTCAGAATTCAGGGAGAATACCTTGTTTTGACTGAAAGATCAAAGCAAGGGACGTTTTTGATCAGAATTGCCTGGACAAATATTTTAGCCTCCAATTTATTCTGATTATGCAGAACAGGCCTGAGAGGGTCACAGCCAGTTAGAGAGACGGTCACTCAGCCCAGCCAGGCTGGAGGGAGGACAACTCTTGTTTGAGAGTCCTGAGATTGGAGGACATTCTACTGGTTCAGGCTGAGGGAAGTCACAGAGGCGGGCGAAACCCTCCCAGCTCCGCTTGCATAGCTTGTAGCACTCCAGTGAAAACAGGTTCAAACTGGAAGGGGCCTCAGAGACCCCCTCCCCTTGGTTTGGGGCCGTGTTCCAGTAGCTTGCCACACAGCCAGCTAACAGCCAAGTTGGGAGGAGAATCAAGCTACCCTCTCCTAACCCCACCACCTGCACTGCTCCCCACTCTCCCTGCTGAAAATGTTGGCAGTGAGACATGAACTCGACCACAAACTGTAAACCCTGGGGAAACATCCACAAGAAGCCCCTGAGAAGCTGGGGTGAGGCCATTCGTAGTCACAGCTGCTGCTCCAAGGGGCTGTGAAAGGGCCTTGAGGACCCCAGGGAGGAAGGGCAGCCTTGGAGTTGCAAACACACCAGGAACAATCCCCACCCCACCCCCCGAAAGAGGCAGATGTCATTTTCCAGAGCAGGCTCTGGATAGCAAGCTGAAGCTGCATTGTCGGAGATGTGCATGGGGCCCAATCGTAGGGCCATCGTAGGAGGACTTTCCCGTAATTACAGATATTTGATGAGCACTTCTCTGTAACAGGCACAGTGCTTTTACATAAGTTCATTTATTGAATTCTTGTAATAAACCTGCAATGCTGTCTCCATTTTATAATAATGAACCTGAGGCTCAGAGGGGTACAATATTTTGCACAAGGCAAACTAGCCACTACATAACAGACGCAGGATTAGAGCACAGACTGGTCTTCAAAGCCTTTTCAGAATCAAGCAGCTATCCTGACTTTCCTGCATGAACTGTACCTTGGATTAACAAAATAGTTGGTGTGTTTTGGAAGATTCCAGCTAATAAGTGAAAGAGGAATGATAAATTTAGAATATCATCACTCTGCAACCACTAATGCAGAAATAGTTCTAGGTTGTAATCATCAACGACTGAGAAACTCATTAGGTAAAAAACCCAAGGGGGAGTTATATCCCTAAGCAGGATCCCAATGTGATACAACAGGAAGATGTATACACAACCTGTTGTCAAAAAAACCAGGCCTGAATCTGACCAAGCCACTAGATTTACCATTAGCCTGTGGGGAAAAAACAGGGGATAGAGGAACAAGTTAAACTACACCATATTTGTAAATGGGAAAGTCCAAACTATGTGAAATTCTTCAGTTCAAAATGACCTGATTTCTTACACAAATGAATGGCTAGAGAGGAAAAAAAGAGGAAGGGGGGACTTATGGACTAAAAGAGGCTTAAGAAACATAGTAACCAAATGAAATGTGTAAACCTTGCTTAGATCCCAATTCAAACAAACCAACTCTATAAAAGCATTTTTTAAACAATGGGAGAATTTAAATACTGATTGGATATTCAATGATACCAGGTATATTAGTCTTCTATCACTGCCGTAACAAATTACCACAAATTTAGCAGCTTAAAGCAGCTCCCATTTATTATCTCACAATTCTCCAGGTCAGAATCCAGGTACACCATGTCTGGGCTGGCGGTCTTAGAGTCTCACAAGGCCAAAATCAAGGCATCAGCCGAGCCTTTACGGAGGCTCTGGGGAAGAGTCTGGTTTCAAGCTACTGAGCTTGTTGACTGAATCGGTTTCTTGTGCTGTAGGACTGAGATCTCCATTTCCTGTTAGCCGTTAACCAGAAGCCATCCTTAGCTCTTAGGGACCTCTCTCTGGTCCTTGCTCACGGTGCCTCCATCTCAGAGCCAGCAACAACTTGCCAAACTCTTCCCACACTCGGAATCTCCTCAGATTTCCCTTCTGCTCATCTTTCTTCTGCCTTCCTCCTCCTCTTCCAGCTGGAGAGAGCTGCCTACTTTTAAGGGCTAACATGATCAGATTGGGCCCACCCAAATAATCCAGAAAAATCTCCCTATGTTTAGGCTCCTAACCTTAATTACATCTGCAAAGCCCCTTTTGCTGTGTATTCAGTTTCCCAGGATTAGACTATGGACATCTTGCGGGGAGTGGGGTAGGAGTGAGGGAGGCATTATTCTGCCTACCACACCAAGGAATTAGTGATTTTTCAGGAGTGGTAATGCTGTTGTGGTTGTGATTTAAAGTAAAATGGTCCTTATCTTTTAGATTACATTAAGAAACATTTATAGATGAAATTATGTAATAACTGATACTTTCTCAAAATAATCCAAGGGGCTATAGGGAAGGTGGAGGAGGGTGTAGGTGAAGCAGGATTAGCCCTGTTATCATCGTTGCTAAACTTGAGCGTTAGGCTCATGAAGATACATCCTTTTATCCATTCTGTTTTTGAATATGTGTGATATTTTCTATAACTTACAAAAAAGGTGGGGGAGCCTTTTCCACCACACCAGTAATCCTCAAAAAGCAGTGGAATCACTAGGAAGCTTATTAAATATGCATATTCCTGAGTCCCATCCTGCAGATCCTGGTTCAGTGGCTTTGGAATGGGCTCCAGGGGGTTCTAATATAAATGGCATTGACGACACTTCAAGAAGCACTGTGCTATTACGGGAAGTTTAATAAGAAAGTGGTAAAATATAGAAGGCCAAAAAATGTTAGAGAAGATCAAATGATAGACAGATTGGGTCAGTTGGAGAGAACAGGGGAGGCTCCACGAGAAAAGGTGTTTGATACCTGAGATAAGGTCGTCCAAGGATAGATAGAATTGTAATAGCAAGAGATACGGGATTTTCTTGCAAACCATACAGTCAGGAAAAGGTAAGGCATAGCTGAGAGATCCCAGCTTTCCGAGCTTGGTTGAGAAATAAGGTCAGTGAAGGAGAGGTGTAAAGTGATGAAACAGAAGGTGGGCGTGTTGCGGTGTGGAGTCCTGAAATGCTAGGGTTTGTATGTAAACCAGCAAGCAAGGGAACTGTTGATCGATGGTGTTTACAGAGGAGAATGATGTGTTTAGAGTTATGCATTCCAACCCCAAACCCCATTTCAGAATAAACCCCATTTACCATTTTTTTCTAACCTTGGTCAGAAAATACTAGAAGACTTGAATGTGCTGTGCCTAAACCCATGTTTGCCAAAACTAAGACTGCCACTCAGAAAGCCACGCCCTTCTTTTCCTATTGGGGGCCTATTGTGCAGTGGGGATGGTCGAGCTTCAAATGGATCCTTTCTCCTTTCCGCTGTTACAAACACACTATGCACATTTATGTGCTTGCCTCAAAAGAGAAATAACCAAAGTGGCAAATGTATAACAGATCATCAGAGCTGCTATTTTAAATCCTAGCCAAATAAACTTGTTATTTTTCTAAGTGTTGACTAAGCATGGTGAGATTCAGGCCACTGTTTGGAAAGGTGAAACCAACTTCACATTTTTCTTTGTATGTTTTGAAATTCCTAAGGAGTAGACAATGAAGTCGAGGAGGTTGGATCTGTGTTATCCCTTTGGCAAATGGAGAATGTAAATTATTACTCTTTGTCCTCTTCTAAAAGTGCCTCTCATATGTCCAAGGAGAATCTTAAAGGCCCAGAATATTTCACATTTTTGCCCCTGTGAACCCAGAGTTCAGTGTTAAACAGTTATGTTTGTTACAAGTAAATACAAGGGGGCAGTGGATAAACACACACACACTCAATTTTATCCAAAATGGAAAGGACCACACGTTTTCCGCTGAACTTTATTGCATCTAAGACACTACTAATTATAGGACACATCATTAAACTATGACATGCTATCGGTTATAAAATACATCTTAATTTCAAAGATATTAAAATGTCAATCAATGAATAATAATATTTTGTTTAATTCCTCCTCTAGAACAGAGCTCAAATTACACATTCCATAAATATTGTTAGTCATCAGAGACATAAATGTCCCTAGCCCCAAATCTGTCATATACCAAGTGATTACTAAATGTTTGTTGAATACAAACGCAGGTGTCTGTGCTACACATAATTAATGCCATGCACCCTGCAGGACGCAAAGACGGAATAAACATTTAATTAGCAGATAAATCTTTATTGAGATCCTACCATGAAGACTTTCAGTCAGTCATCCCACATTACATAACAAGGTGGTTCCCACATTTAGTGTGCGTCAGAATCATCTGGAGGGTGATTAAAACACCATTACTGGGCCCCACTCCCAGAGTTTCTGATTCAATATGTCCGGAGTAGGGCCAGAAAATTTGCATTTCTAAGTTCCCACGTGACTCTGACCCTGCTGTTCTCAGGTACCACACTTCGAGACCCACTGGTGTCAAGCATGGTCTCTGCCCCAAGGAGCTCCTAGTCTGTTTGAAGAAATAAAGAAGAGCTCACACAAAGCTCTAGCAAGCGTCAAAGAACTCTAATTATATGTGAGGAGTGTGACTCAGAGGAGGAGAGAGAAGAGTGAAGCCCAAGCAACCAGGGTTGATCCGTGCCACTGATAAGATCAGACGGGGATCTTGAAGGCCAAGGAGGTTTTGTCTAGAAGACAGCAAAGCTGATACTGAGCAGCGCCCTTTGTGTGTGGCTGACGTCAGTTCTGATTGGTCTATACCCGACCCTGCCATGGTGGTGTCTATTATGATTGGTCAGTGCCCACACCCATCAAATAATCTGTGGCAATGAAGAGGTGTGACGAGGAAGTTCAAGTAAAGGAAAGAAACCCAGAGGAGAGAAAGAGGGTTCTGGTTGGCAGGAAAACCAGCCTGATTGTGCAGAACACAGCACTGGGGAGAAGTGAAAAAGAGGCTGAGAGGTGAGGACGGAGTACAGCTGGGAAAAGGGCCCATGAAAGCAGCCTGGAGAGTGGGGTTCAGGTCAGGGTAGTGCATATTCCAGGTGTGAAGGATGAATGCCTGGAGCAGGGTCAGGGAGTAAGAAGAGAGAAATAGGGACAGACAAAACTAAGATTTAAAGGAGAAGTCAGCAGAGCTTAGTGCATGGTTGGGCACAGGTTGAAATAAGGCAACTGCTAAAGATGAGAACGAATAACTTCAAAACTGAGAGGGACTTCAGGAAAAATATTAAGACACTGAGAGAAGGAAAAGGTTCGTGGAGAATGAGGATGTGTGTGGTTTGAGACAGTGTGCATTTGATAGCTGACTGGCAAGTGGGATTTTGTCAAAGCTTCTGAAATATGCTATAGAGCTCAGAGGGAGGACAGGATTCAAGGCACAGACATAGGAAGTCATCAGTCTAGAGGTGTGAGTTGAAGCCAAGGAGGTGTGAGGGGTTTGAGCGAGGAAACTTCTAAAACTTCTAAAACTGAAGTTTTAGAAGTACCCAAAGTGAGGCTAGGAAAAGCTGTCTGTTGAGTTCAACCGCATTTACAGAATATAAGCTTCATGCCGGACCGGAAGTGTAATAGAACAGAGAAGTTGATGTGGTACATTCAGAAGACAGGTGACCAGATGGCATTCAGAATGTAAAGGATTCAAGATGATGGGCTGCACACAAAGCCAGAAAGGACACAGAAGAGCCTCCTAACCAGTGTGTGTGCTGTAATGGGGGTGAGGGATGGATGGATTCCTGGAGGAGGTGATGCCTACACTGAGAACGGAAGGGTGAGCAGGAGCTGGCAGGTGAAGAACAGTGAGAAGGTGGTAGTTTATTCAGAGAGAGCTAATTTTCAAAGGAAATACAAACAGATTGGTCTGATTTTAAATGAAGGTATTTGATACTTTGGTCGTCGCCATCCATATCTTTTTTTTAATAAACAAGCTTAGAAAGAAAACCAGGAGAATGTAACATTAGTGGTCAAGGGAGAGTAGAGTTCCATAAAGCACGAACTGGCAAGCCCAGGTGCTGCTAGTCCTGAAGGAGAAGATGCATCTGGGAAAGCAGGTGGGTTGTGCCATGAAAACATCAACGGCACCTTTAGGCAAAAGCCATCATCAGGGATGAAAGTGGCTATTACGTAATGATCAAAGGAACAATTCTGCTAGAAAAAGGTAACCATCTTGAACTGTATGGTTGTAATAACATAGTCTTGGGTCATACAAAGCAAAAATTGACAACTACAGAAAGAATATGTCAAATCCACTGCACTGGTAAAAGATTTTAGGACAGTTATCACAGAAACAAGTAGAATAAGCAGAGCAAAAAAATCAGCAAATAATAAATAGAATAAATAGATAGAAATCAGCAAACAAATAAAAAACATGTTAATGAACAACTTGACTGTATATTAACTATGCCCAGCCTTTAGAGAATATACATTATTGTCAAGTATGCATAAAACATACATAGCATGCACCAGGCACAAGGCAAGGCTCTTAAGGAATTTACAGTCTGATAGAGAGAGATAAGCACGTGATGGTCACCCAGCTTTATGATCTGTTCCCTGGTGAAACTTCAGGAGCAAGAAACTAAATTAAATGAGGTTGATTCCCTTGCTCACATTGTGTCCTAGAAAGGCCTCCCTGGTCACATTCTGGCCAGCTCTGCTTCCTCCCCTGGGTCACCTCCAGCCAAGGATAGGTAGCTGTCCCAAGGTCAAATTCTGAACACAGACTGCCTCTGGGGAGGGCCCCTGTGGGACTCCAGATGCTGGGCATATGGAGCAAACCAGACCAAGGGAGCAAGAAATTTACCAACCCCATGAAGAAGAGCAAAAGGCCTCTGTCCCCACCTCAGAGAGGAGGACAATGAAAGAGCACCTAAGCACAGTTCCAAATTTTGTACTTCCTGATTTAAAACATCTTTTTCCTTTTTTTAAAATGGAGCCTGGAAATGTGTCTCTTTCCTGACTTGACTTTGTGCAGCAAGTCTGCTGACCACAGGTCGAGAGGGAGATGTTTCCCAAACTTTTCAAATCACTTTTGCATGGTGCTTCTGCTAACATCTTCGGGAGCTGCTTTCCTGCAGAACAGTCTGGGAAATGGCAGGCTGGAGAAAAGTGTTTCCCAGACCACTTCCTTTCAGCTTTCTGCAAGCACACATTGCAACAACGGCCCCATCACAAACACTGAAACCAAAAGTTTCCCCAGCAGACTCCTCTGTGAGCCTCCTCAGCACTGCCGCACTAGGGCCCGTTTACCTGGATTCTCTCTATAAACAGTTTAAACGCTCAAGAAGGAGACCTCTGGGGCTGGGGCTGCACCCTTCGGTGGAGCTGTTCATTTTTCTTCCCCCAGTAAAGCTGACCTTGGTTTTGTCACTTCACAATCTAAATGGTTGGATGCTGTTGTATTATTGTTGTTACCATCCACATTTTTTTCCTTAGAGAAAATGCTAAAAATAAATGAGTCTTAATACAATGACAGGGATCTAATACCTGTGAGCATTTCTGCTTTTAAGAACTTGCTGGTGACGTGTGCATGGCCGTGTCATTCAACAACATCGTCCCTGATCCATCAGCATGTCCCCTTGTCGCCATGGCGGCGGAGCAGAACAAGGCACTGTCAGTTAGGTGGCTCCCCAAACCAGCCGGAAGCCTGTTGTGTAGCCCTGATGAAAATACATTTCACCAGACTCTGTGTCAACACAGGCCTGAGGCTGGTGTTCAGCTTTCCTTTGGAAACCAGGCCAGGAAAGGGACCTCAGACTCACCCCTTGATGTCCAAGCCGATGAGAAGTGCTAATTCATGACAGTGACACTGACCAGTGGTGACTGAGGAGATGGTGACTGGGTGAATGATAGGGGGCCGGGTGACATATTGTAACACAGCTCCCATCATATTCAATCAGCTGAGAGCACCTTGGGTCTGAGAGGTTGTACCTCTGGGGCCTTTAGGGAAGTCTCCAGATTTCAGCACGCTCGTGAATGACTCATGGTGTGCTCTGGCCAGCTGAAGCGTTAAAGATGATTTAGAGCAAGTGGGACTCGTTTGTGGTTAGATGGACATCTTTAAGAGTCCAATTGCCAGCTTTTCTGGGGATTCAAAACCTATTGAGCTTGGAACGAAGCCAGGCCCATGCAAAACTGTGGATAGGTTTTTGCTCCCCTCTCCCTGTCCCCTTCCAATGCTTCCTTTCCCCTTCTGGGTGCCCCTGCCGTCAGGCCCTCACATGCTCATGTTGTCCCCAAAGCTCCCCACCAGGGTAACATACAAAATGGTAGATACCTTTAAGTGAGCATGGTGCCAGGAGTTACACACACAGATCTTCTAATCCTCACGAAAGTTCTGCATTTTAAACAAGAGGAAATTAAGTTACTTACCCTCAAACCACAGCAAAGGTGCTGGAAATGACACTGGAAACCAAGTTGAGCTGATTTCATCCTTACCCTCCCTGCCCCCCATTGCACCATGCACATCCATCACCCTCCCTGTCAGCTTTTCCCTCCCACCTATGTTTCATTCCTTCTCAGCTGAAAACTAAGCTGCCTAAAGCAGTGGTTCTCAAAGTGTGGTCCCAGACTGACATTAGCATCGCCTGGGAATACAGATTCTTAGGACCTACTAAATCAGAAACTCTGGGGGGAAGGAGCCAGCAATCTGTGTTTTAACAAAGCCCTCCAGATAAACTTGAAGCACACCAAAGCGTGAGGACCACTGGGCTAAAGGAGTCAAACCATCGTGTGTCTGAGATTACTGAGCCATGAAGCAGTTCTCTCCACCTTGTATGAGAAAATACCTGAGGCTCTAGAAGATTACAATTGCCTGGATCTCCTAGGAGTGTTTACAATTATTATCGTTGGTATTTTGTCTTCCAGATCGTACCCATCCTCCCCTCAAGTTCAGCAGGACCAGCTCGGGCAGTGGCATGGACCTTTTCCAGTGACCCATGCCAGCTACAGTTCTCAGCCACTACCTGGAGTATTTTGCCACCTCCACCCAGTGAGTTAGATTGTTGCGTTTGCATTGACCTTCCAGTGGTAGATTATTCAAAACAGCAGCAGCAACAACAACAACAACAGCAAAAAGCTTGAATGAAGACAAAATGAAGGGAGGAGAGAGTGGGGTGGCCATATTATAGGCAAATTGTAGGATGAGTTTCTTTTTATTGTGGAAAAAGTTACCTAAATGTTACCATCTTAACCATTTTTAAGTGTACAGGTCAGTAGCATTGCATACATTCACATCATTGTGCAGTCATCACCACCACCCATCTCCAGAACTTTATCATCACCCCAAGCTGAAACTCTGTACCCATTAAACCCTAAATTCTCATTCCTCTCTCCCCCCTGCCCCTGGTAACTTCTCTTCTACTTTCTGTCTCTATGAATTTGAGGTACTCTAGGTACCTCATGTAAGTAGAATCATACAATATTTTTCCTTTTGTGACTGGCTTATTTCACAGAGCATAATGTCCTCAGGGTTCAACTATGTTGTAGCACATGTCAGAATTTCCTACCCTTTTAAGGCTGAAAAATATTCCATTGTATGTATATTCCACATTTTATTTACCCGTTCATCCATCAGTGGACATTTGGGTTGCTTCCACCTTTTGGCTATTGTAATGCTGCTAACAATATTGGTGTACAAAATATTTGAGTCCCTGCTTTCTAGTCTTTCGAGTATAACCCAGAAGTTGAATTTCTGGATCATTTGGTAATTCTATGTTTCATGTTTTGAGGAGCCATAATATTGTTTTCCACAGTTTTACATTCCACATTTTACATTCTCACCAGCAATACACAAAGAGTTCCAGTTTCTGTACAGCCTCACCAACACTCACGGTTTTCTGTTGTTTTCTGATAATAGCCATCCTAATGGGTGTGATGTAGGCTGTGTCTTTTAGGATGCTTATTCACGCCCTTCACCTAAAAAAAAAAACTTTTGCTAGTGCTCCAATGTGTTTCTTAGCATTTTAGACCTGAAGCTACCTAAATGATTGCCTAGTCTAGTAGCATTCAATGTATTTAACAGCAGCACCCTTTCCCCTCCAATTCAGTCTTATTTGGAAATCTAAAATGTAAAAGAGGTAAAAACAGAGACGCTCAGGTTAATCCAAAGGTGAGACCTAGCCCCTCCCTAGCCTCCTTCTCTACCTCCTCCTTCTGCAGAGCTCGAGACTGGTCATCGTGAAAACTGCTGACCGAGCCCAGTAATAAGCACAGGTCGCCAAACTGAGGTCTCTGTCTCTGTTCCTCACTGGACTACGTGCTCTGTGAGAGCAAGACACTGTCTGTCTTGGTCACCTCTGTATCAGCAGCAACTAGCACAGTGCTTGTTACATATTAGTGCTCCGTAAATCTGTGCATTAGATGCCTGGCTGAACGAATCAGACCAAGTTTTAACTAGAGTCTGATGCCAAAGCTGAAGCAAAACCATGACTGCTGAGTATCATTCAGGGATCTCTCTATACACGTGGATCTCAAACTTGGGCCTGGATCAGAATTACCTGGAGGATGTTTCAGACACAAATTTCTAGGCCTCCCCACAAAGAGATTCTGTATTAATAGGTCTGGGGGGTAGGGCCTGAGATTTTTACATTTCTAACAAGTTCCAGTTGGTGTGGGAACTTTGGGGTGGGCTTGGTGGGACAGGAAGAAACTGGGTACACTGAGAAGGGGCAGCAGCTACCTGTCCCTTCTCAGGTAGGCCATGGGGGAACCTGGGCCTTGTGTAGCTCCATCTTACTGGTTTTTCAAGATGAAACAGAAATCTAAATTTTTTTATTGAAGTATAGTTGATTTCACAATATTATATTAGTCTCAGGTATATAGCATATTGATTCAATATTTTTAAAGATTATACTCCATTTAAAGTTACTATAAAATATTAGCAATATTCCCTGTGCTGTACAATATATCCTTGTAGCTTATTTATTTTATACACAATAGTTTGTACCACTTATTCCCCTCCCCCTTCCATCTCCCCACTGAGCACCACTAGTTTGTTCTCTATATCTGTGAGTCTGTTTCTTTTTGTTATATTCACTAGTTTGTTTTATTTTTCAGATTCCACATAGAAGTGATATCATACAGTATTTGTCTTTCTCTGTCTGACTTATTTCACTTAGCATACCTTCCAAGTCCATCCATGTTGTTGCAAATGGCATTATTTCATTCTTTCTTACAGCTGAGTAGTATTCCATTGTACATATATACCACATCTTCTTTATCCATTCCTCTGTTGATGGACACTTAGGTTGCTTTCATATCTTGGCAATTGTAAATACTGCTGCTAGGAACATTGGGGTGTATGTATCCTTTTGAATTAGTGTTTTCATTTTCTTCAGATACATACCCAGGAGTGGAACTGCTGAATCATATGATAGGTAATTCTAAATTTTTGCGTGAAATCTCTAAATTTTCTAAGGAAACCTCGATTTTTTTAACCTGGCCAAATGGAACATTCTGAGGGCTGAATGGCATCCCAAGGTCACCAGTTTGCAATCTTAGGTCTCAGGGAAGAGAAATAATAATTCCCACAAAAGAAAACCCATACAACTAAGGGTAAAACATGAAACGGATCACAGGGGAGGGGACCAAGATGGTTCAGAGAAGAAAAATATTGGGGGAGAGGGAGGGGTTATTTGGCTGAGAACTGGGCAAATTATCAGCATGGCCTGTCTACAGTAATCAAATTTGCCAAATAATTACTCACCTCCCTACTTCACAGAGCCTGTTGAGTATTCATTTTCACAGTTGCATCCTAAATTTAGCTTTGACTTCTGATAACTGGGACCTTGCTTCGGGTCTATTCTCTGACCTGGTGCTGGCTAACATCCAAGGCTCCAACACCCTAGAGAGGTGTAGAAGAGACAACCTGAGTTGTGTTGCCCCACTGCTGGCCCTTCAGGCCTAATGCTTCAGAGCTCTGGGCAGAATGTGAGCAGCCACCACTTGCCTGTGGCTGGTGGGGACGGCAAGTGCTGGCTCACGGGACTACACAGACATTTTGGAGCTAAGTACATATGTACTTAGCCCATACCCTTAGTTCTAATTTAATTCTTCATAAATAATTCTTATTTTAGGAGAGAGGTAATTGGAGCTCAAAGAGGTTAAATAACTTGTGCCCAGGGCCACCCAGCCAGGAAGTGGTAACCCTGGGATTCTTACCTGGGTCTCTTATGTTATGTCCACTCTTTCCTCTACATCTTCATGGACTGTTGAAGTTAAATCAATCCAAATTACCTCCTCACTAAAATACTCTCAATAAGTCACTGGTATAATGTCTTAAAAACAAAACAAAATACAAAGTAAGGGCATTTGAGGCCAGCCGGTTTCAGTCTTGGCTCTGCCACTTGCTTACATGCAAACTCAGCAGGTGACCCTGCCACCCTGCTCATCAGTCTTCTTTCCTGTGAAGTGGAGATTCTGTCTACTCAGGAGATGCCAGGAAGAATACATTCATTGTGCATAAAAAGAATCTAGCCCAGCGCCTGGCACAGATAAAGCGCCCAATAAATGGGATTTCCCCTTTCCCAATTGGAGGATTGGCAGTTTCCATAGTATGTGTTGGGCAGTCCACACACACATCCCCTCTCATGAGAGCTGGTTGCTTGGCAGAGTTGCCAAAGGTGAGCGCCTTTGCGGCACCCTCCTTCTACCCCAGAAAAGTGCAGAGGCCCCGGGTTCTCACCCCCAGAATCACTGTAGATGTCAGTCACCTCCAGGAATGCATTCCACAGAACGTGGCTCTGCTTGATATTTTAGGTCCTGAGTTCATAAAATCCTGAGTTAAGCAAAGCTAAACAGATTTTTTTTCCTGCAGAACTTTTCAGAGCTTTTAAAATATTAAGATGCTGCTTTACAACACTCCAAAGAGAACAGTATACAGCCTTACCCAAATTTATTTAACTACTTGTTTTTTCACTGAGAATTTTGCCAAATTCATGTCTTGAAAAATACACGTTTGGAAATACTGGTCCGACACTTAGAACCTGAGTCTAGTCCACTCCCATCACCAGACTGAAGTGATGGCTGCAGCTCTGCTGAGACTAGACCAGGGCTGCCCACCAGTGGATTTTCCCAATGTCCCCTCATTTAAATGTCTAATGGCTTTCTCTTCTGCATGAGCAGCATCCAGTAACATCCAGGCTAGTGAGGTTTGGGTATACATTTCAGAGCCCCTGGCTCAAGCTCCAATAGAACTAGGACTGGAGCTTAAAGATCTGTGGCCACTTTCGGGTAGAAGGAGATAATAGGGAGGCAGAGCCACCTACAGGAGACCTGTGTTATTGCACAAGGAGAGCTGCTAGGAACCCGTGGACATACGGAATGCAGGATGCAATGCAGCACCTAGTGGAAACTGTTCTACCCTCTCTTTACTTCAAATGGATATTTCACAGTGAGAGCATGATTTTTACAGGCAGACCTTTTATTTTTGTTTGATGGGAGTGAGTAGAGAGACGTGATCTTGACCAGCGATTTATGTTATGACCAAACGCGTGTGTTGGGGAGAAAGGGGATTTGAAGATGTTTCCTCTGCAGGGTTGAATGTTCATTAAAGTATACAGAAAACTGGACCCATTTTCAGTGACCCCATATCAACCGCAGTGTAACAGTAGGATTGTTTTCACCCTGACAACGAGATGTGCCCAGTAGTTTATAGGACATTACACACAAAGTTTGAGGGCTCTTCATTAAAGCAACTAAAACCTCACAGTGGTTTCCTAGATGTGTCTTTAGTATTTTGAAAAATAGACTTTTCCCCCCAAAAGTTAAGGCAATAGCACTTATGTCATAAGAAATCTGCCTGATGGACCACATTTTGTGATAAAAGCAAATTGAGAAGCATGTTAATGCACTTAGTAACAGATGTGCACAGATGTATTCAGGCTGATGGGAAAGCTCTTATCAGACCGCTCAGGGCAGGCGAGGGAGGAGAGCCATGTGCTGGGACAGATAATTCCCAGCTCCTTTTGTGTGCAAGGAATGAGGGTCATTCCTTCATCCAACATCCAACAGTGTTTCCTAGTGGCCTGTTACATACCAGACACTATGGTAGGTGCAATGATAGCCTGGTGAGACAATGGACATGGTCGCTTGTCCTTGAGATACCTGTTCCCACCAACCAACAGCAGTGGGAACAACACTTCCAAGTAGGAAGAATCTCAAAGATCATCCTTTGAGAAATTCTAATTGAGAGATGTTTCCATACTTAAAGTAGCATTTGCCAACAAGGAGTAAAGAGAAGCTTGCTGCATTTTGTTAGGCAGGATAGTTGTGCCCAAAGTAGATATCAATTTGTCTTTTCCAACAATTCATTGGGATTGATGCCCTTATGAACACTTCCCATCTGAAAATCTTTATGGAGAAACTTCAGCCTATTTCTATAAGAACATATTATCTAAGCAGTCTGTCCATTAAGACAAGCTTCAGTTATCTTGATGATTGATAGTTTATAATTAGAAACGCTAATGAAAGCAACTTTATAATCTGTAAATCCAAATATTAAGAACCCTTATCATTTTGAATGCTCTGGCTCTTTGCCTTGTTTTTCTTTCTTTCTTCTTTTATATCTATTTTTTGTTTCCACTATTATCTATTTTATTTTTCTTTATAAGTTATCTTAATTCCTTTAGGAATAAATAAATAAGTTTTAATATGAGAACCTATTTTGGAAAAGAGGAGCTTACTTATATTATTTTGAACTTGGACTATCTCACTGAATAATCTACATAAGAGCCTCAAATGCCAGCTTTGCTTATAGCTTTGCTTTTACCATTTGTCCTAAGGTTCTGTCTGTCCTTAGTTTTTAGTGCTTGTTATCATTGGTGGATTTGTTTTTTGGTTTGGTTCTCTCTTCTTTCTTTCTTTCTTTGTTTTTTTTTCTTTTTTTAAATTACTTTTAAATTTTTATTTCTTTTTAATATTTATTTTATTTTTTTATTTTAATAACTTTATTTTATTTTTTTTCTTTCTTTCTTTCTTTCTTTTTCTCCCCCTTTTCTTCTGAGCCATGTGGCTGACAGGCTCTTGGTGCTCCAGCCGGGTGTCAGGGCTGTGCATGTTTAGGGGCTCAGAAAGTCCTTACTCAGCTGGTTGGACATGGGAATCCCCAGGGGGCCAGGGAGGTGAGAGGGACAGAGAAGCTACTTCCCAAGGTTCACGAGAAGCCTGGCTTCCTGTGCATTCTTTTCTCCTGACCTGCCCGCATACAATGAACAGCTTGACTTTCAGTGGGAGAACATGTATCTCTTGAAAATGTGTGTTTCCTAAAATCTTATAAACATTAAATAGAAGAATACCAAAGCCTGGGGATGCAGTGCCGGGGTGATTCTTAGTGAGAGAGGCCTCCATTCAAGTCAAAGGAACCAGCACTGACAGCCCACCACACACTCAATGCCAAGTGCTGGACAGAGTCCTGGGGAAACAGAGACCCACAGAAATATGGATTCAGTGTGGAATGCAGGAGGGCAAATGAGCCATCACCAGCCATGCCAGCTATGTCACAGACAGGTACAGAGTGCTGATGGAAGTAGAAGGTACAGGAGACTCATTCTATCCAGGCAAGTTAGGGAGGTTCTAGAGAGGGAATCATTTCTAGCTGTGTCTTGATAAGACCTGCGTGTTGTAGGAAATCATAACATATTCTCACATAAGATATGATGAGGAAGGTAGAAAAGTCCCCCAGAGTCCCACCACCCAGGGCAGTCACTGTTAGCCTCTTACATACCCGCTTCCAGACCTCTCTGCCCAGCCAGCGTTCATTCACCATTGACCCCAGTTTGCGGGCACTTTGCTAAAGGTTTTTCACAATCTCACTTTATCCTCACAGCAAACCTGGATGGCAGGTAGAATTGGAGAGAGTGGTACTGATGTGGGGACTGGCATAAGTGTCAATCCTGGCTTACTGGCAAGGAGATGGGAGGTTTAAGAAAGAGAATTAACCTGCCCTGGTTAGCAGAACTCACCACCTGGTCTGTCTGACTGCAGAGCCCTGGCTCCTTACCATCTCAGGGGATGGGTCCTGTTCCCAGCTCCAGCTGGGAGTCCAGGGTGACACGGGATGTGAGGGTGGGGAGAAGAAGGTGGTGAGTGGCAGGAAGTGAAGCTGGGCGCAGAAAACACTGAGTGCTTTGCTGAGAAGTTTGGACTTCAGCCTGAAAATAATGAAGTGTCATGTAGATTCCTAAGCATGAAAGTAACGAAATCTGTTTTGTGTTCTAGAAAGATCCTGCTGGCAGCCACATGCAAGTGGGGGCATAACCTGCAGCAGGGTGAGTGTTATGAGGCAGTCCAGGTGCAGAATGAGGAGATGACCCTCAACCAGAACAGCAGACTTGGGGAAGGAGATCCAAGGAATCTGTCAGGAGGAATCACTGAGTGAAAGGAGGTGGGGGATGAAGAAGACAGAGGAAATCAAGGAGGACCCTAAGCTGGGGTCCTAGTCTCAGTGACCGAGGGGTTTCTATTCATGAGAACCCTTCCCTGTGCTGAGCACTGTGTTGACACTAGAGCACAAGGGTGAATTAGGACTGATCTAGTTTATAATTGGCACTCTTAGATGGACCCATGACAGCATCACCTTACTCCACATTCCCCTTGATGGAGAAGATGGGAGTGATGAGATCCATGTGTACATGTCAGCCTGACACAAATGTGTCACTTGAAATGAACGTGCCACAGATTTTCAAGGACAGCCTTTCTTGAGGGTCTGAAACCAGAGGGCTGGACCAAGGTTGATTTTTAATCATTTACAGAAGTATCTAGATGCTGTGATGAATTGTGGTGGAAACAGAAAGAAACCATTTATTTCCATTTCTTTAATGCCATTAACATGAACTTGGAGTTTTCATGTCCCAGATCTTGGTGCCATGCAGGGACACATTCAGTTAGATTCTCTCTTATTATTTTCAACTCATCGAGACTTGAGCTCTTTGTGTTATTAGAAAAAAAAAATCTTAGATATGCCTTTGGTAGAATGGAAGAGTGGTGTTAATGCAATTAAATCTAACTGGATAAGGTCTGATAAACTCTGATATTTTATAGATAATGACTTAGACCCCCTGGAGTGGAAACCCCGTAAATGGAGCCGCTTTCAACTTTTGGATATCTCCAGTATCATCAATCTGTGTACTGGGAATTTTGAACTGAAACTCAGGTGAGCAAGAGTTGTGCTTTCTTTAATTCCTACCACTTCTCTTGATTTCTAACTCACAGTCCCTTCCTACTGGCTTGGCTGAACATTGAACATCAGTCTTTCTGGGCGTTTCTAACTCCCTCCCCATTGGGCCTGTCCACAGAAATCTTACTGGGACAGGGCACCCATGTGTTCCTTAAGTGCCGTCCCCAAGGCTTGTGCTGCCCCACAGTCAGCCTTGTCCACTTGGCATTTGGGCGTGGAATTTCCTGAGACTGCCTTTGGCCCTGTCTGCCTGGACCCGAGGCCGCAAACTAAAAGGCTATTAACCCATTGTGGCCTGGACAGGTTTGGGGTTTGTTTTTTTTTTTTTTTAGCTCACACACTGTTTTTTTTTAATCAGGACATTTCACATTTAAAAAAAAATCTAAATTTCCAGCTTCCCTTAAAAGATGTAGAAACACTGGACCCACTTGTTCTTGGCACTGACCAGCTGGGGCTGAGCAGCAGCTTCCCCCTTCAGAGAGGACTGAGTCCTCCAGCCCATCCAGTTCCTAAGATGCCCCACAGATGTCAGCTACCATCCATCACCCCTGCATCATCGCTGCACACTTTCGTTTTTCTCACAGGAGAGAAATCGTTTTCTGTACCTGTCATAGAGTGCGTTCCCCTGAAGCCAACACTGAGACAGAGATGAACACGCAGGAAGTTAAGCGAGAAGTGCTCTTGGAATCAGAACCTGGAAAGGAGAGAGAAGGGTATGGAACTGGGCAGAGGAAGAAGCTGGGCTACCACGCAGTCTCAACAGTGACCTCAGCCAGCCTCATGAGGAGCTCTGAGGCAGCGGCCCTTTTGTTGTGGTGAAAGGAGCCAGGCCTCTATACTCCTGAATCAACCAGTCATTGGCTAAGGTTGTCCCTGGAAAGGAGCAAGACCTTGGACCAGGTATGTCTCTTCAGCTGAGGGCAGCTCCTGGCCGCTGGGGAATTAGTCCTTTAGTCTGACGGGGGATCTGGGTGGTGTATGGCAACATCAACTATAGCACCCATGTGGGAGGGGTGGAATCAGCAGGCTTAGAGGGGTGCTGCAGGCCCCTCTACTCATGCACGCTACGTCCCTGGTTCCCATGGGCATTGGAGCCAAACGCTCCTCTCTAGGGGTTCTGCTAGAGCCCAGGGACAGCTGCCTGGGATGCGGGTAACTGGCCCTTTGGCCCATGCAGCTGAACATTCCTCCACCATCTCTCTTGTTCTCCCTCCCTGACCCAGCACCACCAAGGCCACAGGAACCTTTTTCCAATCTGGGGAAATCCTACTACCTTTATATCAATATTTTTTCCACAGGTCCGCTCACCACTGCCTTTCAGCCCCTCTGCAGAGCCTCATCCCTCAACAGAGGCATTCAGAACACAAAGGTCAAAAAGAATCGCTGGTTATTTCTTCTTCCCTCCCTGCCACAAGTCTCCTTGAGACAATGAGCATGGAGGCCACTACCTGTTGGACTAGGAGGGAGGGAAATGAGAAAATACAGGGAGATAAGAAAAACGTTAAGCGAGTATTGCTGGCTCTCTATTTACCCAGGCCCTGGCCAGGAATCAGACCAAGCAGCAAGCAAGCACAGGACCCCACCGATGCTACCCTACCCAGAAGGCTGTCTCCAGCCCTGCTCCCCAGCCAGAGTCCTGCAGGGGAATGATTTTCACTGTATTTCCTCTGAGAGCCCTGACCCTACGGGGGCCTGAAAGAAGCCACACTCCAGCCAAGACTCAGGTACAAGGAACATTTTCCTTACATGAATGAAGTGGGACCATCCCTTCTTTTATCCACCTCTTTCCTCTTCTTCACTGCTCCCCAGCCACTGTCCTCTCCACCCTGATGCCCCAACTCGTTTTGCTATTTTCTTCACTAGGCCTTCCTAGCATTGCACTATAATTAAGGGGTCATCCAGAGGCTTCATCTGCCAGGAGACAAGCCATCAAGATTGTAGATTAGTGCAGCCACTATGGAGAACAGTATGGAGGTTCCTCAAAAATTTTAAAGTAGGACTCCCATGTGATCCAGCAATTCCACTTCTGTGCTTTTATTTGGAGGAAGTGAAAACTAACTTGGAAAGATAGCTGTACCCCCATGTTCACTGCAGCATTATTTACAATAGCCAAGACATGGAAACAATCTAAGTGTCCATGGATGGATGAACAGATAAAGAAGATGTGATATATATCCATATATATATTATAATATTCCATTGTGTGCATATGTACATACAAACACAATGAAATACTCTTCAGCCATAAAAAAGAAGAAAATCCTGCCATTCACAACAACATGGATGGACCTTGAAGGCAGCTTGCTAAATGAAATAAATCAGACAGAGAAAGACAAATACTGTATATCTCACTAAAACGTAGAATCTAAAAGAAAAAAAAAAAACTCATAGAGAAAGATATGAGATCTGTGGTTACCAGAGAGGCAGGTGGGTGGGATGGGGGGATTGGGTGAAAGGAGCCAAAAGATACAAACTTCCAGATATAAGATAAACAAGTCCTGGGGATATAATCTACAGCATGATGACAATGGTTAATAATGTGTATTTGAAAGTTGCTAAGACAGTAGATCTTAAAAGTTCTCATCACATGGAAAAGAAATTTTCATTGTATACCTGAAACTAATGCGATATTATATGTCAATTATATCTCAATGAAGTAAAAATAACTTTTTAAATGTCAAGTCAGCTCTCTGAGGGTGTCTGGCCAATTTTCCAACTCACAGCCCCGTAGGTAGTGCAGCCCTCTTTCTACCTGTTGTGCTGCTGTACCTGCAGCAACCAGCAGGCTGGTCACTCTTTCCCACTCTCAGTGCACTTCCTGCTTGTGCAGGTCTATTAGATTCTCTTTATCTAACCTAGAGCACTTAACAGAGGAAACACATGCCTATAATTTACAGAAAGATATGCATTTAATAAAATAAACAGAGGAGGCTGATCCACATCAGGAAATATATATCCACATGATCCACCCACATCTAGGCTATGATGTGGAGACGAGGGTCAGCGGTTGGCCTGGGGGCTCTGTGTGGAGAGAGGGCAGTGTCCTTCCATAAACTGTGTCCCACAGGCCTGTGTCTCCTTTGCAATGGACCTTGACTCAGAGTCCTTACATTTTTGTGAACTAGTCTGTGTGAAATGAGCAAAAGCTCAAGGAAACACCAAGCCTAAATAATGGACTTGAGGCAGGGAAAGATGAGCACTCAGATGCTGCCTGGGGTAGGGGAGGCCTCCCAACAGGACCCTCTGTAGCGTTTCAGGGTGCCTGGGATTCAGACAGGCGAGGAGGGAGAGTCAGGACACTTAAGGAAGGTGGACTAGTGGTAGGACCACATTTGCTTTTTTCCAGATTCTGAGAGAGATAAACCATCCTCCCTGCCTTTAAGAAGTTCCTAGAAATCAGAGCGTAGACAGCAAGGGCTTCCCCACAGACTGGGAAGGTTGGGAGGAAAGGCGGAGGGGTGATAGATTGGGCTTGAGGGAGCGAGGATTGGAGGATGATTTTCAGAGAAGGTGACACCTGCAGTGGGCTTTAGAGGATGAAAAGGATTTCACCAAGCAGGGGGCATTTCTTCATGGCTTGGGGCAGAGGGGAACTGCTGTGTTCTCAGAACACCCATGGTGTATTCACCGCCCCTGTGCTAGACAGAAGGAGGAATGGAAAGAGGTGGATTGTGGAGAAGTGTCCTTCACAAGATTCTTAATTCCTCACTCTTCCCAAATATAATCCCCATCAAATACAAACATGAGACCAGCTCTGGGAAAGGGAGGCATTTTCTTCTTCTGCAAACTCAATTTCTTTTTCTTTTTCTTTTTTAAATTTATTTATTTGTTTTTGGCTGCGTTGGGTCTTCGTTGCTGCGCGCAGGCTTTCTCTAGTTGCGGCGAGCGGGGGCTACTCTGCATTGCGGTGCGCGGGCTTCTCATTAGGGTGGCTTCTCTTGTTGTAGGGTACGGGCTGTAGGTGTGCGGACTTCAGTAGTTGTGGTGCACGGGCTTAGCAGCTCCACGGCATGTGGGATCTTCCCGGACCAGGGCTCGAACCCATGTCCCTGCATTGGCAGGTGGATTCTTAACCACTGCGCCACCAGGGAAGCCCTGCAAACCCAATTTCAAAGCACAAAGCAGCCACTTGTCTTCAAAGTTCGATGGAGACTTGCACCTGCCAGGAAGAGAGCTGCCTGCCAGTTGCCCTTAGAAAATGAAGATACAGACAGCTCACAGAAAGACAAAATTGTATTGACTTAGTCAATTTTCGTTTCTCTCCAGCCCACCAAATTTACATTAACTGTTATCGGGTGACTCAATTAACCTCTCTGCTCCTTGAATTAATTACTCTTGCCATGTTGTTCATGATGAGAGATGGAAAGTCCATTCAAGAAAGATATTTTGAGTACATACTATGTGCCAGGCATCGTCAGAGAGCTGGAGATTCAAAGATGAAAAACATTCATCAGAGGACTAAAATTGCAAAGCAGAGACCTACACAGACCACCAGCAGTGATGGAACTGTGTTGCATGGATAATAAAATCATGGATGTACAGAGTTGCCCTAATACACATCCTGTCCCCAGAGCCCACAATCCCTGAAATGGGACACACAACAGGCACCGTGGAGAAGCAACACATGCACCCCCTCTAGGAAGGCTCCACAGAACGCTGTCCCCCACGGAGGCTGGGCTGTGACCAAAGAACTGCTTTGGGGGTATCCACTGGGAAATGCTTTCAGTTCCACTGTATGTTTGAAATTTTTCACTTAGAAAAATGGTGAGAGAGAAGAATGCTCTTTTAAACCAGTGCTTCTCAGAATTTAATATGCATAAGAACCACCTGGGATCTTGGTAAAACACCAGTGCTGGTGTAGGAGGTGGGGAAGGGGTAGCATTGGTAACAAGCTCTCAAGTGATGCTGCTGCTGCTGATCTGGGAACCAGACTCTGAGTAGCAAAAGGTTTTAAATGGCCTAAAATGTTACATTGCAAAGGTGTGGGTACACTCCAACAAGTCAAATCAACTCAACATATTAAATATACAAGGTGGAGCTACCGAAGGGGTGAGAGAGAGCCCTTTCCAGGGGACGTGGAAAGCAGGGAGACCTATACCATTAAATACATACAATTTGTAAGCAGGAAAGTGACTTCACGGGGGTTCTCAATGCAGGACACTCAGTAGAATCACTTGGTATATGGTAAACACTATGATGCTGAGACCCCACCCCAGAGATTATACTTTAACAGGTTTGCAGTACCCAGGCATTGATATTTTTTAAAAGCTTTCTAGAGAACTCTGACGTGCACTATCTAATCAGTGCTGTCCAATGATATCATCCATGGGTTTGGAGCTGGCAAGCTGAGAAGTGGGTAGCTCTAGTGATGGGCGTTCTCCTTACTCTGCCTGTGAGGACTAGAGCACAGTGGGAGCCTGAATTATTTTATTTCCCAGCAGGGAGGCTGGGCTGGGCTGAGCCACCCCCAGGCCCCTCATGCAGCGTGGGGCAGTTGTTCCTTCCACCATTAGATTTTTAGGGCTGGCAAAGAACTTGGGGATCATGAAGCCCTAGACAGTCGGTGGCCCAAACCAAGGCTCAGAGTGGCTCTGTGACCTCCCCACAGTCACATCACCAAGGAAAGAATATACCAGGAATGGGGTGAAGACCCAGGATGCTGTACATCAGACCTGTGGGTGCTCCCTTCTGACCCTTACATACAGATCTTCCTAGGCGCTCTCCAGGGGAAAAAAATCATTCTGCAGTGCCTGATCTCATTGGACAGCAGGGAGAAGAGAAGAAAGGCAGTGAGTTGACTTGATTAGCTCTTATACGTGACCCTACCAGCCAAGGTCTTGAATGGTGGGTCTCAGTGTGCCCTGTATCTCCCTGCTGGGACCTCAGTGGGGCTCTCCAGTGTAAAGGTAAAAAGCCCCAGGTAAGGAGCTGGACCTTCCATCTCTGCTAGCGACACCCACTGTGACCACTGCCCTGGGGCAGCCAAGCCAAAGACCAAGAACCCACCAGTCAGGGGCTCTCCTCCAGGCCCTGCCCCAAGATGCCCAGCAGCAGCTTAATTTTATATGTCCACATCTGTGTTCCATTACAGACTGCAGACTCCACTAGAAGATCAAGACGAATTGTTGGTATTATTTGCAGCTCTAAAGATCAGCCCTGTCCCATTGAACACAGGCTCATAGTCAGGTCTGCGCACGTGGGAGCTCTGGCCTGCCCCTCTGACCTGCCACATTACCCACTGGGTGCTAATGGGGGGTGGAAAACAACAAGCTTCGAGCCAAGACGACACTGTCCCCCAGAGGCTGCCTGGCCCAAGCCCACAACTGAAATGGAGGAAAAGCAATATCCAGGGCCAGAAAGCCCCCATATTGCCAAGCCAAACACGACTCCTAGCAACTAGGACCACAGCCACATCTTACAGGAAACCCAAAGTAGGCAGAAAAAAGCAGAGACCCTCTCTCCAGTGAGGTGTCAGGACCTCACAGGACCAAAGGGAGGTCTAGTGGAGTGGCACCTTGGAGCCAGAGAGGAGAGAGCTCGTATTCTGGCATGAATTGAATGAATAAGTAAGTGAGTGATAGTCATTGATCTTTGACCTAGGTACTGAGAAGGGCCCTTTCATATGTTGCTTCAATAAAGCTTCACCACAAGGTACATGTATTAATACCCCAAATGAGGCCTGGGAGACTAGCCAGCCTGCCCAAGGTCACAGCCATTGGGATAAAGGGCACATGACACTTGGGAACTGCAGGATGAGCTAAGGGCACTGGTTCAAATGGATACTCAAAAGCCCAGGGTCATGCCCCATGGGAAAACAGGAAAAACCCACAGATACAACCCAAAACCTGAAAAAACAAAGAGGTCTGGGATTCGGGGTGCTGTTTTCAGGATTGCCCAGGCTGACACTGCGCCGGTGACAGGGTGGCAGGACATGGGCACCGCCCCCCGAGAAGGGCGTGGAGGAGGGTGAGAATGCTGTCAAAAGTGTGCCAAGGACATGAAGGGGGCATGTGGAGCCCTGGAAGGGAGGAAAGCTTGGGGAGGGGGAGTCTTGTAAGAAACTTTGAGGGCCTGGGGGCATGTTGAGGAGTGTCAGGGCAAATGGGGATGTGGGTGTATGGGGACACGGGGGCCATGTGTGCGGCCGTATCAAAGCAGACAGGAGCCTGAGACCACCGCTGCTCTCCTCAGTGTTTCCCCACCGAGGGCTGCCCCTTTGCAGTACAGATTCAGCCCCAGCCTGCCCTTGTTGCCTGGGTGATGCCGGCGTCCAAGCACGGATCCGCTGGGCACTGGCGCCACCTAATGGTGGCAATATTTTACTGGCCATTTCACCAAAATTTGTATCTGTAACACCAACTTTCGCTGAGTGGTCCAGCCAACAAATGGACTGTATTCCCCAAAGGGCTTGTGAATTAATTGTTTGGAGCTCAGGATGTAGTTCCTGGAACAAATCTCATGCTGATAGGAATAATAATAATAAAAACATAATATTGAGAATAGATAACAGAAATAGTAACTGTTTACTATGTGCATGGCCCTTTACAAAACATTTAGTGTTCATTTTCTCATTTAGTCCCTGCAGTACTGCTGTGAGTTAGCTATGATGGTCAACTCCATTTTCCAGAGGAAGAAACTGAGGCTTGGAGAGATCAGGTAACTTATTTCAGGTCTCAGAGCTGGGAAGTGGCAGAATGTGGAATCCAACCCAGACCTGTCTGTCCAGAGCCACACCAACAGAAGCTTGTATGACTCCAAAGCTGTGTTGACATATGGCAGAAAGTTACAGTTATAATTACCACATCTATTACGAGGAAGTAATAACATTTAATAAGCAAGCCTTCTTTCAATCTTGAACATTCAGGTTTGGGGAAAAGGAGTTTTATATTGAGAATTTGGTTTTCTGTCAAAGATTTCTTAACACTTCACATTTCCCAGTTCCTGATTCCTACCACCCCATGCAGCTTTCATTTCGGTACATCACGGTTTATCTCAGAGCCTTGAAAAGAAGCCACATACAAACAGACTGGCCAAAGGAGCACAGGTCAGCTCTGTTCTCCACCCTCATGGCTGGTCCATACAACCAAAATGGGAGGAAAGGATATAACCTCCATCACACAGCATGAGTTAACCAGGGAACAAAATTAATCAGCTGATCAATTCAAATTAGTTGATAATCCAATTGATCTCTTCAAATTAATCAAAAGAAGAACACTCCAATGGAAAAATAAACAAGTAACACAAAAAGGCGATCCACAAAAGGATAAGCATGAAGTTGCCATAAACACATGAAAGTACTGCTGAAGTTCTGTAGAACTTCAATGAAATAAAATACACTGGACCATTACATTTACAATGTTTGGATTTGTTTTGTTTTAAGGTGGCAGTATTAGTGAGGATGCATGGGGAAAGGCCCTCCCATTTTCTGCTGGTGTGTGGTGGTACAACTTCTCTGTAGAGCAACTGGAAATATGCATCACACATCTTTACAAAGTGCCTGCTCTTTGCTTATCAATTTCACTTTAAGGGATTTATCCTGAGGAAATAGATAAGGATGTACCATAAGATTAAGTACAAGCAGTATGTCCTGTATGACCTCATTTTTGTTAAAAAAAAAATCATACACACATCTTTAAGAAAAAGTCTAGGAGAAGGTAAACCAAAACATAAAGTGTGGTCATCACTTGATTATGGAATTAGGACTGATTTTATATTTTCTGCTTTTTTCTTCAATGAATATGCACTAATACTGTAATTTTTTAGGATATATAGATATAGATATAGATATAGATAGATACATAGATGATTAAAGCCAAAGAAATCAGACTTTTTTGTCTTGAGCAGTGGTCTCCAAAGTAGGTTACATGCATGCCAGGGTGTGCAAAAGATGATCCATGGAGATATGGGGAGAAAATATTAAAGCTTCTATTTATATTTATTTTTCATCAAAAAACTAGGAAGATGTTAAGTGTTAGTAACATTTAACAAACAAGCTAACACTGGGCCCTTAAGGGGTCCTCAGGTGAGCCAGGCACAGTCAAGTGGCCTGAGAGTTCCTGATGGCAGCTGGGCTCCTGGGACAGAGATCTTCACTCTCTCCTTCACTTGCTTCCCTTGTCTCATGCCCTATGTACTCTACGTGTGCACAGTTACATTGGTGTATGAATCTGGGATTCAGATTTAACTAAACTAGCCTTCGGCAAATAGACAAGTAGCTTTAAAAGATTCCTGCCAAAAGATGGCAGGTTGCACATGACAATAATAATAATAATGCAAGCACAGCAAGCAGCAAGAGGAAGCTGGCCGTGACACTTCCGCCCCTCCCGAGAGCGAGTCTGCAGCTACGTTATTCGATAAAAGTTATGACAGTCTAATCATATCTGACAAAGAATCAGCAGGAAAGAGCCAGAAAGTGTCCAAGTAGAGGTGATATTTTAACAACAACAAGGATAAGTAAAACAAACTGCATCTGCGCTCAGAAGAGGTTATATTGCTGAGTTAAAAAGCAAAGTGCAGAACGTGGAGTAATAATCAACCGCTTGTAAAACAGAAAGGAAATAATAGGCTTGTATGTGCATTTATATTTTTAGTTTTTTAAATAACCTCCATACTGTTCTCCATAGTGGCTGTATCAATTTACCTTCACACCAACAGTGCAAGAGGCTTCCCTGTTCTCCACACCCTCTCCAACATTTGTTGTCTGTTGATTTTCTGATGATGCCCATTCTAACCGGTGTGAGGTGATACCTCATTGTAGTTTTGATTTGCATTTCTCTAATAATTAGTGATGTTGAGCAGCTTTTCATATGCCTTTTGGCCATCTGTATATCTTCTTTGGAGAAATGTCTATTTAGGTCTTCTGCCCATTTTTTGATTTGGTTGTTTGTTTTTATAATATTGAGCGGCTGAGGTGTTTATATATTTTGGAGATTAATCCTTTGTCCATTGATTCATTTGAAAATATTTTCTCCCATTCTGAGGGTTGTCTTTTTGTCTTGTTTATGGTTTCCTTTGCTGTGCAAAAGCTTTTAAGTTACATTAGTTCCCATTTGTTTATTTTTGGTTTTATTTCCATTTCTCTAGGAGGTGGGTCAAAAAAGATCTTAATGTGATTTATGTCAAAGAGTGTTCTTCCTATGTTTTCCTCTAAGAGTTTTACAGTGTCCGGTCTTACATTTAGGTCTTTAATACATTTTGAGTTTATTTTTGTGTATGGTGTTAGGGAGTATTCTAATTTCATTCTTTTACATGTAGCTATCCAGCTTTCCCAGCACCGCTTATTGAAGTGACTGTCTTTTCTCCATTGTATATCCTTGCCTCCTTTGTCATAGATTAGTTGACCATAGATGCATGGGTTTATCTCTGGGCTTTATATCCTATTCCATTGACCTATATTTCTGTTTTTATGCCAGTACCATACTGTCTTGATTACTGTAGATTTGTATATAGTCTGAAGTCAGGGAGTCTCATTCCTCCAGCTCCGTTTTTCCCCCTCAAGATTGCTTTGGCTATTCGGGATCTTTTGTGTCTCCATACATATTTTAAGATTTTTTGTACTAGTTCTGTAAAAAATGCCATTGGTAATTTAATTGAATCTGTAGATTGCTTTGGGTAGTATAGACATTTTCACAATATTGATTCTTCCAATCCAAGAACATGGTATATCTCTCCATCTTTTGTGTCATCTTTGATTTCTTTCATCAGTGTCTTATAGTTTTCTAGTACAGGTCTTTTCCCTCCTTAGGTAGGTTTATTCCTAGATATTTTATTCTTTTTGTTACAATGGTGAATGGGAGTGTTTCCTTAATTTCTCTTTCTGATCTTTCGTTGTTAGTGTATAGGAATGCAAGAGATTTCTGTGCATTAATTTTGTATCCTGCAACTTTACCAGGTTCATTGATTAACTCTAGTAGTTTTCTGGTGGCATCTTTAGGATTCTCTATGTATGGTATCATGTCATCTGCAAACAGTGACAGTTTTACTTCTTCTTTTCCAATTTGTATTTCTTTTATTTCTTTTTCTTCTCTGATTGCCATGGCTAGGACTTCCAAAACTATGTTGAATAATAGTGGTGAGAGTGGACATCCTTGTCTTGTTTCTGATCTTAGAGGAAATGCTTTCAGTTTTTCATCATTGAGAATGATGTTTGCTGTGGGTTTGTCGTATATGGCCTTTATTATGTTGATATAGGTTCCCTCTATGCCCACTTTCTGGAGAGTTTTTATCATAAATGGGTGTTGAATTTTGTCAAAAGCTTTTTCTGCATCTTTTGAGATGACCATATGGTTCTTATTCTTCAGTTTGTGAGTATGGTGTATCACATTGATTGATTTGTAGGTACTGAAGAATACTTGCATCCCTGGGATAAATCCCACTTGATCATGGTGTATGATCCTTTCAATGTGTTGTTGGATTCTGTTTGCTAGTATTTTGTTGAGGATTTTTGATTCTATATTCATCCAGTGATATTGGTGTGTAATTTTCTTTTTTTGTAGTATCTTTGTCTGGTTTTGGTATCAGGATGATGGTGCCCTCGTAGAATGAGTTTGGGAGTGTTCCTTCCTCTGCAATTTTTTGGAAGAGTTTGAGAAGGATGGGTGTTAGCTCTTCTCTAAATGTTTGATAGAATTCACCTGTGAAGCCATCTGGTCCTGGACTTTTGTTTGTTGGAAGATTTTTAATCACAGTTTCAATTTCATTACTTGTGATTGGTCTGTTCATATTTTCTATTTCATCCTGGTTTGGTCTCGGAAGGTTATACCTTTCTAAGAATTTGTCCATTTCAGATAAAATGGTTATCCATTTTATTGGCATAGAGTTGCTTGTAGTAGTCTCTTAGGATGCTTTGTATTTCTGCATTGTCTGTGGTAACTTCTCCTTTTTCATTTCTAATTTTATTGATTTGAGTCCTCTCCTGCTTTTTCTTGATGAGTCTGGCTAAAGGTTTATCAATTTTGTTTATCTTCTCAAAGAACCAGCTTTTAGTTTTATTGATCTTTGCTATTGTTTTCTTGGTTTCTATTTCATTTATTTCTGCTCTGATCTTTATGATTTCTTTCCTTCTGCTAACTTTGGGTTTTGTTTGTTCTTCTTTCTCTAGTTCCTTTAGGTGTAAGGTTAGATTGTTTATTTGAGATGTTTCTTGTTTCTTGATGTAGGATTGTATAGCTATAAACTTCCATCTTAGAACTGTTTTTTGCTGCATCCCATAGGTTTTGGATCGTCGTGTTTTCATTGTCATTTGTCTCTAGGTATCTTTTGATTTCCTCTTTGATTTCTTCAGTGATCTGTTGGTTATTAATGTAGTTTTTAGCCTCCATGTGTTTGTGTTTTTTACGTTTTTTTCCCTGTAATTTATTTCTAACCTCATAGCGTTGTGGTTGGAAAAGATGCTTGATTTCAGTTTTCTTAAGTTTACTGAGGCTTGATTTGTGACCCAAGATGTGATCTGTCCTGGAGAATGTTCCATGTGCACTTGAGAAGAAAGTGTAATCTGCTGGTTTTGGATGGAACGTGCTATAAATATCAATTAAATCTATCTGGTTTATTGTGTCATTTAAAACTTGTATTTCCTTATTAATTTTTCTGTCTGGATGATCTATCCATTGGTGTAAATGAGGTGTTAAAGTCCCCCACTATTATTGTGTTACTGTTGATTTCCTCTTAGCATTGCCCTTATGTATTGAGGTGCTCCTATGTTGGGTGCATATATATTTATAATTATTATATCTTCTTCTTGGATTGATCCCTTGATCATTATGTAGTGTCCTTCTTTGTCTCTTGTAACATTCTTTATTTTAAAGTCTATTTTTCTGATGTGAGTATTGCTACTCCAGCTTTCTTTTGATTTCCATTTGCATCGAATATCTTTTTGCATCCCCTCACTTTCAGTCTGTATGTGTCCCTAGGTCTGAAGTCGGTCTCTTGTAGACAGCATATATATGAGTCTTGTTTTTGTATCCATTTGGCGAGTTGTGTCTTTTGGTTGGAGCATTTAATCCATTCAGATTTAAGATAATTATCGATATGTATGTTCCTATGACCATTTTCTTAATTGTTTTGGGTTTGCTTTTGTAGGTCATTTTCTTATCTTGTGTTTCCCACTTAGAGAAGTTCCTTTAGCATTGTTGTAGAGCTGGTTTGGTGGTGCTGAATTCTCTTAGCTTTTGCTTGTCTGTAAAGCTTTTGATTTCTCCATCAAATCTGAATGAGATCCTTGCCGGGTAGAGTAATCTTGGTTGTAGGTTCTTCCCTTTCTTCACTTTAAATATATCGTGCCACTCCCTTCTGGCTTGTAGAGTTTCTGCTGAGAAATCAGCTGTTAACCTTATGGGAGTTCCCTCGTATGTTATTTGTCATTTTTCCCTTGTTGCTTTTAATAATTTTTCTTTGTCTTTAATTTTTGTCAGTTTGATTACTATGTGACTGGGCATGTTTCTCCTTGGGTTTATCCTGCCTGGGACTCTCTGTGCTTCCTGGTCTTGGGTGGCTGTTTCCTTTCCCATGTTAAGGAAGTTTTCAACTATAATCTCTTCAAATATTTTCTCAGGTCCTTTCTTTCTCTCTTCTCCTTCTGGAACCCCTGTAATGCGAATGTTGGTGTGTTTAATGCCCCAGAGGTCTCTTAGGCTGTCTTCATTTCTTTTCATTCTTTTTCCTTTTTCTGTTCCGCAGCAGTGAATTCCACCATTCTGTCTTCCAGGTCACTTATCCGTTCTTCTACCTTAGTTATTCTGCTATTGATTCCTTCGAGTGTATTTTTCATTTCAGTTATTGTATCGTTCATCTCTGTTTGTTTGTTCTTTATTTCTTCTAGTTGTTTGTTCTTTAATTCTTCTAAGTCTTTGTTAAACTTTTCTTGCATCTTCTCAATCTTTGCCTCCATTCTTTTTCTGAGATCCTGGATCATCTTCACTATCAATATTCTGAATCCTTTTTCTGGAAGGTTGCCTATCTCCACTTCATTTAATTGTTTTTCTGGGATATTATCTTGTTCCTTCATCTGGTACATAGCCCTCTGCATTTTCATTTCGTCTATCTTTCTGTGAATGTGGTTTTCATTCTACAGGCTGCAGGATTGTAGTTCTTCTTGCTTCTGCTGTCTTCCCTCTGGTAGGTGAGGCTATCTAAGGGGCTTGTGCATGCTTCCTGATGGGAGGGACTGGTGGTGGGTAGAGCTTGGTGTTGCACTGGTGGGCAGAGCTCAGTAAAACTTTAATCTGCTTGTCTGCTGATGGGTGGGGCTGAGTTCCCTCCCTGTTGGTTGTTTGGCCTGAGGCACCTGAACACTGGAGGCCATGGGCTCTTTGGTGGGGCTATTGGCGGGACTCTGAGAGGGTTCAGGAGGGCTCACACCAGGGAATACTTTGCAGAACTTCTACTGCCAGTGTCCTTGTCCCCATGGTGAGCCACAGCCAACCCTGTCTCTTCAGGAGACCCTCCAACACTAGCAGGTAGGTCTGGCTCAATCTCCTGTGGGGTCACTGCTCCTTCCCCCGGGGTCCTGGTGCGCACACTACTTTGTTTCCCCAGTCCTGTTAAAGTTATGCAATCAAATCCCACTAGCCTTCAAAGTCTGATTCTCTGGGAATTCCTTCTCCCGTTGCCAGACCCCCAGGTTGGGAAGCCTGACGTGGGGCTCAGAACCTTCACTCCAGTGGGTGGACTTCTGTGGTATAATTGTTCTCCAGTTTGTGAGTCACCCACCCAGTGGTTATGGGATTTGATTTTATTGTGATTGTGCCCTTCCTACCATCTCCTTTGTCTTTGGATGTGGGGTATCTTTTTTGGTGAGTTCCAGTGTTTTCCTGTCGATGATTGTTCAGCTGTTAGTTGTGATTCTGGTCTTTGCATAGACGTTGGAAGGCTATACCAGACTTTAACAATAGTGGTAACTAGGTTAGAAGAGCAAGAACTGAGGAGACTGACAGGGAAGAAAGGAGACATTGCAGTGTTTTACTCTTAATTTTTGAAGTTTGAACCATGTGAATGTGTTACTCCTCAAAAATGTAAAACAATATTTTTTTTCATGGTCAAGTGGGATTTATTCCCAAGATGCAAGGATGGTCCAACATATGCAAATAAATATATGTGATATACCACATTAGGAGAATGATAAAAACAATATTTTAATGACCTTTTTCTCAGGACCTTTTCCAAGTGTTTCTGAACTATTTTCTACAAAAAAAAGCCTCTACTCTTGAAGTCTGCCCTAACTGGTTTACAAGATGCAATTTAAAAGCTATAACAGCCAATTAGATTTGCCTCATTCTTAACATTTATTTATAATACCTCCTAAAATCTATTCTTCAGAACATTTCTGAAAGTGGCAATGGAAAGAAAAGGAGGGAAAAAGGGAGGAAGGGTGGATAGAAAAGTTTCAATGGGTGCCTCTTGCCTCTAATCCCAGGGGACAGCAATTTTCTCCCCCTAAACTTATCCCACCCCCACCCCCCAGCCGCAGAGGAACTTTTCCCTCTGGCCATTTAGCAAAGGTTTTACCACCTCCTTCTAGACAGCACACAGGTCACAGGATTAGAAATACCACGTAGGACAATGTAGCTCATCCCATTCTCCTAGGAGTGTCTGCTTGACTGATAGGCAAGCCTCCACATCCACTTTAACAGCATTTTTAATACTGTCCTGGGAAGTGACTTAACAAGAAAATACTTCAAGGTTAAAAGTCTTATGAAATCCGCAGGCAACTTCTGGTCTCTAGTCCAGCATGAGTAGCTTGAAAGCCTTGCCCTCACCTGCCAAAGCAGGATCTGACTTTGAGTCTACAAAGTGGCTCCTTACCTTTAAAGGATTCCCACGGGTCTCCAGGAGATTCTGAAGAGGGTCAACTGGACTAACAGAATTTGTGGCCAATGTTCTAAAAGTTACAAATCTCAACTCAAAAGATATCCTCAATTTCATCATCCTCTTTGTCCTTCTAAGTCAATACAGTGACTCACTTTCTTTTTCAATGTGTATCTGAATTTCAGATATCTATTTTGCCATCTTTACTGTGGCTCACAGTGTTCTTTAAAAAATGTATTTAAAATTTTTTTCAAACAGAATGGCTTTAATGTCTGTTTCCTTGTGATACAAGACCCTACCTTCCCTGTGGATCCCAAAGCAGTTCCTAGAAGGAAGAAAACCCACCAGGTTGACTGTTAAGAACTGAGGGATGTGCTCAACGTCATTACTCATTAGGGAAATGCAGACCATAACCACAATGAGATACTACTTCACACCCACTAGGATGGCCATAATCAAATATACAGACAATAAAAAGGGTTGGTGAGGATGTGGAGAAATTGGAAAATTCATACGCTGCTGGTGGGAATGAAAAAGGGTGCAGCCACTGTGGAAAACAGTTGGCAGTTTCTCAAAAAGTTAAGTATAAAATCAGCCTAATTGACTCTTCAATTCCACTCCTAGGTGTACATCCAAAAGAATTGAAGACAGATATTTAAACAAAACTTGTAGATAAAAGTTCGTAGCAGCACTATTCACAATGGTCAAAAGGAAACAATCCAGATAGCCAACTGATGAATGGATGAAATGTGATATGGCCATACAATTGGAATACCATTCAGCCACAAAAAAAGCGCAAAGTACGGATACATGCCACAACGTGGATGAACCTTGGAAACTTTATGGTAAGTGAAAGAAGCAAGACACAAAAAAGTCACATATTAATGATTCCATTTATATGAAATAGAATAGAATAGGTAGATCCAGAGACAGAAAGATTGTTGGCTGCCAGGGACTGAGTGGATGAGTGAGTAGGGAGTGATTGCTTGATGGATATGGAGTTTCTCTTTGAGGTGGTGAAAAAGTTTTGGAACTATTTAGTGGTGATAGTTGCACAACATTGTGAGTATACTAAATGCCACTGGATTGTGTACTTTAAAATGGTTCCTTTATATTACATGAATTTTACCTCGATTTAAAGAAAAACTGGAGGGTGGTGGTCTCCATCCTATGGTTTGTGATCTCCTCATTTCTTCTCCATGCGGATCTTGGGTAAATGACAAAATGCAAAATTTGAGTCTGTGGTCTTTCCAAACCAGTTCTCGCTGGTGCCCAGGAACCAGCCTGGTCATTACTCCACTGTATCTGAACTTCATCCTCTTCCTAGTTCTTCCTGTTCTAGTCCTTCATAGACACTCCTGATCCTTCTACTGGGTAATGATCATTTATTTTTTATTTTTATTTATATTATTTATTTTTGGCCGCATTGGGTCTTCATTGCTGCGCACCAGCTTTCTCTACTTGCGGTGAGCGGGGGCTACTCTTCATTGCGGTGCACAGGCTTCTCATTGCGGTGGCTTCTCTTGTTGCGGAGCTCAGGCTCTAGGGAGGGTGGGCTTCAGTAGTTGTGGCACACAGGCTCAGTAGTTGTGGCTCTCAGACTCTAGAGTGCAGGCTCAGTAGCTGTGGTGCACGGGCTTAGTTGTTCCATGACATGTGGGATCTTTCCGGACTAGGGCTCAAACCAGTGTCCCCTGCATTGGCAGGCGGATTCTTAACCACTACACCACCAGGGAAGTCCCTGGGTAATGATCATTTAAACTGAGCACCTCCTATATCCAAAGTCACTGAGCTAAGCACTTAGCATCCATTAGCTCATTTAATCCTCCCAGCAGTTCCATAAGGTGGGATTGTCATTGTCCCCACTTTACACTTGATGAAACAGAGAAGGACTTTTCCCAGGCACTTGGTCAGTGGAAAAAGGGTCTGAAAACCTGGATTGCAATGGTACCAAAGCCATGGTATAAATCTGTCCTCTGAGATGTTAATGGTATTCCCTGAAAAATAAAGTGGGAATTCATATTAGTAGAATAAAGAATCTGATAAAAATCCCGCAGAAAAAGAACTTTTGAATTTCTTTTCTCCAATGTCCTCCAAAACTAGTTGACCACAGAACTCTCTCCCTCTCCCCCTTCTGCTCCCCATCCCCCTCTTTTCCTTCCTTCTTCCTTCCTTCCTTCCTTCCTTCCTTCCTTCCTTCCTTCCTTCCTTCCTTCCCTCCCTCCCTCCCTTCTCTCTCTCTCTCTCTCTCTCAGAGAACTTCTCTTAACCTATCAGGGACACTAGTATCTCTAGGACCACAGAATGGAAAATGCTGCATCCAAGGGGTGAACTCTCAAGACAGATAGGCCTCTCAGCTGAGTGATGTTAAAGAAAACACGATTCATGACACTTGTTAAAACAGCAAGGCAGACTTTATTCAAGACATTGAGATAAGTATAGGGACTACTGCAGTGGGGTTTTGCAGTAGGGGAGAGAGATTGTGCTCAACTGAATACAACAAGAAAGAGTGAGAATTTAAGGAGCCCAGTGGGGGTCAGTGGATGGAAAATTAGTAAGGGGAAGCATCAGGGGTATGAGGGGGATTCTGACTAAACCGACCTAATAGGATTCTTGCTGAAGGCAGAGCAAGGTGATCAGCCACCCCCTGCGGCATACGGTGGAGGATGAGAAACCAAATCAGATAGATATTGACGCGGGGAGCTTCTGGCTAAACTAACTTAGCAGGATTCTTGCTACATTTAGATGGTGCAAGGACAGACAAAAGCCCAAAAGTCAAGGCCTATTTGGGAAGAAGGCTCAGAGGAGCCTGACTAAAGTTTGGTCAAGGAGAGACTCTGTCAGCAAAGCATCAGCTGAACCCCTGTGCCAGGCTCTGAAAAAACATAAGGGGAAAATACAGAAAAAACACAGAAGAGGAGGCAAAGGAGCAGCAGGACAAATCAAGGGGGCTGTTGTACCAGGACTGCTGGTAGGGATCCCCAGCCCTGAATGCACATCAAAATCCACTGCAGAACTTGAAAACAGAGGGGGAATTTCCTGGTGGTCCAATGGTTAGGACTCTGCGCTCTTACTGCTGAGGGCCTGGGTTCAATCCCTGGTCGGGGAACTAAATTCCCACAAGCCTTGTGGTGCGGCCAAAAAAAAAAAAGAAAGAAAAACAGAAACAACCTCCCTTAGAGGAGGCTCTGAGTGGAGAGAGAACTCAGGCACCTGTACTCTTATTAGTCTCCCCAGGGGACTTTAGTGTGTGGCACGGGTGAGAACCACCCGGGTGGGCTAATCACGTCACACCAGGTGTCCCTCACACACACACACAGCCACCAGTTAAGGTCAGAGAAGACACATGTTCTAAGGGCTTCACGTTTCTCGAAGAAAAGCTATCTTTGGCAGCTCTGACCTCAAGAAGCTGTGATTCTGATGAGGCCAGGATAAGGGAAGGAGGGAGGAAGCCACATCTTTTCCATCTTCACTGGAGCCGGGGCCATTTAGGAGAAATGGCTTCCTCTTCCCCGGAATCCCCGCACTTGCCATCAGAAGCTAGAAACAGGATGAATGATTACAGTTTCTTACAGTAAATCCATTTCATAGGATGGCCCTCATTTACTTTACTTTTTTTTTTAACCTCATTTACTTTACTCATTTACTAAATAAGTGGATTTGTTTGGGGATGGATTTATTTCCATCAATCCTGTCAGCTTTCCATATCATAAACATGTATTTTCTTTTACAAAGCGTTTGTTGTATTCTGTTCTCTGGGATGTGGCTTTAGAAGTTTGCACCCTGAAGACTTAAGATACTCTATTTTTATTTTGTTGTTCTTTAGGCTTTCTGGGTGCCCATGTCCTTGCCTTTATATTAGTGGTTTTCAGAGTGTGGTCCCAGGACCACCAGCACCACCAGCAGCAGCAGCAGGAGCTTGTTAGAAATGCAAATTCTTGGGCCCCTACAGACCTACTGAATCAGAAATCTGGGGTTGGGCAGCAGTTTGTATTTTAACAGGCCTTCATGTCATTCAGATGCACAAATAAGACTGCTTTAAATTATTTTGCTTAATACCCTAAAAGCCTACACTTTGGAGGAAAGAAAAAGAATGCTTCTTCTTCCTGGATTCGGGTATGAGGCAGAGTATCAGAGCTCCCCCTGCTGGTCTCCCAACTCTATTGAATTGAGATTTCTGTTTATGTTTTACAAAAGCAAGAAGGGGGTTCAAAGCAGCAGGTATAAAAGCCTTTGCCTCACCCCAGCCAGATGCATCCCCCAGTGGTATAACTGTGAACAAAGGAGAGCTTCTGAGGGCTTCAGGGAAAAGAATGGTGCTCAGGTAATTCCTACTTGCAGGAGAGAACAAATTTTCCTATACGACTCTCCTCTTGGCCCCAGAGGCTTCAAAAACAAACCCTGCTAACAGAGGTCACTTGTGTCAGTCCACCCACCTGTGACCTAAGTTGCCAGACTGTCCCTCTGAGCAGAATGACCTTTCCCTCCGGTGGGCCCACAGACCAGGCAACCTGAGCCCTGCCCCATCCTGCCCCACAGCCCCCAGGGCTTACAGCTCAGGCCTCCTCTGACCCCCATAGCGAGGGAAGCTGAAAAGATCACGGAGCAGTCCCCAGAGAGGCAGTGAAAGCTGAGGGGAACCTGCTTTTTGAAGACCAACACACGACCATCTTGGATGGATTTTGTTCCCTTTTTGGGGTGGCAATTATGGAATACTCGCCGAGTATGTAGTTCTTAACTGATGCAAATTCAGCCCTTCCTGCTTTGTTTCATGAGACAGAAAACACAGTTGTAGGGAGTGTGGAAACATTTGCCTCCCATGCTTGAATAGATGCCAAGACAGCACCCCAGCAGAGACGAGCACCCATGGGGGAAAGCTTTTCAGTTTCGGTCTCAGGCTTTTCTTACTGGGTAGAGTTCCTCTGCATCCACTTTGCTATTTGCATTGTCTGTCCCCTCTCTCCCTCACTCCTTAATGCCTTCTAGCCAGGACTGGAAAGCAAAAGCTAGGTGCCTGTTCAACGATGTCTTTGAAAGGGAAAGTTGAATGGATCTGGTGGCTGGTCCTGGGTGGTCTACAGAGTGAAATATCATGGCGGCCGACTCAGCTGGGAGATGAGGCTGCAAGGTGATTACCACGGCAGCAGGAGGAGTCTGGGTGGGACACTGGCGGAGGGCTCCTGGGTGCGGCGGTGCTTTAGATCTTGACCCAGATGGGGTTACACAGGCATCCTTTTACTTAACAAAAAGTCAGTAAGTCATGAACAAAAGGTCATAAATATACTTCTGTTTCATGCAGCGGGGATGTTCGTTGCATTTTATAATTTCTTCGAAACATGGCCTTTTAAAAAGGCATCCTGAAGCATTTCCAGTTTAATCACAATATTGTGGCCAAGTTCTCCTGACAGGGGCGTAAGTCAGGAAATGTCTGTGAAAGGGAAATGTCACTCTCTGGCCCCCCAAAGAGAGAGGAATTTGATTTTGTTCTGTGGGAGGAGGCAGACAGGGGAGATATGCCCTTCCAGGGTGTGTGGGCCCCGGGCATCCATGCCCGAGGGCTGCAGGGCTGCAGAGTGTCCGAGCTGGTGGGTGTCGGCACCGGGTGAGAGGACCAGTGAAGCAGAGCGGCCATTCTGGCAGCTGCTGAATGACAGAGCCTCCAGGGGCCTCTGCAGGAGCCCACCTCCCCGATCTCTGCTTCCATCACGGCAGATTACGTGAGGTAAAATGCGTTCTTTATAAAGCCACTCCCAACTTCTCATTAGCTTGCTTTTTTCTTAACAAGAAAACAAATCAGGAGAAACCACAAGAGATCCCCAGGCTGGATCTGAGCTCTCTCTCCAGTGTGGCCAAATGTGACTGAACCCAGAACAAATAGAGATGTTTACTGACAGCCTAATAAACAAATGGGCCCCTTTGGATGTAACCTTGATGAATGGAGCATCCAGGTGTTTTCAATAATGGCAATAAGCACTACGACTCAAAGTATTTCTGATTCAAGTATAATGCATTATTAGGCCATTAGAGGCTGAGCACGGAGGACCATTTGGACACGGCCCCATCAATAATGCTGCTTCCCAGCCTGCATTTAGGCCCAGGGAATTAGTCATCCTGATATTCTATTTAATAAAAACCTCAAGAAGAAGCATCAAAAATCACATTACATTTTAACAGGGTTACAGCAGCCCCGGAGAACCACAAGTTTAATTTTCATAAGAGCATTCATTCCTCAATTATGTCAGACATGAAAATGTAAATGGCAAATTTAATGCTCACAATATCCCTCAAAGCACATTGGCAGGTAAAGGCATATTATGTTGAGTGGATGCTGGCTGCATATTAAGCAGCCCCCAGAGTGAGATGTGGGAGGCGGAGGGCAGAGAGGAGGAGGGATTCAGGCTACTTAGCTGGGCTGCCCCTGGAAGAGCTGTAGCCTCAAAGCAGGGGGTGGAGGAGGGAGAACAAGAACTACAAATGAAGATGAATCTTGTAAGTCTTAGGGATGTGGGTTCCCTGGCACCCCCTCATGGCATTTCCCATAGGTGCCAAAAGCCCAGTTTTTTTGTTCAATGACAGCAGTCAAAAGGTGCTAATGAAGGCATTCCAGGGCTAAAAGTGAGCAGAACTTTCAAGGGATTGCCAGGAATTATATGGAATGTGAGATGGGAATTTGTATTTTAAACAAAATTCCAGGTTAGGGACATCCCTCAGATGTCTGGTCAAGAGTGTGGTAGAAAGAGGAGAATATTATTTATATTTTTAACAGAAGCCACTGACATCAACCACCAAAGAATTTCACTGCCTTTTTCCATAAAGAAAATTGTCTCTGAAAGATGTTCATGATATTTTGATGAGTTTTTTTTAAAAAAGCAATCAATGGCCAAAAAAATCTGATTTTAATTATGTACAGGTACAGGCACACCTCGGAGATATAGCAGATTCAGTTACAGACCACCACAATAAAGTGAATACTGCAATAAAGCGAGTCAACCAGATTTGTGTGTGTGTGCATATAAAAGTTATGTTTACAGTATCCTGTAGTCTATTAAGTGTGCAATAGCATTATGTCTAAAAAAGCAATATATATACCTTAATTTTAAAAAAATATTTTATTTCTATCATCTGACAACATGAAGTTGCCACAAACCTTCAATTTGTAAAACATGCAATACCTTTGAAGCACAATAAAGCAAACCTCAATAAAACGAAGTATGCCTGTACATGCATAAGAACTCATCTGAAATATTATACACCAAACTACTAAGGGTATCTAGGGAGCATGCATTTACCTTTGTAAGCAAAAATAATAATCATAAAGATTTTTTAAAGATAGAAACCCCATTAGAGAATGTCCATTCATAGATAGAGCCATCTCTCCAATGACAAGCAGTTGTACCATTCCTTCTAAGTTGCTCTGTATTTATAATTAAATCAGAATCATAAAACGTGGGAGCAGAGAGAAGGCTCAGATGCAATCTACTCTCATCCCTCCCTTCACTCTGGAGGAAGCTAAGGCCCAGAGAGGTTCATTCATTTAATAAAGATTTGCCAAGAGTCTGAAGTGTGCCAGGCAGGACTCGAGGCTCTGGGCTTCCGTCCAGGGCTTCATCCAAGCCTCAGACTGAAAACTTTGGAGCAGATACATCACTGATAACTGGATTCCATGTAATCCGACATGCGACAACAAATTTTACCATGTTTTTATTTTGTTGGAAATTCACCTTTCCAAAGATCTACTCAGATGTTTTTATTTCAAATAACGTAATGAGTCACTGGTATAAATATTCTTTGCTCTTTTCATATGAGAAAAGCTTTATAAAGGTTAAAAAAGAGGAAAATTTTCAAACTGTATTATTTTATATGTGAAAGAGCCTATAGGGAAAACATAAGAAGGCACACATTAAGTTGATGTCAACAAACTTTTATTGGGCATATATCTCTTATAAGACACTGTGATGGTTGCTAAAGATACAGCATCTCACAGTTTGGGAAGTAGCTAAGCACATAAACAAAGAGGACAGTACAGTGTCATACGGGTCTGAATAAAAGTGCATGCCAGATGTGGCATGGTGCTGAGGGGTGAATGGTTGACTTTGGGAGAGGGTTCAGGGAAGGATTCACTGGGGTAACATCCAAGTTGAGTTTTTAATAATGAGCATGCATTTGCCCAATGGATATAAGAAGTAAAGGGCATTTCCAGCAAAAGGAGCAGCACGTGCAAAGGTTGTTATGTATTAAATCACGTGATGTATGAGATGTGCTAGTGTAGAGGGTGAGGGACCCCATGGGAGGGGAGTGAGAGGGGTGGGGAGGCAGGAGCCAAAGCACAGTGAGCTGTGTATACCGTGAAAAAGAGTTAGATTATATTGCAACAGCTGTGTGGAAAGAAAAGTGTCATGGTCAGGTTTTCATTTTATAGAGACCATTCTGGTGACTAAGGAATGGGAATGGAAGGCATCAGATGGAGGCAGGAAGACTAGAAAGCTAATGAAAACAATGGCCCAGGTAAGAAGAGATGAGGCTAGGGCTGTAAATGGAAGGTGAGGTGGGAAGGGACACATGAAAGAGACATTTAGGAGGTAAAATCTTTAGGACATATTGGATGTGGGATGAGAAAGAGCAAGAATCAAGGAGGAATGCAGGGGTTGGAGGTCTGGCTTTGGAATCTGGGGAAGTGGTGACATCTCCTAGTAACTGGGAAATTCAAGAAAGGAGCTTGCCGGCTGGGGTAGGGAATTGACTTAGCTTTAGACAGGATGAGTTTGAGGATCCTTTAGGACATTCAAGGAAAACTTTGGATGGACATAGAATATGGAGCTCCAGAGAAAGTTCTACCTGGAGACACAGACTTCTAAGCTTCATCACATGATAGTGGTTTAAACGCTGATAGTGAATGAGCTTTTTGGCCCAGGGAGAAAATGAATGAAAAGAAAAAGTGGTTGCCATAGCTATTAAGGAACAAAAATATTAAGACCCAGAAAGAACAAGAAAAACCAATGAGGATGACAACAGTCAGAGAAGTAGTAAAACAACCAAGACAGTGACCAGATTACAGACACACAGAGCAGTTTCCCAGGGAGATCTGAATCATGCTTCTTTAGCCAGGGGAAAGGACCACATAATGTGGGGCGTGAGTAATGGGAGAGGTGTCAAATTTCACAGTGGTGAATGAGCTTCATGCATGGAAGGCCACACAGATGACAAGAAGCCAGCGTCAAAAATGGGGGTGATGTTAGCATTATTAAGCAGGCATGGCACTTTGGGGTTCTTCGAGTCACTTAAAGTAAGACCAAGAGTCACAAAATCATAGGAAACTCACCAAATCATAGGAAATTTTGTTGCTGCCTTATTTCTGGCTGGAGCCCAGGGTAACTGAGGCAAGGTGTGTAAAGCCCAAGCTCCCAGACATTCTGAACAGGCTTTTAAAATTTTTTTAATTGGGCGAAATTCCCTGGCGGTCCAGTGGTTAGGACTCAGCGCTTTCACTGTGGCACCCCGGGTTCACTCCCTGGTCAGGGAACTAAGATCCCACAAGCTGTGCAGCGTGGCCAAAAAAATAAAATAAAGAATAAAAAAAATTTTAATTAAAAAAAGAGGAAACTCTTTTTTCATCACATATTATCCCATATCCCATATCATGATCCACTCCCATTTTCAGCTCCTTCCCTACACTTAACAACTCACATCCTATGACAGGGGTAGGGAGAGCATTATCAAGAGAAATGGGAGACATTTGCCAGCCACAGTGACCTTCACCTTACCTTGGCCATGTCTGTCTTCTCCCTGTCAGCTGTGAGCATCTGTCACGTACTGACTGCCTTGACTCTTGGGCCCCTTCTCTATGTCCAGCATCAAGAGAACAGAGGGGGTTTGGAATCACGTTGGTCCTACAGGTCAGTTGGGGAGAGAATAAAATATGAATATTCTAAGACAGAGTTACACATTGTCTCCGTGTGGTGGACCAGGAGACAAGATGACACAGGCAGGACGAGGCAAGGACCTTGCTTAAGCCAGTAGAACAACGGGGAGACATTTTAACTAGAGATTTGACTCTGGGTTCTTGTCACATAATCAAGGTCTGTAAGCACTTCCCCCTTCTTCCTGGAGCCATCACTAATGATCCCATGTACGACTGCTGAAGAGCATGGTAAGAGAAGAGAGGGGTTAAGAATGAGGAAATGATGCATGATAGCATAGCCAAGTACAAGGATGGCAAACCCGGGTATTGGGCTGGGAGAGTAGCCTGCCCTCTGGCTTCATGTTTCCATGTGAAGGACATGACTCTCTTGGCCACTCCCTCAGCCCTCCTCTGCCCCCCACCACCACCCCAAGAAGAGGAGTGAACTATTGGCTTGTTTAATTGGGAGCAAACACTTGTCTGAGACTGCATCTGTTGTCCAAGAGCCCTCCACCAGCAGTCCAAGAAGTCTCCACCAGCAGAAGACACTGCTGCTCTTCTGGGTTTCCTGTAGAAATAGGTGGAGAAACAGCACTGAGCGACAATTGCTGTGAGGCAGCTAGATGGGCTCCACTTGGCACGAAATAAGTTAACAATGTGGGTCTTGACATGCACCAAGAATTAACTTCCATTGACAAATATCCTGATGTGCCTGGGACTTGGTTTTGCCCAGAAGAGACTGACAAAAACAAAGGTCCACACGTTAAGTGTGGAATACTGAGGGAGCGGGGGGAATATTCAGAAGGTATTCAGGCCTTTCTATGTGCTGGGCCCTGAGGTTTATATACATTAAGGCCATCTCATCTTCACAATAATTCCATTTGACAGTTAGGGAAACAGTGTCAGAGGGATTAGGCGATTTGCCGTGATGGCACAGATGAAAAGCGGCAGAGCTGGCATTTGAACACCTCAGGTCTGTCGAATTCCAAAGCTCAACCACTCAACCAGTCGACTGCACTGCCGCATGGCAAGTAATTTGCTGCATTTTCTATTTGTTTATAATTTCAGCCCTATGTCAGAGCAGAGAGCCCATTGTCTAGGAATAGCAGAAATGTTTGAGTTTTTGCTTGGGGTTCAGAAAATTTGTAGGATCTGGTAGGAGACTTTTATCTCCTACTCTATCTAGGGAAGAATTCCCTGAGATCAAACCTGTTGCTGCTTAGGGAGGTGGCAGGGGCGCGGGCTTTGAGAAAGACGGGCCTGAGTTAGAATCCTAGCCCTGCCTCTTATTCACTGAGTGACATTAAGCAAGATGCTGTACCTCAGAGCCTCAGTTTCCTCATCTAGAAAATGGGGCTGATGACAGTTGCTTCATAGATAGCATTGAAAGAGATAAAATATATAGAATACCTACATGCTGTAGTATATATCTACATGCTATAGTATATCTATAAGCTATAGCATACCCACATGCTATATACTATAGTCTGCCTTTATAAATGTTGGTTCTCTTCCTTGCTTCAATTTAAGAAAATTACAGGAAGCGATCACAGTGATAGAGACTGCATCCCAAAAACAGAAGTTAAGAGATGATACTAACAATTCAAAACTGTTCAGAGGAACTAGAGCCAGGCTTCTTTTCATGGGGGCTCACATCCCAATGAGAATCAGTTCCTCATCAACTACTCAGGAAAATCTACAGACCCCCACCCTCACTGGAGGCAGCAAGCATGGTAGACAGTCTTCTGAGATGGGCCCCAGTGATCCCCATCTCCAGGTATTCATACCCTTGTGTAATCCTCTCCCCTCAAGTATGGGCTGGACTTGGTACTCACTTCTAATGAATAGCAAACAGCAAGAGCGATAGGATGTCATTTCTGAGATTAGGATAAAAAACTGCGACTTCCATCTCTTGCCTTTCATTTTCCCTTTCCTTCAATGTCTATTCCTTCGTCTCTTTGGCAAATATATCTTGGCCATGTCGGGCACAAACCACCACCATCTCTCCATTTTTGCCTCTCCTGGCCCTAGCAAAGCTCGTGGATAGGGCAGGCAAAGACAGCATTTGCCTTAGAGGGTGGGGTGTAGGGGAGACAGTGAACACTCAGGATGAATATTTGACCCTGTCATACCTGGCGATGGGCTTGGGCTGCTCCCCAAACAAGCACAAACTCCATGGCTTGTGGGCTTCTGCTTAAAAGAGCATCAGATCCTTAGAGAAGTAACAGCTGCCAGTGGATGATCTGGGAGCGTCAACCACCATGTCTGGAGCGATTAGACCCTCTGGAGTGAAATTTTCCACTGAAAACATTTTACAGTTTCTCTTTCCATTTGTAGTTATATTTGGAAAGGGTGGACTTATAGATACTTTTGAGCTAGAGTTGTTTTACATACCCATGAATTAAGTAAGGGTTTTATCCTATAGCCAAATTATTAAAAATGTCTCAGGCAGGAAGAATGCCAAGTTCTACCAAGACAGAATTTCTCAAGGTCTTGCAAGCCAGTGTCTGGTCGGAAATTTGCTACAGGCACATTTGGGGCATTCAGATAGCTCTGAGTATACCCTGCCAGGCTGTGAGAGTCACTATCTCCCCGAAGAAGATGCCGTTTCAAGGGCAGGAAATTAAATCGCTCATTTTAGCCAAGAAGACCGCTGTAAATTAGCTAACTCCATTACTTTCATTGCAGTGCTTATCTTGCCCTAAAGGATAGCCTTGGGGCAGCAAAGAAGCTCTTAACTGCTGAGAATGGGAGGGGCTTCCGCTGCATTAAGGCACATCCTGAGGAGTGTCTGCAGAGAGGACACTGCCATTAGGTACCCTAAATGCCACCACTTTGGGTTCAAACAAGGATTCTCTCGGTAATTTTTAACAAGTCGGTGAGCTCTGTGAGGACGAGAATGGTATCCTTTATCTCTGAACATATTCTAAAGTGCTCTGTTTTCAGCTAAACCAAAATTTTCTAACCTCTGCGAGGGGGGTGATAATACCTACACACTAGAAACTGCAGAGAACATTGTAAGTTATGCACCTAGAGCCCCTAACATGGTTCCTGGCATAGAGTAGCCACTCAATACCCATAGACTTAAACTGATGAATGAGGAAGAGAATATTGCGTAAGCGATCATGGACATAAAATGAACCATAAAAACACATCTTTATTGTTGTGTGTGCTGTCAGACACCATTTTCAGTGAACAGAGAGCATCAAAATATGTAGCACAGAAGAACAGTATTTTTACAGTCTGCTCTACCAGTATGAAATTTTTTAAGATTTTTTTTGATGTGGACCATTTTTAAAGTCTTTATTGAATTTGTTACAGTATTGCTTCTGTTTTTTTTTTTAATGTTTTGGTTTTTTGGCCACGAGGCATGTGGGATCTTAGCTCCCCTAGCAGGGATCGAACCCACACACCCCCACATTGGAAGGCAAAGTCTTAACCACTGAGCCTCCAGGGAAGTCCCTACTAATATGAAATTTAATATATCAAAAATAATTTGTTATCATTATGGCCATTTTACAGGTGAGCAAACTGAGTATTTCAGAGGTTAAGTAATTTGCTGACGCTATTCCCAAGCATATAATAAGGTATTTATAATAACGTATCTGTTGCATACATATTTTTGCCAAATACTCTACATACATTAGCTCTTTTAATATTTTCAGCAGCCTCATCCTTATGCTGGGGACTGCTGACTCCACATAACGGAGGAGGAAACAGAGGCTCAGAGAAGTTAAATGTTGATGATCGCTAAGTGGCAGAGCAGGGATTCACACCCACATGGTCCTGGTGGCAGAACCCATGGGCTTTATCCCAACATTGGCCTATTAAAGCCATGTGCACCTTCTGCCATAGAACAAGAACTCCCTGTGAGGGTGTCAGCCGTGGGGAACAGGACGGGTCACATTCAGCTTCATGTCCCTGTCAGGGCTGGTACGGTGCCTGTCTGCGAGTAAGCATTTGACAAATACAGTACCTATTCTGTGCTCATTCTTGGGAAATCCTCTACAAGCCTCTTATATAAGGTAGATGACATCTGTTGAGGAAGTGTATTAGGGCTCTCCAGAAAAACAGAACCAACAGAATGTGTGTCTGTGTGTATGGAAAGAGATCTATTTTAAGAAATTGGCTCACACAATTATGGAGACAGGCGAGGTGAAAATCTACAGGATGGACCAGCAGGCTGGGGACCCAGGAAGAGCCACTGCTGCAGCTCCAGTCCCAAGGCCATCTGCTGGCAGAATTTTTGCTCAGAGGAGAACAGTCTTTTGTTCTATTGAGGTTTCAGCCGATTGGATGCAGCCCACCCACATTATGGAGGACAGTCTGCTTCACTCAAAGTCCACTGATTTTAAATGTTAATTTCATCCAAAAACACTCACAGAAACATCCAGAATAAAGTCTGACTACACAGCTGGGCACCATGGCCCAGCCAAGTGGACACATAAAGTTACCAATCGTAAGAAGTTAGACAAATAAATTATAAAATGCACACATGGGTTCACAGCTCCACCTTCAAGAGACAAGCAGAAGACATACCACACTCTCTGGCTGGCAACGTCCACTTATGTACCAGCTACTTTTATTGGCAATTTTTTGTGGTGAAATGTACTGAGAGTAACTGACGGAGGCACTGAGGAATTGTGCAGGGCTCCAGGCTGGACGATGAACCTATGGCAGGGAAGCCCAAGGAGAAGCAGTTAGGTGTCTCCTAGGAAGAAATTCAACTGCTGAGGCAGGTCATGTGTGTGTGGAGGTGGGTTCCACATGGCCCCAAGAGGTCTCACAGGTGACATCCACTAATTCAGGGGATATACCACAGTCTGGGGTTTGACGTGGGTTCAGAAACCTATTGCTTTTTCAGGGCACTAGGAAGGTTTATCCTCTCAAGCAACACACATAAACTAAGCTCAAGAGACAGAGGTATAAAAACAGAAAAGTCCATTTCTTAAACTCTGGTTAATAACTTCCATGAGCCAGGTTGATCCTCTTCAAGTAAATAAAATGTCCCTGCTCGAAACCTTCAAATGAGGAATTCCCTGGTGGCGGAGTGGTTAAGAATCCGCCTGCCAATGCAGGGGACATGGGTTTAATCCCTGGTCCGGAAAGGTCCCACATGCCGTGGAGCAACTAAACCCATGCACCACAACTACTGAGCCAGTGCTTTAGACCCCGCAAGCCACAACTGCTGAGCCCGCGCACCACACCTACTGAAGCCCACGTGCTCTAGGGCCTGCATGCTGCAAATACTAAAGCCCGCACGGCTAGAGCCCGTGCTTCGCAACAAGAGAAGCCACTGCAACGAGAAGCCCGTGCACCGCAACGAAGACCCAACACAGCCAAAAATAAATAAAAATTTTAAAAAACCTTCAAATGTATTAAATTCAAAGTCTTTGCCACTGCAAGTCTGGATCTGGATTCTACCTCAGTCTCTGACCTCATTCCCTAACACCTGCAACACCTTTGTACATGTGCTCCAGACAATCTGGCCTCTTGTTGTTCTTCCATCATGCCATCCTTCTGCATCCCCTCCTCAGGGCCATTGCCTCCTTGCTGACCAGCCCATTCCTTCTTTCAACAGGTTTATAAATCAGGGAACTAAGCGTGGCCCTCCAGCCAACAACCAGGGACAAACTGAAGTCCTCAGTCCAACATCCAGTAAGGAATCAAATCCCACCATCAAGCGTGTGGGTGAGCTGGAAAGGGCACCCTGCCCCACTTGGGCCTTGAGAGAACTGCAGCTTTGGGGACACTTGTTTGAAACCTCATGAGATACCCTGAACTGGAGGACCCAGATAGCCATGCCCAGATTCCTGACCTGCAGAAACCGTAAGTTGATAAATATGTTGTTTTAAGCTCACCAAGTTTTGGGGTGATTTGTTACAAAGCAAGAGATAGCTAATACATCAAGTGATTTAAGCTCTGCACAATTTTTCATCTGAGTAAACATGGTCCAGGAAACAAATAATTAAAATCAATCCCAAGCTTTACTGATATTTTGTGAAGAAAGTCAAGGCAAGAAAAGGACCACTAGGGTATTGGAGGAAAATCCCAGAGTGAAGTGATGTTGTAAAGGGGAGAGTGCATAAAATTACCTGTATTAGTCAAGGTAAGCTAATCTGAGAACAACAACCTCAAATTATCAGAGGATAAATACAATAAAAGTTTCTTCCTGCTCAGTCCAGTGGTTAATGTCTGTCTTCCAAGAACAGGGTGGCTAACCATTCTAGTTTTCTGCATACTGACGGGTTTCACAGGACACGGAACACTCTGTCCTAAAACCAGAAAAGCCCCAGGCAAACCTGGATGACTTGGTCACCTTACCCCAAAATGACTCCTTGAGCCAGCTCAGGCTTCTCCATTGGCTCTTCCACATTCAGAAACACAGCATGTAAGAAAGACCGTGGAGAAGCCATGCCCGCCATTAACTGCTTTGACCCTAAGTAGACATAACACTTATGTCTCACATTCTGTTAGTGAGAACTAATCACATGGCCCTGCCCAGATGCAAGGGAGCATGGGAATGTTGTTTAGCTGAGTCTCTAGAAAGTAAAAATGGGTTGATGAACATGTCACCAGTCTTTTCCCAATGCCCCAGCTTCCTGTGGAGCCAAACTGTTGTAGAAAATTGGGGGTCCCAATTTTTCCATTGGTCTACAGTGGGTACAGAAGGGGAAAGATCATGATAGGACCGATGTACCAACTCCCTTCATACATACACATATTTCAAGAGGAGGCTCTTGAGCATAGCAAAGTACCCCCCAAATATGGCAGCTGAACTTTCTCTCACTTAGGCCACCCTGACATCGTGGAGTGGCCATTAGCATGGAGTCAGTTGGTTTTCAGAGACCAAAGATTCTCTAACAACACAGGAAGCCAACTACAGTAACAAGAAACTATCTCATAGATAGAATAAAGCAAGAATAAAGGACGAAAAAGGGATAAATTGACCAAATCTTCTATATGCCTTTGTGTGTGTGTGTGTATGTGTGTAACAATTACTAGGAATAAAATAATACTGGTTAGTGGTAAGGGGAAGAAAGTTTATCACTCTCAGATGATAGAGGACTTGCATTAAGAAATATTGCTGCACAAGCACAACTGAGGCACATTTTTTTAAATAATTAAATTTTAAGATTGGATTTTATGTAGTTTTCCAGAAGAATCTCTTGTCTGGGCTAGATGAGAATTTTCCTCCAAGCTGGTAGATATTGCTCAATACAATTTAACCTGGTCTCTCCTGATGGGACAGTGTTTTGTCCCCATCAAAGAGTTTTGGCAACAAGGGTATTACCAGAATACCCTTGACTGAGGACCAGTCAAGAATCTAGAATCCAGAGAAAAATACAGTTGCCAACAACAGTTGCCAAATTGGACTGATTACATGATATGTGACGTATGGTTCTCTGAGCTCAGGACCAAGCTCCGGAGGTCATATCAGGAAGGGTTCAGTTTTAGAGAGGTGTCAAAGGTCAGGGGAGGAGGAGTAAGAAGACTAGCAATTATTGCGCCCCTACCATACACTCAATACCATGTGCTTGGTTTTCATGCTTATGCTTTACCTACCCGCTGTGCACTCACTTCAGTCTGTGGTTTCCCCAAATTGTTGTGTCTTTGGCCTCCCCAGCATAACCATCTTAGAGAAACTGAGGTAACACAATGGCAATTAAATAGCTGAGAGGAAATGAGTTCCTGTCATCATGGGATAAAGATGCCCGAAGATGCTGGTTTGCTCTCTGGAGAATGTTGAGTTCATTTTAAGGCTGAATGTGGAAAGAAGCAGTAGCAGAATGCTGGAAAGGTCAAGCTCTTTTCACAGTGGAAGCTGCTGTTGTTGGTTAGCTCCAGTTCAGTAAAGTGAGATGATAAGGAAGGGACAGTCAATGCAAACCAATAAATCTCTCCTTCCAGGCAACCGTTTATCTGAATGTCAAAAAAAAAAAAACCCAAAAAACAACAAAAAAAAACTAGACAGGAAATATGTAACCCTAAAGCAGTAGCCTGATACATTTATTAGCTGTAACTGAGTTTTCCAAAGATACAGCATGAGTTAATTGAGAGTTCATGCTTAAAGGGAGGCTTAAACTGCTGGCTTCTTCTACCCATTTAAAATTTAGAAAATCACAGTGTCCCTGATGAGAATCAGACAGCTGTATTGCTTGAAGAAATATGCCCAGGAACCACTGGACACTAAATGTCTACCTGATCCCTGTTTGGGTACCATTTTGCAAATGATGAGTTGAGTAAATGTAACGAGTTCATGTGAAGGCACTAAAGGTGCAAATTCTCATTATTTAGTGCCCGAAGAGAGCCAGAGGTGGTGAGACCTGATGTATAATTTGTCTTCTAGTTCAGATCTCTCTTCTAAAGAAGTTTTTTTAAACTTGATTAAGATACCTCAAACACACACTATGCAATGAACTATATACACATTTATCTCTATATTTGTCTATCTATCTATCGACTACCTAACTATGTATTTATCATCTATCTATGTATCTAGCTATGTTATTGTAGGTTAACTGAAGCACAAATACATACATTTACAAATTCAAATAGTATACAAGTCTCATGACGTTATGCTTCTGAAATTATCTACCAGTCCTTTTCACTAGGAAATTTTGCCAGGTGTGATTAGGCTAAACTAGTTCTCAATAATTGCTCCCTGGGGGACATCTGGCAATGTTTGGAGACCATTTTTACCCTTACAGCTTGGGGGTGGGGTGCTACTGGCATCTAGTGTGTAAAGGCCAGGGATGCTGCTAAACATTCTACAATGCAGGTTCTTAGTTGCAAACCACAGAATCGACTCTACCTGGTTTAAATGGGAAGTGAATCTATTCAAGGCCATCAAGCAGCTCACAGAATTTCCAGGGGAGTCAGAGAGTCACTCTTAGGCCTAGGCAGCTGGAGCAGTGCCCAAACCACAATGCAACAGAGACACCAGATACACACCAAAGGTACTTTGCCACCACCCTCACCGAAAGATTGAGTCTAGCCAGCCCTGCTTTCTCTTGTTGATTACTGCTGAACTGGAATTTCACACGGTGTGTCTAGTTGACAGGGATTACAGTAATGCCTACAGTGCATGATAGAGCTGTGGAAAAGATGAAAAAGCAACTAAACTTGTGGATGCATGAGATGACAACCAATTTTAAAAAAGCACAGTGGGCAGCATTGCCCTGAGGCTAAAAGCCAAAGGAATTTGTAATTGAAATATTGTTTTATTATAAAGAAACACTGCATTTAATTAACTGTTTGTAAGAAATATGTTAAATCAGGTGTCTTTGGACAGAAACACACATAAAACAAGGTTATGTATTGAACAGTTGACGAAAATGTTACAATGAGAGGCTTGCAGGAGCCCTGCCCTGTATTTTCTCTAGGAGCAAGGATTCCATACTCATTAATTCAGTATTTGCGGCAACTTTATGAGACATAAACACTGTAAATAATGAGAATCAATGCACCTTAGGACAGGCCCACTCAGAATCAGCTTCACCCTGAAGTATAAATTTCCTGATGGTGTGTACTTTCCAGGGGTCACATCCCAAAGGCTTACTGAATGCCTGGTGGCAGGGTCGCTGTAGAGAAAGAGAGGAAGTACCAAAGAAAAGGCACATGGGAGGAACAGACAAACTCCCCCTCCTCCCCAGAAGATTATGATTCCGTCTATGATCCAGCAACTCAGTGGCTCCTGGAGTGAAAACCCAGTGAATGATTTGCCAGAGACCAAAGAGCTCAGTGACTGTGACACTTGTACCTGTATTTCAGATCTGTCTTTTCTGCACTTGCCCCACAGTTACAGAAAGTTTTCCTTGTGACAACCTGTAGGGCCAACAGCACAGTATATACTCCTCATGCCACGGGCACACCAGCTGTGTCAGCTAGCCACCAACTGTGAATCCTGGAAAGGATTAGCACCACACAGTGTGATACAGCCTAAGAATATTTTAGAAAATGGCCAGGCTGACAGATGAGCAAATTTCTGCCAGCCGACTGGCTACCCTAGAGTTTACAACCATTACAGACTCACTCAACAAAAAACATTTCTCCATCCCAGAGAATACACACAAAAGTATGTGTCTGGTAATATTAACATCAACAAAAGTGATAACAGCAATAGTTACTGAGCACTTCCTCTGTGCCAAGCATTGGAATCAGTACTTAACTTGCTATAACTTGTAGAGTTTAGTGTAAATCAAAGTCAAGCCAACTAGAGCAATATTTGGAAGAAATGGTCTCTGTGGGCATGAAAGTCTCTTCTATATCGATGTAAATTTAGGCAGTGTTATTTCTGAAAATCTCACATTAGACGTGTGTCATGGCAATAGGTGACTGTTGAGAATTTAGCAATGATCATATTACTGATCATTATATTTGTTCATGGAATAAATATTTCTTAAGCACCTATTTTGAGAAAGGTTACAGGTTGGGTCCTGAGCACACCGAGTAGAACAGAGTCTCTGCCCCCAGGAATTTACAGCTGGCAGAGGACATGAATCACGAAGTAAAATAACTGAAAAGGAAGCATCGTGACTGTAAGAACTGAACTGTGGACCTGTTGCTAGAGGTTCAGAACAGGGCAATTTCTCCTGCAGAGGAGACACTGGGAAGGCTGTCAGAGGAGGGGATGGATGTCTGAAGAGAGGGCAAGGGGGTGGGAGAGTGGGAGAGAGGGGCCAGGACTCAGAAGGCAGGCAAAAGCTGGGGAGAGTCCGTCGTGGGGCAGGAAGCCACACAACACAGTAGAAGAGAGTGTCCAGCATTTATTATGTTTCAGGCCTTGGGTTAGGACTAGGATGCAAAGATGGTTAAGGTAAGGCTCCTGTCCTATAGGGGCTCATGTTCTAGAGCAGTGCTTCTCAAAGCACATCGTCAGTGAGATAAGGAGCATTCTCCGCAAAGAAAAGCAACCTGTTGATTCCTTTATTAAGTCTGGTTAGGCAACAAGTGAGCTGATATAATGACTGAATTGATTTACATTCACCCCATCACAGACCAGCAGCAGATGTACCATACTTGGAATTGTACTTCTCTAGAGCAACAGTCTGCAAAATGGGGCTCTTGCAAAAAGACATATTGGGGCACAGGAAGAAAATATTAAAACGTCCTCTTATATAGGGCCACAATCTCTTATCTGAAATCTTTGGGGACAAATGTGGTTTAGATTTTCCTTTGGATGCTAGAGAGGCAAAATGGTGCACACACTGTGTATAACATACACCCCACAGAAGTTAGGGCAACACCTGCTAATCAGACAACATGAATATTTCTGCAGCAAAATTTGGTACTGGTCCTCAAACAGCATAAACAATGACTCTAAAGTCTTTTCTCAGTGTGGGTCGGGTTTTGTCACTATTGGGAGACAATTTTCCTCAGATTTCTTGGCATTTCTGCAAGGTCCAAGTCTTCTGAGCAAAGGCATTGACAAGCTCTGTTCAGAGATGATTAAAATAGCAAACAAGCCTTGGAAGCTGGAGAGAGTGAGTGCATATGATAAGGAGAGAGAATGTCTCCCTCCCCGAAGACATTCCAGGATTGTAAAGCTTCCTCAGAGATGACCCAGGGGAGTAAAGATACTGTCTTCCTCGGGGACACCCAAAAAAAGCAGCCACCATCATTACTCCCCATTCCCGGAACTTGGGCTCAGCAAAGATGACTAACCTGGAAGTCACACGACCAACAAGCAGTGGAGCTGGGCTGGAATATGGTTCTGCAGGGTTCTGTCGGATGCCCAGCTCTGCTCTTACCCACTGTGCTCAGATGAGGATATGCCAAGAGCATCACCTGCTGTAGAACCTTATTTAAGGCAAATCTCTTAACTGCTCTGACTCTATTTCCTTATCTGTAAAATGGGGCTAATCCTCTTCTATCTCTGAAAAGTCTGAGAATTTGGTGAGACAATCATGAGATGGTGCAGGGTGAGATATTCTGGAAATTAAAAGGCAATGTAAAATGTAGGGGATTATAAATCATGTTACTGCAATCATTTTGGTCCTAAAACGCACAAAATGGGAAAGACTAAAGTGACTTCTAGCCTTGCCACTACCTCCCATGGCAGCCTGGAGAGGCCCAGCAACACCCAGGGGCCCTGCCTCGGTGGGGTACCGGCCTTGGCTCACAACACCCCCAGGGCGTGACCGAGAGACAAGGGGAAGGGAGCTTTGGCCCTGCACAAACAGAATTTGTCCTGCTTTCCACTTCCTTCATTCCAGAAATAGCGAGGCCCTCTCTGCGGGTTACAGAGCACACGGTGGAGCTGCTGTGTTTTGATTTTACCCAGAAATTATCCGAGAAGAAGGGTGGTTCCAGAGCCGCTCTGGGTAGGAATGAGGATCACGCACTTAATTCCCCTGACTTAGCTTAACACTCCCCGTGACTAGCCTCACAGAGTTTAGAAAGAGGAAGTATTTTTCGGAGGGTTAAGCAAATGATTTTGTTTTCTGAATACATGCTGACATGGGGTCTGGAAAGAAGAAATACAGGTTCAGGTTAGGTCTAGGGAACAGAAGCTCACATTTGAGCCCCAACCGTGTATCAGACACAGAGCTGGGCATTCTCACTGTCCTCTCCTTACTCCTCACTGCAGCCTGGGAATGAGTGACCATCCCCCTCATTTTATTACACATGAGAGAGGAGAAGCTCAGAGAGGCTAACTGGTCTGTCACAGACACGTGGATGGCAAGTAACAGACCTGGGGTCTAAACCCAACTTGCCCATGTCCAACACCCATGCTGTTTCCTGGTCACTCTGCCCAGCTGACTAGTTTAAGATCCTCCTTCCTTGCCGATGACCAAAGAACAGACATACTGTCATGCCAGTGCCTCTTCATCTGTTTGGACATAACTATTTTCCCCTTGGCTGATTAGAAAATTAGCCCCTTAAGACAATAAGATGGTGCTGCTGACTTTTCCATTTCCCCCTAGGATGATAATGAGCAGTGCCTTTAGAAGTTGATATAGATGTCCCTGCTTTCCTGGCTTCGTTCAGTACTCAGCTGCTAGATTCTGTCTGCACATGTGTTGCTGCCAAAAAGTGGAGGATGGAGAGATCAGAGCAAATCAGCCAATTACCAGAGGTGGTGCCCCTGAGCCAGGGTCCAGCCTTGGTGACAGACCAGAGCCCCCGGGAGGAAGCTGGGCCCTTCAGCGCCGGCATCGGTTCACTGGGCTCCCGTCCCATAACTCAGGAGGTGACAGGGTTCCTCTGACTCATCATCACACAGCCCTGTTCATTGACTGCCCCCCTCCCAATTTTCGTTGCTGGGACTTGTGTTGTAACCCCAGCATTACAGGTGCAAGGTCCAGTTTAGACTCGAAATGGAAGGGGAGATTTGAAAAAAAAAGTCTGAGAGAAAACATTAAATGTTGTTAAAGCGTTCAAAAACTGAAAGAGACAAAGAAAGAGAGAGGTTGGGGTGGAGCAGAGAAAGACAGAAAGAGAGAGGGAGAGAGAGAATGGTCACTGTCTAGAGAAAGGGGATGCTGTTGAAACACAGTCAACTATTTTTGGATGCATTTTTTGTTATAGAAAATCCAAGACATAACCTTTTTACATCATTGGACATTTACTATACAGTGAGCACTGGTCTGGCACCCTACCCACATTATCTGGAATGGGGTACCCCTTCCAGTGAACCCATACTGCACACTCATTGATGCCTTTAGAGGGAAAAACAGAGGAATGCAAATGGGTGGGGGGTGCGGTGGGAGGGGAAGGAGGGAGAAGAAGAGCAGGCAGGGCTGGGAGAGGGAGGAAAACAAACTACTACTTACTGTGGACATGCATGTTCCAGTACTGTGTTAGACAAGGAACAGGCATCACAGTATTTCTCCTCACATCCACTCTGCAAACTGCAAAGTAGGCATGAATCTTCCCCTTTAAGAAGATGTGGCACATATATACAATGGAATATTACTCAGCCGTAAAAATAAATGAAATTGAGTTATTTGTAGTGAGGTGGATGGACCTAGAGTCTGTCATACAGAATGAAGTAAGTCTGAAAGAGAAAAACAAATTCCGTATGCCAACACATACATATGGAATATTTTTTTTTAAATGGTTCTGATGAACCTAGGGGTAGGACAGGAATAAAGATGCAGATGTAGAGAATGGACTTGAGGATATGGGGAGGGGCAAGGGTAAGCTGGGACAAAGCGAGAGAGTGGCATGGACATATATACACTACCAAATGTAAAACCGATAGCTAGTGGGAAGCAACTGCATAGCACAGGGAGATTAGCTCCGTGCTTTGTGACCACCTAGAGGGGTGTGATAGGGAGTGTGGGAGGGAGGGAGACGCAAGAGGGAAGAGATATGGGAACATATGTATATGTATAACTGATACACTTTGTTATAAAGCAGAAACTAACACATCACTGTAAAGCAATTATAATCCAATAAAGATGTTTAAAAAACAAAAAAAAGGTGAGGAAACTGCAGCTCAGATACGGTCACATGGGTAACAGCTAGCTCTCAAACTAATATGATTCTGGGCTGAATGGGCTGAAAAGAATTCCTCCAGGGCAAAGAGGGGAGTTAAATTTCTTTGCTCCTAAAATAACGATGTCACTATGGCAAAAATTGGACTTTTATTAGATTATTGGGATTCTTGCCTTCATGATGAACTCTATATTCATATTCTGTATAGGCAGTTCTGTGTTTTGATGCCAGTGTCACATGGGACAGTTACAACCAAGGCTGTAGTACCAGTTCTAGTCACTTCATACCTAATAATTCATTTGCACTTTTTATTGAAGTATAACAAATTCAAATCATGTACCGTCAATGGGAGCCTGCCACCGATCCTCAGAGCCAACCAGGCCTTGAACAGGGTTGCATGTTTTGGAGGATGAGTATCAAAACGCTTCCTGGGGGAGGTTCTGAGGCCAAAATTAAGTCCACCCTCTTGGTCAGAGAGCCTCAGGAGCCAACGTCTAGAGCCAAATGTGGGAGGGGAGCTGAGGAACCAGGAGAGCTAAGAGCTGGCTGGAAGTAGTCTCAGAGTAACAGATGAAGGAAAAGTTGCATCCTTGTGACATGTATTTCACCTTTTTCAAGTACACATGGGATGAGTAGACCATCGCTGACACATTCTAGCCCGGTGAAGATCATGTTTTTCATCATATATTACTAATTTACCACTTTGGCTTCTACCCAGTTCTCAGTGCTACGCCTGGCACATGGTAGGCTCTCAATAAATACTGGCTGAAGTATATGAATGAACACATTTTTTCAATGTGCCCGGAGATTGACATTTCTAGATTTATAAACCTTGACCCCCACCTGAGAGGAGGCCCACCTGAGTGGCCAGCTGGCATTCCTCTTCCGCTTTGTTAACAAACAAGATCCCTAGTTTGAAAAACACAGACTTCCCTAACAGGAAGCCATTTCTGCGTCAGTGCGGGGAATCTGGGCTCTCTTCTTAAAGAAGTTAGAAAAGAACCCCGTGACCTTATCCCTTATCCTCAGGGGGAAAAGTCTAGGAGAAAAATCTGTTTCACAGAAGCAAAAGCATGTGGCCAAGCTGTAACCTCACTGAGCTCCTCAACCAGACAGCTCACCCTAGCTAGACCTTTGTCTGCAGCTCTTAGCTCAGGGTACAGAGAGGCACTCATGGAATTCAGCCCAGATATGCATTTCCTTTTATACTAATTCCCTCTAACTGCTGTACACTGGGTTCCCAAGTTTTCATGCACCAATCTTTCAAAGCAGATTCCCTAAGAAATTTCTAGTGGCCAAAACACAGGAAAGAGCTAGAAACCTGAGGAGGAAAGAGAAAATCCTACATGAGTAAATCAGAAACATGGTTGGAAACCAAAACCACCCAGAAGCTGCAAATATGAAAAAATACTTTCTATATATTTTTAAAACTACTCTTTGCCTATTTATTTAGATCTTACTTTCTTCTAATAGAGAAACTTAAGTCACATACACATACATATTTGCTCCATGAAAGGAATAATGAGGTGGAAATATGTGTTTTATTTAAGGGCAAGACTGACTGGGTTCATATTCTGACCACCCCATTAATCAGCTATGTGACCTTGGGTTGATGCCTCTGGCCTCAGTTTCCTCACTTATAAAATAGGGATGATAATAATACCTCGTAGGAATATTACATGGACTGACCTCCACTTGAGGCCCAAGAGAAAAAATATTTACATCTATTGACCACCTATTAAGTACCAAGATTGTACTAGGTACTTTTTCGTACTTAAATTCAATACATCTCACAACAATCTTATAAAGTAGATATTAGTATTCACATTTCATAGATAAAATACTAGAAGCTCAGAGAGTTTGAATTATTTGACCAAAATAACATAGACATTAAGGGAAAGGCTAATATTTGAATCCAGGTCTTCCTGACAGCAAAACCTCAAAGCTGTAGACAAGGCAGCTCCCTAGATCCCCAGCCATCATGTAGTGGTTCCTTGTTCTCATAATGATGGGTGATCAGCTTTCCCCAAATGCTCAACTCCCGCCTCCTCTGAACTCTCACAATACAGGGACTTCCTCACATGTGGAAGAGAACATTTAAATCTAATGCCTGGGTCTGAGTTCTCTCCACTTAAGATATTAAGAAATACACGTTGCTAAAAACAGACTTTATACAATGCAAGAGGAGCACAGATATCACTGAAAATACCCTCTTTTTACAATGCTTAGGGATTGCTTGTATGGCTCAGCCTACGTTCCAAAAGCTTTGGTTTGTTACACCCTGAAAGGATTCATGGGCTAATACAGTGCAAGATCATGTAATAGTACTCAAATGTACTCAGTAAATGATAGATTTTACTGTCAGCTCACTTTATCTTCAAAACATTATGAGATATTTGTTATCTCCGTTTTACAGATGAGGAAACCAAAACTTGGAGAATAAAGTAACTAAATAGCTATATTGGTTGCTACATATTAAATTACCCCCAAAACTTAGTAGCTTAAAACAATGATAAACATTAATTATCTCCCACAGTCTCTGTAGGTAAGGAGTTGGGAAATGGTTTGGATGGGTACTTCTGGCTTAGGATTTGTCATGAGGTTTTGGTCAAGCTGTCAGCTGGGACTATAGTTATTGGAAGGCTTGACTGGGACTGGAGGATTTGTTTCCAAGGGGGCTCACACACTGGTGCTAGTTGTTGGTGGGAAGCCTTAGTTCCTCCCCGTGTGGGCCTCTTCATGGGCTGATGAGTGTCTTCATGACATGGCATCTGGTTTCCCTCAGAGTTAGCGATCCAAAATACAGAGAATGAAATGGAAGTTATCCATTTGGTTACCCACAGCATCACTTCAACCACATTCTATTTGTTAGTAGCAAATCTCTGAGTACAACCCACATTCAATGGAGGGAGAAAGAGACTCCACTTTTTTAGAGGAAGTGTGTCAAAGAATCTATGACATATTCTGAAATCACCACAAAGGCAGAACTTGAATTCTCATTTATCCCTTTCTGACCATACAGCTCCAGCTCTTTTTCTGATACCCAAGGTAGGAAAAACGTAGCATAAATGTTTCCACAGCTCACTTCCGCATCTGTAATAGACCTCATAAGCCATCCAAGTACTTGTTCTGCTGAAGCTCGACTTGGCCTCAGGATCTCTCTCTCACACCATGTTCCAGGAAATCACCACCAAATCATTCAGAGTTAGCACACAAGTAGAAATGTACTGCATCCCTGTCCCTCCCCACCCAAACCATACTTATATATAAAAACCCCACAGGTGTGTAGGTTCTGGCTATCTTAGAGTCCCTAATCTTGAGGATCACCTTTTGAACTGTCTGTAAAACAAGATTTTTAATAATGAACCCCTCTCACAAAAGTGCTCTAGGAAGAAATTATTTTAGGAAGCCTCATGTGTTCTTTCAGAAAATCCTCCAAATTCCAGAACTCCACTGTAACTGTGCAGACACACCCCAGTAATGCCATTTATTCTCTAATGACAGGAGGAGAGGACTGTATTCAACATCTACGGTGTTCTTTACTTGGTACAGGGGCTCTCACCCATGGGTGTACATTGCAGTCACCAGTGCCAGGACCTGGCCCCATCACAGAGGTGCTGATGTGACTGATCTGGGGTGCAGCCCGAGGTCTGGGGACTTTTCAAAACTCCCCACGTCATTCTAATGTTCAGCCAGTTCTGAAAACAACTGACTTAGCCCTTCATTTTCATTGCCAAATAAGTGATCCCGCTGTGTATGCATTAAGGCATGCCACTCTGTAATGGCTAAATGAACATATTAAAAGAATCTGGAGTGATTAACCCCCAGGCAATATTCAAAATTTACTACTATTTTTCAAAATATCAATCTCAATTTTTGACTTTAGATTGCCTTCCTTTTGTAGTTTTTCCCATCTCTATTAAATGGACCAACCCACCTGATTCAATAAAAACCCAATTATTTTGCACTTTTATGTGACTTTAACAAACATTTTTTCATAAGCATCTCCCAAGCCCCCTTTTTTCACACAATGTTCACTTCCCTCCATAAAATTCCTCCCAGTGTATCAAAAATATGAGATCACCTTGGAGCAAATGTAAAATTCTGCTGCTCTGGGATTTTATGATAGCTTTTAGTAAATACTTTTCTCATACCCACATAGTCAACTCTTACTTTCCTAGGTTAACAAAGAGAGGGATTAGCCAGATAATCTAAAAATCAAAACACCACTTTTGGGCTTCCCTGGTGGCTCAGTGGTTAGGAATCCGCCTGCCAATGCAGGGGACACGGGTTTGAGCCCTTGTCCAGGAAGATCCCACATGCCACGGAGCAACAAAGCCCGTGCGCCACAACTACTGAGCGTGCACTCTAGAGCGCGTGAGCCACAACTACTGAGCCCGTGCGCCACAACTACTGAAGCTCACGCGCCTAGAGCCCATGCTCCGCAGCAAGAGAAGTCACTGCAATGAGAAGCCCATGCACCACAACAAAGCGTAACCCCCGCTCGCTGCAACTAGAGAAAGCCCGCGTGCAGCAACGAAGACACAATGCAGTCAAAAATAAATAAATATGATAAATTTTAAAACAACAACAACAACAATACTTTCTCTCAAATATCTCATCTATCCTAAAAAAGAGATATTTGTAACTGAGACATTTTCATTTTTACACCTTCGCCAAGGCAAGGACAAATGATCACCATAAGATATTGAAGGATTCTTGGGCTAGAGGGATGGCTGCAATCCCCTTAACACAATTCCCACACTTTATTTCACATTAAAATCCTATGCCAGGTTGCACCCCATGTAGTTAAATCAGCATCACTGTGGGTGGAAGTCAGGCATTTGTACAATTTGTAAAAACTTCCCAGGTAATTCCAATGTGCAACGAAGTTTGGGAACTACCGTCTTAACGCTTTACTGCTAAATCTTTGTGGGTCTCTGAGCAAAATTAATTTTCTATATCTTTAAACTACTTTAAGGAAACCTACTCAGATTGGAGATATTTGCATATCAAAGTTCATTTACTGGGCTATCCCATGTTATACAGTGAAGAACTTGAAAAATTCAAATGTCTCTTCATTTACCAAGATCTAAAATTAAAGCAGAACAGGGACTTCCCTGGTGGCTCAGTGGTTAAGAATCTGCCTGCCAACGCAGGGGACACGGGTTTGATCCCTGGTCCAGGAAGATCCCACATGCCGTGGAGCAACTAAGCCCATGTGCCACGACTACTGAGCCTGCACTCTAGAGCCAGTGAGCCACAACTACTGAGCCCGTGTGCCACAGCTACTGAAGCCTGCATGCCTAGAGCCCACTGTCCGCAACAAGGAGAAGCCACTGCAATGAGAAGCCTGTGAACTGCAACGAGGAGTCACTCCCACTCGCCGCAACTAGAGAAAGCCCTCGTGCAGCAACAAAACCCAATGCAGCCAAATAAATAAATAAATAAATAAAATTAAAGCCGAACATATTTCAATAACGTATTACCCATTGGATTTGGAGGCAAAATAAAAGTACAGTTTATCACTGTGCTCCTTTTTCTCCCTTTACTGTACTGACTGACTTGTCTAGATACGGCATAAATGTTTCACAAGTAAAGACCAAATGAAAATTGATACCGAGAATTGGGTTTTTAATCATAAAACTAAATTATATTTATATTGCAAGGGATAACCATTTATTAGTTTAACACAAATTACCATCTATACCACTTTTTCCTTTTTTTTTTTTTTTTTTTTGCGGTACGCGGGCCTCTCACTGTTGTAGCCTCTCTCATTGCGGAGCACAGGCTCCGGACGCGCAGGCTCAGCAGCCATGGCTCACAGGCCCAGCCGCTCCGCGGCATGTGGGATCTTCCCGGACCGGGGCACAAACCCGTGTCCCCTGCATCGGCAGGCGGACTCTCAACCACTGCACCACCAGGGAAGCCCCCACTTTTTCCTTTCTTAATCTTATACTACCTCCTTGTGACACAATTCATTAGCTGATTTAGGTCATTAATTTTTTTTCCAGTTTTTTTGAAAAATAATTGACATACATCACTGTATAAGTTTAAGGTATACAGCATGATGGTTTGATTTACATACATTGCGAAACGATTACCACAATAGGTTCAGCTCATTAATTCTTATATGGTATCCTTATTTTTAATGTCTTATAGGGATTATAAAACCCTTAGGAGAAGGGATCATGTACATCAACTAATATTTATTGAGCATCTATTATGTGGCTGGAGCTATGTTAGCCCATCAGAAGGGTTTTGTGTCCCCTATAGCTGTGTTATTCAATTTGCAGTTCACAATCAGTAGTACAAATCAACTTAGTGGCCTGACCACCTTTTTATTAATGAAATAGTATAAAACAGAAGCAAATAGGAAGGAATAACAAATAGCAGCATATTAAGGATATACCCACTTTTAAGGATAAGTTTCAGTAAAGGAAACTTTGTTTCACTGTGTGTGTGTGTGTGTGTGTGTGTGTGTGTGTGTGTGTGTGTGGAGTGGGTTTCAATGAAAAATACTTTTCTCCATTAAAAAGATTTGAAATACATTGGTATAGAACAGTGTTCTGTACATCATGGCGTTCTGTAAATATTTCTTGATTAAATGAAAGAAGTCAAAAGTTCTAGAAATGGGTTTTTTGTTTTGTTTTGTGCTTTTGTTGTTTTCAAAGCTGTCAGAAGCTTCTGGCTATAAACAGAAGTCACCTAGTAACGGGTATTCATTTGGCAGCTCTGAACACTGAAGGGGCCTCTTTTCCATATGTAAATACAAGGAGCTGAGGTCCCTGTGGGGAGAAGAGCAGGCAGGACCTCTGTGGCCTGGAAGGCTCATTTCCCCAGCCCTGTTGCTGTGCAGAGCTGGTTTTCTGGGCCATGGACCTCTTTGTCTAAGTATCAAGATGCCTCCTGGGGAAAGTAAGAGATGGACACCTGACTCTGTCTATTTAGAGCTTCAAAAGGCATGGAATGGTCCCAGCCAAGGACCATAGGCAGCAAAGGGCACCTTTCCATGAGGCAAGGGGAGTCTGGGCTGGCTTGGAACCCATAGGACCGAGATGAACCCAGCACAGCCAAATAGAGGAGGTTTTGACATGAAGAAACTGCTTCCTGCAAAGAGAAGCTGATGGAGCCTTGGGAAACCATACAGAAAAATAATAAAGATATGACAGACAGTGATTAATAAACTGAGTTTTTTAAATGCATACTAGTGAATTGGAGGGCTGAAACTCAGGCACTTTTAACTTACTAATAGCCACTAATTGTCTACCATACTCTGCATCCTCAGGATCCTATGATTGTGATTGATGAGGTCATTTATTCTTGCTGTTATCCATATGACAAAAATAACATATACAGCCCATTTATACTTTGAACTCCTTCAATGGCTTCACTTCACTGAGATGGGGCGAATGTGGCCACACTCAAAGATGGCCAAGAATTCTACATAGGGTTAGGTCAGATGAAGCACAGTATTTCACTGCCATGTATGTATAGCTTGAATGATGAAAAGACACATAAAAATTGATTCAATTAGTAGATATCTGGGTGCTTACCATATGCTAAGCACAAGAAAATATGATTTTTTATACTATAGAATTATAATAACGTTCCACCCACATCAGTGATACGACTAAGGAGGCCACTAATTGCCATATGGGTTCAAGATGGTGGCATTCAGAGCAGACATTAAGATAACTTGAACAAATTTTAAAATATTACTTGAAAACACAAAATATCACAAAATGAGAAAAATCTCTAAAGACAGACTTAAGAATAAGCCACCAACATACTTGACTCACATCAAAACAACAGACTTTAGACAGAGATTATCTGAGCAACCACTTGCATGAACGTCTTGATGGATAAAATTTATAGAAATGTGTAATCATGCATCTCTTATGTTTCATTCTCAAAATGTTTAGAAGTGGAAGGTAATATTTGGCATACTTGCTTCCTTATTGAGTCATTACAACATGTTTGTATAGTTTTCTTTCCAAATCAGCGTTTACATACGTTTTAATAAGACAACCTGTGTTCTCCATGGTTTAAATTGCAGTGTGGATGTTCAGTGGCCTTCCTTTAGGTAAGAGGCAATAATCTGACAACAGGCTTTTCTCATTGCAAAAGGAAGAAAAATGTCTTTGTGGAATACTTTTCTCATTCATTATCCTCCCCTCTTCAAACTACTGTTTGACAAGCCTGTAGACATTCTGTGATAAGCAGGAGTGCTGTCATCAGAAATAGGCTCCACAGGACTGAAAATAGCTTTCTTGTAGAAGAATATCATCTTGCTTTTACAGATCTGAAGAAGGGTTAGGAGAAAGATTTGACGAACGCTTTCTAGGCTAGTTGAATTCTGCTTGGAAAATCCAGGTTTGGTTTAGATCTTTCTTCCTCAGAAGTTGGGAGGTTTTATTCTTGCACAATATAAATCATGGTCTTTCATCTCTTCTCCAGGGATAAGTAAGATACCAAGTACACTGTATAGCACAAGAAACTCTACTTCACTTCGCTGTACAGTAGAAACTAACACAACATTTGTAAAACAACTATACCGTAATAAAAAAAAGATACCAAGTACACATTGAACTATTCTATTAATATTTGCTCATGTATCTTAAGTTTTCAGTTTCTTTGAGATTTTTTATTTCTTATAACTGTTGTTTTTCTTTTCCGGTTATAATAATTAGAGACACTTTCAATATTTTGTAATTGCAGTTTGAATTGAGATCCATGTAAACTCTACTTAAAGTTCAGCACATCATTTCAGTGTACACGAGAAAAGGCCTAGGACCGGAAACCAGGTGACCTGAGTTCTAGTTCAGCTCTATCACTAGCTACCTATGCAATCCTGAGCAAGTCCCTTAGCCTCTCTGGGCCTGAGTTGTCTCATCTACAAAACGAAGAACTTAAAGGAGATGTTTTCTCCTCCTTTTGATGTTTAGTTAGACCTCCTTTAGAACTAATTTTAGGGCTAAAATTGCATGATTTTGGTTTAGAACTGTTTCCCCTGCAAGACCTTTGTGCTAAATGTTGTACATTAGCTATTCACAAACTGTCCACAGCTCCCTTCTTGCTTGCCTTCCTCAATCATGGACTGGAAAGCTAATATTCTTCATTTTCATACTGTCTTGCACTTAGATGAGATGGTCATATAAGCAAGTTCTGGCCTATGATGTTAGTTGAAGTCTCTAGGAGGAACTTTCAGAAAAGCTTTTTTAAAAGAATAGATTCAGCTGTAATATCCCTTCCCCCTTTCATTCCCTCTTCTGTCTTCCTGCTTGTGATGTGGACATGAGCCTGAAGCTGCGACATGTGACCATGAGGCACAAATGTAAGGACAAAGGCTATACACTAGTGCTAGTGGAAGAAAAAGATGAAAAGAGCCTGATTTACAGATGCATCCCTGAACTATTGTACCAGACCTAGCCTGGCCTACATTACGCTTCTTATTGCTTGAAACAAATAAATCTTTACCTATTTAGAGCACTGTTAATTGGGCTTTCTGTAAGCCGCAAATGAATGCAGTCATAATAAACCTTAAAAATAATCATTCCCAAAGAGTAATGATTTTAGAACATATTTCAGTAACTTTAGAATTAATCCTCCTCCTTAGAATCAGTTTCCACTTCAAAATGACTTTCCTTTGCCTTTGTTTAGAGCTTCTGTAACCCCTCCTCAGCCTTTGGGACCCTACCCATCCCCCTCCCCCTCTATGAAGTGCTCCCTGCCTCTTCCAAGTAGAGCAGACCACAGCCTCCTCTCTGCCTCCACCATATCTGGCACTCTCCTCTATTTTTGCCCCTATCTCATTTTACCGGGACTTATTTAGTCTAGCTTTCATCCTTATTAAACCGGGAGTCTCCAGAGGGCGGTTAGCATGTCTTACACAGCTTTGTGTACCCCAAATATAGCTTTGAACCTGGTACATAATAGATGTTCAATAAATGGTAGTTTGGTTATTTAATTTTGAATGAGTGCATTAATTTATTAATATTATAATCATTTGGCAAACTCATTGTTTATGTGGAAGTGGCTGGGGACAACTGGACTTCATGCTGATCATTCTATGTGGAGATGGTATAATTCTTGATAATTCTACCTGGGCTGTATAACTGACACTGTCATTTACCTCTAAACGTTAGAAACCTACTTTCAAGAGGAGTTTCTTTCCAGCGGCAGATCTATGTCTAACTCAGCCACTCTCCCACCTTTTCTGTTGCAGCAATAGGATTGACCCTGAATTTGTTTATTAATTTAAGGGAAATAAAATATGTTATTAAGGTCCTGAAACTCATGAGAGTGAAAAGCAAGGAGCTTTTCACAAACAATGCTCAGTAAACATTTATTATGCCTGGGAAGCATGCATTGTGCCTTTCCTGGGACAGCGTTATTACAAATGGAAGATATGGCAAGATATTAGTTCTTTCTGATCTATTGATTTCATGGCTTAGCACAGAAAGAAGACATTCAAAACTGCAGATTGTGTGTGTTTTTAAGTCAAGAACTATCCTAAAAAGGTCAAAAAAGTAATTGGGATGTAATAGGATTGTGTGAGATTACATTAAAGCCTACAGTTATTCAGTTTATTACATTTTGCTATGAACCACTAAAATGTCTATCTGTCTAGGCAAATTGAAGCTGATTCAGTTATGCTTAAGAATGCTCAGATAATTAATATTTTAGTGGTGCTCATTCACTGAGGCTATGGATAAAACATGTTTTCTCAAGGGAAGTGATTTGTCTAGTGAAAAGCAGCACAGTTGAGAAGAGTGTCCTGAAACTTTAGTAATTCACATACCAAATGCACAATTTGGGCTACAATTTTTACCTGTACTAGCATAAAATTAATGAACTCATTGTTTTCCTTTTGGAAACTTACTCTTTTTCCTTTTCTACTTAAGTAAGGAAATCTGCAAATTTAAATAAATAAATTATATTTTTTATATATATACACACACATATCCTTAGCAAGCTCCCCCCAGCTTTGGAGTCTCTATATGTATCTATATTAGGGATACTGTTATCTGCAAGGCTCTAAACCTGAGGCCTGATTTTTCTTTTATAAAGTGAGATAAGAAAATGTTACAGGGACTTCCCTGGGGGTCCAGTGGTTAAGACTCTGCACTTCCATTACAGGGGGTGCAGGTTCGATCCCTGGTCGGAGAACTAAGATCCCACATGCCATGCAGCCGAAAAAAAGAAAATGTTACAGAGATGAGAGGTGTTAGAAACACACTGGTATTAACCTGAGACTTTTTCTTTGACATAATAATAAGCATAATTAAAAAGGGAATAAGTTTTTTATTATGTGATTTTACATCATGTCCACGTGCCATGCAAAGTCCTTTTAAATACCATCAGATATGCACATCCTACAGCTTGGCAAATATGAGAATAGTAGAATGAGCACAGATTTTGGAGCCAGACGGAGCCGGATATAAACTCCAGCCCCACCACTTACTGTGTAACTTGGACACGTTCCCTTCTCTCTGTGCTTTAGTTTCTTCATCTGTGAAATGGGCATAACAAAGTACCACAATGGCATATAATTAGAGAATAGAATGTCGTAATTTGAAAAAGCATGCTGAAGTGTAAAGATATCTGTAGTTTATTTTGAAATGTTTTTAAACAGTTCAACTTGGCTAGGCTGAACCATGTCTCCCAGAATTCCCAGAAATGTTTCTGGTTAAGGTACACCTCAAAAGACATTTTTATGTGAGATTTGGAGGGTTAAAATGAAGCAGCAGCCATTTTTATTTTTATGCTCAGACTATTATGATACGAAAATCCAGGTGAAAGCTAATGGAACTGCTTCTACCCATGAAAATAGTAAGCCAAAAGCAACATCTCATTCCTAGAGGTATTGCAGAGATCAGTATCACCATGGTGATTCCCACGTATCCATCCCCAGTCATCCCCATTCAGCTGGCTGATTTGGCCTGTGCAGTAAACAGAATGACAGTGGATTAGCATAAAGTTAATCAGGTGGTGACTCCAGTTGCAGCTGCTATTCCCAATATAGTGTCATTGCTGGAGCAAATCAACAAATCCCTTCATACCTGATAAGCTGTCATTGATCTGGCAAATGCTTTTTTCTCTTCACCTGTTAATAAAGACCATCAAAAGTAGTTTGCTTTCAGCTGAGAAGGCCAGTAATTTTCTTTCGCTCTCCTATTTCAGGGGTATCAACTCTCCAGCCCTAGTCTATAGGGATCTTGGTCACTGTTTTCACTCTGCAGAACATCATTCTGGTTCATTGCATTGACAATATTTATGTTAACTGGATCTGTTGAGAGGAAGTAGTGACTACTCTAGACCCATTGATATTTCCTGCCAGAGATAGGAAATAAATCTCACTAAAAATCAGGGCCTTTCTACCTCAGTAAAAAATTGAGGGGTCCAGTGGTCTGGGGCATGTCGGTATATCCCTTCCAAGGTGAAGGGCATATTGCTGCATCTGGCCCCTCCTACCACAAAGATAAAACGCAATCCCTAGTGAGTCTGTTTGGATTTTGGAGGCAATTTATACCTCATTTGGGAGTGTTATTCCAGCCCATTTACCCAGTGATCCGAAAGCCTCCAAGTTTTTTTTAATAAATTTATTTATTTTATTTATTTATTTTTGGCTGTGTTGGGTCTTCGTTGCTGCACACGGGCTTTCTCTAGTTGCGGCGAGCGGGGGCTACTCTTCGTTGTGGTGCGCAGCCTTGTCATTGTGGTGGCTTCTCTTGTTGCGGAGCACAGGCTCTAGGCGCGCGGGCTTCAGTAGTTGTGGCACGTGGGCTCAGTAGTTGTGGCGCACGGGCTTAGTTGCTGCATGGAATGTGGGATCTTCCCAGACCAGGGATCGAACCCGTGTCCCCTCCATTGGCGGATTCTTAACCACAGCACCACCAGGGGAGTCCCACCCTCCCAGTTTTGAGTGGGTTCCAGAACAAGAGGAGGCTCTGCCATAGGTCCAGGCTGCCATGCAGGCACAGTGCCCGCAAGCATGGACGGCACTTGAATGCACTGCAGCTCCCCATCATCAAGTGGAGGCAGTCTATTTGAGATGGAGCTCCAGTAGGTCCCAAAGGCACTAGTGTGTTCCATGAGGAAGTATGTCCTCTACTCCTACCACATTGCCTTCTCTCTCTCTTAGCCCACCTGTATGGCCTCAGTTATGGCATATGGTTCCCTACACCAATCAGTGGGTCCTCTTCAATTCAGCATGGCTTTCCTACATGTGGCTCCTGATGGCTGATTCTGGAGGTCAGAGCGCCCTACTGAGTCCCCTGAAGGGGACTACAGCTTCCCACACTCCTTTTTATCAGAGCTAAGGTTGTCAGTGGATTTACATTTTTCCTGAATCAATGGGGCAAGTTTTGTACCAACAAAATTGTATCTCCTGCCATAAAGCCAACTTTTAGCTGAATAAAAATTTCTGAATGATTTCCATATAAAAGTATGAGATCTATGAAAAATCTGACCATGGCTGCACATGTCACTAACTCCCAGAGAACTGAAGGAAGTCAGAGCCTGGCCTCAGGCCACCAGATGTCACAGTCACCTCCCTGCTCACCTTCCTGAGGACAGCCTCCAAGGAGAGTGTCACAGAGGGTCACAGCCCAACACGGCCCTGAAGCCCAGCCTCAAGAGCTCCCCTGTAACCATGGCTCCACCAGCAACACCACACAGCACACGGCAGAGCCTCCCCAAGTGTTCTGCCTGGAATCCAAACCAGCAAAGAACGTGAGGGCACAAGGAGAGGGGAGGACAGATTCAATAAAGAATTCACAGGTAACATCTTGTTAGGAAAAATTTCAAACATTACCAAAAGTAAAAAGAATACAGTGAACACCTGTGTACCTATCTCTTATATTCAATAATGTTAATGTTCTACCATTTTGCCATGCTTCCTCTCTCTCAGTATCTCTCTCTCTTGAAATTCATGATGGAGTAGAAAAGAGCTTTTGTGGGGGACAATAAATTTTGTAAGTCCCTGTCCTTAGTCTTTCCAGTCTTATAAATCCAACTGCTGACTCAGCTCTCCACTTGGCTGTCTGATAAGCATCTTAAGCTTAACAGAAATGTTGATTCACTCCCTTCCCCAGACCTGGCCCACTCCTGTCTTCCTCACCTTAGGAAGCAACACCACAACCCACTCAGTTGTTCTGCATGAAAACCTCAGAGTCAAAGTCAACCCTGATTCCCCACTAACATGGGACACTTGCAAAAGGACTGTGATTTGGGGGGAAAGACCCACAACAAGAGGTGACGTGAGAGCATGGGGGTTAGGAGTGTAGACGCTAGAGTCAGCCCACCTGCGTTCACGGCTGGCTAGCTCACTCACGAGATTTGTGCATGTGGGCAAGATACTAATTGCTCTAACCTTCAGGTTTCTCCTGTGGAACATCAAGATCACCATAGTGGGGACTTCCCTGGTGGTGCAGTGGTTAAGAATCCGCCTACCAACGCAGGGGACACGGGTTCAATCCCTGATCTGGGAAGATCCCACATGCCGTGGAACAACTAAGCCCATGCGCCACGACTGCTGAGCCCACGTGCCACAACTACTGAAGCCCGTGCACCTAGAGCCCGTGCTCTGCAACAAGAGAAGCCACCATAATGAGAAGGCTGCACACCGCAACGAAGAGTAGCCCCCGCTCGCCGCAACTAGAAAAAGCCCGCGTGCAGCAACGAAGACCCAACCCAGCCAAAAATAAAAATAAATAATTTTTTTTAAATTCTAAAATGTAAACCTTTTTTTAAGAAAAAGAAGATCACCATAGTATCTACTACTAAGGTTGCTGTAAGAATTACACAATTTCAGTGTGGCAGCTATTCAAGGTCAGCTCACCTAAGGCGCTAGAAAGTGAGTCTGTTTCTGCCAGTTCATGGTCTCCTCCCTAAAGTGATGGAGGAAAGACAATTAGAGCTACATGATTTTCCACCTACAATGAGTTGAGTAGCATCAGCAGGAGAAATGATACACTGTGAGGTCCCAGAAGGTCCCTCCATAATTACACTTGGATTTATGTACTTTTATCAAATCCAAACCCTTTCCTTTGTTTATTCTGTCTTCTAATTCTACATGTTTCCAACCAGAGCCCATCTCAGGGTCGTGTGCACCTGGGCTCTTCACAGTGCTGCCCGCTTCCAGCTCACACTAGGCTTCTACAGCCCTCTCTTTGTATCACCATGTAACTCAGATATGGGCCCTCATTTAGGGTCCTTGGCTGCCTCTCTTGGGGCCTTTGGAGTTTCCTAGATGGATGTGATTTGATTGTTTGCTTATTAAAATCAGTGTATTCTGATGATAAATCCAGAATTATAATGATTTCTGGCTTATTTCCAAGCATGAAAGAAGTATGTTTTCTTTTTTTATATAAATATATACATTCTTTTTTTAGTATTCTATTTATCATAGGATATTGAATATAGTTCTCTGTGCTGTACAGTAGGACCTTGTTGTTTATCCATTCTATATATAAAAGCTTACACCTGCTAACCCCAACCTCCTACTCTATCCTTCCCCCAACCCCCTCCCCCTTGGCAACCACCAGTCTGTTCTCTATGTCCGTGATTCTGTTTCTGTTTCATAGATAGGTTCATTTGTGTCATATTTTAGATTCCACATATAAGTGATATCATATGATATTTGTCTTTCTCTTTCTGACTTACTTCACTTAGTATGGTAATCTCTAGTTGCATGCTTGTTGCTGCAAATGGCATTATTTTGTTCTTTTTTATGGCTGAGTAGTATTCCATTTTATATATGTACCACATCTTCTTTATCCCTTCATCTGTTCATGGACATTTAGGTTGTTTCCATATCTTGGCTATTGTGAATAGTGCTGCTATGAACATAGGGGTGCATGCATCTTTTTGAATTAGAGTTTTGTCTGGTGTATGCCCAGGAGTGGGATTGTTGGATCATATGGTAATTCTATTTGTAGTTTTCTGAGGAACCTCCATAATGTTTTCCAGAGTGGCTGTACCAATTTACATTTCCACCAACAGTGTAGGAGGGTTCCCTTTTCTCCACACCCTCTCCAGCATTTGTTATTTGTAGACTTTTTAATGATGCCCATTCTGACTGGTGTGAGGTGATACCTCATTGTAGTTTTGATTTGCATTTCTCTAATGATTAGTGATGTTGAGCATCTTTTCATGTGCCTATTGGCCATTTGTATTTCTTCTTTGGAGAAATGTGTATTTAGGTCTTCTGCCCATTTTTCAATTATGTTGTTTGTTTTTTGATGTTGAGTTGTATGAGCTATTTGTATATTTTGGAAATTAAGCCCTTGTCGGTCACATCATTTGCAATTATTTTCTCCCTTTCTGAGGATTGTCTTTTCGTTTTATTTAGAAATATGTTTTCTAATTTGATAAAGTGTCAGAAATATATGTATTATCATTCAAGGATCAAGTTCTTTCATGCCATTTCACTCATTAATGAAATAATCATTTAAATATATGTGAATGATGGAAAAAATTTTAACGATAAGTCCAATATAATATATATAGTATTTTGAAATATATCAATAGGTTAATTATATTTTAAATCTATAGTTATAATATATTTATTATGTCTTATATTTGTATATCTGTATACGTCTAAATACAGTCATGAGGGTTATTAGTACATGAATTGAAAATTCATGTACTAAAAATTGCTACATGAATAATATATAAATTGAGTAAACCTAGAAAAGTGTTTCTTTTCTGTAAAAAATGACTATTTTCAATAGAATCTGTGCTCCTTACAGTATTATTTTTATGTACACACTACCTCTACTCTGAAGGCCCCAAGAAACTAGTTCAGTTCTAAACTAGCTAAGGCCAAATTTATGCTATAGTAAATACTCCTTACTTTGTCAACATAAGTACAATTGGAGAGATGGAAGAGTCTGTGATTAGACTAAAAGAAAGGGGCATGACCTTCATCCCTAGAGGAGACCCACCTGGACTTCAGGACATGTTTTCCTGGCCTGCGTTTAGTCATCTGGCCCCTGACTTTACAGCTTACTACGAAGACTAATTTTGTCTTTCATAATTGCCTATATCCCACTTGACTGGGACATCCTGTACAGAGACAACCATTGTCTAATGCACAACCACTGTCACGTCAGATCATTCAACAATGTATCCTGCAATCAAAGGAGCACAAAGTGCTAACTTGTTCGAGTACAAATGATATTCTCTGGACAACCTCCTGACAAGCAGAATTTCAGTAATGGTGAAAATCTCAACATCACAGATTAATGTCCTGTGACCTAACTTTATCTGCCCTTGACCAAAAGTGAGAATTAGAAAAAAAAATCTCTGAAAGCCATCAGCTGGCACTAACATCAAGACCCTGATGTTCTACTAAAGATACAATTTCACAGAACACCAACATCAGATGAGGTCACTCTGGGATCATGATAGAGTGAGACAGAGGTAAGACTCCTCTCAAATTATGTCTGAGTACAGACAAAAACAAGGATACTGGGAAAAACATGAAAATAAACAAATGTCTCCCTCTTTCAGCTAACATGAGTGACCACTGCCTTTTTGCTAATTACATCTTTAGTCCCACTCCATTTCTCTCTCATCTCCCAGATAAAAATTATTGTTATCTAAGCATAGGTTTAATTTTATTTCCTGACAGTATCAAATCCAGAGAAGTACCCCGCTTCTTTAAACACTCCACAGAATCACGTGACACAAGTTTAAATCCTGAGTTCCTTCCTAGTATGGTCTCCTTTGCTGTAGCAAGTAACACAGGCAAATTTGTTCCACTACAGATGTGCTCTTGGGGAGTTCTGGCTGTGGTCAACATTAATTAGCACAAAGAACTAACCTGAGTCATTTGATCCAAAAATGATCAAATTCCCAGGGAAAACAGAAGAAATTACAAATAGAAATAACAATTATTGCTCACTAGACATATGCTGGAAGGCATTTTCACATGCCTTTATAGGTTGCCTTTATCTCACACAATGACTTTCTGATTCCCCTCTTTCCCTCACAGCCCCCATTGCAATCCATCAGCAAGCCCTCTGAGCTCTACCCAACAGGACACCCCAAACCTGACCACTTCTCATCCTCTGCACTGCATACACCCAGCCCAGCCATTCTCAGCCACCACTTGCACTATTGCCATAGCCTCTGGAGGGATCGCTGGACCTCAGTTCTGGCCCCGAGTCCCCTCCCACTGTCCATTCATCTCACCACAGCCAAAGTGAGCTTTACAAACAGGAAATATATATGTATCTGTAATACTGAGTTTATGAAAAGATGTTCAATCTCAACAGGCAACTAAACATTTTCAAATTAAAATAACACATTGCACAGTGTAGTGCTTGGCACAAAGTGACTACTCGATGAATATTTATTGTATATGTGAAAAACAATTTTTCATCTAACAATTGGCAAAGATTTTAAAATAAATTTCACAGTATTGGCAAGAGCTCACAGAAACAGCACTCTATACACTTCTGGAGAGATTGTGCATTTTTTATCAGGAAATTTGTCTCCAAAGTCTCTGAAATGTCCATATACTTTGAGCAAACACTTTCATATTTAAATTTCTTATTTAAGGATTTAATTAAGGATGTGCACAAAGCTGTATTTATATTCAGTAGTCCAGGCATATTAAGTAGCAGTTTAATCTTACATGTTTAAGAATGGACTTTTCTTTTTTAGGCTATAAAAATTCATCATGGAATAGACAGGGGCTTTTTTGTTATTGAGGGGTATATTTGTTCCCTATTGTTGCTTTAACAGTTTTCCACAAACTAGTGGCTTAAAACAACACAAATTTACTATCTTACAGTTCTGGAGGTCAGAAGTCAGAAAAGGGTCTTACTGGACCAAAATCAAGTTGTCAGCAGGGCTGTGTTTCTGCCAGAGACTCTAGGAAAGAATCCATTTCCTTGCCTTTTCTAGCTTCTAGAGGCCTCCTACACATATGATACCTACATTTCTACATTTCTTGGCTCATAGCCTCTTTCTCTATCTTCAAAACTAGTAGCATATCATCTTCAGATCTCTAATTCTTACCTCTTCTTCTGCCTCCCTCTTCCACTTTAAAGGACCCTTATAATTGCATTAGGCCCACCTCTATAATCCAGAATAATTTCCTGATTTTAAGATCAGATAAGTAGCTTAATTCTTTCTGTAATTTTAATTCCCTCTTGCCATGTAACATAACATAGTCAGAGGTTATGGGGATTCTGATGTGAAAATTTTTGTATTGGCATTATTCTGCCTACCATATGGGATATAAAAATTTTGGTGTCCCTCCATCACCCTGATACCAAAACCAGAAAAAGATGTCACAAAAAAAGAAAACTACCGGCCAATATCACTGATGAACATAGATGCAAAAATCCTCAACAAAATATTAGCAAACAGAATCCAACAGCACATTGAAAGGATCATACACCATGATCAAGTGGGGTTTATCCCAGGATGCAAGGATTCTTCAATATATGCAAATCAATCAATGTGATACACCATATTAACAAATTGAAGGACAAAAACCATATGATTATCTCAGTAGATGCAGAAAAAGCTTTTGACAAAATTCAACACCAATTTATGATAAAAAAAATCCTCCAGAAAGTAGGCATAGAGGAAACTTACCTCAACTTAATAAAGGCCATATATGACAAACCCACAGCAAACATCATTCTCAATGGTGAAAAACTGAAACCATTTCCTCTAAGATCAGGAACAAGACAAGGCTGATCACTCTCACCACTATTATTCAAAATAGTTTTGGAAGTTTTAGCCACAGCAATCGGAGAAGAAAAAGAAATAAAAGGAATCCAAATTGGAAAGGAAGAAGTAAAACTGTCACTGTTTGCAGATGACACGATACTATACATAGAGAATCCTAAAGATGCTACTAGAAAACTACTAGAGCTAATCAATGAATTTGGTAAAGTAGCAGGATACAAAATTAATGCACAGAAATCTCTTGCATTCCTATACACTAATGATGAAAAATCTGAAAGAGAAATGAAGGAAGCACTCCCACTTACCATTGCAACAAAAAGAATAAAATATCTAGGAATAAACCTACCTAAGGAGACAAAAGACCTGTATGCAGAAAATTATAAGACGCTGATGAAAGAAATTAAAGATGATACAAACAGATGGAGAGGTACACCATGTTCTTGGATTGGAAGAATCAACATTGTGAAAATTACTACACTACCCAAAGCAATCTACAGATTCAATGCAATCCCTATCAAACTACCCATGGCATTTTTCACAAAACTAGAACAAAAAATGTCACAATTTGTATGGAAACACAAAAGACCCTGAATAGCCAAAGCAATCTTGAGAAAGAAAAACGGAGCTGGAGGAATCAGGCTCCCTGACTTCAGACTATACTACAAACGTACAGTAATCAAGACAGTATGGTACTGGCACAAAAACAGAAATATAGATCAATGGAACAGGATAGAAAGCCCAGAGATAAACCCATGCACATATGGTCACCTTATTCTTGATAAAGGAGGCAGGAATATACAATGAAGAAAAGACAGCCTCTTCAATAAGTGGTGCTGGGAAAACTGGACAGCTACATGTAAAAGAATGAAATTAGAACACTCCCTAACACCTTACACAAAAGTAAACTCAAAATGGATTAAAGACCTAAATGTAAGGCCAGTCAGTATAAAACTCTTTGAGGAAAACATAGGCAGAACACTCTGTGACATAAATCACAGCAAGATCCTTTTTGACCCACCTCCTAGAGAAATGGAAATAAAAACAAAAATAAACAAATGGGACCTTATGCAACTTAAAATCTTTTGCACAGCAAAGGAAACCATAAACAAGACGAAAAGACAACCCTCAGAATGGGAGAAAATATTTGCAAATGGAGCAACTGACAAAAGATTAGTCTCCAAAAGTTACAAGCAGCTCATGCAGCTCAATATCAAAAAAACAAACAACCCAATCCAAAAATGGGCAGAAGACCTAAATAGACATTGCTCCAAAGAAAATATACGGATTGCCAACAAACACATGAAAGGATGCTCAACGTCACTAATCACTAGAGAAATTACAATAAGATATCATCTCACACCAGTCAGAATGGCCATCATCAAAAAATCTACAAACAATAAATGCTGGAGGGGGTGTGGAGAAAAGGGAACACTCTTGCACTGCTGGTGGGAATGTGAATTGGTACAGCCACTATGGAGAACAGTATGGAGGTTCCTTAAAAAACTACAAATAGGGCTTCCCTGGTGGCGCAGTGGTTGAGAGTCCGACTGCCGATGCAGGGGACATGGTTCATGCCCTGGTCTGGGAAGATCCCACATGCCGCGGAGTGGCTGGACCTGTGAGGCATGGCCGCTGAGCCTGCGCGTCCTGAGCCTGTGCTCCTCAACGGAAGAGGCCACAGCAGTGAGAGGCCCGCGTACTGCAAAAAAAAAAAAAAACAAACTACAAATAGAACTACCATACGACCCAGCAATCCCACTACTGGACATATACCCTAAGAAAACCATAATTCAAAAAAAGTCATGTATCACAATGTTCATTGCAGCTCTATTTACAATAGCCAGGACATGGAAGCAACCTAAGTGTCTATCGACAGATGAATGGATAAAGAAGATGTGGCACATATATGCAATGGAATATTAGCCATAAAACGAAACGAAATTGAGTTATTTGCAGTGAGGTGGATGGACCTAGAGTCTGTCATACAGAATGAAGTAAGTCATAAAGAGAAAAATAAATACCGTATGCTAACACATATATATGGTATCTAAAAAAAAAAATTCCGAAGAACCTAGGGGCAGGACAGGGATAAAGATGCAGACGTAGAGAATGGACTTGAGGATGTGGGGAGGGGCAAGGGTAAGCTGGGACAAAGTGAAAGAGTGGCACGGACTTACATACACTAACAAATGTAAAATAGATAGCTAGTGGGAAGCAGCCGCATAGCACAAGGAGATCAGCTCAGTGCTTTGTGACCACCTAGAGAGGTGGGATAGGGAGGGTGGGAGGGAGACTCAAGAGGGAGGAGATATGGGGATATATGTATAGCTGATTCACTTTGTTATAAAGCAGAAACTAACACACCACTATAAAGCAATTATACTCCAATAAAGATGTTAAAAAAAAAATTTGGTGTCCCTCTTAAGCAAATGATGACCCTTCCAACCTAGAGGCGAGTCTTCAAACTTCAAAAGAAGGCTTGAGACTGGAGTCTCAGGCTACAGATAGGGAACAAGACTTCTCAGCACATCCAGAGTACCTTCATCATGACCATAGTCATGGTGGTTAGTGGTTGAGAATCAGCACTGCTCTTACTGTTTGAAATCCAAATGTTTAGGCAATTATGGTGGCCTGACCTGAGCCCAGGTGGGTATTTGATGCTCAGACCCTACGTTGAATATACTTGAAACAGTCAGGAGGGGAAATGGGCCAGTACTTGAGTTCTTTGGCCATGTGCTAGTCAAAGTTGGGGAAACAAAGTTCCAACACAAAATCCATCCAGCAAAAGTAAGGCTGATGCTGTGAGACCAAGCCAGTGACAGAAGCCAAGCATAACAGGGATGAAACTGGAATTTAAAATCGAAAAATTAAGCCCACTGAGCTAAAGCACCCACAGTTACTCTTTGCCAATTGCCCTCATGGGCAGGTCATTCTGGTTTAAAGGTACAGATTTGGCTGACATCATTTTTCTCAGAGAAGACATTAAAACTATACCATTGTTTTGATTTATTTTCCTTTTTTCCCACAAACTGAAGAATCTCAGTGGTTAGAAGATGAAACTTTGGCTCCATGCCAAATGGTAATAGTAATCCTAATGTGGAGGTAGCATTTGGAGCTATGGCTCCTCCACACACCACCCCCCAGCTTCTTTGCAGGTTACCTGCTTGTAGTGTCTACAAAACAAACGTAAATGAGGTGGAAACCCGACATCTTAATGCACACCACTCACACATTTCCAAGAATTTGTATTGCACTCACCCCCTTCCATCCAAGTATCATCATCTTTTCTTTTTTCCTGTAATAATGGAATTACAGTGGTGAAAGAAACAGAATACCATCAGAGTGATGCATGAAACCTCTAGTTTATTCTTCTGTGGCTAAGAGGAAAGAGCTTTAGTGTTCAGCCTTCTGACCAATGTGCTTCCTAGATTTGAATGAGTAAAGTAAACAAGGAACTACAGCTACCTTTAGACTAAAATGTGGAAGGTGGGAAGGATTGTATAGGATAGAGATAAAGGAAGAAAGGCACCTCGGCAAATTCAATTTTTCCCCAAAAAGGATCCAGAAAACAAAGCCCATATTTTTATTGTAAACTATTACTGGGTATCTGAATCCTAAAATTTTTAGGCCTTAGGAGGCAAGAACCACAAGATATTAATAAGCTAAAAGAAAGCAGGGCAGGGTGGAACCTTCTTGAGACTCAATCAGAAACATTAGTGTCCGTTTCCCTACCCGGAAGCGTCTGTTTGGTTGGTATGAAATCAAATTCTTTTAGTCTGGCCACAAGCTAAGCTAACAGAAAAAACATTTCCTTCAGCCCCGGCTCTCTGCTTCATCCCAGTGCTTGTGTTTCCCACTCAGGGCCAAACTCAGGGGTGAGAATTCTCCTTGCACCACATGAAGGAAGCAGTGTTGAAAGCAAAGCATTTGATTTTAAGAGAGGAAGGCCTGTTCTCAAGGCCTAAACATTTAGCTGTAAAATGTGTAAACCATGTCATGGAATTCTGGCTGTGGTATGTGTCAAGCTAAGAAAACAACATGCCATCTCACCACTCTACCTAACGTGGAGGTACAGAGAGGCTGAGACAGATAAACACATATATATGTAGTTAGTTACGATATTAACATATGGTAGCTGCTGGGAAAACTTTGCTGCTGAAAAATTAGAGCTGCCATTGTATAAAAACTGCCTAAATGTTGGCTTGATATCATCATCAGTTAAGCAGTGGTGATAAAAATGTGTTCCTGGGAATGTATATAGATAAAGGAGTATCTTGTTTTTCCATGAGATGTGTTTCTGAAAACGTGTGAAGTAGATTTTTGTAAATGAAACCGTATTAGGCATGCCCCTATTTTAAAAGTTTTTTATAGCACTTACCACCTTCTACCGTGGTCTGTAATTTACTTACCTGTTGCCTTTATTGTTCATTGACTCTCCGTCCTACTGCAACATGCAGGTCTTTGCATATGGTGGCTGCTGCTGCCGCTGCTGTGACTGCTGGCCCAGGACTCAGCTAAGACTTCACCCCCAGCGTTTCCTCCTCCACATCTGCAGCTGTCTCCTCTCTACCGCTCCACCTCAGGCCTAGGGTGCTAACTCTAACACTTCATTATCCTAAAGCTGTTACAGGGCTGTTTGGTTCCCAAGCAGGGAAGAGGTTCTCCCTTTTACCGACTCTGCCGCACAACTGCAACCCCTACTTGGTGCCCACACAGACTTGCCCTGATTTACTATTTCAACCTTAAAATTCTGCAACAACTAATACTTACTGGGCACCTACTGTGTGCCATGCACTGTCCTGGGTGCTTGGGATACAAGCACAGACAAAAACTCCTGAATTAATTCAACTAACATTTCTTCAGTGTCCATTGAAATTGATCCCATATTCAATGCCTCTCTATAAATTTACCCTATTTCTCTACATTTAGAATAAATGTCACTTTGAAATTTCAACCTGACACCAATTTTTGATGGTTGCCTTTAAGACATGCAGGCAATAAGGACCTATAATACTCCAGATCTCTGGGGTTTATATTAAAGTATCTTACTTCACACCACCTACAAATGCAGGTGCTCCCCTCCCCTAGGACCCTGGGAAAAGGATCACTGAGTGCAAATGTCACAGGTTCCACAAATCCCATTGTTATTTCAATGAGACTCCTTACACTCTCAAAGTAACCAAAAAGCCACATCGAATTATTACAGAATTCTGAAATAAATCTTTCAATCCTTTCAGAAATTTCTGTCAATCTGCTACCATCTGACCGTACTGGTCCATGACCCACCCCTGTGGAAACTCTTGCCCAGGCAAAGCATTGGAGGTTGTTAGTTGGAGTGTAATTAATGTGCCAAGTCATAATAACTATCATGAAAATATTAGAAAAAGTCAGTATGATGAAAAGCATTCCCTTGTCTCTTTCTTGAAATTCTTCTCCAGCTTAACCCAATTGCCTAAGTCACTTAGAGGCCTTTAAACAAAATGAAATCCTAATGATGTCTCTTCCATGAATAATTAATTGTTCATGTACAGTCTTCTCCACAAAATCCATTCTCATTAGATTAAAGGTTTCCTCAAGATATGTGAGTTCATTATGGGCATTTTTACCTCCTTTTTGTATCTTTCTTTTTTTGTCCATCTTAACTGTGTCTGTCATCTGAGATTCCATCATCCTGGCAGCCCTCCAAAGAGAAATAGTTGTAAGGCAGTTAAAGACCTTTGAGATGTGGCAACATGTCTTGCTACTTTAAAACATGGTGGCTTAATTGAGAGAGTAAATAAGTGAAGGACTGAATTTACGGTGGTAAGGAAGGGCGGTTTGTTCTTTCAGAGGGAAAAGAGGAGAGGAAAGTAGGGAAGGTATGTTTGTCCACCTTCTGAGAAACTGACTTTTTATCTATGAGTGTTCTGTCTTTCTGAGAAAGCCTTCATGACTGGAAAGTCTTGAGAATAAAGAACATTATAACAGAACATCTTATAACTTCTTTTCAGATGATGAAATGCAAGGTCTTAGACACAATGGGAGGAATTTTAGGTGTCATCTCACATTCATTTGACAAATAACTGAATCCTATCTGTCACAGTTCCAGCCACTGGACCAAAATGAACCTTGTCCCTCTCCCCTTCACAGCCCTGCCTTTTCAGTCTTAACCTCCTCCATCCTCACCCACAAATGTGTACAATTCTTTCAACTGTATTGCTGTATTGCTAAAGAATACTTAGGCATAGGGACTTCCCTGGTGGCTCTGTGGTTAAGAATCTGCCTGCCAATGCAGGGGACACAGGTTGATCCCTGGTCTGGGAAGATCCCACATGCTGCAGAGCAACTAAGCCTGTGTGCCACAACTACTGAGCCTGCACTCTAGAACCTGCTAGCCACAACTACTGAGCCCGCGTGCCACAATTACTGAGCCTGCGCGCCTAGAGCCCATGCTCTGCAATAAGAGAAGCCACAGCACTGAGAAGCCCGCGCACCGCAATGAAGAGTAGCCCCCGCTCGCCACAACTAGAGAAAGCCTGCGCGCAGCAACGAAGACCCAACGCAACCAAAAATTTTTTAAAGACTACTTAGGCATAGGATGAACTTGGCAAATGCTGTGCAGAGCTTTTTGTTTCACAATATTTTTACATAGGTATACTCATCCAATAGACAAAATTTTGTATTCTCTCTCTTTTTTTTTTTTTGGTATGTGGGCCTCTCACTGTTGTGGCCTCTCCCGTTGCGGAGCACAGGCTCCGGACGCGCAGGCTCAGCGGCCATGGCTCATGGGCCTAGCCGCTCCGTGGCATGTGGAATCTTCCCTGACCGGGGCACGGACCCATGTCCCCTGCATCGGCAGGTGGACTCTCAACCACTGTGCCACCAGGGAAGCCCATGTATTCTCTTTTCTTAATCTAACCTATCATATACATTTTTGAGGTTAAACTTTAACAAACCACTGTTAATAATACTGCAGTGAGCATCTTTCTGCATAAAACTTTTTTAATATTTAGGATTATTTCCATAGGTTCAACTCTTAGAAGTGGAACTACTGAATCAAAGGATAATATTTAGGTTGTTGAGATATAGTGTGAAAACTTTCCCAAAACACTGCTCCAATTTATATTCCTACGTCTCCTATTCAATTAACAGGATTAATTAACTTTCAATTTAAGGTGGTCATAATGTACAGAAGAGGGTGACTGTGTTTATTGTGAAATGTATCATAGGTACAAAAGGTATATAAAATATATGCAGTTTAATGAATAATAATAAACACCCATTTACCCATTACCCAGTTCAAGAAATAGAATATTATGAATACCTTAGAACCCCCATAGTATATTGTAGCAACTACAGACAGATCTCATAATTTCGTTAGCTTAAAATACATGCACACACATCACACACACACATTTATACCTTGTTCACATCACAGTCCATGCAGGCTAAGGAGCTCTTCTTGACACCTCCAGCAGTAATTTAAGACTTTAGGTTGCTTGCATCTTGTAATTCTACCATCTTGGAGGTTTTTGCTCCTAGTCAAGTATGGCAAATAAGAGAGAGGGCATGACTATTTATAACAGCCAAGACATGGAAGCAACCTGAATGTCCATTGACAGATGGATGGGTAAAGAAGATGTGGTACATATACACAATGGAATATTACTCAGCCATAAAAAAAGAATGAAGTAATGCCATTTGCAGCAACATGGATGGACCTAGAGATTATCATACTAAGTGAAGTAAGTCAGACAGAAAAAGACAAATATCATATGGTACCACTTATATGTGGAATCTTAAAAAAATGATACAAATGAACTTATTTACAAAACAGAAACAAACTCACAGACTTAGAAAACAAATTTATGGTTACCAAAGGGGAAAGGGAGGGGCGATAAGTTAGGAGTTTGGGTTTAGCATATACACACTACTATATATAAAATAGATAATCAAAAAGGACCTACTGTATAGCACAGGGAACTCTGCTCAATAGTCTGAAAAAGAATAGATATATGTATATGTATAACTGAATCACTTTGTTGTACACCTGAAACTAATACAACATTGTAAATCGACTATACTCCAATACAAAATAAAAATTTTAAAAAACAGAGAGGGCATGGAGAATTCATATCTGCCTTTAACTGCCTTTCTCAAGAAGTGACACATCTCAGCTTTCTTTGGTGAAAACTACCACATAGCCTGAACTTTATTGTAAAGGAGGTTGGCCAACGTGGTCTTCCTTTATATCCAAACTGTGCTGCCCATCACACATAGCCTCTGCCACAGTGCCCTTCCCCAAGAGATAACCCCTTCCTGACTTTTGTATTAATCATTCCCTACCTTTTCTTTGTAGTTTAAAAAAATTGACTAGGAAGCACAGACCTAACTGTTGGAGAGAATAATATTGATACTATTATATAAAGGCTCCTGAAAGAAAATAAGATAACAAAGTGTCTGAGTCATAATCTGGCTTCAGCTTCCTTGAGAATTTGCAAGAGCCCTTTCTGGGGATGTCAGTGGGCAAGGTCATGAGTGAGTCTTGGAAATCATAAGGATCAGCAAGTTTAGAGCATTTGAAAGAACTATAATTTTGATCATGGACTAAGATGTCCATCAGCAATAGACACTTCAGAGGGAGGAGGCTACTCTGTAGTTTCTTCCCTAAATTCACAGTCATCTTCTGTCAGCTGTCAGGAGTATTTTAAAGCTAATCCAAGCATCAAGGCAAAGAGGGAACGCATGTCACTTTAATGATATGTAGTCAGGACAAGCCAAGTGCTAAGAATCTGGGCCAGTCTTGCCCAGACATTCAGTCCCAAGGTCACAAGGATGGTCATAAGGCAGCAGGGATCTTGGAATTCACAGTTCTCAGCATATGGTGGCTGCCTTCTCTGTCTGCAAGTGGCTGCCATCCTGGGAACTTCCTTCATCATCACCCAGTGGATTCCCTTCACCTCTCTCTGATATTGAATCTGCCTTCTCTGCTATTGATTCCAGTACCCCATGGCTTCTTTTTTGTTTGTTTACTCTATTTTTTTTGATTCCTCGAACTTAGTAAGTATAGTTAATTTAAAGTCTGTAACTCTTAACTCCAATATCTGGCGTCCTGAGGGTCTTTCCAATTCTCTGTTTTTTCTGCAGAAACACATCCTCCAGCAGCTTCTTCAGAAAGGATGCAGGAGAAGTCAGTTTTTTTAGAAAATCCATATGCTTTTTTGAGGTTACAACATAGTCTTTACAACAATCATTTAGAAAGACTGTACAACATTCCATTAAGTGGATATGCCCTTGTTTACCAAACCATGCCCTTTTTAGACATTCATATTTTTTCCCATTTTTATTACTATTAACAGTGCTGCAATGAGCATCTTTCTGCATCTGCATGCCTACTGTGGACCAGGTACTCTCGTGGGCACTTGTAGAGAGAGTCAGACACAGTCTAGTGGGCACAAAACAAGGAGGAGGCAGCAAAGGGAAGAGGGGTGTATACATGTGCTTAATAAAGAGACAAGTGATTGTGCCCCTAAGAGTCTGAGGCACAAAACAGCCTACTGCAAAACCTAACTTTCTCTGCAGTCTTTATCCCAACTTAATTATTACCTATGCAGTTTTGCATTTTAATACATATTCATCTTTGATGGTTTTGACATTAAATAGTAAATCTTTTAAATTATTTACAATGATCTTACTATGGCACCAATATCAGTTAACACTTTTCTGTGTATATCCCCACATCTACATCCTGCACAACCCACCTCTCGAATTCCAGTCTTGCCAACTGAAAGTGCTCCCAGTGGCCAAGGCTGGAACAATTTGAGCAACAAAATAAAGAGGTTCTGGATTAAAATCCGAAGTATAGGATAAATAAGTATTCATGAATTCATACTGACATATAAATGATTGAAAAAATAAATAAAAGGGAGAGAAGAGACAAATCTCCCATGCAGAAAAATTCCAAATAGTTTATGTAGATACTCTGCCCTCAAAGTGGCAGAGCAGAACTCCCAGCTCCTTAAATGTGGACTGCACACAATGACTTCCCTCCAAAGAGCACAAGATAGAAAGGGAGAAAATAAGAGTGACTTTACGGTGGAGAAGTATGACAAACACTACCTCAGTCGGGTGACCAAGGTCAACATCAAGAGTGATAGGTCATGTTGATGGTGGGTGCTCTTGATATGATGTGATGGAAATGTCATTTTACCTCTGTGCTCTTCCCTAAAAAAAATACATGACCCCAGTTTAATCATGAGAAAAATATCAGACAAATCCCAAAGGAGGGACATCCTACAAAATACCTGACCAGTACTCCTCAAAACTGTCAAGGTCATCAAAAAGTTACAAAAATCGTCTGAGAAATGGTCACAGCCCAGAGTAGTTTAAGTAGACATGAAAACTAAACTTACTGTGGTAGCCTAGAGAGGATTCTGGAACAGAAAAGGCACATTGGATAAAGACTAAGGAAATAAAGCATGCACTTGAGTTAATAACAATACATCAGTATTGGTTCATTAATTGCAACAAATGTACCATACCAGTGTTAAGATGTTAATAATAAGGGAAACTGGCTGCAGTGTATGTGGGAACTCTTTGTACTTTCTTTGAAATTTTTTCTGTAAATCTACAACTTCTAAAAGTTCATTTTTTTTAAAGTTAAAGAAAAAGGTCAATGAAACATTAAGCAGCTGAGGCCATTTTTATCTATATGTTTTAGTTTTAGCCACTAATGATTATATCCCTGTAATAAAAAAATGAGGACTGAAGAAAACTATTTCCCAAGAGAATTACTAAGTAAGGCTTAAGGCATAGGGTGCCATCTCATTATCAAATACCATGGTCTCATCACTGGATTTTCTGCTAAATTGTCCTAAAGTAGAGGCTGTCAAAAATTTAAATGGCCCTTGCCTGAAAAATAGTGGTCTGATCCAGTCATCAGGAGCAAACTCTGGGTATAGAAAGACAGTGAGACAACAGTGCTTAACTCCTTCAGGAGCCACTCTCTTCTCTCTTCCCCCCAATGCCCCCACACACACAGCACCCTTGAGTCACCTATACAAGTGGTTATTTTTATTCTCTGTATTTTTCTGTATGTTTGAAATATTCCATAATAATGTTAAGGTAATGTTTTCATAAATTATTTTCCTATTGAGCTTTCAGACTCAATAATTTCAGACTTGACAAACAGTGCAAAATAATACAAGAATTCATGTACACTCTTCACCCACCTTCCCCAAATGTTAACATTTTATATAGCCACAGTACGATAATCAAAACCAAGAAACTAACTTGAAGCAATACTATTAACTGATCTACAGACTATATTCAAATGTCACCAGTTGTCCCACTGATGTCCTTTTTCTGGTCCAGGATCCCAATCCAGGATCCCACATTGCATTTAGTTGCCATGCCTCCAATGTGAAGCAGTTCCTTAGACTTTGTCTTTCATGCCCTTAACACTTTTGCAGAGTCAAAATAATACAGTTAAATCCATCAAGTTTATGACTATCTCCCCAAAACAATTTTATTAAAGGAAGCTCTTCAGATAATTGCCAGCACATCAGGGAAGAGCCTTGATAACCTCAAGGAAGTCCCCAGAAGGGGCAGGAGGAGGATAGGAAAGTGGCTGAGCAGGGGCAGACTATACCCCAGTAGGATTACTGAGTTTTTAAATCTACAGTCTCCTGAATACCTACTGCAGTGCCAAGTTCCTAGATGCCTAGAAACCTCACCTCACTCGCAGGAACTTCTGAGATAGGGGAGCTCATTGTGGATGAGTGTGTGCCCAAGTCCACTCACCAGGGCTTGGTGAAGCCAGGAGTTCAACCCAAGACTGTCTGAGGAAAGCCCAGGCTGTCAGTACTACACATCCTGAAGCTCACTGAGGGTCACACTCTCTAGCCTTCTCAGAGTTTAGCATCAAGGACCAGAATTTCAGGGCCAAGAGAGGGGTTCCTTTTTTCCATGCTTTCTCATGCTACTTTGAAGTAGCATCCTGCCCTCCAGTGCCCCCAGGCTCTGAAATCACCTTCCTCTGGGTCCACAGCAGAAAAGATGTATGGTGTTACACCACCATCTAGTGCTAAAAGTAGTACAGTGCAACAACACTATCCCCACACTTCTGAAGATATAACAAGTCATTTAGCAGAGGCTGACAGCCTTGAAGAAGCAACACACCAAGATTTAATCAATGTACTCTAATAGTGTAACAAGCCAATGTGGTTTATTGGGAAGAGGCAATGGAGTCAAATGGACCAGGAGAGAATCCCTTTCCTGTTCTTACTTAAAGTGACTTGTTAAGTCTCTGCATGTCCCTGAACATTATTTTCCTCATATTTAAAATGGGGCTCATAATATCTACATGTAAAGTTGTTATACCTTGATGAGTACTGGGTTCACAGTAGACCCCCAATGAACATGTTTTACTTCTCACACTCCTCTCTAACCCCTTGTGCACAATTTGCATGACAACCTAGAGTCATCAAAATTGAAGGGATAGTTTGTGAGAGGTTCGATATGTTTATCCATAAAGTCGGACAGATTGTAAATTTCAGAGGCCAGATTGCATAGAGTTTAGAGCAGGGACTCTGGCAGGGGGCCGCCTTGTTTTGAATACCAGCTCTGCCAGTTGCTGGGTTTTCCATCTGTAAAACAGAAATGGTAATAAAGATACCTACCTCCTAGGGTTGTTGTGAGGATTAAATAAGTTAATACCTGCAAAGCACTTAGAACAGTAAGCATTTGATAAGTGTAACCTATTATTAATAACTTTTCTTAATAATGCTGACCCAAAAAAAACAGAGGTGAGGGTGGGAAAGCTCCAAGCCAGTATTTATTTGACTCATAAAAAGAAAATGTTACATGTTACATTTCTCCTCCTTTTGAATACTACTACTCTATCCCTTGTGTTTTCCCCTAAACATACACAAGCACACAAATTCTATCTTCAAGTACTTTGAATCTGGTGCCTCTTGACTAAGTTAGCTTCCTGGTCCATCTCCAAGCTGAGGTGGGGCCTTTCTGAACTTCACAAACAGCTCAAACGCCTGAGTGAGCTGCATACCCTCTTACTCTAGTAATGCTTCTTCCCTTAACTTCGACTTTGGACACTAAATATACCAGTTTCCTGTTGGTTCATATTTGCATGAGAAGTCTTTTTCCATCTTTTTACTTTCAACCTTCTTGTATCCTTATACTTAAGGCATGTTGCTTTTAAGTCTCAGAATTAGGTTTTGTTCTTCTTGTAGTTGATTTCTAATCTCATAGCACAAAAAAAGAATTCAGAGTAATGATAGTAAAGATGATCCAAGATCTTGGAAAAAGAATGGAGGCATCAAGAAGATACAAGAAATGTTTAACAAAGACCTACAACAAGTAAAGAATACAGATGAACAGTACAACAGCTGAAATGAAAAATACACTAGAAGGAATCAATAGCAGAATAACTCTGGCAAAAAAAAAATGTATAAGTGAGCTGGGAGACAGAATGGTGGAAATCACTGCTGCAGGACAGAATAAAGAAAAAAGAATGAAAAGAAATGAGGACAGTCTAAGAGACCACTGGGACAACATTAATCACACCAACATTTGCATTATAGGGGTCCCAGGAGGAGAGAGAAAGGACCTGAGAAAATATTTGAAGATATAATAGCTGAAAAGGAAACAGTCACCCCAGTTTAGGAAGTACAGAGTCCCAGCAGGATAAACCCAAGGAGGAACATGCTGAGACAGATAGTAATCAAATTGACAAAAATTAAAGACAAAAAATATTAAAAGCAACAAATAACATACAAAGGAATTCCCAGGTTTTGTTTTTTAAGCTGACAATGTTGTCTTTAAGTTGTAATATTTAGTCCATTAATGCTTGATGTATTGATAAATTTGGATTTAAATCTACCTTCTTAACTTTTTGTTTTTTCCCATCTGTTCTTTTTTCTCCTTTCTTGCCTTCATTTGGATTTTAAATTTCCATATTCCTTTTCTATTATCCTGTTAGTTTTACATTCTTTTATTAACTAGCATAGAAATTGAAACATGCTCCCTCGTTTATTCATTTCTAATATAAATTAGTGTCTTAACCATTTCCATTTCCAAGACAATTCAAGGACCTCAGAATACTCAATTCCATTTACCTCTCATCAGACTTATATGCTATTTTTGTCATGTATTTTAATTCTTTATACATGTAAGACCCCGTAAAGCATAAATGTATTATTTTATGGCAATATTCTTTTAGATTTATGCAGAAATTTACCTTTCCATTGCTTTTCAGTTTCTTTCTGCACCTCCAAGCTGTGATCTGTGATAATTTCCCTTCTGCCCAAACGCCCATTAGTATTTTCCTTTAGGACTTCTAGTACTTTCCGGTGGTGATAAAATCTGTTTTCATTTGCCTGAAAATGTCTTTTGAAGGATATTTTTGCTGCACATAATCTTCTATGTTGGCTATTATTTTCTGTAAGCTCTCTGAAAATATCACCTACTAGGCTTACTTATTGTTGCTCCTTTGAAAGTGATCTACATTTCCCTCTGGCTACTTTTAAAATTTGTTTTTCAGCAGTTTTACTCTGAAGTAATTAGCTGTGATTTTCTTTGTATTTATCCTGCTTGGAAGCCAAGAACATTTCCTACATCTGTGGCTCAATATCTTTCATCAGTCTGGGAAAATTCTTAGCCATTATCTCTTCAAATATTGTGTCTGCCCTGTTCTCCCCCAGCATCATTCTGGATATTTTTTTTTTGACCTTTCAGTTTACTAATTCTGTCTTAAACTGTGCCTATCAATGCCATCTACTGATTTCTTAATTTCAGCTATATTATTTTTCAATTCTAGAATTTTCTTTTTATATAATTTCCAGTTCTCTACTGAAATTTCTCCATCTTGTCATGTAAATCCTTGATAATTTTAATCACAGTTATTATAAGTTCTCTGTCAGATAATGCTAAGTATCTTTTTTTGCTTTGCTTTAAATTTTACAATATAATTTAATTTTTACATTTTATTTAAGGGTAATGTTTTTTTTTCACAACTCACACACACACACACACACACACACACTGTATTTTATTTTTACAAGAGATAAATAAACTGACACCAAGCATTGTAAATGGATGACCACAACAAAAGCAACAATGATTGCAATTACCAAACACGAAACACGCTCATACTATGTCATAATATTGACATTCAGTCCAATAATCCTCCACTGTAACAGCTCCTTTACTTTGCAGTGAAAATTGATTTGTATATTTTTTGCCTCTGAGGCCTTGTGGGATTTTTTTTTTTTATTCAAACAGAAAGTCACAAAAATTATACTCATCCTCATCAGTTCACTCAGTCCCATGTAATTAATTTTTTTTAATCTTAATCTTTTGTTAGCAGTTTTATGAATTCATCAGTTTTCCATTAGAGTTGTGAAAATGCTTATTCATTCAGTTCAGCAGTATAGTCAGTTACCAGAAAACTGTACTTGTCAGAGTCTTTTCCATGAATTCCTTGAAGATGAAACCCTTTTATAGGAACATTTTTGCGAAAGCATCAGAGTACACCCAGAGCTGTCTGTAAATGACAAAAGACTTAATAATGACCACGGTTAAAGATTTGATGAAAGTTCATAATAATGTAATTGGCAAGGAAATTTAGTTATTTCTGAGATATAAATTTTAAAGTAATAACTAGAATTATGACTTATTATACCAGAATATATAAGATTTTTAGAAATTTCATGTAATGTCTGAAACAATTATATTAACATATTTCCATACAAATAACCCAAAGAAAGTTTAGTATTAGTTGTTTTTTTGTTGTTCTTTGTTCGTTTGTTTATACTGCAGGTTCTTATTAGTCATCAGTTTTTTTGTGTGTTTTTTTTTGTTTTTTTTGTGATATGCGGGCCTCCCACCGCTGCGGCCCCTCCTGCAACGAAGCACAGGCTCCTGATGGGCAGGCCCAGCGGCCACGGCCCACGGACCCAGCCGCACCACATTACGCGGGACCCTCCTGAACCAGGGCACGAACCCATGCCCCCCACACCAGCGGACCCCCCACCACTGCACCGCCAGGGAAGCCCCAGTCATCAGTTTTATACACATCAGTGTATACATGTCAATCCCAATCGCCCAATTCAGCACACCACCATCCCCACCCCACCACAGTTTTCTCCCCTTGGTGTCCATACGTTTGTTCTCTACATCTGTGTCTCAACTTCTGCCCTGAAAACCGGTTCAACTGTACCATTTTTCTAGGTTCCACATACATGCGTTAGTATATGATATTTGTTTTTCTCTTTCTGACTCACTTCACTCTGACAGTCTCTAGATCCATCCATGACTCAACAAATGACTCAATTACGTTCTTTTTTATGGCTGACTAATATTCCATTGTATATATGTAGCACAACTTCTTTATCCATTCGTCTGTCGATGGGTATTTAGGTTGCTTCCATGACCTGGCTGTTGTAAATAGTGCTGCAATGAACATTGGGGTGCATGTGTCTTTTTGAATTATGGTATTCTCTGGGTGTATGCCCAGTAGTGGGATTGCTGGATCATATGGTAATTCTATTTTTCATTTTTTAAGGAGCCTCCATACTGTTCTCCACAGTGGCTGTATCAGTTTACATTCCCACCAACAGTGCAAGAGGGTTCCCTTTTCTCCACACTGTCTCCAGCATTTGTTGTTTGTAGATGTTCTGGTGATGCCCATTCTAACTGGTGTGAGGTGATACCTCATTGTAGTTTTGATTTGCATTTCTCTGATAATTAGTAATGTTGAGCAGCTTTTCATGTGCTTCTTGGCCATCTGTATGTCTTCTTTGGAGAAATGTCTATTTAGGTCTTCTGCCCATTTTTGGATTGGGTTCTTTGTTTCTTTAATAATGAGCTGCATGAGCTGTTTATATATTTTGGAGATTAATCCTTTGTCCATTGATTCATTTGCAAATATGTTCTCCCATTCTGAGGGTTGTCTTTTCATCTTGTTTATGGTTTCCTCTGCTGTGCAAAAGCTTTGAACTTTCATTAGGTCCCATTTCTTTATTTTTGTTTTTATTTCCTTTAATCTAGGAGGTGGATCAAAAAGGTCTTGCTGTGATTTATGTCAAAGAGGGTTCTTCCTATGTTTTCCTCTAAGAGTTTTATAGTGTCCAGTCTTACACTTAGGTCTCGAAACCATTTTGAGTTTATTTTTGTGTATGGTGTTAGGGAGTGTTCTAATTTCATTATTTTACATGTAGCTGTCCAGTTTTCCCAGCACCACTTATTGAAGAGACTGTAGTTTCTCCGTTGTATATCTTTGCCTCCTTTGTCATAGATTAGTTGACCATAGGTGCGTGGGTTTATCTCTGGGCTGTCTAACTTGTTGCATTGATCTATGTTTCTGATTTTGTGCCAGAACCATATTGTCTTGATTACTGTAGCTTTGTAGTATACTCTGAAGTCAGGGAGTCTGATTCCACCAGCTCCATTTTTTCCCCTCAGGACTGCTTTGGCTATTCGGGGTCTTTTGTGTCTGCATACAAATTTTGAGATGATTTGTTCTAGTTCTGTAAAAAATGCCATTGGTAATTTGATAGGGATTGCATTGAATCTGTAGATTGCTTTGGGTAGTATAGTCATTTTCCCAATATTGATTCTTCCAATGCAAGAACATGGTATATCTCTTCATCTGTTGGTATCATCTTTAATTTCTTTCATCCGTGTCTTATAGTTTTCTGCATACAGGTCTTTTGTTGCCCTAGGTAGGTTTATTCGTAGGTATTTTATTGTTTTTGTAGCAATGGTAAATGGGAGTGTTTCCATAATTTCTCTTTCAGATTTTTCATCATTAGTGTATAGGAATGCAAGAGACTTCTGCATTTTTAAAATTTTGTATCCTGCAACTTTACCAAATTCATTGAATAGCTCTAGTACTTTTTTGGTGGCATTTTTCGGATTCTCTATGTGTAGTATCATGTCATCTGCAAACAGTGAGTTTTACTTCTTCTTTTCCAGTTTGTATTCCTTTTATTTCTTTTTCTTCTCTGATTGCTGTGGCTAGGACTTCCAAAACTATGTTGAATAATAGTGGTGAGAGTGGACATCCTTGTCTCGTTCCTGATCTTAGAGGAAATGCTTTCAGTTTTTCACCATTGAGAATGATGTTTGCTGTCGGTTTGTCATATATGGCCTTTATTAGGTTGAGGTACGTTCCCTCTCTGCTCTCTTTCTGGAGAGTTTTTATCATAAATGGGTATTGAATTTTCTCAAAATCTTTTTCCGCATCTATTGAGATGATCATATGGTTTTTATTCTTCAGTTTGTTAATACGGTGTATCACATTGATTGATTTGCGTATATTGAAGCATGCTTGCATCCCTGGGATAGATCCCACTTGATCATCGTGTATGATCGTTTTAATGTGTTGTTGGATTCTGTTTGCTAGTATTTTGTTGAGGATTTTTGCATCTATATTCATCAGTGATATTGGTCTGTAATTTTCTTTTTTTCTAGTATCTTTGCCTGGTTTTGGTATCAGGGTGATGATGGCCTCATAGAATGAGTTTGGGAGTGTTCCTTCCTTGCAATTTTTTGGAAGAGTTTGAGAAGGATGGGTGTTAGCTCTTCTCTAAATGTTTGATAGAATTCACCTGTGAAGCCATCTGGTCCTGGACTTTTGTTTGTTGGAAGATTTTTAATCACAGTTTCAATTTCATTACTTGTGATTGGTCTGTTCATATTTTCTGTTTTTTCCTGATTCAGTCTTGGAAGGTTAAACCTTTCTAAGAATTTGTCCATTTCTTCCAGGTTGTCCATTTTATTGGCATAGAGTTGCTTGTAGTAGTCTCTTAGAATGCTTTGTATTTCTGCAGTGTTTGTTGTAACTTCTTCTTTTTCATTTCTAATTTTATTGATTTGAGTCCTCTCCCTCTTTTCCTTGATGAGTCTGGCTAATCAATTTTGTTTATCATCTCAAAGAACCAGCTTTTAGTTTTATTGATCTTTGCTATTGTTTTTTTTTTGTTGTTTCTATTTCATTTATTTCTGCTTTGATCTTTATGATTTCTTTCCATCTGCTAACTTTGGGTTTTGTTTGTTCTTCTTTCTCTAGTTCCTTTAGGTGTAAGGTTAGATTGTTTATTTGAGATTTTTCTTGTTTCTTGAGGTAGGCTCTTATAGCTATAAATTTCCCTCTTAGAACTACTTTTGCTGCATCCCGTAGGTTTTGGATCATCGTGTTTTCATTGTCATTTGTCTGTAGGTATTTTTTGATTTCCTCTTTGATTTCTTCAGTGACCTCTTGGTTATTTAGTAATGTATTGTTTAGCCTCCATGTATTTGTGCTTTTTTACAGTTTTTTCCTGTAATTCATTTCTAATCTCATATCATTGTGGTCAGAAAAGATGCTTGATATGATTTTAATTTTCTTAAATTTACTGAGGCTTGATTTGTGACCCAAGATGTGATCTATCCTGGAGAATGTTCCATGCGCACTTGAGAAGAAAGTGTAATCTGCTGTTTTTGGATGGAATGTCGTATAAATATCTATTAAATCTATCTGGTCTGTTGTGTCATATAAAGTTTCTGTTTCCTTATTTATTTTCATTTTGGATGATCTGTCCATTGGTGTAAGTGAGGTGTTAACGTCTCCCACTATTATTGTGTTACTGTCAGTTTCGTCTTTTTATAGCTGTTAGCAATTGCCTTATATATTGAGGTGCTCCTATGTTGGGTGCATATATATTTATAATTGTTATGTCTTCTTCTTGGATTGATCCTTTGATCATTATGTAGTGTCCTTCCTTGTCTCTTGTAACATTCTTTATTTTAAAGTCTATTTTATCTGATATGAGTATTGCTACTCCAGCTTTCTTTTGATTTCCATTTGCATGGAATATCTTTTTCCATCCCCTCACTTTCAGTCTGTATGTGTCCCTAGGTCTGAAGCGGGTCTCTTGTAGACAGCATATATATGGGTCTTGTTTTTGTATCCATTCAGCCAGTCTGTGTCTTTTGGTTGGAGCATTTAATCCATTCACGTTTAAGTTAATTATCGATATGTATGTTCCTATGACCATTTTCTTGATTGTTTTGGGTTTGTTTTTGTAGATCCTTTTCTTCTCTTGTGTTTCCCACTTAGAGAAGTTCCTTTAGCTTTTGTTGTAGAGCTGGTTTGGTGGTGCTGAATTCTCTTAGTCTTTGCTTGTCTGTAAAGCTTTTGATTTCTCCATCGAATATGAATGAGATCCTTGCCAGGTAGAGTAATCTTGGTTGTAGGTTCTTTCCTTTCATCACTTTAAGTATATCATGCCACTCCCTTCTGGCTTGTAGAGTTTCTGATGAGAAATCAGCTGTTAGCCTTATGGGAGTTTCCTTGTATGTTATTTTTCATTTTTCCTTTGCTTTCAGTAATTTTTCTTTGTCTGTAATTTTTGTCAATTTGATTACTATGTGTCTCGGCGTGTTTCTCCTTGGGTTTATCTTGTACAGGACTCTCTGCGCTTCCTGGACCTGCGTGGCTATTTCCTTTCCCATGTTAGGGAAGTTTTCGACTATAATCTCTTCAAATATTTTCTCGTGTCCTTTCTCTCTGTTCTTCTGGGACCCCTATAATGGGAATGTTGTTGTTTTTAATGTTGTCCCAGAGGTCTCTTAGGCTGTCTTCATTACTTTTCATTCTTTTTTCTTTATTCTGTTCTGCAGCAGTGAATTCCACCATTCTGTGTTCCAGGTCATTTATCCGTTCTTCTGCTCAGTTATTCTTCTAGTGATTTCTTCTAGTGTATTTTTCATTTTAGTTATTGTATTGTTCATCTCAGTTTGTTTGTTCTTTAATTCTTCTAGGTCTTTGTTAATCATTTCTTGCATCTTCTTGATCTTTGCCTCCATTGTTTTTCCAAGGTCCTGGATCATCTTCACTATCATTATTCTGAATTCTTTTTCCAGAAGGTTCCCTATCTCCACTTCACTTAGTTGTTTTTCTGGGGTTTTATCTTGTTCCTTCATCAGGTACATAGCCCTCTGCCTTTTCATCTTGTCTGTCTTTCTGTGAATGTGGTTTTTGTTCCACAGGCTGCAGGATTGTAGTTCTTCTTGCTTCTGCTCTCTGCCCTCTGTTGGATGAGGCTCTCTAAGAGGCTTGATGGGAGAGACTGCTGGTGGGTAGAGCTGACTATTGCTCTGGTGGGCAGAGCTCAGTAAAACTTTAATCCACTTGACTGTTGATGGGTGGGGCTGGGTTCCCTCCCTATTGGTTGTTTGGCCTGAGGCAACCCAACATGGAGCCTACCTGGGCTCTTTGGTTGGGCTAATGACAGACCCTGGGAGGACTCATGCCAAGGAGTACTTCCCAGAACTTCTGCTGCCAGTGTCCTTGTCCCCACAGTGAGCCAGAGCCCCCCCCCCCACCTCTGCAGGAGACCCTCCAACACTAGCAGGTAGGTCTGGTTCAGTCTCCCCTGGGGTCACTGCTCCTTCCCCTGGGTCCCGATGCACACATTCCTTTGTGTGTGCCTCCAAGAGTGAAGTCTCTGTTTCCCCCAGTCCTGTCGAAGACCTGCAATCAATTCCCACTAGGCTTCAAAGTCTGATTCTCTATGAATTCTTGCTCCTGTTGCTGGACCCTCCAGCTTGGGAAGCCTGGCATGGGGCTTAGAACCTTCACTCCAGTGGGTGGACTTCTGGGTATAAGTGTGCTCCAGTCTGTGAGTCACCCACCCAGCCGTTATGGGGTTTGATTTTACTGTGATTGCGCCCCTCCTACCATCTCATTGTGGCTTCTCGTTTGTCTTTGGATGTGGGGTATCTTTTCTGGTGAGTTCCAGCGTCTTCCTGTCAATGATTGTCCAGCAGCTAGTTGTGATTCTGGTGTTCTCGCAAGAGGGCGTGAGAGCACATCCTTCTACTCCGCCATCTTGGTTCCTCTCCTCAATGCTAAATATCTTAATTTTCTGAGGGTTATCTGTTTTACTTTCTCCTTTTTGGTCAAATCTTATGTTTTTGTATTCCTAGTTATTCTTTTTTTATTGCTGAATAGACTTTGAAAAAATGATAGAGAAAATTTGAGAAATTGCATATTATCTTTCTTCAGAGGGGATTTATTTTTGCTTGTGGCTGTCCACTAAGTTTGGAGCCAGTTGCCTCATTCAGTTAGGGACTGAGATGATTTGAGGCTGGGCTTCAGTCCTTGTGACGACAGATCCATTTCCAGTTCACGTTCAGTCAAGGGGTAGCCCTTTGGAGATTAAATAAAAAGCCTAGGGTGTTTAAAGGACATTTCTCCTTGGTGCAACCAGAACTCTAATTTTTGTTTCCTATGGGTCTACCAAAAATTTTGCTCAGCTTCTCTCACTTGTTCTTGAATTAGCAAGTGTTTTTAGGGGTAAAATGTGGCACCAAATGTAGGTCTCATCTGTGTGGAATATTGGTCCCTGCTTTGTTGATAGCTTTCTGACACCTTAATAGATATCTATATTCTGATTTTTCTGGTTCTCTCAGCAGAGGGCTTGGTGCAAAACGAGTTAATCACCCATTGCTGGAAGCTAAAGTCTCTACATGCTTTATTTGAATGATTAATTTTAAGGAATTCAAGTTCTGAAGTAAAATAGACTTTATTCTGTCACTTACTACCTATAGGACTTTAAGTGAGCTCTTTAACCTCTTTGAGTCTTAGTTTCCTTATCTGGAAAATGGAAGTAACAGTAGCACCTACCTTGAATTGTTTTAAGGATTTTTTTTAAATGCAGGTATAGTATTCAGCACAGAGCCAGGAATATAACTAATGTTCATATGTTAGTAATAACAATTTTTAAAGCATTATGATTGTTTTTATTGTTAATTATATAAATTAACACATAATGGCAGCCTTTCTCCTACGCACCCTCCGTGAGGAGTCGTAACTGGTAAAGACCCTATACAGATCTTAATTTTTCCAACTTTCCTATGGCTTTGGAATACCTGAGTGGAATGGCTTACTGTACCACATGAAATAGTTTATGCAGGCATCAGTATGTTCATTTTGGAAAGTAGATTAGCTGGAGTAAGAGAGTTAGAATATAGCAGCAGGATCAAGGAAGTAAGCTTTGGCAAGAAGACTCATGAAACTGACACCCTAGACTGGGGCCTCCAAGGCTTATCCCCCAAGTGTGATGCGAGACAGTAACCACCAAGATTTGCTCTGGAGGGAGTCAGATCTTTTGCGGCCCTCCCCCTATTAGGGCTGAGACCTCATTGTGCTGGGAAAAGCTTTCTATCTACTTACTAAGACTCCTGGACAGTAGAGAAGCTCCAGAAACCCTAATTATTCTGGGCTTTCTTTGTAAGAAAAACCTTTATTTAAAAGATTCCATAGTGTTTTAATAAAAAAGGCTTGCATTGCTCCACAACACTTACGTTTAAGAAGCATCAGCATTTATTCCTCATTTTTAAATATTTAAATGTTTTTAAATGCTACTGTTATTATACACTTTAAAAATCTATTGAGAGTGGACCTCATTTTAAACATTCTTACCACAATTCTTTTTTTTATAAATTTATTTATTTATTTATGGCTGTGTTGGGTCTTCATTGCTTCTCACGGGCTTTCTCTATCTGCGGCGAGTGGGGGCTACTGTTTTTTGCGGTGCGCGGGCTTCTCATTGTGGTGGCTTCTGTTGTTGCAGAGCACGGGCTCTAGGTGCGCAGGCTTCAGTAGTTGTGGCACATGGGCTTAGTTGCTCCATGGCATGTGGGATCTTCCTGGACCAGGGCTCAAACCCGTGTCCCCTGCATTGGCAGGTGGATTCTTAACCACTGCACCACCAGGGAAGTCCCCACAATTTTTTAAATTAAAAAAAAATTAAGTATTTTTAAATGTCTAAATACTGAAACATCCAAAATATTGTTTATGTGTAAGATATAAACTACAGTAAACATGCTTTGTACCCACCGTGCAGCCAGTTTCCCAGGTTGCAGTGAGAGCGTGTGATGCCACATGGGGAGGTGAGTCACATTGGGGCTCCCAGGAAAGATTGGTAGTTGGGAATACCACATTCCAGAACCTGGTGGAGTTTTGCAGATGCATCGACACAATTCCAGATACAACAGGCCTTAAGGTCTGATTTACACCAGACTTGTAGAAAGCTGACATACAAATCAGCACACCTCAGTCTTTTCTCAGTGAAGTAAAAACTGCCGTGGGGCTCCCAAAATAATGAGACTCCAAATATGGCCTCTTCTCCCTTAATTTGAAAAGCCAAATTTCAAGTGATGATGAGCCAGAGCCAGAGAAACTAGTTAGAATAACAATGGGTGGTAGCATCAAACTATAGTGAAAATATCTCCAATTCTTCAGCCCTCAGATCTCTCCTTCCTTTTACCCAGCTAACAAAATCCAACCCTCTCACCCATACTGCTTGACTGTAGAAAGTCTAGTCTTTATTGTGATGTGTAAGAAATGGGAAAAGTCCTGGGAAGTATTTATATCCCATCCTGGTTGTTGCTAGTCACCATTTAGCCTAGAGACCAGTGTCTGGGCTTCTGTGCTGCTCTTTTGCCATCTGGAAACCATCTCCAAGCTACCACTGCCCTCTAGGAACCATCTGGCCCCAGAGTGGACACAGCTCCTCCCTTAACATCTAAAACACAGCTGACACTGGGCTGTAGTTTCTGACAAAGACTTACTGAAAGTAAGACTAACATGAGGGAATTAACAATGTAGGGAAAATAATTAAAATTGAGTAACACATTCCACTATTCTTAGAACCTTTAGCCACAGCCCTTCAGAGGGGGAGTCTATGACCAGCATCGTTTTCCTTAGGCTCCAACCTACAATTAGGATGCAGAGACCTGCTCATTTCCTTCAGATGGGTGTCTCCCACAATAATGCTCCCCTCTATGAATTCTGTGGCTCCAATTCTCCCCTGTCCAACTCCCAACAGAAGAAAAGAGAATGATCAATCTCATAATTATCTTTGGATTCTTACTCTACTCGCCTGCTCTATTTTAGCATGTGACCTATGGAACACTTCTTCCAGCTTTGACAGTTTATTTATTTAGTTCCCAGGTTAAAATCCAGACCCTCCCTCTGGATGCAATGATTGCATCAGCCCTGAAACAAGCCATCCCTAACTATGGACCCAAACAGTGTACAAATGTACAAATGTACCATAGCTCACCCTGTTGAACATCTGTCAGTCCTATTATAAACAATGCAGTGAAAATCTTAAAAGGTGGGCTTCCCTGGTGGTGCAGTGGTTAAGAATCTGCCTGCCAGTGCAGGGGACATGGGTTCGAGCCCTGGTTCGGGAAGACCCCACATACCACAGGGCAACTAAGTCAGTGTACCACAACTACTGAGCCTGCGCTCTAAGGCCCGCGAGCCACAACTACTGAAACCTGCGCACCTAGTGCCCATGCTCCACAACAAAAGAAGCCACCGCAATGAGAAGCCTGCACACCGCAACGAAGAGCAGCCCCTGGTCACCACAACTAGAGAAAGCCTGCGCGCGGCAACAAAGACCCAATACAGCCAAAAATAAATAAATAAAAATAAATTTATTTTAAAAAAAAGAAAATCTTAAAAGCTGAATCACACATGCATGATACCCTTCCAAACCTTTTCTGATTCAAAGGGTGTGTACATTTTCAATCCCTCATGCAGTACTGAACTAACTCCTGGGTACTCTTCTGGTATGGGGGACACACTAATGAGCATAAATTCACTCCCCAACCTTACAGCTCTCATGTTTTGTAGGACAAATAAGGAAATAAATGTAAACTACCAACGGTGCTAAGTGCAAAGGCCATTAGCTGAGAGCTGATGATTAGTAAGTAGTAACAAGGCAAAGAAGGACGGGACTGTGTTCCAAACAAAAAGAACTGTCATTTTAAATGTCCTGGGGCTGGAAGGAGAGTGCCGGCATTGGAAAGCCAGCCTGGCTAGAACAGAGGTATTAAGGAAAAACACAGATTGAGAGGTTGCAAGGACTCAACCTTTCAGGATGTCGTAAAGCCATTTTTAGGAGTCTGATTTTATTTTACGACCAACAGGATAACAGCAATTATGTGCACATTTTGAAAATCTGATACTTGCTGGAAAGGCTATGTAGTATTTTACATTCCTCTGTACCTTCACCAACACTGAATATTATTATCTTAGCAATTTGTTAGTTTTAACTTGTCCACATTACATTTTTTTTCACGTTTATTGCCCATGTTCGTACCTGTTATGGACTTAACGCTTGTGTCCCCCCGAAATTCATATGTTGAAATCCTAACCCCCCAATTAGGAGGTGAAGCTTTGGGAGATAATTAGGGCATGAGGGCAGACCCTTTGTGAACAGAGCTGGAGCCCTTGTAAAAAGAGACAGCAGAGAGCTTGCTTCGACTCTCTGCCATGAAGGACACATGAAGACAGGCATCTACAAGCCAGGAAGAAGGCCTTCACCAGATACTAAATCTGCCAGCACCTTGGTCTCGGATTTCTCAGCCTCCAGAAGTGGAAAATAAATGCTTGTTGTTTAAGCCCCCAGCCTGCAGTAATTTAGCATAGCAGCCCAAGCTAAGAGATTGCCCTTGCCCATTTCCTACTGGGATTTTGTCTTTTTTTTTAAGCTAAATTTAAGACTTGCTTATTACCTTTTTAATATTTTTTTCCTAACTGTTTGCCTTTTAATTATATGTCAAAACATTATATACATAAGCAACCTTTTCTTTTAGGGATTCTGCCATAAAGGTATTTTCTCCTCCCAATATTATATAAGTATTCATCTATATTTTTTATTAGTAATTTCATGGTTGAACTGCTCGTATTCAATCATGATGTTTTGACTGACATCTATAAACAGAAACCTAATTTTACTTTTCAAAGGGTTAACCAGTTACCCTTGAAATGTCACCTTTAACACTGGAAGTAAAAAACTTAGAGAATAATTCATGGAGTCTTCTTAATTTTATATTTTGTTCCATTATCTAATCATATATTACTGTACCAGTACCATATATTACTTTAAAATACATATCATGTGAGATAAAAGTTCTTCCATAGTAAGCTCTCCTATCCTCATTTATTCAATTTTAAGCTACCCTATAAGAGACTTACTCCTTTCTTAAGAAATACTGAATTAACTTTCACAGGGATTTTTAAATAAACTAATAAGGTTTCAGACTACCTGAGAACTAGAAGATATCCATCTGGAATGGAAAGAGGTGAAAATGACCTTGAAGACTTTAGCAACCCAAAAAATTACTGAAATTTACATAGATTTTTGCATGTAATGGGTACATTATGGAAGAGTTTGAATAAATAGCCCATAAGACAGTTTACCATAATTGACCTTTTATTTTAAAAAATTACAGGGAGCAATTTCCAGAATCTTATTTTATAAAAGTACTGCCTATATCAAACATTTTATATCACTATTAATTCCATTGAAGAGCTGCCTTTTTTTTTTAAGGTACTAATTCCAATCGATGGGATATGCCCTTAAAATAGAAAGTTTCCATTTATTCAAATGTCAAAATTAAGATTATTGAGAAGTTTATTGCTTTATGGCTGGGCAAGATGCTACTAGCACATTTTAGGTAAATAATATTCTTTGTTAAAAACTATGAGGTCATTCTGTTTAAAACTTTCAGGATAATTCACAGAAAATAGATATATGTATTCAAATTATACATTGAAGGGCTGAGATATTAGCTAGACATTTATATGTGAAGCAGCTCTTTAAAGAAGACACACAAACAGGTCTGTCTTGGTATAATATACATAATTGAAATTAATAAAACCTGGAAGACCAATATTATGCTATGTTCTGTTAAGATCTTTAAAAAAAATCACACATTTAGTAGTCCATTTGTGCTTAAAATATTCATATGCATGAGAAGCTTAAAGAAAAAAAAACACCTCTATACATGATGATGAAAAGAAAGTAATAAATTTTTTTGAAATTGCACTGTTATTTAGAACACTTTCCTAAATTCAGACCCTCCTTTGCAACTGGCACAGTTTTTCAGGTCTAATTGGCAACCTGGGGAGGCCCCTCTGGTATTAGTGAAGTAAAGAAGGTGGTGATAAAAGACCAAGCTGATGCCATTAATCCAGGCCTTTGAATTGCACTGGCATCTTCACCTGCATCTTCTCCACTCTCATCTTCAAGCCCATCATCCATAAGACGCTCCTTTCAAACAAAAGAAGAAACATGTTCCTAAGTGATCTGAACAGCTACCATTAACTCATGACAGAAAAGGAGAGAGCTAAATTCTTCCCAAAGGAGGAATATGAGCATATAATAAGGAAGTGGAACTTCATGGTCATTAGAAATCTTCATTAAATCCAAAATTGATAAATTCCTCGTTCAAGTTCAAAGGGATAACTGCCAGTTTAATATAATAAATTCTCACTGTGTGCATAATTTTCTTTTTAGACTATTTTTGGGAAGAATGATATTAGTTCTTTCCACTTAATTCTAATATATGACTGACAGTATTATAAGTTCTCCTAGATGAAACCACACATTTACATGTTAACTTTCCTTCAATACTATGGAATACCCCAAGAGTCTTTTATTATGTTGATCTCATACAGTGCTGAAGAAACATCTATATTTAAAGTATATGAAAACCTCATTAGCATACCATTTCTTCAAGTTCTAGATTGTTTGCATTCTGCACATCATTGTTGACTTCGGCATTATTGTTGGGAGCCTGTTGCTGACCTCCTTCTTGCCTAAAAGGAAACCATCCAGCTTGGTGTCTGCTCAGTAAAATAAAGAGAAAAGAAAATAAGTCACAACTGTTTTTATTTGTAACACTATCAAACATTAGTGTCCTACAAGAGAAAAATGATTAGAACTATGATAAATGAAAAGACCAAATCTCCTACTTCAGGCCAAGAACTACCCCTCTCAAAGCAGTGACAGGAAAACAGGAATCAATTTAAGTCTAAAGTTTATCATGAGCTTAACTGACTCTATGCTAGATATTAAGACAAGTCAGGAGTCATAAAATCATTTTTTGGTATTTTTCAAAATGAAATTCAACTAGATATTTGTTTGCCTCTTGGGAAAAAGGGGGGGCAAGGGACAGTCTGCTTATGAAAAAAAATCTGACCTATACCTATAGGACTTACTATTGATAACTATAATTAATTAAAAAGCATATCCTCTGCAAGACTGCATCATACACACCTCAAGTTTTAAATAACTGATAGAGCATGTCTAACTGAACTAACAATTTTTATAAAAGACAGTAAAGGAAAAAATCTGCTTCTAGACAATTCTGATAAATGTTCTTACGTTACATAACCTGCTTTGCTTCTGATGCCAGATATCTGAAGGCCAACATTGATATTCCTTGACTCAGCATTCACAACAGACTACCACATGCCAGATTCCGTGCTGAACAGTTTTAGAAAGTAATTAAAAGAAACCACACAAAGTGAATGAACATCACTCACAAATAAACCAGTAGCATGGCTCCCATTACCATGATAAACCGACTAAAAGAAGAATAGAAGTACACAATGCTAAGGAGAATTGCAGCTCGTGAGAACGTGTACATCCAGTCTAGCCAGTCTCGATTGAAGTCTTCTTCGTTTAGCACTGGACCTCCCTGTGCATTCATTTGAACATTCTCATTCATGGGTCGATTTTCTTGGGCCACTAGGTTTGGAGCTGGTGGGGGTTCTTCTCCGGGAACGTGTGCCAGATTTAGAGGCTGTGAAGCAGCAGGCTGGGCTGGGTTGGCATTTGATGTGGCCTGAGCTGAAACTGCAGCTTGACTGAAATATTCACCAAAATAAATATTAAAAAAAAACCAAACATTTATATACTATATTTTTCAAAACTTCCTGGGAAGTCATATGTATTTGTCATAAACCTAATATAGAATATCACAACTCCCGCACCTCATTTCCTAGGTAAGCCTAACTCCCAGTGGAAAAGTGGAGCCAACATGGATGGCAGGAGTAGCTCAGGAAAGGATGTTCTCCCAGCCTGGTAGTCTAGGTTAGCAGGGGAGAGGTGGAAGAGATAAGAACAGCCATGTGATCACTACTGTTTCTCTCTTTCACTAAATTATAAGGTAATGACCAGATCTTTTTCCAAAACTTTTCACTAATGGCCTCTTTTGCTCTTCTACAGAGGATAAATGACCCCCACACCCACCACCTGTTCCTTAGACCCGTGTTTTGAAAGATTTGTCTAAAAAAGTACATTAATCAGGGCTTCCCTGGTGGCACAGTGGTTGAGAATCCGTCTGCCGACGCAGGGGACGTGGGTTCGTGCCCCGGTCCGGGAAGATCCCACATGCTGCGGAGCGGCTGGGCCCGTGAGCCATGGCCGCTGAGCCTGCGCATATGGAGCCTGTGCTCCGCAAGGGGAGAGGCCACAACAGTGAGAGGCCCGTGTACCACAAAAAAAAAAAAAAAAAGGACATTAATCATTACCCTGTGTGTCCACTCTAAGTGATAAATGATTTGTATTAGTATTTTAAAATATTAACGAGATCCAGGTAACAATCCCTCAACCTCAATCCTGACTTTTGGGAACTCCATCTGGAGAACACTGGTGTAGGTCCTTATCAAGTTATGAAGAACTGTGGTCCTAAAGTTTGCTTATAATTTGATTGCTTAAAAGTCAGAATAAATTTTCCTTTAAAAGACTCCCGGTAAAATGATAATATATCTGAAATTTGCTTTAAATTATTTAGCAAAGGGGGGAAAGTTGTAGAACCAGACTGTCATGAATTGATAAATGTTGAAAAGCTGGGTGATGAGAACACGGATTCATTTCACTCTTCTATCTTTTTATATGTTGAAATTTTTCTACAATAAAGTTTTAAAATCAAGATAGCAATATAAAATAGAAGTTTTCTAGGGTACAAAAGCCTATATTTAAGCCAGTTATCTAATACATTGTATATGTAGAGGGGTCTTTCATTTCCAAAACACTTCCTATCTCATGGACATTCTGATTCATAGGTGAGTTATTTCATTAAATGTGAAAACTTGAGGCTCAGAAGTTAAATGATGTACATAAGGTTATATGATTCAGTAGCAAACTACGATAAGCCCCACTTATCTTACACAGTTCTTTTGAGGTTATAAACAAGACAAGGGGTGTAAAGCATCTAGTGGAGTACTAAGGACAAAGCAGTCACTCAAATGATAACCATTACTATGGCGACAGGTAAGGTATAAAGAGCCTTCCTGTAGCCAAGGGGTTATACAGGAGAGCATTAGGATATGAAGTTAATAAAGCAGGTAGCTTCCTGGGGTAAGGTCTAGAGGAAGGATAAGGATACAGACTTCACACTGTAGGCAAGAGAGCCATCAGATGTTTTAGGGGATGGAGAATGACAGACTCAATTATGTGTTACACAAATTAACCTGGCAGTAGTACAGTGAAATATAGTAAAGAGCCTAAAAGGAGAAAAAGTGATTGCAGTAAAGTGGGTCTAACATTAGAAAAGATCTTCACAAAATATTGAAAGTAAGATACAGGGAAGGACGGAAGCTAGAAACAACATACTAACTCATCTTGGTAAGTTGCTGGATTCAGGGATAACAGAAGCCAGAATCAAAGCTGACTAAGGCTAAGAGCTTGGAGGATGATTAAGAAGAGACAGTATCACTGACAAGGAAGTCAAGAAGGAAAATGCACTTAAGGGGATGGTGCAGTTAAATTTCAGACATGCTGCATTTAAGGGAAAGGCAAATTTCTCTATGGAAATCTCCAACAATTAAGTGGAGACACAAGAGGAGGCACAGAAGATGAAGAACGGGAGTCATCACAGAGAGCTAACAACTAAGGCCATGGAAAAAGGAAATCCAAGATGACTGGCCCAGGACTGAATCCTATCTTCCCTACCAGACTATCACAAGGCACATGGTAGGTATACAAATACCTAACTGAACAAGAAATGTTACCATTTAGAAAAAGGGAAAAAACAAAGGACACAAAATGAGTGATCAGAAAGAGAAAAAGAATGAAGAGGATGACAGAATCACAGAAACAAGGACAGGAAAACATTAAAGAGAAGCTAGAAATGTTAAATGAACACACAGGAAGTCCAGAAGAAAGAAAACCGAGAAACTGTATTTGGTACTAAGATTGTTCCATGCTGATCAGAAGCAAGACTTACTAAAATACCAACAGTCCAGAGAGCATATTAGCCACAACTGAGCCCTACATCAATATGAGCCTCCCTGGCATATGGTTCTTTCTATTCCCTTTTTTATTCGACATCCTACCTTCACGTAGATTTGCTGCCTTCCAGTGAAACTTTCCTAAGTTTTCTCCTCTTAAATAGATAAAATGTTCTATTAAAGAAAGCACCTGAATACTGCTAAATATAATTAGGGGAGAGAGAGAGAAGCAAAGAATAGGTTTAGTTGATGTGAACAGGATGTGAACCCTTTTTCCTTTAGCCAAATACTTTAAAATAATTTTTAAAAACCAATGAAACACATCAGTAAATGAAATCCCAAATCAACTTACTTAGAATCAGAAAGAAAATAAAGCAAACACCACAATGAGTAAAAAAATAAACTCAAATTAACTTACTATTGCATATAATACTGATGCGCATACATCTGTTGCCACCATAGCATCTGCAGTGGGCTGAAAGCGGGATACACAGGGAATCCAGCCGGAACAGCCTGCCCAGGAAGCTGGTTGTCTACATTTCTAAAATCGAGTAATAAAGAAATGTCTTTTAATGCTCCAGAAGAAGTTGAAAGCATTTCTCTACATTTTTATTTCTGAACTACAAGTAATCCATTGACAAACGTATTAAATCTTAATGAAAAATACTTATTTTCAGCATTCCTCAAGTAAGACATTATAGCTTATGTAAGATGACCCTGACCCCAAGTATACAGAACAAGTAACATCACAGCCCAATTTTAATGGAAAAATAAAGCAAATGTGCGGCCAGATTAAACATCTGCTATCTTCTCATTTCAGCACAGAAGTCAAAAAATACTTTCATTACATTTTTAGTACATTCTTCTTGAGAACCAAAACCCTAAATTTGGGGGAATTAGCAAAAGGATATTTTACATTAGTAATAAAATATTATTTAAAACATACCACCTATCAACTGTAAAATAAAAAATGAACATTATTAAAATCTGTAAAATATTTTTTAGTTAAATAACCAAGAATAGCAGACATATTTATACATGCATTCCTAAAGTAGATTAAAATTCTATTAATTCAGTAAAATTTGTGAGTGGTCACATTTAACTTTTCTTTTTTTTTTTTTTTTTTGGTGGTACGTGGGCCTCTCACTGTTGTGGCCTCTCCAGTTGCGGAGCACAGGCTCAGCGGCCATGGCTCACGGTCCCAGCCGCTCCACGGCATGTGGGATCATCCCGGACCGGGGCACGAACCCGTGTCCCCTGCATCGGCAGACGGACCCTCAACCACTGTGCCACCAGGGAAGCCCACATTTAACTTTTCTATGCCTCAGTTTTCTCATCTCTAAAATGGGGCTAATAATAGAATCTTCCTCACAGGGTTGCTAGTCCGTACTCAGTAAATGTTAGCTGTTTTTATTTTTACTCTCCCCTACCACTAACTCTGAATATGACTTCAAAGTGTGTAATGTGAGGTTTGCAGAAATTCGCATACCTCAAGACAACTACAGGGATAAACATATAAGTAAATGCAGAATTTGTGAATTTTGTAACTCTCCTTTTCTTCCTATTACTTGAATTTTATCTTAGCTAATATTAGTTTGATCTATCCAGAGTGAGACAAGAATAATTAACAAATTCATGAACTTTAATTTTATATTCTAAAGAATGTTAACATACAATTAGTAAAAATTGATTATAGAAACCTAATTTAGAAGAGCTTGGGAGGCTAAGACTTATCAACAAACTGTACTAAAGGCAACTTGGTGCTAGATTAAGGCATCAACTCTCCTGCATGTAACCTGAAATTTCCTCATCCTTGGAGGAATAATAGGAGCCATACAGTGGCTCCCATCCTCAGAAGATCCTCCTGCCTCCTGAATGCAGCCCTCCCCACTACTTCCCAAGCCTTCCCACATACTGAATGAAGAAGGAAAAGCAGAGAATCCTCCATGAGAGTTCCTCCCAGCTCTTGATAAACAAGTCCTGTATAAGAAGAGGAAAAGAACCTTACCCCACCTATACATTTAAAAAGATATCAATTAGTGATCAAAGCTGGAGAGAAAGCCATACCACTGGAGCAGAGACGTATTATAAAACATTTATATAAATGTTTTGGCATTTGTATAAATGCTGTTAGCATTTCCCCCAGTGAACTGATGCCTCTGAGCAAAATGAAAACTATCTAAATCAAGTATTAGCCATAATATTAGTGAGTATCTAGGTATATATTTAAATTTTCTTAGTATTTCCAACTAAGAAAAAACTCATCCCCCTAAAAGTAGAACTCAACCGATCTCTACCACTAAGAGGAAATATAACCTCACACAAGTCCATTACTTCAACTGTTAAATGTGAAGGCTGGACTTTGTCACTGTTTTTAAAGGTCAAGGGAAGAAAAGGCCTCTAACAATCACTTAGAAAAAATTACTATAGCTTCCCACCTCACCTTCCTGCAGCCAAAAACATAAATGTGATTACTGAAACTATGTTGTCAAGAAAATAAATTAATAAATTCCCCTAGATGATTCCCATATGCTTCTTCCCTTTCTCACCAATAAGTTAAAAACTAGTGGACTGTATAATTGCTAAGGTACATTCCAGGCCCAGGTTGGTATACTACAATTTTCCATTGTGTTAATTATCCTTCAGACAAGATGTTATATATTTGGTACTCTACAGAAAACAAGAAAAAAGAGTTTATTTGATATGAAATTATAAAGTTACTGTTAAAGCACATAATAATAGAGTAGTGAAACATATTACATAAGAATTTAATATATTCTAGAGGATGCATCATTAAATAACACAATAGAGAATTATTATTTGGAGCTGGGAAAAGTGATGACCAAATTGGTGGTTGGGGGAAGGGAGTTTAAAGGTTCACCTCATTCCATATTCAAATGAGTTTCAAGTAGACTAAAATAAAGTATTGAGTTAAACCACAGAAAATCTAGATGCAATTAGAATTGACTATTTACCAAAACTATGGAAGGAGGAAGACTTTCCTAACTTATAAACAATAGAAGAAAGCACAAAAAAGATAACGTATTTGACCACATAAAATTTAAAGATACTGAGCTTAGAAAAAAATGTTTACAATAAATATTAGTTAATATCTTTTCTATATAAAGAACTCATAGAAATTGAAATAATCATTAGGACACCAAATAAATGCAAATAAAATAAAGATAGGGATTTTTTATCTGCCAATATCCAGTGTTGGCAAGGGGTATAAGTGAAACCCAACTCTTTCATCGCCAGGAGGATAAATTGGAATAAGGCTTTAAAAAACAATTTCATAAAATTAAATACCTTTAAAAATGTTCACTTATACTCAACTGCCCAAGTAATTCTGCTCCTGAGAATTGCTTAAAGAAATATGAAATATGGAAAAAATTTTCACATGTCTGCCCTTTTAAGCCTTTGTACGTACTCATCCCTCTTAGGAACCACACACTCAGCCTACTCCCACTCCCGGCCTCCTTTCCCCTAATAACAGAGAGAAACTGAAAACAAGGACAGTAGCTCATGATTGAAAAGAGAGAACCTTATCATAGCACTTACCAGCATGCTTACGTCACCTGTTTTTAATTCCAGTCCTATGAAGGCATTTATTCTCTGATCTATCTACTTTGACCTACTTCTACTTCTAGGAGTCTATCCTAAATATAAATGGCAAAAATCTGAAATGATATATGCACAAAGCTATTCATTACAACACTATTTGTAAAAGTAAAGATGGAAAATAACTCAAATATTCATCAATAGGAGAATGGATTTCACAATTTATGCAGTCAGTGAATTGGTGTGCAGATGTAAAAAGGAATGAAAATCTCCATATCCTCCCACAGAATGACCTCCTGTATATTCTGTTATGTGATATTTTGTTAAAAAGCAAGGTGCAGAATATGTATAATATGCTATCTTTAATGTCAGAATGAAAAGGATATATTTATATGTGTGTATACACATTGTGTGTACGTGTGTGTATACACACTTTCTTAAATTTTCACTATGAAACAGTGGAAGGATAAACCAAAACCAAAAAGTCATAAAAGTAGTTACGTATTATGGGGAGAGAGAGAACAGGAAAAGGGAATAAAACGAAAGCAGGGCTCTTAATGTATCTTGTTTTATAGATTTGAGACTGGAACCATAGAAATGTTTTATGCAATTAAGAAAAAAGCTAAAGAAAAAATAACAAGACATAAAAAAAATTCAAAGATACGGAAACAAATGAACTCGTGTATCAAGTCTGCAGCATATCACACAGAGAAGATTTATTCTACTGACTTCAAAACATAGTATTTTAACTGTAATAGGATAAATTCTAAAGACAAAAAAGAACCATACTTGGGGGAAGGGAAACACTCAACTCCAATCCCCTCCGCCCATCCTGTCCACCTAAGGGGAAGGAATACTGAGAAGCACCAAGTAGGTTAGGCTCTGATACTCCCTAGCATGTGATGTTCTGGTAAAATTGTTTCTCCTGAGGGCAGACCTTGTTAAGAAGAACAGAAAGGTCTGGCGTTATTTCAAAATCATTTTCTTTTCTCCTCTGCTTGCTAGAAACACGAAGGAATTCCTCTCTGGTATTTACTGTGAGGACCTGGTCAAGCTCCTAGAAGCATCTCAAGTCTTACATTCAAGTCAAATTCATTTTGAGGTAACTTTTTTTTTTTTTTGGCCATGCCCCACAGCTTGCAGGATCTTAGTTCCCCAACCAGGGATTGAACCTGTGCTCTTGGCAGTGGAAGCACAGAGTCCTAACCACTGGACTGCCAAGGAATTCCCATTTTGAGTTAATTTTTAAGTATGGTATAAAATAGTAGTCTAGATTCATTCTTTTGCATGTGGCTGTTCAGTTTTCCCAACACCATTTATTGAAGAGACTGTCTTTTCCTCATTATATATTATTGCCTCCTTTGTCATAAATTAATTGACTATATATGTATGGGTTTATTTCTGGGTTCTCTATTCTGTTCCATTGATCTATGTGTCTGTTTTTATGCCAATACCATATTGTTTTAATTACTGTTACTTTATAGTATAGTTTGAAATCAGGGAGTGTGATGCCTTTAGCTTTGCTCTTCTTTCTCAAGATTGCTTTGGCTATTTGAGGTCTTTTGTGGTTCCACACAAACTTTAGGATTGTTTGTTTTATTTCTGTGAAAAATATCATTTGGAATAATGATAGGGATTGACTGAATCTACAGATTGCTTTGAGTAGTATGGACATTTTAACAACACTAATTCTTCTAATCCATGAGCATGGAATATCTTTCCATTTATTTGTGTCTTCAATTTCTTTCATCATTGTCTTATACTTTTCAGTGCATGGCTCTTTCACCTCCTTGGCTAAACTTATTGCTAATACAGACTTTGAATGTTGTAGATTTATATTTGATCTGGAACTATGGCCAGGCTACACTATGCTTTTTTAAATGGTTTATAAAATAAAATAGTATATGATATTTCTATTTAAAAAGCATACTTAGAAAATTATTTGGAAGGAAACTACAAAAATGTTAGCAACAGTTATTTCTGGGTGGTGGGTTATAAGCGATTTTTACTATTAAAAAATCGGATAACACAGAAGGGTACAATGAGTAGGTTTTCAGTTTTGGTAATTATAAAACAAGGTTGTTACTATTTCGGGGGGGAAATTGAGTGTACATAACAGTGGGTATTCTATAAACCAGTCAGCAGTTTTTGGAGTTAAATAAATATGACAGCACAGCACACTGAGTCCAAAATAGTCAAGATTTATAAATGTGACATTATAAATGGATAGCCAATGTGGTGATATACATGTACTGTTTGGTCTTCTCATGTTTCCTCAGGATCTTGATGGGCAAATTATCACCTGCATTAGAGCTTCTTAAAAAGTGAGGTTCCCAGAATGCTGTTAAGTTGGCAGATTCCTAAGCACTACCCTAAACCTAGTGATTCAAAAACTCAGGGAGTAGGGATCACAATTTAGCAATTTTAACAAGTTCACTAAAGATTGAGACCTACATGGTGGAAAACACATGTGACTAGTTAAACATAAGCTGTACTGAAGTCTAAAAAAGGTGTGCAGAGATTATATTTTGTTGGTGAATTCTTCAAGGTCACTAAATTACTGCTCTTGTACATTTAAGGCTAAGGCTATGTTCAATAAAATTTACTTAAGGACAGATGTAAAGTCTTCATTAGTAAAAAATTACAACTATAAGATGAAATTAAATCACGTTCATTGTTGAACTGAATAACCTATTTACTGAACTTTCACTTAAATTGTTTTGTAAATCACAAAGTGCTCTTTCCAAATATAGATTCATTTTCCAGCACCTAGCACTGGCATTCATTCAAATGTTCAGTGTATCAGACTCACAGATGACTATAAATCTGTTTGCTGAATGAATGTACAACATTCATTTATAAATATGAATGAATTTATAAATAACTGCTAACACATCAGTAAACACTTTACATACATGAACTCTTAATCCACACAGAAATCCTGTATGATAAGTACCGTTATCTCCAGATCATGAGCAAACTGAAACAAAGTAGAGAAGAGACTTGCCCAAGTTAGTCAGTAGTTAGGGCCAGGATTCAAACCAAGGCAGGCTGGCTCCTGAATCTGTACATCCGCTAAGCTATACTGCCCTCCTGATTTAAAACGTTATTCATCTAGTAATAGATTCCCTAAGTGAAGCTCAAATCTTTAAGGATTTTATTGCTTATCATCTTAATACTCATTTTTAGCAAAATAAACACTATTTCAGATTTTTCTAATCTGTTTTATATACTTCTAAGAGCTAAATGCCTTTGTCTACAAAGTTTGTTGATTTTCTCAACAGCCTAAAGAAATTATTAATCTTTTCCCAAGATAACCATGGTCTTATTCTGAAGATATGCAACTTTACATACTTTATTTTGTTTATTACAAAATATATTCACTGTAAGTATGAGAAAGAGTTAAAAATCTTATTGTGCAGAGAGTTAAAAATCTTATTGTGCAGAGATAACTATTATTAACATGTCATTACATATTCTTCCAGGTTTATTATATCCATAATTTTCTCACTTTCTATCACTACCACCGTATTTGGTAAAATATTAGTAAAATCACTCTGTATAAATTAAGAGGAACTGAACTGTCTTACTCTGCAAAAAAGACAGGAAAGGAATCACTGTCATAAGACAGAAAGTATTTTAAGCCATTATTCTATAATGTAAACCGTGACAACACTGTTTTTTATAAATAACTAAATTTTGCTTTGTAATAATCATTTTCTGAAAACAAAAATATTGATAGTTTCATAGGATGCTTCATAAAAGTCTACAATCAGCCTAATCTAAACACTTATTTTTAAAAGGAAAACTCAAGAATATGAGACAGATGAGTCTTTTAAATATTTTGCTATATACTCCGCTTTGTTTTTCTGCATTAAGAATTGAATTAAGTTTAAAGTTCTAAGTAGAAAGTACCTGTATGTTATTACATCCTGTTTGGCATAACAATCAGTGGCTACTCCTTGGTTGTATCACTTACTACCATTCTGAGGAGTCCTAGCCATTTCCTTATTTCCAGCCTCACCATCATGGATCTGGAGCACTGTCACACACTGCAGTCCCACAGCATGATATGCAACACAAAACAACTATCGTTACCTATTATTCATGTTTCCTTTACTTCAAAAGTACTCTGGTTTCAGACATAACCCAGGTCTAAACTGTATTCTCCAAGATCCTCCTTTCTGAGCTGTCTGAAAGATATGCTGTGGCTGTCGACTGCATTCCCCCCTGGAACTGCCTAACCCAAGAGGCCTGCTGTAATTGCTAAACATAAGGTAGCCATAGCAAGCTTCTTGAGTAAACTCCTCCAAGAAAGACTCTGGATAACATGCAATGGTTAGCATATCTTCATAATACATCACAGTTTTATTCTACCTCAGTTGTTACCTTACTGATCATAAACACCAGTGGAAGTTTTTAAAAGCATATTACTGGGCCCTATACTCTTCCAAGAACACTCTTATTCACCCATCTGCTCCCCAGAAGACTAATTTGCATAGACCTATAGTGAGACTGAGTAAAAACAAAAATTTTAGTTACCTAGATCCTTGTTATTCAAAGTATGTTCTAAGCATCAGAAGCATCAGCATCACAGGGGAGCTTGCTGGAAATACAGAATCTCAGGCCCCATAAGACCTACTGAATCAGAACCAGCATCTTAATAAGATCCCCAGGTGATTAGCACTAATATTAAAGACTGAAAAGTACTGCCCTAGACAATTCTAATGTACAACCAGCTTTCAAAAGCACTGCTCCTGGGCTTCCCTGGTGGTGCAGTGGTTAAGAATCTGCCTGCCAACGCAGGGGACATGGGTTTGAGCCCGAGTCCGGGAAGATCCCACATGCCGCAGAACAACTAAGCCCGTGCGCTACATCTACTAAGCCTGCACTCTAGAGCCTGCGGGCCACAACTACTGAGCCCTCACGCCTAGAGTCCGTGCTCCACAAAAAGAGAAGCCACCGCAATGAGAAGCCCGTGCACTGCAACGAAGAGTAGCACCCGCTAGCCTAAACTAGAGAAAAGCCCACGTGCAGCAACAAAGACCCAGCACAGCCAAAAATAAAATAAATAAATTAAAAAACAAAACACCATTCACTTAAAAAAAAAAAAAGCACTGCTCCTGGGAATTCCCTGGCGGTCCAGTGGTTAGGACTCCATGCTCTCACTGCAGAGGGCCCGGGGTTTAGTTCCTGATCAGTGACCTAAAATCCCACAAACCGTGTGAGACAGCCAAAAAAAAAAAAAAAAAAACAAAGCACTGCTCCACCTAACCCTCTAATTCTCAAAACATATAATTAGGTATATGAGTAAATTTCAAACGTACTTTGATTACTGAAGGGGGCTACCATGAAAGTCTGGAGTCACAGATTTTTAAGAGGCCCACAGCTATCAGTTTCACTCACCCTTGCATTACATATGGGAACTGATGACTCTGTGCTGGGTCGGTTTGTGCTTGTGGAAGGGTTCGTTGCCTCAGTCCTTCTGAGGACGAACTGGTAGCTAAAGACAAGGTTTCTTGACTGGATGATGGAGTTGATGATCCTGACAGATCTGAACTCTACAAACAAAAATGTAATTATTTTTTCAAGGAGATTTAATTCATTACAATCACAATATTATAGACACATTGCTAAAAATGTACTTATGAAATCCCTCTGCAAAGAGTGAATTTTAGAAATTTACTGATTTGACTCCTGTGCCCAGCTTAATAGGTAGATATTTTAATTCTTATGAGACTGAAGAGTTTAGAAAATCAAAATCATTTAATTACACATTAGTCCATTTCTCAACTATAAAGGGCTGAGTAGTAATTATATACAAAAAAATAGCACACAAAATTTGTGAAAATTAAATTCATACAAAGCTCTTTTCATGATGCTTAACACATAGGAAGTGTTTGATAAATGGTACTCATAACTGTGTCACTTAAACAGTTACTATGAACTACTACTGTATAACAGCTACTGTATAACATGCTATTAGTAGTATACTCGTTTAAAATATTGAGGAACATGCTAGAATTTTGTGTTATCTCTGACATTAACAAGGAACATAACCTTAAAATTCACTTAACCCCTGAGTCTCAGCTTTCCTATAAAAAATGAGATTGAACTAGATTTTCAAGATTTCTTTCAGTTGTAAAATTCTATTAGTTTATAGATACCACCAACAAATATTGTTTTTTTACAACATGAACAAAATACCAAACAGGATTTTAAAATTCTCATGCTTCAGTGATGTCAGTAACTCACAGATTCAATAACCTCAAACAATATAATCTCTTGAAGACCACCTCAATTTGCTACTGCTTGAAAATAGTTTGTCAAGTGTTTTATGTAAATTTAAAACACAATTACATTTTATATAAATTCCCCACTTTAAAAAGCTGGGTACAAAATAATTTCAACATCCTTCCAAGTTCACTAAAATTGCATTTACCTGTACTGCCTTCCTATTTACAGCATGTCTTTTTGCCTCTCTACCTTCCTTAGTCCTGCCATGTGAAATGGCCCAAGGACACACTGGTCTTTTGCAAAACTAACAAAAGCTTTAAGATGTTATTCCACACCACACAGACACCAGAAACCTTACTAGGGAGCCTGATTGTCAGGCACATGACCTGGAAAGTGTTCTTTTTTGGCATGATTTCTTGTTAAAGGGATCATCAAAATATGGTGTTCATTAAAAAATTAATAGAAGAAAGGCCTAGCCATTTGGCAGCACAGCCTAATTTCTCTAGAACTAATTACTTCTGGCCTTATTGGATAACTCTTTCATGAACAGATTTTTAAGACATTTTCAAGTCCCACTGAAATTTATCTGCCATAAAAAATTAAGAGGAATTCAACTTAATTCTCCTTTGATACTTTTTAGATTTTTATAACACACCTTAAAAAAACTGAATATATATACTAATGACATGAAATCATGAACGAGGAACCACTAGAAAAGTGAGAAGGTTCTTTGTCAACAAAAAGAGAAGCAACACAACTGTGTCCAAAGACTATACACAGAACTCTATGCCAATGCCAGGGTTTTGTCCCTTCTTATGCAAGGTAGGAAACATAGAAAGACCCTTAGGTTTATTGACAAAACATATCTCAATTTAATGTAAGCTAAACTCCCATGGCTGGTACTAGAAAATACTATTGAGGCTATGCTAATTAAATACAGCAACTAGAAGATGTAGTTTCTTAAAGAAGCAGTTAACTGGCAGTATCTATATCACCCATGCCATTCATCCCCTCCTTAAAGTTTTGGCTAGATTCTTGGCAAGAAGGAAAGTACACTTAGCAGTACAAAAGTTCCCTGCCCAGGAAGTTTTAAGCAAGCTTCCACTCATCCAGTCCTTTTCTTTCACCTCCAAAAGTGTCACATAAAGCTTTTACGGGAAACCAAAAATAATTTAATATAAAAGATTTGAGACGGTGTCTCTAAAACTTGTAGACAATATCTAAGTTGAAAAGTTCAACTAGTTTTTAAATTTTCCAAAACAGTTTTAAGCAGATGGAAAAATAAGAAGGGAGAAATGAATACTCAAGTCTGAAAGAACTGAGTAGGTTAAGTAATTATTCCTCCCACAGTTGGAATATAGGCTCAAATGCAATCATTTTAAAAAACAAAGTTCTTGACTAAGCAATCTACCAAGAAGATTTAGCAAACTTAAAGTTTAAATAATTTAATCTACCTTGATTAAATATACTATATCAAATACTTTAAATATTTCTGAAATACTCGCCCTAGAGTTTATATTATATAACCATATCATAATTCTGTTTTTTGAGTATTTCAGTAATTAAACCCCTGAAGATTGGATCTATTACTGACCTGCCATATAGCACATTATAACTCATGGGGAACAGGCTTCAGGGGATAACAGTGTGTATTGGATCTCTAAAATTGAAGTTTAAATGCTTAACTTGAGCTGTTCAAAACACAGTCTTACAACCCACAAGAGCGAATTGTTCTGTTTTCCACTTCGTTTTTAAAGGCAAAAAAGGATAATCAGAAAACTTCAACATTTACTCTGCCCAAAATAACTCACAGAATTGCTGCTGGATGTCAATGCTTCATGACTTTGTCTACTGGTGCTGGATTTTGGAGAACTGGGAGGAGTCCGAGAAGTACATACTAGATGAACCATATGATACTCATCTTGCTAAAATTAAAGAAGATTACATTTAAAGAGTAGTACTGGAAAATACACAGCTCAAAAATGTCAGTAGCTAAGCAGAAATACTTAATTCAGAACTTAAGTTCCTTCCTACCACAGCCATTTTATTAGTAATAAATTGCTGTCATTAGGACCCTTGTGAATTCAATATTTTGTCCATGCTTAGAAAATGGTCTCAATACTCAGGAATTGCTATATGAAAAAAATGATTATTTTGTATACCAAGCCGTTTTGAAGCAAACACTGCTGTAAAGTTGTGTCAGCACTATCTATTATTTCAGTATAAAAACATCTAGCATGTTAATATCAGAACTGTGATAGTCACACTGAAGTTTAGGCCTACAAACTTTGAGTAGTGAAATGTTTTCATTATTTGAGACCTTACAGCGATAAAGAAACTCAAGTAACTTCACTATAATCTCATTTGTCTTAGTTTTAGCAATAGTGTTTTATTTTTTTAAGTCAAAAACTGTTTTTATCTATAACACTTATGCACAGACATAAAGCATATATTTGAACTATATTCTGTAAATATTCCAAATGTGTTGCCATAAATCTACAACTACGACTGAAGGAAAATGTTCTAAAAATGATTAGAATTGGCATTTTAGCTTAGCGATTTCATGAGTATATTTATAGTTAGGCATAAAGCAAGTAAATAAGATGGAGAAAGGAAAGAGAATAAAGGGGGGCAGAGAAGAACAAAGGATGGCTCAGCAATTTTAAAAAAGAAAGAAAAGGGACTTCCCTGGCAGTCCAGTGGTTAAGACTCCACCTTCCAATGCAGGGGGCGTGCGTTCAATCCCTGGTTGGGGAACTAAGATCCCACATGCAGCATGGTGCAGCCAAAATTAAAAAAAAAGAAAAAAAGCATGTGGGATCTTAGTTCCCAGACCAGGGATCGAACCCGTGCCCCCTGCAGTGGAAGCGCAGAGTCTTAACCACTGGACCACCAGGGAAGTCCTGAGGCATTCTTCTTTTAAGTCTTCTGGTTGAAAATGATTTCTGGCAGCAAAAGCCTTTTTAAATGTATGCATATGCAGCCTCTAGCTATACTTGGGTAAAATAATAAATATATATTTCAAAGAGCATATAGCAAAAAGGTTTTTAAGGATAAAGACAGGGAAAGAATGAAGAGGTGAAGCACAGAGGATTTGGGGGGTAGTGAAATATTCCGTACAATACTATAATAGTGGATACATGTCATTTTACATTTGTTAAAATCTACAGAATGTACACCACCAAGAGTGAACCCTAATGGAAACTATGGGTTTGGGGTGATAATGATGTCAATGTAGGCATCAACTGTAACTACTATACCACTCTGACGTGGATGTTGTTAGTGGGGGTAGCTGTGTATGTGTGGAGGCAGGAGGTATATGGGAAATCTCTATACCCTCTGCTCAATTTTGCTGTGAACCTAAAACTACTCTAAAAAACAAAGTCTAGGGGCTTCCCTGGTGGTGCAGTGGTTGAGAGTCTGTCTGCCGATGCAGGAGACACGGGCTCGTGCCCCAGTCCGGGAGGATCCCACATGCCGCGGAGCGGCTAGGCCCATGAGCCATGGCCGCTGAGCCTGTGCATCCGGAGCCTGTGCTCCGCAACAGGAGAGGCCGCAACAGTGAGAGGCCCGCGAACCGCAAAAAAAAAAAAAAAAGTCTATTAAGAAAAGAAATGGGGGGGGGGGTGAATCTGCTGCAAATTCCACTATTTTTGAGAGGGAAAGAGAGCGAGGGAGACAGAGGTTATTAAACCACTTTGGCAACCTGAAACTACGTGATTAAAATGAAAATGACAGCAAGAAGTCACAGTGGCAAAACTAAAATGTCAACTATCTAACAGAAGGAACATACCAGTGTAAGATTTTTTAAAGTTTCCCACAGGTGATCAATAAACATACAAGAGAGGATAGAGAGATTAGGGATATCCAGAAAACACTGAGTTAGGTCAAAGATCTAAAGCAAAACATTAACAGCTATATATTCAATTCTGCTACACTCACAAGCAAAAAGAATCTCAAACATTTGAAAAGTTCTAAAAGTATAAATTCCACAAATAAACAGGAGCTAAAAAGCTGCCATTAAAATAACTAGCATTCAATCTGTCAAAAAAACTATATTCAAATATATTTAACTCTGAGTACCAGCATTCAAAGTTTGCTAACTGATGGACCAATTGGGCTTCATTCTATTTTCTGTCCTGAAATTAAACTCCTAACCGAAGTTAACTTGTATTAAAACGTAGTTTTGTCAAAAGGGTATTTAAGAGAGGAGACTATTATCAATGAAAATCCTTCACCACTACTTGAGCACTCTACTCCTGCACAGTTTACTGATAACTCAGTACTGCTTTCTTACACAAGATAACAAATCCCTGAACACAAATATATAATCCTATTTTAGATTTAGCTATCAGATGGATATACAAAACTGTTACCTAAACCCAAGAGTTGATCTTAAGTAACTAAAAACTAAACTGGTTGGATATCAATAAAACTTCAGAACATATCTCCTCTAGCACTCTGAGTATCTGGTATCAAATAGTGGTAGAAAAGCTTACTTTTCTGAGAATGTCTTTCAGCTGCAGGTGATCGGGAAGCAGTCTGCCAGAATACACCAACCTCTGATCCTTTGTCAACTAAGAAATGGGACAAAGAAAAGAATTCAACTTTTTCTAATTATACAAATTTAAGGTTGGGAATAAGATGCCTTACAATGGGTAAAGTAAAACTCCCTTTAGGCACAGTAAGCAGAAAACTGACATAATTAAGAATTTTGTTTTTCCAAATTCCACTTAAGACATTAAAAGTTCAGCATATGGTAGCATATCTACTGTAGATATAATAAAATACAGATAATTACCAAATTATTTTTAAAACGAGGAAAACAAGGTAAATTGGAAGTTCGTATTTTCAGCCATAATGCAATCCATGTGTGACTGTCATTAAAAACCTTCAAGATTTTAAATGAGAAGGTGGCTGACTTTCTATTAACAGTCAACAATGGGATAAAATTCCAAGGTCACCAGTGTTGCTTTGCATTGTTTGTCAGTATTTTTAATCAAAAGTAAACATAAGATTTAGTTTACTCTTTACTAACATCTTGCAGGACAATTTATTGGTTTTAATTCCAAAGCCGTTTGGATTTAGTTACAGCTTTAGGTAACTATTCTTGTTTTTATTATTCCTGCCATTCTCATGAATACCTTCGTACATTTTTCAAAAACACAAGACTAAAGAAAAATCAACTCAAGTGCATGGAGATTCAAGTGCCATCTCCATATGCAACCCAAAATAGGAAATATGTCTGGTTATCTCTGCCTTATTCTGTACTTAAAATAAATCTGCTAAGTGCTCACACTACAAGTATTAAGTATTTTAAATAAAAGCATTTATGTAGAGTCCCCATAAGACCTCCTATTTCATAACTGAGGAACAGGCAAATGTTCATTGAATTCTATTAAAACAGTTAAATATTAGCTATATCAACAATTACTAAACATGCCAAATCCAAGCAATAACTATAACAATCTTCAAACAGACTACATATGCAACATGGCTACTAAAAAAAAGTCTTACATTAAAAATAACCATAGTAGAAAGAGTCATACTGAGTAATATCTGTGATTCAGGGGTCCTTAGGTACCAAAGATCAAGGGAAGATATAGTTGTCCTTCCAAGATACTTAGCTTTTAGGCATAATTTAGCTTCCCCTGGAAGTATTTTTGAGTGTACCATTCCTAAAATGCACATATAAAAATTCTTATATTAACAACCAAATACAACAAAGGATTTTTTTTAAAATACATATCACAAGTCTTGAAACTTCAATCAATACATATAAATATTGAGTGGAGCACAAACAGTAAATTATATAACATAAGTTAAATGCTAAGTAGATAATGACTGACTTAATCCCTGGACAAATGAATTATGTAATGCTTTGTAAGTTTCCAAAATATACTTATTACTTCAGCTGCAACCTAAAGAAGTTTCTTTGATAAATACTACAGTCATCATAAACTATCATTCTTTCACCAGCCCAAACATTTAATAGATACTTCTCTGTCATATCATTCTGTATAAAAATTATCAGTTCTTTCCTTATGAATTTTTTTTACTTTACTTTGAAACTTCTCAAACATACATAAAGTGGAGAGAATAAAATGAAACCCCTTACCATCTTCAAGAATTCCCAAATATCCAGCTCCAACAATTATCAACATTCTGCTGTTCCTGTTTCATTTACCCACCTACCCCCATTTTGTTTTTGGCAAGAAAGAGAGTTTTAAAGCAAATGCCACATATTTCTTTTTGCCTGTAAAAAACAGAATGTATCTGTAACAGTTTTTTTTCCAACTACCCACAATATTACCACATTCAACAAAATAAATATTAATTCCTTATAATGTGATATCCAGCACAGCTCAGTTTTTCCCACTTGCTCAAAAATGTCTTTTTAGGAATGGTTTGTCTAAATCAGAATACAAACAAGGTTCACACATGGAATGGGGCTTTTATGTCTCTTGTAATTTTTTAACAGCTTCCACTTCTTTAAAATTTTTCCCTAGCTATTTGTTGAAGAAAACATGTTGCAATCTGGATTTGGGTGACTATGTCCTCCTGGTATTGTACAGCATGTCCTGTACTCTCTGTATAATGAAGTTAGATCTAGAGGGTTGATTAAATTCAGGTTCTTTTTTGTTTGACAAGAGAACTTCCTGTTGCATCATATTATTAGCATACTGGATTGAGTGACTTACTTTTAGTCATGTTAAGTTTGATCAGTGGGTTCAAATGTTGTCAGCCAAATTCATCCCTTATAAAGTCTGCCATCAAACATTCACCTTATTAACAACCTAGATCCAACTGCCTAGATCCATTATTTCATTAGGGGTAGAAAATATTTTCTAATTCTCTAATTCTTTCTGTATTAGCTGTGCTTCTTCTAAAAGAACTTTACCTCATTGACCATTTGCTTACCTAGATTACACAAGAAAGACAGCAAAAATGCTCAATTTATTCCCTTAATCAGTTTTCAGAATGAGTGCCCAAGCAACCTCCAGAAGTGACCAAAAAGTTTTGGTTTAAGTATCATTGTGAGCTTGTGGAATTTTGTTTTTCAATGTACTGCCACCTGGTTGTTTTTGTTAATCCTCAAATTGCACCATCTTTGGCCAGTAGGAGTCCCTTCAGGTTGGATCCTATGTCACTTTGACATGACCTCTAAGAGCTTCCTTGCTTTTGGACACACCAGGTTCATCTTCCACATTTCTTTCCCCAGGCCTGGAATCAGCCACTGTTCCAGGGGCCTTGATTCCTTTTAATGGGAAATGGCATCTAGAGACAAAATCTGGGGTCTAAGAGTGCTTATTGTTACTTGCTATTATTTCTAAGATTCTTCATTGAGGAGAGCAAGAAAATATGTATTTTTGAGAAAGAGAAACTTAAACCCTGAGTATATATTCATATTTCCAATTTTAATTAAACAGTATATGGTTTTTTATTTGTATCTCTATCACCCTGAAAATCTTTCGTGCTAATGATATTAACAAACGTATGCCATTAGCAAAAGTATTTATATGCTTTATCCTACTATGTATAATCTCAAATAATAATAACAATATTGGATGAGGTTTAAGATTTCTTGTCACTTTTTTCCGTCCTTAGATATATCCCATTAGGGATATGCAGTCAAAATACAGTTTTGAAATTACTTGTAATAATTCTTCTTACAGTTTTGTCACCATCCTGACATTGTTAAACTGTTTTGTTACCATTTAGGAGTTTTTTTCTATTTAACTTTTTAAAATTATATATAACATACATGGAAACAAAGTAAAAATTATAGAACAAGGTACAAAGAGGTTTAGCTTCTGTTCCTACCCTCTTTCTCTATAATTCTGAATTACCCTTCTGTCATTTTTTAACAACATAACAAACCTGAATACAAATACACTTGTATTTCCCTTCTTTTCTCACATAAAAGATAGTACAAGATACTCCTTTGTACCTTGTTTTCTCACTTACTGTGCCCTGGAGATTACTCCTTAGCAGTATAAAGATGTCTTCCCCATTTTTTTTGACAGATGCATAATGCTCCATTACACAGAAATACTAAAGTTTACAATATGGATATTTGAGTGTTTCCAGGCTTTTGTTATTAATCATAGTGTCCTTCTTTCATACTATTCTACTTATTTCTCTATTCCCCCACTATATCCTGGAACATGGAGCTCCCTGGTGATCTTCATAAAAGCAATCTTGGTGGAAGAGTAGGGTAAAAACTTAAGTGGAATGGATTCAAGAGAACAGGAGAGGAGTACAGATACAGTGAATATTCATAATTTATAAGGAGTTGTGCACTAAAGACAGGAAAGAAATAAAGCAACAGCTAGAAGGGAAGTGGAATCAAAGAGGGTCTTGTTTGTTTTACTGTTTCATGTTTTTGTTTTTTTAAGAAGAGAAAAAAAACATGTTTGTATGCCAACAGGAATAATCCAGTAGAAAGGAAAAACTGCAGATGCAGGAGAGAAAAATAGAGAATTTCAAGAGCAATGTCCTTGAGTAGCTATTAAGGGGTAGAATCTCATGTGAAGGAGCTGGACTTAGAGAAGAATATGGCAGATAGGTGAAGAAATGTTGAGAAACTTGTACATGATCCCACTACCACCTGTCTGTGTCTCAGTTTTCTTAACTGAAAAGTGAGGGCAATAATAGTACCTATTTCACAGGGATGAATTTTCACAACACTGAAAATGCACACAAACCTCTAAGAACAGGGCAGAACACCTAGTAAACATTCAATTAGCATGTGATACTAATCTCTAATACCTGCTTCTCTTACATCATGCTGTTTCCTGAGGATCTAATGAGAGATTATGTGAAAGTATTGATAAGTTGTATGACTAATAGCAGACTATCTTCATTATGTATAAGAACATGATTAGGACACTACTAAATAGGTTTGGTTAAAGTTGCAATAACTATCAGTTTTAATGACTAAAAAAGCAAGCCCTAATCCATGTTTGAAGAGCTTTCAAAAATCAGTTTAAAATGACATTTATAAATAACAAAAGGAAAGCTTTTAATTAATTTTAGCTTCTCTAAACAGAGAGAAAAGTAATTTGACATTGGTAAAAAGAAGTCCATGTCCAAAACATAAGTTACTTACCTTCAGATTTTTAGTGAAAGGATGTATTGGGTGCTAAGATGAAAGAAGTATTTACCAACTACTGCTTCAAAATGTAAGAAATCTGTATATATTACCTGCTTTCTACATAGGTAACTTCCATTTTACTATTAAACTGTAATGGTAATGGAATTAATCATGTACTTTATCACAAGTATCACTTTTAAACAACATGGGGCATAAAAATATGCTATAACACTCATTATTTTGGACTATTGACATATATATATATATATATATATATATATATATATATAAATTAAGTACAATGGCAATCAACTTAGACAGTTTACTCCCGTAATTATTTAGTAGGTAAGTTTAAAACAATTTTTTTTTCACAGAAACAATACAGATCACCATCAGTCAGCAACCTCACAGATTCCAGAAGCCCATGCTTGAAAAACTTAACCATACAAATTAAACATATTTAGTATGATCACTTAGTTTAAAATGCAGGTACTAAATCTCATGAGAGTCAGCTACAAAGTAATCATCCTGTTATTTATATTGATAATTTTTACATCAAGATAAAATTAAAGATGTTGGAGATTGGTTCAGGATGGCAGAGTAGAAGGACGCATGCTCACTCCCTCTTACGAGAGCACTGGAATCACAACTAACTGCTGAACAATCATCCACAGGAAGACACTGGGAACTCACCAAAAAAGACACCCCACATCCAAAGACGAAGGAGAAGCCACAATGAGATGGTAGGAAGGGCGCAACCACAATAAAATCAAACCCCGTGACTGCTGGGTGGGTGACTCACAGACTGGAGAACACTTAAAACACAGAAGTCCACCCACTGGAGTGAAGGTTCTGAGTCCCATGTCAGGCTTCCGAAGCTGAGGGTCCGGCAATGGGGGTAGGAATTCCTACAGAATCAGACTTTGAAGGCTAGGAGGATTTGATTGCAGGACTTAACAGGACTGGGGGAAACAAAGACTCCACTCTTGGAGGGCACACACAAAATAGTGTGCGCATCGGGACCCAGGGGAAGGGGCAGTGACCCCAGAGGAGACAGAACCAGACCTACCTGCTAGTGTAGGACGGTCTCCTGCAGAGGTGGGGGTGGCTGTGGCTCGCCATGAAGACAAGGACATGGGCAGCAGAAGTTCTGGGAAGTACTCCTTGGCGTGAGCCCACCCAGAGTCTGCCATTAGCCCCACCAAAGAGCCAGGTAGGCTCCAGGGCTGGGTCGCCTCAAGCCAAACAACCAACAGGGAGGGAACCCAGCCCCACCCATCAGCAGACAAGTTTTACTTGTCTTTACAGACAAGTTTTACTGACCTCTGCCCACCAAAGCAACAATCACCTCTACCCACCACCAGTCCCTCCCATCAGGAAGCTTGCATAAGCCTCTTAGATAGCCTCAGACATCAGAGGACAGACAGCAGAAAGAAGAAGAACTACAATTCTGCAGCCTGTGGAAGCAAAACCACATGCACAGAAAGATAAACAAAATGAAAAGGCAGAGGACTTTGTACCAATGATGAAGGAACAAGATGAAGGAACAAGATGAAGGAACAAGACAAAACCCCAGAAAAACAACTAAATGAAGTGGAGATAGGCAACCTTCCAGAAAAAGAATTCAGAGTAATGATAGTGAAGATGATCCAGGACCTCAGGAAAAGAATGGAGGCAAAGACCAGAAGATGCAAGAAATGTTTAACAAAGACCTAGAAGAATTAAAGAACAAACAAACAGAGATGAACAATACAATAACTGAAATGAAAAATACACTCGAAGGAATCAATAGCAGAATAACTGAGGCGGAAGAACGGATGAGTGACCTGGAAGACAGAATGGTGGAATTCACTGCCATGGAACAGAATAAAAAAAAAAGAATAAAAAGAAATGAAGAAAGCCTATGAGACCTCTGGGACTACATTAAACGCAAGAACATTCACATTAGAGGGGTCCCAGAAGGAGAAGAGAAAGAGAAAGGACGCGATAAAATATCTGAAGAGATTATAGTCGAAAACTTCTCTAACATGGGAATGGAAATAGCCAGCCAAATTCAGGAAGCACAGAGAGTCCCAGGCAGGATAAACCCAAGGAGAAACACGCTGAGACACACAGTAATCAAATTGACAAAAATTAAAGACAAAGAAAAATTACTGAAAGCAACAAGGGAAAAATGACAAATAACATCAAGGGAACTCCCATAAGGTTAACAGCTTATTTCTCAGCAGAGACTCTACAAGCCGGAAGGGAGTGGCACAGTATATTTAAAGTGATGAAAGGGAAGAACCTACAACCAACAACACTCTACTGGCAAGGATCTCATTCAGTCAACAGAGAAATCAACAGCTTTACTGACAAGCAAAAGCTAAGAGAATTCAGCACCACCAAACCAGCTCTACAACAAATGCTAAAGGAACTTCTCTAAGTGGGAAACACAAGAGAAGAAAACGACCTACAAAAACAAACCCATAACAATTAAGAAAATGGTAACAGGAACATATATATCGATAATTACCTTAAATGTGAATGGATTAAATGCTCCAACCAAAAGACACAGTCTCGCTGAATGGATACAAAAACAAGACCCATATATAAGCTGTCTACAAGAGACCGACTTCAGACCTAGGGACACATACAGACTGAAAGTGAGGGGATGGAAAAAGATATTCCATGCAAATGGAAATCAAAAGAAAGCTGGAGTGGCAATACTCCTATCAGGTAAAATAGACTTTAGAAAAAAGAATGTTACAAGAGACAAGGAAGGACACTATATAATGATCAAGGGATCAATCCAAGAAGAAGATATAACAAATATATATGCACCCAACATAGGAGCACCTCAATACATAAGGCAACTGCTAACAGCTATAAAAGAGGAAATCGACAGTAACACAATAATAGTGGGGGACTTTTAACACCTCACTTAAAACCAATGGACAGATCAGTGAAACTGAAAATTACTAAGAAAACACAAGCTTTAAATGACACAACAGACCAGACAGATTTAATTGATATTTATAGGACATTCCATCAAAACACAACAGATTACACTTTCTTCTCAAGTGCACATGGAGCATTCTCCAAGATAGAACACATCTTGGGTCACATATTAAGCCTCGGTAAATTTAAGAAAACTGAAATCATATCAAGCATCTTTACCGACCACACGCTATGAGATTAGACATCAATTACAGGAGAAACAAACGTAAAAAACACAAACACGTAGAGGCTAAACAGTACGTTACTAAATAACCAAGATATCACTGAAGAAATCAAAGAGGAAACCAAAAAATACCTAGAGACAAATGACAACGAAAACATGACAATCCAAAACCTATGGGATGCAGCAAAAGCAGTTGTAAGAGGGAAGTTTAGAGCAACAAGCCTACCTCAAGAAACAAGAAAAATCTCAAATAAACAATCTAACCTTACACCTAAAGGAACTAGAGAAAGAACAAACAAAACCCACAGTTAGTAGAAAGAAAGAAATCATAAAGATCAGAGCAGAAATAAATGAAATAGAAACCAAAAAATAAGAGCAAAGATCAAAGATCAATAAAACTAGAAGCTGGTTCTTTGAGTAGATAAACAAAATTGATAAACCTTTAGACAGTCTCACCAAGAAAAAGAGGGAGAGGACTCAAATCAATAAAATTAGAAATGAAAAAGGAAGAGTTACAATGGACACTGCAGAAATACAAAGCATTCTAAGAGACTACTACAAGCAACTCTATGCCAATAAAATGGACAACCTGGAAGAAATGAACAAATTCTTAGAAAGGTATAACCTTCCGAGACTGAACCAGGAAGAAATAGAAAACATGAACAGACCAATCACAAGTAATGAAACTGAAACTGTGATTAAAAATCTTGCAACAAACAAAAGTCCAGGACCAGATGGCTTCACAGGTGAATTCTATCAAACATTTAGAGAAGAGCTAACACCCATCCTTCTCAAACTCTTCCAAAAAATTGCAAAGGAAGGAACACTCCCAAACTCATTCTATGAGGTCACTATCACCCTGATACCAAAACCAGACAAAGATACCTCAAAAAAGAAAATTACAGACCAATATCACTGATGAATATAGAATCAAAAATCCTCAACAAAATACTAGCAAACAGAATTCAACACACATTAAAAAGATCATACACCATGATCAAGTAGGATTTGTGCCAGGGATGCAAGGATTCTTCAATATATGCAAATCAATCAATGTGATACACCATATTAACAAAATGAAGAAGAAAAACCATATGATCATCTCAATGGATGCAGAAAAAGCTTTTGACAAAATTCAACACCGATTTATGATAAAAACTCTCCAGAAAGTGGGCACAGAGGGAACCTACCTCAACATAATAAAGGCCATATACAATCAACCCACTGCCAACATCATTTTCAATGGTGAAAAACTGAAAGCATTTCCTCTAAGATCAGGAACAAGACAAGGATGTCCACTCTTGCCACTTATTCAACATAGTTTTGGAAGTCCTAGCCACGGCAATCAGATAAGAAAAAGAAATCAAAGGAATACAAATTGGAAAAGAAGAAAAACTGTCAGTGTTTGCAGATGACATGATACTATACATAGAGAATCCTAAGGCTGACACCAGAAAACTACTAGAGCTGATCAATGAATTTGGTAAAGTTGCAGGATACAAAATTAATGCACAGAAATCTCTTGCATTCCTATACACTAATGATGAAAAATCTGAAAGAGAAATTAAGGATACACCCTCATTTACCACTGCAACAAAAACAATAAAATACCTAGGAATAAACCTACCTAAGGAGACAAAAGACCTATATGTAGAAAACTATAAGACACTGTTGAAAGAAATTGAAGATGATGCAAACAGATGGAGAGATATACCATGTTCTTGGATTGGAAGAATCAATATTGTGAAAATGACTCTACTACTCAAAGCAATCTACAGATTCAATGCAATCCCTATCAAATTACCAATGGCATTTTTACAGAACTAGAACAAAAAGTCTTAAAATTTGTATGGAGTCACAAAAGACCCCAAATAGCCAAAGCAGTCTTGAGGGAAAAAAACGTAGCTGGAGGAATCAGACTCCCTGACTTCAGAGTATACTACAAAGCTACAGTAATCAAGACAGTATGGTACTGGCACAAAAAAAGAAATGTAGGTCAATGGAACAGGATAGAAAGCCCAGAGATAAACCCATGCACCTATGGTCAACTAATCTATGACAAAAGAGGCAAGGATATACAATGGAGAAAAGACAGTCACTTCAATAAGCGGTGCTGGGAAAGCTGGACTGCTATATGTAAAAGAATGAAATTAGAACACTCCCTAATACCATACACAAAAATAAACTCAAAATGGATTAGAGACCTAAATGTAAGACAGGACACTCTAAAACTCTTAGAGGATAACATAGGAAGAACACTCTGACATAAATCACAGCAAGATCTTTCTTGATCCACCCTCTAGAGTGATGGAAATAAAAACAAAAATAAACAAATGGGACCTTATGCAACTTAAAAGCTTTTGCAAAGCCAAGGAAACTACAAACAAGAGGAGAAGACAGCCCTCAGAATGGGAGAAAATATTTGCAAATGAATCAACATACAAAGGATTAATCTCCAAAATATATAAACAGTTCATGCAGCTCAGTGTTAAAAAAACAAACAAACCAATCAAAAAATGGGCAAAAGACCTACCTAAATACACATTTCTCCAAAGAAGCCATACAGATGGCCAAGAAGCACATGAATAGCTGCTCAACATCACTAATTATTAGAGAAAAGCAAATCAAAACTACAGTGAGGTGCTCGCTTCGGCAGCACATATACTAAAATTGGAACGATACAGAGAAGATTAGCATGGCCCCTGCGCAAGGATGACACGCAAATTCGTGAAGTGTTCCATATTTAAAAAAAAAAAAAAAAAAAAAAAAAACTACAGTGAGGTATCACCTCACACCAGTTAGAATAGGCATCCTCAGAAAATCTACAAACAACAAATGCTGGAGGGGGTGTGGAGAAAAGGGAACCCTCTTGCACTGTTGGCAGGAATGTAAATTGATGCAGCCACTATGGAGAATAGTATGGAGGTTCCTTAAAAAACTACAACTAGAACTACCATATGACCCAGCAATCCCACTACTGGGCATATACCCAGAGAAAACCATAATTCAAAAAGACACATGCACCCCAGTGTTCACTGCAGCACTATTTACAATAGCCAGGTCATGGAAGCAACCTAAATGCCCATCGACAGACGAATGGATAATGAAGATGTGGTACATTATTCAATGGAATATTACTCAGCCATAAAATGGAACGAAATTAGGTCATTTGTAGAGACGTGGATGGATCTAGAGACTGTCATACAGAGTGAAGTAAGTCAGAAAGAGAAAAACAAATATTGTATATTAACACATATATGTGGAACCTAGAAAAATGGTACAGATGAACCGGTTTGCAGGGCAGAAACAGAGACACAGATGTAGAGAACAAATGTATGGACACCAAGGGGGGAAAGTGGCAGGGGTGGTGTGATGAACTGGGAGATTGGGATTGACATGTATACACTGATGTGTATATAATGGATGACTAATAAGAACCTGCTGTATAAAAAAATAAATTTTAAAAAAAATTAAAGATTTTGAAAATTCCTAGTCCTAAAACTATGAATCCCAGTTTCAGAAATACAAATACTCATCAAACCTTTAAACCTAATAGCACATAATCTATTTAACCCAAAATATAGCCAATTGAAATAGCATTACTACAAGCCCAGAGGCTGATAATCCCTTTTCCCCATGTCCTAGTTTTTTAAAGCCTATACCCACTCAACAGAAAAGCTGGGCAATGGCTAAGCAAGTCCCTCAGCAGGATGAGGAAACAGCATGACCAACAGCACCCTGCAAAAGGTTTGCAAGAAGAAAAGACCACAGCATTCACCATTTGCACCTCTGGAAGAGCAATCAAGGTTTAGAAAATCCATTAAGAGGCATTTGTACATTTCATTCATATCTTTAGCCACTGTCCCTCTCCAGTGTCTTTTGCTAACTTTTCCATCCAATTCTAGAATTTAAGGAAGCTTCTTCAGCTAAGATGCAAATTTGCTTTTCTATCCAAGGCCTTTCGCTCCCTCTCAGACCCAGATCCAGATATCCAACTGCTTGTTAGACATCTTACACTTTCAAATATCTTTTTTTTTTTTTGGCCGCGCCAGGCAGCATGCGGGATCTTAGTTCTTGGACCGGGGATCATACCCAGGCCCCTTGCAGTGGAAACACGTAGTCTTAACCATTGGACCACCAGGGAATCTCCACCTTCAGATATCTTAATAGGCAACTCAATATCAAAACATCTACAGTGGTTCTCAATTCTTGGTTACCCAGATCTTTCCTCTTGCTTGTTCCCTATTCCGTAACAACTTGCCACCAGTTGTTTAAGCCAAAAATCTGGGCATTATCCTCAATTTTTCTCTCACCTTGTCTAACATATCTAACCACCAGCAAATCTTACGGACTCTATCTCCAGAAGTCCCTCTCAGTCCATTTCTTTCCATCTCTATTGCCATTACCCTAACCTAACACCACCTTTCCTGAACTTCTGTAATAGCTTCTTAACTGGTCTTCACACTGTGTTCTACAGTCAGTAAATAGAGTGATCTTTTAAAAATGTGAATCACTCCTGTGACTCTCTAATGGATTCCTACCACTCTGGATTGAATTCTAATTCCACACCATAACCAGATGGTCCCAGCAGATCTGGTTTCTCTCTCTTTCCAACCTCCTCTGATCATAATCTTTCCTCCTCACTCACTAGCCAAACTGGCATTCACTTAGATCCCCAAATATGCCAAGTTCCTCCCCAACTCAGACATCCTACCTGCAACAGTCTCTCCCAGCTCTCGCAGGGCTAGCTCTTAACCATCTTTTGGGTCTTAGCTTTAAAGTGACCTCCTCAGAGAGGTCTTATCTGATTTACAAATTTAAAGTAGAGTATTTCCTTTCACACACCCGGTTAGTTTCCTTCATAACACAAGCCATAATCTGTAATTACCTGCACGTTTATTTCCCTAAGTGGTATATGAGTGCCAAGAATAAACGAGGGTCCATATCTGTCTAGCTCATCCCCTTACTCCCAGAGCCTAGCACTGTGTCCTGCAGAGTAGATGCTAAATGCCAATTTATTAAATGAAGTGTTATGAGTCCAAAAGGGCTTACACAGATTTGGAAGACACACTTACTTGAAGTTCATTATATCAGTTATTTTACATGTAATCATTAAGAATGGAAATGAAGTATTTAGTCTGTGAACCACAATACTAGTTTAAAACACTTGCTGGTGCTAAATTCATTTGGTTCATTTCTGCAAATGGTACTGATATTAGCATATTATTATACTATTGAAGGAGCAATCATATGTTAGTATCTTAGTATTAACTTTACTCTAAATTAATAGTCAACTTCAAGTAAACTTGTATCTTTTCACAGCAAGGGGACATCAATTTTCAAAAAAGCAGAATATAACAAAATTACATGGTACTCCCCGAAAATACGTGAAGCAAAAACAAGTGTGGATGAGGATGTGAAGAAAGTAGAACTCTCATACATTGCTGGTGGGAATGTAAAATGGAACAGCCTCTGGAAAAGCTTGGGAGTTCCTCAGAAAGCCACCATATGACTCAGTATACATCCAATTCCATTCCTAGGTGTATACCAAAGAGAACTGAAAACAACAAATCCACACAAAAACCTGTAAAGGAATGTGCACAGCAGCATTATTCATAATAGCCAAATAGTCGAAACAACTCATATGCTTTGATGAACGGATAAACAAAATGTGACATTTACATATAATGGAATATTATTGGGCCATAAAAAGTAATGACGAACTGATACATGTTATAACACGAATGAACCTTGTAAACATTATGCTAAGTGAAAGAAGCCAGACATAAAAGGCCATATATATTACAGTTAGATTTATGTGAAATTTTCAGAATAGGTGAATACATATAGACGAAAAGTAGATCACTGGTTACCAAGGACTGGGGGACAGAGAATGGGGAGTGACTGCTAATGAGTATGGGGTGATAAAAATGTTCTGGAATTAGACAGTGGTGATGATTGTACAAATTTGTGAACTACTAAAAACCACTGAGTTGTACACATTAAAGGGCAAACTTTATAGTATGTGAATTATACCTTAATTTTAAAATTTGTTGCTTTAAATTGAATATTCAAATATCTTCAGATAATCAGAAGTAAAAGGAAAAAGAATTCTTTAATTTTACTTTGGGTGAAAACAGAGAAAAAGTTTTCATGTGCATAAATTAAGTAAGAAAATTTGAAATTTTTTCTACTAAAAAAATTAGTGAAAAAATTCAGTTTAAATATCAGTGAATTTAATTTAAATATCTGGAAAACCAGTGGTTAGACATGATAACAAACCACACAATAATCAACTGAATTTTCAAGTGGTTTGGATTATAATCTACAATATTAGGAAAATAACAGATTTTGAGATCTAAATTCAAATTCAGTTTAACTTGTAAAAGTGACACAATTTTATTTATCCAGACCTACTAACAGTATTTTATTTTATATTTTTTTGCGGTACGCGGGCCTCTCACTGTTGTGGCCTCTCCCATTACGGAGCACAGGCTCCGGATGCGCTGGCTCAGCAGCCATGGCTCACGGGCCCAGCCGCTCCGCGGCATGTGGGATCTTCCCGGACCAGGGCATGAACCCGTGTCCCCTGCATCAGCAGGCGGACTCTCAACCACTGCGTCACCAGGGAAGCCCCTAACAGTATTTTTTACCTTGATGAAAAATCCATTTCTGTATTAGTTAGGGTAGTAATGCTAGCTGCTATAATGAACCTCAAGATCTCAGTAGCTTAACACAATAAAAGTTCATTTTCCTCTCAATAAAAAATGTTACATGGTATCCTTTAAATATAAGAATTCAGAAGACTCAGGATTGGAAAATCTAAAATGAAGTACTAATTAAATTGTCAATGAAAATTTTCTTCTGTTAAGATACTGGCTACACAGATTAACATATAAATATACTTGACTACCTCTGTTAACAACACCACCATTCTTCCTGTTGCTCACATCCTACATCCAATAGTCAGCAAATCTTAATAGGTACAGTACTTTACCATCTCCCCTGCTCCACCCTAGACGAAGCCTGGTGATATATGGTAGAGCAGAGGCAGCTAAATTACCAAGTTGGAAACATTCTGTTGGCACTCTGAGTAGCCCAGAGACAAAACTATACCACTCCAAATAAACAGCTGCTTAACCAGCTGGCCCAAAAACTCTGCTACCCACTTAACAGAGGTTGCTAAAAACCAAGGTGAGGAAAGCTCACCTGCTAGTATAATATGCAAAAATAAATCCTAAACTGGGGAAAGATGTTTTCTTTCTAAAAGGTTTACATATATTTTATCTAAAGTGTCTGACTTTTTAATGTTTATTTAACAAGACAGCAAAAACAGACAAAATACCATGTATCCCTAATGCACTTAAAATATTCACAAGAGTCTAAGAGATGAGTTTACAAACCGAACAATACTCTTATATTTCTGGAAAGTCACCTAGTTGGTATCAAAAGATTAGATTTTTTACGTGAAGGACTAAATGGGTCTTTCATAATTATGAATGGCTTAAAAAAATCATGTCCTTAGTATATCCAACTTCAACATAATTAAATAGCTCAGTAAAAGCAACGGTTAACTTACATATTAGTGCAAAGAACTACAGCCCAATTTCTTTTAAAGTGGTAATTATTAACATTTCAGTTCTTATATACAGTTCAGCCATAAGTGTCAAACAGCTTTAAAGACCTGGTTCTCTGCACAACATATCGTTTCTGTGGGAAATGAATCCAGTGAATTTGTACTGAACATATCTCCCTCCCACTCCCACCTAAATCCACCCAATCTAAAGCCTCAGGAAATTCAGAAACATGTAAATGCAAGCAGAGCTGACCCAAACTGCCTCTACCTCTTATGCCCTTGCAACAACAGTAAACAAAACCAGCTTACAGAGCTTACACAACAATTTCCTCTGGAACTCCAAAGGGACATTCCCTGCTTAGCTGTTTCTACTGACAGGCCAAATCAGGTATACATACAACAGAGATGCCAAAATACATGACTGCTATGGTTCATACAAACAAGCAGGAAATGTGAAAAGATAGGGCAAAGCAATGTACTTGGAAGTCTTAAGATATTATGTTCCCATACCTTCCCTATAATTTATCAAAATAAAAATAACCACACACTAAGCTGACATGCATTAGAATGGTATTAAGACTGTGTTACCCATTCATCTGTAGCCTTTAGATGACAACCCATCTAAACACACACGCCTTTTTACAGTCCACTTACTTCTTTTTAATTTGCAAGTATATAACTGAGCTGGCCAAATCCCTAAATGCCTTTCTTCATCTTATTATATATAACCATCATATGGTTAAGACCTGAGGCTTGCCAAGTCAGACCAACCTGGGTACAAATTCCGATTCTACTACCTAAAGTTCTATGACCTTGGGCAAAAAAATCACCAAGCCTCAGTTTCCTCATCTATAAAACAGAGCTGATAACAGAACTCACAGCGTAAGCTGTCTATGAAGAATAAGTATGATAAACATATAAAGTGCTTACCAGAATGCCTGGTATACATAGCAACCTCTTAGTAAACGGCAGTTTAAAATCACAGCACCAAATATGACAGTTAAGTAAAAGCATTTAGGGGCTTCCCTGGTGGCAGAGTGGTTGAGAATCCTCCTGCCAATGCAGGGAACATGGGTTCGAGTCCTGGTCCAGGAAGATCCCACTTGTCGCGGAGCAACTAAGTCCATGCGCCACAACTACTGAGCCTGTGCTCTAGAGCCCGCAAGCCACAACTACTGAGCCTGTGCTCTAGAGCCTGCGAGCCACAACTACTGAAACCCGTGCGCCTAGAGTCCGTGCTCCGCAACAAGAGAAGCCACTGCAATGAGAAGCTCACGCACCGCAATGAAGAGTAGCCCCCGCTCGCCGCAACTAGAGAAAGCCCATGCGCAGCAACAAAGACCCAACACAGCCAAAAGTAAATAAATAATTTTTTTAAAAAATCATTTTTAAAAAAAGCATTTAAGACCATCAAATCAATATCTATTATGTGTGGGAATTCCCTGGTGGTCCAGTGGTTAGGACTCCATGCTCTCACTGTTGAGGACCTGAGTTCAATCCCTGATGGGGGAACTAAGTTCCCACAAGCAGCGCAGCGCAGCCAAAAACAAAATTATTATGTAAAGGAGAGAAACTTAAAGTTCTAAAAAAATCCTATTTTTAAAAGCACTGATGCATGATTAAACAAAACATTACCTTCGCAGTACTGTTATTTTCCAAAAAACACATTAGAAAAAGGCAAGGAGTTAAACAAAACAAATTTCAGTCAGCACTCATTTTAACTTTCCATCAACCTTTGACAAGAGTCTTATAAAACAAAAATTATTTGTGTGTGTGGATTATAGCCCCTTTAAGTCAACAGTTCTGAGGTGGTTAAGCAAGCAAATTTTAAAACTGACCTGCTTACTTATGCTAAGTGAAGTAAGTCAGACAGAGATAAATACTGTATGATATCACTTATATGTGGAATCTAAAAAATAAAACTAGTGAGTATAACAAAAAAGAAGCAGACTCACAGATACAGAAAACAAACTGTGGTTATTAGTGAAGAGATGGAAGGGGGAGGGGTAATAAACAAGTAGAAGATTAAGAGGTACAAACTATTAGGTATAAAATAAGTTATAACGGGTATATTGTACAACACAGGGAATATAGCCAATATTTTACAAATTTTTAAAAAATTCTCTATTACCTTCCTAAATAAGGTAATAGAGAATTACAAAAATAAGACAGATATAAACCTCAAATTATATTATGAAAGCTACTTCCACTGACAATGAAAGTAAGACTTCCATCTAAACTGTAGGCAATTTGGTTATAGAATGTTATATTCTCAGAATAGAATCTATGCAATTGGTTCTATTCCTATTTCTTTAATTCTAACAAATCTCAGAGCGAGGGCACTATTTGAAAAGGTGCCAAGAGAGAGGAGGTCTATCCAGAACTGAGGGACATGTTCAACGGTCATTTTGACCTCAAGACAAAAATGGGAAGCAAAAGGATACAAGCCCCAGAAAGGTTTGCCTTCAAAACTGAATTCAGGGTGAGTCAGGTCCATCGTAGTTATTGTTTGTGTATAAGAACAAATAGTAAGAAACAAGATAATGAAAAAGGTGCCTAACTGGATTTAGAGGTCCTTATTTTTTATTTTATTTCTTATTTATAAAGTTTTCTCTAAGATAGTCCATTCTACTGGATAACATTAAGTTCAACCATTTTGATTTTTACATACCTAGTAAATAAGTCTAAACTAGACCAAAGTCTGAAACTAGTCAAGTAAAAGTGGCCCTCTTGATATCTTCACCCACTAGCAGTAATTACCTAAATTTCAGAATAATTATTTCACACTACAGGCCAATTTTAGGAACTGAAAACATAAAGTCATGAAGTGATGACAAATGTCATATTAGAATATGATTCACAATTATATACACTATCAACATGAACTGGTGCACTCCCCAGTTCTTAAACCAAGTACCAAACCAATTATCAATACCATTCAAAGTTAAACAAAACTCCACCAGAGCTCAGTTTCACACCTGAGGTTTTTAATAATGACTTTGTAATCTGTGTAAATGTGGCAATTGCCTTGCCTCCTAACTAGAAAACACTTTCCCCTTTTAGCCCATTATGGAGCTATAATCCTTTAACATAGTACTATACTACTAAGTACTATAATAATATAAAGCATTTAGAATCATCAGTGCAACAACAGCTGTGAAAGAACAGTTAAAAAAAAGAAAAAGAAACTATGATCTAATCTGATTAAAACTTATTAACTCTTTAAGAAAAATGTCCCTGTGAATCTCTTAAAACAGCTACACATTCCCTTACCCTCACTCGAGAGTGGACCATTCCCTTCCAGTGCTCCTACAGCACTCAGTATATCCCTCTTATATAACACTAGTACATAATATTGTAGTTATTTACTTATATGTCTGTATCCCCCACTAGACCTGAGCTTTTTAAGAGCAAAGGACTCTTACCACCTTTTTGCTTAGTATGTACATAGACCTTCAAATGCCAGGTCAATAAATTCCTAATTAAATAAATAAATGAAGCCCAAGAAAGTGTGCTTTGGAAGGAGGGGTATATTTGTGGTGGGTTTATTGAGGGGAGGGGAGGTTGAATTTAAAATATCCATGCAAATGGAGATTATCTGTGATTAAATGAAGTCAATATCTGACCATAAAGCTAAAATCTTAAGATTTTACACACTGTTGCAGAGTTTAGCCAGAATTCCATTAACAGCATGTAGGCATGTGACCTATCCTTGTAGAGATCCTAAAAGAACAACTTCAAATCTCCATTCTTCTCCCTCCAGCAGCTCTCATTTATTTTCCTAGAAGCCACCGTCCACAGGGATCAAGGCCCTCTACCTCCCCTGACCCATCAGATGCAATAAGAGCAGTGTCTACGAACTGTTCTACTTCACGCTGGGGAACACTTGCTTCTACCAGGCACTAAACCCTTCTCTGCTCCCAAGTCCACCCACCTCCACCTTTCTTATGCGCAAGGAATCAGGCATAAGAAATGATCTGTTAAACACCAAACAGCACTTGAGACACTTAAAAACAGAATCAATGTTAAGTAGTCATTGTGGGGGGTCATAAGAATCTAAGCTTCCTTTATATTAAATCAACAATATAATATTGCTTATATTGTTAAATTTCTCCATTCTAAATAACAACTTCACAAGTAAACTTTAAGGACTCCAATTCCTATGCTGAGGACTACCTATGGCTTTGGAGTATCAGTAAACAGTTGGTCTGTTAAACAACTGTGATACTTCAAATCAGTTCTAAGTGATAAAAAAAGCTAGAATGTGAGTGTGTGAATAACCTTTCAAAGTTTTCAGTGAAGTTCTATGAAAATAAACACATGTGCGCTTCACTGGTGGCGCAGTGGTTAAGAACCAGCCTGCCAATGCAGGGGACATGGGTTTGATCCCTAGCCTGGGAAGATCCCACATGCCACGGGGCAACTAAGCCCGTGCGACACAACTACTGAGCCCGCACCCTAGAGCCCGCGAGCCACAACTACTGAAGCCTGTGCGCCTAGAGCCGGTGCTCCGCAACAAGAGAAGGCACCGCAATGAGAAGCCTGCGCACCGCAACGAACAGTAGCCCCCGCTCGCCACAACTAGAGAAAGCCCTCACACAGCAACGAAGACCCAATGCAGCCAAAAATTAAATAAATAAATAAATAAATTTATTTTTAAAAGAAAGAAAAGAAAAGAAAAACACATGTACACCATCCCCACCTTCATTAACCTAGAAATAAACTTCAGATATTACAATTCACTTGGAGAAAACTTGCTGGAAGAGGAAAAAAGGTTTGCCACAAGGTTAGGTAATTAATAGGCTGCAAATTATTTGGTATACCTTCCAAAAGTGCCTCCGGTGTGTACTAGAAGCAAGCAGCTTAGGAGGGCCGGGTGTAGTGAAGTTTGCAACTGATCTGTCCTCCAGCAGCTGACTGATCCACATGGGCACTGATAGCACTCCACTGAGATAAGTGCTAAGATGGCAGAACTCCTGCCAAAAACAGGCTTATCCCAGGAGCAGGTAAGACAAATAGGGTTCACACTCCTCTCTTACTTTTTAAAAAAGAAAAAGTTTCAGAAAAGTGATAACTCTTGTTCTATCACAGTGCGAACCAAGTCCCTTTTGGTTTAATCATATAATGTAAAAGATCCTCACATAAGTATACACTTGAACATATAACTAAGTACTTAGATATATGCTCAATAATGTACTTAGGAATGGCTATGTTATGAACACTACTATGGAAGTCTAAAGCTTTCAATTCTGCCTATCCTGAAAAGCTATTTTCTACTTTAAAAATGTGTAAAATGAGTCATATGCAATAGGAAATCTTTTGTAAAGCAGAAAGTTTTAAAGAGAAATTGTTACCCCTGTGTAAATCTTACCTTTCAAGAAAAGATTTGAATGAGAGTTCCAACTATTTTGTTCCAAGTACTTAAATACTTCAGGGTTTTTATTTCTCCTACTAAAAATATTTGTAATCAAAAAGTACTGACAAACATAGCTACTGCCGACTAAGAGTTGTTTTTCTAAACCACCTGTTTTTGCAATAACCACCCTATTTCTATAGCTATTCTAGAAGCCTAAATGCCTAACTAAACTTAATACTGTAACACTGAAACAGTCCTAATTCATTAACATCTTAATATAGATCAAATGCCTTCCTTACTTATTTGCATAAAACAAGTGTTAAGTAAAACCTAGAAAGCACAGTTGCCTTAATATAGATCAAGTGCCTTCCTTACTTATTTGCACAAAACAAGTGTTAAGTAAAACCTAGAAAGCACAGTTGCCTTCCAACACATCCTTGCTGCTGGCTTAAATTTGCCAGATGCCAAAAATATTTCCCACCCTAAAAATCCAAGCTTCTTCATTAATTAAAAAAAAAGGTTTAGTAATCACTGAAAACTACTTATTCAGGAATGAAATTTTTACACAACGGAGAACATGAAAGCCTAACTTTCATACACACTACACAACATTATACTTTTCTAAATTATTCCAAGATTTAGTTATCAACTGTGTTGATAACTTTCAAATCTAACTTTGGGGACAGATAGAGCCATACTGTCTATTTTATTTATTACCTTTGCAATATCCAGATGTGATTCAGAATGAAAAACAGTGCTGCAGTAATTTACAAATGGCTTTATGAAAGGAATAAAATGATGCACCAAATGGTGGGGGTGTGGAAGGACTGTTCTCCTCTAAATGAAGAAAATTTCTGTGTCCTCTACAGGAGGAAAATGAGAGAGGAAGGGGCAGAAGAAAGTGAATCTAAAACGTATAACTCTTTGCTTCTTGAAACATATATACTAGTGTGTAAAGTATAACTTTCATAGGGGTCACATACTTATTTCAAAATTCGCTCTTCAGCAATGAGCAAATTTCTGGGCCAGATGTTGAAAGTAAAAAGGAATTTTAGTCTAATAAGCAATAAAAGCTTGAGTATGGATTGCAGTGTTTATCTTTTTTTTAAAGGATGCACCTGTCATTCCCATTTTAGGTTGATGACTTTGAGTCCAAGGAAAACGGTCCTATTGTATGCCTGCCAATTCTCATGTGCCTTGATATTTCACTTACTAATTACACTTACTAATTAACTGGACCTCATCAGGAAGATATTAATGATGGTTCAGACACTCAAGAGAGTCGCATAACCTCCGAACGCAAAATACTTCGCAGTCAAAATACTTTGCAGTCAAAGAGACCTATCTGACTCAAGAGGGGTGGGGATAAGCAGGGAGTAAGGGAGTATATGACACGAAAATCTGGCCAGAGCACCTGCGCCCAGGTTTTAGACACTTACTGGTTTGCTAGGGTACACGTTAGACAGATGTGTTTTTAGTTTCCCCACGGTCCAGTTCAAGAAGCAGCTAATAGTCTGGTCACTGTATTTCTGATTCGGTGCTTTAATGATGAGGGTCACAGGAATCTCCATCCCATTTTGGTCCATGGTGCCTCCAAGGTCGAACAGAGTCAAGAGGAGCAGCAGTTAAGCCCAAATGAGCCGAGGTGGTTACTGCCGGCGCGGCTGGGATGGGGACGGAAGCGAATGGGTTCTTATTCCTTGTCCAAGTAAGTCACAAGTGCATCGGGCGATACAAAGGCCATTGCCGGTGCCAAGGATGATGGCCAGGGGCGGAGGCGGCGGCGGCGGCGGGGTCTGGGGGCCCGGCCGGGGGTGCAGTTTTCCCCGCCAGGTTCGGGCTCCGCCGGGCTCCGGACTGCAGAGGGAAGCCAAGGGGAGAGAGAAAGCGGTGAGAAGGTAGAGAGGGGTGAGGGCGCGACAGCCCGAGCCACCGCCCCGCCCCGCCCCGCCACGACCCCTAAGCTGAAACGCAACAAGGCCCCGACGCGACGGCCCCGCCACGCGGGCTGGAGAAGGGGACGGGCCGCTCAGGGCGGCCAGCCGCGACAGGCAGGGCTACCTGAGAGATGGCTGCGGGGCCCGCCACCGCCGCCCTCCTCCCCCGGGCACGGCCACCGATCACACAGTACGGCCGAGCGTCCTCCGCGGCGGCCGCTCCCTTCCTACTGCTCGGCGGCGCCCACGGCCCGGCCCTGGATCTCGCGAGGCGGCGCGGCGGCAGCGGGAGAAGTTGGCCGAAGGGCTCTCCGCCTGACCCCTCCGGCAGGGCAGCTGGAGCGCAAGGCGGGGCGCGGCCGAGACGGCGACAGGTGGCAGGAGGGCGGGGACTAGAATAGGGGCGCCGGCCGCGAGCGCGCCTGTTTTGTTGTTGTTGTGAAGAAGGTCCGGGTCCCCTTTAAGCCGGAAAACGCAGGGCGGAAGTGCGTCAGGGGCGGCTCGTCCCCGCGCGCTGCCCTCCAGGTCCCGCCGCCGACCGCCCCTGGCGGCCCAGGGCGGCCGGTGCCGAGTTCTGCGTCGCCTCGAAGTTAGTCGGGCGTGTCGAGCCCGCCAGGCCAGGCCATTCGCTCCGCATTGCCTCCCCAGCGGTACTCGGGCCTCCACTCGCTTCGCTGGCGTTAGCACATTCTGTTTTGACCACACCCGGAAGACTTGGGAAGTGTTCCTCATCCTTAGAGCTGTCTCTTCAAAAGTTAGTGTCCTTGCTGATGCTCAGTCAGACTTCTGACCATCATTTCTTGTGTCGACTGTCTGCAAAGCACGGTACCTGGAGCTTTGGGGAAGGAGGGACTGGGGGTACATTGCATAAGGAGGAGGCTTTCAGTCTACCTCTACTTTCCGTGTGACCCTGGCTAACCTTCCTGAGCCTCAGTTTACTTCTGTAAATGGGGACGGTAATGGCCACCTGACTGTGTGCTGTTGATTAAATGAGCTATGTAGGTAAGCCATCTGGTACAGTTCTGGCGTATATTAGTCTCTCAACTAAATATTAATTTCCATGTATTTCCTCTCCGTTTTCTCAAAAGTTGGCAAGTGTTTGTTTACTGAGCACCTACTGTGTGTTCAGCACAGTGGGAGATGAAGACGGTTGGCAGTGTTATTTTCTGGTTTATGGTTTACACGTGGGAACGCGAAGTTTCAGGCTATTGCCCAAAGCCGACTTACTCTCCATTTTCTGCACAGGTTTAGGAGTCAGTGCAGTAAGTTGAGATGTGCATTTGCACAGGTCCAGGCTTCCACTTATAGGTGAATACAAGCAGATAATGTAGGGGGCTTTGGAGACCTGGTCTCTTCCCCTCTCAGCTGCAGAGGAGTTAGTGAAAGTTAGAGACCAAGAGGAAATTCTTCCTCTCAACAGCTAGTGCCCCAGGATCCCTTACACCCTCTCCTCCTTCACCTCTTTCTTTGTGATAGGACACCTACCATATCTTAGCCATACCCTCTCAATGCTCTTCTAAAATAAGAGTGAAGTTTCCTTTATTTCTTGTCATGGAATGAGAACAGTTTACTATGACTTGGATTTCCTGTAGCAGACCCTTTTTCTACCTAGTATCTAGTCATCTTAATAGAACCTTAACTTAATTCTAGCTACAAGTACTTTTTCTAGCTCCCTTACATCTAGCAGCAGCCATTCGACACACCTGTAGCCCATAAGATGAAAGGTGAAGTTGCTACTGAGGCTTCCAGGGGAGCTTTCAGATGAACATGTTCTGCAGACCAGAGCTCATCCTTGCCCTCTACACCTGTCTTTCTTACTGGAGGAATGTGATGCTGGCAGTGGGGCAGCCACAGCTCAGTCCTGAAGCAACAAACAGGAGAACAAAGGCCTGTATTACAAGGATGGCAGAACAGAACAATTGAAAGAGGCTGAATCCTTTATAGCATAAGTGTGCCACCATATAAGTCCCAAGCTGTCTGCTCTAAGAATTCTTTCATGTCCAATTCCTGTTTAAGGCAGGAGGAAGTCTCCCCAACCGCAACTGCCACAAGCACCACCACCCAAGCCTGCGGCTCCTGTCACTTATGCCTGTGACTCACACTTCTGGGAACCCCTTAGAGTAATGTGGTCATCCCCCTTGGCACTCTGAAATGTACATTATTAATGAGATATATATTAATTAATATTGACAGAATGTGCATTTCACTGGATAGACACTACTTAAAGTAGAGTTCATCAGAGGTTCACTAACATGGACAAAATCATTTTAAAATGTAATGAACATTCAAGAATTTGAAATATATGAATATAAAGATGATAGAGTATCTGATAGAAATGATTTTTTTTTTTTTTTTGCTTTACAGCCACCTGAATTAACAACCTAAAAATGCTTTTGATGCTGTGGAACTTGCCCACAATAAAAACAGTATGTAAATATGATCCCATTTTTGTTAAATTACGTGTATGTGTTTATAGAAAAATGTATGAAAGGGTAGTCCCTAGACTATTGATAGTGTTTAACTTGGAATTTGGAGTAGGAAAAACAGCATGGAGGGGATGCAAGATAGCAGTTACTTAGAGGCTGCTGTGAGCTGTTTGTTGTTCTTTGTCCGTGTTGCACATAAGAAGGGGAAATGTGAAAGAACAACTACACATCTCAGTTACCATTTGCTACTTAAAGACAGCCTCTAATGAGAATGCTTAAGGGGAGGATGCTAATAGATAATAAAGGATTTGTGATTGTTAAGGCCAAATCTACTTTAACAATATTAACTGTTCAATACACATAATTTTAGTAGCTAGTTCAGTAATTCAGGGTGATTTCTGCCAATGGAGTAACTTTCTTTGTTGACAAAGTAAAATACGTAAAGAAAATTATTTGTAAATAATAAAACTGATTTCCAGTATTTGTGGGATATTTACTTCTAATTCTTTTAATTGGGAAGGAGGACAGCTAGAAAAGCTTATATTGACTCCTTCTGTGAGATTCCAGTTTCTTTTAAAATTTTAAAGAAAATAAAGTGCTTATTACTGAGCTTTTCTTACTAAAATTTGGAATACCTTCCAGGAAGGTAAAATACTTTATGATGTTGAATAATATAGTTTTCAGTGTTTTGGGTTTTTTGTTTTTGTTTTTATGATAACTCTCTTGGGAAGAAAGACTTTAGTCAAGTGATGATCTTGCAGTTGCAAATTTCAAAGATGATGATAGCCATCTGGCTTCTGATTGATTCCTTCTATTTCTATTTACACCAAACTTGTCTTTTTTTTTTAAGATGCTGTGCCACAAAGCATCTAATCAAATCTCAATCAAATTTATTGTTTAAAAACAAGTGAAATCCTACATTTCAAGCCTAGGAAAATTAGCTCATTTCAACACTGCACTTTCAAAATCTTAATTGGTCCCAGATGTTTGATTATAAGCCATATTGTAGAAAATGGAATGAAGAAAACCACACATGCATTGAATGCCAAGTGGGTGATTTAAGTGATGTGTCATTTAATGAATTTTCAGAACAGCCCTGAGAGGTAGTGAGGTCAGTGAAGCTCAGAAAGGCTAAATGTCTTGCCCCAAGTCACACAGCTAGTAACTTCCAAACAGGATTCTGATTCCTCTGTAATACACACTCTTTCCACTACACTGAACTTAAAGATATTCATTCATAACAAGACACATTCAGGAGGAAAAGGCTTTCAGGAACAACATCTTAGAGGTCATCTAGATCAGCTTTCCAAGTACTGCCAGAATCACTCTTAGGACATCTCTGAAAGGCAATCAGCCAACTTTGGCTTAAACTCTTCCAGGGAAAGGGAGCACCATAGTTTTCACTACAGCATGACCTATTGTTAAACAGCCATGGTTATTATAAGTGAATTAAAATCTGCATTGCTATAATTTGTCATTAGGCCACTTTTCTCCTCTTGATTAATTCAAAATATGTTTACTTTTATTCCACGTCTGCCCTTCAAATGGTTAAATGCTGTCTACATCTTATCCAAACTAAACATCCCCAGATTCTTCAACCATTCTTAAGAATAGTTTCCAGATCACTCAAAACAGTGACTCACCTTTGAACACACTACTTTGCATAGCCCTCCTCAATTATGGTGACCATAATGAGCATTTCGACACATGATTTCCCTAGAATAGTCTTCATAAGGACACGTCTATATTTCTATTTCTGTATTAATATAAATCTTCATAAGGTAGTTTAGCAGTTGGATTTCCTGCTTTTCAGAAACTATGTATCTAGTCAGTTCTTAGAGCGACCATTTGGGTAAGACAGAAGTCTAATTTCTCTGATGAGTTAATCCACTGACTTATTTATCATAACACTTGGAGAAAATTGTAGCAAATAGCATCTCACTGACCTCCTTTAGGTGACCAGAGGAAGGGGGGAAAGGGGAAATCCCTTATATTTTTCATCCTCTAAAGAATTTTGACCTAAATATATGTATTAGTTATTTATTTCTGCAAAACAAATTGCCCCTAAAACTGGGTCAGAATTTTGGGAGTCTTTGCTGTTGGTTCTGGTTTTGAGTCTCTCTTGCAATTGCAGTCAGGATTTCAGCTGGCATTTGGTTATCGGAAGGCTTGATTGGAACTGGAGGATCTACTTCCAAGATGGCTTACTTCTAAGGCTGGCAAGTTGGGCTGGTTGTTGGTGTGAAGTCTCTGTTCCTCCCCATGTGGGTCCCTCCACAGGACTGCTTTTGAATGTCCTTACAACCAGACAGCTGGATTCCCCCAGAATGAGGGAATCCTAGAGACCAAGGCTGAAGCAGCAATGCCTTTCATGACTTAGTTTCTGAAATCTTACATTGTCACCTACATGGTGCGCTATTTGGTCACATAGGCCAGCCCTGAGTCATTGTAGGAGGAGAGTAGTATGAGCATGAATACTAGGAGGTAAGGACCTCCTGTCATACTGGAGGCCAGTTACCATAATGTACCTTACCAAAGCATAGCAGGTCATAATGGATACCCTGTTCCTTCTGTATGCAGCTATCCAAGTCCAAATCCCAATAGTAACCTTGCAGTTGGTTCACAACTGCATGCCCTTCCTCTGGCATTTAGCCTCTCTTCCCAGAGCTGTTTCACCAAGTTCCTCCCCCCAAAATTAGAACTATCTAACTCTATTGGCTATATTTCTCAAATGTTTATAAATGTTTATCTTTTTTGCTAAAAGTAAATATAGTTTAGCTGAGTTTGGGAATATTAAATTTGCTACACTGCATTCAAATAAAGGTAAGAATAATCACTAAATTGAACATGGAGAGTAGTCATGGGCCTAACTCAGGGGTTCTTAATCTGGGTCCAGAGACATACCCTGAATTATCTATAGGACTGTGCATTTATCTGGAGGGAGAGTCCATGGTTTTTATCAGCTATTTATTTATTTATTTATTTTTGGCTGCGTTGGGTCTTCGTTGCTGTGCGCGGGCTTTCTCTAGTTGCAGCGAGCCGGGGCTACTCTTCGTTGCGGTGCACGGGCTTCTCATTGCGGTGGCTTCTCTTGTTGCGGAGCATGGGCTCTAGGTGCTCGGGCTTCAGTAGTTGTGGCTCGTGGGCTCTAGAGCGCAGGCTCAGTAGTTGTGGTGCACGGGCTTAGTTGCTCCATGACGTGTGGGATCTTTCTGGACCAGGGCTTGAACCCGTGTCCCCTGCATTGGCAGGCGGGTTCTTAACCACTGCGCTACCAGGGAAGCCCTTTATCAGCTTCTTGAAGGGGCCATTTGTAATGCCTTTCAGAGCAGCAACAAAATTTAGTCCTCATTGTAAGGTTTTTCCAGTTAAAGGAAATGGGTTTTTGAGCCATTTACCAAGTTACTGCCTCAAGGGCCCCAAAACACTGTTCATTGCCTGCTTTGTGATAATAGAAATAAATCCTGTAAATATCAATACTTCTCCTTTTCCAGCTTTCATGATATTAAGCTTTGTCAGTAAAGAGCACTGGAGGGACACTAGAGGAAGAATAGAATTCTCTACCTGTGTAATGTAGTGTGCTCCCTTAGGCAGGCTCTTACAGCACATGTGGCTTCTGCAGCTCTCAGTTCCAGCAGTGCCCAGTGGCCAGCAGTGTGTAGCACCTCCCGTGAACAGGCAACTTTGCAGGCAACACCCATGAGCATCTTTCCCTGGAACCCCATCAAATGGCTTCACATGGAGTACCACCAGTACAACACTGTTCATGAATAGCTTCCCCTCACACCCCTTAGCCAGCTTTTCTCCCTCAGCAAACTTCTCTGACATCAAATGAGCCACAGTCACTGGACTTCTTCAAGGAGGGTCTATCTGAGCCCTTAGGGCAGTAGATGATCACTATATCTGATTTTCCTATATTCTTTAGCATTTTCTTAGTTCTTTGCTATCCATCTCCTTATCACTCCAATTCCTTGTTATAAATGGTAATTCTTTATATTTAACCTTCCATGTTTAAAATATTGTTTGATTTCTGTCTCTTGATTGGACCCTAACTGATACAGAATTGGTATCAGTAGTGATCCCAGGAGAGAAACACACAAAGAATTTGAGGATTGCCTTGGTCATGCCCTTTGGCTGGGTTCCTCCCCATTGAGAAGTGAGATGAGGGTATTAAAGTAAGCAAACTGTCATCTGTGGTTGATCGTGATGACATGTCAGCTGAAGCAATAGATTGCCCAGCTCCATGCTGCCCTTGACCATTATGGCAGTTAAGATGTCTCTAAGGACAATAGTATGGCATAGAGTCTTCTGAGTGTCCTTTAGCACTTATAGAAAGGAAATCACAAGCTCGTTTCTTTCAACTCTCAGCTCAAGCCACAGTCTAAGACCAGAAAGCTTCCATGATAACTATAAAAGAATCTTTTAGTTCTTTCAGACACAGGGGTGATATTGTCAAAAATCAAGCACAAAATTTTATTATATGGATTGCTGAATTGTAGCAATAGTTGTATTCGCAGTTCCATCAAATTTTTCACACAACAAACTAGCGGTTATCAGTGGCGGGGGCGAGTGGTATACAGGTGGGGGAGTGAGAGGTACAAACTATTGGGCATAAGATTGGCTACAAGGATGTATTATACAACATGGGGAATGTAACTAATGTTTTGTAATAACTGTAAATGGAGTGTAACCTTTAAAAAATGGAGTGTAACCTTTAAACATTTTTAAAAGGAAAAAACAGAAAAGAATGGGCAGAGAAGAAAGACCAGGGTTACAGAAAAAAACAAAGTGTACTAGGCAAAAAGAAAAAGTGTGCCAAGAAAGAAAAACGGAAACCCAAAGTAGGATGCAGCCTGCATTTTTAAACATTATTATCATCATCATTATTTCTAAAATAAAATGGCTAAATTTTTTTTCATTTTTTACATAAAAGTTAAAGCATTGAATGAGAAAGAATGGGATCCTGAAAATTGGAATGGGGACAGCTGCTTGAACACAGATGAAGCTAATCATCTTGAAACTACAAGTCACTCCAAGCTACCTCTATTAAAGAAAGAAGTTTGCCCTCTGGAGACTAGCCTTCCTTTGCTTAAAAACTCTGTGAGAACCTCACCAGGGAAGATGCCTTAAAAGGGAATATTTATTCTCCACAAGACACACTATAACCACCCACTACTGCCCCTAGACCTAAAACTAGGGTTAAATCTCAGCATTCTCCACAGCGACAGGTACACACAGTGACCCAGGAAGAAATAGCTTACACACCAAGATAATTGCAAGACTTTACTAATCTATATCAGCAGAAATAGGAAGTATATTCTAAGAGTGTTAGACCTCGGAGGGTGAAATACAGCACTAGATTGAGCCAAATTAATGGATATAGTGCACTTAGTAGATTCCAAGCTTGGTGTGTTAGTTCAGGAAGCTGAAGGTAGCTCTCACGATTGATTGGTCGACTGAAACTTGGACTCAACCATGGCCTACATTTAATATAGCTGAGATACCAGAGCTATCTACATCATGTAGATAAAGGAATCCAAGGGCCTAGGGAAATAGGTATGTTAAATGTATTGTGTGTTACCTGCACACCCACCTGTCCCCTTCAACGTTCCATGAGAAGGCCCAGAAGACACTCACTTCACTAAGGCATTGAGAAATACATGAGTGAGGGGAGCTCCCACATCCTTGTAAAGCTCTGTGTTGCTCTCATTTGTAGACCAGGCATGACTGAAGGGGATGCTGCCACTGAGATAAACTCCCTAGTTATAGTGCCATTTGGAAGACAGCACCCTGAAAGGATGAGAATCTGTTTCATAGGATGCAATATATCCTTTGGATCAGAGACCATTATATGCAGAGGAATGTCAGTTCTTAGCTCAACTGCAACAATACTTAATGTTCACCATTTACAATAATAATATTTGTGCTACTCACTATAACAGAGGACACAAAGAACAGTAAGATATACTTGCCTTCAAGGGGTTTCCAACTTAGGAGAAAATAAGACAAGCCCACAAATGACTGTAAGACAAAATAGAGTAAGGGCAGTATCCCAGGCCCTTCTGCAACCCAGCCAGTTTATGTCTCAGCCAAAAGCAGAAGAGGAAAGTGAGGGATCTGCTGTATCGAAGTGGACTGGGGGCAATTTGCAAAAGGCAAACAGTAATTTGACTTGACTCTTCCTTTCCTCAGCTTTTTCCAACTTTTTCTCACATTTCCCCCAGATTATATGCTCATTAAAACCAATCCACTGCCTTTCCACAAGCCCAGCCGACACTGTAAGTTCAGAGAGGTCTAGCTATGCCACAGGAGATAAGATGGACCTCACACTACCAGGCATGCATGTCTACCTCCCCCTTCTTAAGGCCTATTTTTCACTGTGCCATTCTTAAGGACAAGCCTCATCCTTTTTTATTACACTCTCCACCATCCCTCCCATTTCGCTTCCAGTAACTGCAGCAATTTCTTTATGTTGGTGGTGGCTTCCTAATTAGTTGTGTTAAGATTCTGAGGCCAGATCTGGGATCAGCAGGATAATTGATTGATTTAACTGACATGGGTTAAGGAAAGGGAATGACAACTAAGTCAAGTGCTTCAAATACCGTGCACTAGAAACCCACTTCATTCATTCAAAGTATTTCACATTTCAAAGGTTTTGTACTTTCTATCTTATCTCGAAAAATATTGCCAAAAACATGCATAACAATTAAGTAGTTTCATAACTGGTCAATAGAAAAGGCCAAAGTTCTTGAGTAAAATCTTGTCTTCTTAGTTTCTTTCTTTGTGTCGTGACTCCCTAGGGTTTGTAAACTAGGCTGAATCTTTGCAACAGCAAGCTAGCTTTGACTAAGAAAATTTGTTAAATTCCAGGCTTTAGAGAGTAATAGGACAGCTTCTTGAGTATAGTCTTTGTAACACTCATTCTTAAAGAATGCAGGATTTTATCTCCCTGAAGGAATTTATGTTTCACAACTTTGATGTTGCCCAGTGCAAAATGCTCAGCTCTGTTGCAAGAATTCGTAACTAAGATCATTCCAGAATGAAGACAAAGCAATTTAACATTAATCGAGTACTTATTACAGATGTGGAGTGTGCTAGGTGTGTTTATGTAGTGATCTCTTTGAATCCCTTCAAGATAAACCCTGAGCCCTCACTTGCAAACTTTCCCTGCCCCATCCTTAGATGTTTTGTCTGTACTTCTATGTGAAATCTATTTCATTTACCATGTGATAATTATCTCTTGATAAGTCTGTGAGCTCCCTGAGGCTAGATATCATACCTTAAACAAATTTTTTATCACTGTTGCCCAGGACAATCCCTTTTTCTTAATAACAATGAATATTATTGACTAAATGATAATACTCATTTTACAGAGAAGGTAAATGAGATAAGTAATTTGCCCAAGGTGAGTCAGTTAATAATTGATAGAGCTGTTGATACGAAAGCCTCTGAATTTTATGGCATTTCCTATTTGTCTGTGTTTAACACCACTTCTAACTTCCGTACCTGTAGGATTTGGGGTAACCATCTATGTCCTCTTTCATGTATGCAATAGCAGACAGTAGAGTGTCTGGGAAAACTACAGGACAGAAATCTGGGCCAAATTGAGGAATACCATGAGGTCAGCAAAAGCGTCACAGGGACGAAGTTCAGAAGTGATGGGGGGACATCCCTCTTCAGACATCTGCTAGGAATCTCAGGTAGCCAAAAGCAACATCCCTGATTAACTATAAACTTGCTCGTTAACTACACAGAAAAGCAGAGGAAAAAAAATACAGGAATTTCAGCATTGTACCTAATTCTTATCTCTTATATACTTTCCTCTGACATTTAATGATTAGCTATACCACATGCATTTTCCTGCTAACTCCTCTGCCAAACTCAGTATTTTAATCTATTATATTTTATTGCACATATGACTAGAATCTCCTATAATTATACACTTGCAGCTTTTTATTTTGTGTCTATGAAAGTTATTCTTTGTTAACACAACCATTTTTATTCACTCTTATTTACTCTCACCCCAAATTGCAGCTTATAGAGTAACACTTCAGGAAGGGAAATATTTGAGGCACTCTCCTTATAACAACCTGTGTTTGTGAGGATGCCAAGAAACCTATGAAAGAAAATAAGCTTAAAGAAGGAAAAGAAAGCTCAGCATAAATTAATACTTTTTCTCAGATTCATGTGAAAGATGGTCTTCTTTGCTCCCCACCATTTATGTATTGCTTCTCCAGGGTTTTTTTTGTATTTTTGGTTTTTTGTTTCAAAATTCATTTAGAAACTTCCATTTTGGATAGGGGGTCTCATTTTGACTTATTATCAATAGAAACCATTTTTCTTATTATTTCATAGGATTTTTTTATCAGCTATGATTTTCTTTTATTTAAAACATTTTTAACTTCATAAGAAATTCTAGTCTAATTTGTATAGCCTAACCATCCTAAGTTAGCAACTATCATTATTTTTTATTTCTTCTGATTTTCATTATATCTGTATGCATATTTATAATGAAATTCATATGTATATAGTTTTATAATGTTGTAATAGTATGCACACACAATTTTAGAAATTCCTTTTTTCACGTAAAAGTGTTTTTATAAATTATTTTTATTTCTATTTGGTTATTTTTTATTTCTACATAGTCGTATTTATCAGTGCTGAAGTTTCAAAATGAAATACTATATCAACATGCCATAATGTTATTTAACCATTTCTCAAGTCTTAGATATGTGAGTTCACAGTTTTTTATTTTTAAAAATAATGCTTCTATAAACATCTTGGTTTGCTTAGCCCTTATACTTGAAATATATTCCCAGAAGAATGATTACTAAGTCAGAGGATCTGAACTCTTGATATACATTGTCCATTATATTTTAAATCAACTGAAAATAAATTTAAATATTTGGCATTATTTATTTTAACTTGCTTTAGTCCAGCTGTTAATATATTATGTCATCAAATATTTTAAAATATGCTGAAAATATGTCATTTAGTTTATTTTGTTGCAAGTGATAATCAGCTAACCATCAAAAAGGCATGGCTGGATTCAGGAGTTTTCTTTCTCATTCTTCATTTATTTCCCAATGATATTATTGGTATCATTCCTTGTTGGGCTTTCTTCATAGTAGGAAAATGGCCACTGGAGATCTCAAGCCTAGTTATTTAAGACTATGGCTTCCATATATCAGATCTCATTGAAGGATTCTGATTACCCTTGCTTGACTCTAATGCCTATTAATCATTTTGTCCGTGAAGACGTAGTACTGTACTCAGATTGTCCCATCTTGGTCAAATACTGACCCTAGTGGGGTGGGGAGGTGGAGGGCAAGGCACCATGACTGACAGCCCTACTAGAACCATGGACTTGGAAAGAGCTGAGGGGCTTAGAGGGGCTATTGGCAGACAAAACCAACATATCCATTTCTTATATTGTTTCTAAACTTCTTCATATCTATAAATGTAAACGTAGACTTGCCCCTCTTTAAGATTGTGAAGTAAGAAGTTTTACTTTCTTGCTCCCTTATCTCCCCTTTCTGCATCCTTCTCCTTTCTCCCAGACCTACCACCACTGTCCAGTGACCTAATGTTCTCGCTAATCTGTTTTCTATCAAAACCTACTTTCAGTTAACAGGAGTTGAAAAGAATCCAAAAAAATCAAATTAAGACCCAGGACTCAAATTACTTTCCTCCATAGAGTTGGTTAGTTTTTAATCGAGGACAATCATACAAGACTAAGAAAGGTAGAATTTGAAGGGGAAGGGGGACACTTGAGCACCTTCAAATACTCCCCTTCTACTAGGAATTCATTTTTTCCCCCTTTAGATTGCTAGTAATATCTTTAGTGAAAAGAATGTAAGAGATGAATAGAACCCAGGATCACTAACTTGAATCCTGTCCATTCAGCTAGATCCCCGGAGGAAACACACATGTAGAAGACAAGGCTAGCCAGTGCATGCTCTTTATTACCGTGAGGCTTTTGCCCAAACCCCACTATTTAACAAAGCAGACAAAAGTGGTCAAGAGCATAGGCTCTGGAATCAGCCCAACCTTTGCTCAAAAGTGGCTCTATCATTTATTACCTGGAGTCTTAGTACCTTGACTATAAAATGGGGATAGTAATTTCTACCTTATGGGGTGCTGTGAGGATTAAAAATAAATAAATAATGCATACAGACTGCTTAGTTCAGTGCCTGGCACAGAGTAAGCCCTTATATTGACCTTTTTTTTTTTTTTTTTGCGATACGCGGGCCTCTCACTGCTGTGGCCTCTCCCGCTGCGGAGCACAGGCTCTGGACGCGCAGGCTCAGCAGCCATGGCTCACAGGCCCAGCCGCTCCGCGGCATGTGGGATCTTCCCGGACCGGGGCACAAACCCGTGTCCCCTGCATCGGCAGGCGGACTCTCAACCACTGCGCCACCAAGCCCTAAGCCCTTAATAAGTGATAGTCGTTTGATGATGTTGATGATGATGAAGGATGAGAAGGAGGAAGAGGAGGAAGAGGAGGAGGAGGAGGAGAAGAAAGGGAGGGGGAAGAGAACAGAAGAAAGAGGAAGGAGGAGGAGAAAGAAGAAGGCATCACCTTCTTACCTGAAAGGCCAAAGCACATAGAAACCTCCTTTTCACTTGGCTGCAAGTTGGTCTTAGGACCTAAAATAATGGTCATCAAAAATTGCTGTCCTTATACCTCCAAAATAATTTTTTAAACTATGAACCCTCTCATGCATTTTTAAGTTAACATCTAAAGGTTTTCATTCTGAATTTAAATAGTTATGAAATGATATTCCTGGCATTTTAAATACTGGCATTTTCAAATACAATTTTTATGTCACTTTTAGCTACCCAGTTGTTAGTGTCATTCACTCTCTTAATGTCCAGGGTTCCCAAGCCTATACCAAAATAACAAATAATTATTAATTACACCTCTTTTTCTTTTACTTGGAAGCAACTTATTTAATCTACTAGACTCAGGGAGGGAAATTTTAAATTTGTTAATTTCAATACGCCTTTGCCATTACCATATGCTTAAAATATAATTTCATGAAAATCTCAGAGCTACAGATTTCACTCATTTATTTCGCGGCACATATCTGTTACTTAATTTAATTACCAAAGCCAGCCCTTATTGCCAATCAGATAATTTTTTCTATAGAAAAAGGACTAGGGCTTCCCTGGTGGTGCAGTGGTTGAGAGTCCACCTGCCAATGCAGGGGACATGGGTTCGTGCCCCGGTCCGGGAAGATCCCACATGCCGTGGAGCAGCTGGGCCCGTGAGCCATGGCCGCTGAGCCTGCGCATCTGGAGCCTATGCTCTGCAACGGGAGAGGCCACAACAGTGAGAGGCCCGCGTACCCAAAAAAAAAAAAAAAAAAAGACTAATATCCTTTTTAATTGATGTATACAGGCTAATGACGGGAAATGAATTCTGAGTATATGACATATACATACACACATACACATACGTCACATATCTATAGACAGTTGACCCTTGAACAACGTGGGTTTGGACTGCAGGTCCACTCACACGTGGATTTTTTTCAGTAACTGCGCACTACAATAATACATGATCCCCAATCCCTGGTTGGTTGAATCCAAGGGTGCGGAAGTGCAGTTACTGAGGACCAATTGTAAAGTTATACATGGATTTTCCACTCCGGGGTGGGGGGTGGGCTACACCCTAAACCACCCTCCCACCTTGTTCAAGGGTCAGTTGGACAATACATTCATAGTTTGGAGAACCAAGTCCCATACCAATAAAAGTAGGCTGTACTGCGTTTGGCTCTCAGGCCCCTTTCCTCTTTTTTCCCCCCTTTCCTCTTAAACCTGCATCAAAGTCCAGCACAGTATCGATCTGACACTGAGATGATCAACTCAAAGACAAGGACAAGAAACTGAGAAAACAACCCATTCCGGTACTAATGAGACACAAACAGTGTCTCACTTGTGTTGGACACCTACTTGGGCAGGTGAGGCTTCCCTTACATGGCAGTATAGGCCAAAATGCCTACAACTGTGTGAAATATCAGTCACAGAGAACTGAAATTCAAAACTAAATTATATTTTCAACTACTGTCTAGGAATAAAAGGTACAATTTTACTACTGCCAACGTGTCATTTGATGTAATTCAATTTGATATTTTGTTATTAAGTCCATGAACCAACAGATTTCAGTTATTTCATGATCCTTCTCTCAGAAGGACACCTGTGGGAAAGGGACGATTTGATAATGCATGTCAAAATCTTAAAAGAGGACTGTAATTGGGAAGGGATGAGGATGTATTCTGGGGGGCCAGTAATGTTTTATTTCTTGACTTGGAGGGTGGTGGATACACTGTACTTTATAACTGTTAAAGTACTCATGTAAGTATATTGCACAATTTCAGAACTGTTGCAAAATATACCTACTCAGTTATGCACTTTAAATAGTTTCCCCCAAATTTAAACAAGATATAGGAATGATTTTAGCTCATTGTATATAACAGTAAAAAATGAAAACTAAAAATCTGATAGTGAAGGTTTGGTTAAATAAAGCATAGTATAGACATACATTGGAACACTATGCAGCTTTTTGAAAAGTATGTATAGATAAATAAGTACTAAAATAGAAGTTGTTCATACATAAGGTGAAAGGCAAATTGCAAAAACTATGTTCCGGGCTTCCCACCAGGGAAGTCCCAACCAAAGTATTAATAGTGGAATTGGAGGAAACTTGCTCAAGCCTCTTAGATAGCCTCATCCACCAGAGGACAGACAGCAGAAGCAAGAAGAACCACAATCCTGCAGCCTGTGGAACAAAAACCACATTCACAGAAAGATAGACAAGATGAAAAGGCAGAGGGCTATGTACCAGATGAAGGAACAAGATAAAACCCCAGAAAAACAAATAAATGAAGTGGAGATAGGCAACCTTCCAGAAAAAGAATTCAGAATAATGATAGTGAAGATGATCCAGGGCGTCGAAAAAAGAATGGAGGCAAAGACTGAGAAGGTGCGAGAAATGTTTAACAAAGACCTGGAAGAATTAAAGAACAAACAAACAGATGAACAATGCAATAACTGAAATGAAAAATACACTAGAAGGAATCAATAGCAGAATAACTGAGGCAGAAGAATGGATAAGTGACCTGGAACACAGAATGGTTGAATTCACTGCTGTGGAACAGAATGAAGAAAAAAGAATGAAAAGAAATGAAGACAGCCTAAGAGACCTCTGAAACAACATTAAACATAACAACATTCACATTATAGGGGTCCCAGAAGGAGAAGAGAGAGAGAAAGGACCCAAGGAAATATTTGAAGAGATCATAGTTGAAAACTACCCTAATATGGGAAAGGAAATAGCCACCCAAGTCCAGGAAGCACAGAGAGACCCATACAGGATAAACCCAAGGAGAAACACACCGAGACACATAGTAATCAAACTGGCAAAAATTAAAGACGAAGAATTATGAAAACAGCAAGGGAAAAATGAAAAATAACAATACAAGGGAACTCCCATAAGATTAACAGCTGATTTCTCAGCAGAAACTCTACAGGCCAGAAGGGAGTGGCATGATATACTTAAAGTGATGAAAGGGGAGAACCTACAACCAAGATTACTCTACCCGGCAAGGATCTCATTCAGATTTGATGGAGAAGTCAAAAGCCTTACAGACAAGTAAAAGCCAAGAAAATTCAGCACCACCAAACCAGCTCTACAACAAAAGCTAAAGGAACTTCTCCAAGTGGGAAACACAAGAGAAGAAAACGACCTACAAAAACAAACCCATAACAATTAAGAAAATGGTAACAGGAACATACATATCAATAATTACCTTAAATGTGAGTGGATTAAATGCTCCAACCAAAAGACACAGGCTCGATGAATGGATACAAAAACAGGACCCATATTTACGCTGTCTACAAGAGACCCACTTCAGACCTAGGGACACATACAAACTGAAAGTGAGGGGATGGAAAAAGATATTCCATGCAAATGGAAATCAAAAGAAAACTGGAGTAGCAATGCACATATCAGATAAAATAGACTTTAAAATAAAAAATGTCACAAGAAACAGGGAAGGACACTACATAGTGATCAAGGGATCATCCAAGAAGACGATATAACAATTATAAATATATATGCTGCCAACATAGGAGCACCTCAATACATAAGGCAAATACTAACAGCTATAAAAGAGGAAATCGACAGTAACACAATAATAGGGGGGGACTTTAACACCTCACTTACAACAATGGCGAGATCATCCAAACAGAAAAGTACTAAGGAAACACAAGCTTTAAATAACACAATAGACCAGTTAGATTTAATTGATATTTATAGCACATTCCATCCAAAAACAACAGATTACACTTTCTTCTCAAGTGCGCACGGAACATTCTCCAGAAGAGATCACATATTGGGTCACAAATCAAGTCTCAGTAAATTTAAGAAAATTTAAATCATATCAAGCATCTTTTCTGACCACAACACTATGAGATTAGAAATGAATTACAGGGAAAAACTGTAAAAAAACACAAACACATGGAGGCTAAACAATACGTTACTAAATAACCAAGAGATCACTGAAGAAATCAAAGAGGAAATCAAAAAATACCTACAGACAAATGACAGTGAAAACACGATGATCCAAAACCTATGGGATGCAGCAAAAGCAGTTCTAAGGGAAGTTTATAGCAGTACAAGTCTACGTCAAGAAAAGAAAAATCTCAAATAAACAAACTAACCTTACACCTAAAGGAACTAGAGAAAGAAGAACAAACAAAACCCAAAGTTAGTAGAAGGAAAGAAATCGTAAAGATCAGAGCAGAAATAAGTGAAATAGAAACAAAGAAAACAATAGCAAAGATCAATAAAACTAGAAGCTGGTTCTTTGAGAAGATAAATAAAATTGGTAAACCATTAGACAAGATAAACAAAATTGGTAAACCATTAGACAACCATTAGACAAACCATCAAGAAAAAGAAAGAGAGGACTCAAATCAATAAAATTAGAAATGAAAAAGGAGAAGTTACAACAGACACCGCAGAAATACAAAGCATCCTAAGACACTACTACAAGCAACTCTATGCCAATAAAATGGACAACCTGGAAGAGATGGACAAATTCTTAGAAAGGTATAACCTTCCAAGACTGAACCAGGAAGAAATAGAAAATATGAACAAACCAATCACAAGTAATGAAACTGAAACTGTGATTAAAAATCTTGCAACAAACAAAAGTCCAGGACCAGATGGCTTCACAGGTGAATTCTATCAAACATTTAGAGAAGAGCTAACACCCATCCTTCTCAAACTCTTCCAAAAATTTGCAGAGGAAGGAACACTCCCAAACTCATTCTATGAGGCCATCATCACCCTGATACCAAAACCAGACAAAGATACTACAAAAAAAGAAAATTACACACCAATATCACTGATGCTTATAGATACAAAAATCCTCAACAAAATACTAGCAAACAGAATCCAACAACACATTAAAAAGATCATACACCATGATCAAGTGAGATTTATCCCAGGGATGCAAGGATTCTTCAATATATGCAAATCAATCAATGTGATACACCATATTAACAAAGTGAAGAAGAAAAACCATATGATCATCGCAATAGATGCAGAAAAAGCTTTTGACAAAATTCAACACCCATTTCTGATAAAAACGCTCCATAAAGTGGGCATAGAGGGAACCTACCTCAACATAGTAAAGGCCATATATGACCAACCCACAGCCAACATCATTCTCAATGGTGAAAAACGGAAAGCCTTTTCTCTAAGATCAGGAACAAGACAAGGATGTCCACTCTCACCACTATTATTCAACATAGCTTTGGAAGTCCTAGCCATGGCAATAAGTTAAGAAAAAGAAATCAAAGGAATACAAATTGGAAAAGAAGAAGTAAAGCTGTCACTGTTTGCAGATGACATGATACTATACATAGAGAATCCTAAGGATGACACCAGAAAACTACTAGAGCTGATCAATGAATTTGGTAAAGTTGCAGGATACAAAATTAATGCACAGAAATCTCTTGCATTCCTATACACTAATGATAAAAAATCTGAAAGAGAAATTAAGGAAACACTCCCATTTACTATTGCAACAAAAACAAGAAAATATCTGGGAATAAACCTACCTAGGAAGACAAAAGACCTGTATTCAGGAAACTATAAGACACTGATGAAAGAAATTGAAGATGATGCCAACAGATGGAGAGATATACCATATTCTTGGATTGGAAGAATCAATATTGTGAAAATGACTATACTACCCAAAGCAATCTACAGATTCAATGCAATCCCCATCAAATTACCAATGGCATTTTTTAAAGAACTAGAATAAAATATCTTAAAATTTGTATGGAGTCACAAAAGACCCCGAATAGCCAAAGCAGTCTTGAGGGGAAAAAACAGCTGGAGGAATCAGGCTCCCTTACTTCAGAGTATACTACAAAGCTACCATAATCAAGGCAGTATGGTACTGGCACAAAAAACAGAAATTTAGATCAATGGAACAGGATAGAAAGCCCAGAGATAAACCCATGCACCTATGGTCAACTAATCTATGACAAAGGAGGCAAGGATATACAATGGAGAAAAGACAGTCTCTTCAATAAGTGTTGCTGGGAAAACTGGACAGCTACATGTAAAAGAATGAAATTAGAACACTTCCTAACACCATACACAAAAATATACTCAAAATGGATTCAAGAACTAAATGTAAGACCAGACACTATAAAACTCTTAGGGGAAAACATAGGAAGAACACTCTTTGACATAAATCACAGCAAGATCTTTTTTGATCCACCTCCTAGAGTAGTGGAAATAAAAACAAAAATAAACAAATGGGACCTAGTGAAACTTCAAAGCTTTTGCAAAGCGAAGGAAACTACAAACAAGACGAAAGGACAACCCTTAGAATAGGAGAAAATATTTGCAAACTAATCAACGGACAAAGGATTAATGTCCAAAATATATAAACAGCTCATGCAACTCAATATTAAAAAAACAAAGAACCCAATCCAAAAATGGGCAGAAGACCTAAATAGGCATTTCTCCAAAGAAGACATACAGATGGCCAAGAAGCACATGAAAAGCTGCTCAACATCACTAATTATTAGAGAAATGCAAATCAAAACTACAGTGAGGTATCACCTACCACCAGTTAGAATGGGCATCATCAGAAAATCTACAAACAACAAATGCTGAAGAGGGTGTGGAGAAAAGGGAACCCTCTTTCACTGTTGGTGGGAATGTAAATTGATACAGCCACTATGGAGAATAGTATGGAGGTTCCTTAAAAAACTAGAACTACCATATGACCCAGCAATCCCACTACTGGGCATATACCCAGAGAAAACCATAATTCAAAAAGACACATGCACCCCAATGTTCATTGCAGCACTATTTACAATAGCCAAATCATGGAAGCAACCTAAATGCTCATCGACAGACAAATGGATAAAGAAGTTGTGCTACATATATACAATGGAATATTACTCAGCCATAAAAAGGAACGAAATTGGGTCATTTGTAGAGACATGGATGGATCTGGAGACTGTGATACAGAGTGATGTAAATCAGAAAGAGAAAAATATCATATATTAACACATATGTGTGGAACCTAGAAAAATGGTACAGATGAACTGGTATGTAGGACAGAAATAGAGACACAGATGTAGAGAACAAACGTACGGACACCAAGGGGGGAAAGTGGCAGGTGGGGGGGAGGGTGGTGCTGTGATTAATTGGGAGATTGGGATTGACATGTATACACTAATATGTATAAAATGGATAACTAATAAGAACCTGCTGTATAAAAAAATCAAATCAAATCAAAAAAAATAGTGGAATTGGAATTTTGGTGAGGGTTTTATTTCTTTTTGCTTACTTATATTTTCTAATTTTTCTAAATGAACTTTACTATTTTGATATGAAAAAAATTATTTTTAATTTTTAAAATCTCATCCTTGAGTCAGCAGAAATCCCTGTTGGCATTATCTCAGTTTTGATCTTTTTATTTTTTTAATAAAATATACATTTTACAAGGATGATCAGTTCTCTTCACAAGCCCTTATATTTTGAAATATTAATGTATTTTGTTTATTGACAATTGGAGTGGAAGTAGACATTTTCAAGTGTTAAGGTAACTCCATATTTTAAGTTTTAATCTCTTTAAAGACTATTTTCTGAAATGAAAATTGATACTGAAAAAAAGAAACCTACTTGATGGTTTTAAAAACTATAGTTTAAAAAAAACTAATTTTGGCAGGATTGGATGATATTTTTCTTTTACTCTATTTTTTAAAATTGCTTGTTCACAGATTCTTCAATCTTTTAGACAAAGACTTAATTTAGGAGTGATATTCAAGTTATGAACTTCATCTTTACTATTACATTATTAAATTTTCTTAGAGATACATAGTGTCATATTTTCAAGAGGAAATACACTCATCTGTAAAACAGGAAATGGACAAAATGCTCCGTGAAATGCACTATTGCTGCGGTTAACTACGTTAGCCACTGGGTGGCTCCACCTTTTCACTGCATTCACTATCTGGTGATGGAAGTTTCCAATGAAAACAGGAGATGAAGGAGGCTTTATTTACAGAATGCTTAATTGGGAACTGATGCAGCATTTACATTCTAGACATTTTATTTAGAAACAGTTCTGCTCATGTATGGAATATTTTCTTGTGTTCTTTGATAACTGGGCATTTGACTTGCCGGGGAGGGGAAGGCAAAGCTGTATTTTTTTCCTTTATATCACATCATTTCCTATTCTAATTTTTTAATCAGAACCAAAAATTCTTCATTTATGACATCTTGTCTATTTTGATAGCTATTATTTTCAGAGTCCTATAATAAAATGACTCGAGGAAAAACAAGAAATTACCACTAGTCAGGAATATTGTATGTTCGCCTTTTGGAAATGTAGAAAGCTACATTGCTGGTAGCTTCTGTCTCTAAGAGATGTCATTGTATTCTGGTAAGAGCTGGTGAATAGAAGAAAGAGATAAAAATAACCCACAAAGATATAGAATTGGATTCTGGATAAGGGATCTCTAAAGCTAACTCTCCCTGGGGTCACAGAGCTACACCTTGGGACTGATCACAATTTAGAAACTTGACCTCAATTTATATTTCTAGATGCCATTACATTTGCATTTTGTGCATTTATGATAAACTTTTTCTCCATCCTGACTTCTTTTATTCTGATTTTTCTACCCTATACCTATTACTTCTGTGTTTTGGGTTCCTTTTGCAATCTCCTATCCCTATTTTTATCTTTTTTTTTCCTGTCCCTTTTCATTTGCTAGGTTGAACGTATAATTTCTGAATGACAGTCATTGTTTTAAAAATTCTACTTTAGCCCTGAATCATTCCATCAGAGGAAAGAAATTCCAGAAATCCAACAAATGGTTGAGAGATTGAGGTGCCCCTAAATGTGAATACAATTAAATACTTGAGCTAGTAATCACTGTTTTTTAATAAATTAGCTGTATAACTAATTTCCTTATGTCCTTGGGGGAAACTAATGAATGGTGGAATCAGATGAAAAACATTTGAATTCAAATAACAGTGAATTAGAGAGAGAACATGTTTTTGATTCTAAACTATAAATAGAGTAACTAAAAACAGAACTTGGTGTAGATTACAGAACTCCAAGTGGGAAAGTAGAATTTAAGTATCAAATTCACCTTATCAGGAAAAAATACAGTCATGAGTTAGAGAATACATCATATAGAATATATTCAAATAGGGAACTTCCCTGGTGGTACAGTGGCTGAGACTCTACGCTCCCAATGCAGGAGGCCCGGGTTTGATCCCTGGTCAGGGAACTAGATCCCACATGCCGCAAGCAACTAAAGATCCCATGTGCTGCAACTAAAAATTCCACAATCTGCAGCGAAGATCCCACATGCTGCAACTAAGACTTGGCACAGCCAAATAAATAAATAAATATTTTTTTAATAATAAAATAAAATATGTTCAAATAGATGAGTAAGAAGTAAGGTAGGGTCTTGGATCCTAAGTTAGAGAATTAAAATTATGGAATTCAGAGTTCTCTGCAGAAGGGGAGAGGAGTAAAGAATCTGACTGCTGATCGGGGAGAGAGGATGAATCTCAGCTATCCTCCTACTGGAAGACAAATCCACACAAAACCCTACAAGCCCAGTCACCGGTCAAAGCCCTTTTGTGACTATCACATACATCAATTGCACTATCTCTCCTGTCGAAAAAAGAGTATTTACAGAGTGTGGGAGCCAAATGGCAGCAGCCACTTCCACCCCAGAGGCTTCATTATCTCCCAAGGCTTCTGGGATTAGACTTAGGTTTTGTTGAATCAGGCTCTGCAGTGGCTGAGCTCCATGGAACACCAGTTTATATTTGAGTTACATAACTCTTGAATGGGGCTAAATCTTAATATTCTTCATCTATAACTAGACTTGTATAAAGATTTAGATTAAAAACTTATTTAAATATTCCTAAATGTCTAATGTATTGGTACAGATATGTTATCCCCTCTTTCTGAAATTTGAGTCCATCATTTTTTCCTTTTTATTTTAAGAATGAGGTGTTTCCAAAATACAGAAAACTATAAAGAATCATATAATGAACTTCCAGGTACCCAGTATCCAGCCAAGTTAATTTTTTTTTCTTTAACATTTTTTTTAAGACGTTTTATATATTTATTTATTTTTGGCTGCATTGGGTCTTCGTTGCTGCGCACGGACTTTCTCTAGTTCCCTTGAGCAGGGGCCACTCTTCGTTGTGGTGCACGGGCTTCTCATTGTTGTGGCTTCTCTTGTTGTGGAGCACGGGCTGTAGGCGTGCAGGCTTCAGTAGTTGTGGCACGTGGGCTCAGTAGTTGTGGTGCACGGACTTAGTTGCTCTGTGGCATGTGGGATCTTCCTGGACCAGGGCTCGAACCTGTGTCCCCTGCATTGGCAGGCGGATTCTCAACCACTGTGCTACCAGCGAAGCCCAGCCATGTCAAATTTTAACATTTTCCTTATTTGCCTGATCTCTTTACCTACAATTTTTTTAAAAAACATTTAAAACATTTCAGGTACAAATGAAATCCCTTGTAACATCTCTCCCGACCCCACTCCCTATCATCCTGCCCTAAAAGTAACCCCTACCATGAATTTGGTGTTTATCATCCCATGTATGTTCTTATATTTTGCAATGTAAGTATGTATTCCTAAACAAAAACAAACAAAAAATATATAGATAAATGAATGTTTTAACCTTTTATAAAAATAGCACCACACTGTGTGTGCCTTCTACAATTTGCTTTTTTTACTTAATCCCATATTTTTAAGATTTATCCATTTTGGTACATTCACCATCAATCTTTACTTGTTTTAATTTAGACCCATAGCTCAGTTTTCTCTGCTTTTGCTTAAATTGTTGGACAATTTGTCCATATAGAAATTTACCATCTAGTGGAAAGAGTGCAGAATATTTTGAAACAGACAAATTTTTTGAAACATAGCTATGATTTTAATCCCATCTGTTTACCGTGGAGAAACTGACTAAGAAAAAAATGTATATTTTCACACTTTCTCATGTAGTTTTTAAAGATGACCTGAGCTATTCAAGTAATTTCCCAACAGTTCTTCTATTTGCTATGAAGACCAATAAACATATCACTGAGCTGTTTGACTTGGATAAGGTGGAGAGATGTCATCCTAGGAGTTAGTGAGTGGTCCTACAGTCTAGTCCTGACTCTGGTATTTTTGGCAATTTATTTAACTTCTCTGGACTCTAGTTTTCCTCATATATAAAATGAATCAGTTGGACCAGTGCATCTTGGTGCTAATTTTCAATGATCTATGGAATATTTAAATGAAAATTATAAAAACTTAAAATTTAAGTCATATGCTTCACTAGAATTTCATTTTCTGTATGAAATAAATTTTTATTACAATACTTTGATAAGGAAAGTACATAATGTATGAATACCCATTCTTAAAGGACATGGACTATATTTAACTATTTAAATTCATATATATGTATATAGTTATAATTTTGCCTTCATAACACATTTTGTTCACATCTATAATCTATTTACTTCTGAGTCCTTGGTGATAGCCCCTACCCCAATTATGACATTTCTATTATGGGGAAATAGGATCCACTTCCATGATCCACTTCATCATGTGGATTCAGGAGCACATTGTAGGGACTCTCTACATAGGCAAATTATAAGGACTATGGATGTGAGCATATGGTGTTAGAATCACCCTCAGATTATTTGGCAATTTCGTTTAGTATTCCTGGGCCCTTCAAATACAAGGATAGGGCTCTTTTATTAAAGCTGCAATCTGCAGAATCCTCCCTCGATTTTTTTTTTTTTTCGGTATGCGGGCCTCTCACTGTTGTGGCCTTAGTGGCCATGGCTCATGGGCCTAGTCGTTCCGCGGCAAGTGGGATCTTCCCAGACCGGGGCACGAACACGTGTCCCCTGCATCGGCAGGCAGACTCTCAACCACTGCGCCACCAGGGAAGCAACCTCCCTCGATTTTTTATCAGGAAAATAAAAACATTTATTTTAGAGGATTTCTAAATTCCTAATTGCAGATATAAATAACTATCGGTTTGGAAAATGGCTGAGTGTAATCAAAAATACAATCTTCTTTATAACATTGGAAGTTTTGTAGTAACCAGAGATGCTGCCCCTCTACCTCCCTCCTCCTCCTCCTCCTACTAACTCCTGTCCACAATTCAAAGGAGGCAATAGAAAATCCTTTTAAACTGTCATTTAGCTAGAAGTAACCTTAAAAGTGTGATCAGGAATAGAAACAATATAAGTGCTTAAAAGCTGTGAAAGTAAATTTTGATGATTGCCCAAGTATCTAGTAGCTTTTGTGTCAATACTCTGCTTAAAAATTATAAATTTAGGGCTTCTCTGGTGGCGCAGTGTTTGAGAGTCCGCTTGCCGATGCAGGGGACACGGGTTCGTGCCCCGGTCCGGGAAGATCCCACATGCCGCAGAGCGGCTGGGCCCGTGAGCCGTGGCCGCTGAGCCTGCGCGTCCGGAGCCTGTTGCTCCGCAACGGGAGAGGCCACAACAGTGAGAGGCCCGCGTACCGCCAAAAAAAAAATAAATAAATAAAATATATATATATATATATATATAAATTTACATGAATAATGAATTATTATTATGATTTGCCTTTGAACAGCCTGTTTTCCCCTAATTTATTGCTATGGGGAATTGCACTATTTTGCCTTATTTCAGAAAAAAACCATCTGCTTTCGTGGAAAACCATCCTCATCCTGTAACCTTTTAGTCCTTTTTTTCTCAAGATTTTTGAACTTGTAAGCACCAATTATATCATCTCTTGGGGATATGATAAAATTATGTTTAAAACTCACATTAAAGCTATAGACTTCCATTAGTGCTCTGTATAACAGCCCTATCCCCACAGACTTTGCAAATTATATTTAAGGAATTAGGGAACTTCCTTTCTTAATTTTATTCTCATTAATTCTTCTAGGAAATTTATTCATTAAATAGGATGGGTTGTTAAACTATGTCCATTAATTGTGTAAGGCTTGTTACTAGTCAAATGTCAGGGCTCTGAGTAGGTAGGATTTCATGATCAAGTATAGCTTTCTTAATACTCACGATCTTGTTCTCACATTCCCCACCACCAAAGTCTTTCATTTCACTATTTGTTCTTACTTGCTCCTACTAGTAACTCCACTTAGATCCTCTCATCCCACCTCCTTTCCCATAACTCTTTCCTCACAGTAAGTTTCATTTTTCCCACTTACATTTAGTCACATCTGCTCTGATCTGTAGATGTATTTTGCCTTAAACCCTAGGCAGATGAACAGAGGCAACACTGTCAACCTGTCCAAGAACACAGCAGTTGTGGAGGGTAGATAAGCAGGTGGTAACAAGAGCATCCAAGTGAATCTGGGCCAAGCCTGGGGACCTACTGAGCTGGCACAGCTCAGAGGCAGTAACGAGAAGGCAACATGAAGCAGGAGACATCACCTTTACTGTAAGTTCCTAGAGCAGGAACGAGGAGGGTGCCCCTCCTTGGGCACCAAGGGGGAAAGAATTCTCAAAGAAAAAGTAGAAAGCCAAGATTGAAATCCCAGGAAGATCGAGTTCCAGCGGTATGTCCAAAGAGGAAGGACCAAAGTCAGTGCGGTAGGGTCAAGAGTCTATCTTGTGCTCCGGCTTTATCGGTATGGGGGTGTATGCCAGTGCCATCAGCTAAGCCGACAGCTGCCAGGAGAGGCAGAAAGCAAGGGTGCTGGGGAAAATACGATGGCAGAAGACACCACCGGAGTTGTTGAGGCATGGGTTAGGAAGTAGACAACAAAACTGGCAGAGACGGCTGGGCCTGATCAGGCACCAGGACTGACAGAGAGGCTGGCACAGGTGAATGCCAGCTGCTGGGCATGACAGACCAGATTGGCCAGTACCATAGCTGAGGCCATGTGGGCTTTGACTCAGGGAGGATGGGGCACTTACGGGAAAGTAGAAGAGATGCAGTAGATAAGCCAAAGTAGTGAGTGGTCAGGATGAACAGAGACAGGGCAGGCCAGATGGCTCTTACTGTGTGTCCAACTTTCCAGCTGCGATCAAATAACCAAATTAAAATAAGTCCATTTAAGCCAAGGTCAATTTTAATTCTATGCTTTACTGGTAATACAGGATCATTAACTGTATCAATAATGGGTTGATACAGTTAATGGGTTTAGCCCATGCTAAACCCATTTTGAAATGGGGGCAATCGTATCCTCTATTATTGGTCTGGATATGTTCAACAAAAAAGGAGAGGATGAAGGCAAAACCATGCAACTATTTTTTAAAAACTGATACACATTAATAAGGTCTAGGGAATCTTGAGGAGATCTAACTGACAATGTTGAGATTTATGTAACTTTATGTTGTGAATTCATTTTCTAGGAATAATTTATTTCAACCGGTCATTTTAATCTTCCACTAAAGTATAAATTTAACTTAATGAAAACTACCATTTAAATATCAATACTAATATCTTTTTCTTTATACAAAACATAAAAAAATTATTTATGTATGTGTACATGTATGTGTCAAGACTGAAAATTAAACATGGGTTCAAATCTTTGGCTAAGATTGGCAAATAATTTGGCAAATAATTGGCAATAAATTGGCAAATAATTTGCCAAATAATTGGCAAATTCACAAGTTAGAATTTATAATTCCATTGTGAAGTTGACTAACTTGTTAGTGTAAATAAGATTGTCAGCATATAAGAAAGGTAATCCTGTCTCAGTTGTAGCTACAGAGTGCAAATCTTGTGTCAGTTCACATTTTTGTCAACAGATACTAATGACTTTACTGAAAGCACAAGATAATTAGAATGAAAATGGAAGTGTAAATATAACCCTACTTGAGTAATATGCTCATTGTACTTCCTTATTATGATACTAGCAAATATTCAGTCTTTAAGTCGATCTGTGATATATTCAACTGTGTCATGGGAGCATAATTTTTTAAATGGTTTGTCCAAAGTTTCTGTCAATCCATCCTAGCAACAGAGCCAAGTGTTAGAGTTATTGCTGCCTGAGTTACAACAGCTGCCCTGGGGAATCTTGTCCAAATAGCAAGTTAACTGCTATTCACAGTAATATCTGGTCTTTCCCACCCCCAAACATACACAAAAGATTTTTGTCATTCTTGGCATTGGGCAATAGCAGTAGCAAGACATGCCTGTAGAACTCTAAAGGCACAATGTCCTTCCACCTGTTTTATGCTGTAAGACAGACTTCCAAGTGCGAGGCGGTGTGGAGGGCTGTTTCCTTGAATGGCAGCTGAATGTGCCAGCAGGATCTTTGGCAGCAATGCCTGGGCACTGAAGCTGGGCATTCAGGAGAACTAAATGGAGAAAAGAAACTTGAACACACTGCTTCCTGGAACACTGAGAACCTGAATGGGAAATTAAGAAGTACCAGATTCTCTCTATTCTTACACCAGCCAAGGTCAGATTTCCAAGCTCCTATTTATTCTAATCTTTCCCCAAAAAAGTGCTATTGCAATTTATGAAAGTAATGAAAATGCTCTTTTTTCCTTTTAGAAAATAGTGTTACTTACTGTTGTATTATGCTCTTGCTTGAGAATTTTTTCCCCATCCTGAAGTAACAGCTTCATACCACAAATCAAGCAAAACCCTGGTGGAAAGGTTCAAGGAAGACATGTGACTTTTTCTACAACTCAAAGGGACAGTGAGGGCTAGGTGAGGGCTCTGGATAGACCAGCTTGCCTGTTGACCATCCAGCGATGTCTTTTTAACAGAAGGCTGGGACTAAAGTCTGGCCTCTACCTGCTTGGCAGACAAAAATCTCATCACTCAGCAGGACACCTAGACTTAGGCAGGAATAACTGCCTCAGTAGAGCATTTATTACCAGTAAGGAGGGTAAATCGATAGCAAAAGACCTAGGAGAAGTCACAGGCCTTTGTTAAATGGGTGATATTTTCTTGGTGCCCTCTGGAACCTAGTTTCAAACCTAGAATCCTACCAGTTTAGGAAAATAATAACCACCGTCTAAGGGGGCAGGGGAAAATTTCTTTAGCTATTTTCAGTTTGTCAGGAAGCTTAAAGTAATTGCTTACTCAAAATCAAGCCTCAAGGATGACTTTTAGTTAGGAAAAAAAAAACAAAACTTGACTCCTTGGTTTCCTCTTGGGAAGATAAATTCATTATTATTTAACAAATGTGTTTGCTTATAAACAAATTCTTTCAAAACAGAGATTTTTGTGGGGGAAATCATATTAAAAGGGGTTTTCTGAGAGGAAGAGATTAGGAATCACTGTCCCCGTGAAAATTGTTTAAGGGATGTAATTTTTCAAATTGTTTTCATTAAAAAATTGCAAACAGTAGCTAACTTCCCATTATACCCTGCATCTAATTCAATCAAAGTACTAAAGATTTTAGAGGATTGTTAGAGGACTGGCTGTGGGAAATTCCAGAGCAGCTGCCACCTGCAGAGACTTCCTTTACTGAGTGTCTCAGAGCCCAGACACTGCCTTATTTGCCAGAGCTGCAAGGAAATGGTAGAAATTCAGTAAAAGTAGTTCTTGCTTAAGCCAGGGTGACTTCTCATACAGTTGTGGATCCTTCAAAGACATTTCACCAAATCAGAGTCAGAGCATGCACATAGACTTCCACAGATTCAAGAAATGTAAGCACCGACGTGTATTATTAGTCTTGCTATCATTTCATCAGCAAGAACAAAATCACTTGTTTTCAGCTGGCACAAAAGCACATTTACTTATTAGATCATCAGGCATTGCTCATGTACCTTTCATATGCCGGGCTCTATGCTAAGTGCTAGAGGTATAAAGATGAAAAAGATTCGTGGTGCCACAGTCAGGATTGGCCAAAATTGACCTAGGTTGGTTATTCTGGGTTGTCTGAACAACAAGCCAGCTGGGACCTGGGCTCTTCACCTCTTCCCTGCAGGAGGGGTTGCCCCCAAACCTCTCGAGGGACAAGCTTCTCCCCTCCATAAAACTCAAGGTCCTCAGGTGCTGGACAGTTGGCTTTGCTAGGTGACTCCAGTTAAGAGCTGGTATCTAACCCCAGATTGGATGACACACAAGAAGTTGGATTATCTCCCAGCTGACTAAGACGTTCTCACTCTTGCTCTATAAGGAGAACAGCAAGGGGGCAAGTTCTCTTCCCTGAAATGTCCACCCATGGTGTGTCCAGCAGAGAACCTTGGCCCATCTTTTCTCTTTTCTTGTTCATTCTTGCTTTGTAAATTTTTCCATTAAAGCCTATGAGATTTCATGGAATTCATCACAAATCCTATTGCATGACATGTGATGAGCACGAAAGGATCCACCTTCCAACTGCATATGAATCTACAATTACAATTTAGGGATTTGAAGACCAGACCAGGGACAAGGAAAGCCTCTTGCCCTGGTGCCAGGAGAGGGAGAGTCCAGGAGGGAGCAAGAGTAAGAGTGTGTATTGGAAGGTGTGAACATATCTGGTTAGGGTGGAGGGGTACAAAATACAGTGCAGAGGAGGGGCTTATACTGCCTCCCCCACTGTAATATCAACCTAAGGAGGCAGGAACTCTGACATCTTCTCCCGTGCCTATCTGTATCCCTAATGCTTAACACTTTGTACATGTAAATTAAAATTTTCTGTCTCTACTCCCAAATTATAAAAACCTAGAAGGGTATATTCTTACTGAACAATAGCCTCAAGAAGAAAGGAAGGAAGCTGAAGATATCGCTCTCATTCTTTCTGTCTGTCATACTCGCCACCTGTGTGGTCCTCTATCAGGACCTAAGCCCTATGGAGACAGTAGCTCACAGAACTCCAGTCCCAGGGCTGCAAATGGTGGGCAAGCTCAGGAAAGGCCTTCTTCATCCTTAAGCTTGGATGAGTGTGGAGGGGCTGGGGTTGGAGGGTACAACTATTATTCACTGGTCTAAATCTTACTGCTAAAATTAGACCTGAGTGCTACATCTCCAAGCCTGGAGAGCCTGGTGTCCACAGGCCAAAGGTTGTTCTTCCCAGGGTCTGGGCAGTGGAAGCTGAGAGAACTGATTAATGAGCTCATCTAAATTTCAAAAGGTTGGAAGAGAATGTTGTTCCTCTCCACCTCCCCAGCCCACCCCAGCCCACCCCCGAACTTTACAAAGGACCTTAACAAACAGCTCCCTCAAAGCTACAGAACCAATTTTTTTTTCATAACCAATTTTTTTACAGTCCTCTTCACTCCTTCTCTTTGCTCCTTTTCCTCCTTTCTCTTGTTTTTCCATTTCTTGTCTCCCTTTCCCTTCCTCTCTATTTCTTTTTGTCCCTCCCTCTTTTTCTCCTGCTTTCCCAACTCTTCTTCCTCCTCCCTTGTAAGGAATGATACTTTGGAACTGAAAGTATATTTTAATGTTTATTGAAAGCAGTTGTTTCTTTTTCATAGTGTTTTCTGATCCTTCATAGAAAATGATTCTTCTATCCTAAGTTGACTTTCATAATAATTACCTGAAGACTAAAGGATCATATATATGTGAATTTAGTACATTAAAAGGAAAAATATATTTAAAGACTAACATTTAAGCATTCTGGCCTCTATTCTTTTAAAATGAGAATTTGACTTGATGTCATTCATATTGGAATTCCTAAAATTACAACCATCATCTATGTTTTACAGGCTTCCCTTATCTATCCAGATATTTCCTGTTCCGTTTTCTTTTTCCCCAGAGACCCATAACAATTTACTTATAGTTGGTTTGAGGTTTTATTGTGGAGGGAGAGGGGCAAGAAGTTTTAAACTAACATGAATCTAAACTTTTGAGGAGAGGTGGAGGAAGGCATGAGATATCGGCCCTAACCTAGGCTGGCACATTTAATTTTGCCGAAGTTCACTTTAGAATGTAAATGTCTTCCCACTTAATTAATTTAAAATTAATTTCTCAAATTTGTTTTTCAGAACTGAGTGTGCCCATGTACAATTATGTATGCCACACTTGTGCACAACATCACCATTCTCAAAACCCAAACCCACAGATCTGAGGCCAGCAACTCTAGTTAACCCTCACACAGGACTTCCCACATGCTAGGCACTGTGGGAAGCTCTTTAAGTGTATCAACTCATTTAATCCTTCAACAACCTTACAAGGTAAGTGTCTTCGTCTGCTCTGGCTGCCATAACAAAATACTATAGACTGGCTTAAACAGCAGACATTTACTTTTTCACAGTTCTAGAGACTGGAAGTCCAAAGATCAAGGTGCCAGCAGCAAGGTTGGTGTCTGGTGGGAGCTCTCCCCTTAGGTGGCAGACGGCCACCTTCCCACTGTGCTCGCATGGCCTTTCCTCTGTGCCCGTGCAGAGAGGGAAAGGGAGCAAGCTTTCTGGTGTCTTTTCTGAAAAGACACTAATCCTGTCCAATCAGGGCCCCATCCTTAGGACTTCATTTAACCTTAATTATGTCCTTAGAGGCCCCATGTCTAAATACAACCACTCTGCGGGTTAGGACTTCAATATGTGAATTTGGGGGTAACACAAACATGCAATCCATAATAGTAGGTAATGTTCTCTCCATTTTTCAGAATAGTAAATTGAGGTTCAGACAGGTTGAGTAACTTGTCTAAGGTCACAAAGGTAGTAAAAGGTAACACTGGGATCTGAACTTCAGCATCATGCTCTTAACCACTGTGCTGTGCTGTCTCTTATCACCTAGCATGAGTCTTAGTATAACACCTAACAACCCGTCAACATCATCAACATCTAAGAACCCCAACTCCTAGTAGAACTTTAAACCTGTCCTGTAGTGACCAGAGCTTTGCCATGCCTTTTTTAAAGTTTCCCTGAAGGGAAACAACCACTCACTATTGTCATTATTTTATTAGAAGTAGATTTCTATATTATCAAATGTAGAGAAATAACATGTAGTTACTACAATCTGGTTCTTTAAAATGCTTATACATCTTAGTGAAACATCTTGAGAAAACTTCCTTTGTCTATACTTATACCCTAATGGTTATAAAAATAACCAGTAGTATATTTAAAAGGCGCTATTACTTTTTTTTTTTTTTAATTTATTTGTGGCTGCAATGGGTCTTCATTGCTCTGCGCAGGCTTTCTCTAGTTGCAGTGAGCGGGGGCTACTCTTCGTTGCAGTGTGCGAGCATCTCATTGCAGTGGCTTTTCTTGTTGTGGAGCATGGGCGCTAGGCTCTTGGGCTCAGTAGTTGTGGTTTGCGGGCTCCAGAGCGCAGGCTCAGTAGTTGTGGCACACGGGCTTAGTTGCTCCGTGGCATGTGGAATCTTCCCAGACCAGGGCTCAAACCCGTGTCCCCTGCATCAGCAGGCGGATTCTTAACCACTGTGCCACCAGGGAAGTCCCAAAAGGCACTACTACTTTTTAAGAACTCTTTAATCCAGATTAAAGCTTTAATCCAGATTTCTGCACAGGAAACTGGAGCGTTGTAATGTGGTGAGACTACTCTGACAATTCTTACCAGTCAGTGAAGAAACTGTTTTGTACCAACTTACAGAATTTGCTATGTTCAAATCAAATATATATTGAGGGGAATCTGGTTATCTGATTGGCAACAGTCCTAGGATTTTTAATGGAAGTTGGGAAGGAGAAACACAATGCATTGGATAAAAGCAAAGATTCTAATAGAATCCCGACTCTGCTATGTCCTTGAGCAAGTCACTCAGTTTCACTTTCCTCATTTGTAAAACGAAGCTAATAGTAGCTTTTACTTTACATGAGGATTAAGTGAGAGAATCCATAAATGTAAATTAAATAGTGTCTGACTCACTAAAAAGTCAATTTTCCCCACGTAATTGAGATATAATGGACATATAACATTGTATAAGTTTACTGTGTACAACATGATTGGATATATGTATATATTGCAGAATGATTACCACAAGGTTAGTTGACACATCCACCACCTCACATGGTTACAATTGTGTGTGTGTGTGTGTGTGTGTGTGGCAAGAACTTTAAAAATCTACTCTCTTAGCAACTTTCAAGTATACAATAAAGTATTGTTAACTATAATCACCATGCTGTACATTACATCCCCAGAATGTATTCATCTTATAAATGGAAGTTTGTACCCTTTGACCACCTTCTTCCATTTCTCCTCCACCACCAATCTACTCTGTTTCTATGAGTTTGGTTTTTTTTTTTTATTCTACATATAAGTGAGATCATACAGTATTTGTCTTTGTCTGACTTATTTCACTTAGCACAATGACCTCAAAAAATGAACTTGTTTTACATTGTAAACTTCTAAAAAGAATGTCTTATACCTTTTTTTAATTCCCCAAAGCCCCTAGCAGGAGGGGACACAGTGAATGTTAAATGAAAGAATGATAAATGTCTTGAGAGCTCCATGTCCCACGAAGACCGTACTCAGTATTACTAGTTTCACCAGGAAATGATGGAAGCCTCCCACTGAGGTAAAGCAGGGCCTTACATAGGCAAGAGCATTGCTAGACCACAGGCCTTGCTCTTAAACAGCAGCCGCGCACCTCAGCCTCAGGTGAGAATTGAGGAGGAGCTCTTGCTTGGTTTCCATGGTAAACAGGTTCTCACCTGTGTAGTTCTTGGGAATTTTTTGACATAAATGTGCATATATGTTCAGTCTTTTTTGGAAAAGACATTGTGATATGGGGTATTTATTTTCAGAATCTACTTGAAACTAGTTATTCACTAGAGTGAATTAAAACTATTAATATATTTTGGCCAGCTGAGCCTAATTTTAGATTGTTAGTATTGATACCCATCAGCACAATTATCACCCGCACAGACACTATAGCATCTGTTTGCTTCTATTAATATGGTTGGGAACTTTTGTTTTGTGACTTGGAGAGCAGACCCAAGTGTAACTGCCGGGACGGCTAAGAACCATGAAGGTTTGAGGGATGGTACAGATTGTCTCCTCCTTAAAACCTTGAACTTGGTTTTGAGCCCCAGGGGTTAGATAGATGAAGGCCAGAAATTGGGAAAACTATTCACAAGAAACATTTATGATTATCAGTCCAAAGCACCATAGAATCAGATCCCGGGTGCCAAAGTGGAGCACAGAGCTGGAGGGAAGAGGCCATTTTCCCTGCTTGCTCATGAAATCTCACTCTGCTCTGAGAGCCCAAAGCCTGGCTGGCTTGGCAGCACTGGGAGAGATTGTGGACTTGGCACCATCAGTGCTGCTTTCATGATGGGCAGTGACAGCACTGATGCTTTCCAAGTGGTCCTGCAGGAAGCAGACCTGGTGGAGCCAGTGCAGAAGAGAAAGGACTAGGTGGACCTATGTGGTTACAGCAGCCGATTTGTGAGCACGAATCACACATCCTGTTGGGGACGCCCAGAAATAGCTGCAGGACACTGAGGTCAAGCTAAGATCCTGTTGTTACCTTTGTAATTTGGACGTCAAAGGAAACATAACCTGATTTTACATAGTTTGGGAGACCTGGACAAGCTGTAACTAAACTGTAATTATAATCAATGGACTACTTTATAAGTGACTTAATTTCACAGAATAATTGGTGGCTTACACTAAAATGAGATTGGTGACTTACAATAAAACAAGGAGATTATAGTCATTTCCAAAATGTTTATGAATTGGAAAGACTGAGGCACAGGCAAAAAATCTGAATTAGGTTAAGCAGAAAGAGAAAAATACGGAGCTTAGAAAGAATGAGACTTGCTTCATGAATAGCTTTTTACCACAAGTTCCAGCATTTCATTTCAAGAAGACCTCAGAATTAGAAATATGGATGGAAGCTGGACTGAGCACTTGTCTTGGGCATTTGCATGCCACTCTACTTAAGATTGAGAAAGTGTCAGTTGTTCCCATTAAAGGATGAGGGGTTGATGGACATGGGTACCTTTGTTACTGCTGCTGACCCCAGGGCATCCTTAGCTTTTGAGCCACTTCCAAACCAGCCTTGTCAACTGCTACAGGACACAAGGCATTGGCTTCCTCTCCTCCAGGTGGGAGCCACCTGGCGTGCAGACGATGGATCCAGTGCTGTGGGAGGCATGGCTACAGCAGTAGAAGTCTGGTCCCACAGAACCTCCCCACACTTCCCGTTGACTGGCATCCCATTATGGGTTCCAACGAGGAACACCTTCTAGCAAACTCTATTGTTAGAACGGCTTCCCTGAGAACAGGAACCAGGGAAGCACTCAGTGGCAGCCCCGCTTTACCATCTCATGTTGTCTCATATTTCCCTCCAGCAACTAAGCTTTAACTGCTTATCCTTCAGCTCTTAGCTAGTAAGTCACTTCCTTAGAGAAGCCCTCCCTGACTAGGTTAGGACTTTTGTTGCCCTCTTCTTCATAATTAATTAGTACTGACATAATTGTGTATTTAATTACTGCAGATAATATGAGCAGGGATCATGGCCATATTGTTCACTGATGGACCCTCAGTGCCTGGCACATAGTAAATAAAAAATATTTGTTGCATGAATGAATGTTAGTGTCACCTGCAAGGCTTTCCCTACATGGCTTAAGGCTGCCCCACTCCTGCTATTTATGTTATGTTATGTTATGTTATGTTATGTTATGTTATGTTATGTTATTTATTTATTTATTTTTGGCTGCATTGGGTCTTCGTTGCTGCGCGCGGGCTTTTCTTTAGTTGCAGTGAGTGGGGACTACTCTGCGATGCGGCGTGGGCTTCTCATTGCAGTGGCTTCTCTTGTTGCGGAACACGGGCTCTAGGTGCACGGGCTTCAGTAGTTGCAGCATGTGGGCTCAGTAGTTGTGGCACTGGGCCCTAGAGCACATGGGCTTCAGTAGCTGTGGCATGGGGGCTGAGTATTTGCAGCGCAAGTGCTCTAGGGCATGCGGGCTTCAGTAGTTGTGGCGCATGGGCTTAGTTGCTCTGCAGCATGTGGGGTCTTCCTGGACCAGGGATCGAACCCGTGTCCCCTGCATTGGCAGGCAGATTCTCAACCACTGCGCCACCAGGGCAGTACTAATTATTTATTTTTAATATTAGATAAGCAATATGTGAATACATGCTCATTGTAAAACAAAAAAGCTAAATAACACATATACATACATATGAATGTTATGGTCTTATATATGTAAATTGTGCCACAGTAAAGCTATTTTTAAAAAGCTATCATTCTCCTTCACAATTCCATACCAACCCAGCCCCATTCCTTTTCCCAGTCATAAAATCACTGTTCACAGTTTCATGTGTAAACTTCCAGATCTTTTTCTATGTGTTTTCATACATACATGTGTCTTCATACATATGTGTAGTTTCATACACATATATTCATATAGCTATTCATATTTTCATGTATATATGTATGATGTATACATACATCTAGAGTATTTTAGTCAGAGTTGAAAATACTCTGCAGGAGCCATGCTAGCTATTGCAGAGGGAATTTAATCAGGTGATGGAAGAGTTGAGAGGCCAGAGAACAGCAGGAAGCCACTATCAACCCTGGAGCTAGAGGGATGAAGGGAGAAGGCAGTGTCACTGGAGCCCTGATTCTGAGGCCTCTTGGGAAAATCTGGAACTGTGGCAGCATTTCCAGGATAAATCAGGAACCATGGAGAGAGGGTTGTACAGCAGGCTCTGGAGACATGGGCAAGATGCTGCCATACACCATCTAAAACAGAGGGAAGGGGAGGAAATAACCCGGCTTCTTCCCTCCTCTCATTTTCCAGTGTTCCATTGCTGGCTCTATTTGGCGAGGTCTGTAAGGGAGCCTGGGACAAGTAGCTCCCAGGGATGCAAAACCCAAGGTTGAGGATGGTAGAAAATAGATCTGAGAACAAACAGAAAAAAGACCAGCATACATAGCTTAAAATAAAATACATGAGTAGCATGATGGTATATGCAGTGTTCTAAATTTATCACATCATTTTTATAGGGATAAAGCCTGGATAAAATGAATATTGAGAGCAGGCTTGATCCACAAAATCAAGGATACAGCAGTAGAGCACAGAGGTAAGCAGCAGAAAGCAGACGTGTTACAGGAGAAATGCACTCCCAGGTAAAGGAAAGACCTGTCACAAAACAGCAGCTCCAAGGACACGTGTGGGTGTGGGTCTTGTTCCGAGGTAACCAAGTCTGACCTGCTCTTCAGAGAGTGGGAAGAGGGCAGGATTATGGGCTGCTTATTGCCCACGAGTAGGCTCAAAGACTCAGATTTCATAGCCTGAAGGGAACTTAGGTCTCCCATCTCAACTCATAACTGCTACAAAATAAGGAACCGAAAAGCAGAGAAGTGAAGTGATAGGCCCAAGCAGCTCAAAGGACCACAAGCCTATTTTTTGTCATTTTGGGGTTTTTGGGGCATGATGGGGGAGGTGTCGAGGGACAGTTTAGCACCCATGCCTCCTCTTCCTGCTGTGAGTCACTGAGCAGCCCAGCAGAGAAGATCTGACGAAAAACAAGGGGCCGCAGAAGCAATTGCTCCAATATGACCTGCTTTGTAAACAGTGCTAGGCGCCGGGCATGTCTTATGAAGGAATTCACCAAAAAAAAAGATCTTTTCCTTAGAAACGCCTCTAACCTCCAAAGTTTGGTTTTAATTGCTTTTGGCAAAATTTTAGAACCTTCAGTCTGTTCCAGGCCCTGGGCTAGATAGATGAATCTAGATGCAATAATGAATAAGCCATATACTTCTAGGAGTTCTAAGTCTCATAGGGAATCATAAGTGGATAAAAATGATTATGATATGATCTGATAAATATAATAATATCTGTAGCACAGAAGAGGAAGTGAATAATTGCTGAGGGAGGGGAGCCCAGGGAGGTAGACAGAGAAAGCTTCACAAAGATGACATCAGAGAAGGTGTAGAAGCAAAAATAGGAGCGCTTCAGACCTCCAACTCCAACTTCAAAATAACAGCAGTAAGTCAACCTTCCCTGAAACACCACTGTTATTCCTCAAGGATTCACAAAGCAACGGTTCTTGCCCCCACTGACCTCTCATTCCGTAATGGAAGCCATACACATTCATATACCATTTATGAAAGTAAATGATAGATAAAATGACTCCACTGGCACCATCAGCCAGGACCAGCAGGGTTAGACTGACCTCCAGAGACCCTGTGCGCCAAAAAGTTGATGCTGCTGCCCACATGTAACTGAATATCCAACAATGCCTTCAGTCAAATGCCTGTAAGGAAGTCCAGCAAAGTTCTGACTTTTCCTACAATAACACCTTTTATACGTTCCTAAAAATATCTAATAGCCACTTACTACCATAAAAGATTTTTTTCATTATTTTGGTACCTCTGCCTTGCTGGTGCCCAAACATGTGTCTGGCCTGCCTGCGGGAGATCCTGCCTGCGGAGGCAGCCCTCTTCCACTCTGAGACAGCCCAGGTGAGGCTGGCCTCAGCAAGTCCACATCTCTGTTCTCAACCAAGTGGACATAAAGCTGTTCGTTCAATTCCTCACATAGCACATGCGTTATGATTTAGTTCTTCATCCCTTTCTGTCATTAAATACTCACTTGCAACTCAGGAAGGCCATCTGAAGGCCCAGTGGTCTGGTTAACCAGAAAGAAAGGCTGATGTGAGAAGCGATTAACAGCTCTTAGCAGTTCACAGCTGTAGGAAGACTGTGTTACATTGCAGCATTTATAAGCACAGGCTTTTGAAACAGACATGACTGGGTTCAACACTTGCTCTTTCACTTCACCATGTGATCTTGGGCAGGTTACTTTACACTGGCAAGCCCAAGTTTTATCTTCTATAAAATGTGATTAATAATAGCACCTGCCTCATGAGGTCATTCTTTCAACAAATATTTAATATGCTCCTACTCTGTGCCAGGCACTATGCTTGAAGAGGGAGATTCAGCAGTGAACAAACAAAAATCCCTGCCTTAGAGCTTACACTCTAGTGGAAGAAGACAGACAACACAAATAAATAAATAGATTATATATTATGTTAGAAAGGAAAGGGGCATTGGGAGGGTTGTCGTCTTTGATGGAGTGACCAGAAGAGGCTGAGTGAGGAGGGCACTTGGTGGATGCAGGAGAGCAGCAGGTCGACATTCGAGGGGCAGCCTTCCAGCCAAAGGGAACAGCTGAGCAGAGGCCCTGAGGCCGGAGCAGGCCTAGCTTTTTTTTTTTTTTTTTTTTTAATATTTTTATTGGAGGCCTAGCATATTTGAGGAGCAGCGAGTCCGGCTGGAACCAACTGAGGGTGGGGACAGAGGACGGAAGTGAGGTCAGAGAGTACGAGAGCAGAGGAGTGGCATGTGCTGACTCATATTTGAAGAGGATCACTGGGCTGCAGGGGTGAGAAGGACTTAGGAGGGCAGGGGTGGAAGCTGGGAAACCAGCTAGGAAACTTGCTGTGATCCAGGAGAGAGATGAGCATGCTCCATCCTCACCTTGGCGCCTGACCCCAGCCAACTCTGGATAAGGATATGATTCCACACACGCACATCTGGCAAGGGAAGAGCTCAGCTTTGTTCTCTTTTCTGGGTCTTCTCAGCCAGTCCATCTAGTGCCCACATCATCATCTTCCTTAATCATTCTGCTGTCAGTCTTCTTCCCCTTGTCTTCTCTCTCTCCCTCCTCACTCTGCTGTCTGCCTTTTTTCACACTTATGAATGGTCTGTTTTTCCAGGGCACAATTTGGGGGGCATTGTTCTGGGTCTTGGGGAGAGAGCAATGTGCCTTTTGGCCTGTGGGTTCCATGGGGCACATGAGAAGGATAAGGGAACAAAGATGGGGTGATAGGCACTTAAGGTGCCCAAAGAGACAGCTCTGCCATGAAGGCTATACCAGTGCCACAGGCAGAGCTTTCGTTGCCCGGTCAGAGTTCAGCCAGGAAAAAAGAAGCTTCTGAGTGTTTTGGGTAATTCCTAAAATACCGATAATTCAGGGAGTTAGAGGCTGACACCACCATTGGATAGACCAAGAGAGCAAAGATCAAAAGGCCATTTTCAGGAAATCGGGAAGTATGGGGATTATAGAGAAACCAGCACCAATAACCTCATAGCCTTCAGCACCAAAGCAAGTGATTCTCAGAAGGAACTTCATTGATACTAGCCACCAACTTGGTGTCACAATACTAGGTAGGTCGTCACCGTGGGCTGGAGGGGTTTTTCCAGAAGCAATTTCGGTGGTGGGACTAATAGCCATGACTTAACTATACATAGAATTGTCTGAAAATTACATATCCCACTAAAGCCAAGCTCAATGTGTCCCCAACTCAACTTCCTCTTAGTCAGAACCTCAGGATGCCCATGGCTGCTCTAATCCCCCCAATAAGGTGACAGAAGGAAAGTCAGAGCGGATAGAGACAGGGCCTTTAATTGTGATTTAAAATATCTTATTTTTGCTAATTTTATAAAAACATATGGCCCTGTGCACATGTTGCTAAGGATCCTCCTAGGGCCCTGGAAGGTGTGCCACAAGTGACACTCCCAAAGCTTCAGCTTCTCGTGGAAAATCTGCCTCTGCCTAGAACAGAAGGAATTTACCTTCACTGGCCAGAGAGCTGACCATAGGAAGGGGCTTCAGACCAGTGTGAAGGATTTCCTTGGGTGTTGTTTGTAGCAGTAATGTTTTATTCAGCTTGAGAGTTGCTAATAACACTACTAGATATTTATTAAATTAATACAAATTTGAATTAGTAGATAACGAGCCACTTTATGAAGCCTTTATACTCAGACCTTTGAATCACTCCCTTTTTGTCTACAGGCCCCTAGCTTGCCCATTCAACAAAAATTTATAGAGGGCAACCTCTGTGCAGGCGCTGTGCTAAGCTCACCATGATGAGGAAAGTAAACATGAGGCCCCTGCCTTTATGAGGCCCTCAGGGGAAGAGACAAATAATCAAATAATCATCCAAGTCTCTAATTACAGGACTAAAGAGGAAACGTTCAGGGTCCTACTGAGAGTGTAGGTTGAGGAAGCCTAGTCTAGTGGAGGTGGCAGGAATGACTGAAGGATTCCTTCTTTCAACAGTTATTTTCCAGTGTCTACTCTTTGCACACACAGTGCTAGGGTCCAGGATAATGGTGAGCAAAAACTGCAGCATCCCTGCCCCCCTAGAGCTCTCTCCTGGAGGAGGCATTTTTACAGAATAAGATTGCATCTATCTGTAAATGACCACCTGATGATGGCCTCCATGAACGGGTGATGCAGGTGAATACGTGGGCATGTGCGCTGAGGGTTGGTGCAGTAGGACAGGCTTTTTGAAGGGGCCACAGTGCACTGAGAACCAGAGGCAGAGTTAACTGATGGGTGAGAGGTGGAAAAGCTTAAGGACAGTCTTCTAGGCAAAAGGAACTGCAGGAGAAAAGGCCCAGGGACAGGAGGACATAGGGAAAGAAAAGGACAAAAAGAGGCCAGCATGGCTAGGGCACCTCTAGGGGAGGGCAGGAGAGAGTATGCCTACATGTGGCTGGAAAGACAGGAACAGACCCATGAGCCTAACACAACTGGGAGCCAACAACAAAATAAATAAACAAACAAATAAAACCAAACAAAAACAAACATGTAGATACAGAGAACAGAGCAGAAGGGAAGAGGGGAAAGGGTGAGGGAAGATGAAATAGGTAAAGGGGATCAATGTATGGTGACAGATGGAAACTAAATCTTCAGTGGTGAGCACACTGTGGTGTATACAGAAGTAGAAAAATAATGTTGTACATGTGAAACTTATATAATGATATAAAACAATGTTACCTCAATAAAAAAAAATTTTAAACCTTAGAAATAAATAATGAATTAATAAATTAATCAGAAGAGGGGGCTTCCCTGGTGGCGCAGTGGTTAACAATCCGCCTGCCAATGCAGGGGACATGGGGTCGAGCCCTGGTCCGGGAAGATCCCACATGCCACGGAGCAACTAAGCCCATGCGCCACAACTACTGAGCCTGCATTCTGGAGCCCGTGAGCCACAACTACTGAAGCCTGAGTGCCTAGAGCCCGTGCTCAGCAACAAGAAAAGCCACCGCAGTGAGAAGCCCATGCACCACAACGAAGAGTAGCCCCTGCTCGCTGCAACTAGAGAAAGCCTGCACATAGCAATGAAGACCCAATGCAGCCAAAAAAATTAAAATTAATTAAAAAAAAATTAATCAGAAGATTCTGAGGAATGGAGAGACATGGCCCAATTGGCACTTACAAGGATCTCTCTGGCTGCAGCGAGAATATTGGATTACGAGGGATGCTTTGGCAGTAGCTGCATCTTAATTACGTCCCCCTTTCTCACTTTCCTTTCCGGTAGCAGCGGAGATTTAAATAAATGCATGCCTGATACGCAGCTAAAAGCTCCCCAACAATGAAGGGCTGTGTAGCCAGGAGAAGAGTACACTGCCTTCAGTCAGGCACATTAGATCTCCCCTCCACCTCCAGTCGGCTGGTGGTACTGGACAAGTCACTCACCCTCTTTGAAACCCACTCTCCACCTAGTCTATAAAGTGGAAGAACAATGCCTACTCCACCAAGTTGCATGAGTAATAGAAAAAGTGTCTACAAATTACCTGGCATTTGGCAGAACTCAGGACATACCAGCTGTTATTAGAAGTAACTGCAAGATGGTCAAGCTAGTCAGAGGAAGATTTCTAACCAAAAGTTATACTAGTGAAAGCCCTGGGAATAGATTACAATCTCTCCTGTTGAAAATATATAAATACATGCAATATTATACATTTACTTAAATACTACATTTTTAATAAAGGGCTGTCTAATAAAATCTTCCTAATACTGGTGTGTTAAAACAAGTCTATATTACTTATGCAGTTAAAATATATGTCTATACAGTAAAGTTTAAAAGCTTCTCAGCAAATTATATTGTACATGAATTGACTTATCTCTGGTCTTTTCCTGTATGCAGTTGTTTTCTAGAGAAACTGAACTCATTTGTTAGCCTGTCCATACCCCAGACTGAACAGCATTAGCTTCTCAAGAAAGATTTTATGTGTTTCTCCAGAGCCTACTAGAGAGCCTAGCACTCGGTAGTAGGTGCTCAGTAAATACCTGCAGAATGGAAAAATAAAGAAAGAATTAATAAATTTAACTTGTGAGTCTGGCAACAATATCTTATGAACCAAAATCAAGATACATTTGTCTGGTCTACACAATATGAGTCTCTTAGAGAGAACTTGGCATGGAATATTTTATATCCAGACTGTTCTGGAAATTTCAGGATGTATTATGTGATTAGATACACCTCAAATAGCTGTATCTGTTTTAACTGAGCTACAACAAGTAGCTGTAACAAGTTCCACTGTGAGCCTGTGTTTTACTTATTTTTCAGCATAAAAATTGTTCCAAGTCCTTTGTTCATAGTAGAAGGAACAATCTAGAAGATTTTAAAGGATGTCTGTTTAACCATTAACACAAGGACTCAGGATCTGCTTTTCTCTTACCTTGCTCACTATAATTAATTAGTTGCCCTGATCAGAACATTTCTGTCACACACACACAAAAAAGCAAGTGAAACAGCGATACATTTGGTTTGCTAAGCACAGCTGAAGCTAGCTCAACAGAATGTCAATTCAAAAGAGGGAAATAAAATATGCAGCAAAGCAGGGAGGCAGGGAACAAAGAATCCAGTATAACAATTAACAGGAGAGCCAAACCAACATTCAGAACACCATCAGGAAGGTAAAAAGCCTCAAGTGTCTAGAAAAGAGATAAACTGGAGGGGAAATGCTGAGAGGACCTGGAAGGACCAATTTAAATCAATGAAGAAATTTAGGACTTTGTTTTAAAGGAGTATTTTTTAAAGTCAGGTTTATTGAAGTATAATTTGTATACAATAAAATTCACCCTCAGTGTATAGTTCTGTGAGTTTTAAACATCACATACAGTTGTGTAGTTACCATCACAATCAAGATATAGAACTGTTTCCCCTTTTTAATCGACTGCTGCCTCACCCTTAGCTCCTAGCAACCACTATCCTGTGTTCTGTCCCTCTAGTTGTGCCTGCTTTAAAGGAGTTTAATAACAGAACTTAAAATGGGGGGGAAAAGGGAACTGAGATTTTTTTTTCCCTACACCCACTCACTTTCTTTACCCTTCAATAGGTGAACTTATATTTATTTAGTATCTATTATTTGCCAAAGATTTTACATACATCATCTTTCATTTTTACAGCTTGTCCATGAAGGAAGTTATCCCCATTTCCCAGATGGGAGGTTAGAGTCAAAGTGGTGCCAAGCTAGTAAGAGGCAGGGCCAAGATTCAAAATCAAAGTTGACCAAAAAATGACACCATGGCCTATCTCTGGGTGTTAGATTATAGCTGATTTGAACTTTCTTCTTTGCACATTATTTGTATTATCAAAGTTTTCAACTATGAGCTTATATTATTTATTTTTGTAACCAGTACATATACTTTCATAAGTGTATATGTGTGTGTGTGTGTGTGTGTGTGTGTGTGTGTGTGTATATATATATATATATATATATATATATATATACACACACACACACACACACACTATATAAGTACATACATACATACAGGGTCTGATTCTCTTTGCTGAGCAAAAAGGGGAAAGGTAGGAAAAACAGTTTAAAAGAGGGTAAATGAAAGTCTCCACTTAACAACTGGCACTCAGCTGAGAACCCAGAATCAAATTTACCAAAAGAACCAGAGCACAGATTTGCTCTGTCTCTATATCTTATCAGAGTCTAACTTCTCTACCTTTAAAAAGTTCTGTGGAACAAACGCTCTCCCAAAGTGCTGATGATAAGCCCTGGAGGCCTGTAAAAACCCATTAGGCTACTCAGACCCAAAAGACAGTCCTCCTAAGCATCTTGCTGCTTCATCTCCACAAGACCCGGTAGGAACAAGCTAACCATCCTGGTCAAGTGAGTGCACAGCCGCATTTCACCACTCCTGGAGAGGCAGGAAAGTGAATAACTTAAGGCCAAGTCTAAAGGAAACACAGAGCACCTTTTATTGTGGAGGAGGGGAATTATATTTTAATACGTCTATGTTGGGAGAATATTACCCATCACAGCACTTCAAGGAGACTCATGAGGGCATCCTCTGGCCTTTAGGCAGAATCCAATTATTGCTTGTTTCAAAAATATTTGAGGGATCTTACAAAAACATATAAAGTACAAGATTTTTTAAAAAATAGATTGGGTACCGGAACTAGGTACCCAAATGGAAAAACAACGGACCTTGACCCCCTACCTCACGTTAAACACAGTTAATTCAAGAGGGAATCACAGACCAAAATGTAAAAGTGAAAACTCTAAAGCTTCTGGAAAAAGATAGAGGAGAATATCTTCACAACTTGGAATAGCAAGGTTTTCTTAGACAGGATAAGCAATAACCATTTAAAAATTGATAAATTAGATTATACCAAAATTTTGAACTTTTGCTCATAAAAGACAGTGTTGGTGAAGTACAAAAGAAATATACCATAGACTAATATAAATATTTGCAAGACATATATCTGACAAAGAATTAGTATCTAAAATATGTAAAGAACTCCTACACCTCAAAAAATTTGAAAAACCAAACAACTCAAGTTTGGATTGACTTAAATAGACACATCACAATGGAAGATACGTTAATGGCCTATAAGCCATTTAAAAGATACTCAATATCATTAATTATCAGGGAAATACAAGTTAAAGCCACAGTGAGATATTACTACTTCATGAATAGCTAAAATAAATAATAATTTAAAAAAGCAGACTGACAATACTAAATGTTGGGAGAACATAGAACAACCTGAACTCTCATACAGTGGTGTTGGTATAATCACTTTGGGAAAAGGACTGACAGTTTCCTATATGAAATTAAACATACATCTACCCTATGACCCAGCATTTCCACTCCTAGGTATGTAGCCAACAGTTGTGA